>NC_086317.1:148767392-150236558 GCF_036172605.1 Pelobates fuscus
TTGTGTCTGAGGGTGCTTTGTGTGTCTGGGTGCTGTGTGTGTCTGGGTGCTGTGTGTCTGAGGGTGCTTTGTGTGTCTGAGGGTGCTTTGTGTGTCTGAGGGTGCTTTGTGTGTCTGAGGGTGCTTTGTGTGCCTGAGGGTGCTTTGTGTGTCTGAGGGTGCTTTGTGTGTCTGAGGGTGCTTTGTGTGTCTGGGTGCTTTGTGTGTCTGGGTGCTGTGTGTGTTTGGGTGCTTTGGGTGTCTGGGGGTGCTGTGTGTGAGTGTGAATGTATATTTTATTTAAATATATTTTTTTTATTAATAAAAAAAAAAAGTTATATTCCCCACCCCCTGTGTGTCTGGGTGCTGTGTCTGGGTGCTGTGTGTGTGTCTGGGTGCTGTGTGTGTCTGAGTGCTTTGTGTGTCCGAGGGTGCTGTGTGTGTTTGGGTGCTGTGTGTGTTTGGGTGTGTTTGGGTGCTGTGTGTGTCTGGCCTGGCGCTGTGTGTGTTTGGGTGCTTTGTGTGTCTGGGTGTGCTGTGTGTGTCTGGGTGTGCTGTGTGTGTCTGGGTGTGCTGTGTGTGTCTGGGTGTGCTTTGTGTGTCTGGGTGTGCTGTGTGTGTCTGGGTGCTGTGTGTGTCTGGGTGCTTTGTGTGTCTGGGTGCTTTGTGTGTCTGGGTGCTGTGTGTGTCTGAGGGTGCTGTGTGTGTCTGAGGGTACTTTGTGTGTCTGAGGGTACTTTGTGTGTCTGGGTGCTTTTTGTGTCTGAGGGTGCTTTGTGTGTCTGGGTGCTTTGTGTGTCTGGGTGCTTTGTGTGTCTGGGTGCTTTGTGTGTCTGAGGGTGCTTTGTGTGTCTGAGGGTGCTTTGTGTGTCTGGGTGCTGTGTGTGAGTGTGAATGTATATTTTATTTAAATATATCTTTTTTAATTAAAAAAAAAGTTATATTCCCCCCCCCCCCCTGTGTGTCTGGGTGCTGTGTCTGGGTGCTGTGTGTGTCTGGGTGCTGTGTGTGTTTGGGTGCTGTGTGTGTCTGAGTGCTTTGTGTGTCTGAGGGTGCTTTGTGTGTCTGGGTGCTGTGTGTGAGTGTGAATGTATATTTTATTTAAATATATCTTTTTTAATTAAAAAAAAGTTATATTCCCCCCACTCCCCCCCCCCCTCCCTTCTTACCTTTAGCCTGGGAGGAGGGGGGGGTCCGTTCTGCCTGGGGGGAGGCGGGGTGCCATGCTGTCATCCTTCCCTAGTGGTTCTAGTGGTGAGAGTGAACTCTAACCTGCAGGCTAGAGTTCACTCTCGCAAGATCTGAGCGTTGCCGCGGTTACCGCGGCAACGCTCAGACCTCGCGAGAGGACCTGGCGGAGCTGCTGGCTAGAGCTCCGCCGGTCCTCTGTCCTGCCTCCCTCCCTCACACCCTATCCAGCTGGCGGCCGCCTGGAAGTGTCTCTGGGCCGATAAGGGAGATCTTTGATCTCCCCACCGGCCCATGGAAGCACTATGCAGGGCCGGCGCTCAGATAGCGCTGGCCCTGCAGGGGAGATCCTGTGATCAGCCCCACGGCCATCGCGGCCCACCGGGCATTTGCCCGGTATGCCCGATGGCCAGTCCGGGCCTGGTTGTGACACATGGGATCTAGGGGAATGTGACACATGGGAATCTGGGGGATTGTAAAACATTAGGGTTTGGGAGATTGTGACACATGGGTTGCTGGAGGACTGAGAAACATGTGGGGCTGGAGGACTGAGACACATGAGAGGCCGGGGGGATCGAGACATAAGGATGATGGAGAATTGAGGCACATGGAGGGGGCTGGGAACATCTGATATATGGGGGGTGTTTGGGGATTGAGACACATGGGCTGGGGAAATGAAACACAGGGGGCTGAGGGAATGAGGCACATGAGTTGAAATGCTGGTAGATTGAGAAATATGGAGGGAGCTGGGGAATAAGACATATGATGGAGATTGGGGATTGAGACACATGAGGGAGCTGGGGGATTGAGACACATGGGGGGCTGGGGGAGAATTGAGATGCATGGGGAGCTGGGGGAGGATTGAGACATATGGGGTGCTTGGGGATTGAGACACATAGAGTGGCTGGGGGATTAGAACACAAAGGGGGATGGGAGGAGGGAATGAGACACAAAGGGAAGAGGAGAAAGAGCCACATAAAAGGTCTGAGGGAGGGAATGCATGCAGGGGGGCTGAGAAGTGGAGAAAAAGACACACAAAGATGCTGGGATAGAAAGAGACACACAAATGGGGCTTGGGGATAAAGAGACACACAAACGGGCTTGGGGAAAAAGAGACACACAAAGGGGCTGGTGTAGAAAGAGACACACAAAGGGGCTGAGTGAAGTATGAGATGCTCAAAGGGGCTGGTAAGGAGTAAGAGACACACAAAGGGGCTGGAGGGAAGTAGCAGTCAAACAAAGGGTGGACGTGTAAGAAACACAAAGGGAAAAAATAGGAAATAAGATATATCAAAGGGTTGTGTAATATAAGAAGGAGATAAGATACACAAAAGGGGGTAAGCAATTCAAGAGGGGGATTAAGAGACACAGGTGAGTTTTTTTTTAGGGGGGGATGGGGTGGGCAGCAAAATTAATCTTCACCTGGGTAGCCAAAAATCCTTGCACCTGCGCGGGGTGTTCACAATATGCAGTGGTAGGTGCCTAACAAAAGTGGTGCAGGGAACTGGCGTCAGGGTCATGGGCACCCAAGGAACATTGATGCACATAGCGAGCAAGGGCTAATCCAACTGCTTGAATTGTGCACAGAAGCTCAAATTGTAGCTCAAATTGCTGAAAACCTAATGCTGGCCATGATAGAATGTCACTGTTTGTTGCGTATGGGGCTGCATAGTCCCAGACTGGTCAGAGTGCCCATGATGACCTATGTCTACTGCCAAAAGTGTCTTTAATAGACATCATAACTGGGCCATGGAAGAATATTGCCGGGTCTGATAAATCAAGTTTCCTTTACATGTGGATAGTCGAGTGCATTGTTTACCTGTTGAAGAGATGGCAGCACAAGAGGGACCTACACAATATTAGGCAGGTGGCTTTAAAGTTGTGGCTGATCACTGTGTATAATATATATCACTAATCCTAGCAGCACATGAGTAGGCACTCAGCATCAGATCAATAGAAGCATGGTTCTACCATACTAGACAGGACAGAGACTGTGCAAAGAGGCCTCCAAGACAATCCAGCACAAAAACCAGTATCATAACATCAAGAAGAATGAACATTTGGAAGGTGAATAAAGACCAAGGACCTAAAAAGGAGCTAGAAATGATGTTGAACGTGAAGCAGTAATAGTGTCAGTTGTGATGGGGGCACCTGGAGCTCTAACCATTAAGTTGGAAGAATGGCTGTTTTCCAGGCCGCCGCTTCGCGTAACTTTCCTACATTTTGTTTCTCAGGTTTTTTTTACAGCCTGATGTGTCTCCTGATGTGCCCTGCTCTAGTAAAATAATAATAATAACAGCAATAGCCTAGTGCTTTTCACTTGGAATATTTTTAAAGGAATACTCCCATCCTCATTACAGCTTCAGGTCATTGGAGTTGTTATAAGGTCAGGAATGTCTGTGTGCCGTATTATCTCACCTTATCGAGGGGGTATACTGTTTTTCAGCGGTTTAAACCATATGGTCCTTTGATGCCCTGACACAGCTGCCCCCTGTCTTTCTCACTCTCTGCCACTGGTAAGTTTAGCCAGATGGCCAGTAATAGGCGGAGAGCGTTAGCTGAAACATATTTATTAAAAAAAATATTAGTTACATTTAATTTATGTTCTAGTCATTTTGTCTTTTCTACCAAGAAAGCCAACATGCCAATTATTACTTTATTGCACTTATATATTTTGATTAGCTACACCCTTACTTACTTACAATCCACAGCCCCCTTTGTTTCAATCTGTTTAACCATGTAATCGTATCAGAGTATTTTTATGCTGTTTGCCTACTTAACTAGATATTATGCTGTTTGCCTCTTAAATAGATGCTTAAATATAAAAAAAAATAAAAAAAAATATTACTTTCAGGGAATTTTGAAGATTTGAAAACTACAAATACACTGGTCAACCCCATTTCAGTCCATCCCCAATTATGTTGCCTGATAGATGACTTTCAGCAAGATTAGCTCAGTTCTTCTATAGGAGAATGGACTTGGAATCAGAACTATCAAGCCTCAACTTACCCCAGTTCTTGATCTTGACCTTCCTAAGCTCTCAAGGACTGTCCCACAAAAGTTATTGACATTGCTCCATGAAATAGAATATGCGGGCCTGTCCTATGTCTCTAATCCATTGAAAGACCTCCTTTCAACGGGGAATAAATTCTAAAGTTTTCAAAGGACATGAGGAGGTTAGAGTTCAAAGATACTGTGACTTCTATGAGAATGGTTCTATTGTTTATTTTGACATCCTCTGACAGAGAGGTCTTCCTCCAACAGGTAATTTTTCCACTATCTCCAATTATATAGTTTTGCTAGCGTCGCAGGGGTGGCTCATGCTGCCAAGTAGAGTGCAATTGGTTTGAAGCTATGTGTCTCCAGGGTATATATGGAAAAGGGTTTATCACTTGCCTCACCAACACCTTAACTCCTTACGGATATATGATGCTCCTTTACCCTATATCTCTACCAGGATAGGGGTTCTTGGGGATAGGAGGCAACTGCTAAAATTCCCATGTGTGTTGTACTACAGAAACAGGCTTATAAAATGCTCATGAGGAAGTGCATGACTCTGATGAAGCTATCCTATAAGAGTGTAGCCCCTTCTGATGTTTTTCCTAGAAGTAGCTATATATTGGGTCACTCTTTAAACAGTGCTGTCAGAAATATTTTAATGTCTGTGGATGTGTCCCTTTGTCTGTTTCATAGTAATTTGGTTGAAAAAAAACTAAAATCCATCATGTTCAGCCCTTAAGGCACATCGTTTTATTCTATTTTATCCTGTTGAGACAAAAGAAGGCATAAAAAACACAATTCAAAGTAATGGGCAATTATTCCTTGATTCTTTCACATCCCACGAGAAACGCAGAGAAGAATTAAGATTCAGCAGGGCTATAGGGATGATGAATGGGAGCATGCAAATTCATGGTTACGAGGCCACTGTTTAAACCCTTTGCCCTAGGTGGACGTCTAAAGACAGCCTTTTGTAAATCTACTCTGGAACGGCACACAGGGCCATTTGAGAAGTAAGGAGATTTATTGACACACCACCCTGATCTGCAATTTCCAGAAAATCACAAGCACAAGTTTTTATGGACAAACAGACAAGTCTAAGAACACTAAAGTCCTATCTAAAAATCGTGGAGCCATGGCTAGAAATCGAGTAATACAGAAACGTTTGTCACACCATAGTCCAATTCCTCTCTGAAGCATAATGTTCTGGACTTGAGGACTCTTGTTCCCTTCTTCCCCTTCTCCCTTTGTCTTTTCTTACATACTTTTTTCTACTTTTTGACGACTTTGTACAAAATTACAACTGCACAGATCAGACTTTGTACTACTGTACTATTATGCCTATTGATTGTACTACTAACTGAATAACGTATATATATTTTTTTAAATAAAAAGCTGTGTAAACTATGAAAGTTCATATTAATTTAGCTTTGTGAATAATTAAATATTTTTTGCTTGGAATTCGCCGATGAAATGCTTTTAAAATTTTATGCACTGCAGTAAAAACTGCAAGTAGTTCCAGGAAGTGATTTCAATAAGGGAAATTCCAACTGCTGAAATGTGTTTCAAATCACCCATATAAAGTTCAGAGCGGAAAAAACAAGGTGGCACTTTAATCTATTCCGACACATTGAATCTCTATGTGGATTGCTCCCTAAACTGTGAAATGTGGAGAACTGAAAATCTAATTCCAACTTTAAGGTCACAATTGCCTTAACTTGCTATTTAGGTTCAAATTTCGTATGTGTCTGTTCAATAAAATTCCCTGTTTAGTCATTAACCACTCACAGGTTTAATCACTAAGTCATTTCAAAGTGGATTTAAAACTTTGATCCAAAGTTTTCAATTCACTTACAGGTTTATTTACTAAAGTGAGAAATGTAGGGAATTCAAAGTGAATTTCAGATTTTAGGCCAAACAAGCCAAGTCTGTCAATTCTGTTTGGGTATTTTGGCCTTAAATTTGAAATTCCCTTTAAATTGCCAACCATTTCCTCTTAAGTAAATAACACTGACTATCTGTTCCCAACAATTCACACTCTTTGAAGGGTCATTCATTAAGGTGTAAATTGTCAGGAGTTCTAAGTGAATTCAAAGACAAAATTATTGTAAAAAGGCAGGAGGGCTCTTATATTCACCATTTTCTCAGCAGTGGGCTCTAGATGGGGATTTCCAGGACCAGGTACATAGCCAGTGGTAGCTGTGGTCGTTAGTGTCACGGAATTGCATCAGTGGCAGGCCTTTCCCTGAATTGATCGTTGGAGAGGAAGTGTCCATTTGACACGAGAATCTTGTTAGTGCATTCTGTACATTTACAACTTAATCTTCCATGTCAGGCTATCAAGGGAAACGTCATTGTGAGCCTGGTGGGCTCAACCCATTATTTCTCCATAACTCTGGAACATTCTGGAAAGAATGTTACTAAAAACCTTGTGTCATATCTAGTATTGTATGCAAATGTATTATGTATCATATGGTATATCCTAGGGGTCAGCAACCTTTCTCACACAAGGGCCGGATGTGTATCCATGGAGGGACGCATTCATTTATATAGCTAAAAATGCAGCATAGTAATGGAAATAGTACTGGTAATAACAATAAAACACAGGAGAGGAGCCAATTTCTTAATTATGATCTTTCTGCAGTTTAGTAGATGGCATTGGACTCTTGTTCATGGGTAGAGAGAAGGAGACATAACATCATCATGACATATCCCCCCCTCTCTATTAGTGTAAGGGTCTTCAAGTTTGCCTATGGCCGAGTGTTTCTCTATCCTAGGAACATCCCTTGCAGCAACATAAAATATCTCAGTATGTGTGGCTTTTCATACTGAAATTCTGGACACACAGGGTTCTTATACAATGACCAATACAAAACACTGAACTGGTCACAGTATTTGGAGTAGCCCTTTAAAAACTGCCAAAAATAGTTGTGAACCTCAAAGCCAACGTCTTCAAACTCTTCACTGATTTAATGATATGATATTTGAGCCTCCACAACGATGCTTTTCTTATGTGAAACTTGAATTACTTTCACATGACTCAAGTAATGACATAATTACATCCTGACTCTTGGCAGGTTAGAATTTCCATGACAACCAGTTTTAAATGCATTTGATTGCCACAATTGACATGAAAGATGTATAGATCCTTGATGACAGCATCTTAAATTATAAAGATATTTGCAAAGTCCTAAGGTCAACTATTTATGAAAGCTTTCATGTATGTCACATGTCAGTGGCCAGTGGAAGTGCATATTGAGTGTGGTTGACTAAATCTACCCCAGATTTGCCTTTAGTAAAATCTGGTCACCGGTGCACCATGTACGGTGAGGTGTGTTTGAGGCTTATTCACTATACTAAATTAGGGGAGCTGAAAAATATTTTCAATTTAGTAAAGTTGGAGATTATTTTCTTGCTTAGCTGTTTTGGCTTGAAAGGAGTCAGTTAACACCAGAATTCACGCTTGGTGAATAATCCTATGATGACTGACTTTTACCAAGCACAGAAACCAGTGATGCACATGCCTCCCAATAGTTCCGATTTCGGTGGGACAGTCCCGATTTATAAAACTCCTGTCCCTTATTTGTTCCCTGTTGTCTCGCTTTTAGGAGCACCAGGGAACTGTCCCCAACAATCAGAATGCAAGTGCATTATAAGTAGCACTCACTCTATATTCAGGGCACTGGATCCTGCAGGGAGCACTGAGACAGGCAGGGTCAGCCCTCAGTCGGGCAGCTTAAATGATTGTCAGGCAGCCTGGTGTGCATTTACCTTTTTGAATGGATCCATCCCCTTTCTGTGCAGGTCTACCTCCTTTTGCCCCCTCCCACTGGCGTGTTGCTTCTGCAGCATAGTAATGGAAATAATACTGGTAATAACAATAAAACACATGTATGTATGTAGCGGGGAATGTGGTCGGACTAAAAGAAAGAGACTACCCACTTATCCCCCCAATAACGACAGACAATGCATATTGGATGAAACAGGCCACAGCATTTATTAAAACGTACAAATGTAGGACACATCCGAACTTTATTATTTTCCTTTAATTCAAATATAAATAAACACATGAATATATATACATACTATAATTAACATATAAATTAACACTTATTGCCCTACAGCCTTCAACTTAAATAACCGTCCTTGCCAACGAACTTAACCAGGTGCCTATGCACCAAAAACTTTACCCACTGGTGTCTCGCGTCCCCCCCTTGTCCAAACCAAATTCCCATCATCTTAAATGCTCTGACCACCAGCCGGCTCTTAGCTCGGTGGGCACGTCCAATTCAGTAACTTGAAAGTTTACCTTACAGAGCAGGGGAGGTTGAGACCCACCTTGTCCATCTCCTGACATTCTATCTGCTCCCCAAACCTGTTGGCAAGGACACGCTTCCCGCTAGCAGTGACAAAACAAAAAGCATAAATTAGGGTGGGTGGGAGGGAAGTTGTTTGCTGGCCAGAATCCAAACAGGCACTGAGGTAAGATGATCCCTGCCCCACTACAAACACATAACCATTCCCCTAAACACATACAGCCTATCACTAGCACCATCCCCACACTCATACATGTGCCCTTGTACGTTTAGCTGTGCTGACTCCCCAGGGCCTGGAGTGGAGCCGCTGCCAATATTGGGAAGTATGGTCACACAGCAGGCGCCCTGTAAGATTTGGGTAAGAACATACAGTCTTGACGCTTCAATCTAATGGTCTGTGTGGCATGTGCCTCTCTTTTTAACCTTGCAATGTACAGCATCTCTGTTCTGCAAGAACTGCAATGTGTACATTCCACGGTTTAAATGTCTGTAGTTGCTGTCATGCTGACTGCCATAAGAAACCCTTCTGCTGAAATAGTTGAGTGAAACTTGGCTATTTCAATCAGATGGTCTCATAGAGACAAACTAATAACTGAAGAATGGATGAACAACTAACTGGCTTCCATAACAAGTGATACCGCTATCTTTGGAAGCTGAAAAGCATTTCTCCAATTGACATCTATTGTAAATTGCTATCAACTACTAAATTGCAATCATAATAAAAATCTAGCCCTCCATTGGAAGGTAGGATAATAAAATAGGATTTGTGAGAAACAGGATAGGAAATGACACAGATTACAGTATGATTGGGAAAGAAATAGGATTAGGGAGAAAAGTAAAATCAAATGGGAGCAATAAAGACAATGATAAGGAGGAGTACAGGAGGAAGAAGATAACATAAAATAATTTAAACACCTACTGGTAGCCCTCCATTCATTCATACTATCATTGTTAGATTATTTACAATCACATTCAACATTGTGAATACAAAAATGCAACTGAATTAGTACTTTTTAAACAGATTTAGCTGAGTAAATACATTTTAAACAGATTTTTATTTTAACCCCTTAAGGACACAACTTCTGGAATAAAAGGGAATCATGACGGAATATATCCGTCATCTGTCCTTAAGGGGTTAAGATCCTTGTACATTGTTCTTGCATTTTATTATAAAATTACATGTTTGGCTTCCCTACCAAACCCCCCAAAATATACATTTATTGTGTTGTCAGCTTTATATCCATATTTATATTCTTTTGTTTGTGTGCGTGTTTCAGGACATACTGGAAAATGAGAGAAATTTCAATGGTAAAATATTTTAAAAATAAATGAATATCAAAAAAGTTGTGTCTTGCCTACGGTAAGTTTGTTGAGTTGTTGTTTTTTTGATATACCAAGACATCTTTATTGTATCTTTTATAATAAAAATGGTCCACATCTTCAATTGGCAATCTAAAAAATGAACAAATGTGTCTATACATTGCGCATATTGCAAAGGTGATTATAGGAACCGCACTCAATCCCAGCAGCCACCGATGCTCCGGAGCAGGACCAGCAATCCCAACACGTTAAGGCAACAAAGAAATTCACAGGCTAACTTTAGCTTGAAAAAGAACCCCTAGTAGGACGAAAAGTTGCTGGCTTTTTGTTTCCTTAAAACTGCCTGCAGCTTTAACACTCTGAGTGCCTGTGAATTTCTTTGTTGCCTATACATTGCGCATAGACTAAAATGCACAGTGCAAAGGACATAAACATCGCAGTCCCTCTAAATCTCACATCTAACTCTCATAAATGTAACAAGATGCAACTTACACACATACAATTGCCCACGTTTCACATGTCAAAACAGTAACACTGTCCTTTACACAAGCATGCACACACACAGTGGTGTATTCTGGTTTTGTGCTGCCCTAGGCAGGACAAAACTCAGACGCTCACTCCCCCCCGCGCCACCCCCACCCAACCCTTCCCCCCGCCCCGCCCCGCCTTCTAAATACACACACACACATTCACTGACAGATACGCATACACTAACAGACACACAAACACACACTAACAGACACACATATTAACAGACACACACACTCACACACACACTAACAGACACACACACACACTCACACACACACTAACAGACACACACACTAACAGACACACACACACTAACAGACAAACATTAACAGACACACACACTAACAGACACACACACACACTAACAGACACACACACTCACACACTGACACACACACACACACACACACTAACAGACACACACACACTAACAGACACACACACACACAGTAACAGACACACACACACACACACACACACACTAACAGACACACACACACACTAACAGACACACACACACTCACTCACATTAACACTTTTTTACTATAACCCCCCCCAGCCTCCTTACCTTTGGGAATGCTGGGGGGGCGGGGGGGTCATCTTTCTCCCTGGTGGTCCAGTGGCTGCTGGGCAGTCGGGGGGCGCTGGCGGGCGGCTGGCGAGGGAGTACTTCCTCTGAGCACTCTGCTCAGCTCCCTCGCGCGCCGCAGTGAGGCTGGGAGCCGGAATATGACGTCATATTCTGTCTCCCAGCCTCACTCTGCGGCGCGCGAGGGAGCTGAGCAGACAGCTCAGAGGAAGTGCTCCCTCGCCAGCCGCCCGCCCGCCGACCGCCCAGCAGCCCGCCCAGCAGCCCGCCGGCATGTCTGTTAGCCGCAAGGCTAACAAGACATTTGCCTTGGGCATTTAGGGGCGGCTTTTTTTGCCACCCCCTGGAAAATGCCACCCAAGGCAATTGCCTTGTTTGCCTTGCGGCTAAAACGTCCCTGCACACACATATAGACACATGATGGCAGACAGGCATACACACACACACACACACACAAACACACACATTCCCATACATACCCTACAGACACCTGTATGCAGTCACCTGCTCTCACAGTCTCGTACATACAGTCACTCACTCATAGAGACCCATATATGCAGTCACTCACTCTTACAGACCCATAAATACAGTAATTTACCCATACACACATATATTTAGCCACTCACTTAATAGACCAATATACATTGATAAGCCACAACCTTAAAACCACTGATATATAAAGTGAATAACATTGATTATATTATAATAATGGCACCTGTCAAGTGGTGGGATATATTAGGCAGTTTTTGAATTTCATGTTTTGGAAGCAGGAAAAATGAGCAAGTGAAGAGATCTGAGTGACTTGGACAAGGGCCATATAGTGATGGCTAGACAACTGAGTCAGAGCATCTCCAAAACAGCAAGTCTTGTGGGGTGTTCCCGGTATGCATTGGTTAGTGCCTGCCAAAAGTGGTGCAAGTAAGGACAACCAATAAACTGGTGTCAGGGTTATGGGTGCCCAAGGCTCACTGATACATGTGGAGAGCAAAGGCTAGAAAGTCTGGTCTGATCACACAAAAGAGCTACTGTACCTAAAATTGATGGAAAACTTACTGTTGCCTATGAAAAAAGGGTGTCAACGCACAGTGCATCACAGTTTGCTGCATATGAGGCTGTGTAGCCACGGACCAGTCAGAGTACCAAATATGACTTCTGTCCTCCGCTGAAAGAGCCTACAATGGAGGCGTGAGCACCATAACAAGACCACGGAGCAATGGAAGATGGTTGCCTGGTTTGATGAATCATGTTTTCTTTTAAATCAGGTGCCTGGCTGGTACCTGTGCATTGTTTATCTGGGGAAGAAATAGCAGCAGGGTGCACTATGGGAAGAAGGCAAACAAGTGGAGACAGTGTATGTTCTGCTGGCAATGGTTTTCCATGAAGGCAGTTTTCTTAGGCCTTTAGGCACCCCCCTCACCCCCTTCTTCTATGTATAGTATGTATGTATAGAAATGTAGTGTTTGGATAGGGGATTTATTAAATTAATAATGATTTAAAAACAAATATTCACTCCTCCTTTCCTGTTGGTGACCTTTTCGGAGAGGGGCATGCTGATCTCTGGTGTTCCACTGTGCTGGGAATCTGGTCAGCCCCTCCACTGGGTGCAGGCCATGCATAAGCTGTGTCACAAGCTCAGGCACTTGCAGTGTCAGCGCTTTCTTGTGGTACTCTGCGGCAATGCTCTGATTGGCCCGAGCTAGAAAGACAGCTACTTGTAGTCTGCAGCTAACAGAAGTGCAGGCAGGAGGTGCCAGACTGCCTCCTCAGCATTATAGAGGGGCAAACTCTGTATGTCACATAATACTGCGAGTTGTTTTGCTTTGGAGCTCTAGATATTCCTTATTTACCTTGACCTCTTTGGAATAAAAACTCATAGCATTGCGCTGTTTATCCATTTATCACTGAGCTCCACAGCTTTGTGACAAGCTAATACACAACAATAGAACTCCCAGTAAGGTGCCTATTAACCCCCTATGCCATCGCGGCTTTAAAGGGCTTTAAAGCCGTTGCGGCGGCATAGAACGCCGTAACGGCTTGCAGCCCCAGGAGCTAGGAGGTACTCACCTCCGCCGCGATCCTCTTCTGGGGGGCTGCCTGAGAGCCCATGCAGCCCCCCTCCGGCAAATGAGGCCCCCGGGGGCCATGTGATCGCTCTCAAAGAGCGATCACATGGCCCCCTATAGCTGGCTATGGATCTGCCAGCAGGGGGACTGTCTAAAATATTAGACAGTCCCCCTGCTGGTAGGTAGTGTAAAAAAAAAATATTTAAATGTTCTAAAATAAATTAAATGCATTTTTATATATATATATATATAATATGTATATATATTATATATATAATATATATACATATTATATATATGTAACGTCATACGTAATGTATTTTAATATTAATATTAGTATATATATTAGTATTAAAATACACTTAGAATGACGTTACATATATATAATATGTATATATATTATATATATAATAGATCTACATATATATATTATATATATATATACGTATAATTACAATAATAAATAAATAAAATAATTAAATAAATAAATAAAATATTGAAACAAAATATAAAATAAATTATATATTCATATGTAATTTCATTCTAACTGTATTTTGTTATTAATATATATATATTGGAAACAGAATACACTTAGAATGACATTCTATATATATCTATCTATATATAAAATACAAACGACCGCAAATATATATATAGAGATAAATACATATAATTACATAAAAGATAACATTAGTATACACGTAGAATTTATATACCTATAAATGCATATATATTAAAATTCTACGTGTATATTTAAGTAATTTTTAACATCATTATGTAATTTGATTAAATAAAATTTGATTGACATGTTTGACAACATAGGGAGAAAGTGCAGAGAATTTAATTCGCAAGCACTATATTTGACCCTGTAACTCTCCAAGACACCATAAAACCTGTATATAGGGGGTACTGTTTTACTCGGGAGACTTCGCTGAACTCAAATATTAGTGTTTAAAACTGGTAAATTGTATTACAACAATGATATTTTAAGTAAAAGTGACGTTTTTTGCATTTTTTACAAACAAACGGCACTTTTATGGACTATATTATTGTTGTAATATGTTTTACTGTTTTAAAACACTAATATTTGTGTTTAGTGAAGTCTCCCGAGAATAACAGTACCCCCCATGTACAGGTTTTATGGTGTTTTGGAAAGTTAGAGAGTCACATATAAGGCTTGCATTTCATTTTTTTGACATTGAAATTTGCCAGATTAGTTATGTTGCCTTTGAGACCGTATGGTAGCCCAGGAATAAGAATTACCCCCATGATGGCATACCATTTGCAAAAGTAGACAACCCAAGATATTGCAAATGGGGTATGTCCAGTCATTTTTAGTAGCCACTTAGTCACAAACACTGGCCAAATATTAGTTTTTTGCTTTTTTCGCACAAAAACAAATATGAACGCTAACTTTGGCCAGTGTTTGTGACTAAGTGGCTACTAAAAAAAACTAAACATACCCCACGTTCAATACCTTGGGTTGTCTACTTTTTCAAATGGTATGCCATTATGGGGGTAATTCTCATTCCTGGGCTACCACACCGTCTCAAAGGTAACATTACTAATCTGGCAAATTTCAATTTGAAAATGGAACGTTCTATATTTGACCCTGTAACTTTCCAAAACACCATAAAACCTGTTAATGGAGGGTACTGTTGTACTCGTGAGACATCGCTGATTACAAATATGTGCATTTTGTTGCAGTAAAACCCCACAGTATTATGACATTTACAGCTAAAATGTGTGGCGGAACTACAAATTTAAAAAAAAAAAAAAAATTCTCACAGTTTTTTTTTATTTTATTCATAATAAATTGTTTCATATACAAATATTTTATATGAAATGAAAGCCCTGTTTCTCCTGAACAAAATGATATATAATAAGTGTGGGTGCATATAATATGAAAGAGGGGAACTACGGGTGAACAGACATATAGCGCAAATTCCAGTTTTTGTTTACGTTTTGTTTTGATCAGAACGTGTACTATTGACTCCGTCCTGAAGGGGTTAATGTATCAAAGAGCTACCTGACTATAAAACACAGAGTAATGTGCATTTTGTATACCAGAGCTCCATCTCAATATAATATGATGTCATGTGTGTGTTGTCTGTGTATGTGATTGGCAGGGCCGGCGCAAGGCATAGTGCTGCCTGGATCCAAGCATGAAATGCTGCCCCCCCCCTCCCCCAACAAAACCACACCAACCAAAACACGCCCAAGTTCATTAGGTTATGCAGTGTGTAGTGGATGCAGTTTGTGTATTGTGTGCAGTGTGTGTATTTGTGTAGTGGAAGCAGTGGATAAAGTGTGTGTGTATTACATTGTGTGTGTATAATGGATGCACAGTGTTTGTGTGTATAGTGGATGCAGAAGAGTGTGTGTATGGAAGTGGATGCAGTGTGTATGTATAGTGGATGTAATGTGTGTGTAGTGGATGAGTGTGTATGTATATATGCAGTGTGTGTGTATAGTGGATGTAATATGTGTGTAGTGGATGCAGTGTGTGTGTATAGTGGATGCAGTGTGTGTGTGTGTGTAGTAAATGCAGTGTGTGTGTATAGTGGATGCAGTGACTGTGACAGTGAAGTGCATGCAGTGTGTGTGTGTGTGTGTGTAGCGAATGCAGTGTGTGTGTATGTAGCGAATGCAGTGTGTGTGTGTAGTGAATGCAGTGTGTGTGTATAGTGGATGCAGTGACTGTGTCAGTGAAGTGCATGCAGTGTGTGTTTGTGGTGATAAGCAGATAAATTTGTGGGGATGAGCAGTTTTTATTTTTTAATTTTAATGCATTCCCCCCTCCCTGCACCTAATCCTCCCTCCCTGCACTTACTTATTCCCCCCTCCCTGCACTTACTTATTCCCCCATCCATGCACTTATTGCTCCCTCCCTGCACTTACTTATTCCCCCCCTCCTTGCATCTACTTATTCCCTGCACTTATTCCCCCCTCCCTGGAACAGCACATATATATAGCGGTACTTTTAACATGTAGGCCATTATGTAAATGCAGGTGTCCTATGTACAGTCACATTCACATAGTCCAAAAGTCAGAAACACACAGTCATATATATACACTCTCAAATACAGTAACCTGCATACAGTCGCAAGCAGCTAATCACATACACAGGATCAGGCAGCCACACACAGATACAGGCAGTCACACACATACACAGTTACAGGCAGATAGATACACTCACACACAGTTACAGGAAGACAGTCACACAAACACAATTACAGGCAGACAGTCACACACACAGTTGTAGGCAGTCACACATACACAGTTGCAGGCAGACAATGGCAAGCATACACAGGTACTGGCGGAGAGTCACATACATACTGTCACACCTACAGTCTCACACACACTTACATGTAGACAGTTACGTACAGACAGTTAAAGGCAGACATTCACACAAACACATTACAGGCAGACAGTCACACACACACACAGAGTTACAGGCAGACAGTAACACACACCGAGTTACAGGCAGACAGTCATACACACACATTTGCAGGCAGACAATGGCAAACACACACAGGTACTGGCGGATAGTCACATACATACTGCCACACCTACCATCTCTCACACACACACACACACACTTACATGTAGACAGTTACCGGCAGTCAGACTGTTACGGTTACCCTTAGGCTAGCTGAGAGCTGGACCGTTTAGTTGTCTGGATTCCTAGTTGCTGAAGAGGGGAGAGCCGAGTTCCATAGTATTCCATGCGAGTCCTGTAAGTGTGGAAACATCCCACTAGCTATAGCATAGCTAGGATACCTTTTCTACCCACAAAACGAGTCAAAGCAGCGATTTGAGGGTCAAGTAAGAACTGAGGACTGGGCTGACCATCCTGCTTTTTATTGTCGTTACATGTAAACAGGATACTCCCAGGGGGAGGCATAAAATCACCAATCACATATTGGGTACCTCCCACACATCTCCTCCCCTCAGATAAACAGTAACCCAATTATACAGTACATATTTTCAACCAAGTTCTGGATGTACCCCGAAACCAGGGGGTACCCCTTTAAATCCTACACCGCTGTACAGGTCTTGTTCAGGGGAGCAACATATCCGAAAACCAACCCGTTCGGATGAACGGTTCAGGAGTTAGGGGTTTTCAAAGTTTTGACCGACCGCACCGACTTTCTGGCCGAAAATAGTTCCACACGTTTAGGCCTTGCGGTCGGTCTCCGTTCGTACGGGAAAACTCCACGAACCCATGGTCATCCATAGTTATCCTGGAGGTCGCTGTACTCCCCATGCGGAGAGTAATCGTCCTACCGAACGGTGGGCTGTTCGGTAGGTCCAGCACGAAGTTATGCTATCCTGGAGGTCTCAGCGGTGTTCGCCTGGGTGCGTCTCCGTTTTTAGTTCCAGACGATTGCTGACAAACACCGCTGTTCGTACGTAAGATGGCCGCGAACACGTGCAAAGTCCCGAAATGGCGGCCACCTATACGCTTACACAAAGGATTCGTGCTGAACCATACCAACGACTGCACATAAGTCAGAAAGGCGAAAATAGCATTAAAAAGATACACAGTGCAATAAGGTTTTTGTAACAGTTTTGTAACAGTGCTCCCTTTTTGTGGAACACTCTGGCAGACACCGTCTGACCCCTTTTCGGGGCAGACTAAGGCTGTCCAGACCGCTGGTTATGCTGGGCTGAGGTCCGTTTGTCTGGACAACCCGTCTGCATTGCCATTCTGTTTCCCGGGTCGGTAGGAGATGGTGAAATTGAAGGGTTGTAATGATAAGCTCCAACGTAATAACCTGCCGTTATCTCCAGAGACCCGGTTTAGCCACACCAACGGGTTATGGTCGGTGACTAGAGTGAACTCTTGTCCATATAAATAGGGAGTCAATTTCTTTAATGCCCACACCAAGGCCAAACACTCCTTTTCAATCGCTGCATAGCTGACTTCGCGGGGCAGGAGCTTCCGGCTGATGTAGGCCACTGGGTGCTCCCCTCCATCTTCACCTACTTGGCTAAGGACGGCTCCCAGCCCGAACATGGAAGCGTCTGTATGGACGATAAAACGTTTGTTAAGGGCTGGGGCCGCCAAGACAGGAGCATTAACCAAAGCATTTTTGAGGGCCTGAAAAGCCGTTTCACAGTGGGGAGACCACAGGACCTGTCGAGGTAAGTTTTTCTTGGTCAAGTCAGTCAAGGGTTTGGCAAGTGTGCTGTAGTCGGGTACAAATCGTCTATAGTATCCTGCTGTGCCCAGAAAGGCTAAAACCTGGGTTTTTGTGATGGGGGTGGGCCAGTTGGCAACAGCTTCTATCTTGGCCGGCTCTGGTCGCTGTTTTCCGCACCCCACCCGATGACCCAGGTACTGTACCTCGGCCATCCCAAAGTGACATTTTTCCGGTTTCAGAGTCAGGCCAGCTGCCCGGATCTGATCCAGAACCATTCCTACGTGAGCTAAGTGGTCCTCCCAGGACTCACTGTGAATCGCTATGTCGTCCAGGTATGCACAGGCAAAACCCTGGAAGCCATCCAGGAGTCTATCCACCAAGCGCTGGAATGTAGCGGGGGCGTTCTTCATCCCAAACGGCATTACCTTAAACTGGTATAGGCCGAAGGGGGTGACGAAGGCCGACTTGGGGATAGCCTCCGGGGCCAGGGGAATCTGCCAGTAACCCTTACAGAGGTCGATAGTGGTCAGGTAATTTCCCCTGGCTATGCGATCAAGTAGCTCGTCTACCCTGGGCATAGGGTAGGCGTCTGTTACTGTTTTTTCATTGAGTCTCCTATAGTCTACACAGAACCGGGTTGTCCCATCTTTCTTGGGTACCAGGACAACCGGGGAGGCCCAGGGACTATCGGAGGGCTCAATCACCCTGAGTTGGAGCATCTCATCTATCTCCTTCTTCATTCCGGCTCTAACTGCCTCGGGGATGCGATACGGGGGTTGGCGTAAGGGTGTTTGTCCGGGGGTGTCGACCTGGTGGGTAGTTAAGGTGGTGTACCCTGGTTTCTGGGAGAACGTGAGGTGCTTGGACTGGAGGAGTGTATTGAGCTGCTCCCTTTCAGTGGGGCTAAGTCGGTCTCCTATCTGAACCTGGGTCACTACCCCTGTGGGTGGACTCTTTTCCAGCAAGTCGGGAATGGGTAGACTGTCGGGGTCTTCCTGGGGAGGACAACATACGGCGGTCACGTTCTCGGGGCGCTCCAAGTATTCCTTGAGCATGTTTACATGGAATGTCTTCCTGAGGTTGTTGTCGTGACAACTGGCTATAACATAAGTGGTGTCGCCCCTTTTTTTCTACGATCTGGTATGGGCCCTGCCATGATGCTTGTAACTTGTCGGTCTTTACCGGCTTAAGTACTAACACCTTTTGTCCTACGGTAAAGATTCTCCTTCGGGCCCCCCTATCGTACCATACTTTCTGTCTTTTCTGGGCCGACTGGAGGTTAGCCTGCACTGATTTGGCTAGCTGCTCCATGCGGTCCCTGAGTTCCAATACGTATGGCACAATAGGGACACCGTCCGTTTCCGTCTCTCCCTCCCAGTGTTCTCGGATCAGGTTTAGGGGGCCCCGTACTTTTCGTCCGTAGAGCAACTCAAAGGGAGAGAACCCTGTCGTTTCCTGGGGCACCTCCCGATACGCAAATAGGAGATGCGGCAGAAAGCGTTCCCAATCTCGGTACTCCTGTGTGAACGTTTTGAGCATTTGCTTGAGGGTTCCGTTAAACCTCTCACAAAGTCCGTTCGTTTGGGGGTGATAGGGTGAACTCAGGAGGGATTTAATTTTGCACACCTGCCAGAGTTGTTGGGTCAATTCTGCTGTGAACTGGGTGCCCCGGTCGGATAGAATTTCTTTTGGAAATCCTACCCGGGAGAACACTTGTACCAGGGCATTCGCTACCGTATCCGCTTGGATGTTGGACAGGGCGACTGCCTCGGGGTACCGGGTAGCGTACTCTACTACGGTAAGGATGTATCGCTTACCGGAGGGACTAGGGGTGGCCAGTGGTCCTACTAGGTCAATAGCAACCCTGCTAAAGGGTTCCTCTACAATGGGCATATTGACTAGATGCGCTTTAGGGTGATCGCCTCGCCTTCCCACTCGTTGACATACATCGCAAGTATTACAGTGATTCTTAACGTCAGCGTGTACTCCTGGCCAAAAGAATGTGTGGGTAATGCGGTGTAGCGTACGTGTTATAGCTAAGTGACCTGCCAAGGGGATGTCGTGTCCTATTTTGAGGATTTCCCGACGGTATTTGTGGGGTACTACCAGCTGTCGTCTACGTTGTCCCTTTTTCTCTGTCAAGCGGTATAGTTTCCCTTTTTCCCATAGAAAAGTTTCGTTATCTGCCCCGCTCCCCCCTGTCTCTGCTCGTTCCCGGTATTTTTGTAAGGTCGGGTCAGTCCTAGACTCGGTCTCAAAGGTAACTGGGGTGTCCCAGGGTATGGGGTCTAACAGGTCAAGAGAAGTCGGGGCTGGTCTTACCTGGGTCTCCCGCACTGGTGAGGGTTCTCGGTCCGTCCGGGCTTGTGCCCGTGTAGTCACTGGGTTCGCTTCGTTGTTATATACTGGTGCATAGGCAGAAGTCATGGGGCCCAAATCGTTGCCCAGTAGTACTTCAGCAGGTAAATGGTCCATTATACCCACGTTCACAGCTCCTTTCCCCGCTCCCCAATCAAGGTGTACTTTGGCGGTCGGGACTTTGTACACATCCCCTCCCGCCACTCTAACGGCTACGGTCTGCCCTGACCTCTTGTGTTCTGGCACCAAATGACTTTGTACCAGTGTTATGGTAGCCCCTGTGTCTCTCAACCCCTCGGTAGATCGCCCTTCGAGCCATACCTTCTGCCGATGGTGCTGTCGGTTATCCGAAGCCGCATATACCGGGTCTGCCTCGTGAAGCGGCCCCAAATATTCCTCCATAGGGGTCTCCTGGTTAACACAGAGGGCTCGGGCAGGACGGTAGGGCCCAGAGGGGTAATTGTAATTCCTGGGCGTCTGGTGTGTGCCAAGCGGGCAGTTGGCCATGAAATGTCCTGGTTGCTTGCATCGGTGGCAAGTGGGCCTAGGACGATCAAAATTGTTATTGGATGACCCTGAGGGTCTGGGGGGCCCGGCGGGTACTGGGGCCCGGAACTCCGTACGAGGAGGTGCACGGTAAACCTCTCTGGGCTCAACCCGTGCTGGAGCCCGGTAGTTTGTGGGCTCGTGAAGACGTGAATCATAATGTTCATCAGCTAATTTGGCCGCTTCTTCTAGAGTGGAAGGTCGCCTGTCTCGCAGCCACTCCTTCCCTTTTTGTTCCATGCCATCGTAAAAATGTTCTAAGAGGAATAATTGTAAAATTTCCTCACCAGTCACAGCTTTACTTCCGCTCATCCAGTGATTTACCGCTCTCCGCATTCGGTGCGCCCATTCCATATGTGTATCGTTAGGCTTCTTTTTCGTGCCCCGAAACTGCCGGCGATACGTGTCTGGAGTCACCGCGTATCTTTTTAGCAGAGTCTCTTTAACTCGTTCATACTGTGTCACTTCCTCAGTACCCAAAGTACGAAAAGCTTCCAGGGCTCGCCCGGATAGCTTCCCAGACAAGATCGTGGGCCACTCTCTGGTGGGAATCTGGTGCAGGGCGCATTGCCTTTCGAAGTCTGCCAAGTACTCATCAATTCCTGTCTCGCTCTCCAGGAAGGATCGGAATGCCGCAAAGGGTATTTTAGGCTTCCCAGCAGTTTCAACAGGAACGATTACTTGTGGGGCTTCAGCAGTGCGTTGTGCGTTGGCCATTTCAACGTTGTAGGCTCGGGTCTTTTGTAAATCCGCGTCTGCCTCCACCATCAATTGCTGTATCAGTTCTATGGATGGGTTTGGCCCGTATAAGGGAAGCCTCCCCCGAACAATTCTTGCCTTTGCATCATCATCCGTGATTGGTGTTTCCGCCATTGTGGAGCTTTGATCCAGTTCTGTCAATTCTGCGATCAGTTCCCTCTTTGGCCGGTTGCTGGCGTGCCTTCCTCTGCTTTCCAATAAATCTTTCAGGGTTGTACGTTTCAATTTTGCGTAGGTGCTCTCCATCCGTTCCGTGCCTCTCCTAGGATATCCAGAATCATCCCACCGCTGCCACCAAATGTTACGGTTACCCTTAGGCTAGCTGAGAGCTGGACCGTTTAGTTGTCTGGATTCCTAGTTGCTGAAGAGGGGAGAGCCGAGTTCCATAGTATTCCATGCGAGTCCTGTAAGTGTGGAAACATCCCACTAGCTATAGCATAGCTAGGATACCTTTTCTACCCACAAAACGAGTCAAAGCAGCGATTTGAGGGTCAAGTAAGAACTGAGGACTGGGCTGACCATCCTGCTTTTTATTGTCGTTACATGTAAACAGGATACTCCCAGGGGGAGGCATAAAATCACCAATCACATATTGGGTACCTCCCACACATCTCCTCCCCTCAGATAAACAGTAACCCAATTATACAGTACATATTTTCAACCAAGTTCTGGATGTACCCCGAAACCAGGGGGTACCCCTTTAAATCCTACACCGCTGTACAGGTCTTGTTCAGGGGAGCAACATATCCGAAAACCAACCCGTTCGGATGAACGGTTCAGGAGTTAGGGGTTTTCAAAGTTTTGACCGACCGCACCGACTTTCTGGCCGAAAATAGTTCCACACGTTTAGGCCTTGCGGTCGGTCTCCGTTCGTACGGGAAAACTCCACGAACCCATGGTCATCCATAGTTATCCTGGAGGTCGCTGTACTCCCCATGCGGAGAGTAATCGTCCTACCGAACAGTGGGCTGTTCGGTAGGTCCAGCACGAAGTTATGCTATCCTGGAGGTCTCAGCGGTGTTCGCCTGGGTGCGTCTCCGTTTTTAGTTCCAGACGATTGCTGACAAACACCGCTGTTCGTACGTAAGATGGCCGCGAACACGTGCAAAGTCCCGAAATGGCGGCCACCTATACGCTTACACAAAGGATTCGTGCTGAACCATACCAACGACTGCACATAAGTCAGAAAGGCGAAAATAGCATTAAAAAGATACACAGTGCAATAAGGTTTTTGTAACAGTTTTGTAACACAGACAAACACACACTCAGTTACAGGCAGTCAGACAAACACAATAACATGCAGACAGTCACACACACAGAGTTACAGGCAGACAGTAACACACACAAGGTTACAGGAGTCACACACACACACACACACATACACTTGCAGGCAGTCACACATACACAGTTGCAGGCAGACAATGGTAAACACACACAGGTACTGGGAGAAAGACACATATATACTGCCACCCCTACAGTCTCACACACACACACTTACATGTAGACAGTTACATGCAGACAGTCACACACTAAGTTACAGGCAGACAGTCACACACACACACACACACACACACACAGGCAGAGAGTCACATACACACAATTACAGTTACACACAGGCAGACAGTCACATACACACAGGCTTACAGACACACATAGTTCAAGTCACACACACAGCTCAAGTAACAAACACAGACAGGCAGAGTCACACACACACACACAGACAGAGTCAGACAGTCACACACACAAACTCACACACAGACAGCCACACACAAACACAGACAGCCACACACACACACACACAGTCATACACATACAGTCACACACACACACAAAGACAGACAGTTCAAGTCGCACACACAGCTCAAGTCACATACACAGGCAAACAGTCACACACACAGAGGCAAACAGTCACACACACAAACTCACACACAGTTACAGTCACACACACAGGCAGACAGCCACACACAGAGGCAGTCAGTCACATACACAGCCACACACAGACAGACAGTCACACACACAGAAAGATAGCCACATACACAAAGCTTACTGCCACACACACACAGGCAGACAGTCACACACAGAGGCAGACAGTCACACACACACACACAAAAACAATCACACACAGGCAGTCACACACACACATACAGGCAGACATTCACACACACACACATTTACCTCTGTCCATTATGGGCTGGAAGGGAGGTGTGTAGTCAGTGCAGCTCCTCGAGTCTGATTGTTGGGGAAGCAGGGACTTCTTCCTGCTTCCCCCTTCCTGTGCAGCAGTTACCTGGCATGTCTTCTGAGAGCTTTAGCTCCGCCCCACTTTCATTTTAGCTCTGCCCCCACCGCACTGTAAGATCCACCCTCGCTGCACTGTAAGTCCCGCCCCGCCACAATGTTTTCTTATATTATAATCCCGGGTGGAGAATAATGAAACCCTCCACCCAGGTAGCTGGATGTGCATGAGCTGTACCGGCTGCATGACGCCCCCTGCTGCCGCATAGCTCGCACAAACCTAAGGCCGGCCCTGAGCAGGATAATGCACCTTGCCACACTGCAAAAGTTGTTTAGGAATAGTTTGAGGAACATGACAGAGTTCAAGGTGTTGCCTGGGCCACCAAATTTCCCAGATCTAAATCCGATTGAGCATCTATGGAATGTGATAGAACAATAAATCCAATCCATGGAGGGTTTCACCTCGCAACTTGCAGGACTTGCTGCTAACATTTTGGTGCCAGACATTACAGGAGATGTTCAGAGGTCTTGTGGAGTTCATGCTTCAATGCATCAGAGCCGTTTTGGCAGCACAAAGGGGAACCTACATGGTATTAGGAACCATATATACATTTATCCACTCTTACTGCTCATACATAAAGCAATTCCCTCATATCAACCTACACATACAATCATCCTCCATACTGACCCATATATACAGTTACAAAAAGAGAAGTCCTGCGCTCACTCACTCCTGCCCATCACTACTGGGCCGGCAGCAATGACTACAGTACACATCAGCCCCAATATATAGTAAAAACCAAAGAAAAGAAAAAGTTACCTGCGCTCTCTCCTTAATCCCTATGTATATTTAGACAAATGGAGGTCATTTAGTTGCTCCAATGGCCATTGGAGGGAATGCCCGCCTGCCAACGTCAAGGCAGACCCCCCTAAAGCGGGTCCTACACTGACCCTTCAGCCTGCTTTCTTTAGCCTTGGCAAAGATATCTAAGCAGTCCCCATTAAAATCCACCAACGCAAAAGGCGTTGAAGACGGAACCGTTGGCACAAACAGAAATGCAGAGCCTGCCCCACGTCAAGCACTCGCCTCCACCTTAAGCCACCACAATCCCGCACCGGACGTGAAGCACCACCAGGACAGATCCGATCACCTGACAAAACAAGCTTCCACCACCTCAAGCCGCGAACCCGGCACTCAGCCACAGACTTGCCTTTGTTGTTCCAGGTATCAGGGACTCCCAGGGTCTGCACCTGGCGCCCAGAAGGGATCGGATGAGAACAAGCAGTAAACAGCAGCCTGCCAAGCATGTCCCACTATAGCCGATCCTCCACACCATGCCTTTGATCACATGAACTGCTCTCTGCACATTAACTAATCGTAAAGTAGCAAGTGTTTATTATTATTATTATTATTATTATATTATTTATAGAGCGCCGTCAAATTCCGCAGCGCTTTACAATGGGTGGACGAACAGACATGTAGTTGTAACCAGACAAGTTGGACACACAGGAACAGAGGGGTTGAGGGCCCTGCTCAATGAGCTTACATGCTAGAGGGAGTGGGGTAAAATGACACAAAAGGTAAGGATAGTATTAGACTAGTGACAGTTGCAGAAGAGGAATCAGTTGGGAGCTATTAAGAGTTTAATTGATACGCTTTTATGAAGAAGTGGGTTTTTAATGATTTTTTGAAGGAGTGGAGACTGGGTGAGCATCTAACAGAGGAGGAAAGCACAGGAGTTCCACAGGAATGGTGCAGCCCTCGAGAAGTCTTGAAGACGAGCATCAGTGGTGGGAGTACGGACAGAAGATAGACCTAAGTCTTCAGCAGATCGTAAGGGCCTAGACGGGACATACTTGTGTATAAGGGAGGATAGATAGGTAGGAGCAGCATTATGTAGACATTTGAAAGCAAGAAACAGAATTTTAAATTGAGCTCTATATTTTATAGGAAGCCAATGTAGGGACTGACAGAAGGGTGAGGCATGGTAGCTAGACCGGAAGATGAGCCTCGCCGCCGCATTCATTATGGACTGTAATGGCGCAAGTTGGGAGCACGTAAGACCATTGAGAAGCGGATTACAGTAGTCAAGGCGAGAAAGTACAGTGGAATGGATTAACACCTTAGTCGCCTCTGGCGTTAAGTAGGGGCGGATGTTTAAACATGTCATTATTTCACCTCCTAAAGAGTTTATTGTCGTAGTTCCTTACATGCCTTTACCTTAACCGTTCATGTATTATGTTATTATGTTATTCACTAGTCTCATCTCATGGGGCGACTCACACTTGATTTATAACTAGTGGTGGAGCTGCTGATATAAATACACAGTTGATAACGTGCAAGCAACACAGACAGCCATCTTTCACAACAATGTACTGCTATATACTCATACCCTCAGTGCAACTAGCCATGATATACGCACGTTCAGCCTAGCATGCTCAAATATAACACACTGTCTAAAAAAAAAAAAAAGAATGCAGCTTTCGAATGAATCTAAAATGGATGCTGGCCAGGAGGTGGGAGGGTCTGGGAGGGAGGGTCTGCTGACTGTGAGGTACAGGGTCAAAGTTTACTCAATGATGACGAATAGGGGGCGGACCGAACATCGCATATGTTCGCCATCTGTGGCGAACGCGAACAAGCTATGTTCGCCAGGAACTATTCGCCAGCGAACCGTTCGGGACATCTCTACCAACTAACAGTCCAGGTTTTGTTAGTATCTCCATTGGAATAAAAATGGGAATTACATAAATCCTGGACTGTTGGTGGGCCATGAGGACTGGTTTGGGAACCACAGCTCTAATGAATATGTTATCAGCTTTAAATCATAAATATATATCACTTTGGTGATGGTGGTGATGTGCCAGTGAAATGCTTGTCACCATATTGCAAGCCTAACACAGGCACATCACACCTTTTAACAACAGGGCACATCACACCATATAAATGCCGAAACCAGGGGGCTGGCTGCACTCACTTGAACATGCATAAATAGGGTGCTGCTGGGAGCCAATTTATACAATAAAAAAGAGAAAATTCAGAGCACTCCCTTAACCACTAAACAGCAACTTCGGTGCTGACAGATTTTTTTTTGTTTTTTTAAAACACATAATCTAGGCAAAAAATAATGCCTAGATTAGGTGTTTTTTTTTAAAAAAACTAAAAACTAAACCCATTATTTTTAGCCTAGATTAGGTGTTTTTAAAACTAATAAAATCTGTCAGCACCGAAGTTGCTGTTTAGTGGATAAGAGAGTGCGCTGGATTTTCTCTTTTTTATTGTATAAATTGACCCCCAGCAGTACCCTATTTATGCATGTTCAGGTGAGTGCAGCCAGCCCCCTGGTTTCTCATATATGTATTTATTTGGGAGTCTAGCCAACTCCTTGGTTTTGCACGCCTTCCTATCACAGGTGCTTCATCCCAGGGCCCTATTTAGCCTTGTACTGCAGAGAACTCCAGATGGAATTTTCCCCCCAAGTAAGTAGTTTATGAAGCAGACATTAGGCCGTTAGAGTAGAACCTGCCAAAGATAAGGTACATTGACGTCGTGGCAGGCTTATGCAATGTATGATCATATAATGTACCTAAACCCCCATTATTTATTTATTTTTTTAAATTCTTTATTTTTGTTGTGCATGTTGTTACATAGCATCGACATACGCCACAACAGCGTGTTAATATGTATTCAAGTAATACAGTGGCATGATGCATTGCACATTTTTATAGAGTTATAAAAAAACACAAGCTTGGCACAAGTAACTTTGCACAGGTTGCACAGGTTATATGAGAAAGGAAAAGCAATACAAAAATGACACCTGCCGATGATATTGGTTCTTTGACTAGTCTGAGACATGTACTTATGTCGGTGTGGACTTGAGGCTGTTAAGTTTAAACGGGTACCGGTGTTAAAGTATTAGACTGAGTGTATACTGGGTCAGCATGTCTAATGTGGAGGGATTGACAGGCTTGCGGTATTATTTCTGCTTTAGTAAGTAAATGTCGGCTTAATCATGCTAAACTCACGTGGAATGCAGTCATGTTATATGGATTGCTGTGCAGTAGCCTGTTTAAATGGGTTTGGTAGTTAGGGGACCCGTCAATTGGGTACTACCGGAGGTACTCAACAGTACATTCTAGTCTCATGCATATCTACAAACATCAAAGGTTAGTTATACTTGCTTAAGGTAAGGATATCAGTGTGTGAGTAAGTGCTTCTCAATCTAAAACAGGGTGTAGACCAGCTTAGTAGTTATAGTAGAACTAGCTAAGTGAGAGGTATTGCTGGTCACATGTGGGGCTATGCATATAATATAACAAGCTTAATGTCCACCGGAGTTTACTTGATGTCCACGGGTTTAGCGTCAGCAGGCTGCTGGTGGCGGCGTGCTTTCCGGCCTGCTGGGTCTTCGGATTGCAGTCGCTTGTGCCTCCGACCTGGGTGTGCTAAGAGCTGAGTCTTGGCTTGAAAGAGAGTCTGGTGCGTGTCACACCGCCAGCCCCGGGATCTGTATGAGCTGACCGCTGGCGCCCTCGGTTCCGGTACCTTATATGGCCGGCAACGGGATTCCCGGTAAGTGTGTTCCCTCCAGGTGGGCTGCGGTTCGAGGGGTGTCCTCTGAGGGCTCAAGGCCCAGGAAGGCTGATGTGACGACCAGGTCCAGACTTTTAGGTGCGGTGGCCGAACCATGCAGGCGGGTATTGTGGAAGCTCCTGCAGGAGTCCCCGAAGTGGAGGTTGGGTGATTCTAGGTACGCCACTGATTGCGTATAGCGTGTGTAGCCTGTTGTGGGTCTTGGGGCCGAAGATGAAGCCTGCGTGCTGTACCCTCTGTGCCTCTCTGTGTGAGCGGGATGAGAGTCCAGGCAAATTCCCCCTTGGTCCGCCGGTAACACAGGGAGTTGTAGCTTCTGCTTAGGTAGATGGGAACTCGTGCTGCGGCCTGTAATGGGCGTGGTGGCCATTTTGGACTTTGCCATGCGGTACTTGTGGATTCCTTTTGCCGCTCAGTTTGTAAAAGCGGTCCCTGCCTCTCCGGTGGGGTCCGGGATAACCCCCCCGGCCCACAAGGGGGGAACGGGACCCTCAGTAGGCGTGAGAGATGTCCCGCCGGACTAAGCACGGGAGATCGGCCGTTTCTCCCGCCAGAGCCTCACGACAGGCCTCAATCCCAGCCACCCAGCAGTCCGCTCTTCCGGCAGGATGGGGGCTGATGTTGACACCGTGGGTGATTTCTTGTGTCCTCTTGTAGCGTTACTTACCTTATCCAGGGGCCAGTCGCGGTCCTCTCTTCGAGCCGTGCGCGGTCCTGCTGCACGAGCCGCGCACGGCTCATCCGACGGCTTCACTAGGAAGGCGGGCAGTGACCGCGAGAAGTGGTCACGTGTCCCACCTGAATCTAAGAGCGCGCCGCGGGTCTCGGGCGAGCTCTTAAAGAGACAGTGGGAGCCTAAATTGTCAAAAGGCTCCCATTGGCCCCTGTCATGCCACACTCCCCATACACTTACCTTTTGGGGGTGTGGATATGACAGGAGCCAATCAAATTAGTTTAGAAGCTATTTAAACTTACCTCTCCCTTTACTCCCTGCCCTATCGTGGTTTATGTTTCAGTTCCCTTTAGCGCTTGTTGTGTTCAGTTGTGTTCCTTCGTATTGACCTTGGCTTTGTTTCTGACTACGTTATCTCTTTATCCTTATCTGTTTTGTTTGCCGGCTTGCTGTTTACTGTGTACCAGACCCCGGCTAGTCCTAGTTTACGCGGTCTCTCTGTGCCCTTGACCTCGGATCGTTCCTGACTCTGTCTCCTCTCATATACGTCGAGTCCGGCCATTCTAAGGTCCGGTAGACGTATCTCTCCTCTGTGTTATCCTTTGTTAAGTTGAATCCTGCGTGTTGGGGTATATATTCGTTACACCTCTTCACCTTCATGTGGCCACTGATCGCCAATCTCAGGGAAAAAAGGTAATTTTTGCGTGATTGTGCTAGTTTCTTAGAGGAGCCGAGGTGCCCCACGTCCATCCTGCTCTGCGGTCAGGCCCCGCCCCAAACCCAAATTATTTTTTGCCTAGATTAGTTTTTGGGTTTTTTTTTAAACTAAAAAAAAATCTGTCTTCCACAAAGTTGCTGTTTAGTGGGTAAGGGGCTTGATTGTCTCATTTTTACTATATTAGTGCCGGAATGGGGATAAAGACCAGCCATGGAAATAAAAGCAGGCCCATAGCATTGCGTCATTATACCAGCCCCATCTTATAACACTATATTCTTGTTCACAAAAGGGTAACCATGCATTTTAAAAGTAAATTTGAAGAGTGTATTATTATTTATAGATACGACTGATATATACACCTTCCCAGGGCAATCTATATCACCAGTATTTACACAAGGTGACACCACACACATTGCCCTGATATATACCTCATGCACATCTCATGAATTGCCCTATGGAAGGGTATATGTCAGGGCAGTGTGTGAGACATAACGCTTTTATATAGTGGGGGAATATATTAACTTGCCCGAGCACACAGATTGCACTCACAGGACTTGTCCCAGTACCCACCACAGCACCCAGGACTTACCCCGGTATTTAGATTGCACTTACAGGACTTGCCCCAGGACTTCAAACAGCCTCTTGCATGTACCATGCAAAAGGGAAAAGATGCCAGACAAGATTTCCAGTGGCAACAAAGACATTACATTGGCCGCGAGAGTGCTCTCTCACACTCTTGGTGACGCATCTGCATCCCGCCACGGCTAAATTCTTAAAGGCTGCTGCCCCAGGGCACTCAGGCCTTGCACAATATTACAAGCTGGAGTCTTTACTGGTATCTTTTTTTTTTTTTTTTTATAACTAACAAAGACTTTGGTTGTGACAGTTGAACTCAGAACGGATGTCTGAGTATAGTGGGAACTGCATGTGATGTACTGTACTGGGGTGTCTGGATGAAATGGGGACTGCATATTGGGCTGTCTCAGTGAAATGGTTACAGTTTGCGTGTGATATATTTGGCTGCCTGAGTTTGATGGGGACTGCATGTGATTTATTGGGCTGTCTGTGTATGATAGGAATAATTTGTGTGTGATATTGGGATGTGTACATGTGATGGAAATTGTGTGTTAGCACTGAGCTGGCTCTGTAAGATGAGAATGTATGTGGTCATTTTGTGCTGTCAATGTGTGATGGTTTTGTGCTGGCTGTGTATGGTGCTACTGTGTTTATCTTAGCAATAACCTGATGAGTAGATAGAATAATGTTAATGTAACTGGTTATCTGTGCTGCCTGTGACCTGTATGAAAGTTGGTGAATCCTAAAACAAAACAAACTAAAATTACGTGTTTCATTCTCATACAATATCTAATCTGGGGACATACATTTAATCTATCTAAAAGCATCACTTCAAGTTACTTACTGTCTCAGTAGTAATGCCACTGTCCAGAGTGTCTGCTCGCTCCTTCAGTCCCTCTGCAAACTGCAGTCTCAGACAGGTAGGCAAGGTTTCACACCTTAGGTGTAGCCACACTATCTGCTCCATTCGCTCCCTAGTCCCTCTGGGGACTAATCTCCAGGCAGGGTAAGGTGTTGCTGCACTCTCCGCATCGCTCACTTCTATCCTCGTTCCCCTTCCATCTGTCTGGTCCCCTTCCATATCTCGCTCCACCCTTCATCCATGTCTCTCCCCAAATTCCATGTCCTTCCCCATTTCATTTATATCTCGCTCCTATGTCCCTCTCCCATGTCTCCGTCCCATGTCCCTTACCTCCTATCCATGTCCCTCTCCCATGTCCCCCACCCATCTGTCTCTCTCTCTCCCCATGCCCCCTCCCATGTCACACTCTCCCCATCACTCTCTCTCCCCATGTCCCCTCCCGTGTCACACTCTCCCGATCACTCTCTCTCCCCATGTCCCCTCCCATGTCACTCTCCCCATGTCCCCTCTCATGTCACTCTCCCCATGTCCCCATAACACAAATTTGACAGATCTTCTTTTTGGGGGCCTTTTTATATATCACAATTTATTTTCTTGCAATGAGCGTGCATATATTTGAAAAGTTGACACCCTAAGGTATTGTATATGGATTGTTTTGATGCATTTGATGCAACAGTTTTAGCCCAAACAATTGGAGAAAGTGTGTGGTGGTAATTTCTCAATTTTCATTTTTACACACATTTGTGTGGGATTTAGGGGAGCCTGTTGTTGGTTATTGCAAGAAAACACTCCAGGTTGTTTTCTGCAAGGCCTCCTGAGTAGTGATGTCCCGAACAGTTCACCGGGAACCGTTCACCGGCGAACATAGCGTGTTCGCGGTCGCGAACACGCGCGATGTTCGGTCCGCCCCCTATTCGTCATCATTGAGTAAACTTTGACCCTGTACCTCACAGTCAGCAGACACATTCCAGCCAATCAGCAGCAGACCCTCCCTCCTAGACCCTCCCACCTCCATGACGAATAGGGGGCGGACCAAACATTGCGTGTGTTTGCGACCGCGAACGCGCTATGTTCGCCAGCGAACGGTTCCCGGCGAACTGTTCGGGACATCACTACTCCTGAGTACACTCATGCCCCCATGAATAGGTTGAACTACAGAAAAATAGTTTTTATAACGTGTGCACATAAAGCCCTAAATTTAACAAATATATATTTATAAAGTATGAACAATTAAATGAAATATAGAAATCCACACCTCTTTATCGTGCAACTGTGTGCCTGATGTTAGGTCCCTCTTAATCTTTGCTAATGCCTTTTCCATTGTAAGCTTTTGTCAATGCAGACTGACAGTTTAAGAAACGAGGAGAATTGCAACATTGGGGGCTGTTTATGAAAAGTATGAAAAGTGGTACTAGAAGTGTGGCAGTCACCATGGAAACCATTGGAACCAGCAGGCACATTGCATTAGTGACTCCATCCCTTTTCCATGTTTGCACCACTTTTCATACATAATTTTTTTAATCCCTACTCTTCATTTGCAACGTTTTGCCCTGGCCTTGTCTGGATTGTATTATGACCTTTTTATTTCTCCCAAATATTTAATATATATTTAAAAGAAAACAGCATCTCATGAAAAAAGATTAACTCAACTTATTGGTGATTTTCAATGTTCCATTTAAGGTTATAATTTCAAAGGGAATTACAGCTTACGGTATTTGAACTTTGATTGCCCAGTTTGGTTAAGCTGTAATGGGTTGAAAGAGTACCTATTTAATTCAAAAGAACCCATGTGAATAAATGCTCTCTGTTTTGAGAGCTGTATTTCATCACTACAATGATCTAATTTCTGATGTGAATATCTGCATTAATCTCCCCAGATATATTTAGGGGGAAAATCCATAATCAGTAGCTTATCATATTCCTCTATTTTATTTATGTCAATATTTTTGTTCCTTTGTAGAATCTCGGTGTGAAATAATGTCTCAAAACATTAATACAAAACCACACCAAAGTTAAAGCCATAAGAATGTATTTATGCTAAGATATTGCACTCACAGGACTTGCCCTAGCACTGAGATTGCACTCAGTATGAAGATATTTAACATAACATTCAGTTATCCCATTCCAGCTTAAAGGACCACTCTAGTGCCAGGAAAACATACTCGTTTTCCTGGCACTAGAGTGCCCTGAGGGTGCCCCCACCCTCAGGGACCCCCTCCCGACCGGCTCTGGAAAGGGAAAAGTGTTTAAAACTTACCTTTTTCCAGCGGTGGGCGGAGAGCTCTCCTCCTCCGATCCTCCTCTTCTCCTCCCCGTCGGCTGAATGCGCACGCGCGGCACGAGCTGCGCGCGCATTCAGCCGGTCACATAGGAAAGCATTCATAATGCTTTCCTATGGATGCTTGCGTGCTCTCACTGAGAAAATCACAGTGAGAATCACGCAAGCGCCTCTAGCGGCTGTCAATGAGACAGCCACTAGAGGAAATAGGGGAAGGCTTAACCCATTCACAAACATAGCAGTTTCTCTGAAACTGCTATGTTTATGAAAAAATGGGTTAACCCTAGAAGGACCTGGCACCCAGACCACTTCATTAAGCTGAAGTGGTCTGGGTGCCTAGAGTGGTCCTTTAACCCCTTAAGGACCAAACTTCTGGAATAAAGGGGAATCATGACATGTCACACATGTCATGTGTCCTTAAGGGGTTAACCAGTATCCTGCCATACCAATAAACAACATGATGCTTATCACATATAACCTTTCGGCTCAGATTGACACAATTCATCTACAAAGATGCCACATGGCTCTACATGAAACATAAATTATGATACAGTTTAGGATTCAGTTGGAATAGATTGAATTTTATCATCATGCACCAAAATCCAAGTTTTGCCATTTTAATGTCACCCAAAAACAGAGCTAGCCAAGGCTAATAGAAAGATCTAGTTTGTAGATATTTTCATAAAACAACTGATTGTATATAATTTTAAAACTCCTCCTCATCACTCCTCCATTCCCCCATCACTCCTCCTCCCCCTCATCACTCCTCCATTCCCCCCCCTCATCACTTCTCCTCCTCCCCCCCACCCCCCTTCTTATATGCATCTTATATCCATGACAGCCCGGTACCCCCAGCCAGAGACAGCCAACCTGGTAAAGTAAGTAATTTACACTTACCTGGGTTGCTTGTTCACTGCTCAGCCGCTCCTCGCCAACTAACACACGCAGAGAGCTGGAGGCGGAGATATTATTCCCGCTCTCCATTTGCACGGGAAACAGCGCGCAGGAGCAGAAGAAGGTTTGTGCCGACGGTGGCACAGTCCTGCACGCGCTTTGAAGCGAGCTACATTTAAAAATTTAATAACAGTGATGTGGCTGAGTGGCTTTTCCGATTTTTGCGTCCTTGGCAGGGGCCGGTTTCACCAACCGCTTGGTACTCCCCTGCTCACTCATACAGACCCATGTTTGCAGTTGCCCACTCATGTAGACATACCCATACAGACATTCAGATAGAAAAACACATACATAAATGCACCAACATAAGTGCACAACTGCTGGTCCTCTCACATCCATGCCTGTGTAGAAACTAGAAGAGTCATTGGGAAAAGCTAGTGTTTATAGGTATCAAGGTGCAGAACCTATACTTGATTAGACTCTGCTGAACCATTTTAATGAAAATAATACATTTCAGGGTGGCGCAATTTTGTCCATATGTTGTTTTGACTTAGTAGAATTTTGGTAACAAACTGAAAAATTAAGTTGCCGTGATGCCAGGAGGTCCTTGGGACCAGCTTACTTTTAGTGGTTAAACCGTTTAACAGTTTAACTCCAAAGCCTTTCCAGCGTCATTTAGCTACACTGTCCATCTCTGAGATTCTTCAAACGGAAAGCCGCAAGTATGCTGCTAATTGGTTTAGAGAGTCAGGGACATAACTAAACCGCGCTAGAGAGAAGACTTTCGAGTTAAAACGTTCATAAACCTTTTAATCTCTAATGGTAAGGCTGTGTCTCCTGCCACCTCAACAACTTAATTTAAGGCTCACTTTCATAATTTTGGAGAAGCTTTTTAAATTAATATTTTGTGATAAGCATTTAGAATGATATTTACAAAATATTAAAATAACAAATATATCATGTAAAAATATATCAATATATTTTTTTAAATATTATATCTTTTAAAAGTGAATCTAAAAATATGAATTCATTTGAAAACGCTTATCCAACAAAATTCAATTGAGACCATAAAATTTGTACAGCTCCCTTATAAAAGTCTAACAATAGCACGTGTAACCAGCATGTGCAATTTATGACCGAAAGCTTATGTACAATACAAACGCTAACAACTTTTCAAAAGTAGCCTAACACAACTAAACTAATAGTGCAAGATATTGCTACCTAGGTTGCGCTTTACCTGTGCAACACTGTATGAAAGTTAATTATAAAATTTAAGCAAAAGTGGAAATATTCTCCAAGTGAACAATATTTTTAAGCTCAGCTACTTTGGCCAAAAAGTGTCTGAAATTGTCTTTACCTGCAATTGTTTTCAAAGTTTAGATATGGCTGATCTATAGATATATCTTAACTGGAAGAATTGTAATGATTTGGCTGTTTGGTCTACAATTTGTAATTTCACTGTCAATTCCCAATTTAGTCAATAACCCTGTTGGAGATAATCACTAAATTGTGATCTGTTAGGAATTCACCAGGTAACTACAACATCTTACTAACAATAACTGGTCTTCAAATATAGCTGAACTTGAAGATTTTTGCAATTTTAGTCATTTTCACTTAGAATGGGCGCATCACAGCAAGTAATGCTGTGTGGTCTATTTACTAGCCAATGAATTGTAGTAGAAAGAAATATAAATTCTATTAGCCACCCTCCTGTGTGTATATATTTTTATTGCATGAGGGTGGCTTCCCTGGTTCTACTGGGAGCTCCCTGCAGATGACTGGCAACTCCTCTCCTTGCGTGGCTCTGCGTGATGTCACTTCCGCCCAGCACATCCTTGCAAAATAGTGAGCCGGCCAGGCTGTTCAAGGGCTTAGGCCAGTGCAGCTCATTATTGCGGTCTAGTTTGTATTGTGAAAGGCCCCATGCAGGCCCTAGTATAGCCCATTCCAGCCCTGATAGAAGTCCTGCTGGGGGCTAACAATAAAGCCGTGTTAAAATCAGATCCAGGGTTTCACGCACACACTCCTGGCTCCAGCATGGTTCAGCTCCCCCCCAACAGCCCTGGTAAGAGCTAATCACAGCGGTTTGATGCAATGATGATTGACAGTTGCTGGAAATCGAATCTAAATGGTCTAATGATTCAGTCCAGCACTAGTATTTGATTGGTTCCCAGTCTATCTGACCACTCTGGATGCAATCAGAGTGATAGCAGCTAAGGCAATGTGATCGCTATGATTGGCTCTCACAGTGCTTGCTCAAGTTTGGGTGAATCTAGTAATAATAATAATGCATTGTTAGAGTGAGTGTTAGGGGTAGCTAGGATTTAGTTAAGGTTAGCTAGATGCAGAGGTGTAACAAGAAATCACGGGGCCCCAGTGCGAAAACTGCCCTGGGGCCCCTCATACATCTACCTCCCACCCCATACGTCCCGCACCCCCAAAAAAGAAAAAAAACAGATACACATAGACACACTCACAGACACTCAGACACACCCACATACACTCACAGACACATACAAATTATTCATATTTTTGAAATTTAAATATGTCCACCCAGCTTCCCTACCTGGAGAGCTGGCGTGGATCTGTCCCTGGGGTCCAGTGGGGCTGCAGTGAGGCAGGCGGCTGTGTTTCAGGCAGAGACGGCGTGGGAACTGTGTTCTCCCTACTCTGCTCCCTCGTGCCGCGCGGGCTTTCTACTGATGCCGGGAGCCGGAATATGACTTCTTATTCCAGCTCCCGGCATCAGCAAACGGCGTGCGAGGGAGCAGAGCAGGGAGAACACTGCTCCCTCGCCCCCTCTGCCTTGAAAGCAGCCGCCTGTCGGGGGGATGGGGGTCCATTTGGTGGCCAGCAGGCCACCTCTTAGGCCCCCTCATGACAGGAGAAACACGGGGCGGCATCCCCATCTGATAGGAAGTGTGTGCTTAGTGAGCACTTCCTGTCAGACCGCTCAGCCATGCTACACACAAGCAGGAGGGGAGCAACACAGCTCTTCCCTCCTGCTAGACACCTGCGGTCCTGGGCTTGTAATCCTTATAGCCGAAATGTCATATTTTTGTTTGATCCTTTGGACTATAATAAAAGTATATTTGAGTTTTCACCCTGCACTGCGAAGCCTGTTGCGCTATATTTATAAATATAAATTAGGGCTAACAGACCTCCTTCACAGAGCTCCGGTGTACTAATACACTTGAGTGCAGCATCTCACTACCTGGTAGGGTTAGTTAGAGTTAGGACTCGCTAGGGATAGGGTTAGTTAGGTTACATAGTCATTAACCCTAACTAATCCTAAACATAGCTAATCCTGTTTTAGCAAGAGTTAGATGGGTTTCAATATCGTTACTGTAGATAGATTCATGATATGGCCAAATGAAGACTCAAAATGTACCACATTAATTAACACAAGCTTTAAGTTCGTCCAAAAAGGGACTCAGTAAGAATAGAAAAATTGGAACCTGAAAATGGCTTGCCTGTTTGATCCTATAATCCTGGGGCTATTGCTGTACTGTGGTGCAGTAGTAGAATACAAATATGGACGGTGATATGGTTAACTGAAAAGTGTTGAAATGCTTTTAGACAAATACTCTTATACCCTAGGGGTTCTAATTTCTATAAGTTTTAAGGCCGTAAGGCCTGTATTTGTGGGAGGAGTTAGCGTTCCTATATAAACGCTACTCCCCCCTTCCTACCTTGCCGTACGCACGCTGTTCACCTGACCTGCTCGCCTCCCTTTCGTCAGCACGACTTCCGGGTCCTCAACAGCACTTGCGGTCCTCGCCTCATGACAGCCGAACTTCCGGGTCTCTTCCCTGCTGCTCTTCCGGTCCGCTCATGTCATCCTCGCAGATTTCCCGCCAGTCGGCTCCTTTCGTACGCACAGGATGCAATCTAGCGAACACCAGGTAATCGGTGGGAATAGCCGCGTTCGGGCTATTTCCCGCCGTTCAACACATTTCATTTTCGCATTTTTCCCGCACATACGTACAGGTCGCTTAATTCGCACGCTTTCTGTTTTATTCATTCATACTGGTAGATTCATTAAACTTTGACCAAACGAGGTCTCATGTTTTACTGCTGCCTATTTCCTCTAATTTTATACAGTCATCTACTGTAGCTGGCATAGAGAGATGCTGCAGGTATAACTGTGTAATGGGTACAAACTACGATATCTTCACCCACAATTCCAGGTGTTTAATTGAACTGCTAAAATGCCTAGCCGGTGTGCTAGGTATTACTGCACAGACCCTTCTCACGTTGTTAGTGAGTGTGGATTTATTGTTACGTTTATCACTAACAGATTTGTGGACTGAAACGGCTTCATATGCAACTCCAGTACGGGAGGCAAATACTATTAACCCCCCTGCCTGTCAGCACAATACACTCCAGAGATTCCTTTTCTAATGATGCCATTTAATGGCTGTAGTAACGTTGTGCACACACAGTGGCAGTATATCAACGTAATTGATGAGCATTTCTCCAGCAATGCATTGCCAGGGGTTCTTTTGTTAGTGTAAATATTAGCCACAAAAAAAAAAAAAATGCAACTACACAGGTCCTCCCTTCCACCTACCCGCTCATACGCTAGTTCACTGGTAGGTGGTACTTATCCCTCCACAGCTCCAGAGGGATGCTAAACTTCAATCATTGTGTGCAGGGGTGTATATTGCAAGTTGAATCACCGGGGCTAAGAGTATGCATTGTCATTTATAATATCCTGTACCCCTCAAAAGTACTGTAAGTCCTAGTCATTCGGCTGGTATCTCCACCTAGTGGTTTGATGGTATTTGCTGTTTTATTCTGTATAATGTGTAGCTTCTCTGCCGTCCTGTTTTCAGGTTGTTAATGGCGATTCTTCTATTGGTGCATCCCACGTAATAACACTAATGCCTGACGCTATGCATGTACTATTTTATTGGGTCAAGTTAATCTAACTAACTAAACACTGTGTATATGTTGGATTTGTTTTATCTCCCAGATTGCGCTTACACTTACGCATCTCCTGTTATACATGCATCGAATTACCTCAGGTTCAGGCGTAACCGCCATTTGACATTCCCCGCTGATTTCTATTAATGTTGCATACTGTCATTTGTTACCATTAGACAGTCACTAGGTCGCTATTATCGCCTATTTCTATCAGGTACAATTTTGATTCATCCACACTTCAAACAACCGCCTCGACAAGGCCACGTTGTTACACGATGAGGTATCGAACCGACAATCACAGTTACTATTTGTTTCATTTTGTCATCTGCTAGCAGTAGACAATTACTGGTTCACTATTGCCGCCTGTTTCTATCTGGTATAAATGTGTTTTCGTTCACATTTCCTACAATTGTTACACAATTGGCCTTTGTTAAACGATTATCACCTGTTTCTATCAGGTTTAGTTTCATTGTGTTTCCTAACAACTGCCTCTACCAGGCCACGTTGTTACATGTTTGGGGTACAGGGGCTTGATTCCTGCCTTGCCTCGTCAGGCCACGGCTCCACTCCACAACTCTTCATTTCATACTCACTACCCGTAACAATCGTTTTGTTACTCACTACCTTGCTAATTTCACCCTCCTCTCTCCGTCAGCTGCTACGACGTTTTCTTGGCACAACGCCTTCATTTCATCTCCTTTCAGGTTTATATAGTAACCATCATGAGATTCTTCAGCACCCTCTGGGTCTATCGATACTGCACTATCAGCTATATCTCCATAGTACTTCACTATTCTGCACATTATTTTCCTTCCCTCGACTTCAGTTCCTTCTTCTTTCTTCCTCCTTTTTCTCCCTTCGTTTCCTCTGTCTCTATCTGGGAATATCCGGGTATCTATCATTTACTACAACTTGGGTTTCCAAGCACGTTACGTTACCCCCTTATCAAGCCCCCGTCTAGGGTCAGAGAACTGGCTATCTAGGGTTAGGAGCTGGCCTTAGCTGTACACCGTAGCTGGTCCCGCGAGGCCAACTCCCCAATCTCATCACAGAGATTTCGCCCCTCGGCCCAAATCATAGTTAGTGCCTCGCATTCACCCACCTGTCGGGTTTATAGTTAGGGCCTCACCTGACACGGCCACACGTTTTGGATCTTTACTGTCACCGAGAGGCCACCACCCCGCCACCACGCTAGTGGCTCGAGCCCCACGCCCAAATCATAGGTAGAGCCTCTCACCAGCCGCTTGGCTACTAGCAGGGCCTCACTTGTCACGGGGTAGTGAGCTTTTCGCTTCAGCACTAGTTAGCCAGCCAGTTCTATTTTACTTAACCATATTGTTGTTGTTTGAGTTCATTGTTGTTGTCATGTTCTTTTTCAGGATGTCCTTCATGCGCAACGTCAGACGAGGGATTGCAGCATTTTCGTGTCTATTAGGGCCGACTATCCATGAGTCGCTCAGTCTCGTACCTCACCCAACTCACATCTCTCAGGCATAATCTGCATTTGGCATCCCCTTCCGGTCACTCGGCTGTTGGGGCTCGACACAAGTTATCATCTAGAACATTATTCGTTTGCTCTGAGATACATATAACAGAATCGCGACATTCTTCCAAGTAGCAGTGGAGCAGGACTTCCACAGGCATACTGATCACCCTGTAGTCTTTTCTACATTTTTGCCACCTTTTATTCAAACCTTCATACGTACATGATCGCACTATTCCGAACTGACATACACGTTTCTGACAAGCCTTTCAAACCATACCCCATTTTTTTTTTTTACACAAGATATCAAAGATAATTGGTTATCGCTTCACAGTAACGTACGTACACAGATGGGAATACCGGGCAGTATCAGACTCCCTAAACAGCATTCGCGCCACACAACCAGGTCTTAAATCTATGTGCCTGCAACCATACAAGGGTTCGGGAACCCTACAACTCCACGATCACAACTAATCAGACAGGTAAGTCATGTCTCCCCAAGGAAAATTTAAGATGGTACAAACACTACACCGCGTCACGTCAACGTTCGAACCAGACAATTGAGACACTTGACCTACTAATCATTCCCTAACTACTTCTAAATACGATTCTACATTCACACTCCTGTCATTAGAGTAAGTAGGACCACTGGCTTCTATTTCACATCCATTCATTAAGAACGACATCCAGTAGCAGTACGCCGGAACAATTAGAGGCACTAGGAATCGGCTATATATTATACAGGAACATTCCCAAACGCAGGAGTAGCAAGACAATGGATTTTATATAGTGCTACAAGTGTGTTTTCTGGCATTTCCTTTTGCCCTCTTTTTCAGGCCTACCCTCTACGTCGGTTCCGGCACACCACACCGACTTAATTCCAATAATAAGGTACTTCACTATACGATATTAACCGACCACAAGTTTTAAGGCCGTAAGGCCTGTATTTGTGGGAGGAGTTAGCGTTCCTATATAAACGCTACTCCCCCCTTCCTACCTTGCCGTACGCACGCTGTTCACCCCACCCACCTCTCCCTCTTATACAATTCATTCAGGGGGGCCCTCTTTTTCAGGCCTACCCTCTACGTCGGTTCCGGCACACCACACCGACTTAATTCCAATAATAAGGTACTTCACTATACGATATTAACCGACCACAAATATATTTTTGATGAATTGGTTTTGGATTACGTGACTGCTATAAATTATAGGTTGGGCAAAAACTTAGCTTTAAAAATTTAATTTCTCCCATAACTTTAAAAAAAATTCAAGTGACACTATAGTCATTAAAACAACTTTAGCTTAATGAAGCCGTTTTGGTGTATAGATCATGCCTCTGTGGTCTCACTGAGTTAAATCACTTTTTGGTTCTGTCAATGCAGCCCTAGCCACACCTTCCCTGGTTGTGACTCACACAGCCTGCATAAAAAAATAGGATATTTACTTACTTTAAAAGTTTGTATCTCCTACTCTGTAAATTGAACTTTAATCACACACAGGAGGCTCCTTCAAGGTCTAGCAAGCCATTAACAGAGAAGGAGATGGACAATTCTAGATTTAACAGAATGTGCAATAACGGAAGTATAAATATTAGATCTCATTTTACAGGATGTACAATTTACAGGAGTGTTTATGAAGGCTGTGCACATTACATGCATGGAGGTGTGATTAGGGCTGCATACACAAAGTGACTTAACTCCTAAATGGCAGAGATTTGAGGTGCACGATCTTTACACCAAAACTGCTACAATAAGCTAAGGTTGTTTTGGTGACTATAGTGTCCCTTTAAATTAAATCTGACACACATCGGATATTTTAAAAATCAGAATGAATAAATGAATCATTCTGAGTTTATTTACTGAAATTACATTAGTTGTCTAGAAATTATGAGCAAAACAGTAAAACACCCTCCCCATTTTTTTTTTTTATATTTTATTCATACTTAATTGTGTGTTATGTATACATGGTATGACTAACGCACAGCAAAAGCACCAAAAGGCCTAAGTCCCAAATACACAGAATCTTGGAAAGGCCTCAGTCAAAACTTTGTACTTCCTTACAGCTCTCCAAATAAAACATACTAAAGATATGCCTATTATTTCATAGATTGGGGCAATTCGCATTCTTAAGGAAAGGGTTTTTCTAGCTGTTTCTGAAAGACAATAGGTCTAACAATTGGATCATTGACATGCAAGATTTAAATGGGATATTGGCTTCTTTTCATATGTTAAAATGACACTGTATCACAAGGCTTTGTAAACAAAGGCGGACTAACACCTCTGATATACTTTTAAATTTGCATAGAAGTCAGCCAGTCAACAAACTTAAAATCAGACTCATCAGGCAAAGATATGGTCTTATAAATTGTTTATTGCATTCACTGTAACAATGGTCCAGAGGTTGATTCCATTAAAACAAAAAGCAATGGGTGTGTATTAAAAGATTTGTTTTCACTGTGCCAGGATGTGAGATTCAAGGCGGACATATAATAATGATGATGCCAACATTGCAAGTAAGTGCCAGTAAAAAATATGGCATTAGGTTGATGAATCATCAACTTCTCATCAGAGATGACTGATCATGTATTGTAATTTGTATTTGTTAACAACCTTGGTATATCTCTAAAACAATACAATAAACAGATACATTATGCAAGTAGTAACCAAGTACTTATTTAATATTGATAATCCCTTACCCTCAAAAAATTTGAACTGATTATATTCTTGAGTTAAATAATCCAAAGAAATGTTATACTCTGAATAAATGCTAAAAGATTAATGTTTGGTTGTGGGGCCAGGCTTAGGAGTGTCCGTCCAACCAGTGCGATATCACATGACGAACAGTCATAGGGGTCGCTGCCGTACACAGACACAGCTAGACAAAAGTATTCCGCAATGCATGCATACCTCCCAACATTTCAAATGGACAAAGAGGGACACATTGATATTGTGGGTGGGAGTGTGCTCAGGGGCAGGGTTGGTTCAGGAAATTTTAGATGATTTATAAGTAATGATTCATGCCATTGAAATTGTAATTCAAAACCAGTACAATGCGTCTTTTTACACAGACTGATTTCTAAACACATTATCTCAGTTTAAAGACACATTACTGTGAGTATTATTGCTGTGGAGCTCTGTTATACACTCAGACACACTAACAATATGGAGCTCCTAGAAGAGAGGGACAGAGAAATTTGGCCCTAGAAAAAGGGACTGTCCATCCTAAATAGGGACACTTGGGAGGTATTGCACTGATCTCTGAAGATGGTTGTGTTCGTAGAGACAGGGCCAGCCTGACCACTCTACAAGAAGTGGGGAAAAGGTTAGAGTAACACAAGGGGTTTATACATGGGCACAGAAGAAGAGTACGAAAATGGGAACAGTTGCTTGAAGTTGGGCATAGATGTAGAATATGGAGAAAGGCACTCATGAGGACAGAAGAGCCTGGAGATGGGCACTGTAACGGATCTCCTGGCAACCCGACTGGGTACCTCCGTTGAAGGATGCTCCTAGTGCTTCCCGAGGGCTCCAAGCACTCCACTAGACACTATAACCACCGCAGACCCCACGAACCACCGCAGCTTTGTTGGGGTCTCGCCGTCTCCTACCTACCCTGGACCTACGACAAGGCTCCAGGTTCCAGAGGGTGAACCTCTCTTCCTCCAGAGAGTGAAGTAGGAACAGCTCTTACAAGAGCTAGTGATTATTCAAGGGAGTATGAAGAGCATAGCAATCCCTTGTAGCAGTTTCCCCCAATAAGAGACAAGACTCTAGATTGAAGGTAAATCAGGAACGGAAAGTTTAATGGCACACATTGGTGTTTTTATACAAGTTTTACAGCAAAGGTGACGCCCAGGTGGACCTAGTTGGGCACCGAATACAAAACATACAAACCAATAAAAAGAGGTTTACATTCAGACACTCCTATACAGTGTGCACAATCCCTCCCCTCTGCCTGTGATATAATTAACGAAGACAATGGACTAACTCAATTAACTCTAAGCAGAAAAAACATTCATGTATACAAACCCCAAAAAGTACCCCAAAATTAAACATATCCCCTGATAGCCCCGATCTGGGTGAACAACATATCCAAAAATCACCCAGCTCGGTTCAGGAATTTTCGGGAAGTCTTATTTTTGCCCCACTGTGCACATGGTCCCATGCCCAAAACAGTTCCATACACTCGACGACAAAACACTACTGGACAATTTAAGATGGCCGCCACCACATGTTGGAATCTGTTCCAGTTAAAAGTCCAAGTGGCAGAAGCAGTACTTTTGAACATGGGTTATCACAGGGACCATAGTCCCAGGGTAGGAGGCTGGCAAACAGGCCCCTCCAAAAACCAGTGGCGAAGTTGTTTTCGTCACAGGCACAAAACGTGAGCAGAGAAGGGCACACAGGTCTGGCATGGTATATGGCACATAATAAAGGCTTGAGAAGGGCACATAAGAAGGGCATTAAGGGAGAGGCAAAGAGGGCACATTGAGAGGGACAAGCAGGGAGAGAATTGGAAGGGAATACATGCATACATAGATACATAGATACATAGATGGAAGGAAGGAAAAACTTATTCTGTTAGCTTGCTTAGCAGTTCATGTTTTTAATCAGGGAAAGTGCTGAATTATATATTTATTGTATATAAATTTATTTTATTATTTTATTATAGGATTGGGTGAGATGCTTCAACCACTCAACCAGGTTTAGTATAGACATACCTAAGGAAGAATATTAAAATAAAATCTATATAATGCATGCAATAAATAAACATGATTTTGTATAGCTCACTTCTTACATGATAATGACTGTACTGCTTGCCTGTGATTGCTTCTGAAAGAATCTTTAGCAATACTACTACCAGTTTGGAAATGTGAATTTTAAGAAAATTGTACTTTGCAAATGAGCACGCATGATGAGTATTGAAATCAACAGATATGTAGAACAAGTCACCCTGATGTACGTTTGAAATGGACTTTAAAGGTCACATTTAAAATAAAAAAAATAAAAATTATTAAAGTGGTAGACAAAATCCAACATTTCCAAATTGAGGCTGAAATAATCAAGATGTGTGTCGATAGATAGAGATTTTTTTTCCAAAGTAGATATTTTTGCTTAACTTTTACCTTTGGATTGTAATATAAAAACAATTTAGAGTACAGTGAAAAAATCCAAAATAAGGAAGACATGCACACCATTATTATTTTATTTTTTTATATAGCGCCGGCAAACTCCGCAGTGCTGTACAATGGGAATGGCTATTCACTAAGGTGGGTGTTATCAGGAATCCAAAATTTATAAAATTTAGTCCAAAAAAGGCAAAATAAAAACATACACTTTAGTGAATAACGCTGCAAATTTTTAATGGCAGTCAATGACTAAAGTTTTTAAAATACTAAACTCTAAGGCATTAAGCTCATAATAAGGAGTGAAAGCATTTGTGACTATTTTGAGCCCCCCGGGGACCCCTTATGTGCTTCATGATGCAACTAAAGCATGTGTTCTCACTTTCTCAATTTCAATGTCAATTTTGTCCAGATTTGAATAGCATTCATTGGCTGAGAGAGTCGGCTACGTTTTACAGGTAACAGTACCAGGGAACGCCTGGCTCCGTAAGCACTACAGGGGGTTATAGTAGTTATAGCATTTATAGAGCCCTTTTTGCATGGTTACTCACTAAATTGCAAAAAGTACCAGATAAAATGGAATATGAAATTCACTTTTGGTTTTCCTCAACCCAGACCTGAACAAATAAACCTGTCCATGTAATTATTAGCCCCTGAGCGTCGTTAGAGCGTGCTATGCCGTCCTGCAAAATGAGGACTTCAGTGCCGTTAGGTCATTATAGCACGCCCCAATGATCGCCACCTTCCCCCCCTCTCCTTCCCCGCCTGGATACTTACCTTCTGCAGTGATCCCGATCGGGGGAACTGCCTGACAACTGAGGTTGTTGGTTGTCAGGTAGATCCCACAGCTTATAATTAATAAAAGAATATCATTATGCAGAAATGTACACAGTGCACAGAGAATAATATATATATATATATATATATATTTTAAATGTAATTCTTAGTGTGTGTATATATGTATATGTATGTGTATATATATATATATATATATATATATATATAATACAATACAATACCCCGGGTTGTCTAATTTTGCATATGGTATGCCATGATGCAGTAATTTTCATTGCCATGCAGTATAGGCCCGCAAATCAATCTTTATCTGACACTGTAACTTTACAAAACATCACAAAACCTGTATACAGGGGGGCATTATTGTACTTGTGGGACTTGATAGCATACAAATATATATATATATATATATATATATATATATATATATATATATATATATCGTAGTAAACACTAACAGTATTATGTCATGCACAGTTAGAATAACAAACATTTTACATTTCTAACTCTTTTTTTTTTTAGATTTAAAGGAACACTATAGGGTCCGGAACACAAACATGTATTCCCGACCCCAAAGTGCAAAACCCACCATTAAGATGGCTTGATTACCGTAAAAGCATAAAATACTCACCTTATTTGCAGAGCCGTGCGAATCTGCTATACTGGCCCGCCCCCTTTGTGACATCATCAGAATTGACGATTGAATCCAGCGTCTCCAAGCAGCACTTAGCAACGAAGCCCCTCCAGTGGCCATCTAAGGAGTGGCCACTTGGAGGTATCCCTAGGGGCAATGTAAACACTGCCTTTTCTCTGAAAAGATAGTGTTTGCATGAAAATGCCTGCATATAATGATTAACCCCTTAAGGATGGCGGGCGTGCTATGCCGTCCTTGGGGACCAGGCTCTAAATGCCGGCGTGCAGCATAGCACGTCTCCGCTGTTCTATGTACTTACCCGCTCGCCAGCGATCCCACGCTGGCGATCGCGGTGGGGGGACTCACCTGGCATCCCAGGGAGTCTCCTTGCTGCAGTTCCGGCCCTCCTGGGCCATGTGATCGCGAGGTCCTTGAGACTTAAGTCCTTGGGTACTGTTTTACTCGGAACACTTCGCTGAACACAAATATTAGTGTTTCAAAACAGTAAAATGTATTACAATTATGATATCGTCAGTGAAAGTGACATTTTTTACACACAAATGGCACTTACACTGACGATATAATTGTGATACGTTTTACTGATTTGAAACACTAATATTTGTGTTCAGCGAAGTCTTCCGAGTATAACAGCACACCTCATGTACAGGTTTTATGATGTTTTCAAAAGTTACAGAGTCAAATATAAAGCTTGCGTTTCAGTTTTTTCACATTGAAATTCGCCTGACAGGTGCATAGTCGCCATTTTGGGCAGTCGGAATCCAGGACAAACCAAACCCATATCCTAACCCAATAACACACAGACACTAATGAATATGGGGAAATTTGTCCACAGCTTTATTAACCAATAATAATATTAATAATAATAATAATAATAATAATAACGATAATAAATTAACAGATAAACATGGGTCATTGCCCCCCATACTCCGCCCCCTCGCATCCTGTTCCTTCGGCTACCATACAAAAGGCAATGACCCCCATATAATAACACATATACATATTTATAACATACACCAACATTATTCCAATCCACCAATTGTAAAAGTGCCAACCATCCATTAACCACGGCAGGGGTATACCCGGATACCCCTGCCCCACCAGGTTCTGAGCCACCTCCAGGACTCGAAACCTCTCAACCACCGATGACCACAATTTGTTTATTCCACCTCACGTTCATCCTGGGGAGCCTATTTCTACTCCTTCAGCTCCCCGTCCCGCCACAAGCTCAGACCTTGACCCCTTAAGCTGTCTGAGCTCCGCCACCCCGAAAGAAACAGTGCCATCCGTATACCATCCTGCCAACCCAAGTTGAGCAGGTCCAAACCCACATCCGAGAGATGAACACCATCCGAGCGGTAGTATCCTGGCAACCCTTCCTCCAGCTCAAGGTGCCTCACCACCACACCCCCCACCTTCCGGACAAAGCTTGCCATCAAGCTGTTCACTTTCTTCCTGCACCTATCCATAGCCACCGGATCCCGTGCGTGCCGCCATCGGCGCCGCGGGACAATTTCCGACCAAACTAACATGACCCCCGGAAGCAGGCCTCTCAACTTGTTAATGTCCTGCTTCATCCACTTCACCAGCCGGCGTTGCGGCGTAAGGCCCAGGTCATTACCCCCCACATGTAGGACCAGCAAGTCCGGCGCGAACCCCGCCGCCAGCATCCTAAACAGTGCACCACAAACATCCCCCCAGCAAAACCCCCGATACCCAAACCAACGAACTGCCAACTGGCCTCTCGGAAAACCCAGCTGCTGGCCTTGTGCTCGAGCTGCGGCCCTCCTCTCGGCCCAGAAGACAAACGAATGGCCCACGATCCATGCCACACGCCCTGGGGAGGAGAAAACAAATGTTGAGGGAAGTCTAACAGAGACCCCCACCCCAGCCCAAAACATCGAAGAGTTCCATTGTAATTTATTCAGTTATCCTTTATCTTTTTTTTTTTTGTTTTTTATATAGACCCCAAGTCCATCACTCCAACAAACCCAACCGGACATAGGAACGGAATCTTACCGATTCCCACCTCCCTATCCGCTTCACCACCTCGTCCCCCAATCCCAACCGTGCTGCCTCAATACGGAACGAGTGCGTTCCAAATCGTTCAGCCCGAAGCCCCAACTTACCTAGGCCCAACCGAAAAACTTTCGTGAACTGGAACCGAGAAAGGGACGATCCGTCAGCATGTACCAACAAGGAACCCCCTATCGCCGGCCTCCGCGCCAGGCACTCCGCCGTAGCAGCCAACGGGCACAAAGCCCACAGTGTCACGTCCCGGCCCACGCCGCGGACGTCCGTTTTGGATCTGCCAAGGTGCACTACTACCTTTCTATCCAAAACACGAACCCCCGAAACTTGCAGACCCCCTTGCACCATTTTATTAGCACTCACCAATTCCCCAATTCGGAACGCCCCAAAAAAGGCCAAAATAAACGCCACCTTGAACAGCGAAGCCTCGAACCCATCGAAACAGACCTCAGGCAATAGACCCACCAAATCCCCCAATAGCTTAACCGACACCGGGCGCCTGGTATCTGGCGACCTGCGTCCCTTGCGATAACCCTTCAGGGCTTGCCTGATGATGAAGGTCTTGGTAAAGTCCTCCTTCCCATTCCACCTAAACCAAAACGCCATCGCCGCCATGGACCTGTCCACCACGGCAGGGGACGGCCCTTTCGCCAGCAACTGACAGGTGTACAACAGGAAAACATCCCGCAGGGCATCCCCGCCGTCCAAGGCCAACCCGTCCAGCGACCGCTCCCACAAGCCCCAAACCTTACTGTACGAGGCCCAAGTGGCCGGTGCCAGGGAAGCCTTCACAAGTCCTCCAAGCAGGATGCTCCCAGCTGCCAAATCTCGTCCGGGCAAGCCTGCCCTTCCTTCGATGCCCCCGGCGTCGCCAGCCAGAATCGGGACCACTGAAAACGAGAGAGCATCAGCTACCTCATTCAAATAGCCTGGAACATGGCGCACGCGAAAAACAACATTCCGGGACATACACAGCAATACAAGTCGCCTAAGCAGCTTAACCACAGGCTTCGAAGCCGCAGACTGACGATTCACCGCGTGTACCACTGCCATGTTGTCCGAGAAAAAGACCACCTTCCGATCGCGCAGCCCGTCGCCCCACAGTGCCATTGCAACGACCAACGGGAACAACTCAAGGAAAGCCAAGTTGCGCATAAGAGGGCTCGATCCCCAAGAGTCCGGCCACCTCTCCGCGCACCAGCTACCACCAAAATACGCCCCAAAGCCCACACTGCCCGATGCATCCGTGAAAAGCTCCAGCTCGGCCGACGACTGGCCCTTCTGCCGCAACAACACCGTCCCATTAAAATCCCGCAAGAAGGCATCCCAGATGCCCAAGTCCGCTCTCATGGCCGCCGACACCCGGATGAAATGGTGCGGGGACCGAACCCCCGCGGTAGCAGCCGACAAACTGCGACTGAAGACCCTCCCCATTGGTATGACCCGGCACGCGAAATTGAGCAGCCCAATCTAAGACTGCAGCTGCCGCAGGGTAACCTTGCGCGCCCCAGCCACCGCAGCCACTGCCCCTCGAAGCCTGTCCAGCTTATCCCGGGGCAGCCGACATTCGCCCAGCCCTGAGTCTATCTCCAGTCCCAGGAAACTCAGACACGTGGTCGGGCCTTCCGTTTTATCCGCCGCCAGCGGAACCCCGAAGTGGCCCGCCACCCACGCAACCGTCCGCAGCAGGCGCAGGCATTCCAAGGAATCAGCCGGCCCTACACACAGAAAATCATCCAAATAATGCACAATAGAACGATTCCCCGCCTCCTCCCGTACCACCCATTCGAGAAAAGTGCAAAATTTCTCAAAATAGGAGCACGAAATGGAACAACCCATTGGCAGGCACAAGTCCACGAAGTAGGCCCCTTCGAAGAAACACCCTAGTAGGTGATGACAGTCCGGGTGGACCGGCAGCAGCCAAAACGCCGCTTCAATGTCCACTTTAGCCATCAGAGCCCCATGCCCGGCCCGCCTGACCAGTTCGACCGCCCGGTCGAAAGACGCATACGACACCGAGCATAAGTCCTTACTAATACCGTCATTCACCGACTCCCCTTTCGGGTATGAGAGATGGTGAATGAGTCTAAATTTACCCGGCTCCTTTTTGGGAACCACCCCAAGTGGGGAAATCCGCAGGCCCTCCATCGGAGGCACTGCGAACGGGCCCGCCATGCGGCCCAGCCCGACTTCTTTGCCCAGCTTCTCCCTCACCACGTCCGGGAAGTCAGCGACAGACTTCAGGTTGCGCAGCCTCCCCGATCCCCCCTCCCGCTCCTGAAACGGAATAAAAAACCCCGTCACAAAACCCGCCAGGAGCACAGCAGCATCCGCCCTGTTACCGTAGCGGCTTAGCCACGGCTCCATCGCGCTTAGCCTCACTGGGGTTAAGCCCCGGGGAAGCGGATGCACCCCCTCCCCCGGCCGCGACAGCCGCACCGGCGCCTCCGGACTTACCCTTCTTGAAGCAGCGGTTGAGCCCGTGAGCGCCCCCGCAGCCGGAGCACTCGTGCTTGAAACGACAGGTGGCCCCCCATTTGCATTGGCCCTCATTATAGAGCCAGCATAAGCCCTTTTGTAAGGTGGCCGACGAGGCGGACTGCCCCCTTGCGCCGGCCGAGTTCTGAAAGGGCTGCGCCTTCTGCGCCATCATCAGCTTCATCCAGAGCGGCAGGTCCATCTGATCCCACCGCATACCTGGATTAGCCGCCAGCCGTTGCCTAAACTGCTCGTCATACCGCCACCACGCCAACCCCCTGTAAGTACGGTACGCTTCCCAAATGCCATCCAGATAGCAAAACAGAGACGAGCATAACCCCGGCGATTTCTCGCCGAGCACGCAAAAGGCCCTCAACCAATTACCAAAGGATTTCGGAATCTTGCGATACCGCTTCCTCTTTTCCTCCTCTTCCTTTTTCTCGTCCTTCTTATCCTCCTCTTTGAGGTCAATAAAGTCCTCTAATGGGAGGAGGGAGAAAATCTCACAGAACTCACCCTTCCATATCTTATCCTTTACGTCCTGTTTCAAGTGAACCCCCAGCGGACCCGCAAAAGATACATACGCGTGCTGCCTAGCCGCGTCGGGGATACCCCCTGTCAACTCAGCCCGCTCACTCCCAGCCTCCCCTACTTCCTGCGGCACCACCATGTCCCCGCCCGAACTAGGCCCTGTGGAATTCCCGACCCGAGAGCCCGTAGCCACAGCTCCTGGAGCCCACACCTGACCAATGCCGCTAGTGTCACCCCCCGCCCCCAATGAGTGGAGTAGTGCCTGAAGTGTCGTAACTAAAGCGCTGGAGTGTAGTGACCACTGGACTCACCGGCCACGCCCCCCGACACCTGAACGGTGGGGGCTGCAGTGCTGATCGCCCGACGTCCAGGAAGAGGAACTTCCGCCGCTGTCTCGCCGACCGGGGAGCCCACCCGGTGTCCTGCCTGCGAGGAGGCGGAACGGCTCCGAGACCTAGGACAAGGAGAAGAAGTCCTGGGTAGGGTGTAACGAGCATCACTTCCCCTCCCGTCACGACCCCGGGAGCGCCTGCTCTGTACCGAAGCCTCCCGCTGAGCTCTACTACCACACGGCACCTGGGAACCCCTGGGGCTACGACTCCTCCCGTCTCTCCCAGTAGGCCGCCCCCGCCGACCATACCTAGGGGCTGCCACACCATCCCCTGCCGAGCTGTCCGAGGGGGAGCAGTGCCGACCTGACCTCCCCCGAGTATCCCGGGACCCCGGAGACCTAACTGGCGAGGGGCTGCCACTACTACTCCCAGAATCCGGGCCCCCCCGAAGGCCACAGCCCCCCCGCCGCCCACCCACTACAGAGGATCCCAATCCCCAGCCTACCCCACTTCTCTGCCTATCTACCTCCGGGACCCCCTTCCCCGCACCAACTGCCACAGCCCCTTTACCCTTCCCCCCATGCTTAACAGACCCTGCCAGCCCAGACCTACCATCCGCCCCCTCGGGGGACCCGCTCACTGACCTGGCCGCACCCCGGGAACCCCCACCGCCCTTGGAACTTAACCCTTTTTGACCACACTTTCTCTTAGGGGCCCCAGGACCCTCCCCCCTTACGACTAGGGCCCGGGCGCCCTCTACTGGCCTACTCTTGCCCCCCCTCGTGGCAGAGCTCCCCCTAGCGTCCTTCCCGCCAAGCTGGGCCCGCAGCCAGTCTGCTCCCTGATTCCTCGCCACTGACCTGATCCCCTCCAGTAAACGCTCCACGTCGTCCATCGTACCTGCAGAGGAGACAAAAAGAAAATCCCACCAAGCCAAATCTGTGCACACAGGGGTGAACACAAACTCAACCAGGTAGAAAGTTAGAATGACTCACCTAAAATGGCTGCTCATTTAAATAGCCAATCCTACTTACCCATAATTCCAACCCTTGCTTACTTCCTCCTAAGCCCGCCTCCTAACCCCTGTCAAGGCCTTTTTCCGCTTAGCTGCGCTCTAGCTACATGGGGCTACAAGATTGGTCACGTTGCCTTTGAGACCGTATGGTAGCCCAGGAATGAAAATTACCCCCATGATGGCATACCATTTGCAATAGTAGACAACCCAAGGTATTGCAAATGGGGTATGTCCAGTCTTTTTTAGTAGCCACTTAGTCACAAACACTAACCAAAATTGGCATTCAAATTAGTTTTTTGCATTTTTCATACACAAACAAATATTAACACTAACTTTGGCCAGTGTTTGTGACCAAGTGGCTACTAAAAAGACTGGACATACCCCATTTGCAATACCTTGGGTTGTCTACTATTGCAAATGGTATGCCATCATGTGGGTAATTCTCATTCCTGGGCTACCACATGGTTTCAAAGGCAACGTAACCAATCTGGCGAATTTCAATGTGAAAAAACTGAAAAATGTAACATGCTAAATGTGACCCTATAACTCCCCAAAACACCATAAAACCTGTACATAGGGGGTACTGCATACACGTGAGACATCACTGAATACAAATATGTGTATTTTATTGCAGTGAAAGCAAACAGTATTATGACATTCAGTTAAAATGTCATGAACTAAAAAAAAATGAAAAAAATAATCTCATTTTCTCCCATTTTTAAAATATTTTATTCATATTAAATGACATTTCACTCCTAAATATTTGATGTTAAATGAAAGCCCTGTTTCCTCTGAATAAAATGATATATGATATGTGTGGGTGCACTTAATATGAAAGAGGTGAGAACAGATATATAGTCTAATAACAGATTTTGTTTATGTTTTGTTTTGATTACAACGTGTACATTTGGCTCAGTCCTTAAGGGGTTAAACTCACCAAAACAACTACATTAAGCTGTAGTTGTTCTGGTGACTATAGTGTCCCTTTAATTCAGATTAAATTCCGTTTCATATAAAAATATTTGATGTAAAATGAAAACCTTGTTTCCTCTGAACAAAACTATACATATGACGTGTGAGTGCACTTATAAATATAAAGGGGTGAACTATGGTATAACAGACATAAAGTTTAAATTCCAGGATTTGTTTTGATCAGAATGTGTACAATTGCCAACGCCCTTAAGGGGTTAACCTTAGATAGGCCAAACACAGACAGTGTAAACAAAGGTCAGCACTATAGTGCTGTTAGGGACGTGCAGGCTTTTTACAATCCCATGTTAATGCAGAATCTGCATATGTATAATAAGGGATTAGAGGGGCTCTTTATTTATAGTGTTAGCCATAGCTGAGGTGATAGATGCCATTACACACACACTGACACATGTTTATTCACACTGTGTTTCCCCATGGAGTCATGCTGAGCAGGTAGCATTACACAGCACAGAGCACACAGACAGGCAGCAGCTGGCAGAGCTCAGCTCGGCTCCCACTAAGGTGTGTCCTGTTGCCTTGAGCCAGGTGACGTCACGGATACCTGAGCCAGGCAGGAAAGGGAGCAGAGCCGGCCATTAGCCCAGCACTGAGCAGGCAGACGGAGAGTGCGGGAGGAGGAGAGCGGTCCGGACAGTGTATCCAGCGGGCGGCGGAGGGAGTTGGAATCCACAGCCGGGAGAGCGTCCTATGAGCCCAGGTGGAGGTAGGTAGGAACGGGGAGGATGGGTGGTGCTGCCTGCATTTCCTGCTAGGGAGGGTGAGCGCCGTGTTAGCGGGCGGTGTGCTCTCATACATTGGATATCGCTAGGGCAATAGTGCGACGGAGAGACCTTCCATACTGACTATAGATCGTATGCCCACCTACCTTACTGACCATAATATGCCCACCTACCTTACTGACTATCGTATGCCCACCTACCTTACTGACTATCGTATGCCCACCTACCTTACTGACCATAATATGCCCACCTACCCTACTGACCATAATATGCCCACCTACCCTACTGACCATAATATGCCCACCTACCCTACTGACCATAATATGCCCACCTACCCTACTGACCATAATATGCCCACCTACCTTACTGACCATAATATGCCCACCTACCTTACTGACCATAATATGCCCACCTACCTTACTGACCATAATATGCCCACTTACCTTACTGACCATAGTATGTCCATCTACCCTACTCACCATAGTATGCCCATATCTACCTAGCTAGTTACAGTATGCCCATATCTACCCTACTGACTATAGTATGCCCATATCTACCCTACTGACTATAGTATGCCCATATCTACCCTACTGACTATAGTATGCCCATATCTACCCTACTGACTATAGTATGCCCATATCTACCCTACTGACTATAGTATGCCCATATCTACCCTACTGACCATAGTATGCCCACCTAACCTACTGACCATAATATGCCCATATCTACCTTACTGGCTACAATATGCCCATATCAACCTTACTGACCATAGTATGTCCATCTACCCTACTCACCATAGTATGCCCATATCTACCCTACTGACTATAGTATGCCCATATCTACCTTACTGGCTACAATATGCCCATATCAACCTTACTGACCATAGTATGTCCATCTACCCTACTCACCATAGTATGCCCATATCTACCTAGCTAGTTACAGTATGCCCATATCTACCCTACTGACTATAGTATGCCCATATCTACCCTACTGACTATAGTATGCCCATATCTACCCTACTGACCATAGTATGCCCACCTAACCTACTGACCATAGTATGCCCATATCAACCTTACTGGTTATAGTATGCCCATATATACCTTACTGGTTACAGTATGCCCATCTATCTTTCCTATTTTTTTTTATCCCCATAGCTACCTTATTGGTTAAAGTATGCCCACCTACCTTACTGGCTACACTCCACCTAATTTACTAAATGGATTTACCAGTGTGTCCATATCCAATGTGTACATTCTATACAAGCATGGAAGGCTGGAATACGGTCCTTATTGATAACTTTGGGAGTAACTGGACATTCAATTGTCCAGTATATGTGCTCAACACATACATTTATCTATTTAGTAGTTGGTGTTCATTTGCATATATGAATCTAAAACTACAGCTGCAAGAATATGTATATGATAACAATAGGTCTCTAGCCACTAGTGTGTGTTTGTATATACATAACTAGAACACTGTTTGCTTGTATATACATGACAACAACACTCTAGCCACTAGTGTTTGTTCATAAATAACTATAACACTAGCTATATGTGTTGGTATGTATAAATTACTAGAACACTTATCTAGCCGTTGAGTCCTGCTTGTGTGTAAATAACGAACACTCTCTAGTCACTGGTTTATGTTTGTGTATACGTAACTATCAATCTCTAGTCACTGGTGTGTGTATGTCTAACTATACTCTACTATCCACTGGGGTTTGTGTATATGTATACCTAACTATAACACTCTAGATGCTGACATTTGTGTAGATGTGAATACCTAACTATAACACTCTACCCACTGGTGTTTACGTATATATTCATAGGTATAATACTAAAATCTGGTGTTTGTGTGTGATGTGTATTAACCCCTTAAGGACACATGACATGTGTGACATGTCATGATTCCCTTTTATTCCAGAAGTTTGGTCCTTAAGGGGTTAACAATATTGACTGGACAGATCATTTCTGTGTTTTGTGTAAAACAAGCTAAGAACTGCTGGAATTGTCTTGTAAGCTTGTTTGATACACCTTTTTGTGGTCGTGTTCTTTTGAACCATGGTTGATCATGGACTGTTATTTATTTTGCAAAAGTAAATTTTTAATTTACCTACGCTGTGACACGTGCTCTCTTGTAACCCAGAACACAATGCTGATTGTTTTACTGTATGTTGCAGTGTGTGTGTGTATGTATGTGTGTGTATCTATTTTAACAGATGTTGCTGGAACATATTAAACAATAGGTTATGATGAACCGCAAACTTTAGAACATTAGCCAATTTGGGGGGGGAAAAACGTCTAGCAGGTTTGAATTTAAGAAAACCACTATTTTGGCTTAATTATTATTATTGCCATTAATATAGCGCCAACAGATTCCGTAGTGCTTTACAATATAATTCTGTCAAGCTGGTTCTCCGTTCACCACAGCTTGCTGCTTAGTGAATAGACACCTATATTTACTAACAGCTGAATTGATTACAGATTTCCAAAGTAGTCATAATAAAAAAGTAGACAGCTGGCTAATCAAATAATCAATAGACACAGAGATTGTGAATTGCTATCTAATAATCATGAGATTTATACCGGTTTTCTCTTTCTCCTACTCTGTGTGTGGAATGCTTTGTGTTCCCCCTACATGCAATATACGGAGGAACCATTATCCAGAGTGGGCCAGGCAGTATTGCCTCCTATGGCTTGCCTGTGTCCAATCTTTCCCCCCTAATGGGCAAATTACATCTTAAGCAGATATGCAGTGGGGTTAAGCACCCTCTGATATATAGTGTTAATCCATTGTGGTTTAAGGCCAGTGATCCGCCCTTCCTCCTTGGCACCCAGTTTGAGGGGTAGGGGGTAATTTACTGCTTTATTTGAGAGACCTCAGGGACACCATAGTGTGTGTATGTATGTATGTATGTACAGTATGTATGTATGCACGGATCAAAATTTCCACTAGTCTTTGGCAATTTGAAAATTCAGCACTGGCAAGTAGAAATTCACCTTTGGTGAGTATACTATGGCAGTAAACCTTTTAAGGCATGGCTAGTAGCATAGGATGTGTGTGTGTATATATGTGTGTGTGTGTGTATGTATGTGTATATATATATATATATATATATATATATATATATATATATATATATATATATATATATATATATATATATATATATATATATATATATATATATAATAATGCTTTTCCTCCCACACATGGAGAGAGGAAGGTGGTCCTGGGGAAATTCTCACATTAGCAAAGTTTGGGTAGTTAATCTTCAATTCAGATGTTGATAAACGCATGGGTTTTTTGTTTTTGTACAGACATTTAGCATCCTCCTTTACCACCAAAATGACCCTGAATTGAAGTTGCTACTTTATGGTAATAGTCAAATTTGCATACACATTGCCTCTAGCAAAGCGGGATTGGATATTTAAATAAACGTTGAATATTTTAACCAAATTTCTACATTCGGCTTCCATTACAACCGCTAATCTGTTATCTTACTTGTTTAATATTTATCAAAGAATTGTTTTTGTTTTACTTTTAAAATCACATACCGGTATATTTATTATTAAATCACAAGTAAGAAATCCTAGCCCCTTTTGAAATATTTGTAGGAAAGTGAAAATTCATGAGTATGAGATGGGTGAGCCCTGCAATTATCTCTTCTTATCTTATCTACTAGTGACCTGTCTAGTCTAGTGGTGAATCTGCTTTGGACCTAATTTCTGTGTGTTTTGGACAGTGCAATTATCTTTTGCTTCTCCATTTCAAAGCCTGCTGTGTGTTTGCTAATTGTGGCTCCCTGTTAGTTCATCATTTCCTGCACACACTTTTGCATATGCTGTAGTTGCTATAGTGACTGTGTGAAACAAGGCTGTATGTTTCCTATTTTACTGAGAAACCTTCCACTACATTTAAGTTGCTTTTCATTTTTAAAATTTAGGAAACAACTGTGCATAGCATGATGCTTTTTCAATACTTTGTTTTGGCGATAGCATTAGAAAATCCACTTTAATGTAATATGCATGCACCCTGTAACATGTTTAATAACATATGTGAAATCCTGGGATGTCTAGGAGCTGTTCTTTTCACTTAATATTTCTCTTTCCACACAGTTGATATCATGTAGCCCTATAGCGTGTTTCATGTATAAGCTGCACATGTTATTTTTAGCCACCATTGTTATAAAGTGTAAATACAGAATATGAGATATGGAGAGTGCCCACCTAGGATTAGTTTATCTTTAGATTATCTTTTAATTTTGCAATTGCATTTTTATTTAATTCTACAAGTAACACAGAAACAAAATTTTGGTACAAAAATTGCACATCGGAGCAACATAAAAGCGGGTCAGAGAGTCCAGGTTTCAAATAACATGGCATGAAGCAGTAGTTTCAAAGTTGACCCAACACATACATCGTAGTGGAGGTGAGGAGAAAAGGTGTGATGGATGAAAAAAGCAAAACAAAAACTGCCAATGTTTTGTTAGAGGATGCCAAGTAGCACCAGAGATTTGTAAAGGAATTTATATGATGCTAAGGAAAACCCTTAAAGCGAATGAGGCCTGTTTAGGCAAGCTGACCACGGTCCAGTGTCCAGATTCTACTCTATGGCAGCACCAGTATTCTGGAATCCCTGTTTCCATAAAGGCTGAAGACCAGGACACATAGTGGTTATTTGCTCTTCTTAAGTACTCTCTTGCCTATGCACTTGGAAGCCGGGTAAATATGATTGAGTCGATTTTAAAGAAAATGACCAATGGGAAGAGGACATTTTTAACTCAGAGAAATGCATCTGGTTATTGTTATCTGTTTTACTGTAGTTAGTAGATTCATTGTCAGGGTGAAGAAATCCCCCTAAATCAGATTCACACTTTAATGGAGAGAAAAAGATATCTGAAAAGTGACTAGAACATAGAAATCAAACCTGACTACCTTATTGTCCATCAACAAAAGAGTTCATAAGGAGAATTAATCCCAATTGGATATTTGGTTAGAAATGTCTTAAAGTGAAAAGATGATTATACGAAGACCGTAGCATACCTCCTAAGTGTTCCTGTTTAGGAGGGACCATCCCTATTTTGGACCAAAATCCCTTTTTGTCTTACTTTCTTTCCTAACGCCCCAATTTTCTAGAAACTCCATATTGTTAGTATGTCTGAGTGTATAACATAGTTGCACATGAACAATACAGTTATGTGTCTATAATTTACAATACATGTATTTTTGAAAACAGTCTGTGTTAATAACATTGTTCATATTCTAAATTACATTTTAGTTGCATAAATTGTTGTCATCTAAAATGTATTAGAACGGCCCCACTCACACCCCTAAAACTAAAGTGTCCCTCATTGTCCATTTGAAATGCCAGCAGGTATGCCATAGGATTCTTTCAGGGTCAGCAAATTGGATGGGTTTATGCAAACAGAAAAATCCCTACTCCTGGTTGCCACCACTGAAAACTGCTCAATGATTCAGGGATAGGGAAAGCTTAAAGGAACACAATAGTGTCAGGAATACAAACATGTATTCCTGACACTATAGTGTTAAAAACATATTTTTTTAGCAGGCCGACACCCCCTTGCTTTAGTTAAAAATGTACCTTTATTCCAGCACCACGTGGGTCTCACCACGTCTGGCTCTGCCCCGTCATCTTGGCTGAGATCTAAATTGACAATCTCAGCCAATCCAATGCACACATTAAGTGAGTGCATCTCTATGAACGTTCAGCGCCTCCATGCAGACCGTGGTGACGCTGTACACAGTGTCTCATTACAGGAAGCTTCTGTAGTGGCAGTCTGAGTGACTGCCACTAGAAGTGTAACTAGCTAGCTTTGTAAACGCTGCCTTTTCTCTGAAAATGCAGTGTTTACATTAAAATGCCTACAGGGACATTACACATCAGAACAACTACATTAAGCTGTAGTTGTTCTGGTGACAATAGAGTCTATTTAAGACACCAATATGGTGTTCATGTAAGTGCCAAGGAGGGACGGGGATGGGGTGTGAGTTTGTCCTTGTATCTAATCTAAATTAGAAAGTTAGGCAGTGAGATTGGACAAAGTGGCCGAGAGATACAGATAAGTAGGACAAACAAAAGATTCTGCAGGGAAAGAGGTCAATTCTTGCACAGTTTAGACCCACCTAACCACATTAATTTAAAGCGGATAAATGTCTGTATTGAAATATGTACAGCAGTTTAATATAAAAACAAGTGGGCATGTGTCCAGTCCCCTGACAATAAATGTTATGAAGCAAAGAGTGACACAAGCACACCTGTACACCAAAACAAAAATGATATACATCTCTCAAATTATGAGAAAATAAGATTCCCCTACCAGTGTATGGACAAAGAAGCTGGTATGTAATGAGCCCAGTTAAAATAAACCATTATTGTGGCATTTATGTCATTGGAGGGGGAGGGGAGCGTGGGAGGTAAATCTTTTTTTCATTTTATAACAAATAGTGCTCTGTGAGTAGCTCAAAAAGTGTTAATGCAGACCACTTTATTTTCATTCTCTTACTTTGAAAACATGCCTGCACATGTTTTTAAGATGACATTTTGATATATCAGTGAGTAGATATTGATCTGATCTTATTCCATGAATGGCTCACGAAATATATTTTATTGGGTCAGCATAAACATTTTAACATTGGTTTAGACTTGATTGGACCTTTTAGGATTTATTCACCACTGAACTAAAAACCGTAAGACAAAATAACTGATTTGGAACCCTGTTTTATACTCCAGTAGTCACAGCATGGCTACTTTACCTTAAATTATGCAATTCGGTCTTCAGTTCACTAGCGAAGAAACCCTTTGGACTAGCGATGTCACTAGGATTGGTATCACAAAGTGCAGGGGCTCATGGTGTCACACCCTTCCCAATAGGAGCCTCTACCACACCAGACAATATGAGATCTTTGGTGGTGAAATGGGGAGTTTTTCTGGTCTGCACATGAGCATATCACTTGGGAAGGGGAAAAATGCAAAACATGCAAAGATCATGCAAGTGACAATGCTGCTTTAAATGCATGTCTGAATGATTTTAATGTACTATTGTTTCCTTATGTACATATTTTTCAAAATGTATGTATTTTATGGTCATAAACAACACAAGATAATTTTTTTTCTAAAACAAATAACAGAGAGCATGCAATATAAGTAGCCATTCCAGAAAAGAGTTGGCCCATTGCATGTTCAAAACATACCCTGTTGCAATATTGTTTATTTACTGAAGTGTGAAATTATTTTGGCCTTCCAGACAATTCCCATCACTGGCCAAAATAGCAGAACTGAAAACCATTTAGCTGTTATGGCCGAAAATGTAACATTCTGTTTGAATTGCCAGCAGTTCACATGTCCATACATAACCCAGCAAAACTGTTCTTGCATACTGTTAATTCTATCAACTTTTATATAGCAGCAACATAATCTGCAGCACTTTACAATTATAGAAAGGGGATATGTGAAAAGCAAACAAGTTCCTGCTCTTGCTCTCTATTCATTTAAAGTTGTCTTAGGTTGAGTATATCCTTTTCGTTATTTCATACCATAGCTTCTTTTACATTGAAAATTATAATAATTAAACACAAGCTTTTGCCTTAAAATTTTGGGGCGTTAACAACAATTTAAAAATTCCCCTTTAAATCACTTTTTTGAGACATTCTTGCCATTATGAAGGGGAAAATGTTTGCATGCCATTTTGTTAAAAGGAGCCTGCAAGGCAACTGAAATTAGCTGGAAAGGATATGAAATACAGAACTAATAAAAGTCTTTCACCTGTTCAAAGCTGTACAGTTCATTGTGTCAAAGAAAAAATATCTCCTTACACACCCTGACTTTCAAAGTGCAGCCTAATGCTGGTTGTGTCACATAAGGCATTTCACTGTGTTTACATTGTAATGGTGCAAATATGTCCTGTCAAGAACATGTCCTATACCTTTAGAATTCCAGACTTCCATTCAGTCTTCTTGGTAGTGGAACTTAGTCATGCAAAATATGATCATCTTGTTATTAAAGTGGCGCCTTCATGTTTTGTTTTGTATTTCTGCTTTCTTTTTCTTTCTTTTTCCCTTTTCTTGTGCCTGTTGCATATTAAAGGAACAATCCAAGCACCATAACCATCACAACCTGCTCAACTGGTTATGGTGCCAGGAGGACCCTGATGCCTTCCCATTTTAAGCATTTTTGAATGGTTAGATTTTTTTTTTCCTGGTCTCTGCCAAGTGCCATTCCTACTTAGCGTATGGGCTGGAAACGATCAGCTGACTCTATCAGCCAATGAGGAGGCCCTGCACTGCAGAGCTCCTAAACTTCCAAGCTGGCAGAATAAGTGGAGGTGTAAGCAATGCCCAGTGAGCCCCAGGTAAAATGTCACACCGTTCTAAAATGATTTGACTACTTACATCTGAGACGGGGAGATTCCGCCTTTATTGATCATTTAACCAGGTTTTTGAAAAACTGTTATGATGCCTGAGTAATCACTCTCCCCAGTCATATGCCCTAAAATAACTGTGACAGAATGTCACTTTGCTGATTTTCTGGTTACCAAAAAAAAGTGGTTTATTTGCTTATGTTGGACTTACAGGATGTTTTGAATCTCCCACCTATCGTAAATTGCATAAAAAACATAAGCTGCCTCTGGATCTAAGACTAATGTTCATATACATTCATCTATTTTTTATTTATTTATTTTTTGTATCCTGTCTGTCGTGGTGAAAAGAGCTTTGTATCTATTCAGCCTGTGCACATTTGTTTATAATTGACTCACAACTTTGTACTGAAATTATGCTTTCAAAGGTCTACTAGAATATATTTTTTTTTACTTTTTCTTGATATGGAGATACCCTTTTTTTACACCAAGTTTCAAACTAAAATATATACAAATGGGGCTGCATTGGCTAAATTATTTTTACCTTGATAGTTTAATATTTTTGTATTTATTCCAGTACCATGGGTTGCTGGAGGCAGCTTTAATGCACAAAAAGGGATTCGTTTTGTAATGTACATTTCCATTCGGGAAAATCCAGCCACAGTTCACCAGAGTGCTCAATCAATTTAAATAAAACAAAATAATATAGTGTATAGTGTCAAATACTGCTTCTTAGTAATTCTTGAGTACCATAAGCACCACACCGGACACCATAACCACCGTAAACCCCACAAACCGCTGTAGCTTGGTTGGGATCTCGCCGTCCTTCACCCACCCTGCACCCAAGACCAGGATCCAGCTTCCAGTGGGTAGACCTCTCCTAGTCCAGAGAGCGAAGCAGGCTGCTCTTACAAGAGCAAACGTTGTAAGCCAAGGGAGTATAGTGATTATAGCAATCCCCAGAGTGAATATAGCTCTCCGATCCCCCAAACATGAGCCTAGACTTCATGAAGGGTATAATAATGCGAACAGCCGCCAGGGAGCTAGTGTCCAGTTCTATGCGCACAAATGGAAAGTGCCAAACCAGGTGGAATAAAATATGGGTCTTTACAGTCGCTGACCTGGCCCATAGTCGGTGGACAGGAGGCCAGCTTCCACACTCCCCCAGGAGTCCGTGGCAAAAGGCTGTGGAAAGCGGCGTTTGTCACATATAGTAATTGTTTTAAAACTTTTATATTATAAAACTTATATTAAAGTTGACTTCTGTTGGAACTGTCTGCTGCTACTCGAATGTGTAAGATTCTGTATCTTTTTATTTAGCTATCTTTAGTCTTTAACCCCTTAAGGACCAAACTTCTGGAATAAAAGGGAATCATGACGTGTCAGACACGTCATGTGTCCTTAAGGGGTTAAAGATGACTTGCCATTCACAAAATGTGTGGATGAAAAAGCCTTCTTCAGATAGCGTTACAAATATAACCTTTACATTGTTCATGCGAATTATGAGATTAAAAAAGACCTCTATACTCACACATCCTCCAAGCACCCATCTATGCTGACTGCTGTACCCCACAATGTTTCATGGGGAACTGCTACTTCTTGGGGATTTACACCATTGGAAAGCACCTATAACTTGTTAGTTTTATTTATTTTTTCTCGTGAGGGTCTCGATTATTGTTTCAAATTCATTTTGAAGATTTACAAAATTTCATCATAATTCAGTCATAATGGCAAAACGAGGCAAAGCCATGGCACAACTTGCAAATGAAGCAAAGAAATGAAAACAATGTTTAATTTCTCCTCCGTATTCTTCACACTTTACAAATACATATTTATTAAATATATATAGATAAACATATATTATGAAAAACCTGAGAAGTGAGCGTTCCCCATTAATATGTGGCTGTGTGCATGGTAGACTTGGGCATCACCAAAATGTATGTTTGTTCCGAACACATTCAATAAACAAACAAACAACAAAAACGAATTGCACAGATTAAATTTTGTCCAACTAGCAATTTGTTAGTGTCTTTCATTGTAACTTCTATTCGTCGATTCATCTTTGGAATAAATTGCAAAAAATTGTGTCGAAAACGTGTTCAATCGAAAACGAATGCCCAAGTCTAGTGCGTGGAATGTGGAACACCATCTTGTGTGCATGTAAGCAAAGACATCAGTCTCTCTTAAAATACACATTGAACTATCAAAAAATAATTTTTTTTTTAGTGAAAGTTATTTTCATAGTTAATGTGCATAGGGATTTGGTGCAGTGTGCAGGTATTTATTTTTCCTTCAAAGTTAACTAAAGGATTATTTAAGTGTGCACTGGTAATATTAAACTGAAGATAACAGTGCAAATTGGGGACACAGGTGTAAACCTACAAGCAATTATTTGCTTTGTGATTTTTATCTGTTATGTTCATGGCTATCTAGGGCAGATTGACTGGCATTTGGGTGTTGTAGTTTCAATGTTAAAAAAAAAAAAAAGTTATTGTTAACTGTCTCCTATATAGAGGCCACAATTAACATGGCATTGAATAAGAACCTCTGACTCCGTATTAACAATTAACTGTGTGATGTGATCTATAAAAAGATGCAATTTCTTGCAGACCTTGAAGCCAAAAGTAATATGCTAAGACACATGACCTGGTGTAAAAAGCACAGGACTATTGAACGATGGAAAAGTTTCATTATATTTTCTGCATTCAGATTGGGTTTTGTTTGAGGACATGCAGAGAATGCCTTCAGACCACACTTTGCATTGTCACATGTTACAGGAAACTCCATTGGCAAAATAAATGACTGCTTAGTAGATATACCCTGATCAAGCATTGGGGAGTATATCCTAAATGGCTTGCAAACAGTGCAGATCTCTTGTTGGCAGCCTTTGCCAGGCCTCTTCTGACCGAGAAGCTTCTGTGCTTGAGCCACAAATGTGCATATGATCGCTAGCTTCGCCATGCTGCTCCATAGAACTAACAGAAGAGAACCTCGCTAGCTGTGACAGACTCCAGGCACACAAAGCACTTTAGCAAGCTTTAAATATTGTTAGAACTGTCTGGGGAGGCCATTTCCCAGGACCACCCTATTTTTGCATTCTCACATGAATACAGACATAACTGTACTTAATGTCTCCCATGGTATATACCTAGAGCTTAAACTCAATCCGACACTGTCAGGGTTATCCACTAAAGCGAGAATTCAAAGGCAACTTCAAATTTTAGGTCAATATGTGAACTAGAAAAATAATCTATCAGCTATGCTTTCAGATCAACTACTCTGGCCTTGAATTTGAAATTCACTTTAAATTCTCGCTTTAGTGGGTAACACTGTATAATACCACAAGGAATGCACTTGCTATGTTTTCTTATATCTGTATATCGACTTCAGCTTTATTTCATATGATTCTTAAAGCTGAACTATAGGTCTGGCAATTGCATTAAGACAACCCTATAGTAAATAGCTTTCCTATGGGGTTTTAGCTGACGCTGGATGTCCTCATGCATAGCGTGAGGACATCCAGCTTCATTTGGAAACCAAATGTCGCTTGATGACCCGGAAGCACCACTAGTGTCTGTCTGGTAGACCTCCACTAGAGGTGGAGTTAACCCTGCAATGTAATTATTGCAGTTTCTCCATAACTGCATTAATTACCACTGCAGGATTAAACGGACAGGGGACAGGCCACCCAAACCACTTCAATAAGCTGAAGTGGTCTGGGTGCCTATAGTGTCCCTTTAAGTTCAAACAAAGTTTGATTGCCACCTCTTTTATCCCTCAAACAACTGCTGTGTTTTGTCTTGAGCACTTGTGCAATATCCCACTACACTTATTTCAGAACTTGTTTGACTGCATTCCAGGAAGGATTGAAGCTGTACTGATGTCATAGGTTATCCCAGCTACTTTTTAGGTCCTTTATGTTGTGTTCTTTTATTCTCCTTTTGCACAATTGTTTCTGAAGATGCATTTATAATATTTCAGACACCTGGGATTTTTTTTCTTCCACTTACTTGAGCAACATTGCAATGGTTTTGAAAGAATGGTTAGGGGGAATAAAAAACAAAACTTTCTACTACAATTCAGTTAAAAAAAAAAAAATTTGATTCTGTTAGGTGTGTGTGTGTGTGTGTGTGTGTGTGTGTATATATATATATATATATATATATATATATATATATATATATATATATATTACAATATCATTCATTTACTTTTGCTTTTCTATGTAATGAGTCTAAGGTGTGTGTATGACCTGACTGTATAGGTTGTGGAATAAGATCATAGGCAGAAATTTTATTTAAATATGGTGCAATAAAACGAAGAGTCTGGGAGATGTCAAATTTAACAATTCTTAATTCTTATCACTCTAGTTTGTTGTGTTTAAGATCCTCCAGATATATAGCATAATAAAATGCATGTTGACATTGTTCACTTAACAGACCCATATACGGAAACAATTGTTGAAAATATATATATAGTGTGTTAATCTTTATTTAACTTACTTTAAAAGAAGATATATGTCCCTCCTTGATACCAACCTCAGTGATGCAGAGACAATCCAACACAGCTAGTTAGCGCATATGATCGACAGTACATAAATTGGATTATTAGATGAGGTATTTCCAAAATCAATCAAGCCTTGGTTTGTACCTTCTCTAAATATCGGTTTACATTAAGGCAAAGAAAGAGGGAAGTAGAGAGTATATATGAGATCTTAAAGAAAGCAGTTTAGTAGGTCCCAGTTTACCCGCTGTCCCTCCTATTGTTAAAATTATAGTTTATATATCATATATTTGGTGGATTGATTTGAATTTTACTGCGTGTGTGTCCTGGAATGTTTGAGCTAAATATTTGTGTGTTGACAAAGCTGAAAGTTTTATAGGGAAGTTGCGTTGTATGCCACACCCAGTTTTAGCAATAACTTGATATGTGGAATGCAATGTACCACTATTCTATTTTTGGGTGACCTCAATTGCTTATTAAGTAACCACTACATCATTTACCAAGAACTAAATGGAACTAGATGATGTAGACATCCTTGTTAACTGACCGTAGTATAAACTACCATATAACACTTTTTTTCTGAGTATTTTCCAGGGTTCTTGAAATCCTTCCTGGTCAATATCCATGTCTCTGTTTCATTATGGTTTCTTTGTTACAGATCATGGCTCTGCATCCTCGACGTGTTCGGCTAAAGCCATGGTTGGTTGCCCAAGTAGATAGTGGGATATACCCGGGCCTTGTGTGGTTGAACAGAGATGCTAAGAGATTCCAGATCCCTTGGAAGCATGCAACTCGGCATAGTCCCCAACAGGAGGAAGAGAACACAATCTTTAAGGTGAGCGAGGGGATGCTTGTGTACTTTGTGCTATCTTGTATATTTCAATGTAACAATAGTAAACGTTGCTCATGTCAGCCCTTTAATAAGCAACTTCACAACTTAACAATGTTAAATGGGAGCTGATAGTCGGGCACTTAACCTGACTATCCGCTCCCCGACTGTTCTCTCCTTACAGAGGTGGATGTTACACTTCTGTAGCAACCTCCTCTAGCTGCCCAGAGCAAACCTCCTCCATGACTACAACATGAAGGCTTAGTTGCTTGCCTGCCAGCGTCTGAATGTGTCACGTTATTCTTATACTCACTTGCCAGAGCTAGAGGCAACGGCTATGGAATTACTATAGCAATCACAGCGGATGCGCTGTGGTCGCCATGGGTGAAGAGAAGTACAGCCTGCACACTCTGTCAAATAGTTTTTCAGCATAGTCTATGTCAAAGAAATGATTGACGGTAGAAAAATCTATTTTTTAAGTGGGTTTTTTCTCTCAATATATACATTTGCTTGCAGAACTGCTAGCACAATGTATAGCTTTAATTTTACGCTCTTTCCAATGACACGGGGTCGTTAGCTTGGTGTATTTATCATAGTGAGAGGTATAAATGTTTCTGCCTATTTGGAAGTAATTTGAGCTGTTACAAGGGAGTAGTTGAATTATCTTCTCTTTGTGGTGTTTACTCAGACATCATTTATTGTTTGCCCTCAGTATATTTATCACATTTTACTCTGTAACAAAACCTAGTGGGACAAAGAAGGGTAATTGATAACAATTGCATAATCAAAACCATGATTTATATGTATTTTATCGTTCTATTGTTGCCAAAAAGCTAAAGATTTGAAGCAATGCTGTATAGATAGTTTTCTTGTACTAAATTGAAAAATTATTCTGAAAGACTTACAATGCATTTTTTTTGTAATTTGAAATTATTTATTAAAGTAGACAAAAGTTCACTCCTTTTCAGGTAATACCCCACCTCAATACCTTGATCCCTTGCAGATTTGCGATACAGTAGGCACTGGCATTAGCTATGTTCTTTGGAGGCATTGCCAAATAATCCTACATTACATTCAGATTTTTAAATGCACAAAGTGCTCTAATCTCTCTGCAACTTAGGTGACCAACCTGTCCTGCATTTTGGTCCTTGATTGCACATTAACCTACTTGTCGCATGGCTTTAGATTATACATTTAATTGTATTCTTCCTAAAGATGGCTGAATTTCACTTATTCATCAAAAACCGTGACTGCGTAAACACTGACAGAATGTTTACTAAAGTGCAATTTCAAAGTGTATTGCAAATTTAAGGCCAGAGAAGCTGAAATGAAAACATGGCTGACTTAGACAGATTTTTCTGTTTGGCTATTTTGACTTTAAATTTGAAATTCACTTTGAATTCTCACTTCAGTGAATAACCCTTTAAAAGTGTTTGTTACCACATCCATTATACCCAGTTTAGGAATATTACAACATTTCCAGAGCTTGCTACTGTGGCCTTTTGTGCTTTCATTTTAAATAGATTTATAAAATGTATTGTCTTTTAATTGCTGCTTGTCGGTTGTGTAGTGTTTTGGTTCTTTGGAAGTCTTATGTGTTCTTATTTTTGTGCAGGCCTGGGCAGTGGAGACCGGTAAATATCAAGAAGGTTCTGATGATCCAGACCCAGCAAAATGGAAAGCCCAGCTGCGTTGTGCACTTAATAAAAGTCGAGAGTTTAAACTAATGTATGATGGGACTAAGGAGGTTCCAATGAATCCCATAAAAATATATGAAGTCTGTGATATACCCCAGTCTCAAGGGTCCATTGTTAACCCAGGTGAGCACACACACAATAGTTTTTAAGTTGCTCTGCACTGGGCTGGTTTTACATGTGATTAGGGATGTTTGGTAAGGTATTTGTAAACAAATTGTGTGCCAAGTGTATGTCAGGGTAGTTAGGACATGTCCATGTTTATCTCTTGTTATAGGTAGATATGAAGCAGAGAGTTCTAGAGGTTTCACTAGTTATTTGCTTTGTACATTTCTAACTTAATGCGTCTCTTTTTTAATATTCGTGTTGTAAACCTTTTATATATATATTTTTTTTTTAAATGCATATGGGTGTCCAATTGACCTCCATATTGCCATACGAAGGAACAATTACTATTTTCTTCCATCTGAAATGGTATGCCAAAGGTTGCCTACACCTGCCCTAGGAAGTAAGATGGTTTTAGCACTAACCAGGAGGGTTCCTAGTAATGGTTTCTCCCCACGATGGGCATCGACGATTGGGGCTAAAGTGACACTTGGGGACATGCCATTGTTGTCCCCCAATGGCCCCTTACCTCTACTTATGGGAGGTGAGTGGGGACTATTAATTCATACAAAATGGGAACATGACCTGGCCAAACCCCCAGTTGGGTGCTATTAAAGGACCACTCTAGGCACCCAGACCACTTCAGCTTAATGAAGTGGTCTGGGTGCCTGGTCCCTCTAGGATTAACCTTTTTTTTTTTTATAAACATAGCAGTTTCAGAGAAACTGCTATGTTTATAATGGGGTTAATCCAGCCTCCAGAGCCTCTAGTGGCTGTCTCATTGACAGCCGCTAGAGGCACTTGCGTGCTTCTCACTGTGAAAATCACAGTGAGAAGACGCCAGCGTCCTTAATCCTGGTATGTATGTTAATGTTTAGATCTGAATTATAAAATTCAGTCAGACTAAAATATGGACCAGCTTTTAGCTCCTTTAGATCCTTGCTTATTTAACATTTTGTGAACAATGTCTGTATTGGATTTTGTAGTCCAACTTTTGTGAATAATCTTCCACAATGTGTGAAAAGCATTTATTATTTTTTTTTGCTGCTTAATTGACACATCTGTATGATTTGGGGAGGGGTATAATTAATAAAACCCTTTACAATGTCTGGACATATTGCAAAGGTTTTGATGTAGTTTAGAAAATCTCAATCAGTTTTGAAATTATTTTAAAATAGAATGAGTTGTGGACATTCTGTCCCTGCTTGTAAAAGAAACCTTTTGTAATGAAAGCTGACAAATGTGAATGTTCTTTAGCAAGGTACAGGATAAGTTTATATTCCCCAACTTCTGCAATCACATTGCAGGAACAGGTGTCCATGCAAGCTGCCTCTATGCTAATCCCCTTAAAGGACTGGGAACAAAAACAAATTAGCTTTGAGATGCTTACTGATTTCAAGTAGTCATTCTAGGTAAAACAGACTTGAAGAGTCACATCGAAGAGAAAACACGAATTTCAATTTTATCCACGTACAAAGTAAACCATTCCGAGGTCATGGCTTTGTGTGCTACTGTAGAAATTCGTATAATTGGAAACAGATTTTGCCTGATTTTGTGAATTTTTTCCTCTTTTCTATGATTTAAAGCCATATTTTCACGTATCACAGAATCACAATGCCAGAGCATCTTAGTTACATAGTTCTGTGGTAGCTGGTACCTTTCCTATGATTTTTGTTGCGGTGTAAGAATTCCTGTAGCATCAAAAAAGCTGCAAATCACAGGGACTATAACAACATTGATTATATTGTTACAATGGCACCCGCCAACGGGTAGGATATATTAAGCAGTAAGTGAACAGTCAGTTCTTAAATTTCATGTGTTGGAAGCAGAAAAAATGGGCAGTCGAAAAGATCAGTGACTTCGATTTTTGACATGCACACTATTTTAATTAATGTTCACGTGTTTTCTGTTTTTCTTTCTCACATGCCTCAGCTATATGGATTTGTTTAATTTCAGATGATCACTCTAACTCCCTTTTTATTCCCCTTCTGTGGCAGGTTCCACTGGGTCTCTTTGGGACGATGATGAATATGATGAGGAAGAGATGCCTCAGTCTCAACATAATGTACCCATCCAAGAGCCTTTCAACTGTTTAAACATTAATGGTCAGTATATTCATGTACACAATTGTCTATTTACTTTACTGATGCCAGTGCACCATATATTCTGCAGTATACACTTGCTGACACGATGATCCTATCTGGATACGCTAACCTTCTAAATATATGTTGTAAGCTGCCAATTACGCCAGCTTTCCATCTTAATCTGCTGTATTGTTAATTCCCATATGTGCACCCTGTTTGAAATCTATTCTACTGATGTTAAAGTGGCACTTTAACCCCTGGAAAATGGGTAGTTTATAAAGATAGAATCTTTGTGAAATGCTTATTATGATTGTGTTGGAATTTCACTGAAATTCCAACCCAGTCACAAGCTATGCAGAGACAATGACAAAGTAATGAATACTTTGTCTCTGTATCTTTCTTCCCTCTAGACTCTGGGTGGAGCTATAGTGTCAACCCTGACTGCAGAAATTACTGATTTCTGCAGGGAATTTGCTCGGTCTATGGAGGATCCAGGATCTCACGGGATCCTCCAAAGACCTCAATGCTGTTCAGAACAGAAAACCGAATTCCTATATCACAATGTTCTGGACAAAACAAATGAGCAGAACCCTAATAAAATCAAGAAGATTATCCAGGCATGTAAATTATTTATTTTTCTATGTAAAGTAACATTTAAACACCATTTGAATGATATCCTGAAACTCCAATTAAAACCTGGAAACTGCCCACTTACTTGCCATTATTAACTGGCAGGTGTACTATACATTTCAACTTTGCCTAACTTTAAGAATAATTCACAGGTAAACTGGCAGTAAGCTTTTTTAAAGAGACACTATAGGCACCAAAACTATAACTTAACAAAGCAGTTTTGGTGTCTAGGTCATGTCCCTGTGGTCTCACTGCTCAATTTTCTGCCATTTAGACGTTTAATCGCTGTTTATGCAGCCTTAGTCACACCTCCCTGCTTGTGACTTACACAGCCTTATTAAACACTTCCAGTAAAGAATCATCTAATTTGACACTTTATTTTAAATTCTGTTTAATTTAGAATTTATCTCCTGTGCTGTTAATAGCTTGCAATTTACATAGCATAAAACCTGTACATAGGGGGTACTGTTTTACACTTGAGACATCGCTGAATACAAATACCGTATATACTCGAGTATAAGTCGAGTTTTTCAGCACATTTTTTGTGCTGAAAAACCCCAACTCGACTTATACTCGAGTCAATGTCTGTATTATGGCAATTTACATTATATGGCAATTTACAATTTACCGTACATTGCCATAATACAGACAAGGGGCTGTGGGGCTGCAGAGAGCATTTACTTACCTCTCCTGCAGCTCCTGTCAGCTCCCTCCTGCTCCGAGCCGGTCCGTTCAGCACCTCTGTCAGCTCCCACTGTAAGTCTCGCGAGAGCCGCGGGGTCATAGTGCGGCTCTCTCGAAACTTACACTGGGTGCTGACAGAGGGAGCTGCACGGACCAGCACGGAGGAGGAGGGAGCTGACAGGAGCTGCAGGAGAGGTAAGTAAGAGCTCTCTGCCAGCCCCCTCCTACACAGTGCACACCACTGGACCACCAGGGAGTGAGAGCCCCCCTCCCTGCCATGTATCAAGCAGGGAGGGGGGACGAAAATAAAATAATAAAATATTACTAATAATAATAAAAAAAATTAATAAATATTAATATAACAAAAAAAAATGTTTATATTAAAATTATAATAAAAAAAAATAAAAAATGCCCACCCCCCACCAAGGCTTTGCATTCATACACACACACACACACTGCATTCATTATATACACACACTGTAAATAAATATTCAATTAATATAATTTTTTAGGATCTAATTTTATTTAGAAATTTACCAGTAGCTGCTGCATTTCCCACCCTAGTCTTATACTCGAGTCAATACGTTTTCCCAGTTTTTTGGGGGTAAAATTAGGGGCCTCGGCTTATATTCGGGTCGGCTTATACTCGAGTATATACGGTATGTGTATGTTACTGCAGTAAAAGCAAACCGTATTTTGACATTCACAGTTAAAATGTCACGTAGAACTAAAAGAATTTAAACAATTCTTATTTTCTCCCCTTTTTTTCATATTAAATTATGTTTCATACCTAAATATTTGATGTTAAACGAAACCCCTGTTTCCCCTGAATAAAATTATATATAATAAGGGGGGGTGCATTTAATATGAAAGAGGTGAATTACGGTTGGACAGACATATAGCACAAATGCCAGGTTTTGTTTACGTTTTGTTTTGTTCACAACGTGTACATTTGGCTCCGTCCTTGAGGGGTTAAAGAATTGAAACAGAGCATACTGGTCCTGAAAAGTATGTCTCTAAAAATGTCAATTGAACATAGGTTGTGGGTTGCAAATATTTTTTCTACAGAGATGGGTGCAGTCTAAGTAAACTGTTTGAATTATTATTTTTAATAACCTAATTATTATGTTAATGTTTTCCTCTGTATGATGTATAACGCTAGTTTCTTCGGTAGTCTTTATGAATTCATCCCTTTACCGTACAAAGAGACCTTTGTTTAAACTCCGTTGTAGAACATGATGCATATTTTTAAAGTGTAGTAATGCTGGCCATCCAGTCTGCCAGGGTTATGGAATGAGACTTGTGCTTCAAATATGTGACCTCTTTGTGTATTTATACCTTATTCATACTACAGAAACCTGGAGGATTACATATAAAACTGTTTTTGCATTTAAAGAAAGAGGGGGAAAAAAACTAATCTGATAGAAAAATAACTGCTACTTCCTCCCTAGAATACAGTTTCAAATGACTATATGCAAATATTTATTTTTCTTATACTGAAAGTTAATTATGGTGACAGATAAGAACTATTGAATCTGTTCCTGTATCCCTACCTAACTTGTATAAATACATACATACTTCTTCCTTAGTACAACATTCTTTCTTTTTATAGGTATTTCACATGTGTGCTTCCACTGAGTTTTAAATGTTTTAGTATAACAAAAAAACTTTTCCCCAGATAGTATGTAAATAAAGACCATATTGTTTTAGCTTGCCTGTTAAAATTAAGAATTTGGAAAATTGTTACTTATTCTAGTCGATTTTATTTATTTAAAGGTCACTATCCCATCTTCTCCAATGCAAATGTTCAATTACTTGTTTGATTTTAGATTGTGAACTCATTTGAGCAGGGCCCTCTTGAACTCTTGTCTTTTTCAACACCACTTTGTATGTCAGTACATGTTTTATATCCCCAGCTAATTATTGTAAAGCACTGCAGAATGTTTGTTTTATATAAATGATAAATGGCCTTGATCTGGCACATTTTAAAGAGTTTGTCAAATGAGCTCATTTCAAGTATAGATCAATATTCTACATTCTTGATTTATACTCCTTAATAATATTACCATGAAGGATAACCAGGTCACCTTAAAGGAACACCATAGTGTATCAATTCCTGATACTGCAGGGACAGGCAGTAGACACCAGAACAACTACATTAAGCTGAAGTTGTCCCTTTAATGTTGGACAGTCCAGTCAGGCTCACGGTCACACAAAACTTTCCTTCGCAGACCGAACTACGCCCCTTGTGGTGTGTCCTGTGTTTGTGATTACTGAGCTGGTCAGTACTAAAAACACACAAACTGGGATATCCAGGAGACCAAACATTGCAGTAGAAATTAACTATACTGAAATATAGTTCTTGTGGAAGAGTGGGATGGATCTGCTAATATTCAGATAACGTCTGAGCTAAATATCTAGAAGTAAAATAACTTTTACCATATTCTACCCTCTCTTTAAATTGTTTGTTACTGCATTGGTTTTTGGATTTCATTGTAACTTCATGTCAAATTGAAATATAAATATTCTATTGATCTCTTTGGGAGAAAAACTCTGAAAACTGCACAACAAGGATGCATTGTTTGGGTCCTCTGTTGGTTATCCGTTTCTTTAAAATGTTTATACTTCTCACTTTCAGCTAATTCTCCTATGGGTCCTTCCAGTGTGGGCAGCTGCACCCCTGAACAGACGTGGCCAAAATCGGAACCACTGGACATGGAGGTACCTCCAGCTCCTGGCCCTGCAGAGTTTTTTAGCTCTCCTGAGTTGTGGATAAGTTCTCTACCAAGTGAGTATTCCGATTAACTTGGTAGGAATTTGTTTTCATTTACCTTATTTTTTATGAATAGCGGTGTCTGGTCAGGTGTACTTTTTGTTTCCCTAGTATTTACTACTTCCCACCAAGCATGAAACCTATAAGAAAATTTAGAGGGCACAGTTTGTCACATAAGAATTAACACCTTTCCTGACTGGTAACCGTTTTGTTCTATTGCTTAACATACTAATAATTGGCCCCTTTCTCTCTCAAAAAACAAAAAAAGCCACTAACTTGTGACTGCATATATTTAACATTAGACAAACTATAAATATTTACGATATGAATAATTAATTTTCCTTTGGTAAACAATGGTCAAAACCTACTTTGTGGCATTTTCTGCTAATACTGTATATTGTACTGTACCTAATTTATGGTATGTAGCTATGTATTTTTGGAATATTTTGCAGTTTGAAACCAGTCTAATTATTTAATGCTGTTTTCTTTTCAGTGACAGACTTGGATATCCAGTTTCTGTACAGAGGAAAAGAGGTGGGCCAGACTATGACTGTTAGCAATCCTCAAGGCTGTAGACTTTTCTATGGTGACCTTGGACCAATGCCCAACCAGGAAGAGCTATTTGGACCAATTAGCCTTGAGCAGGTCCGGTTCCCTGGTACAGAGCAGATAGTGAACGAAAAACAGAAGATTTTCACGGGCCGCCTCTTGGATGTCATGGACAGAGGTCTTATATTAGAAGTCAGTGGGCATGCCATCTATGCAGTTAGGCTTTGCCAATGCAAAGTCTATTGGAGTGGACCCTGCGCTCCTTCTCCAAACATGCCAAATCTTATTGAGAGGCAGAAGAGAGTTAAGCTCTTCTGTTTGGAGTCATTCTTGAGCGGTAAGTGTTCAGTTCTACAATATTATTTGTGAAGTGTATGTGAAAGTTTATTATTTAAGGAAATATGAACCTACCTGATAATTCACGTGTAGGTGTATTCTGGAATACAAATATGGGCAATTTTACTAATCTCATTCATTACTAGTATCCAGTTATGGTGTTACCATCCACCTGTATTTTGCAGTTTTTCTCCAAACAAATTGTCATTATTAATAATGTACTTCAGACTTGTTCTGGAACTGGCCATGTCCGCTGGCTGAAGTGTTGCGGTAATATCCATTGTCAGCTAGCTGAAAGGCAGGGTGAGGGGAATAAGGTGAAAGTCTAGGTGATGGTGGTATTGCCTACCAGGGCTGCCATCAGAAATTTTAGGGTCCCTGACACAGCTCAAGATCTGGGCCCCCGGGGCCAGCCCCGAGTCCGCCCACAAGGATGAAGTGTGTGTGTGTGTGTATAGTTGATGCGGTATGTGTGTCATAGATGCAGTGTGTATAGTGGATGTAGAATGTGTATAGTGGATGCGGTATGTGTGTCATGGATGCAGTGTGTATAGTGGATGCAGATTGTACGTTTTGTGTAATGTATGTAATGTTTGTATGCATGCATTAGATGCAGAGTGTGTGTGTGTGTGTAGTGAATGTAGGTGTGTGTATAGTGAATGCAGAGTGTGTGTTTTTGTAGTGGATGTAGTGTGTATAGTGAATGTATTGTGTTTGTAGTGAATGCAAATTGTGTTTAGTGAATGTAGTGTGTGTGTGTGTGTGTGTAGTGCCGTGCGTGTTTAGTAAATGTAGTGTGTAGTGAGTGAAACGTGTGTATAGTGAATGTAGTGTGTGTGTATAGTGAATGTAGTGTGTGTGTGTGTGTAGTGCAAAGTGTGTTTAGTGAATGTAGTGTGTGTAGTGCAAAGTGTGTTTAGTGAATGTAGTGTGTGTAGTGCAAAGTGTGTTTAGTGAATGTAGTGTGTGTAGTGCAAAGTGTGTTTAGTGAATGTAGTGTGTGTTTAGTGAATGTAGTGTGTGTAGTGCAAAGTGTGTTTAGTGAATGTAGTGTGTGTAGTGCAAAGTGTGTTTAGTGAATGTAGTGTGTGTAGTGCAAAGTGTGTTTAGTGAATGTAGTGTGTGTAGTGCAAAGTGTGTTTAGTGAATGTAGTGTGTGTAGTGCAAAGTGTGTTTAGTGAATGTAGTGTGTGTAGTGCAAAGTGTGTTTAGTGAATGTAGTGTGTGTAGTGCAAAGTGTGTTTAGTGAATGTAGTGTGTGTAGTGCAAAGTGTGTTTAGTGAATGTAGTGTGTGTAGTGCAAAGTGTGTTTAGTGAATGTAGTGTGTGTGTGTAGTGCAGTGTGTTTAGTGAATGTAGTGTTTGTAGTGAGTGCAGAGAGTGTATAGTGAATGTAGTGCATGTGTAGTGCAGTGTGTTTAGTGAATGTAGTGTGTGTGTGTGTAGTGCAAAATGTGTATAGTGAATGTAGTGTGTGTGTGTGTAGAGCAAAATGTGTATAGTGAATGTAGTGTGTGTGTAGAGCAAAGTGTGTTTAGTAAATGTAGTGTTTGTAGTGAGTGCAGTGTGTTTAGTGAATGTAGTGCAGAGTGTGTTTAGTGAATGTAGTGCAGAGTGTGTTTAGTGAATGTAGTGCAGAGTGTGTTTAGTGAATGTAGTGCAGAGTGTGTTTAGTGAATGTAGTGCAGAGTGTGTTTAGTGAATGTAGTGCAGAGTGTGTTTAGTGAATGTAGTGCAGAGTGTGTTTAGTGAGTGTAGTGCAGAGTGTGTTTAGTGAATGTAGTGTGTGTGTGTGTAGTGCAGAGTGTACTTGTAAGGATTCAGTGTGTGTGTAAAATAGGGGGGAGGGGAGTATTATTTTTTTTATTTATTTGTATATATTTCAATTTTATTCCCCCCCTCCCTGGTTCTTACCGTGCCAGGGAGGGGGGAGATCGCATTTCCTGTTGATCCAGTGGCATGGTGGAGGGAGCCAGCCGCGGTACATTGAAGAGGGGGCCCAGCAACACACATTGTCTTTCCAGCTCCTCTCTGACTAACTCTCACGAGACAGGCCTGCGTGCTGTGCGGAGAGTTGCCATAGTAACCAGTGGCAACGCTCTGGCGGCCGCAGGGTGCAGGAAAGTTAGACAGAGAGCAGCTGGAAAGGAGGACAGAGTGTGCTGCTGGGCCCCCTCTTCATTGTATAGGTAGCAGGGGGCCCTCTGTGCACATATGTGTATATATATATATCTATGTGCACATAATGAATGTGGGGCTCAGGGCCCCACAGGACCGCCGGGCCCATGACAACCGTTATGGTTGTCATGCCCTGATGGCGGCCCTGTTGCCTACACTCTATTAGATATAATGGGACACTGAGGGCACCAATACAACTTTAATGCATTTAATAGGCCTTATTAATAATGTGTATTTGCATGTGCAAATCCTTAGAATTTTTCATAAAATAAATGTTTTGCAGAAGGCTGCACCATAAGCCAGCTTCTTTAGCCACACCCCTTCATACTAGAAATCAAATGTATGTACACACAGTTTCAGCCACTGACAGTACTGAATGATCTGGACTACAACACAACCAGCATTAGAAGCAGAGGGGCACATAAAATATGGATATGTCTACCAATGTATAGTTTCTCTGATTGTCTGCAGTCAATTTTTGAATTTAAAAGCAGCTCACTCAGTGCTGTTGGGACGGAGACTGTGTGCATACATTTGGTAACTAAATCTTTCTGTAGTGAGACTGTGTGGCTAAGGAGGCAGACATTCTGCAAATCTTTTGTTTTTTTGTTTTTGTTTTTTTTAATACCTTTGTGCAAAAACTATAAAGATTTGAGCTTAAAAAAATACAGCATATTAATGAGACCAAAATCTATCAAATGCATTAAAGTTGTCCCTTGAAACATATGTTCATAATAATTGTGACTGCATACACATTGCAACCATATAGCACAAAAGGGCTACATTTGAGACATTTAACCCTATCCCTGCAATCTTTTTGTACAGTATGTAACGATCATATGAAGTGCATTAAATTAGATGTTAGACTTCAGCCGAGATCTTGTCTGTTTCAATGCTCTCTGAATTTGAAAACTGTATTGAAACAACTCCACAAACATGCAAAGTGTGGTACAAATAGACAAGGACACGCATCTTCATATAAGGGGGTTATATGCAAACATATTCTGTAATTAAAAGGCACTCTGTGTTGTGTTTTTGTTTGTTTCAGAACTCCTTAATCACCAAAAGGGTGGTCCCAGCAAACAGCCAGCCTATGAAATCTACTTGTGCTTTGGTGAAGAGTGGCCAGATGGCAAACCCAAGGACAGAAAGCTGATAATTGTACAGGTGTGTATCAGAAAATTCACTAAACGTTAATCACAAGTATATTAGCAGCACACCAAAACCAGCATTGGCATGACTGATGTTTTCTTTTAACCAGTCTAAAAAAAAAAAAACTCAACAACAAAAACATACAAACTAAAGTGAGATCTGTCAGATTGATGATTATTTTGATGCTGGAAGACTAAAATAAACCTATATTTCCCCACTAAACTTTTTTTTTTTTCTTTTTTTTTTTTTTTTAACAAACTATTAAAAAAGAAATCCCTACACTAAACACGTATAGCTCAAGCCAATAAGCTCAAGCCATTTTTCTAGTTTAGGCACTGCTCTGTCCAAAGAAAAGTTAGTCAGTGTAGAAATTCAACTGTCCATACACACTGCTATTATGGCAGTTGATGTTGGCGGTAAAGAACGCTGAATAATACAATATATTTGCCCCACATCTGCATTTTTGTTGCACAGTAAGATAGTTGATGGTAAGGTTACATATACTAATATTTCAAGCTGTCCTGCAAAATGCTGGTATCTATAGGACAGATTATCACCATGTTCTAAGGATTATGCTCCAGAGCATTCATGCTTTGATTGTATTGATGGCTTATGTCTGAAAGTAAATGTGAACAATCCAAAACGAGTAAGGATAAACTGGTTTCAGGCATAGGCTTAATTGCTGCATGATATGCCCTTAAAGCTAATAAATGAGTTGTCTTACGTGTAGCCTTAGTGGCTAATATGAAGACTTCCGACTTACAAGCATAGATTCTCCTGCTCTGCACTCGTATACTCAATATAAGAGAGTGAGACATTTTTTTAAGATAATTTGAAAAACAAATCACATCAATTTACATTGTATTTTTTTCACTTCCTAGATCATTCCAGTGGTTGCTCGTATGATCCTTGAGATGTTTTCGGGAGATACTATGCGCTCCTTTGACAGCGGCAGTGTGCGACTGCAAATTTCAGTACCTGACATCAAAGACAACATTGTCACACATCTAAAGCAGCTCTATCGCCTTCTACAGAATCACCAAGGACCAGAGGGATGGCCTTTACTGCAGCAACAAAACATGCACATGGCCCCGGCTTTACAGGCCCAGTGAGCACTGCTGATGGCTTAGATTTGGAATGTTTGTCTAAAATAAACAAGGATTCCAATTAGTATGACTTTCAATCAATTCCTAAGCAGAAGCTGTGATCTGCTTAAAGTCCTGTCCTATAGGTGACATTTTAGAAGATGAAGTCCTTTTCAAATATGGAAAAAATTTTGTCTGCTTTTGGAAGATGAAAGTATGGAACTGTTTGAGTAGTTAAATCTGGATATGCTGAAATCTGTTTATGGAGAGATGTTATTCTCACTTTCACTTTTTTCCCTTATTTCTTTATTCATGATGACCAATTTTCTTTTGTAGTTAGTTTTTGGTTATTTTTTTTGTTTTTAATAAGCATTGCCGTTTATCATTAAGTGCCTAGAAAGAGCTGGCTTTTCTGTGGCCTATGCAATAATAATCAAGACCCACATTTTTTACTCCTCCTACATAGCTATTTATTTTTTAATACAGCAAAAACACTGTATATATCATTCTACAATGAAATCAGAGGGGTTGGGGACGATTCCCAAATAAAATAATCTCAAGAGTTGTTTAATACATTTTGGCCTACATGAGTTCTGGTCTTCATTATGCATGTAAAATTTCTACATTTCAAAAACAGTGTATATATAAAGTAAAAAAAGTGCAATCATGATTTTTTTTTTCTGATACTCAATAGATTGTTGTTTCTCACATTTACATATGTATATCTTGACAATGAGCAACCATTTAATAGAAAATAGAAAAAATCTGATCTAATTTAAACACAATATGATTTTATTCTCCCCTCCCCCCCCCCCCACATGTGTTGTGCAAGTGCAGGAATGGGTTTAAACCAATGATTCTGAACCCCTATGTTGAGTTAATTTTCCAGAATCATCAAGTTAATGAGTTAATGAACTACAGGTTCTCTGCAGAATATTGAATTTTAATTATTAGAAATGACTGTCCTTATACTAGTAAGACACATAGGAGGCCAACAAATTATTCACTAAAGTGAGATTTTCAGGAATTCAAACTTAAAGGAACACTATAGTCACCTAAACAACTTTAGCTTAATGAAGCCGTTTTATAGTGTTTTTATATCATGCCTCTCAGGTTTAAAAAACAAACAAACCAAAAAACGAGTAGTATAGTTTAAAAAACATATATCAGTGAGGGCGACACAGTCACAAACGTGCATGTATATTTACCACAGGATACCTCTTGCTTTATTCCGCTCATCAGAATAAAGTCATCAGACGAAACGCGTTGAGCAGAATAAAGCTAGAGGTATCCCCAAAGAAGTCTACCCTACAGCCTGTACCTGCCTGATCTATCAACTTCTTTACTCTCATACTTCATCTGAAGAGATTGGAAATGAACAAGTAAATAGACTTCTTGAGAGGGATGTGAAAGGGTTTATAAAATACCCCTTACTGTCTCAGATTCTTGGCTGATATCAGCAAATCTAATGGCTAGAGTAGGACTCACTTTTTGGGGCTTGCCATGACATGGCAGGTGAGCTTATATTCAAATGGCCATTGGAATAAAACTAAAGAGCCTCCATTTTGTTTAAATGTACATAGGGATTTAGGCCAGAGCGCAGGTAACGTTCACTTTGTTTTTACTAAATATACACGCACGTTTGTTACTGTGGCGCCTTTAAACTATACTACTCGTCTACTTTTGTCTTTCTGGGATTTTGGAGTTATCCCCTAATTTGAGTGGCTAGCCTGCACTGTTTTGCACTTTATCCCATTTACCGCCCTTGGATACACACTCAGGTTTTAATGCTCAATTCACTACCATTTAGGAGTTAAATCCCTTTGTTTCTGTTTATTTAGCCCTTGCCACACCTCGCTTGGCTATGATTGACACAGCCTGCATGAAAAAACTGTTTTCACTTTCAATCAAATGTAATTTACCTTAAACAATTTTATCTCTTGCTCTGTAAATTGAGCTTTAATCACATACAGGAGGCTCTTGTGGGATCTAGCAAGCTATTAACATAGCAGGGGATAAGACAATCTAAATTAAACACAACTTGCAATAATGAAAGGATAAACTTTAGATGACTCTTTACAGGAAGTGTTTAGGAAGGCTGTGCAAGTCACATGCAGGGAGGTGTCACTAGGGTTCATAAAGTGATTTAACTCCTAAATGGCAGAGAACTAAGCAGTGAGGCTGGAGCGGCATGTTCTATACACCAAAACTACTTAATTAAGCTAAAATTGTTTTGGTGACTATAGTGTCCCATTAATTTAGAATTTAAAGCATTTAAAATTCTTCCAATTCAGCTGTTTGGTCTAAAATCTGAAACTCCCTTTGAGTGCCACTTGTTAATTTTTCGGCCTAATGAAGTAGCTTATTTAGTATATTACCTCATTAACATCGAAACAGTCCCACTTATCCAGTCTTTAAATTGCCGTATCAATGGTTTCCAGTAACTATGTTGTAGCTTTTTAGAATATCATGTTTCTTTACCAAAGTGAGAATTAAAAGTGAATTTCAAATTTTAGGCCAGGTTAGCTAAACTGAAACCATAGCTGACTTAGAGAATTTTTCCAGTGTGTCACATTTGACCTTTTAAATCAGAATTTTCAGCTTTGTGGATTACCCTAGTCCAGAGGTGGGCAATCTGCGACCCTCTAGATGTTTTGGACTAAATCTCCCTTGATGCATTGCCAGCATTATGACCCTAAGAGCATTATGGGAGATTTAGTCCAAAACATCTAGAGGGCTGCAGATTGCCCTCCTCTGCCCTAGTCTAAAGGCAGTGTCAGAAATGGTGAGAATGGTAGAATAGGTACATCTGTTTTGTTTGCTGTATATCTTTATTATAGACATACCCAATCAGTATGGACAAAGAATAAGCATTCTGTTAAATAATATAACTGTAAAGCATAGACCTGTTGTATTGTAAATATATGGACATCAGTTTGTCTTGAAGGTGATTAATCCAAGGCAGAGAATGCGTGTGCTGTATAATTGAGTCCTTAAAAAAAAAAAAATGCCATCTCCATGCTGATTTTCCAAAGATGGTTCTAAGAGTGCAATGTCATATCTGTTCATGGTATGCACATATATTTACAGCAGGCAAATTAATGTTTATACCCTCTATTTTAAACTTAATTAATATGCCAGACATCATAGCCAATAGTACTTGTAGTAATAAGAATTGTAGTGCATGTTGTGCCTGCAGTTTTATAATTAAAAAAAATGGAGGGATGCTAATGGACAAACCTGTTCTGGGTGCCAAATCCTCACGATACACCTTGACTTTAACTTTTAATCCATTAATTTAGGAGAAGTTCAGTGAAGCATTAGGATAGATTGAGACATGCAAGTATACCTCCATAGAGCAGAGGGTAGGGATAGTATTTCTCTGAACAAACCATTATCTTGCCTACAACCAAACTGCAGGCTGTAGGTGTTTGCCTGTACCTCAGTCCCACTACTCAAAATAAAGTGAGATGTCCTGCTATACCACTCTTAAGATTATACCAAATTATTTTTTGAATGCAGAAGGTATTGTTGAAGAGATGAGGTGACAGACTTTCTTCAAAAAGACAGAGCATTTTAACCAAAAGTTGAGTAATTATTGCTTATCAACAGAAATGTATGGGATAGGCAGACATGCTGCTGCTTCCCCTCCCCACGTTTTACACTCAGTAGGATGGCAGGAGAATGGTTCATCATAGATCAGTTTTATTGGAAATGGTTTGGAGAGTGTTTTACAATGAAATATTCTGTAGACCATGTTATGGAAGCATATGGAACAGAAGCAGTGTATCCATGAGACAGAAGATGTCTGTAAGAAGTCTGTAAATATCTCCTCAGCTTTATAAAGTAGCCTTGAGTTTTTGCCCCATGGCAGAGTTGATGGGGTGGGAGGAGAGAGGAGGTATTCAGAATGTTGAAAAGTTGGTTACCTGATCAATATGTGCAAGATTGGATATGCTAATCCTCAACTCCTGCAGATCTAATTTCTTAACACTACGGTCCATAGACCGCAAAGGTCCTCTCCGTGACTCAACTTGTAATGGACATGTCTGCTAATCTTCAGGTTTATTTATTTGTAGAACCCAACTGTATACCAAAAGCTTGAGGTTTCTCCATGGAGAGGTCTCCACCAAGTATATTGTGGCAAATCAGTATAACTACATAATTTAGAATTGCTCAGTCATCCCCTATAATTCCTGCTCAAAATATAATGGGATTATTAAATATGCTAAAAGTTGTGGTGAATTGATATATAAAGCTTATTATATGCTGCCCTGTTGAAGACAGAGGAGCAACGTCTGTTTTGCTGAAGATGTATGGTAAGGACACAAAGGCCACCGTGGTAAAAAGAAAGTACACCCTCTTTGATTTCCATGGTTTTACATATCCACGTATAATAAAAATCATCTGTTCCTTAGCAGGTCTTCAGGTATATACAACCTAAGATGAACAACAACACATGACATACTGCACCGTGTCCAGTGGCGTACATACCAGGGTCGCAGGGGTCGCGGCTGCGACCGGGCCCGGCCCACCAGGGGGCCCGGCCGCCCCTGCGACCCGGTATGTACGCTCTGGGCCAGCCTCTTCTCCTGGGGGGCCCAGGAGCCGGCCACCTCCGGGCCCCCCGAGGCTGGCCCTGCTTACACCCGGCGGCCGGCTGGTGCGCGAGGGAGCACTCTCCCCTGAGTGCTTCCTCTTCAGCTCCCTCGCGCACCGCACTGATACCGGAGCCGGAAGATGACGTCATCTTCCGGCGCCGGTATCAGTACGCGGCGTGCGAGGGAGCTGAAGAGGAAGCACTCAGGGGAGAGTGCTCCCTCGCGCGCCCGCAGGACCAGCCAGCCCGCCGGGTGACCGGCCCCCCCAGGAGCCCAGCAGCACCACTGGACCCCAGGGAATCCCCTCAGCACTCCAAAAGGTAAGGAGGCTGGGGGGATTAAATAAAAAAAAAAGTGTGTGTGTGTGTGAGTGTAAGTGTGTGTGTGAGTGTAAGTGTGTGTGTGAGTGTAAGTGTGTGTGTGAGAGTGTGTGTGTGTGAGAGTGTGTGTGTGTGAGAGTGTGTGTGTGTGAGTGTGAGTGAGTCTGTTTGATGTCTGTTAGTGAGTGTGTGTTTGTCAGTGAGAGTGTATGTTTTGTAAGTGAGTGTGTATGTATGTCTGTTAGTGAGTGTGTCTTTATCAGTAAATGTGTGTATGCATTTGTTCGTGAGAGTGTGTGTGTGTGTCTTCAGCACTTACCTTTCTCCAGCGCCGGACTCCCATGGCGCTGGGGATCCCTCTGCCTCTCAGCTCCGAATGCGCATGCACGGCAAGAGCCGCGCACGCATTCAAACCGCCCATAGGAAAGCATTACTCAATGCTTTCCTATGGACGTTCAGTGTCTTAAAATGGCGGAAGCGCCTCTAGCGGCTGTCAGTGAGACAGCCACTAGAGGCTGGATTAACCCTCAGTGAAACATAACAGTTTCTCTGAAACTGCTATGCTTTCAGCTGCAGGGTTAAAACTAGAGGGACCTGACACCCAGACCACTTCATTGAGCTGATGTGATCTGGGTGTCTGTAGTGGTCCTTTAAGTGTGTGTGCGCATCTGCATGCAGTGGCGTACATACCGCGGTCGCAACCCCTGCGACCAGGTGCCCGCCGCCATGTGTTGCTGCCCCGGCCCGCGCAGAGTAAGCGCGAGGGGGGGGGGGCCCACGGATCAATTTTCGCACCGGGGCCCCATGGGACATGTGTACGCCACTGACCGTGTCATGATTTATTTAACAAAAATGAAGTCATGTGTTGCACACCTTTTATGTCACTAGCCATTTTCTTCCCCATATCACTTATCTACTCCTTCCCAATGTCACTTGGTTACTAGTTGTCATTGTCCCTAGTCTGACTTTTTTTTTTCTTTTTCTTTTTTTCAATTATGCGAATTTACAAGTTTGCCAATATTTGCCAGCAGGAAATGCTTCAAAGGCTCTAGTGGAGTAGGGGACAGCATCAAGAACATTGTATTTTATTTACACAGACTGATCTCTAAACACATTTATTGTAGGTTCAAGATACATCACTGTGAGCAGGGCCGGTCTTAGGGGTGTGCGAGCTGTGCGGCCGCACAGCTCACACATGGCCGGGATTAAAAATAAATAAATTTGCGGCGGGGGCGGGGCTTAGCGTGTGGCGGGGCGGAGCTAAAATGCCGTCTAACTGCTGCACGGGAAGCAGGAAGGAGTCCCTGCTTCCCCCAACAACCAGAATCCAGGAGCTGCACTGCCTGTCTGCCTGCACAAGGAACAGAGGTAACTATGTGATTGTCTGCTTGTGTGTTTGTGTGTGTGTGACTGTCTGTGTGTGTGTGTGTGTGTGACTGTCTGCCTGTGTGTGTGTGTGTGTGTGTGTGTGTGTGTGACTGTCTGCCTGTGTGTGTGTGTGTGTGTGTGTGTGTGTGTGTGACTGTCTGCCTGTGTGTGTGTGTGTGTGTGTGTGTGTGTGACTGTCTGCCTGTGTGTGTGTGACTGCCTGTGTGTGTGTGTGACTGTCTGTGTGTATGTGTGTCTGTCTGCATGTGTGTGTGACTCTCTGCCTGTGTGTGTGTGACTGTGTGTGTGTGGCTGTCTGCCTGTGTTTGTGTGTGGCTGTCTGCCTGTGTGTGTGACTGCCTATGTGTGACTGACTGGGCAAACCAGATGGGCCGAATGGTTCTTATCTGCCGCCACATTCTATGTCTATGTTAATGTTAGGGTTCAAATTAGGGTTAGGATTAGGGACTTGTTCATATTTACTGATATTTCACATTAGGGGAATATCACTAAATAGTGATTTCTGACACTCTATTTTAACCCTTACCACAAGGGTTAGGGTAAGAATAGAGAGTGAGAGAGGTTAGAAGCACTTACCTAACCTTAATTTCAACCCTAACATTAACCCTAAATGTCCCATGTCCTAAGCTTAGTGAATGCACTAACTATAATGAAAGTGTAAAACTAGTTTTACTTACCTTCCAGGACCTGGCTGTGGAGGAGTAGCAAGAGTGCTAGCACGCATGTGGAGCACAGGATCCAGCTGATTCCCTTCCCCGGAAGTGACGAGGGTATAGAAATCTGACAGGGTATAGCAGAATGATAGAACACAGGCAGTCTCCCCACACCGGGAACAACGCCGATCGCCGCCGGGGGAACGACGGCGATCGGCTAAGTACAGATTATCGTTAGGACGGTTCAGGAACCGTCCTAAGTCCTGAAGAAGTTAATTTAGTAAGCAGATCAGCATTTTTTTTCTTAATCTCACCAATTAATCTTATGCAGTTAATGATTATTATTTTTCCTAATCTCTCTGATGCTGCTCAGAGATAAGGCTGACCTGCTGAGGAAAACGTGCCACAGAGCAGTGACGTGATGTCTGATGTCACCATGCTCCTTAGCAGTACCCAAACCCACACAAGAGCTTAACCTCCAATCGGAGGAGAACAAGCTCTGCATTCGGTCTGCAGACAAGCAGATACAGTCATGGGAAAAATAAAGCACACCCCCTCCCCCCTCCCTCTACCCTGACCCTCTCCCCCCTGACCGTGGGCCCCCCCTGACATATACATACAGACACACACACCCCCTGACAGACACATACACACACACCCCGACAGACACATACACACACACCCCGACAGACACATACATACACACACACAGACACATACATACAGAGACACAGACACACACACAGTGACACACACACACACATACATACACACATACAGAGACACAGACACATACAGAGACACAGACACACACATACACAGACACATACATATAGATACACACACATACATACACAAAATGTTTTCTACCTTTTGTGACTTTCCCTGGGGTCCAGTGGTGGCTCAGCCTGATGGGAGTCAGAGTTCCCACTCTGACTCCCTCCTCCTTCCTGCTTCCTCCCGCGCGGGCTCTCTGTATGCTGGGAGGAGTGACCTGACAGCATGGGCCACCCGATGGACACCTTAACATGTGGCCCCGGCGGTTTGCCGCGCGGTCGCAGCTGCGACCCCTGCGACCGCGGTATGTATGCCACTGAGATATGCCTAGTTTTTCACACATGGCTTCTCCATTTTGCTTTATTTTTGTTAAATAAATCATGGCACCGTGTAATATGTTATGTGTTCATCTAAAGGATGTATTTACCTAATTTTAAGACTTGCCAATGAACAGGTGATTGTTATTATGTCCAGATCTGTAAAACCATAGAATTGAAATAGGGTTCACTCTCTTTTTCCCAAGACTGTAAATGTTTGCTGCGGACCAGTTAATGTGTACTCGGGCGGGTGGGCATCAATTTGCTTAACCTCCAGTCAGAGGAGGAAGAGCTCTACAGATAAAGACTTGCTGTGGACAGGGCTGTTATCAGACATTTTGGAGTCCTCTTCACAGCTCAAGGCCTGGGCTTCCGCCCACAAGGCCACTCCTGAGTCCTTGCACGAAAATAAGTAAAGTCGATGCACTGTGTGTTTATAGTGTGTGTGTGTATGTGTACAGTGGACGCAGAGTGTGTGTGTGTGTGTGCGTATGTCTATAGTGGATGCAGAGTGTGTAATTATTGCAGTGTCTGTGTTTGTGATGTTAATGCTGGAGCATTGCATTGGCAACTAGCAAGAGGCGAGGGTCTGCTGCTGGAGGTGGAAGTTGAGACTCTGGGGTCCCTTCTTCATTGCACAAGCCATCAGGGGTCCGCAACTGTATATATATATATATATATATATATACACACACACACACACACTGCTCAAAAAAATAAAGGGAACACTTAAACAACACAATGTAACTCCAAGTCAATCACACTTCTGTGAATCACACTTCTGTCCACTTAGGAAGCAACACTGAGTGACAATCAATTTCACATGCTGATAAGAACAAAGATAGAGGAGTGCAAGTAAAAATGAAAATAATATACTCATTCACATTCGGGCATCTTATTGATTTCACCTACATAAAAGAGTGAAAACATAGCATAATACTGTTTTACAAAGTGATATACAGTGCAGAGGTATAGTTTACACTCACACTTTGCAGAGCCACGTATAGTAGGCTCTGACTATTCAGGTTCTTAAGAAATCCCTTTCTTTTTGCTCCTCTGCTCTTCCGGATCACTCCACTGGTACCGGGAACAACAGTAGATAAAAATAATTTCCAGAAGAGTAAAAATATTTTAAAGAATTTAATGTTTTACAAATAAAACAGGGATAAAAAAACGATTAGCAGCACTGACGCGTTTCGACTCTTTAAAGTCTTTCTCAAAGTGCATAAAGTATAAGTCCCACTTCTCCGTATACAGGGGCGGACTGAGAACCCTCAGGGCCCCCGGGCAAAATAAATCAAGGGCCCCCTTACAGGCCCCACCCATACTCCGCAGCAAGCGCCACCCATGTCCCGCCTCCATGCACCTCCTCCAGCCACACCCTACACAATCTTTAGACACAAGGAACAAAAGTGCAATAATCCCTTCAAGGCCCCAGTAGAGACTACAATTGAGGGCTAATGGGCCATGGAGGGGGGTCTTTCTAGCAGAGGCTATCTCAGTGTCCTTTAGAGAGTGTGTTAGAAAGAATCCCCTCCAGGCCCTATTAGAGACTACAATGGAGTCTAACAGGCTTGGAAGGGGGTCTTTCTAACAGAGGCCATCTCAGTGTCCCTGCTGGAAACAGTCGCCTCCAGGCCCCAGTAGAGACTACAATTGAGGGCTAATGGGCCATGGAGGGGGGGAGCATTCTAGCAGAGGCTATCTCAGTGTCCTTTAGAGAGTGTGTTAGAAAGAATTTCCTCCAGGTCCCATTAGAGACTACAATGGAGTCTAATGGGGCCTGGCGGGGGGTCTCTCCAACACTCTGGTTCCTATTCACAATATAGCAACACAACATAGCTGATACCTAGGCCAAGTTGGCTCCTCTTACCTTAATTACTGTTGCTGGCTGGCAGTCTGTGGGCTTGCTGGAAGGCTGTGGGCTTACTGGCTGCGGCTGGCAGGCTGTGGGCTTGCTGGCAGGCTGTGGGCTTGCTGGCTACTGCCGGCAGGCTGTGGGCTTGCTGGCTGCAGCTGGCAGGCTGTGGGCTTGCTGGAAGGCTGTGGGCTTACTGGCTGCGGCTGGCAGGCTGTGGGCTTGCTGGCAGGCTGTGGGCTTACTGGCTACTGCCGGCAGGCTGTGGGCTTGCTGGCTGCGGCTGGCAGGCTGTGGGCTTGCTGGCTGCGGCTGGCAGGCTGTGGCTTGCTGGCTGGCAGGCTGTGGCTTGCTGGCTGCGGTTGGCAGGCTGTTGGGTTGCTGGCTTTAAGCCTAACTGGTGGCCTGTAGGCTGGCTGGCTGTCTACTGGCCAGCCTGTGGGCTGGCTGGCCTGTGGGTTGGCTGGCTTGCTGGCTACTGGGGCACTCGTAGATTATTTAAAGAAATAATCCATGCACAATAACCACTACTACTCTGTGTAGTCGTTATGGTGCCAGGAGGGCCGGGCCCCCCTCCCAGGGTAAGTAGTCAAACCGTTTAAGAACAGTTTGACAACTTACCTGGGGTCTGCTGGGATATGAGGCTGTAGTAGGGTATAGGAGCAGTGGTGCAATGTGTAAGGGGTGCAGTCTGTGTGAAAGGTTCAGTGTGTGTGAGGGGGTGTAGTGTGTGACTGTGTAGGGTGTGTGGGGCAATGTGTGTACGAGGGGGCTGTGTATGTGTGTGGCAATGTTAGTATGGGGGGCTGTGTGTGTATGGGTGGGCAGTGTATGTGTGTGTGAGTGAGGCAATGTGTGTAAATGTGTATGGTGTGTGTGGGGGCAGTGTGTGTGTATGGGGGCAGTGTGTGAATGTGTATGGTGTGGGGGCAGTGTGTTTATGGGGCTAAAGTTCACTCTCACCACTGCGACCACCAGGAATACCTGGTGGTCACAGTGTTGAGAGTGAACTCTAGCCCGTAGCTCCAGGGCTAGAGTTTACTCTTGCAAGAGCGTAACGTTGCCGTGGTAACCGCGGCAACGATCTGTGCTCGCGCAAGAAGGACCCAGAGGAGCTGCAGGCTGAGCTCCCGGGTCCTCTCTTCCTCCCTCCCCTGCCGGCTGCCCGCACGGTGCCTGCGGACAGGGGAGGGGGCAATTGCCCTCCTCTTACTCCCCCCTCCCCCTCTTCTTACCCCCCTCCCCCTCTTCTTACCCCCTTCTTACTCCCACTCTCTTCTTACCCCCATTCTTACTCTCCCCTCTTCTTACTCCCCCCTCCCCCTCTCCTTACTCCCCCTTCTTACTCTCCTCATCTTCTTACTCCCCCTCCCCCTCTTCTTACTCCCACCTCTTCTTACTCCTCCCTCTTCTTACTCCTCCCTCTTCTTACTCCCCCCTCTTCTTACCCCCTCCCCGCTCTTCTTACCCCCCTCCCCCCTCTTCTTACTCCCCCTTCCTCTTTTTACTCCCCCCTCCCCTCTTCTTACCCCCTTTACTCCCCTCCTCTCTTCTTAACCCCTTAAGGACACATGACATGTGTGACATGTCATTATTCCCTTTTATTCCAGAGGTTTGGTCCTTAAGGGGTTAATCTCCCCTCTTCTTACCCCCTCCCCCCTCTTCTTACTCTCCCCTCCCCCTCTTCTTACTCCCCCCTTCCTCTTTAACTCCCCCTCCCCCTCTTCTTACCCCCTCTCTCTCTTCTTACCCCCCCTCCCTCTTCTTACCCCCCCTCCCTCTTCTTACCCCCCTCCCTCTTCTTACCCCCTCTCTTCTTACCCCCTCCTCCCTCTTCTTACCCCCCTCCCTCTCTCTTTTTACCCCCCTACTCCCCTCTCTCTTTTTACCCCCTCCCTCTCTCTTTTTACCCCCCTCTCTCTTTTTACCCCCCCTCCCTCTCTCTTTTAACCCCCCCTCTCTCTTTTAACCTCCCCTCTCTCTTTTAACCTCCCCTCCCTCTCTCTTTTAACCCCTCCTCTCTCTTTTAACCCCCCCTCCCTCTTGTAACCCCCCGCCCTCTCTCTTTTAACCCCCCTCCCTCTTTTAAACCCCCCTCCCTCTCTCTTTTAACCCATCTCTTTTAACAACCCCCCCTCCCTTTTAACCCCCCTCTCTCTTTTTACCCCCCTCCCTCTCTCTTTTAACCCCCCCTCCCTCTCTCTTTTAACCCCCCCTCCCTCTCTCTTTTAACCCCCCTCCCTCTCTCTTTTTACCCCCCCCCTCTCTCTTTTTACCCCCCTCCCTCTCTCTTTTAACCCCCCCTCCCTCTCTATTTTAACCCCCCCTCCCTCTCTCTTTTAACCCCCCCTCCCTCTCTCTTTTAACCCCCCCCTCTCTCTTTTAACTCCACCCCTCTCTCTTTTAACTCCCCCCCTCCCACTCCCCTCCCCTCCCTCCCCTCCCACTCCCCTCCCCTCCCTCCCTCTCTCTTTTTACCCCCTCCCCGTAGCGTGGCCGAGAGGCTCTGCGTCCGCGATGCCGACCGGATTGATAGGAAGGTGCACACACACTGAGTGTGCACCTTCCTGTCAGTCCGGCCGGGTACAGGAAACAGAAACTCCTGTTCCGCGCGGAACAGGAGTTTCTGTTTCCTGTACCCGGCCGGACTGAAAGGAAGGTGCACACTCAGTGTGTGTGCACCTTCCTATAACTCCGGCCGGCACCGCGGACGCAGAGCAGCTCGGCCACGCTACGGGGAGGGGCGGTGAGAAGCTGCAGCCGCCTGAGCGCTCTTAAAAGAGAGCGCTCAGGCGGCTGCAGCATTTAAAGGAGCGGCCGGGCCCCCTGATGGCGGGCCCCCCTCCCGGCCGGGCCCTCGGACCATGTCCGAAGTGCCCGACCGGTCAGTCCGCCCCTGTCCGTATATATACCAGACAAATCTTCAAATTTGGCGCTCAATTCTTCTTACTTTCCGGTCTTTTCGGGCTTTCACTTCCTGTTTCTGGTTTCCGCTTGACGGCATTTTTCTCCGCCCATTTTTGCGTCCGTTTGCGTATGACGTCGGGCTTACTCTTCCGATACCGGAAATAGTATGTCAGCTATTCCCGAAGCAGAAATCGCCATATTAAAAAGTCTTTATTTACATATACCCTGTGGGACTATCCTGGCAAATTTCAATATATGATTAATACCATTTATATTAATCAACTATACATTTTAACATGTAAATTGTATAAAACATTTCTAAAATAAACATTTAAATCTCTAAGCTATATCTTTAGCCTTTAGTCTAAAATATGTCCTGAAAAAAACCTTGACAGAAATAGGAGAGAAAAAGGGAGAGAGAGTGTAAAAAAAGGGGGGTAGAGGGGACCATTAATAAAATTTTATAAAATCTTATAAAAAACTTTATATATATTTTAGTGGAACCAGTTTATAAAAGTTTAGTAAGACTAGATAAAATACAGATAAAAAATGCATCAATTCTCAAATTAGCACATTCATCTCGAAATCCATATTCAGACCTCTGGGGGATAGTGTATCCAGATTAAAGATCCACCCCATTTCACATTTACTTAAGGCTAAATTCAGATCGCCTCCTCTCCAGTGTTTGGTTACATTCTGTATCCCATAAAACTTGATCCCACTGGGATCCTGGTTATGGTACTCCAAAAAATGCAGAGAGACATTATGTGCTTTGAACCCTCTCTTTATGTTATACATGTGTTCGCGTACCCTCGTGGCCATACATCTAGATGTTTTTCCCACATATTGCAGGCCACAGGGGCATTCCAACACATATATAACATTTTTGGTTTTACATGTAATGAATTTCTCTATTTTATATTCTTTAAAATTGGCATTTGAATGAAAGGAAACAATCTTTTTCTCTCTCGTTTTTGATGTTCGGCACCCCATGCAGTTCCCACAGTAATTAAAACCTTTAAGTTTACTTTTTTGGCTACTTAAAAAATTCTTATCTGTTTTTTCAATAAAACTTGATGTTAAAATTTGCTTAAGATTTTGGGCTCCTCTATAGATAATTTTAGGTTTCTCTCCTACATAAGGTGCAATGTCTTCATCTTGTTTCAATAAATGCCAATTATTATTGAGAATACGTTTTAACTGGGAGTGATTCTTATTAAAATTAAAAATTAACGGGATGACACCTTTATCATCCTCTTCCTTCTTTTGTTTGTATTTCAATAGGTCTTCTCTATTTAGTTCACCAATTTCCTGAATTGTATCATTGAGGGCTCCTTCCTCGTAGCCCTTTTGTACAAATTGTTCCTTAAGTGAGGTAGCTTGGAAATTATATTTGTCTATTTCTGAACAGTTCCTTCTCAACCTTAAGAACTGACCCCTTGGTATATTGTCCAACCAGGGACGGAAATGGCAGCTTTCTTTTTCAATGAAACTATTTACATCGACCTGTTTGAAGAATGTGCATGTCTCAATTTTATCTTTTTTTATATAAATATTTAAATCTAAAAAGTCAATTGATTTATTGTTAATCATATGGGTAAGTTTAATATTCCACTGGTTAGTATTAAGATAATTTAAAAAATCTAAAACTGATGATTGGTCCCCTTTCCAAATAAAAAAGATATCATCAATATATCTTCTATAGAGGACCAGGTTCGCAACCCAGTCATGTTGGGAAAAGACAAACGTCTTCTCCCAGTATGCCATAAATAAATTAGCATAACTGGGAGCGAACCTGGTCCCCATAGCTGTTCCCCTACACTGTAGATAAAATTCACCTTCAAACCAGAAAAAGTTATTGTTTAAAATCAGTTGAATGGATTCAAGGATAAAATCTATTTGTTCTCTATGATATTTTTCCGAGGTCTGCAGGAAATACTTCACTGCCTCACAGCCCTTAGCATGCTCAATGCATGTATAAAGACTTGCTACATCACATGTGACCTTGTAAAAGGCTCATAGAATCTTTACGAAAGGAGGGGCATGTTTTTACAATTGGTTGTAAAAACGTATCTACATATTTAGACAGAGGTGATAAGAGGGACCCTATCCCTGATACTATGGGTCTACCAGGTGGATTTTGTATATCTTTGTGCAATTTGGGTAGGACATATATAACGGGTATTCTTGGGAATTCCGTATGTAAGAATTTATATTCTCTAGAAGTCAGGATCCCTTCTACAAGGCCTCTATCCAACATGTGTATATACTTTTTTTTTAATCTCAATAGACGGGTCACCTTTTAATTTTTTATAGGTTTCCTGATCATCCAATTGTCGTTTTATTTCCGCTAAATATGTTTCTTTGTTTAAAACTACAACTCCTCCCCCCTTATCCGCAGGTTTTATGACTATGTTGCTATCTTTTTTTAAGTCTATCATAGCTTTCTTTTCTTTTATAGTCAAATTATTTTGGTATTTATTATTTTTAATTTGTATCTCTTTTATCTCTTTCATACATGCTTTTTCGAATACCTTCATTTCCTTAGATTTGAGGTGAATTGGATAGAATTTAGAGGGAGGCTTTAACTCGGTATGCTGAAACTCATTGGTTTCATTATCCTGATGTGTTATCACATTTGTGTCTTTCTCTTTAAAAAAAAATTTTAAACATAGTTTTCTTGTAAATCTATTCAAATCTGTGTATGTTTCGAATTTATTAATTGAACAGCTCGGGACAAATTTGAAACCCTTTCTTAACACTTTAATATGATTTTCATCTAGACATTTATCTGATAAATTAAAAATCTTTATTTGCGCCTCATTTTCCCCTCTGGTCTCCTCATTTCTCTTACTTCCGACTCTTCTCCTATTTCTCCCTCCTCGTATTCTCTGTATCTTCTTTTTTGTGGGAAATAGTTGATCTGGCGTCTGTCTCTTTGGCCTCTCCCTAAAAAAAGATCTGAATTTGCTTCCTCATTTCTCTCTAATGGTTCATATCTGTTATATGTTGTAATGGGTCTCCTTTGTGGTAATGGGGTTCTATAATGGTCTCTTTCTTTCTCATTTCTTTTATATCCTCTATTATCACTTTTTTGGGGAGTCCTTTTACTTTTCCTTTTTACTTCCACCCACTCATTGGTCGTAGTTCTGTCTGGATATTGTTTTTGCTCGTTTCTGGGTATCTCTTCCCTATTCCTTGTTTGGATTGTTCTGTTTTCATACTTTCTCTCAAACTTCTTATTAACTCTGGGTTTTTTTCTGACATTATTTGTGGCATAATCATTTAAATCTCTTTGAAATTTCCGTTTTTTATTTGAGATTAATGATATTTCCAATTTTTCTAATTTTAAACTAATTTGATTGGTTAGTGATATAAAGTCTTCGGTCCCTATAAATGGTTCCCGTTTTTTTTGGATAATTTTTATTTTAGTATCTATTTCTTCCAGATTAATGTTTCTTTGGTCAATAATAATTTGCATCATAGTCTTTGAAAAGGACTCTAAGGCTCCCTCCCAAATACCCATAAATCTCATATCACCTTGATCAAATGTTGGGTATTTGGTGAACCTTAGTTCCCGAGGTGAAATCTCCTCTGTCAGATATTTTCCTATAGTGTATACCTCCCATTTAATTTTTACCTCTCTAATGAGTAATTTTTCAAGTAGGTTACACATTTCATCAAGATTATCACTTAGACTGAATTCATCTTGTGATATATCAATCTGGCTTTCAAATTTTTCATTCACCATATGGTGCCAATTTGCTCTATTTTCAAATATAGCCATAATGTCTGACCACCACCACCTTTAAGTGGTTAACAAACAAATACAAGAAAAGATTATTTGCACAGTAAAGTGCAAATTACACAAGGTGTCAAAGTGGTGTCAGAAATATAAGTGCAACTCCCCAGTGTTTTAAAACCACTTAAAAAACACTAATACAAATACAGATAAGAACAAAGATAGAGGCGTGCAAGTAAAAATGAAAATAATATACTTATTCACATTCGGGCATCTTATTGATTTCACCTACATAAAAGAGTGAAAACATAGCATAATACTGTTTTACAAAGCGATATACAGTGCAGAGGTATAGTTTACACTCACACTTTGCAGAGCCACGTATAGTAGGCTCTGACTATTCAGGTTCTTAAGAAATCCCTTTCTTTTTGCTCCTCTGCTCTTCCGGATCACTCCACTGGTACCAGGAACAACAGTAGATAAAAATAATTTCCAGAAGAGTAAAAATATTTTAAAGAATTTAATGTTTTACAAATAAAACAGGGATAAAAAAACGATTCGCAGCACTGACGCGTTTCGACTCTTTAAAGTCTTTCTCAAAGTGCATAAAGTATAAGTCCCACTTCTCCGTATATATACCAGACAAATCTTCAAATTTGGCGCTCAATTCTTCTTACTTTCCGGTCTTTTCGGGCTTTCACTTCCTGTTTCCGGTTTCCGCTTGACGGCATTTTTCTCCGCCCATTTTTGCGTCCGTTTGCGTATGACGTCGGGCTTACTCTTCCGATACCGGAAATAGTATGTCAGCTATTCCCGAAGCAGAAATCGCCATATTAAAAAGTCTTTATTTACATATACCCTGTGGGACTATCCTGGCAAATTTCAATATATGATTAATACCATTTATATTAATCAACTATACATTTTAACATATAAATCGTATAAAACATTTCTAAAATAAACATTTAAATCTCTAAGCTATATCTTTAGCCTTTAGTCTAAAATATGTCCTGAAAAAAACCTTGACAGAAATTGTCACGTCTAAACATTTGTTATGAAGGAACACAACTGCAGATTTCTTATAGTTTGAATATTTATTATAAAAAGTAAAAGGTATTGACTTTAATTCCAATTTACAGGTACTGTAGCTTTAAGTAATAAACGATAACTGAAGTCCACAATTATATGCACTGTAGCTTTAAGTAGTTAACGATGACTGAATCAGAAAGAGTCCTTTAGTAGTATTAATTAATTAGGTGATAAGAAGTTACAATAGCTGTTCCATAGACTTTAACTGAAGCAAGACAGATGCAGCTAACTGAGACAAAGTATGAGTTGAAGTTAGCTGTAACGGGTTTGTTTTAACGAAGGACTTTGAAGACAGGAAATAACAGCTTTGAGATGCAACGCTTATCACAGAGGTTTTACTTAGCTTCCGGCACATAGAACACTGGTTCCCGAGATCTCCTCAGAGGCGGTTTATCCTGAATGGTGAGAGTTCAGCTTTAGTCGTGGATGAGGAAAGGTGAAGGGAACTTGAAGTCTTCCAGTCCGGTCCAGTAACAGAGGGCTTTCACAACGATGTTGCAGCCGGTTCGTGAGTACGGAACGTAGTTCAATAATCCAGCGTCGATCAGCTGGTGCGGTCGGATTAAATAGGGAGACCGTGTCATAAAGAGGTGTGGCTAAGCTCCGTGGAACCAGGAAGTAAGAGGATATCATAATTAAGGCATGACAGTATCCCCTCCTTAATGAGCAACCTCTGGGTGCTATTGACTTGGCTTAGAAGGGTAACGTTTGTGAAATTTGGAAATTAATTTGTCAGCATGAACGACAGAGGAGTTTTCCCATGTATCTTCATCAATTCCATATCCTTTCCATCTGATGAGGTATTGTAAGGAGCCACGATGGATCCTTGAATCCAGTATACTTTGAATTTCGTATTCTTCTTCACCCTGGACCAATATGGGATCAGGAGAAGTAGTGACATTTCTTTGGAAAGGGTCAGGATGATGAGGCTTCAACAAGGACACATGAAAAACAGGATGTAGCTTTAAAGTTGGTGGAAGTTTCAATTTAACAACATTACGGTTGATAACCGATATTATTGGAAAAGGACCAAGAAAAAGAGAACTTAACTTCTTTGATGGACGATTTGTAGAGATGTTCTTTGAGGAAAGCCAGACAAGATCACCGATTTTATAAGAAGGTGAAGGTTGTCTTTTTGTATCAAAAAACTTCTTTTGATTGGAGGAGGCCAATTCTAGATTCTCATGCAATTTCTTGAATAAAGAGGACATGTGAGAGATTTGATTCGAATCGGAGAGATTAGATGAAGAAACAGTCTGAGCAGGAAATGAGGAAGGATGAAATCCATAATTGGATAGAAATGGAGTCATTTTACTGCTGGTATGAAAAGAGTTATTATATGCGAATTCTGCCATAGGTAACCAAGTTATCAAATCGTCTTGTAAGTGAGAGCAATAACATCGTAGATATTGTTCTAAGCATTGGTTGACTCTTTCAGTTTGTCCATCTGTTTGAGGATGATATGCAGATGATAGTTTACGTTGGATATGAAGAGTGGCACATAATGCATTCCAAAATTTGGAGGTAAACTGAGTTCCTCGGTCTGAAATTATTTCGTCTGGCAGTCCGTGAAGTTTGACTATGTTATCAAGAAATATTTTCGAAAGTTCAGAGGATGTGGGTAACTTCTTTAAAGGAATGAAATGAGACATTTTCGTGAAGCGGTCTACCACCACTAAAATGGTGGTATGATGATGAGAAGGAGGTAATTCTACCAGAAAATCCATAGAAATGGATTGCCAAGGTCGTTCAGGAATTGGTAAATTCAATAATTGACCAAATGGTTGATGATGGACATGTTTTGATCTTTGGCATACAGAACAAGATTTGACATAAGATTCAATAGTTTGGTCTTGACGAGGCCACCAATAGTATCTTTTAGACAATTCAAGGGTCTTTTTTATACCTGGATGACCTGCCAGAGGAGAATCATGAATAAATTCGAGTACTTTAATTCTGAAAGAGGGAGGTACGTAAATCCGGTCTTTGAAGTAGTAGAGACCGTTTTTCTTGGATAATTTAATTGATTTAGGAAGTTCGAGAGCATCTTCACTGAGATCTTTAATGTCATCAATAAGAGAAGATAAGATTCCAATGACTTTAGGCGAAGGAGGTTCAATTTTAGTGTCTTTATGGATCCTGGAAAGGGCATCAGCCTTTTTGTTTCTAGACCCAGGTCTAAAGACGATTTGGAAGTTGAACCGGGAAAAAAAGAGATTCCATCTTACTTGTCGAGCAGACAGTGTTTTATTGGAGTGAAGATATTCGAGATTTTTATGGTCAGTATAAATGATTAAAGAGTTCTGAGCGCCTTCAAGAAGGTGTCTCCAGGTTTCTAAAGCCACTTTGATACTTAATAATTCTTTTTCTCCTGTAGGATAATTCTTTTCGGCAGGAGATAATGATCGTGAGAAGAAGGCGACAGGATGAAGAGGTTCTTGAGGAGTTTTGTGTTGAGAAAGGACAGCTCCAATTGCAATTTCCGAAGCATCCGTTTCAAGGACATAAAGATATGAAGGATTTGGAAGTTGAAGAATAGGAGCTGTTGTAAACTTCCTCTTTAATTCAGTGAAGGCAGTTTGAGCCTTCTCGTTCCAATTGAAGGGATGTTTTTTACTGATAAGTTGATTGAGTGGGTGAGCTATCTCAGAGTAGTTTTTAATAAATTTTCTGTAGAAGTTGGCGAACCCTAGAAATCGCTGTAATTCTTTCACTGTAGAGGGAACAGGCCAGTTGATGATACAATCGACTTTTGAATTATCCATACCTATTGAATGAGGGGAGATAACATAACCTAAGAAGGTTATTTCTTTGACGTGAAAAATACATTTTTCGGGTTTAGCGAATAATTTGTGGGTTCTGAGTCTGGATAACACCCATCTGACATGTTTTCTATGTTCCTCAGGAGTGTTGGAGTATATGAGAATATCATCTAAATAAATGATGACACAGACGTCCAATAGGTCTCTAAAGATATCATTTATGAAATGTTGAAAAGTTGCAGGGGCGTTGCAGAGGCCAAAAGGCATCACCAGATATTCGAAGAGGCCATATCTTGTTCGGAAAGCAGTTTTCCATTCATCATTAGCCTTTATCCTGATGAGATTATATGCCCCGCGAAGGTCAAGCTTAGTGTAGATGGTAGCAGTTTTCAATCGTTCAACCAGTTCATTGATGAGGGGAAGAGGATAACGATTTTTAACTGTTATTTTGTTTAAGGCTCTGTAATCAATGATAGGACGTATAGTCTGGTCTTTGTTTCTTACGAAAAACATACTTGAGGCAGCAGGTGAACTAGAGGGTCTAATGAACCCTTTCCGTAGGTTTTCATCTAGATATTCTTTGAGAATTTGTAATTCAGCCTCAGAGAGAGGGTAGATGTGCCCAAAAGGTACTGGGGCACCAGGTATGAGGTCTATAGGACAATCGTAGGAACGATGAGGCGGGAGCGTTTCAGCTTCTTTTTTACTGAAGACATCTGAAAAGTCTGAATAACAAGAAGGTATGGTTGGTTCTTTGGAGATTTGAAGAATAGGAATTTGCTGTAAACATGTTTCTTTACAATAATGTGAGTTAAAGGTGATAGAGAAAGGAGACCATGAAATTTGAGGGTTGTGGTTCCTTAACCAATTGATCCCTATTATAACGGGATAGAGAGGTGATGGAATAACATCAAATACTAGAAATTCAGTATGAATATGATTGGTGGTTACCTTTAGAGGGATGGTTTCATGAAGAATCGGTCCCGAGGAGATAAAGGAGCCGTCAATCACTTTAATAGGAACAGAAATGGCTTTTTGAACACAAGGAATTTTATTCTTTGTTACAAAGGTTGAATCGATGAATACTCCATGTGCACCAGAATCGATGAGAGCTTCAGTCACAATTCTCACCTTATCCCACTGTATTACAAGGGATATAGGTGTGAACGGAGTGGTCGGTGTTGAGGGGAGTGCACTGAAGATCGCAGAGGTATAGGCTTGTCTACCGGCCCTTGTCCGTTTTAATAAGGGACAATCAGAAACCAGATGATCTTGAGAGGCACAATACATGCATAGGTTTAATTGACGTCTTCGGTTCTTCTCTGCAGGAGTGAGAGGACTTCTTATTACCCCTATTTCCATAGGTTCACTTGGTAAGGAAGTCTTTTCTGGAGCTTTTGAGGGAGTAAAAGGTTTTCGGTCTTTAGAATGAAAAAGGGCTTTTTCTGCCTTTCTTTCTCTTAATCTTCTGTCAATGCTGATTGATAAGTGAATTAGAGCGTTCAACGTAGTAGGGAGTTCTGTTCTAGACAGTTCATCTTTTACAGCTTCAGATAACCCAATACGAAATTGGTTGCGCAATGTGATGTCGTTCCATTGCGTTTCTACAGCCCATCTTTTAAATTCAGCAATGTAATCTTCAACGGGTCTATTTCTTTGTTGTAGAGTTCTGATTGTTAAGTCAGCTGTAGCTTGTTTGTTAGGATCTTCATAGAGAAGAGACATGGCTTCAAAAAATTCATCCAGTGAGTCTAAGATGGGGTCATCATTTTCCAGAAAGGAATGGGCCCATGACATAGGTTCACCTCTTAGAAAGGAAATAACCGAACAAACTTTAGTTCTTTCTGTAGGATAAGATCGAGGTTTCAAAGCAATTAATAATTTGCAGGGGTTGAGGAACTCCCTGTATTTTGAACGATCTCCAGAGAACTTTTCAGGGTTACATACAGCAGGATCACTAGCCGAGTGCAGAATAGTATGAGGAGTATGAGTTTGTAGATCTCTGACATAAGTGAGAATTCTTTCGTTAGTAACTTGCAGGTCTTGCACACCTTGGGCTAGTGTATCAACTCTTTGATTCAGCGTAGTTATAGTAGAATCGAAATCTGCTGGATCCATTACAAGGGCTGGATTATTCTGTCACGTCTAAACATTTGTTATGAAGGAACACAACTGCAGATTTCTTATAGTTTGAATATTTATTATAAAAAGTAAAAGGTATTGACTTTAATTCCAATTTACAGGTACTGTAGCTTTAAGTAATAAACGATAACTGAAGTCCACAATTATATGCACTGTAGCTTTAAGTAGTTAACGATGACTGAATCAGAAAGAGTCCTTTAGTAGTATTAATTAATTAGGTGATAAGAAGTTACAATAGCTGTTCCATAGACTTTAACTGAAGCAAGACAGATGCAGCTAACTGAGACAAAGTATGAGTTGAAGTTAGCTGTAATGGGTTTGTTTTAACGAAGGACTTTGAAGACAGGAAATAACAGCTTTGAGATGCAACGCTTATCACAGAGGTTTTACTTAGCTTCCGGCACATAGAACACTGGTTCCCGAGATCTCCTCAGAGGCGGTTTATCCTGAATGGTGAGAGTTCAGCTTTAGTCGTGGATGAGGAAAGGTGAAGGGAACTTGAAGTCTTCCAGTCCGGTCCGGTAACAGAGGGCTTTCACAACGATGTTGCAGCCGGTTCGTGAGTACGGAACGTAGTTCAATAATCCAGCGTCGATCAGCTGGTGCGGTCGGATTAAATAGGGAGACCGTGTCATAAAGAGGTGTGGCTAAGCTCCGTGGAACCAGGAAGTAAGAGGATATCATAATTAAGGCATGACAGAAATAGGAGAGAAAAGGGGAGAGAGAGTGTAAAAAAAAGGGGGGTAGAGGGGACCATTAATAAAATTTTATAAAATCTTATAAAAAACTTTATATATATTTTAGTGGAACCAGTTTATAAAAGTTTAGTAAGACTAGATAAAATACAGATAAAAAATGCATCAATTCTCAAATTAGCACATTCATCTCGAAATCCATATTCAGACCTCTGGGGGATAGTGTATCCAGATTAAAGATCCACCCCATTTCCCATTTACTTAAGGCTAAATTCAGATCGCCTCCTCTCCAGTGTTTGGTTACATTCTGTATCCCATAAAACTTGATCCCACTGGGATCCTGGTTATGGTACTCCAAAAAATGCAGAGAGACATTATGTGCTTTGAACCCTCTCTTTATGTTATACATGTGTTCGCGTACCCTCGTGGCCATACATCTAGATGTTAAATTAAATGGGAGGTATACACTATAGGAAAATATCTGACAGAGGAGATTTCACCTCGGGGACTAAGGTTCACCAAATACCCAACATTTGATCAAGGTGATATGAGATTTATGGGTATTTGGGAGGGAGCCTTAGAGTCCTTTTCAAAGACTATGATGCAAATTATTATTGACCAAAGAAACATTAATCTGGAAGAAATAGATACTAAAATAAAAATTATCCAAAAAAAACTGGAACCATTTATAGGGACCGAAGACTTTATATCACTAACCAATCAAATTAGTTTAAAATTAGAAAAATTGGAAATATCATTAATCTCAAATAAAAAACGGAAATTTCAAAGAGATTTAAATGATTATGCCACAAATAATGTCAGAAAAAAACCCAGAGTTAATAAGAAGTTTGAGAGAAAGTATGAAAACAGAACAATCCAAACAAGGAATAGGGAAGAGATACCCAGAAACGAGCAAAAACAATATCCAGACAGAACTACGACCAATGAGTGGGTGGAAGTAAAAAGGAAAAGTAAAAGGACTCCCCAAAAAAGTGATAATAGAGGATATAAAAGAAATGAGAAAGAAAGAGACCATTATAGAACCCCATTACCACAAAGGAGACCCATTACAACATATAACAGATATGAACCATTAGAGAGAAATGAGGAAGCAAATTCAGATCTTTTTTTAGGGAGAGGCCAAAGAGACAGACGCCAGATCAACTATTTCCCACAAAAAAGAAGATACAGAGAATACGAGGAGGGAGAAATAGGAGAAGAGTCGGAAGTAAGAGAAATGAGGAGACCAGAGGGGAAAATGAGGCGCAAATAAAGATTTTTAATTTATCAGATAAATGTCTAGATGAAAATCATATTAAAGTGTTAAGAAAGGGTTTCAAATTTGTCCCGAGCTGTTCAATTAATAAATTCGAAACATACACAGATTTGAATAGATTTACAAGAAAACTATGTTTAAAATTTTTTTTTAAAGAGAAAGACACAAATGTGATAACACATCAGGATAATGAAACCAATGAGTTTCAGCATACCGAGTTAAAGCCTCCCTCTAAATTCTATCCAATTCACCTCAAATCTAAGGAAATGAAGGTATTCGAAAAAGCATGTATGAAAGAGATAAAAGAGATACAAATTAAAAATAATAAATACCAAAATAATTTGACTATAAAAGAAAAGAAAGCTATGATAGACTTAAAAAAAGATAGCAACATAGTCATAAAACCTGCGGATAAGGGGGGAGGAGTTGTAGTTTTAAACAAAGAAACATATTTAGCGGAAATAAAACGACAATTGGATGATCAGGAAACCTATAAAAAATTAAAAGGTGACCCGTCTATTGAGATTAAAAAAAAAGTATATACACATGTTGGATAGAGGCCTTGTAGAAGGGATCCTGACTTCTAGAGAATATAAATTCTTACATACGGAATTCCCAAGAATACCCGTTATATATGTCCTACCCAAATTGCACAAAGATATACAAAATCCACCTGGTAGACCCATAGTATCAGGGATAGGGTCCCTCTTATCACCTCTGTCTAAATATGTAGATACGTTTTTACAACCAATTGTAAAAACATGCCCCTCCTTTCGTAAAGATTCTATGAGCCTTTTACAAGTTTTAAGAAATGTTGAATGGAAGGATGATTTTTTATTGGTCACATGTGATGTAGCAAGTCTTTATACATGCATTGAGCATGCTAAGGGCTGTGAGGCAGTGAAGTATTTCCTGCAGACCTCGGAAAAATCTCATAGAGAACAAATAGATTTTATCCTTGAATCCATTCAACTGATTTTAAACAATAACTTTTTCTGGTTTGAAGGTGAATTTTATCTACAGTGTAGGGGAACAGCTATGGGGACCAGGTTCGCTCCCAGTTATGCTAATTTATTTATGGCATACTGGGAGAAGACGTTTGTCTTTTCCCAACATGACTGGGTTGCGAACCTGGTCCTCTATAGAAGATATATTGATGATATCTTTTTTATTTGGAAAGGGGACCAATCATCAGTTTTAGATTTTTTAAATTATCTTAATACTAACCAGTGGAATATTAAACTTACCCATATGATTAACAATAAATCAATTGACTTTTTAGATTTAAATATTTATATAAAAAAAGATAAAATTGAGACATGCACATTCTTCAAACAGGTCGATGTAAATAGTTTCATTGAAAAAGAAAGCTGCCATTTCCGTCCCTGGTTGGACAATATACCAAGGGGTCAGTTCTTAAGGTTGAGAAGGAACTGTTCAGAAATAGACAAATATAATTTCCAAGCTACCTCACTTAAGGAACAATTTGTACAAAAGGGCTACGAGGAAGGAGCCCTCAATGATACAATTCAGGAAATTGGTGAACTAAATAGAGAAGACCTATTGAAATACAAACAAAAGAAGGAAGAGGATGATAAAGGTGTCATCCCGTTAATTTTTAATTTTAATAAGAATCACTCCCAGTTAAAACGTATTCTCAATAATAATTGGCATTTATTGAAACAAGATGAAGACATTGCACCTTATGTAGGAGAGAAACCTAAAATTATCTATAGAGGAGCCCAAAATCTTAAGCAAATTTTAACATCAAGTTTTATTGAAAAAACAGATAAGAATTTTTTAAGTAGCCAAAAAAGTAAACTTAAAGGTTTTAATTACTGTGGGAACTGCATGGGGTGCCGAACATCAAAAACGAGAGAGAAAAAGATTGTTTCCTTTCATTCAAATGCCAATTTTAAAGAATATAAAATAGAGAAATTCATTACATGTAAAACCAAAAATGTTATATATGTGTTGGAATGCCCCTGTGGCCTGCAATATGTGGGAAAAACATCTAGATGTATGGCCACGAGGGTACGCGAACACATGTATAACATAAAGAGAGGGTTCAAAGCACATAATGTCTCTCTGCATTTTTTGGAGTACCATAACCAGGATCCCAGTGGGATCAAGTTTTATGGGATACAGAATGTAACCAAACACTGGAGAGGAGGCGATCTGAATTTAGCCTTAAGTAAATGTGAAATGGGGTGGATCTTTAATCTGGATACACTATCCCCCAGAGGTCTGAATGTGGATTTCGAGATGAATGTGCTAATTTGAGAATTGATGCATTTTTTATCTGTATTTTATCTAGTCTTACTAAACTTTTATAAACTGGTTCCACTAAAATATATATAAAGTTTTTTATAAGATTTTATAAAATTTTATTAATGGTCCCCTCTACCCCCCTTTTTTTACACTCTCTCTCCCTTTTTCTCTCCTATTTCTGTCAAGGTTTTTTTCAGGACATATTTTAGACTAAAGGCTAAAGATATAGCTTAGAGATTTAAATGTTTATTTTAGAAATGTTTTATACGATTTACATGTTAAAATGTATAGTTGATTAATATAAATGGTATTAATCATATATTGAAATTTGCCAAGATAGTCCCACAGGGTATATGTAAATAAAGACTTTTTAATATGGCGATTTCTGCTTCGGGAATAGCTGACATACTATTTCCGGTATCGGAAGAGTAAGCCCGACGTCATACGCAAACGGACGCAAAAATGGGCGGAGAAAAATGCCGTCAAGCGGAAACCGGAAACAGGAAGTGAAAGACCGGAAAAGACCGGAAAGTAAGAAGAATTGAGCGCCAAATTTGAAGATTTGTCTGGTATATGTACGGAGAAGTGGGACTTTACTTTATGCACGTTGAGAAAGACTTTAAAGAGTCGAAACGCGTCAGTGCTGCTAATCGTTTTTTTATCCCTGTTTTATTTGTAAAACATTAAATTCTTTAGAATATTTTTACTCTTCTGGAAATTATTTTTATCTACTGTTGTTCCCGGTACCAGTGGAGTGATCCGGAAGAGCAGAGGAGCAAAAAGAAATGGATTTCTTAAGAACCTGAATAGTCAGAGCCTACTATACGTGGCTCTGCAAAGTGTGAGTGTAAACTATACCTCTGCACTGTATATCGCTTTGTAAAACAGTATTATGCTATGTTTTCACTCTTTTATGTAGGTGAAATCAATAAGATGCCCGAATGTGAATAAGTATATTATTTTCATTTTTACTTGCACTCCTCTATCTTTGTTCTTATCTGTATTTGTATTAGTGTTTTTTAAGTGGTTTTAAAACACTGGGGGGCACTTATATTTCTGACACCACTTTGACACCTTGTGTAATTTGCACTTTACTGTGCAAATAATCTTTTCTTGAATTTCACATGCTGTTGTGCAAATGGGATAGACAACAGGTGGAAATTATAGGCAATTAGCAAGACACCCCCAATAAAGGAGTGGTTCTGCAGGTGGTGACCACAGACCACTTCTCAGTTCCTATGCTTCCTGGCTGATGTTTTGGTCACTTTTGAATGCTGGCGGTGCTTTCACTCTAGTGGTAGCATGGAGAGCCAGAGGTAGTGTCCAGAGCATGGAGGCGCTACCAGGAGACAGGCCAGTACATCAAGAGACGTGGAGGAGGCCATAGGAGGGCAACAACCCAGCAGCAGGACCGCTACCTCCGCCTTCGTGCAAGGAGGAATAGGAGGAGCACTGCCAGAGCCCTGCAAAATGACCTCCAGCTGGCCACAAATGTGCATGTGTCTGCTCAAACGGTCAGAAACAGACTCCATGAGGGTGGTATGAGGGCCCGACGTCCACAGGTGGGGGTTGTGCTTACAGCCCAACAACGTGCAGGACGTTTGGCATTTGCCAGAGAACACCAAGATTGACAAATTCGCCACTGGCGACCTGTGCTCTTCACAGATGAAAGCAGGTTCACACTGAGCACAGGTGACAGACGTGACAGCGTCTGGAGACGACGTGGAGAACATTCTGCTGCCTGCAACATCCTCCAGCATGACCGGTTTGGCAGTGGGTCAGTAATGGTGTGGGGTGGCATTTCTTTGGGGGGCTGCACAGCCCTCCATGTGCTCGCCAGAGGTAGCCTGACTGCCATTAGGTACCGAGATGAGATCCTCAGACCCCTTGTGAGACCATATGCTGGTGTGGTTGGCCCTGGGTTCCTCCTAATGCAAGACAATGCTAGACCTCATGTGGCTGGTGTGTGTCAGCAGTTCCTGCAAGACGAATGCTATGGAATGGCCCGTAGTTCCCCAGACCTGAATCTAATTGTGCACATCTGGGACATCATGTCTCGCTCCATCCACCAACGTCATGTTGCATCACAGACTGTCCAGGAGTTGGCAGATGCTTTAATCCAGGTCTGGGAGGAGTTCCCTCAGGAGACCATCCGCCACCTCATCAGGAGCATGCACAGGCATTGTAGGGAGGTCATACAGGCACGTGGAGGCCACACACACTACTGAGCCTCATTTTGACTTGTTTTAAGGACATTACATCAAAGTTGGATCAGCCTGTAGTGTGTTTTTCCACTTTAATTTTGAGTGTGACTCCAAATCCAGTCCTCCATGGGTTGAAAAATGTGATTTCCATTTTTTGTGTGATTTTGTTGTCAGCACATTCAACTATGTAAAGAACAAAGTATTTCAGAAGAATATTTAATTAATTCAGATCTAGGATCGGTTATTTTTGTGTTCCCTTTATTTTTTTGAGCAGTATGTATATATATATATATATATATATATATATATATGTACAGCAGACTAGTAAACATGTACAGGGGATGCAAAATGCTGCCTGGGGCCGTGGCCCTGTTGGAACCCATGCATGGGCTGGCCCTGAATCCAGCGCATCCTCTACTGGACCACCAAGAAAAGCAAGCAGAAAAGGGGGAAGGCATAGAAACACACAACCACACTCAGACTGCCCTACACGCACACACAAAATTCAGCCACCACACACAACATTTATCCAGCACAGACACACTCAGCCTCTCCTATACTACTCTCACCCTCCTCCACACACAACAAACAGCTACTCTCACCAAGGCCAGCCTCTGGAAAACAAATTGGCATTTTTTTACAGCAGCACGGGCGAGTGTAAAGTGAGGTGAAGTGCTGTCATCATCAATGAAAACCACAGCCCTAAAGATGAGCATGTTGGTTCAATGCTCTTCCAGGGCAACATGAGAAGAGCATGAGGAAAAGGCCCTGTGTTTGTTATGCACAACGCAAGCTTTTTAACCCCTTAAGGATGGCAGGCGTTCTATGGTGTCCTTTTTTGGGCGGTCCTAAACGCCGAAGTGCGGCATAGAACGTCCTCGCCGTCCAGGGGACTTACTGGGTCCCGCTGATTACCTCCAGGACCATGTGATCACGGGGTCCTTGTGTAACGGCTTACCTTCGTTGTCTGTAGCGCAGATATATGCTCACCCTTGCAATTAAACACAGGCCAAGGTGGTCAGGTAAGAACTCACCTGGCCTGTGAGTCTGTGCATGGGGGCTGTGCAGGTTAATGCTCCAAGTCGCAGTACAGATAGGACATAAACAGGAGAATAGTCGTGGGTAAGCCAGAGGTCAGTGGGTGCCAGAATTTAGGATAAACGAAAATAACAAGCCAAGGCCAGAAATCAACAGAAGAACACTGGAACACAAAACAGCAATACGGGAACCAGAGTCAATGAACTGACACTGCCCTCAGGAAGAGGCAGTGTCTTATACCTGGCTGATTGGGCCACCAGCTTCAGGTGTGCTGAGAATATTGGAGCAGCCACAGATAATGTCCAGCCCCCAGTGCTGGATAGGCTTGTGCATGGGGAAAATTTTCGGTTCGGTTCGGCATTCTGAAATTCGGGACTTTCGCAATTCGGGACTTCGGCAATTCGCACTTCAACACTTCGGAATTGCGGAACTTCGGCATTTCGGAATTTCGGGACTTCGGCACTTTACTAGTATTAGTGCATTTTGCTCCTACTCGCTATACCGCGAGTAGGGGCATGTCTATTAAACAGTGAGCAGAAAAATAATAAAATAGGGTCCCCCCTCCCTAAAGTAAAATGATGGGGGGGGGGGGACCTATTGTCCTCCCCCCCGGCAACCCACCCCTGAGCGGTGGGTGGGGGCCCTAAATTCTAATAAGGGGGGACCTAATGTCCTCCCCCCTGGCCCCCACCCTTGAGCGTGGGTGAGGGCCCTAAATTGGAATAAGGGGGGTGACCTAATGTCCTCCCCCTTGGCCCCCACCCCTTAGCGGCAGATGGGGGCCCTAAAAAAAATGTCGTCCCCCCAGGTGACTAGGGGTCCTCAAACCCCTAGTCACCCCCTTCCCCTCCCCAAAAAAATATTTACCTACCTACCCCCCTCACCCTAAAAATAATGAGGGGGTAATCAAAAATAAAACTTACCATTCAATGTTTTCTTTCTTCTAACATCTTTTTTTCAGCCCCAAAAAAGGCCAAATAAAAAACCATAATAACCGACGCACCTAAAAAAAAACAAAAAAAGAGCGCAATAAAAGATAATCCATCTTCACCCGGCGAGGGCTCTGCGCACATTGAGCTCTGCAGGGCGGGGGAAGGCTTATAAATTTGACTCAGAACACTCTGATTGGTTACTTAATCCACCAATCAGAGTGTTATGAGTCAAATTACACAGCGTGGGAAAATTCCAAAGAACTTTTCCACGCTGTGTGAAATGACACAGAGCACTCTGATTGGTGGATTTCAAGCCAACCAATCAGAGTGCTGTGACAGGTAAATGTAGAGACTTAAACCCACCAATGGCTTAAACCCACCAATCAGAGTGCTCTGAGCCTGATTGCAGGGCGGGGCAAGGCTTTGTAAGCCTTCCCCCGCCCTGCAGAGCTCAGTCTGCGCAGAGCCCTCGCCGTCTGAAGATGTATAATTTTTTTTATGCACTCGTTTTTTTTTTGTTTGTTTTTTAAATTGCGTCGGTTATTATGGATTTTGTATTTGGCCTTTTTTGGGGCTGAAAAAAGAAGATTTTAGAAGAAAAGGGTGAGGGGGGAAGGTAGGGATGGGGTATGGTCCAGTCTTTTTTAGTAGCTACTTAGTCACAAACACTGGCCAAAATCAGTGTTCAAGTCAGTTTTTTGCATTTTTTACACACATACAAATTAGAATGCTAACTTTGGCCAGTGTTTGTGACTAAGTGGCTACTAAAAAGACAGGACATACCCCATTTGTAATACCTTGGGTTGTAATTATATATAATAAGTGTGGGTGCACATAATATGAAAGAGGTGAATTACGCCTGAACTGACATTTAGCGAAAATTCAAGGTTTTGTTTACGTTTCGTTTTGATCACAACTTGTACAACTGGCTCAGTCCTTAAGGGGTTAATACCATGCTTGCGCTGTGTTTGCTTGTGACTTGTCTCTGGTGTCTGCAAAAGTGGGATACCAGAGGACAAAAGGGCCAAGAAAGAGCCTTGTGCATGCCCACCACTGAGTCCCCCCACAAAGATAAGTAAAGTTGATGCAGTGTGTGTTTATAATGGATGCAGTGTGTGTGTTTTTTATAGTGGATGCAAGGTGTGTATGTGTATAGTGGATGCAGTGTGTCTAATGATTGCAGTGTCTGTGGTTGTCTAGTGAATAAAGTGTGTATTGTATGCAGTGTGTGCATACAATGCTGCTTGTGTGATTGCATGTGTTTGTGGCAGCAAATACAGAATACACACACACAGAACTGTGGTTTAACCCCTTAACCCCTTAACGACGAGTGACGGACGAGGTCCGTCACTCAGGGGATTGCCTTAACGACGAGTGACGGACCTCGTCCGTTACCCGTTAAAATTAACCCCAGATCGCCGCAATCGCGGCGATCGTGTGGTTAATGGTGCTCCGGTCTGCCTCTGCATTAGAGGCAGACCTGGAGCACCGGATCCGGCTGCCCAAGTACATGTGCCCGCTCTGACAGCATGCTAGAGCGGGCACATGTGCTCTCTATACTCACCTCCGCCTCCCTGCACTTCCGGGTTCCGTGTGAAGTGCAGGGAGACGGATCAGTGTTGATCCTGCCCCCTGGTGTTAAAAAAATAAAGTTTAATTAAAATCCCACCCCCCTTTACCCATTTTAATATAAAATTAACCCCTTCCCTGCCAATTGATCACGGACTACAGTGATCAATTGGCAGGGATTACATTTTACTATGATCTGATTTTTTTTTTTAACCCCTGAGGGTTAATTATTATTTTTTTTAACCCTCAGGGGTTAAATTTATTTTATTAATTAATTTAAATATTTTAAAGTTATAAATTTAGCTAGCTGGGGAGGGTGGAAGTTAGTGGGGAATTGGGGGATTTAGTATTAGGCTAACTAGGGGTTAACGTTAAAAAAAGTTTAAAAATAAGCTTTAAAAAGTTAAAAAATTAAGTTAAAAAAAAGTTTTAATAACGTTTAAGTAAAAAATGTAAAAAAAATAAACCCTTTACCCAGTCCAAATAAAAATTAACCCCTTCCCTGCCAGTCGATCACTGCCTACAGTGATCAAAATACAGATCACAGTATTATACTGTGATCTAATTTTTTTAACCCCTGACAATTAACTTTTATTTATTTTTTAACCCTCAGGGGTTAAATTTATTTAATTAACTAATTTAAATATTGTATAATTAAATATTTTGCTAGCTGGGGTGGGTGGGAGTTATGGGAAAATGGGGAATTTACTGTTAGTGCTGCTTACTGCTAGTTATGGGTTAACGTAAAAAAAAAGCTTAGAAAAATGTTAAATCTGTAAAAAAAAGTTTTACGAAAGTTTAGGAAACTTTAAAAAAATTAATAAGCAAAACAAAAGTTAAAAAAATAGTTTTAAAAAGTAAAAAAAGTTTTAAAAAGTAAAAAAATACATTTAATAACGCTCATTACCACTAAACCTGGTACAAGCTAGCGGAAAAATGATCCCACGCTAAGGTTCAAAATATGCCTTTTAAAATACCCTGGGATGTCTTCTTTAAGAAATGGTATGGCTTTATGGGGTATTTGGTTTATATAGCCTGGTAAAATACTCTAAAATGGGACATGGGCACAGCGTAAAAATTGAAAGTTTGAAAAAAAATGGAATGGCTGTGTCCCAAATGTGCCCCTCCGATGTCCACATATACCTGGCAAAGGTACATACGGGGGTATTTTTGTACTCAGCAGACATAGCTGAGCAACATATGAAGTATTATACAGTGGTAGTACACATAAGGTTTGCAAAATATACTGTGCAAACTCACTTTGTGTGTCAAAAAGGCAGAAAAAATGCTTATTACCACTACACCTGGTACAAGCTAGCGGAAAAATGATCCCACGCTAAGGTTCAAAATATGCCTTTTGAAATACCCTGGGATGTCTTCTTTAAGAAATGGTATGGCTTTATGGGGTATTTGGATTATATAGCCTGGTAAAATACTCTAAAATGGGACATGGGCACAGCGTAAAAATTGAAAGTTGGAAAAAAAAATGGAATGGCTGTGTCCCAAATGTGCCCCTCCGATGTCCACATATACCTGGCAAAGGTACATACGGGGGTATTTTTGTACTCAGCAGACATAGCTGAGCAACATATGAAGTATTATACAGTGGTAGTACACATATGGTTTGCAAAATATACTGTGCAAACTCACTTTGTGTGTCAAAAAGGCAGAAAAAAACGCTTATTACCACTACACCTGGTACACGCTAGCGGAAAAATGATCCCACGCTAAGGTTCAAAATATGCCTTTTGAAATACCCTGGGGTGTCTACTTTAAGAAATGGTAGGCCTTTGTGGGGTAGTTTAAATTTAAAACCTGCGAAGATGCTTGGAAATTGCACTTAGGCCCGGCGTCAAAATTCAAAGTTCGGTAAAAACTGATATGGCTTGGTCTCCTATATGGCACTGTAGCTTCACGAAATAGTGCCATAGACATACAATGGGGGTGTCCTTTTACTCAGAAGACTTAGCTGAGCATAATTTGGGGGGTTTGAACTTAGTGGCACATATGAAATATACAAAATGCCCAGCAAAAATGCAATCCGTATGTAAAAAATGCACAAAATTATTTTTTACCACATACTTTGGCATGTAATGGTAAAAAAATGGGGGCATGTTAAGGCACAATATGCACCTTATGAGATACCCTGGGGTGTCTACTTTTACAAATGGTAGGCCTTTGTGGGGTTTTTTGAACAGTCAAACTGTTATAATACCCCAAATGGAAGCATAGGCTCATTAAACCCGTCTCTCAAAATTCTACTGTGAATACTGAAAAGGACAGGTCTCCTATATGGCACTGTAGCTTCACGAAATAGTGCCAAAGACATACAATGGGGGTACCGTTGTACTCAGCAGAAGTAACTGAACACACAATAAAACTTTGTACAGGAATAGCAAACACCAACTTTACAAAATACACATGAGAAGTTCTTTGTTATAAGTTTGTGTGCGATAACCCCCGAAAAACACAATTTTACTCCAATATTTAGCAGAGGTTGGCGGTAAAATGGCTACGTAGAAAGTGTCAAAACAACCTTAGGTAAATAGCCTGTGGTGTCTACTTTATATAAATATATATTTTTGTGTGGCAATTTTGTTTTCTTTTATGGCTATAAAGCTTACAAGACAAACATACCAAATTCTATAATCACTTCACGGAAAAGTTTATTTTACTCCTTGTGCTTTGTGACTGGTAACTACCAAAAAAAACTGAAAATCCCAGACACATTATATATTCTGTAAATCAGAACAACTAAATGAATTTATTTTTAATTACTTTCCTTAACCTGCACTAATTAGGCACACATTATTATTGCAAAAACTGTAAAAAAAATCAAAATTTTTCATTTTTTTTGCATTTTTCTGTATTTGTTTTATAATAAATAAGCATGTATATATATATATATATGTTACATCAAATGAAAGCCCTTTCTGTCCTTTAAAAAACGGTATATAATATGCGTCGGTGCAATAAATTAGTCAAATGCAAATTGCAGTTGAACGCAAACAGCAAAAAATGCAAAAAATGCCGTTGTCACAAAGTGAAAGACAAGCTTCCGAAGCTCTGTCCTTAAAGGGACACTCCAGGCACCCAGACCACTTCTGCTCATTGGAGTGGTCTGGGTGCCAACTCCCACTACCCTTAACCCTGCAACTGTAATTATTGCAGTTTTTCATAAACTGCAATATTTAAATTGCAGGGTTAACTCCACCTCTAGTGGCTGTCTATTAGACAGCCACTAGAGGTCACTTCCTGGGTTCTAGCACAGGTTTCCTGTGCTAGAGCGTCGCTGGACGTCCTCACGCTGTGTGAGGACCTCCAGCGTCGCTCAAAACCCCATAGGAAAGCATTGAAATGATTTTTCAATGCTTTCCTATGGGGAGACGTAATGCGCATGCGCGGAATTTCCGCGCATGCGCATTAGGTCTCCTCGGCCGGTGAGCGAGATTAGTCTCGCCCACCGGCCGACGTAATCACTAGGAGGAGCGTCGCGGAGGCGGAGACAGCGGCGAGGGACATCGCCGCTGTCCCAGGTAAGTCACTGAAGGGGTTTTCACCCCTTCAGTAACCGGGGATTGGTGGGTGGGAGGGAGAGGGACCCTCCAGTGCCAGAAAAACGGATCGTTTTTCTGGCACTGGAGTTTCCCTTTAAGGGGTTAAGGGCACAAGGCAAAAATTGTCCATCATGATTCCCTTTTATTTCTGAAGCTGTGTCCTTAAGGGGCTAATAAAGTGACATGTGAACATTGCACTGTTATAACTGGTATACTTTCCCCAATAAAACACTTTTATACTCAATCTCCTACCTATTCCATATGGTAACATGACAGTATTGGACTCACCCAGCAAATAATGAAAACTGTAAATGCAAATAAGAGCAAACAGTAGAAGATGTGTATATACTATTGCTTTTTTTTTTTTTGGTCCTTTTAAAAGCTGTCTTCTTTCATTAAAAAGCACCCCATCTTTTTATCACACACAGTATATCAGATACATATTGTATATTTTAGGCCAGCATTGACTGTGGGAAGTTATAGAGATAACTGATACAATAACTGTATGGGATAGGCTTCTGTGCTGGCCACTCCCGAAACTGTCCTTTTAACAGGGAGTGACTAGGCAGGTCATGTGATCAGGAACCAGGAAGTAGATGAAAGCGTGTTGATTCTTAATGTCTGAGTAAGTTGAATAAGCCTTATGCTGAATGTACATTCATATGTCTTTATTGCACACTCGATTTCACAGCCTGTCTGAAATGTGTCATAATGTACTTGTATGCTGCTCACATCTGTTTCATCTTTATAAAGGTTTCTGCAATGATAAACTCACAGCACATCTTGCATATTAATTTCATTCTATATTTAGGGTTGGCTTATTATTATTATTATTTTATTATTTATATAGCGCCATCACATTCTGTAGTGCTGTACATTGGCTTATATACATAGATCAGCTGCTGCAGAACTTCGTGTCCCATGACAGCTTGCAGATGCTATCAAAGCTCCATCAAAGTATTATTCTACAGCAGGTGGCTGTAGGTATGACCAACCATATTACAGATAGGCGTAAACTAACCAATCTCAATATCTTGTAATATTTTTTTTTTTTTATTGTACTATCAGAATTTTGGAACGGCAGACTTTCAGGAAGGATTCTCACTTTCAACTCCATATTACTGGTAGATACCCAGCATGAAATATCATACCACAGTTGGAAAAATCGTACTACTCTATGAGAGCAGGGGTCCTCAAACTCCGGCCCCCCAGATGTTGCTGAACTACAACTCCCATGATTCTTTGAATTACATAGATAGCCAGAGAATCATGGGAGTTGTAGTTCAGCAACAACTGGGGGGCCGGAGTTTGAGGACCCCTGTATTAGAGGAACATACCAGCACCATAACAATTAAATAAATGGCAGAGGATTGAGCAGTGAGGCTGCAGGGCATGTTCTATACACCAAAACTGCTTCATTAAGCTAAAGTTGTTCAGGTGACTATAGTGTCCCTTTAATTGAAATTAGGTTATGGTGGAAGAAGCACTCTTTCCCGTAGGGGTTAAACCCCTATGTTGGCTCTCTAGTGCTGTTCTTCCCTGTGACCGTCCACATAGGTGTTCTCTCATTCTTATCCAGGAAGCACTTCCTGCTGCGGGGCAGGGGTGTCACTGATTGACTTGGGATGTCAGCTGACCAATCAGGATCTCCCCTGGATACCAACTAGAGAATGCACATGAGGATGGTTACAGTAAAAAACTAAATGTTCACTGTAACCAGACCACTTAATTGAGATGAAAAGGTCTGGGTGTCTATAGTGATCCTTTTAAGGGATACGCCACTGCCCAAATAAAAAATAAAATGCTGTTTAGTAGATATACCTCCCCACCCCCCCCCCCCCCAAAAAAAAAATAATAATAAAAAAAAAAACATGCATTCAATTATACTTTTTTTTTTTAAATTAGGGCTATATCTAAAAACAGCTTGGAAAAGCTGAAGATTTCTTGTCTGCTACCTTTGCAAACCCTCCCCTTCTAACCACTCCCATACTTTCTGTGGCTGTCCAATCACAGTCTTCCCCATACAGCTCAATGAGAAGTCTTTACAAGACAGGTGCTCTGGGCAATTGCTGCCTCAATTGAGCTAAACAACCAGACAAAAATAGGACGGTTGACCTTATTGACAGCCAGGGGTGTAACAAGGTTGATTTAGAAAATAGTAAATTTCTATTTAAATCTGCACTTTTTGTAAAATTTAAAAAAAAAACACTCTTCACACATAGAAAGATTTTCAGCAAGTTGAACTGCTCTAGGGGTCTTGAGTGTCCACACACTGAAGTTCCAACAGGAGCTTGCAACTCACGCCTTCATTTGCATTAGCAATGCCAAATTTGGACTATACTGAATGGAAACAGACTGTAGTGTTTATGTTTTTTTTTGAGTGGCCCTTGAAGGGTGAATTAAAAAAATAAAATAAAATCTGCCATTGAAAGTTATAAAAACATTCTGTCCTGTCATATAAAATATGGTCAAGTACTTTTACCCACATGCTTGTTAATCCCAAGAGAATATGCATTTAATCCTCTATTATTGCAAATTTTATGGTGTACATAGTATCCACTGTCAATGACTGTAGCTTATACATGCAGCCTGCTACATACAGCCTGGCTCACAAAACTGTGAACTGTAATATGTACAAACTGATAGCAGCCGTGGTTGCTATTAGTTGATGCAGTTCAACTGATATTATGTCAACTACTTAATCTCATAAACCATTCATGGAGAGGAAGGGATCAACTGACACTTGTGGTGCAAGAGCGGTAGCATCAGGTTCCTTAAAAAGTTTTGTTCTAACCACCACAACCACTTCTGCTTTTAGAAGTGATCATGGTGATAGGAGTCTGTATAAACGTTGCACATACTATAGATATTTGCACTTGTGTGACTCGGCACACATGATCCTGGTAGCCCAGAACTCCGTGCCGGACTGCTAAATGTAAATTCTGTGCCAAAACTACATCAGTCGTCAGAGCACACTGGCAGTGAACATAATTATCTTCTCCTTTGCAGTCAGATCAGAGCCTCTCCTTTTTCAGTAAAGCCCAGAGCACAAGCGCTCTGAGCCCAATTAAAGGTCCAATCAAAGGCTTCTCTTGGAGAGAATAAGGCCTAAAGGACTGCAAAAAAGGCTTGGAGTAACCCTTTATTGGCATCGTACATACATATGCATAAATATATACAGGTATATTTCAATGTATTAAAACGTGGAGGGTCAGTTTTGGACAACTTTTTCATATTAACTTTGCAGAACTGCTTCACTTTTTACTACAGCACATTGTTTTTTTTGTTTTTTTTAGAGAAGAGGTGGTGGGTTTAATTTATCAGTAACCCTTTTGTAAGATTTAAGATGATTGACATGTCATAACTAGCTGCCTCTAACAACTGATAGCTAACAAGTGGTTGTTTTGTTTCAGGTTAAACATCAAAAGATGCATTTGACTTGGCACTGAAGTACATCCAGCCTTTTACATCGGAGTCATGAATCTGTCAATTCAGGCAGAACTCCATTTAGCTTCCAAACGTCACCTTAAAGAGCGTAAAAAGAGGTCATGGTCAACTACATCCTCTTTGAGCCTGGCTGCTGAACTCCTGTCTGTCGACTGTGGGCTGAAGCCATGTTTTCTGTATGATTATAGTGGTGTGCGTGTTCACCAAATTCAGAGCTACCTCCAAGAACTACAGCGTATTGGCTTTATAAAGGGGCACATGCATACCCTCAACATTGCTGATAATATTCTCATTATTAATGTACCCAAAACCATGTTATATTTGGATTCATTACTCCACAGTGAAGATTTACATGTAATGGATGTTTCTGCCTCCCTTGATCAACCAGCAATGCTCAGCTGCAATCATGTCTCAGTTATTCGTACTCAAGTCACCCAGCTCTTGGACCATCTAACACCTTACCAAAACGAACAACCAGCTACTGTATCTTTGAGTGACATTGAGTCTCCGCAGTGGAACCTCTGCACTATATTTGGATTTATTTTACATTTCCCTGCAGTTTATTGGTTTGACACATCAAGTGGCTTTGAAAATTGCTTGTCCATGATGCCGCTGAGACATTTTACTGTCCAAGCCAGTTGCTCTACCATAGGCCTCACCAAAGCCCAGATCTATTCGTTCAGTATTCCTGATTCTGTGTATGATTGTCTGCAGAAGCACTTACAGGAATGGATTGATACGCTGAAACAGAAATTTCTTGGACAAAGTGATTTCACAGACCTTAAAATTGCTGTCAATACTGTGACTCTTAAAGCTGTTACACTTTGAAGACATTTCTGAACTATATTATTGTATTATTTTATGTAAAATGTAATTACATCCTCCCATAAAAAAATCTGTGACTTTGTTAAATATGAGGTGTCTCTCTTCTAATTGTTCTTGTGTTCACCTGTAATCTTTTGATCCAGCATTCTTTGGGGCAGCCATTTTATTTCTCTGCTGGATTTAAAACCATTACACTATGGCTGGTTTATTGGCTGAGAGTGTCAGCTGAGCGCTCTCCTACACTTAGCTCCTCCCTGCAGGGCCGCCATCAGGGGGATACAGGCAGTACCCTTGTAAGGGGCCCGGACCAGCTCAGGGCCCTGTAGCACTTAGCGGTTGGGCAGATAAATATATCGCTGTCCAGCTGTGTTAGTATTCAGATCAGATGGGAGCCGGTGTTCTATCAAATTTCCCTACCCGTGAAAATCCCCTACCCTCGTCACTTCCGGTGAGGGAATCAGCTGGATCCCGTGCTGGCACTCCTGCTACTCATCCACAGCGAGGTCCTGGAAGGTAAGTAAAACTAGTTTTACTCTTTCATTATAGTTAGTGCATTCACTAAGCTTAGGACATGGGACATTTAGGGTTAATGTTAGGGTTAGGATTAGGGACTTGTTTATATTTAGTGATATTTCACAGTAGGGAAAAATCTATAAATAGTTATTTTTCACACTTTATTTTAACCCTTACCCCAAGGGTTATGGTAAGAATAGAGTGTGAGAGAGGTTAAAATAACTTACCTAACCCTAATTTGAACCCTCACTTAACCCTAAATGTCCTGTGTGCCTAAGCTTAGTGAATGCACTTACTATAATGAAAGTGTAAAACTAGCTTTACTTACCTTCCAGGACCTTGCTGTGGAGGAGTAGTAGGAGTGCTAGCACCCATGGGATCCAGCTGATTCCCATCACCGGAAGTGAAGAGGGTAGGGGATTTTCACAAGGTAGGGGAATTTGATAAAACACCTGCACAGCTACCTCATGGGTGTCCGCCACTTCCTCTCAGCATTACTATGTAGCTCCTGTAACACTAGCAGCTGAGGGCTCAGACACTAGACATTGTGTGGGGAAATGGCATATCATCATATTGCCACCCTCTGGCTCCCACACTGCGCCTCCACACATTGGATTGCAAGGTATGGTAGGACTGCATAATACAAGGTTGGAGTAGAGGATAGGGGAAAGAGCTATATTTGCTGCTTACTTTTGAAGGAAGAGTTTTGAGATCTATGTGTGTGCATGTATGACTGTGTGTGTGTCTCACATTGTTCATGTGTGTCTGATAGTGGGAATCTATGCATGTTTGTCTGTGCATCTCAGGGCACCTAGATTCCTGCACCAAAGGATGTGGCCGGCACCCCGTGGACCACAGGTAAATTGTCAAATTGTTTTCAATTGGTTTGAAAACTTACCCTGGGAAGGAGCCAGGGCACTCCTTGCACCTTAACCACACAAGCGCAATGCAGTGGTTATAGTGCTTGGAGGTTTTGTGTTTGTGTTTTTTAAGATGAAAGCTGATATATGTCTTGCAATGAAATGGGTTCTCAATAATATTTTTTGCTAAGGAATTTGGTGGAAAGTCTCCAGTTAGAGAATTTTGAAATCCAGATGCAGACATGACTAAATTCCTGTAGACAGTGTAAAACTTCTAGACTAGTGTTTCCTAAACCAGTCCTCATGACCCACAAACAATCCAGATTTTGTCAGTATCTCTATTGGAATAAAAAAATGGAAATACATAAATCCTGGATTGTTGGAGGGCCATGAGGATGGAGGGAAGAGGGTGATTTAAAGCTGCTTATACATCAAACAGGGAAATACTATTCGGCAAAACTATTTATAGAAAGTGAATTAAAATTCAAACTGTTTACTACCCTGTTGTAGTATATCTCTTACTTCAAACAGAATACACCTCATTTTAGGGGTGGGTGGAGGGGTGTATACAAAAAGTGCTCAAGTGAATACAAAATAGCATCTCTATACACTGGTGTGGAATACCGTCTTATCCACACCCAAAATTTGCAGTCTGTTGTGTGGTGCAGGAACACAAACATGTATTTCTGACCCTATAGGGTTAAAACCACCATCTAGCCACCCTGGTCCCCTCATGCCTCCCTAAAAATAGTAAAATCTTACCTGTATTCAAGATTGAAGCTGCAAGGTTTGTCCCTGTTTCCTTTAGACCTGCTTGCTGACATCAGCAGAAGTGGTAGCCTAAGCCAATCACAATGCTTCCCCATAGGATTGGCTAAGACTGACAAAAGGGCAGATCAGGGGCAGAGCCAGCACAATTCAAACACAGCCCTGGCCAATCAGCATCTCCTCATCGAGATGAATTAAATCAATGAAGCTCTATGAGGAAAGTTCAGTGTCTGCATGCAGAGGGTGGAGACACTGAATGTTTGGATGCATTTTAGGCAGCCATTGCCCAGGAAGGATCTCTAACAGCTATCTGAGGAGTAGCCAGTGAAGTTATCAGTAAGCTGTAATGTAAACACTGCATTTTCTCTGAAAAGACAGTGTTTACAGCAAAAAGCCTAAAGGTAATGATTCTACTCACCAGAACAAATGCAATAAGCTGTAGTTGTTCTGGTGACTTTTGATGTGGGGAGTAACTTACCCCACATGATCTTGCAAAAATCTTAAACTTGTGTGTGACAAACTCCCCTATCCTTGTGAGTTTGCCACAAGCTCATGAAGGAGCCTGCTTGCCAGCCTCCTGCCCACCGACTATGGGCCAGGTCAGCAACTGTAAAGATCCATATTTTATTCCCCCTGGTTCGGCACTTTGCATTAGTGCGCATAGAACCGAACACTAGCTCCCTGGTGGACGTTCGCATGGACCAAAACCGCGTATAGACTTTAGGGGGACTTAGCTGCGAAAGCCCTGGAACTATTTTCAGCATGAAGACTTTGCGGTTCCTGGTGGGCCCCAGCGGCACTTAGCCACTATTCTATGGAATTATTTTTGACTAGGGGACCATGCACGCGGTTGGTCAAATTATGACTTCCAGGAAAATCCTGAACCGATCTGGGTGATTTTTGGATATCGTCACCCAGATCGGGGCTATGTGGGGTTTTATGTATTTTTAAGGTACTTTTGGGGTGTTTGGGAAATGTGTGTGTTTTGTGCTTGGAGATAATTGTTTAATACAGTGCTTGACTCAATTATCTCCCAGGCACAGGGGACGGATTATCTTGCTTTGTATGTCCTGGACCTGAGAGCCAATGTAATCGTGTATATGTTTTTACTGTAGTCTACTCTGTGGTTTCAGTGCCCCTTGCATGGGGACCTGCATATAAGGCCAGTTGTGCCTGCCATTAAATGTATTCCAGCTTGTACTTCCAGAACTATGTGTTGTCTGGTTACTGGCAGGGGAAAGGGCTATTCTTTAATCACTGTTCCAGTGTGGAGGATTCAACAGGGAAAGTCCTTGTAGAGTGTCATCCAGTGCCTGGGGGTGTCTAGAGCGGTTCCAGGACTAGAACTCCCAGGACTGAGTGTCGTCCAGTGCCTGGGGATAGCCAGAGCAAATTCCCGGAGAGAGCGGTTCCAGGGCCCCAGTCAAGCTGCGGCGACTGGGCAGAAGTGCTGTGGTTTGTCACCTGTTCCAGCTCGGAAGTGGTCCTTGCAGGAGGTACCCAGCCAGGGATGCAGGGAGCTCCTGTAAAAAGGTGGAATAGGTATAATGCTCACCTTTAGAAAAAAAAAAAAAAGTTACCTGCGCTCTCTCCTTAATCCCTATGTATATTTAAACAAATGGAGGTCATTTAGTTACTCCAATGGCCACTGGAAGGAATGCCCGCCTGCCAACGTCAAGGCAGACCCCCCCCCCCCCCCCCCTAGACGGGTCCTACTCTGACCCTTCACCTAGCTTCTTTGAGCTTCTGGCAAAGATATCTCAAATGAGACAGAGGGGTATTTTTTATATACACCCTTATATACTTATTAACCCTTAGTAGGGTGATTGGAGTGAGCGCAGGACTTTTCTCTTTTGTATTTATAATGCTCACCTTTGTCAGAGCCTTAAAGTCCTGATAGTGTTGTGCCAATTTAGTAGGGATGGCACTACCCCTATGACGATTCGGAAGGCTCCAATGGACTTTTACAATTTATGAAATGTATTGTACAATTAAGTTAAAACATATAGTAAGAACATTATAGTAAGATTATTCCACTGTTGAACTTCTTCTTTAGACTGAAGAAGCTCTACAAGAGTGAAACGTGTTTTAGCTATCAGGACTTTATATTTTTATTTTGATATTGATATATTAATGTTCTTACTATATGTTTTAACTTAATTGTACAATACATTTCATCAATTTTAAAAGTCAATTGGAGCCTTCCAAATCTTCATAGGGGTAGTGCCATGTATAATGGTCATTATAAATATAATCCTTCAAATGTGAATGTTCCTACTTACCTACATTTATTTTAGTTGATTTTAAATAAAATCTGCACTATACTGTACTTGTTTTATCTACTATATGTACCACAAGTTTAAGATTTTTTTCAAGATCACATGGGGTAAGTTACGCCCCACATCAATATGCGGCTGGAGCCCGTCTGCTTCAAATTGAAGCATACATATCTCTTAATCTACATCTATCACAAGATTCCAAGCATGAATCCCTCTACCAGACATTTCCTGTTTGTCTGGTTGTGTCCAGTATGTCCTTACCATACCTTCCAGGCAAGTACTAGCAGATTCCAGTGAAACAATGATTAATTGAGTGTTTGTTGTTAATGAACACTTTTAATTGCTTCTGACTTTTGGTTGTGTCTCCTATATTCAAGCGGAATATGTTAAGCCTTGGGCTAGAATGCAAAAGTACATAATATATATCTAAGTTTAAACCTCTATCACTGGCTGTTAGTAGGTAACCTAGTTAGCATCTAATTGACCTATTATGAATGTAATAGTGTCTCTCTTGCGGCTGGAGCCCGTCTGCTTCAAATTGAAGCATACATTTTCCAACCATTTGTGAAGCATTGTAAAAATAACTAGACGTATTCTTAATTAGTGACCACGATTATGTAAAAGATCATTAAATCATAACTCATTGTTCTGTGTATAAATATATCTCATTGTGAAGAATACAAATAATTAACACTGAAGCATAAAATATATATTTTTTGTGTTTTTGTTATTTTGTATCAAACTTAGATATATTATAAAAGAAACAACTACAAACACTCAAACAGCCGATTCAGTCAGTATGAAATCTTGAGGTAGTAACAAGATCTTAGTCTATCAAATATTCCATGTTGGCAGAGATAATAATCATGGTGAGGACTGCCACAAAAAGTACCAGAACCGAGGCCCAGCAAGACGTACCACTCTGGAAAGAAGGAAAAAACAAAACAAAACAAAACAAAAAAAAGATTAGTATCCAATGGGAACATATTACCTTTGGATTAAGAAATGTTGTGAAATGACATTTCATCTTCCATGTATCTCAGAAATAGTCACAACTTTTATATAATCATTTTTTTCATAAATCATTGTAGTGGTTATTGACTTAATATCGCTACATTTAATTTATATTAACTGATAATTTGAGCTTGCTTAACCCCTTAAGACCGGAGGGCGTACTATTACGCCCTATTTTAAGCGGCTCTAAACGCCGCCAGGCGTAATAGTACGCCCTCCGTTTTTTTTTTTTACTTACCCGGTCGCCGGCGATCGCGGTTGGGGGGACTCCCAGGGAGCCCCCCGTGGCACGTCCGTCCTCTTGGAGCCCCCCCGGCCATGTGAGAGTGAGGTCCTTGCAAGGACCTCACAATCACATGGCCGGGATAGCTGGCTCAGGCATTGCCAGCAGGGGGACTAACTGTAATGACAGTTAGTCCCCCTGCTGGCTGAAATCAAATAAAACTAAAGTAAAATAAGTGTAAAAAAAAAAAGATTATATATATATATATATATATATATATATATATATACACACACACACACATACATACACTGTCTAGGTGTATTTTACTATTAATATCAAATTACACGTAGACTGACACTGATTAAATATATATATAATTATTGTTATATATTTATATATAATATAAAAAAAATGTAAATACGTTAAAAAATAAAATTGAAAAAATAATTAAAAATAAATAATTAAAAAATATATAGATGTGTGTTATTTCGTTCTAACGGTATTTTAAAATTTATATATATATATATATATATATTGATATCAAAATACATGTAGAACGAAATAATATATATATCTATATACATAAATATTTGCACGTTTGTGAAAAAAAAAAGTCCTCCTGAGTGCACTCTTTTTCACTGGTTTACATTGAAGGCTGAGGCAGCACCGAGGCAAGCACAAGACCGGCAAATTGAGTGCGGGACAGCCGAAGTTTATATACATAAATATATACGTATATATCACACTATATATATATATATATATATATATATATATATATATATGCACATATATACACACACACACACCTATATATATATAAATAAAAATATTTTAAAAAAAATTATATATATATATATATATATACACACATATATATACACATACGTATATATATATATATATATATATACATATATTAATTCTACACATATATTTATGTAATATTTTTACATAATTAGATATCTTAATTAATTACAATTAGCGGGACCTGCCTGACAACCCATGCCGAAAGTAAAGGGAATTTAATTTGCTAGCACTATATTTAACCCTATAACTTTCCAAGACACCATAAAACCTGTACATGTGGTGTACTGTTCTACTCAGGAGACTTCGCTGAACACAAATATTAGTGTTTTAAAACAGTAAAATTTATTACAATGATGATATCGCCAGTAAAAGTGAAGTTTTTTGCATTTTTCACGCACAAACAGCACTTACACGGACGATATTATTGCTGCGATACTTTTTACTGTTTTGAAACACAAATATTTGTGTTCAGCAAAGTCTCCTGAGTACAACAGTACCCCTCATGTACAGGTTTTATGGTGTTTTCAAAAGTTACAGCGTCAAATATAAGGCTTGTGTTTCATTTTTTTCACATTAAAATTCGCCAGATTGATTACGTTGCCTTTGAGACCCTATGCTAGCCCAAGAATGAAAATTACCCCTATGATGGCATACCATTTGCAATAGTAGACAACCCAAGGTATTGCAAACGGGGTATGTCCAGTCTTTTTTAGTAGCCACTTAGTCACAAACACTGGCCAAAATTGGCGTTTTTTGCATTTTTCACACACAAACAAATACTAACGCTAACTTTGGCCAGTGTTTGTGACCAAATGGCTACTAAAAAAGACTGGACATACCCCATTTGCAATACCTTGGGTTGTCTACTATTGAAATGGCATGCCATTATGGGTGTACATTTTATTCCTGGGCTACTATACAGTCCCAATTTCAAATGTAACGTGCTATATTTGACCCTGTAACTTCCCAAAACACCATAAAACCTGTACATAGTGGGTACTGTTTTACACGTGAGACTTTACAAATATGTGTATTTTATTGCAGTAAAAGCAAACAGTATTATGACATGGACAGTTAAAATGTCATGTAGAACTAAAAAAATATCAACATTTCTTATTTTCTCCCATTTTTTTCATATTAAATTATGTTTCATAGCTAAATATTTGATATTAAATGAAAGCCCTGTTTCCCCTGAATAACATGATATATAATAAGGGGGGGTGCATTTAATATGAAAGAGGTGAATTACGGTTGGACAGACATATAGCGCAAATGCCAGGTTTTGTTTTGTTCACAACGTGTACATTTGGCTCAGTCCTTAAGGGGTTAATGAAACACTATAGCGGCAGGAATACAAACATGTATTCCTAATGCTATACTAAGCCTCTTTGCCTGAGTTCATCTGTGTAGATGATCTCAGCCAATACAATGTTTCCCCCCAGGAAAACACTAGGAGTCTAGTGAGCATGCGCGGCAAATCCACATGATGCACCAATTAAATGGTCTCTATGAGACCATCTGATTGAATAGCCAAAAGAGCCTCATGTGGCTGTTAGGGAGTCCGCCACTAGAATCATGTTAGCCCTGCAATGTAAACAGCAATGTTTTCAGATTTAGAGTTAATATTACAGGGACATGGCAGCCATACCACTTCAATGAGATAAAGTGATCTGGGTGCCTATAGAGTCTCTTTAAGTGGCAATCTTGCACCACATACAACCTATAACATTACAATGGATACAGCTCCCTTTGTACATTAACTCCCCTGTTAAATTGAATCTATTTAGCCAAAGCTTCATCTCGGGTTGGAGAGAGGTGGTGAGGAGGGAAGCCTTTACCATTTAAGAGGGTCTGAACCTGGGACACTTTACTCACATGGTCTGTACTGTAAGTTGTATCAATAATAAAGCCTCATTTGCTGAGGCATGGGTAAACCACCAGTAGCTCCCCATCATTGTCTCCCATGATCCTTTTACCATCATGTTTCCACCCACATGCTAATTTACATAATGTCACTATTAGATTTATTTTTGGTGGATAATTTCCAATCTTTCGTCATTTCTTTCACAAATCTCGTACCTTTGGTTTCTGCTTGGGAATTCCCTTTAGATTCTCCCGGCAGAGCTGCAGCGTGTCTTTACATGACTTGTACTCCAGAGCCAGTGACTCCATCTCTATTTTCAGTTTCGCAAGCTGGCAGATTTGAAAAGACATTGTTAATAAGGGCTTGGTGTTACTGACTACGCACAATTTGAAAATACTTTATTATACTTTTGAATTGGTTTGTTTCTATCTGCTACATTTAGTAGTAATAAACAGTAATGTTTGTAACTTTTTTTTTTTTAACATTTTATAAATTCTTTATTTTTTGTGCAGGTAAGTACAAAATCTTTGTCAGCACGCCACAACAGCGTACGTATATGTATAACTTTACAGATTAGATAGTGGCATGAGTTTCTTGCACATTTTTATCGAATATAATAAGGGTTAACGTTATGATTCTATAGGTTAGATATTAAACTTATTCAAACGAGTTTTTACCGTGACAGTGAAAAATAAAAATAAAAAAATAAATTACAAAAAATGAACTGTTGCTGGCTTTCGTCTATAGGTTAAATAGTAAACACATTCCATCTAGCTTAACATTACAGTGAAAAATAGGCTGTTACATGTTTTTGTTGCAGGAATACACTATTATTCATATTATTCCCAGCATTGGTTAGTGTTTTCAGTTACACAAGTTTTACATGTTTAAGGAATATAGTAGAGTATCGCGTTATGAATCTATGGGTTAAGCCAGGTGATTGTTGCAGACTACGTGTATAGCAAATGTGTGTTACAGGCTAGTAGCATGATATGCAGGTTAGATACAAGCTGTGGGATAGTGTCCGGCTCTGCTATCTTGTAATAAAGGTAAGGTTACAACACATGTCCTATAGTCTGGTGTAGTATGGTATCGTGTATGACTTTATGGTGTGTGTTGTGGGGAAGACAGTTGAAGTGAGCCATGGCGGTGTCACTATTTTTGCAAGCTAGGTTGTCTGATTGTGGAGAGTGGCAGGTTTAAGCATGCAATTATTGGATATGCACTGTAAAGCCTTGCAGGGCGACATATGTAGAGTCCTCATAGTGTAAATACCATCGCAGCCAGCACAAGGCTCAATGATGTGAAAAACAAAAAGAAAAAACAAACAAAACAAAAAAAAACAAAAAACAAACGTGGAATCAAACTTAGAGATTTGGTCACCAACAGCCACTGGTGGAGTCAGCATGAGCAATATATCTATCAACTCATCGTTGGTTTGTAACATTTTTGTTGCACTTGCAGAACCCCCTCTGAAAATAAAATTGCTCCATTAGTTTAATATACCCCTTACGGTATGTAAATTGTGTGCATATTTGTGCAAATGTATATGTCTGGGTGTATGTGACTGCATGTGCACAGTATATGTGTGTATAATGTGTCTTTGACTATGTGTGAGAATGCATATGAATATATGTAGTATGTCTTTTATTACTAGTGCAGTCTCACTCTCCAGGGTAGCTGGAGCAGGAATGAGCCAGCACAGGTCTGTTGGTAGTGGGCTAAAACTTTACCTTAATTAAGCAGTTTGGGTGATTAGACCATGCCCCTGCAGCCCTAGCCCCACCTCTCTTGATGGCTCACAAAGCCTACATGAAAAAATGGTTTTATTTTCAAGTGCAGTGTGTTTACTTTCGAAGTTATCTCCTGCTCTGTAAATTGAACTTTAATTGAGGAGGCATCTGCAGACTTTAGCAAGAGAATAGGGGATGGGTCTGCGCCACTGTGTACAACAGATAATGATATAGAATGTAAGCTCGATCGAGCAGGGTCCTCTTCAACCTATTGTTCCTGTAAATTTATTTGTAATTGTCCTATTTATAGTTAAATCCCCTCTCATAATATTGTAAAGCGCTACGGAATCTGTTGGCGCTATATAAATTGCAATAATAAATAATAAATATTAAGTCCAATGGGATCTATATCGTTGTGTCCAAAGTTCTACTTTATACGATATCCAGAAGATGTCAATGACATGGAGGATAATCCAATTTTATAAAAAATAGAGGAGTTCTTACTTACAGTCGACAGAGCTTAATCCAGCTCTGGTGTGAATGGCTTGCTAAAATAGATTTCAACCTAGGAGCTCCTCTGAAAACATAATCTGGTAATAAGTGCAAGTGTTTATTTATTTATAATTTTTTTAACGTGGTTACTTTAATTATAAAAAAAAAATTACAAAAATTAATTTTTTTTATAAATAAACACTGGCACTTATTACAACATGATGATACTCTTAAGCAAATCATACCAGAAAGACCAAACATTGTTTTCAGAGGAGCTCCTAGGTTGAAATCTATTTTAACCTCCAACTTTACTAAAGAAAGTACAAAGAAATCACAATCCTGTGTTTTACCCAACACCAAAGGGTTCTTTAAATGCAAACGCTGCAAAGTTTGTAAATGTACTGATCAGTCGGTTAAACCTAAAACCACACATTTCCAATCTAATAAAACCAATATAACATACAATATTAAAGATTTTATTACGTGTATTACAAAAAAAATTATTTACCTCCTAGAATGCCCATGTGGGCTCCAATACGTGGGTATGACCAAAAGAAGTCTCAAAACACGATTAGGGGAACATTGCCAAAATATTATTAATGGATACCAAAATCATACTGTGTCTAAACATTTTACTATCCATAATAATGATCCTGGTCTTTTAAAATGTATCGGCATAAAAATTTTTATTATTCCATAAAGAGGAGGCAATATCAAAAACATTTTAGGTAAATGTGAAATGGAATGGGTTTTTAATTTAAAAACAGTTATCCCTAATGGTTTAAATGCAGACTTTGATTTATTCAATTTTATTTAATTATATCATTTTATTTGTTTTATATCATTTTATTTATTATTACTAGGTTCTTATTATGTTTTTACTATGATACTATATGTTTACTTTAAATGCATTAGTAGTTTTATTGTTTTAAAATTTATTGAGGTGCTTATATATGCCACCAGTAATATGGCCACTTATTATGTTATTTCTTAATAGTACATTCCCCATTTTTATCTCCCAAGTCCCTCCCCTAGTGTTCCCTAACCACTCCTCTTCCCTTTCAGCCCAATACAGGGCTTTACACACATGTAGTTTATCTTGCAACTACATGCCCCACAATTCCGTGCGGCCGGAAGTGACGTTGCGCTTATGACGCGCGTCACGTGATCCGGCTGAAAACATGTTAATTCTTAACCAATAACGCTTGTTTTTGTAAAATAATTATGTTAAAAGCATCGGATAAGCTATATCTATCGAATTCTTACCATTAAATGCTGTTATGTATGTATGTGCAAAAATGATCTGTTTTACTATTGGTTGTACAATTTTGGCGCCAATTTTAAATCATCTCTATACCTATATAAACTCTAACCAGCCAGGTTGAAATGTTTGCTATCCATTGATAAAGCCTTATATTGGTGAAACGCGTTTGGATACTTTTACTGTTAATAAAAAGATTTTGGTCATTTTTACGTTGAAACCATCATCTTTTACTACTACCTTTTATATATATTTTATACCGTATACTTCTTTTATTATTTTTATTTCCTGGATATAATACTCCAAAGAATCCTAGGTGGGGATCATACCACCTACGCTGTTACATAGAGCAGTTAGTCTGCCCTATATACTGTGAGTATATTTTATTTTATTTTATCACCAAAGATTTTATTGAGAGCACTATCGCTGTTTTATCTTCTCTCTGAGCTACTGATATTCGCGTCAAGATCACTCATCCCATATCCTACAAGCAGGGATTATACCGCTGCACGCCTAACAAACTAGAGCTAGCTGAAGCTCTACCGAATGTGAGTGTATCTATTATATTTTATGTATTTTATCGCATGTGTGGAACATACTGCACCATTATTGTTTCCATTTTTATTTCCAACTTGGTTACCTGCCACTACATAGAAGAGGACACTTGCCGTATATCCTGCATTAATTTGTGATAAATGTCATATATAAAATAATACATTTATATATTACAGAATAAATACAGAAATATTAGGACAGCCTGGACATCTGCTGCAAAAAAAATGCATTAAACTAAAAAGAGACATCTGAGCTAAGATTAGACACTTCAAGATTAATTCTGTTTTTTTGGATGTTCAGCACATTTATAAGAATCGTTACGATCTCGCACAAATGTGTTTTTATTTTTGTTATGGCACTAACCACATAGATAAGTGCTGGCAAGCTGCTTCCATTCTAAATATTAAATACAATTTAATCTGTGGGTTTCACATAAACCCTCATTAATAATTTAAAGGATACAAGTAATCAATAATAGTAAAGTATATTTAGAGGAGTTTTGCATCATTTGTTTTGTCACAGGCAGAATGGCAAAAATACTTTTTAATACAAAATACAAATTAAGGAACAGTGCGCACACAAAAATACAGTTTTACAATCTTAGAAGGCTACTTGAAACCACCTATCTTGGCGAGCAAATATAGGGATTCAGTTCCACCACATGGCCACATTATGTTAAGCCCACCACTACGCCATGATACCGTGGGGAATTAACACAGGGGTGTTGTCACGATAATTCCCATATTTGTTTGCTGAGATAGGTAATTTTAAGTAGCCTTGTAAAATGTAAAATGTATTTTTTGTGTGTGCTGTTGCTTAATCTGTATTTTGTATACATTCTGGTCGCTACGGCAGCAGTGATTAGAATTGCATGTTCTGGGGTTGCCCCCAATTCCCTCTTTTTACTAAAAAGAGCTACTTTGTCCAATTTGCAAGTTGGTGTTTTCTCTGGGTCAACCATTAATTAGGGCCCTACTACCTTTTCTGGGTGTGACACCCAAGACTGAGGCTATAAAAGGGGTTGGTGGAGATCTTGAGATAAAAATCAGACTATTTGGAGAAAATATGTAAAAACAGTTGATAAATGAAATATATGAACAAGGTGCCATTTAAGAGCACATTTCAATAGTGACCAAGTACATTATTAGGAATAATCAAATCAACTGCCCTGTATTCCAGCAGGTGGAAACAAAGATCCATAGCTTTGTTTTCTCATGAATAAATACTATGTGCACTGTTTTTTATTTAATAAACATGAATGTGGTTAGAGGTAGGGGTGTCGACTACTGAAACTCTATGCAGTTCCCATAAGTACCTTAAAGCAGGTCAATGTATATGTGTAAATAACAAACAGCAAAGAAACTGCACTTTCTGTCAATGTGACCTGAATCTTGTTAACCATACCTGCCATTGATAAGGGAAGGAAGTGTAAAGTGTAAACACTTGGAAACAAGATCAATACATTATTATGCTAAATAGGAAGCACTATAGTGGCACCGTCACATGTAAAGTCTTTGCATTTTTTTGCAAAAGACACCCACACTGGCTCCTGGAGGGGGAGGAGGATGGGAAATATACTTAACTAAAGTTTTCTTGGAGCTGCTATCTTCTGATTCAGGGCCATGATAAGTGGGAGTACAAAATGAGGGACTTAGGAGGATCCCTGTTAGACCTTTGCTATTATTGGGAATGTTCAAGGAGATACCTTAGGCGTCTATAGGGCATTTGTAGAATGCCAGTTCCATTGTGTCAAAGGGAGTAACAGCTGATGGGAAATACCCGGAAATGGCTAATATTTAAGTCAGCGTAGTCATTACTTTGTCTTACAAAATCTTTTGAATGCACTGTAAATTTAAGATTCCACATTTTTCAAAATTATTCTATCTTTAGGTGGTTCACAGAAATTTGGCAGCAATTCTGGGTCAGGCTGGTGTGTGATATATGTTGTAATTTAACACTTGCAGGGTTATTCACAAAAGTGAGAATTGTTCAGAGTTCAAGGCCAAAATAGCCAAACTAGTTGTAAAGCTAACTTAGCAATTTTCCCAATAATTCTCACTTTAGTGAATAATACTGTTTGTTTGGAATTTTAACTCATTTGTGAATGATTTCCATATTGCATGTTGCTGACCTGCAATTTTAGGTTAGATTTCTAGATTTTCAAATTCAGATGGAGATTCATGATATAGTTGGCTATAGGAATTTTATACTTAAAGGATCACTATAGGGTCAGGAACACAAACCTGTATTCATGACCCTATAGTGAAAACCCACCAGGTGGCTTGTAAAATGACACAGAGCACTGTGATTGGATGGATTTCAAGCCATCCAATCACAGTGCTCTGTGTCATTTTACAGGCGTGGGAAAATTCCAAAGAACTTTCCCACGCTTGTAAAATGACACAGAGCACTGTGATTGGATGGCTTGAAATCCATCCAATCACAGTGCTCTGTGTCATTTTACAAGCGTGGGAAAATTACAAAGAACTTTCCCACGCTTGTAAAATGACAAAGAGCACTCTGATTGGCTTAAACCCACCAATCAGAGTGTTCTTAGCTTAACTGCAGGGCGGGGCAAGGCTTTATAAGCCTTCCCCCGCCCTGCGTAGCTCAGTCTGCGCGGAGCCCTCCATGGGTGAAGATGGATTATTTTTTTTGCGCTCGTTTTTTTTTTTTTTTATTGAATCGGTTATTATGGCTTTTTATTTGGCCTTTTTTGGGGCTGAAGAAAGAAGATTTTAGAAGAAAGAAAAAAAGTTGTTTTTATCTCATATTTTTTTTTTTTTACAGGTTTTTAGTTAAAGGTCCCCCCCTCATTATTTTTAGGGTGAGGGGGGTAGGTAGGGAGATATTTTTTTTTGGGGGGGGGAAGGGTTAACTAGGGTCCCCCCCTTTGTATTTAGGGCCCCCACCCACCGCTCAGGGGTGGGGGCCGGGGGGGGGACAGTAGGTCCCCCCCCTTATTGAGAATTTTAGGGTCCCCACCCGCCGCTCAGGGGTGGGGGCCGGGGGGGGGGGCAGTAGGTCCCCCCCCCATTGTTAATTTTAGGGCCCCCACCCACCGCTCTGGGGTGGGGGCCGGGGGGGACAGTAGGTCCCCCCTTATGTTTATTTTTAAGGCCCCCACCCACCGCTCAGGGGTGGGGGCCGGGGGGGGACAGTAGGTCCCCCCCCCCTTATTGTTAGTTTTAGAAAGCGAGCTGAGCTGTCAGTCAGACAGCTCTGCTCACGAACTCGCATATGTGCGGTAAAGCACTGAGGTTCTTCATAGGGCGGCTGTCAATGCCGCTCTATGAAGAACGCGATTGGTGCAGCGTGAAGCCGCGCATGCGCACCACATCGCGATGACGCTTCTCTGTGAGAAGCGTCCTATTGGGCCCCGCGATTTCGTCATTTTGACGAAAAAGGGGGCGCGGCCTGGCTGGGAGCTCGGCGCTGGAACGGAGGTAAGTTTTTAATATAAGAACACCTCGAAAATAATTTTTAATCCATGAAAGTTCATATAAAAGCAAGAAGGAAGGCTGGACTATAGAGTCCCTTTAAAATTCTCCTTATTTTCAGCGCTCCACGAGTCTGCTGGCGCTGGCCACGCCTTCTTGGTGACATCATGGGAAAGCATTGGATTGGCTAAAATCTTTAAGGGGGCGGGGCCAAACACTGTTTTGGCCAATCAGGACCTCCTCATAGAAATGCATTGAATCAATGCATCTCTATGAGGAAAATTCAGCGTCTCCATGCAGAGTGTGGGGATGCTGAACGGCAGGGTTGCTTACTGTGCCCTGAGCCAGGAAGCACCTCCAGTGGCCATCTGAGGAGTGACCACTCAGGGGTGTCCCTAGAGGCAATGTAAACACTGTCCCTAGAGGCAATCTAAATAGTGTTTACATGAAAATACCTGAAGGGAGCTATTATACTCACCAGAACAACTACATTAAGCTGTAGTTGTTCTGGTGACTATAGTGTCCCTTTAACAGTTTTGGCAATATGAAAGAAATAAGCAGTTTGTAAGGAAATGATGAACTAGGTTCCCCGCTTATATTCTCATATCTATACAAACATTACAGCATTTAAAGGGTTACGCTAACAAAAAGTGTTTAAAGAAAATACTGTTTTTTGTTAGAGTATCCCTTCCTATCATAGATCCTCCCTCTCCAGTCAAGTTTAAAAATATAAACTAAGCCTTATTCCATGCCGAGACCACGTTCTCCCTTCAGCCTGATCCTCCTCTGTTGACATCACTCCCTCTAGCTGCCAGGCAGTACAGGGTGGGGAGGGATTTTCTGCTATTAGATGGCTGTTGCCAGTATACTGTACCTGCTGACGTCTAATGTCCAGTATTCACAGAACTGACATTAGCCAGCACGGAACATTTGTTATGGGCTGGCTAAATAAGTCCCAATGGTGCTGCCAAGGATAGAACTACACCTTGGACAGCAGAGGGGTAAATCCTAGTGTGTGCAGCATATCATAGCGTAACCCTGCACTTACAGACTCTATGCACCATGACCACTTCAAAACACCAAACTGGTTATGGTACTTAAAGTGACTCTTTAAGGATGTGTTTCTAAAGGTACATTTTTACCAGACTTGTCTATTATTATTTAACATTATTTAACTCTCTCAAGTGCTGTGTTTTGCATAGAGAGTAAGAACTAAATATTAGATAATACAAAAGGCAGAATATAAAGGCTATTAGGCAGGCAGCAGACGATATGGCACTAACATTGAAACATTACTGAATGGGAATGGCATTTTAGGAACAATAATGGCTAATGCAATAATGACAAGGGTGTAGAATGAAGTTATGTTAGGATCTGCCAATACTGGGGAATAGTTAACCCCTTAACGCCGTTACGGCGTGCTATGCCGTCACGGGTTACATAGAAACATAGAAACATAGAATGTGACGGCAGATAAGAACCATTCGGCCCATCTAGTCTGCCCAGTTTTCTAAATACTTTCATTAGTCCCTGGCCTTATCTTATAGTTAGGATAGCCTTATGCCTATCCCACGCATGCTTAAACTCCTTTACTGTGTTAACCTCTACCACTTCAGCTGGAAGGCTATTCCATGCATCCACTACCCTCTCAGTAAAGTAATACTTCCTGATATTATTTTTAAACCTTTGTCCCTCTAATTTAAGACTATGTCCTCTTGTTGTGGTAGTTTTTCTTCTTTTAAATATAGTCTCCTCCTTTACTGTGTTGATTCCCTTTATGTATTTAAATGTTTCTATCATATCCCCCCTGTCTCGTCTTTCCTCCATGCTATACATGTTAAGATCCTTTAACCTTTCCTGGTAAGTTTTATCCTGCAATCCATGAACCAGTTTAGTAGCCCTTCTTTGAACTCTCTCTAAGGTATCAATATCCTTCTGAAGATAGGGTCTCCAGTACTGTGTACAGTACTCCAAGTGAGGTCTCACCAGTGTTCTGTACAATGGCATGAGCACTTCCCTCTTTCTACTGCTAATACCTCTCCCTATACAACCAAGCATTCTGCTAGCATTTCCTGCTGCTCTATTACATTGTCTGCCTACCTTTAAGTCATCAGAAATAATCACCCCTAAATCCCTTTCCTCAGATGTTGAGGTTAGGACTCTATCAAATATTCTGTACTCTGCCCTTGGGTTTTTACGTCCAAGATGCATTATCTTGCACTTATCCACATTAAATGTCAGTTGCCACAACTCTGACCATTTTTCTAGTTTACCTAAATCATTTTCCATTTGGCTTATCCCTCCTGGAACATCAACCCTGTTACATATCTTAGTATCATCCGCAAAAAGACACACCTTACCATGAAGACCTCCTGCAATATCACTAATAAAAATATTAAAGAGAATGGGTCCAAGTACAGATCCCTGAGGTACCCCACTGGTGACAAGCCCAAGCTTCGAATATACTCCATTGACTACAACCCTCTGTTGCCTGTCACTCAGCCACTGCCTTACCCATTCAACAATATTGGAATCCAAACTCAAAGATTGTAGTTTGTTGATAAGCCTTCTATGTGCAACAGTGTCAAAAGCCTTACTGAAATCGAGGTAAGCAATGTCTACTCACCACCCTGATCTATAATTTTAGTTACCCAATCAAAAAAATCAATAAGATTAGTTTGGCATGATCTCCCTGAAGTAAACCCATGTTGTCTCTGATCTTGAAATCCATGTGTTTTTAGATGTTCAACAATCCTATCCTTTAACATGGTTTCCATCACTTTCCCCACTACTGAAGTTAGGCTTACTGGCCTATAGTTGCCCGACTCCTCCCTATTACCTTTCTTGTGAATGGGCACAACATTCGCTAACTTCCAATCTTCTGGGACTACTCCTGTTATCAATGATTGGTTAAATAAATCTGTTAATGGTTTTGCTAGTACACCACTAAGCTCTTTTAATAGCTTTGGGTGTATTCCATCAGGTCCCATTGACTTATTTGTCTTTACTTTTGACAGTTGAAATAGAACCTCTTCCTCTGTAAACTCACGTGTAATAAATGACTCATTTATCCTTTTTCTTAACTGAGGTCCCTTTCCTTCATTTTCATCTGTAAATACCGAACAAAAATATTCATTGAGGCAGTCAGCTAGACCTTTATCCTCATCTACATACCTTCCTTCTTTTGTTTTTAATCTAACTAATCCTTGTTTTACTTTTCTTTTCTCATTTATGTATCTAAAAAAGGTTTTGTCCCCCTTTTTTACTGACTGTGCTATTTTCTCTTCTGTGTGTGATTTGGAAGCTCTTATAACTTGCTTAGCCTCTTTCTGCCTAATCTTATAGGTCATTCTGTCTTCCTCACTCTGGTTTTTTTTATAATTACTAAATGCTAACTTTTTGTTTTTTACTATTTTGGCTACATCTGTGGAGTACCACAGTGGTTTCTTGAATTTTTTGCTTTTACTGACAAGCCTAATGCAATTTTCTGTTGCCTTCAGTAGTGCAACTTTTAAATAATCCCATTTCTTTTGGACTCCATTTAAATTGCTCCAGTCTGATAATGACTCCTTTACACATATTCTAATTTTGGAAAAGTCTGTTTTTCTAAAGTCTAAAACTTTTGTTTTTGTGTGGTGTGACTCAGTCACTGTTCTTATATTAAACCACACTGACTGATGATCACTGGATCCTAAACTTTCACCTACAGTAATATCTGATACCAAATCCCCATTTGTTAACACTAAATCTAGTATGGCCTCTTTACGAGTTGGCTCCTCAATGACTTGTTTTAGAGACAATCCCAGTAGGGAGTTTAGAATATGTGTGCTCCTGCCACAAGTAGCTATTTTTGTTTTCCAATTTATATCAGGAAGATTAAAGTCACCCATGATGATAACTTCCCCCTTCATTGTCATTTTAGCTATTTCTTCAACTAGTAGATTATCTAACTCTTCAATTTGTCCTGGGGGCCTATAAATCACACCTACACGAGTTACTGTGTGATTACCAAATTCTAATGTAACCCAAACTGACTCTATGTTCGCCTCACTAACCTTTATTAGGCTAGATTTTATGCTATTCTTTACATACAGGGCCACCCCTCCCCCTTTCTTGCCTTCTCTGTCTTTTCTATATAAAGAGTACCCTGGTATTGCTATGTCCCAGTCATTTTTCTCATTATACCATGTCTCAGTAACAGCGACTAAATCTACACTATCAGTTGCCATTATTGCCACAAGTTCATGGATCTTATTCCCTAAACTGCGAGCATTTGTAGACATGACTCTAAGCTTATCATTTTTTAACACACTTGCTACAGGCACCTTCTGTCCTTGTTTTGGGGGACAATTGGATTGATGTTTTATCACCCGTTTGCCCCCCCCTCCTAGTTTAAATACATCCTAGCAAAACCTCTGAACTGCTCACTGAGAACATTTGTTCCCTTTTGAGAAAGATGCAAACCATCTTTTTTGTACAGTTTATTTCCATTCCAAACAGAGCTACCATGAGCAATAAAGCCAAATCCTTGCTCCCGACACCATTCACCAAGCCACAAGTTAAAGTCCCTAATACGCATCCGCCTGTCATTCTGAGTGTTATGCACAGGCAGAACTTCAGAGAATGACAATGTGGAAGCAACCTGCCGTATATCATTGGCAAAAACACTAAAAACTTCCTTAACCTCTGAAACCTCATTGCAAGCCAAGTCATTTGTCCCTAAATGGACAAGTACATCCAATTCCCCTTCCTGCTTTGCTTGCTTAACAATATTACCGATACGTCTCCTGTCTCTGTGAGCAGTAGCTCCGGGAAGACACCTCACAAGACCACCATTGTCCATCTCCACACCTCTTATGATGGAATCCCCCACCAACAACTGCTTTCTATTAGGCCTCACCATAGTCTTCAAGCCTCTCTGCACAACACCACTAGCCTCAGTGCCTCTCTGCACAACACCACTAGCCTCAATGCCTCTCTTCACAACACCACTAGCCTCAATGCCTCTCTTCACAACACCACTAGCCTCAGTGCCTCTCTGCACAACACCACTAGCCTCAGTGCCTCTCTTCACAAGACCACTAGCCTCAGTGCCTCTCTGCACAACACCACTAGCCTCAGTGCCTCTCTGCACAACACCACTAGCCTCAGTGCCTCTCTGCACAACACCACTAGCCTCAGTGCCTCTCTGCACAACACCACTAGCCTCAGTGCCTCTCTGCACAACACCACTAGCCTCAGTGCCTCTCTGCACAACACCACTAGCCTCAGTGCCTCTCTGCACAACACCACTAGCCTCAGTGCCTCTCTGCACAACACCACTAGCCTCAGTGCCTCTCTGCACAAAACCACTAACCTCAGTGCCTCTCTGCACAACACCACTAGCCTCAGTGCCTCTCTGCACAACACCACTAGCCTCAGTGCCTCTCTGCACAACACCACTAGCCTCAGTGCCTCTCTGCACAACACCACTAGCCTCAGTGCCTCTCTGCACAACACCACTAGCCTCAGTGCCTCTCTGCACAACACCACTAGCCTCAGTGCCTCTCTCCACGACACCACTACACTCTGAAAGTGCAGAAAATGAATTATGTAGAGCGACAGACTGTGCAATATGCCTTTTATCCACAACTCCAAGTCTACCAGATCCTACAGTAATCCATCTGCCATTCCTAGTATGTCTCTGCGGCAGTGGCTTTGCAGCAGTTCCAGGATGAGTTTGTTTACCAGATAATTTACAAATCTCAGACTTCAAAAATACAATCTCCTGCCGCAAAATAGAGAACTGTCTACAGATTAGACAACAACCAAACCTCCAAAAAGTGGAACGTGAAACAAATGCAAAGCAACTATTACACTGAACTAAGTCTGCCATTCCAATGAGGTGAATAATTTAAATCAAACAAACCTTAACTTTTTATTTATCCTCCTGAATACCTCGGATTATCTCCAGGTTATCTCCAGAATATCTCCAACCACACACACACTTAGAAGCAACACTCTCCAGAATATCTCCAACCACACACACACTTAGAAGCAACACTTAGATGAAGCAACCAAGCTCTATTAGCCAAGCTAATGACAACTACCCTTATATACTCCTAAAATCACCTCCCACTAGGAATGTTTAACACCTGGGTAGGCCTCTGCTTATTAGCAAACAATAGCTAATTTAAATAGCAATCAATAGCAAGTAGCTACCTAATCCAATCAAATGCCTTATAATTACCAACAGGAAATCAAACCTTGTGCAGTCAGTAACCTTTTCCTACAGATGAATCTTACCTGTAACAGTAAAAAAGAACTCTTAGCACAACTCTTAGACAGTTGAAGCTTCTGTAAAACTCTCCAGAATATCTCCAACCACACACACACTTAGAAGCAACACTTAGATGAAGCAACCAAGCTCTAAGGGTTAAGTGGGCTTTAAAGCCGTTATGACGGCATAGCACGCCGTAACGGCTTGCAGCCCCAGGAGGTAAGATGTACTTACCTCCGCCGAGATCCGCTTCGGGAGGACTGCCTCACAGCCCAGGCAGCCCTCCCACGGCAAATCAGGCCCCCGGGGGCCATGTGATCGCTCTCAAAGAGCGATCACATGGCCCCCTATAGCTGGCTGTGGATCTGCCAGCAGGGGGACTGTTTGAAATATCAAACAGTCCCCCTGCTGGTGGGAAGTATAAAAAAATAAATAAAATACAAGTGTAAAAATAAATTAAATATATTTTTACATATATATAATATGTATATATATTATATATATAATATATATATATACATATTATATATATGTAACGTCATACAAAGTGTATTTTAATATTAATATAAGTATATATATTAATATTAAAATACACTTAGAATGACGTTACATATATATAATATGTATATATATTATATATATAATAGATGTACATATATATATTATATATAAATACGTATAATTAAAATAATAAATTAATAAAATAATAAAATAAATAAATAAAATATTGAAACAAAATTTAATATAAATTATATATGCATATGTAATTTCATTCTAACTGTATTTTGTTATTAATATATATATATCGGTAACAAAATACACTTAGAATGACATTCTATATATATATCTATATATATAAAATACAAATAACCGCAAATATATATATATATATATATATAAATACATATAATTACATAAAAGATTACATTAGTATACACGTAGAATTTAAATACCTATAAATGCATATATATTAAAATTCTACATGTATATTTAAATAATCTTTTAACGTAATTATGTGATTTGATTAATTAAAATTTGATTGACATGCCTGGCAACACAGGGAGAAAGTGCAGCGAATTTTATTCGCAAGCACTATATTGGACCCTGTAACTCTCCAAGACACCATAAAACCTGTACATAGGGGGTACTGTTTTACTCGGGAGACTTCACTGAACTCAAATATTTGTGTTTCAAACTGGTAAATTGTATTACAACGATGATATTTTAAGTAAAAGTGACGTTTTTTGCATTTTTTACAAGCGAACGGCACTTTTATGGTCTATATTATTGTTGTAATATGTTTTACTGTTTTAAAACACTAATATTTGTGTTTAGTGAAGTCTCCAGAGAATAACAGTACCCCCCATGTACAGGTTTTATGGTGTTTTGGAAAGTTAGAGAGTCACATATAAGGCTTGCATTTCATTTTTTTCACATTGAAATTTGCCAGATTGGTTATGTTGCCTTTGAGAGCGTATGGTAGCCCAGGAATGAGAATTACCCCCATGATGGCATACCATTTGCAAAAGTAGACAACCCGGGGTATTGCAAGTGGGGTATGTCCAGTCTTTCTTAGTAGCCACTTAGTCACAAACACTGGCCAAATATTCGTTTTTTGCTTTTTTCACACAAAAACAAATATGAACGCTAACTTTGGCCAGTGTTTGTGACTAAGTGGCTACTAAAAAAGACTAAACATACCCCACTTTCAATACCTTGGCTTGTCTACTTTTTCAAATGGTATGCCATTATGGGGGTAATTCTCATTCCTGGGCTACCACACCGTCTCAAAGGTAACATTACCAATCTGGCAAATTTCAATTTGAAAATGTAATGTTCTATATTTGACCCTGTAACTTTCCAAAACAACATAAAACCTGTTAATGGGGGTTACTGTTGTACTCGTGAGACATCGCTGATTACAAATATGTGCATTTTTTTGCAGTAAAACCTAACAGTATTATGACATTCACAGTTAAAATGTCAGACGGAAATGCAAATTTAAAAAAAAAACGTATTTTCTCACATTTTTTTTACTTTTATTCATAATAAATTATGTTCCATATATGAATAGTTAATGATAGATTAAAGCCCTGTTTCTCCTGAACAAAATGATATATAATAAGTGTGGGTGCATATAATTTGAAAGAGGGGAACTACGGGTGAAAAGACATATAGCGCAAATTCCAGTTTTTGTTTTCGTTTTGTTTTGATCAGAACGTGCACTATTGACTCCGTCCTGAAGGGGTTAAGCATATTGCTGGCTGTGCATTAGGAAAATGTCAGGTCAGAAACTTCCGAAATGGCAACATTAGCCATCAGTGAGATTAAAGATACACTACAGTCAACCAGACTACTCTATCTCATTGAAGTGGTCTGGGTGCAGTGTCCCTGTCCCTCTTAGTCCTGCAATGTAAATCATTGCAGTTTTATAGAAACTACAGTTATTACATTGCAGGTCTAAGACTGACTCTAGAGGCACTTCCTGGTGGCTTACTGACTTTTGGTTGTCTTACTCAAACTGGATGTCCAGCATCAGTAAAAACCCCATAGGAATGCATTAAAGCAATGCTTTCTTCTGGGAAGTGCCTAGTGCTCTCACAGCGCATGCGCATTAGCCCCATGAGGCGGGGAGAGGGGGGAGTGAGTGGCAGGAGGGACCTATAGTGAAAGGAATACAACTTTGTATTCCTAACACTTTAAAATCCCTTTAATTTTCTCTCCTAATAATTATAAAAAGCCAGCAGATCCAGCCACATTGTAAGAGTGGCATACACATTTGTGACATACTGAAATGGAGAGATGAGGTGGATGGCCCGGATAATAGTGAGAAGCAATAGAGTGAAAGACAAGTTAGATCAAGCTTTATATAAAGGTAAATATTTTCTGTACCTCATTCTCTTTGGCTGTTAGTTTTTCTGTAACGAGAAGTAATTGTTCACTTGGTGGCTGTTCATTTGATGTGTGGCTCCGATGTACATTTTTTATGTCTTGGATAGGGCTGTGGGTGTTTCTCTCATTCATGGATAACATTTGATCTGCAAAATAAAAACACAATAATCACAGAGAGACAGTCATGATAATCATTTGATCCTACACACATGAATAAACAGAAGAAAGATAAACTTCCTGAATATAGCACCATATAATGTAATGAGTGGGAAGCAGCGTACAGCAAAATGTCTTGTCAATGATTTTTAATTTTGTATACCTAAATGCAATTGTCTGCAAAATGCAGAGCAGAACAAGTCATCTAAATAGAGGAATGTCAATATCAAACCAAATATCACTTAATATCTCAATACTCTCACATTTTTACGAGTAGACTAAAGGTCGACTTCAAAAAGCTTTTATAAGCTGCCCTTGCTTAAAAGTGAAGCCTTGCCTAATAGTCCATATCACTAGAAAAGCCTTGGATGACCTTACCCTTTGAGATACATTTCTGCTCAGCCAGATCTAACGCTGATTGTACATCAATGAAAGTAGGCTTGAAAACGGCAATTTTTGACTAAACCACATCTCTAATGAAAATTAAAGGTCTTCATGTTCTCTGTCATCACTCACAGCGTGATGATGCAAAATTCTGTTAATGCTTTTCACTGGGAAGCATTGAATTCAATTCTTGTCTTTGAGAAGCATCAGACTAGCAGAGTGAAGAGATTGCTGCATCTTTTATGGTGTTTCTTTTATATAATTTTAGGCCCCCAATTCTTCTCTACTAGAAGCACCGATTGGACTGAGATCATCAGCATTGATGATTTCAGAAGAAGTAGAGAGGCTGCACCAAGGAGACTGCCCTAGTAGTGGAATAAGGATGAAATAGCATTTTTTTTGTTTTGTTTTAATGATGGATAAGAAAACACGTCTAACATTAAAGATAATATACTTAAAAGTAATATGTTTATAATATACGTATCTTTTTATCCTTACAAGGTTTATCGAGCGTAATGGAAGGCACCTTTACTTTAAGAAATGCTGAATCAAACTCAGAGGGACTGGACAATAAAAATACCAAATCACTCCATTCTAATAATGATGTGCTGACAGTGAAGCCAGCATGTTGGCACTGTGTCTACGAATGGTGGGAAGAAGAGTGAATGTTACAAGTTCTCTTTGAAACCCCTAAATAAAGAAGCAGGGCTATACTTTTTGATAGCTCCAAGCTACTTGGCAAACATTGAACTTATCAGCCACTCCTAAAACCAGGTGCAGCATGATCTTACGAGTTGTGCCAAGTTACAGCTCAATATCGCAATCTGCGTTCAGTGAATTATCTGTCCCCCCAACCTCCACTTAGAATATTTTATTTGATGAACACAGTAAGATTTAAATGATCTAGGCATTCAAGAAAATACACATTCAAAATTAGCTATTTTTGTTTCTTCTGTACAATATTGTATGCTAACCCATTTCCTATATTTCCTTAAAGATACCATTGATTTACAGGAAGCTGCACCTAAGCGAAACCTTTTAAATAATTTTTGTTCGAAGCTTCAGACATTCTAGTTGTCTATCCTGTTTGATCAAAAAGTATCTTGCTGTAGATCTAGTTTGAACAAGTTTCCAAGTTTCCTGTTTTACTATCCTACACAAAGCATGCACAGACATGGCACCCTTAAAGAATATGCATTAAGGAATTTGCATTATTTTTTTTAACCATTTCTATGATCTCATGTTCTAAAAATAAATTAGCCCAACCCTAAACCCTCCAGTAAAAGCCTACACTACAAAATAATATATATATATATATATATATATATATATAACCGCATAGATATTGTGCAATGGTAACATTTCCTGAACAGGCAACATGAACATGCAGTTCAGTAGTTTGTCAGTAAAGGTAAGTATTCAGACATGTAATAACTTATCCTGACTATGGGTTCAGTCATGTCAGGAAACAAATAGATCCAACTAAGTATAAGACAGTTTCCTACCAGAGACGTACAAGGCTGATAAATAATAGAAGGTATATTACTAGTCACTATAGTAGGTCATAACCAAATACACCCTGAAATATAAATATACAAACACTAGCTGGTACCATAAACCAAGAAATAGCGACCACAATATACATCGGGAAATTAATTATGTAATCAAAACAAAATTGTTTCTTATGATCTAAATCAGTATCGGCAGAACTAACAGGTATCATGACTTATCTGTCTCTGGGAGCTCTATCTTTATTTTGGCTGTATCATGCTCGAGCGAAAATGAAACAATCCTACTAACGCAAGCTAAATAAAACAGTGACAATATTCAAAGTCATCTTCCATAATAAATGACCATCACATTAGGTAACAGAAAATGAACAGACCCTGTGCGAGGCTGGATTTATCAGTAGGCAGCAATCTACAGTCACCTGTCTCTTAGAAACTCCTACCCTGGCATTACCAATGTGCATTTGTTTTAATATATATACCTGTAGTTATATATCTCTGATTCTGAGGTGGTATTTATTTTTTATTTTTTTTATGAAAGAAGAAGATGTCATTCCTGGTCCTACTGTATCCCTCATCGACAAATTTTGAAGCTTAGAAATATTTTTTAAGTACTATTCGAAATCCTTCTTTTCCTTGCTTGAAGCTGGGACTGGAGGTGATTAATTCCAGGCTGTAATGGTTTGCTATATAATGTATTTACAAATATGCAAAACAACCTATTCAAAATCATATATAGAGATATTAAAGTTGCTGCATTTACAGATGTGGGTGAGCGTCATTTCATTGAGTGCGTTTATAAAATTTATAAAAAACTTACTTTGTAAATTGTGTATCTTTAGCTGAGTTTCCAATTTCTCTTCCTCTGCGTTCCTCAATCTGACTGAAAGACATATAGATTGTTAGTTGTCTGGGCTAGATGCCATTTCCTTTTCCCCTGCCATCCATCTGTAAAGGATAAATTCTTGTTTAATGTTCTCAATTAAAAAATGGTACACTATGGGGTTTAAAAAAAAAAAAAAACACTCTAACCCCCCAATCTCTTTTATACTAGATAAATATTTCGCTCCATTCATTATCTGTGGAGTTCTGTAGCAAAATGAGCAACGCTATGATGATAATATATACTATATGCTATATTGTCAGTATCAATATTTTTATAGTGAATATAATTACCAAAAAGAGACAGATTGAAGAATAATATTGTTCTACCACTTGGTGGCTAAGTAGGCCACCAAGTGCACGGCCTGTGAGCTATTGCACACCTTCCATGGAGTTAAGTTGTTGCTTTTGAAGATCATTGTCCTCATGTAGTATCTCATTCTGGGACTTCAGCTCGATTCTCTCTCTCTCCAGACTTTGCAGATGATCGTGAAGTTGCTGAAGATGTGTGTCTTGTGTTTCTACCCACTGTGGAAACACACCCAATAAATACATATTTATTTGGAACCAGCCATAGGCCTTCAGGTACCCTGTGTGCAACTTAACAATGATGCCCACCAGACCTTCATTATTTATTAAAATCATATAAAAGATACACCATAACTTCAAACTTGCAGTGGTTGTGGTTCTAAACGTTTTTGGTGATTTCCACATTTGTTTTTGTAGATATGTATCTTGAGTTCCCTTGGGCTATTTGGGAATCTTATAAACTTCTAGCATTACATATGTTTTGTTAATTTCATTGCTTCCGCTGAGAGCTGCAGTTTGTCATCCTCTGATGCAGCGCTAAAACAATTAAAGCGGCACTGTCATGCCGAACTTTCCTTTCTTTAATTGATTCCTCTTCTCTCCCTCTCTCAGGATCCGTTCTTCATTTCTTCCTATCTGCTCTAGTTTTCTTTAAAACATAGGACAAAGTAGGGACTACCAGTCTTATGAAGGTTTCCTACGCCTGACCATCTCTGACCAGCGGAGGAGCAAAGTGTGCTTCATTTCCGGCGGTCAGAGAAATTTTCCCACAATTCTTAGCTTTCCTTCCTTTTCCCGTGATGCATCCTGTCAGTATTCCCGAATGTCCTGTCACTTCGACAGAACGCCGGCAAAACCCTGAGCGGCGGGTGGGGGCCCTAAAGGATAATGAAGGGGGACGAACCTATTGGCCCCCCCCCCGGCCCCCATAAATAACAATGAGTGAGGGGAACCTATTGTGTCCCCCCCCCACCCCTGAGCGACGGGTGGGGGTCCTTAATTAAAATGCCCCCCTCCACACTTCAAAGGTGACTAGGGGTCCCCAAGCCCCTAGTCACCCCCCCATCCAAATAAAAAAGAATCCCATACCTACCCCCCTCATCCTAAAAATAGTGAGGGGGGAATAAAATAACTAACTACCTGTAAAAAAAATAAAACTTACCATTTGATGTCTTCTTTTTTCTAAAATCTTAATTTTTCAGCCCCAAAAAAGGCCAAATAAGACCATAATACCCATCGAACATGTTAACATTTTTTTTTTTAAATCAGACGAAAAAGAAAAGACTCAACGTTAAAAAATGTATCCATCTTCACGAGGGCACGGCGCAGACTGAGCTCCGCCGGGCGGGGAAAGGCTTATAAAGCCTTGCCCCGCCCTGCAATTAGGCTCAGAACACTCTGATTGGTTGACTTGGAATTCAACCAATCAGAGTGCTAGTCATTTTACAGAGCGTGGGAAAGTTCTTTGGAATTTTCCCACCCTGTGTAAAATGACACAGAGCACTCTGATTGGATGGATGTCAAGCCATCCAATCTGAGTGTTATGAGTCATTTTACACAGCGTGGGAAAGTTCTTTGGAATTTTCCCACGCTGTGTAAAATGACAGAGCCACAGGCTGCTCACTGTTTAGTAGACATGCCCCTACTCGCGGTAGGGGCATTCGGTAGATTTTAATCTCCCTTATGCTATTATGGGGGTCATATAAACCCCCATAGAGTGAGGGGGGCATGGGGTCTTAGGAAGTGCATTTTACAAGAAGGGAGCTGCGCGCCGGTAGCTCCCTCTTTGTAATAAACTGAACAAATGAACACTGATATTCAGTGTTTGTTTGTTCGTCTGACATTTCTATTCATTCATTCGTCTTTCTGACGAATGAATCGATGAAATTCCCGTTCGCATGCCCAAGTGTTTAATTGGGCATGTGCGGGAATCTCACAGCGCTATCTAGTGTGGGCAGATGACATGTCCCACAGGGACTTCCTCTACCCACACAAAGATGGCGACTGCCTGAACATAGGTCCGGACACAAAATAAAGTAGAAAAATAGGTACTATGGGGGCTTAGGGGCATTTGGAGGAGACTAGGGGGTCAGTTAGATGTAGTGGAGTCGGGAGGGGGGTTAAAAAAAAAACAGGACTCGGCCATGACAGTGCCGCTTTAAATCAGGGCAAGTCAGAAATGCCATGCTCGTGTAATATGTGCATAAAATCTAGAAAATTCCCTTATATTTTTTTTCCCCCTGTTAGAGAGTTTACAGCAGCATTATTAATACTGGGTTGAGGTTCATTCTTTTCAGCATTATTTTGACTGTTTTTATCCAAAGGCCAAATAAGTGGCAGGTATTGACTGGTTCTATAGGTATATAAGGGCAAAGGAAAAGATGTGTCGGTAGGAAGTTGTAGAATGCACTCAAGAATTCTAACAGAAGTCAATGAATACTAATAGTACCACTAATGTGGTGAGAGTAGAGAGCGCATTAGGCCCTCCCCTGCAATTGCAGTTAATCTAAAACTAAGGGGGGCATGGACATTGCACCCAGACTACTTCAACGAGCTGTCCCTTTAAGCAAAGCAGTAAATTATGGGTGAGACTGTAGTGTTCAGTTTGTATAGTCACAGGATATGGAGCGGTTAGTACCTGCAGTTTGCTCTGAACAACATTCAGTTCATTTCTCAGCTCTGAGTTTTCACTGATGATGTCACTCCAATCTTTTTTCAGTTTTTCATATTCTTCCTTCCATAATTCACACTCATCCCCCGATACGGCAAGGGACATCTGCAAAGATGTGAGCACAAATGTCATAAGCAATATCCTGTACTATCCTATAAGAATGATTATATGTAGGCCACAATATATATATATATACACACAATTAGAAGAATACCAAATCAAGAGCTAGCACTTTTCATCTAACTAAAGGGTTACATCTACTTAAAAACATGGGACCAGAAACTTGATTTTTTTTTATATATTTAGATGAATAAATCCATTTGTTGCATAAATGATTTGTGTGTTCCCTAGAAAGAATAAAAAATACATGATTTCCTGGAAAGCAGTCACTGATGGGATAATCATGCAAAGAACATGGCAATACTCTGATCCTCTTTCTCATGGTACCATTGATCATGGCATACCTCCATCTCACTTTGGTGTCTCAAGAAAGAATTCCAAAGCATATTTTGCTGATCCATCCACAACAAGGACCCATGTGTGCAGCACAGTCACTATGCCCTACTAAGCACATATGGCAATGTCATATAGCAGCAGGAATTCCACTACCATTCGTATGGTACTGTATTTTGCTGCACAGAACTGATGGCCTATATATATATATATTTATTTGTACAGCTAATGCTAATGCCAGTCATTGATTATGGAGTTGTAGTGTATGCACCTGTACCACAAACCCACCTTCATAAACTTACTACATTGTATAACTCATTCTGTCGCTTTGTACTACAATGTAATTACTTGACTCACCATTGTGACATGTTAAAAGAGCTATACTGGCTATCCAGATGCACCCTTCATAAGTGTCTGGATTCCAGCAGTAGCCAGTTTAGTTGTGTCCAAGAGCTTTTCTGCGAAGCTCCCATCCTACCCGAGTACAATGCTCTCCCCGGTTCGATCCTCATTTTCCTACAGAGCACTGCAATTATGGCATAACTTCCTACAGAGCACTGCAATTATGGCATAACTGCCCAGACCCCCAGCCTAAAATCCTTTAAGAGAACCTTCTCTACATATCTCCAAAACAGAATGCACCTGTAATCATGGTTGATTATATTCCTTATATGTTCTGTGTTAAATATATGTGTTGTGTATTAATATTATTTATATTATATTGTACCGTATTGTAGCAATGCAGTGTTAGTGGGCCCAGGACATACTTAAAACGAGAGGAATCTCAATGTATCCTTTCTGGTAAAATATTTAATAAATCAATAAATTCTGACTTCTTTTTTCATTTTTTTAACCACTCTATGTTTGGCCCCTGCGTGATCTTGGCATGGATTATGTTTTACCCTATCTATTGCATGTGGTGCTTTCTATTCCAATACTGTATCTGCAATATATATTTAAAGATGGAAAATGTAGCACCATATTTACTACTGTTTTTTCTATAGTCTTTGGTGCCATGCAACTGTTTTCTGTTTATTTTTTTTATTATTTTTGAGTGATTTGACAAAAGCCATGGATCTCCTGGAACCCATAGCCAAGATGCTGGGCAAACACATTCCTAAAACTTGCATATCATTGACATCCCAGATTAGACATTGTCTGATTTCCAGGCGGTGGTCCTGCGAAGGCAGTGATAGGCTGCATGTCCAGGGGGAAGGTTAGCCCAGTGTTTGCAGCCCATCGTTGCAGGAATTGGTGGCATTGGATGGATAATGCAAAAGTGTTACATTTATCATCTAAGTGTAAGGTAACAGAGGAATTTGGGTGCAAGGTGTACACAGTTTGTTTGACAAAATGTTTGCAGCAACCAAAGACTCATCACTTGCATCATAACAATGACAATAAGCTGTTGTGGTTATGGTGCTCAGAGTGTATCTTTAAGCCTGGTCACCTGATTGTAATCTTAAGGAAAAGTATGTTTTTAATGTTTAAAGCATTACAAACCTGAGTTTTGTGGAGCTGCCTTTCAGTCGTCAGTTTGTCTTCTGTTAATTTCTGAAGAGATTCGTTAGCTTTCTCCTCGTATCTGTATTTCTGTTCCTCCATCTCCAATAATATTTTTTTCACACTTGTTTTTGGAATGTTCTGTTAATTTATTCACAGGGTAGAAGCAGTTATATATGGCGTGACACATAATTTAAATGATCTAGTACAAAAATAGTGATCAGGCAACACGCAGCCACAATGGAATCACAACAATATACCAAGTTGTAAAATCTCTTAATTGTTAACTGGCCCATTTATTAACAAAACATTTAATAGAAAGTTTAGACAGACAAACAGATAGATAGTTACTTTATCAAGAGCTCATCACCCTGTTCTTATTTGGCAGTTTAAACAGTGACAACAACAGAGTTATTTTTTTTTTTTTTTTTTTTTTTTTTTTTTTTTTTTAAATTCTTTATTTTTGTGGTGCAGAAAGATATGACAGCGCTTATGTGGTACCCCAACGGCATTCCACATGAGTATCAACATCAGTAATAACAGTGGGGTACATGGAATACTTGCACCTTTTTATATAATAATGCAGGATTGAATTCGCTTAACATTGACTAGTTGCGAGGGAGTAAGTGCGCAAACTTTGTACTGAATAGATGCGCAGGTTCAGTATTTCCATGTCGCGCAAATTAAACTAAAGTAATAGGAACACGCTTACACAGTAAATGATAAATTGCTTGCATAAAGGGTGATTAGAGATAGCTTAGGTAATATGATTAACTAGAAGATTGTAAAGTAGCTTAAACAGTTTAAACAATGCTTAACGTTGTTTACAGTGGCCTTAGTGTTATACATATTGATGAGCGCATACAGTTTAAGCTTTGCCACTGTATTTTGTATGAAACATGCTTAAGTTGATCTAGCCAGTGGTTGTGTCAACAATGGTAATAAAGCATATTATATACATACTGACTAAGATATAGCATGGTAGATTTAAGTAAACTATGAGCGACAATCACAGTGTGGAACAACAGAGTTATTTTACTCACTCAAAACAGTTGTTTCATTGTGCATTTATAGTTTTGCAAATGTAAATGTACAGGTGGTTTCTTTATATTATATGTATATTATATAGAAATACTGACTCAGAACTGTAGTAATAACTATGACAGCAAAGAAATACCCTTTAATTCCTATGAAATTAATATAACACGCAGAAATGCCCCATATTAACTAGTAACTGGAAGCCACATATATCATCAATATATCCACACTAACATGCACATTAACTTTTTTTTTTTTTTTTTTAAGTAAATGGTTTCACAACTAGACATTAACAAACCTCAGACATGTTATAGTGCCTAAACATATTTTCAAATATTGGAGTATCAAATTGCCAAAAAAAACATTGCATATGCTATCATAGTAATGGGTTCATAATTGTGAAACAAACACCATAGAGTTTGGTTTACCTGAGAATAAAGAAACAGTTGATTTTCTAGGTTTAAAACTTTGCACTTCAGCCTGTCTTCATTCACTTGGACCTTTAAGGCAGAAGGAAAACCTAGATCATCTCTCAGCTAATGTTACAGAATTATTTAAAACTAAAATATACAGCCACAATACATACACAGGTAAATAAAAACAACGATCTGTATCTACCGGTATTTATGATCTGTTCAAAAACATAACCAAGATGGCATGCATCCTACAAGAGAAATAAGCAGTTAAAGCATACGTCTAAATTAAGATTATGTTACAAACATTGCTTGTAACACAACCTGCAATTTGCATAAGGTGGTTTTATACTTTTAAACACAGCCTATTGGTTGAGCTTGTCACCTTTTTTTCGGACAAACAGGAACGTCCTTCCAGAAAATGTACAGCTGTTAAATGTGCAGAGGCGTAAAAAAAACTATTTCAGCAATATCAACCCATCAGCCCCCACGTATTGTTTAAATTACGTTCATTAACAGACACCTACTTAACCACTTCTCTGCCAGTATGGTTACAAAACAACATCACATATCAGAGCACCCACCTGTTCTCCTAACGTCTAAATCGTCTTAAACAAGCCTGTGGGTTATGTTAATCAGTTTCCTGTTTGTTACTGCTGAACACTGTCTTTCTCCTGTTAGACATCTAACGCACTGTTTCAAACAGGAAGCGTCAGTGACCACATAGGCTTTATATTTATCTGTCAAGCTTACTGACCCCATATAGCTGTGCTGGAGTAGCTGTGTTACATATCTTTATTGGACAAACAAAACATAATTAAAGACACGTTTTACACAAGAGCTCGATTTAGGTATTCATTGGTGTTGTATGTATGTGCAAAATTGCCTTTTATGCCCACCCTTTTTAATTTCTGTATCCCCCCACCTTCCTTGAAAACCAATAAAAAAAAAAACTTTCAAATCGAAAAAAGACACATTTTAAAGAGTTTTTATATTACATGATCTGCTCAAAATTTCATGGTGCAGATTATGTTTTAGAATCTCATAATGCACAATAGTGATGCCATCCATACAATAATTCAGTAATGCACAGATCTCCTACTTGCAGTCTTAAGGGCATAACTCAGGGCAGACCTGGAACATACATATCTCCGTCTCCAGTGTAGCCATCTCTGTTTCATGCCTGATATTAGTGGGCGTTGCATACCTGATTACGACATACTGCCATATTTATGATGTCAGCTGAAATAACTATTATCTGGGACTTTAACCTCTACTAATCACAAGCAGCACTAGGACATATATGTGTCCAGACTATCCTCTCTGTAAAGCCCTTTCCTATAACCCTTACACTACCATAACACTTGATATTAAATATTAACGTCTATACTACACAGCCACTCAACATTAACACACACTACATGATATAATATTAACCCCTACACTACACAATCCCTTAACATCTACACCCACACTACACAATATAATACTAACCCCTATTAACTCCTACACTACACTAGCTCAATCACAAATATACAACACACTAACACTAAACATTAAACTTTGCAGTAAGCTAACATAAACCATGATCCAATATATATATATATTCTCTGGTCCTTGGCCATAAGTGTCGAAGGGCTGGAAGCAGGAACAATATGAATGAATCAATAACATCAAAATGTGGGGAACTGAAATCCAAATGCAGTACAAATTATTGAAAAAACTCATAAGTGGTAGTCATGTACTGGCTATTTGCACCTAAATTTTATAATTTATTTCACAATTCAGTATTAATGAAATGTATCACTAGGTTTCTCTTCAGATCTTGTTAATAAGTCCAAATGAAGAGAAAAGGTTTTGGTAAGACATTAAGACATGCACCAATGGCAGGACTTCCCTGTGCTGGTTTTGTCCTCCCCTAGGCCCATTCTCTCTGGCGTCAGCTGGGACAATAAGGGTTACTCTGACTACAAACTGTGTTTTATTGACATACTGTTTTTTACGCTTGGTGTAACCCTTTAAACATGAATGAATTCAGCATAATTGTTCCAGAGCAGTTCACTAATCTGGGTAATGGCAGAATTAAGCTAAAAAAAGAACAATTCTTTTTATAAACTGGAATTTTTGATACCTCTATATCTGTGTCTAAATTAAAATATCTGTTGTGTATAAAGCTTTATATATCTTGGTATAGATCCAGAAATACATAAATGTATAAATATCTGCATCTAATAGCCTGGGCTTGTATAGATCCAAATATCTTTGTTAATGTATACAGCTAGGGGCTTGTATAGGTATTATCATCTGTGTTATTGTGTAGAGCTGGGGTGCCCGTTCCTGCAGGCTTTTCAATATAAATGCTGCCTTTTCAGACAAAAGGCAGTGTTTACACTGTGCCTAATAACACCTTTAGGTGCTGTAACTCGGAAGGCTGCTAGAGGTGCAACACAATGTGCAACACCTACGTTAAAGGGATACTCCAGGCACCCAGACCACTTCTGCCCATTGGAGTGGTCTGGGTGCCAACTCCCACTACTCCTAACCCTGCAACTGTAATTATTGCAGTTTTTTATAAACTGCAATAATTACATTGCAGGGTTAACTCCTCCTCTAGTGGCTGTCTACTAGACAGCCACTAGAGGGAACTTCCTCATTTCTAGCAAAGATTATCTTTGCTAGAGCGTCGTGGACGTCCTCACGCTGTGTGAGGACCTCCAGCGTCGCTCATTTCCCCATAGGAAAGCATTGAAAATCTTTTTCAATGCTTTCCTATGGGGAGCACTAATGCGCATGCGCGGCATTGCCGCGCATGCACATTAGGTCTCCTCGGCCGGTGGGCGGGATCAGTCTCGCCCACCAGCCGACGGAATCAGAAGGAGGAGCGGCGCGGAGGAGGAGACAGCGACGAGGGACATCGTCGCTGCCTCAGGTAAGTGACTGAAGGATTGGTGGATGGGAGGGAGAGGGTACCTCCAGTGCCAGGAAAACAGTTTTTTTCCTGGCACTGGAATTTCCCTTTAAGTGTCTTTATGCTCTGCATGGACAACCTGAACGCTCCCCATAGAGATGCACTGATTCAATGCATCTCATGAGGAGATGCTGATTGGCACAGCAAGGTGTTTTGACGTGCATGCACATTAGTCTCCAAAGCATACCCAAGGGAAAGCATTTGATTGGCTGAAATCAGCAAGATAAATGATCTCAGCCATGGAGATGAAACTGGGCCAGCAGCAACGAGACCTTTTTACTCCAGAGAGAGGGGGACTGGACACCTAAACATTTATTCCAGAACTATAGTGTTAGGAATACATGTTTGTATTCCCAACACTATAGTGTTCCTTCAAGCTGCAATCACCTCAATACATTTATAAAAGCATAAGGTACTTCTCGTGCCACAAAAATATAATCATTATGGGGAGCTGACTCTCATAATTCATATAACTGGTCAAACTATCCAGTTGGAGTTACTGTGCAATTGAGCTCAATTTATATATAGTTATGTTGCATCCTACAACAAATGGTGTACAAAAGTGTGTACATACTGCACAGTCTTGGACAATACAATTCCCAATACACACAGAGCTGAGTATTAAGTTGTCCCTACAACAGCTTAGTACAATGTATTATGCATTATAAGTTTGAAGTAGCAGATTTGTGAGCACCTTCCAAGATTTATCAGATGCTTGAACAAGTACACTTAGAAGCTCTTGCAGGATACACAGTTTCTTTTTCAGTTTCCGCTCTCTCTGTAGAGCTTCCTGTGCAAATAGAAATGAAAAAAAGTAATTTCAAACTAAGTAACAATGCTATATGAAATTATCATAAAGAGACTTCAAGCTTTTATGCCAGGTATTGCAAGGTAAACTGGACAAATCACTGATGTACCTCCGTAAAGATTCTGACTATTAAAGGAACACTCTAATATGTATCCCTAAAGGGGACAGGGACACTGCACCCAGACCACTTAATTGAGATGAAGTGATCTGGGTGCCTAATGTGTCCCTTTAAGTCCTCCTTCAACTATACCTTGCCAAGGTAGCCATCTGTTTCATGCCCTGGTTTTGTCTAACTTTTTTTTCCATGTCTTTGGTTTTTATATCTATCAGTTTCCTACTCTCCACTCACCTTTCTTCGCATTTATTATGGTTTTGATTCTATTTATTTTCCCATAAGATATTGAACACCTTATTTAAAGGAACACTACAGTCACCAGAACAACTACAGCTTAATGTTCTGGTGTCTACAGTATGTCCCTGTAGGCTTTTTGTTGTAAACACTGCCTTTTCAAAGAAAAGACAGTGTTTATATTACTGCCTGGTAACACCAACAGTGACAGTCACTCAAAAGCCCACGAGGTACTTCCTGAGTCAGTGCTGCACAATGTGCAGTACTGACATGGAGCGACTACTTGCTCTGCATGGAGTTACTGAACTTTCCCCATAGAGATGCATTGATTCAATGCATCACTATGAGGAGATGCTGATTGGCCAGCACCTATGGGAAAGCATTGGATTGGATGAGGTTATCAATTCTGATGATGTCAGCCAAGGAGACGGCCAACGCCGGCGGACACGCGCACAACGCTGGAATAAAATAAAGGTAAGAGATCCCCCACAGGCTGTGAGTTAATTCTGTATTTTATCAAGGAATAATCAAAAAGGACTGCCTATAGATTACTTACTGAATCTGATTATTTAACATGTTTTCCCCATCAAGTGTACATCTGTTTTATATTTATAATTTGTATAAATTAAGCACAAATTGTAAACACCTGATCAGTATAAAAATATGAATTACCTAAATTAAAATATTAAGAATGTGGCTACAACCAATATATTTTCTAAAAAGGATATTACAGCTGTGCCTCCATTTCCAGAAATATATATGCCAGTGAACAGGAACAAAAGCAAATATTCTTGAAGAGGAAAATCATTTCAATATTTGAGGTGAAAAGTATGCTCAGCTTGAGACCTTTAAGAAACCTGTCTCACAACTATGAGGTTAATCTTAGAATGTAAGCTCGCTTGAGCAGGGTCCTCCTCTTCAACCTATCGTTCCTGTAAGTTTTCTGGTAATTGTCTTATTTATAGTTACATCCCCCCTCTCATAATATTGTAAAGCGCTACGGAATCTGTTGGCGCTATATAAATGGCAATAATAAAAATAATCTTGAAAGCCTAACATACACAAATGCTAGGTTTCTGGAAATTAAAATATAAGATGCCTATTCCTCGTTATGTAATCAATGTGATGGGAAGGAAATACTGTGTACACTGTGCTTGCAATATTAGAACATTTAGCTCTTTTACTGTGCTTCCGGATAAGATATTAGCCTGTCACCTTACTACTGTCCTACGTATTATACATGATATGATTATAGCTTTTCAAATGTGTGAAAATAACACCCATTACTATTCAGCCAGCCAATAACCATCAACTCACATTTTATATTTTATATATGGACTAACTCACCTCAAGGTATTCAGAAAGCTCCAGCAACTCCTGAAAAATAGGATTTTATAAGACAAAAAAACAAACAAAACAAAAAAATAGCCTCTTTGTTTTTTAGGAAATGTATTATAACATTATACAAACGTATGTGAAAACTTTTCTTAACTTTTCTTAAGAAGCGAAAAAGTGTTATTCATTAAATTCAAAGTTAATTTCAAGCTGAATTGGAAAGTCTCTAAGGCAAGTATGTTTTTTTTCAGTTTGGCTATTTTGGCCCAAGAGGTGCAATTCACTTTGAATTTCTGAGAAATCCCACTTGGGTGAATAACCCTGTATTTTTAGCTGCTTTGTGTCCCTCCCCCTACACAGTAAGACATGGACCAATGCTTTGCTGCTGATGCAAACAGTGAATGTTCTCACAGGCTTCTGCTTTGTAGTGATAAAAGACCTGTAGCTTGACAGGAAACCAACTTGTCCATAACAATTGTTTTAAAAGATTCCTTATGTCACAATGTAGATGCCATTATCAAGGGATACATAGAAAAAGAGGAAAACTTCATAAAAAGAATTGGTTGTTTTGTTATTCAAAGCTACTCACTAAGACACCTTTGTGCTAGTAACATAATGTACAGCCAACATTCCCCCATTGACCTCCCCCACCTTCTCACCACTACAACTAGCAACTACAGGGAAGGGAAAAAATACAGCTTAAAGTAGTTGTTCTGTTGTCCTCAGCCTGTCACTGGCTAGGAACACGACTAGTGGCAGTCACTCACACAATGTGCAGCACTGACATTCAGGGTCTCCACGCTCTGATTCAATGCATCTCTATAAGTAGCTGCTGATCGGTACAGCACATGCGCGCCAGCCTCCCATTTCTTTCCTAAAGCATTGGATTGGCTGGAATGATCACGTTTGATGATCTCAGCCAAGGAGGCGGAGCCAGCCACAAGGAGACCTGTGTGACGCTGGAAAGAGGTGTGTAAAATCACCTTTTACCTTGCTGACAATGGAGCTGGGGCCCTAAATAGTGTTATTAGAACTATAATGCCAGGAATACACGTTTCTATTCCTGACACTATAGTGTTCCTTAATAGAAAGATAAAAGTATACTGAATGCTATGTACAGGTAAGAGCTCTCCCTATCCTGAATCTGTGTTAACCTGCTCTACTCTAATAGTCCTTCTGTAAAATAGAAATAATTTTCTGGGACCCAAACCATACTAACTATGCACAATTTGCTACAAAGCAGTTTGTGTCTCTTGGGGCTTTTATCTTAGTAGCAAGGACGTTTTAAAAAACTGAGTGAGGGTCCAAAGGACCCTGTACTGGAAAAGAATTTAAAGTTAAAGGGACACTATAGTCACCTGAACAACTTTAGCTTAATGAAGCAGTTTTGGTGTATAGAACATGCTCCTGCAGCCTCACTGCTCAATCCTCTGCCATTTAGGAGTTAAATCCCTTTGTTTATGAACCCTAGTCACACCTCCCTGCATGTGACTTGCACAGCCTTCCATAAACACTTCCTGTAAAGAGAGACGTATTTAGGCTTTCTTTATTGCAAGTTCTGTTTAATTAAGATTTCCTTATCCCCTGCTATGTTAATAGCTTGCTAGACCCTGCAAGAGCCTCCTGTATGTGATTAAAGTTCAATTTAGAGATTGAGATACAATTATTTAAGGTAAATTACATCTGTTTGAAAGTGAAACCAGGTTTTTTTTTTCATGCAGGCTCTGTCAATCATAGCCAGGGGAGGTGTGGCTAGGGCTGCATAAACAGAAAAAGTGATTTAACTCATAAATGACAGTGAATTGAGCAGTGAAATTGCAGGGGAATGATCTATACACTAAAACTGCTTTATTTAGCTAAAGTAATTTAGGTGACTATAGTGTTCCTTTAACAGAGCCCATACCCAGCTGGGCCATCTCTTGTAACAGGCTTGGCTGGATTAAGATTCTTCACTTGACAGAGAAGCTCACATTTTATGATGTTTTAGTGTGCTTTGCTATGTGGAATCCAGAGCTTACTACAGTGCAGTGGAATTTATGGTGAGAGTTGGCCGCACTGTAATCAGCTTGGACTTAACCCAGTCACACTTTAGGGGAGAGTTCATCTGCAGACAATGGGGCTGAAAGCATGGATTAGAATTTAAAAGCTGGACTTTTACGGGGTTTTTTTATACATATTTTTTATAAGTCTGTTTCATAGAAAGAAGATGAAGATTTCAAAAGTTTCAGTTACAATATTAAATATTAAAAAAATATGTGTTTAATATTCTTTATGGGATGACAGCTAAATAAGTAAAGGAAAACTATAGTATTTGAAATACATGTTTGTATTAGTGACTCTGTAGTGTTCCTTTAATGTGTAGAGCAGGAACCTTTGGGACTCCTTCCCAGTGGCAGATTATGGAAACTGGGAAACTGAGCATTCTTTGGTTCTTTAAAAATAAATAATTTGCCGTTGGATCCAATTTGCCACATTAGGTGCATGCAGTGGGCTTTCAAATAAAATATAATTATATTGCCTATTTGTTATGAGATTTTTTTTTTCAGGCAAAGCGAACAGTTTTACATAGTATAAGATACGCTGTTCATTTCCTAAATCCCTCAATGAATCTAAATGGAGAGAATTATCATTATAGACTTGGGCTCCAGTTCATGTCTTGGAAAAACATATAAATAAAAATTGCAATTTAATATAAATGTCACATTGAGTGCTGTGATAGAGCATATCTAGTGATCAGTACTTCACTCACGGCTTCATCTCTATGTGAAGTGGCAGGAGTGGAATATGTAAGAATATGTTTTCATATACAAACATGCCCTATTGCAACACCTGGGTAAATGAAGGGGGGGGTTTAAATATCAAATAACATGAAAAGTATTATGGGAGTGGGGGTAAGCTGAAATATATTACATGGAAGATGAAATAGAGAGATATGATAAGGGGGATGGAATATGAAAGAGAGGTATGTATGTATGTATGTATGCGTGAGTTTGTGCCTGTATTATTTATGTGTGTGTGCATCTCTGCATTTAAATGAGTGTCTGTATATGTGAATCTATGTGAGTGCCTGTATATTAGTACACGTGTATGTCTGTATTTGTGTGTTTGTGCATGTGTTTGTTATAAATTGTTACAATTAGGTGTATTCACAAAGTGTTGAAATGCTGCGGAATGGTGTTAGTTATGCAAAACTTATCATTTCATGAAAACACACTGAACGTTTCCTATTTAGCTATCGAAAAAAGACAATTTTTTTTTTGTTATTTTTTTTTTTTTTTAAATCTCTGCTTGCCCTTTCAAATCAGTTGGATCTCTGTATAAGTATATCAAATCTTTATTTGTCAACAGCCAAATTGCAACCAACTTCCATACATTAAAGGGACACTGTAGACACCCAGACCACTTCATCTCATTGAAGTGGTCTGGGTGCTGTGTCCCTTTTGCACATAGTGCTGCAATGTTTATGAGGATTCATGGCCCCCACCCTGGCATAGCTATAGTTAATAAAAAAAATAAAATAAAATAAAAACACCGCAGATATATGCAGATATCTCCCCTACACACAATTCCCAGAAAACACTACAGATAGACCACACATACATGACACAAGCAGCCCCCTCCCACAATGTTACAAAGAGCTCATGCCACACATACAGTACTATGAGCAACCTACATATACACATTGAACATCAAAGACAGCCCATGCACATTATAACACACCAGACAGGCCATATAAACAAACAATACTACAAACACCTTTCTAATTTTCTGCATCTAAACGTAGTTCATTCTTTAGAGCTGATTGGCATTACACAGATTTAAGAGAACATATATACCTGATGTAAATCTCCCATTATATGACTTTCTGATTTTGCCATCAAGATACACTTGAAAAGTAATGAACTATTAATATATTCTTCCTGGCAAAACATATTCTAAAAAAAATAAAGATGTATATGAATCTAAATGCCATACTTACCCCATTTAAAACAGTCACTGAGCTACTGTAAAACATTAAAAATTAGCACACTGTTAATTCATCAGGGTAGAAATTCTATCTCACACAAATTAATTTTGGTAGCATTTAATTTGGCATTATAGAAACTTTGTAATTACGGATAAAAAAAATGGCTTATGTCCCTATGTCCCTATGTGTGTTAGGTGTGCATAGGCACCCCCCTAATCCTTGTCTCCTGTTTTGGTTGCTAAGGGAACTTTTCCATGGGTTTTGGTGAACAAATGGTAAAATATTTTTTGGCTGCGCACCCTAATGCAATGTTCTGCACACAAATATGCTTAGGTCAACCTTTTACATGCCCTTATTGCAGTACTAAATCCTACTTTTCTAAAAGAGTTAATTAAATCAGAATTTTGACAGCACACTGTAGATTGTAATTTCAATATATATATATTCTTATGATGCTGCTGCATGTAAAAAACTTTTTTAGAGGATGATCTTGTAAAGTGCTGGCAATGAATAGGCCAGCAGATAGCTGTTGTTCTATGTTCTGCACACAAGAGTAATATACCAGGAAATCTGCTTTTAAAACCATCAAAAAATTTGACAGGCAGGTTTTACCGCTTGAAAATAGTTGAATGGACGGATAGCACCAGGGGACTGCAAGCACTCTTAGTAAATTCAATTAGATTAAATAATTATAGTGCCAAAAGTTTACCTTTCATTTTTTTGCATTTACTTGAGAAGTCTATACTCCCTTATGACACTGATAACATCGACCTGTATTTTCTATCTGTACTTACTCTGTCTGTTGACTTGACTCTCTCTTAATACACAGTGTTGGTGGGTCCTGTACAGTCTGAACACCTGTGAATAACACAACAACATATGTTTCAGCTATATATTTATATTCACTTTTAGAAATTAGAAAATGTTAATTCAATTCATTTTGCCCAATCTTATTTTCAAACATCAGTACACGTGCCTATAAGCCGAAAGGGACTGCCTATAATTTCTATTTCAAAAAGCTGTTTATTGAGCAAGGTTATAGCAGTCAACAGTACAATTGAGTATGCAACAGATAAACTAGACAACTAGGGCTCAATGGCTAGTACATGGTATTATGCCACATATTGCAGCCAACACGTTTCCTATAGTTCAGGCTAAGTATCCTTATGACAAGTAACATTTTGCAGTAACAGCAGGGATAGTATACTGATCGTTTCAATGAAACAGGACAGCAATGTGTTTGTGAGACAGTTGCAACATTCAGTGGTTTGGTTGTAAGTGTAGCAAACACATTAGACACATAGGTCCAAATGACAAGCTAAAGTCAATATCGTAAGCAGCAGGAAGCGGCAAAGAAACTGTCTTCAATGCATGCTAAGTGTCAGTGTAGTGTATATTATTGTTCAGGAATAATAGAAGCAGTATCCTGGCTCGCTCCGTGCAGCAGGAGGTGAGTAAGGATGTTGCTTCTTATGTAGTATGACATTACTTAATGAGTAGCGTTCAATGTTAGAAGAGCCGCCAGTGCGGGTATGCGGCAATGGGTTTGCGGAGTCTGTTGGTTGCTGGGACACTAAACTGCTTACAGACACCTCTCCCTGCTATGTGAGGGGTAGGTGTAGGTACATGAGGAGGGGAAAGGTTGAAGATGCAGTTGCCGAAGCGGGGAGTTACACATTTAAAGAAAGGGACAGGAGATGGGGGGGAAGGGAAGGCTGTGGGATAAGGTCGGGTGTTACTCCCTATAATTTAACAGACGTATCCTGGATGTTTATATCTGTTATCTGCACTCATATGAATCACTTTCTTCAAGTGTTATGTTTTAAACAAACGGTGCAAGCACTAAAAGTGGTGCAATCATTATAGAAAGCAGTGGACCAGTAGACATATTTCATTGGTGACTTCTACCCTCTCACATGTTTGCACAACTTTTCTAAATGAAATAGGGAAACATGTTACTGCAGCTACAGTGTAGCTGCAGTGTACAGTGTAGGTAAGTGTGGTTTTCCCAGAAGAAAGGCTAACTACTAAATGTACTGCTATAAGGTATGCAAAGAATGGGCTTCACTTTTTACATGTTTTTTTTTTTCTAGTGCTTTTCCTTTTCATTTATATTTATTCCCTTATTGAAGTCAAACTATTCCTTATCTTTCCTGTCCTTTTTGATACGTCACTTTTTATTATAATATTTTTTTCTGGTTACAAACTTGTCTCTTTCAACATATAAAAAATAATAAAATTAAAAAAATCAGTGTAGACGTGTTTAATTTCTTTACAACATATGTTTGCACCAACACCAGTTTGGCAGGCTTTTTATATTCTTCATTTTTTTTTGGTCAATGTATAAAAAAAATATTTATACTGTGAATGTCCTTTTTTGCTATAATATAACTATTTTGTTCTTTAATTTTGAAAATGTGTGTGTTTTCTTTTTAATTAAACAGTTGGTTGCATTCAAATGAATAATAAACAAGGCACAAAAAGATACAAAAAGGAATAAAAGGCAGAAATGGCTGTAAAACGGCTTCAATGTACTTATACAAAGGGTCAAATTAAAATAAATGCAACATTTTTACATATGCTCCTTGTTTTGTGACATCCAGAGAATAAGGTGGAACACTTTTAGCATCATACTGTAATGGTTATGTTGCCAGCAGTGCTCCAACACACCCTTCCCCAGGACCCTAGCATTGCAGGGCTTAGCCCAGGAGTGCTAACAGAATTTTGGAATTTCTGGCTCTCCGGTGGAGGCAGTGAGCAGCACCTGGTGAATCATGGGCAATGTCAAACGTGAGGCCAGACATGGGTTGCTGGCATTGTGGATAGGTTTGGTATAGACACACTTCTTTTTAGTGAGGATATATAGATTGGGGCACAGTAACAGAGAACTTTGTAAGTAAGCACTAAGATTTTATATCAATTACTAAAAGACACAGAAAGCCAACCCTGCAAACGTATAATTACAGAATGTAAAGGCTTGCATAAAACCCAAAGGCCCAAACTGTAGTAATCCATCTCTGGGCAAACCTCCCCTCTGCTTGTAGCTTGTTATTGTCGCCCAAGGCTGGATGGATTTTGGAAGATTATGTGAGGATAAATGGAGGACTGGGCTTTAGATGGCAAAATATTTCCATCTTCATCAAGCTACTTGAAAACAGCTCAAAAGAAAATGAGAAGATGGTGGCCAAATATTTCTTGCCCTATAAGTTCTATGTTAAACTGCTGTGGGTTCTATGTTCTAGACCAGACCAGTCAATCTTTAGTACCCCAGATGTAGTAGACCACATCTCCCGTAATGATGTGGCAGCATGACTATAAGAGCATTATGGCAGATGTTGTCCACAACATCTCAACATCTGAAGTGCCAATGGTTTCCTACCCCTGTTCTAGACTATACAATAGTTCACATCAACAGTAAAACTATGTATCAGTGATCTCGCAAGATAGAGCAGTGACTATGCTGGGTTTAAACATACAGCACACCGATCGAAAGGAATTCCACAACAGAACAGTAATATCAGGATTATTTACTGGAGTGAGATTTTTTAATTCACTTTGAATAACCCTGTTTATGTATAGCTTCTTTGAAAGTGTTTTTCTCACCTCTCTCTCTTGTTGATACATTCTGTGTGTTTATCCCTCTGGATGAAGGTTCCCATTGAAAACTATAATTCATCATATCTGGTCGAAAACCTGCAGGGTTTCTAGGGGAGCTACTGGAGTGATTATGATGCCAGGAGATCTGTAGGGGTGAAATCACATATATTTATTTCATAATTCTTTGTCAAACATATTAACCCCATGGTAACATTGAAATCTATTACAGATTTAGCCATCAGCCTCATATTTAAACGAGCAATAAGCAAAAGCAAATTTTAGTGTATTTCGAAAAGAAGACAAAAGCTCAATCACACATCTTAGAGCAGTTGTTTTCTTTGAATCAATGCTGTGCATGAAGTGTGGTGGGATATTTGGGTAACCCCTATTGCTCATATACTTCTATCCTATGGACTAATATAGAGGTGATGGACCATCTTACAACTAAACTGTGGGCCGTAGAGATCTACTCTGTGGGCCGTAGAGATTCCCATTAAGGTCTCTGGAGTTGGGATCAGAATCTCGACTCCACCTAAAACTATGCTGTATGAATATACTGTCAATTGCTGAAACAGTTATAGATTTAACTAAAACATTAAGGAAGACAATGCTATGCATCTTACTAATGCTGGTATTCATAAGCATCTGATAGCAGAGCATCTGATAGCACCATTGCAGCATCTTGTTGGTAAATGTATTACATTATTGCACATACCTATCTCTATTACCTCCTTGCTTTGAACTGAGGACTATAGTGGTAAGCAGCCACATGCAAAGACTGTACTCACGTCTTTGAGGATGTACAATGACCCTGGACTTTGAGTGGTCCGAGGACTAGTTGTAATAAAAATTACCTTATTGTTTGGTGACACTTCTTCTTCCTTTTTGATCTGGTTTTCTACACTTAGTCTTACAGGAGAGCATTTACTGTATTTGTGGTATTTGGGAGGAGACTTTATACATTTATCTCCAGTATTCTCAGCGTAGAGTTGTCTCCTCCTGAACAATTCCTGTTGACGTGGGGATGTTTGCAACTTCTCTTGGTCACGTCCCCAGTCTGGACTGTTCTGGCGGCATGAGGTAGCATTATGACGGCTTCGCAAGGCTTCATGGTATTCCAACCTCCTTTCATGTTTGTCCTCAAAGCTTTCTTGGAAATGTTTTTGGTTTATGGGGGACATTGTAGCTTTAGCAAGCATAGCTGGTATCACAGAAGAAAATACGTCTATTCTTACACCATTTACATTTGGACTCACCCTTCAGTGTCCACCTAAGAAAGGAAACATATAAAGCGTGTTGATATGTGAGTGCCAGTTTCATAGCAGTATGTGCACTTTTCTAAAATCATGGTCTTCTGAATAATTGTAGATCACTGATATGTATTATATATTTATCCCACTGTAGTCAGCGCTAATGATATCCCACTACTCTAGATTGGCTTCTTAAATTAATGGCACTTTGTTCAATGATTGGGTGACTGTTAGTCTAAACTAAAGCATAGTTATTGACATTCACAGTGAAGCACAGTAGGCAGTAGTCTATAAGGCTAGTTGTACGCAAATGCCTTTTCAAAAAACTATAACTGCTATTGATATAAGCATCTGAATTTTAGAAAGAAGCACTTTATTGAAAAATCCCAAAGCAGTACTAGGTCAAGATTTAAATGTATGTGTATGTATTCAACATACTATAACATTCTGAAAATAATTCTGAAATCATTTTGAATTATTCTAATTCTTATAATGTAATATTGGTTAAATGGACACTACAGGCTCACTTAAGCTCATTGAAGTGGTCTGAGGACAGTGTCCCTCTTGCACTTAGTGCTGCAATGTAAAACAATAGAGTTTTAGAGAAACTGCAATGTCTACATTGCAGCACTAAGACAGCCTCTAGTGGCTGTTAAACAGACAACTACTAGAGGCGCTTCTGGAATGTTACCGGACTTTTGGTTCGCTAACTGACGCTGGATTTCCTCTCGCTCTGCATGAAGACATCCAGTGTCAGCTATTTCCCCATAGGAAAGCATTGCTTTCCTATGTGGAGGGCCTAATGCACATGCGGACGCGGCACTTGCACATCAGCACACCCCTCATCGAGCGACGTCAGAGGAGGCGGAGCCGCGACCCAGTGCCGAGGGACATCAGTGCTGGGATCGGGTAAGTAATAAGCGGTTTTCAGCCCTTTTTCATTGTGGCGATGGGAGGGCGGAGGGGCACGAGGGAGGAGGAGGCAGAGGGAGCTATATTGCCAGTAATACAGCTTTGTATTACTGGCACTGTAGTATGCCTTTAAGTGCTAACTTTTCCATTCTATTACTTTCCAGCTATGTTTTTGCTCTGTTTCAACACATTCAAGGCACATTGGGGGCATTATAAGTATATATTTCTGCAGTAATATACTGTATATAATTAAATGACACTATAGCTTTTGTAGAAAAAGAAAATCAAACTCATATAACTCTTAAGTGAATATTTTTTCTTCTTTCTTTGGGTAAAATAGTCTTGCCCTTTTTCTAAAATATAATGCAATCAGACTTCAAATGTATTGTTCACTGTAGATATTATTATATAATTTTAATTTTATAGTTAATTGCATAATAAAATTTCTAGCACTATATCATTTTACGCAGGTTCTCTCTAATAATAGATATCTATTTAAAACAGATTGCTGAGATCTCATTCTATAAAAACAAACAGTGTAATTTCTCATCATCACTGTTATACGTGGAAGAGAAAACAAGGCAGCTAAGAACACAGAGGATACTACCGTATTCAAATCGTTTACCACTGGATTTTCTGCCAGATACAATTCTTTATGAAAAATGCAGAAATCAATATATTGACATCAGTTGCATGCTCCATGCTTTCACGGTATAATGCGTGCATGGCAGTAGATCATGTTCATTTATAATTGCTTACGGAATTGCTATCGCAATGCTAATAATACAGTCACAAAATATAATTGTGCCACCTTTTTATTTGGGAATTTAGAAAAAAATGCAGTAATTTTTAAACTTCTTTGGGAAGTAGTATTAAGAATTGATAAGAGAATTGCAAATTCTAGACTAAGGTAATCAAAATGGAAAAATTCTCCAGCTAAGCTATTTTTCAAGCTTGATTATTATAGCTATTCCTTTGCAAGTTCTCCACGTTTTGCTCATTACTTAGTAAACAAATCCCTAAGAGATTGTGATGAACAATACTTTAAGAGCAGTAACGGAGTAGCACCTGCATTTTCATGTCTGATCTCTTTTTCAATCTACAACCAAAAACAAGGAAAACTGGTCAGACAGCTTCCGTTCACCATAGTATTGTAAATAAAGACATCCCGTACTCTAATGCAACAGCCTCTTCGAGAGATCTATGAACAAAATATGTAACAAAAAAGATGTACGTGATCTCACTTCTAAGGATCACGGTATCAGTTTTAATGAAGAAAACCAACACAAAAAAAAATTACTAACCAGTTATCTTGCTGCTTGTGAATCCTGGGGAACATAAAATATTTGTGTGGTTTTTTTTGGGAAGGTCTTGTGTTTTTTGTGTGTGAATGATGATAGGCTGTTGACAGGTAGGTGTGACAGATGCATGTCTCCTCTTGTCACAGGTTCAGGAAACTTAGCCAGACTGTTTATGTAACTCACACATTGGCCCATGCTTACTAAGGAATATCTTGCTGCAAGATCTCAGGCTAGACTGCAGTTCAGAACAGTCAGGTCTCATAGAGCTACCTAGTACGAATATGGCAAAAATCAAGCACCATAGGCATTTAATTTTACTCATGGTGCAAGGACCATATCAACACACATTCTTTTCTGTTTTTAAGTCCACCTCCCTGGCCTACCATTCACCTTTTTTCTGTGTTTAGGACAACCTCCCTGGCCTGTCAATCAAGCAGTTTGAATCATTTCTTCCTTACTTTTATGTCTGATATCAGTACACATATCATGCTAACCCCATAAGATCTAGATAAGCTGCCCATGACTGAGTGAGTCTCTCTTTCTCACATACACACAAATGATGATTCACTATAGTGAGAACTCAAAGTGAATTCATTTCAAATTTTAGGCTAAAATAGTCAAACTTTAAATTGACACTATAGACACCCAGATCACTTTATCCCATTAAAGTGGTCTGGGTGTAGTGTTCCTGTCCAAATCCAGCCTGTTATCCTGCCTGGATTTCCGATAACAGTAGGTGCTAGAAATGGATATTTAAAGGGACACTCTAGCTTTAGGAATACAAAGATGTATATACACACATAAGTAAGTGTGACTGAGTGTCACAAACGGCGTGCAAGGTAGCAGTGAGGAAGAACAAGAAGATTCAAGCAGCATCACACTAGACCCCAGGGAAAGGACCCACTGGACCCAAAGGAGAGGACCGACACCAGATCTCCCAAAGGTAAGGAGGTTGGGTGGGCCTCAAAAAATACATAAAATTAATTTGTGAGTGTTTGTGAGAGAATGCATATGTGTGAATTTGTCAAATCAGTGAGTGTGTGTGTCTGTCAGTAAGTGCATCTGTCAGTAAGTGTGTGTGTCTGTTAGTGTGTGTCAAAAAGGCAAATGTGTCTGTCTGTTATTGACTGTGTCTGTCAATGTGTGTTAAATCAATGAGACTGTGTGTATGTCTGTGAGTATGTGTGTATGTGTATCTGAGTATGTGTGTGTGTGTCTGTCAGTGAGTGTGTTTTTCTGTCAGTAAAAGTGTGTTGGTTAAATAGTGCGCGCGACAAGGACTGTGTGTCTGACATACACTCACTGACACACTCACTGAATGACAGCATATCTGTATCAGTGAGAGAGTCTGTCTGTTATTGAAATTGTGTGTGCCAATGTCTGTGTGACTGTCAGTAAGTGTATGTCAGTTGATGTGTACCAATGAGAGTGTAAGGGGTGGGGGGAGAGAAGGTGGGGGGGGGGGGGGAATTCTTTGATTCTTGCACCGGGGCCCTGTGATAGTTACGCCCCTGGATGCTCCTAATAAAAAACACTAGTAGGTTATTTACTAAAGTAAGAATTCAAGGTGAATTCAAAGTTAATTTAAAATTTAAGGCCAGAGTAGCTAAATAGAAGCTATTTTTACCTTACATTTTAAATTTACTTTAAATTCACTTTGAATTCTCATTTAAATTAATAACCCAGTAAATATCATTCATCCAATAAAAGATAGCTGTGGTGCTTTGACTGCCCCTTTAATTTAACCCCTTAAGGAACAAACTTCTGGAATAAAAGGGAATCATGACATGTCACGTGTCCTTAAGGGGTTAAATTGTGAAAGCCAGGCAAATCAAAGAAGTTAAAACCTTTTTCAAAATACACTTGTATTGAAGGATATTCAATCCCAAGAGCACCAACATAAATGCAGTAACCATAGTTAAAACTGTGCTTCAGTGTATATCTACACCATAATTTACTGAGAGAGCCAAATAATAACACGTGGGGGGGCAGGGCCCGGTGTCTGAGCGGACTAGATGTGTTTCTCTCGGGCTCCCGCTGAATCGAGCTAAAACCAAGCTATTTCTGACAAAAACCTCTGCTAAACGGCAGCCTGAGCCACAAACAGACTATTAAATAAGCCAGGAGCACGCTGTCTGGTCCGGACCATCTTGAACAGCCACTATATTCGGCTTAGAGGCCTACCTGGACGGGCATAGGCCGCGGCGAGAGGTGGCCGATCTCCCGAGGCGATGCCCTACGAGTGGAGCTTCACTCCTGGAGCCCTGTTCCCCCCCCCCCCCCCCTTTGTCTGGCAGGGGTTATCCCGGCCCCCACTGGGAACCCAGACTCACCAAACATCTAAGCGAAAGCGACGCCCTGACACCGCGCGGCAGCGACAAGATGGCCGCAGCAGCGGATGCTCTGCATGGCAGACCAAGCCTGGAGATCCGGCAGTGGAGGGAATCGTTTGACGCCAGGTTTGAGACGCTATGTCAGGAGTTCTGGCATCGCCTCAACAGGCGACCACAGCCACCTACCTCTCAAGCTGCCAAGCTGGAACAGAAGGAACCCAAGCATGGCAATCCAAACGCCCAAATGCCTCCTCACAGGGCCCCCTATTTGCCAGCACAGAGCCACCCGTGGAACAGCCACGACCAAGCAACAAAAGGCGTGAAGAAACAAACGCAGACGGCATTCTGCACTGCTCCGAGCCTCTGCCCGCTATGGGGGAGTAAAAAACCTGACCACCAGGAACACCCGAATCAGTAGACCCACAGAGCGGGCCAATCTGCAGGCCAGGGAGAGGAAGACACTTCCACCGACGCATGGAACCGGCATCATGCACCCGAGGTACTCTACGCACATACCGACAGAACTCCCGGCACGGAACCGCGATGAGGACGCAGAGCCCAAGTAAACTTTCCATGTACACCCTGCACTTGCCGATCAGAGGAATAGGCTGACCACGCTTCCCTCACTGCAGATGGGTCCACATGCTGAACAGCATCAGGGACTAAGGAACGCCATTTGCCATACGGGTCGAACTCACTTTCATTCACCATAGGTTATGTCAATTTCCCAAAAGTGTTGGGGGACCCAGTGGCCACAAAGCCTTGAAGCTTTATAGGACGACCAAGCAAACTTAGTTGGCAACCCTCATAAGTTTAAGACTCTATAATATTCTCGTTCACTAAGCATGATTGATTACTATACCTGCTTCTAGTTTAATCTACAGGCAATTTGCATGTTTTTATGACCTCTATGCTAATGTAATGCCTTACTATGACTAAGCTTGTTCTCTTACAAAAAAAAATGTGCAGCACATCTTGACCTTATTTGTTTAACATTGTCATTACAACTTTTGTCATAAATCATGAAGTCAATAAGAAAGCTTGTAATTTAACACTGCACGCAAAAAATAAAGAATACAATTTAAAAAAAATTATTACAAGTGAGAAGAGACTTCTGGAAGGACAGAAGATAAAAACACAGTTAAAAAACCCTTTTCTGCTATATTTATCCTCCTAATCTTCAAATTCCACATTACCTTTGGCAAAATAAAAATCCTTATACCATAGGCATCCACAAATCCCCTGTTATCTATACAAGCACTTTTTTGTTAATTTTATTTTAAAAGCTGTCAGAGCTATAACACATACTATGCTTAACATTTTCTAACTTTATTTGGCCAAACAGAGAACCTGGCAGAACAAAACAGTGTAACTCACCTTTAGAGAGCAGAGACGAGGAGGACATATAGTCATTGTTTGTCACTCATAAAGTCTTAATGCCATTTAAAGCAAGCATGTTTCCCTTCAATGTCTTATCAGTTCACAACAGGCTAAAACCAAACATGAGCTTGCACTTTTCAAAGCGCTACTACAACTGGTAATCTTCCCAGTGAACAATGGATGATATGGGAGAGCCCTGTCTTCCTGCATTTGCCCAAAAATTCTGCAACAGTAAAAGTCCACCCCTATGCTGAACTATGTCACAGGGGTACTATGCTTCTGATGTGGAATTATTAAAAATTACTATTGTACTTGTATTGAATTATTGTACTAACTCCATTTTAACCTTATACTGTGACTTCCTCCTCCATTTTGTCCCCCTAACCTGACTTCTTCAATCCTCCATTTTGTCCTCATGACTTAACTTGTTCATTTTAAAACTACATTACGTGACTGAACTTCTCAACCCAATTAGTACAGTAGACAAAGACTGTGTTTTCCTGCAAGGACAAATACCAGGAGGTGCTGGTTACTCCTTAAGACTTGCTGGCTACTCCTTAGAACTTGTAAGATAGTATAGTTTGAAGGCCACAGAACACAGTAGTAATGAAATGTTCTATTCATAAGAGACCTTGCACCTGGACATGAAGCCTGATATCATTGACCGTGTAAAATGACGCTTAGGACCCCCTTATCCCCACCCGTGTCCAGAATAATCCCACCTCTGATGGGTGGGCACGGGACTAACCTTTCTTATTTTTGAACCAATAGGTAAGACACTAACACCGACACTTAACAATTAATCCAATTGATGGTGTTTATTTGCTGATATTCTAATAATCAATGATGACGCAAAATGCCTCTTAAAAGGGCCTGCGCGCCCGCTTTTTCTTCACTTGCCAATAAACTTTCTCGAAGTTATTTTAACCTGAACCTTGTGTGTCAGACTTAATTACTTCAGCGTATATACGCAATTTAATTTTATTGATTTGGACAGGAACAGATAGACATTTGAACATTTTGGTTTACTTTCAAAAAGTACCATAACAACTTGGCGCCCAACGTGGGGCATCGGGCTATGTCCGGCCGGTGAGCCGTCCTAAGGAAGACAAGGGTGGACGGAGGAATCCGGGGGGAAGGAAAGGAGATTGATCACCTCCAGGTACACGGTAGAGACTTCTGCAGAGCCACCGGTATGTTCCGGCCCCTTTGATTGACCCGTCCACGTGTCTGTGACTGCTTCCCGGGAGGACATCAAAGACAGGTAATATCTTGCCCGGTGCCTCGTTACTCACTTGTTTACCTGCATTTTAGTCTATCTGTTGCCTGGGTGTGTTTGAATTGTTTGCCTGTTTCCCCATTTTGAGATAAAGGGGGGGTGGTCCTGCAGGGGATTTGCCTGGGGTTCTGTCTTGCTTGTTTTCCCCTTTTTGGGATAAAGGGGGGTGGACCTGAGGGGACTTGCCTGGGTCTTCGGTTTGTCTGTTTATCTGTTTGTATTTTACCTCTTTTGGGATAAAGGGGGGTGGACCTGAGGGGATTTGCCTAGGTCTTCTGTTGCCTGTTTTACCCCTTTTAGGAACCACGGTGCTGTGGTTGTAGGGAAAAAGGGGGGTTGACCTGTGGATGTGTTCCTGGGGGTCATCTTTTCCTGTTTAACTCTTTTAGGAGCCTCGTGGCTGGGGCTGTAGGGAAAAAGAGGTGTGTTGGATCTGTGGAGATTGTGTAGACTCATAGTTTCCTGGGGATCCTTCTTGTGTCACTTTGATAGCCTAGCTAGCTTCTCTGTGCACGTTACTCTGCTTGCAGAGTGGTGGTACCCTCCAGCTTTGAGCGCTGAGCTGGAGCCATTCCAATTTTTATTTTGTGGTGTGTGAATTCGGGCAGGCATTGCTGTCTTCATCACCACGGAGTAGTGGGACTTATAAAGTGGGTCTTTATAGGGGCACTACAAGAGTGAGGGTAGCGCAGACACTATTAGTGGGCTGCTGTGACGAGGGAGGCATATGGATTTCGGACCGGTGTTAGTTGTTATCCTTGGCCGTTGGTAGTAAGATACTACGGGATTGAGGGAGGTGACTTTGGAGTAAGCACATGAGTAAAGGAAAGGAATTACTGTTGATTTCATTTGAATTGTGATGCATGCACTGTATTTCAATTGTATTGTTGTCTTGTTTGTTTAATAGGAGTCTCATGAACTCCTGTGTCTGTCTCTAAGGATTTTCCTTGCCTTTCATCTTTTCTGTACTTCCTATATTATTATACTATCCACTCCCATTCCTCTTAAAGGAGAAGTGATTGGTCACACACTTCTCACCTCGCTCCAATCCGCGTCTACCACCCCGGGTAGGCGGATTCAGTGACTAGTCTACGTTTTGGGAAGACGCACCTGAGAAAGTCCCACGGTTCTCGGGTGGCAGTCGAGCATTGTAGACGTTCTTGTTCCGTTTTCCTTCTCTCTCTCTATATCTAGGACGCTGGTATAGGGGTAGGGGGATTATGGGGCAGGATTTAAGCAAGCCCAGTAAGGGCTGGTTAGCATGTGATTTGGTAGAAAACAGAGAGGGTGAGGAGATGGTTAAAGGTGTTGTAAAGATTGCAAAAGTATGTAAAATTACTGTACCAACGGGTGGAAGATTGCAACCAGAAAGTTGGCGTAAGTTACTGACAGAAATGAAAGGCAAGCTTACAGATAATGGTTTATTAAAGACTGCTGAAGCATGGTACAGAGTAGCGAAGGCTATCCAGCTAGAAGGTTGGGTTGAGGAAGAAATAAATCACAAAGGTGTGAAATTGTTTGTGTATCATCAGAATTGTGTTGCTGGGGTCTACCCTCAGCCAGCGCCCCAAAGTGGCGCCCAGGGGACGTTTATCCCCAAGGTTCAGTCAGCAGTGGGTGATAGCCAGCTGACTATGTTCCCCACTCCCAATCCTCCTAACACCCATCCCGCCACCTCCCCTGTTTGCCCGGTCCTGAATTCTGATGGATCTTTCTTTTCCCCCTCCCCGTCCCTAACATTCCCATCATCCTCATCCATCCCTACGCTACCTGCTGTACCTCTCCCTAACATTTCATCTGCCATTCCTCCCCTACGCTCCCCCTCCGTTCATGATCCCCTCCCCTCCTCATCCGCCCAACTAACCACCTCTTCCACCCTCGCCCCGACTCCTCCCCCTCCACCCACCCCTACCAATCCCTCTCCGTCCCCTCCCATCTCCACCCCAGTCCAATACCCCACCTCCTTCCCCTCCCCAGCCTGGCCCTACCCCTTCCCATATCCCATGACTCTGCCCTATCCCGGATATCCACTACCCCTTCCCCAAGCCACTCCCCAGGTCCCGGTCATGCCCAGTCCGACACAGTCTGCTCCGGATGTGCCCACATCCAACATGGCCGCCATTTCTTCCCTTAACCCTAATACAATACCCTTTCCGGCCACTAATATGGCGGCCCCCAGTACAGCCCTGATGCCGGTAATTCCCGGTGACTACCTATCCCCCGGTTATGACTCGCTAGCCACCCCCGCATCTGGGACCCCCGCTCATCCTCCGGTCCTGTCACCTTACCCAGGCCCTGCACGAAAGAAAGCTCAGATCATAGAATTAGATGAGAGAGATGAGGATAGTTCATCCCAGGACTCGTCGGAGGCTGCAGGAGCCGCTTCAGGAGCCTCAACTCATCGTTCCATCGATGATCCCTTTGGACACAAGGGCCGGGGTGAACGGACCCCTCCCAAATATGTTGCCTTTAACCCCACCCAAGCTAGCGCATTAATGAGATCGCTCCCCGACCCAGAAAAACAGCCTATGCCTTTTTACCGAGGGATAGTTCAAATTCAAAAGACCTATTCCGCCGCATGGCGTGATTTGCTGAGCATTTGTGCTATTAAAGCAGGGGATGCATACTGGCCGAGCATGGCCCGTCACCTCAGTACAGATCTGCTTTCCAGTGATGTTGATTACCCCTCCGGGGTAACCTTTTGCACCCAATTAAGAGAATGGGCCAAAGACAAACGTGCGGATCAGGCTGCTGGCCTCACTGATGTTATTCAAGACAAAGGAGAATCAGTAGAAAGGTTCCATGCAAGACTGTATCAAATGTTTACAGATTTAGGATTTGATCTTACAGACAAAATTCATTCACAAATGCTGTCAGGTGCGTTTGTCCAAGGCGTTAAGGACTCTATACGCAAGGGAATTATTGCTGCACGCCCTGAATATAAGGTTGTTCCCCTGGATACTCTGCTTTTAGTTGCTAGGGGCCTAGAATCTACCCAGACCCCCAGGAGGCCAAGCTCTGCTCCTCTTATGGTATCACGCAGTACCCCTGTTCCCAGGGGCACCAGACCAGAGGATAGCTTCTGCTTTAATTGCAAAGCTAAAGGTCATTTTAAAAGTGATTGCCCGGAACCCAAAAGAGAGCCAAGAAAGCCATCCAGGCCCGCCCCGGCCACTAAGGCCGAAAAAGGGGTTCCAATAGTTGAGGAACCCGATGAATAGGAAATTGGCAAGCCTGTGTCTGTGACCCCTGTCATGGCAGTGTCTACAGGGGATAAAGGGGGGCCACTTGCCACAGTGACTTTGCCCATTGAAGGCCACCCCACCACATTTCTTGTTGACACAGGTGCAGCCCGTAGTGTTCTGCGAGAACAAGACCTGCCAGACCCATCTTTTCTGTCGAATATTGATGTCTCTTGTGTTGGAGTGGATGGCCAGCCGAGACATAGCCCTTTAACAACTCCACTACGAGTTGGTTCTAGCCTGCTCGCTCGCTTTGTAGTATCCTCCACATGTCCAATTAACCTGTTAGGTGCTGATGTTCTCTCACGCCTGCAAGCATCCATCACCTTTACCCCGGATGGGCAGGTAGAAATGTTTACACCTCTATCTGTATCAGACACCTCAGCCCTGTGCTCCTTGCCTCTGATGCTGCATTTAGAAAAGCCCCGTGAGGAAGCAGCAGAATTAAGGTCTAATTTCCCAGAGGAATTAAAAACACAGGTGCCCGCCAAGTTATGGTCCTCAGGCCCAGAGGACATAGGTCACCTAAATGTTCCCCCTGTGGTGGTGAAGCTCATTCCAGGAGCTAAGTTACCAAGAAAACCACAATATCCATTAAAACCGGCACAGTCTGCTGCCATTTCTATCCACATCAAGGCACTCTTAGAGAAGGGTGCCCTGGTAAAATGTAAATCTGAATGCAACACCCCGTTATTTCCTGTGAAAAAGAAAACTCCAAAGGGTGAGCCAGAGAAGTACAGGGTGGTTCAGGATCTCCGTGCTGTCAATGAAGCTACCGTCCTGGACACCCCTCTTGTACCAAATCCCCATACTCTGCTCTCTGGAGTCCCACCATCTGCAAAATTCTTCACAGTCATTGACCTGGCCAATGCCTTTTTCAGTGTCCCACTGGACCCGTCCTGTCAATACCTGTTTGCTTTCACTCATGAGATGCAACAGTATACCTGGACTGTCATGCCCCAAGGGGCACAAAATTCTCCAAGTCAATTTGCAAAGGCCATGGGCACCATCCTTGACCCATGGCAAGCTGAGCACCCAGAAGTTGTCTTGCTCCAGTATGTGGATGATTTACTGCTCTGTGGAGATGATATACCCACTACTGAAAGGTGTTCAATTAGTCTTCTTTCCTATTTGGCAGAACAAGGATGCAAAGCTTCACTCACCAAGTTGCAATTCTGCCAATCTTCAGTGATTTTTCTTGGACATTGCCTATCTCAAGGTACCAGACATCTTACTCGGGACCGGGTAAGAGCTGTTCTGGACATTCCACCTCCGAGGACTTCAAAGTCTCTTCATGCCTTCCTAGGCCTCATTTCCTACTGCAGAGCATGGATCCCAGAAGCCTCTCTGCTTATGCAACCTCTCTATGATGCTCTTAAGTCTGACCCGTTCTGTCTGACCAATGAAGCTCTGGACAATTTCGGTGCTTTAAAACGTGCCATTGCTTCTGCTCCTGCCTTGGGCCTACCTGACTACTCCAAACCCTTCAAATTATTTGTCTTTGAAAGACAAGGCCACGCAACAGGAGTTCTCACCCAAACGAATGACTTAAAAGGCCGCCAGAGGCCTATTGGATATTTCTCATGTCAACTAGACATTGTGGCCAGAGGGACTCCTTCCTGTCTCAGGGCTGTTTTTGCCGCAAGAGAGCTCATTGAAAGAACCTCGGACCTGGTCCTTGGCCACCCTCTGGTTGTTTTAGCCCCTCATGACATTTCTGCTATTATCAACCAAGTCCAGCTCAAGCACGTGTCTCCAGCCAGACACCTGCGCCTACAGTGTCATCTTCTTTTGCCTGACAACATTTCCATCCAAAGATGTCAAGTGCTTAATCCGTCCACTCTTCTTCCACTCCCTGAGGGGGGTATCTATTATGGATTTATCACAGATGAAACCTACATCTACCTGCTCTGTGGATGTATCAAGAAAGTCATGCATCCACATTTGTCATTTTATGAAGATGAGACACCTCTTTGTGAAGGCCCGGATTACGCCTTCTGTACCATGTGGTACAAGCCAAACATTACTCCCGAACCTTGCTATGAAGATGAGCTTTACCACTGGACCGATGTAAAGCTCACTGCACAAGACTTCTATTGTGACTCTGAAGGTAATAGCATGGTCTTGGTCCAGCTACCTCAACAACTTAACTACCTCTACCGCCATTGGGATACCGCTATCCCACATATTCCTGTTACCAAGTTGAAGACAAGGTCATGGAATGATCTTGGGCCCATGGCAAAACTATGGGCCACCATGAATGAAGAACAGCTACAGGAAAATGGTATTGCCAAATACCCAACAACTGACCTTCTAGAAGCATGGCCACGCCATTTCCTGGAAAAGGAATTTCAAGACCTGGTCATAAAGAATGATTATGACCCAGAAACACCTCATGACTGTTTTGAACAGATGAAAATGGAAACAGTGCACTTACCAACTGTGCATGAGAATCCATTACCAGATCCGGATTTTACCCTGTTTGTGGATGGATCAAGATATGCCGATGAAGGAGGAACATATCACACAGGATATGCCGTAACCACAACAGACGAAGTCATCAAATCATCATCCTTACCGCCAGCAATGTCTGCGCAAGAAGCTGAATTACAGGCTCTGACTTCAGCATGCAAAATTTCCAAAGGAAAACGTGCCAACATCTATACAGATTCAAGATATGCTCTGGGTGTGGCACATGACTTCGGCCTAATTTGGAAGACACGAGGATTTCTTACCACCGCCGGTACACCAGTCAAACACAGCACTGCAATCAAGGAGCTAATGGATGCCCTCCTACTTCCCGAAGAAGTGGCCGTTTTGAAAGTCAAGGCCCATGGGAAATTGGATACAGATGAAGCAAAGGGCAACCATTTGGCTGATCAGGCTGCTAAGTTAGCGGCCAGGGATCTGCAGGAAGTGGATGAAGAAGTGTCCGGACAAGAAGAAGAAGAAGTCCCTATTTTTGCTCTGCAAACTCTTCCTACTGATTTGCGAATTTTACAAGAACAGCAAGCTGCAGTCACTCCTGAAGAAATCCAGAAATGGAAAAAGAAAGGAGCTGTCCAAAAGGACGGAATATATTACAACAACTTTAAATTTTGTCTTCCCAGAAATTTGTATCCAGCAGTTGTCCAATGGGCACATGGGCCTGCACACCTGTCAAAAGAATTGATGGCCGCCCTTATACAGAAGTATTATGAAGCACCTGGAATCACAACATTGATCAATAGCTTCTGCAAGGCCTGTGTCATTTGTGCAAAATGCAATCCAGGAAGACCAGTTAAAGTACCTGCGAAACACCTGGCAAAGCCCATGTACCCCTTCCAGCGGATTCAAATTGACCACATCCAAATGCCCAAGAGTGGGCCCCATGAATATGCACTAGTAATAGTGGACATGTTCTCAGGCTGGCCAGAAGCCTACCCAGTGGCCAATATCACTGCAAAAACAACCGCAAGACGCCTACTTACAGATATTGTATGTAGATTCGGACTCCCAGAAGTCATTGAGAGTGATCAAGGTCCAGCCTTTACAGCAACTGTGACTAAAGAAATTTGGACTGCCCTAGGGGTGACTCTAGCCTTCCATACCCCTTACCACCCACAAAGTAGTGGTAAAGTGGAGCGCATGAATGGCACTCTAAAAACCAGAATGTTAAAAATGTCACAAGAAACAAAGATGCCCTGGCCAGAAAGCCTACCAATAGCTTTATTTAGTGTTAGGCACACACCTAGAGGGAAGCATTCACTGTCCCCATATGAGGTTCTATTTGGGACAGCACCCAGGCTAGGTTGTTATTATCCGCAGCAGTTGCAACTCCAATCAGATGTTTTAGTAGACTATGTAACTGAACTTGCAAGTGTCCTAAACAAAATACATGCCCAAGTTTTCTCTTCAATTCCAGATCCCGAATTGGATACAGGTTCTCATAACCTACTTCCCGGAGATTGGGTCCTGGTCAAGAAGTTTGTGCGGAAAAATACCCTAGAACCAAGATTTGACGGTCCATTCCAAGTTCTCCTGATTACCGCAACCTCCGTCAAATTGGCCGGTAGGCCAAATTGGATCCACGCTTCCCACTGCAAGAAATCTCCCGCTCCAGAGGAAGCGAATATCGCACAAACATGTATCTCTGGTACATCTTCTCCCTAATTAGCCTTATGAAGGCCCAGCAAGTAGCCATTACCAAAGACACTAGTGGGTACACTTTCTGGTATAATTCATCGTGCACCCAGGTGGCTACTTATACCTTTGACTACTGTGATATTGTAGAATGCCCATTTCCCACACCACAAATCCAGAGCATCTATAGAGATATCCCTCATTCGAAAGACCCATATGTTTGTGTAGTTGACAAGCAATGGGGGCACAATTGTGACCATTGGGGGGCGGCGGGATGGAATGCCGGGCCTGCCTGGGGTTACAAACCAAAAAGTGCCGTATCTAAAGTAGATGATCATGGTAGATCCCTCCTCCAGAGGATGACTTTGAGAAAGCCTGGGGGGAGTACACCAATGAAATTAATTCTTAACATTGAGCATCCAAGCCCAACAGATGCAGACCAGTATGTGATGGGAATGTATTGGAAAAAAGGTTCCTATAAAAAGTTAGGGCATTTCTACCTCAAAGATATGTGCAACTCTTCTGAGTGGCAAGGGGCCACCCATATGGTCCCTAACCCATTAAAACCTCATATCCAGACCTTTCAAGACATGATGGCCATTGCTAACCCCACTTTTGAAGATACCATGGCCGCTGAAACAGGTTTTAATGATGTAAATTTATGGTTAGAATGGATGAAATATAATGCTAATAAGCATAATAGAACTGCATGTTATGTGTGTGGCGGTGCCCGGCCTCACCTGGGTACCGTGCCTTTAATCCTACCAGTAGATATAGAAGAATGTGTTTTAAGCCTTTTTGCCTATCACTATAATTTTAACAGGTCCATATGTATTGCATGGACAAAGGAGTATCCTCTCCTAACCCAGGATGTCAAACCCCCAGATGGTATTACCGTGTATAAAGGTAATTACACTTGTTATGCTAATTACGATGGAATAGGTAAATTCTTGGGTAACTTTTCCAAGGGGTATTGTGCTACCTACAGAAATGTCTCTATGGACTTGTTGCAGTTTCACACCAGGTCATTAGGGGATATTTACTGGTTGTGTGGGGATTTACAGCTAAGATCCAGAATGGACAAACAGTGGTGGGGGGAGTGTACTTTGGCTAAAGCTATTATGCCTATACATATCATCTCTGACACACACCTCGTCACCCATGGGTCCAAACACACTAAGGTTAAGCGTGACGCCCCAGTGAAAGGAAGTTTTGATCCTCATGTGTATATTGATGCCATTGGAGTGCCTAGGGGGGTGCCCAATGAGTTTAAAGCAAGGGATGAAGTTGCCGCAGGATTTGAATCAATTTTTACCATAGTTACCGCAAACAAGAATTTAAATTGGATAAATTACATTTATTATAATCAACAGCGTTTTGTTAATTACACCAGAGACGCCCTCCAGGGGTTGGCCGAACAGTTGCAGGCCACATCCCAAATGGCTTTCCAGAATAGAATGGCCCTAGATATGATCTTAGCCGAAAAAGGAGGGGTTTGTAAAATTTTGCCCGACACCATGACATGTTGTACATATATCCCAGAAAACACAGGCCCTAATGGTAAAGTTACATTAGCCATAGAAAAATTAAATGACCTGTCTGAAGAGTTAAAAAGGAATTCTGGGATAAAAGATCCCTGGGAAAGATGGTTTGGTTGGATGACAGGATGGCAAAAGGCTTTAATGCAGATTGGTATGGCTATACTAATTTTTCTTTTTATCTTTGCTCTTCTCTTTTGTTGTATCCTCCCATGTCTGAGAAAATCCCTCACGAAGACTGTTGACCAAGAATCCCAAGACATCAATTCACCCTGTCTGCCGCTGCAAACATTCCCTTTCGTTGATAAAGTGCAGGAATTCTAGGAAGGGACTAGCTTAGGGACAGCATCTGTCAGTGAATGGTAAAGACCCCGTGCGGAGAAGTGGTGGGTTAGCTGCCATGGGATACCCATGGGTGTGAAGTGTTCGAGAGCCATACTGATGGATGAGTTAGCCTATTAGGGTCAGCTCTAGGGACAGACTTGCACTTTGCATTAACACCTAGCTAGCGGCCACGGGGTTTCTGTGCCTTTGGGTTAACACGTCTTCTGATACTAACATAATAAAGTTTTATCTCTTAGAATCTAACATTTCATAGGGGGGACTGATGTGGAATTATTAAAAATTACTATTGTACTTGTATTGAATTATTGTACTAACTCCATTTTAACCTTATACTGTGACTTCCTCCTCCATTTTGTCCCCCTAACCTGACTTCTTCAATCCTCCATTTTGTCCTCATGACTTAACTTGTTCATTTTAAAACTACATTACGTGACTGAACTTCTCAACCCAATTAGTACAGTAGACAAAGACTGTGTTTTCCTGCAAGGACAAATACCAGGAGGTGCTGGTTACTCCTTAAGACTTGCTGGCTACTCCTTAGAACTTGTAAGATAGTATAGTTTGAAGGCCACAGAACACAGTAGTAATGAAATGTTCTATTCATAAGAGACCTTGCACCTGGACATGAAGCCTGATATCATTGACCGTGTAAAATGACGCTTAGGACCCCCTTATCCCCACCCGTGTCCAGAATAATCCCACCTCTGATGGGTGGGCACGGGACTAACCTTTCTTATTTTTGAACCAATAGGTAAGACACTAACACCGACACTTAACAATTAATCCAATTGATGGTGTTTATTTGCTGATATTCTAATAATCAATGATGACGCAAAATGCCTCTGAAAAGGGCCTGCGCGCCCGCTTTTTCTTCACTTGCCAATAAACTTTCTCGAAGTTATTTTAACCTGAACCTTGTGTGTCAGACTTAATTACTTCAGCGTATATACGCAATTTAATTTTATTGATTTGGACAGGAACAGATAGACATTTGAACATTTTGGTTTACTTTCAAAAAGTACCATAACACTTCCTTTGCATGTACAAATACCGTACTTGCATATATACATAGGCTATAAGCCTCTGACATACCCCCAACATTTTAAATGGACAAACCGGGACATTGTAATTTTAGGGGTATAACTGGGGGGTGCAGCTAGGGGTTGGGCTGTTCTGAAAAAATATAGGCGGCATAATAAAATTGTAAGCAACTAAATGTTGTTTAAAGTACAATGTATCTTATTTACACAGACTGTTTTCTAAACAAATTTATCATAATTTGAAAGATATGTTAGTGTTTACACACTCAAACACACAATATTGAGCTCGTAGAAAAAAGGGACATTAGCATAGAAAAGAGGGACACAGGGATTTGAGATCAAATACGGACAATCCCTCCTAAATAGGGCCAAATGGGATTTATACCTTTATCTGACCATTTCCTACCTATGTTTATATGCAATTGCACAGCTGCCATTAGCTGAATGTCTGTTCATAAATAAAACTATCTGTGTATGTGTGTCTGTGTGTGCATGAACAGGGCTCTTAACCGTCCCAATTTCATCTGACACAAGTTGTGTCACTGGTGACATCACTAGAAGGACTACCCACCCGTTCTGATTGCATACATGTCAATATTTGGCGATATGCATGTGTGTGTCCAAGTATGTGTATAAGCTTTTCTGTATTTACTAACAGAATCGTTGAAGGCAATCATCAAGCCAACATTGTGACGTTCTTCAGTATAACATCTAGTTTATTGGAATCATTTAAAAAGCCAAAGCACAAAATGATTATGAAGGCAGCATAAAAAGTATGGCCACTAGCAGCTTTAAACATTAGCAGCTCGCTCTTTATCAAAAGCTCTTTTGGAATACACTGAAACAAATAGATTCAGCTTTGGAGGAAATCTATATATACTGGAACCCCATCTCCTTGGATGTTAATTTCTGTGTGTGTGTGTATTTGTGCAGTACAGAATTGCCATGTAGTGCCTCCAAAGCGGGCCATCTTATTAAGTAAATACCACATGACCTTTCAAAAAAAAGGTCCGTCTTTTAATATTTTCGTAATTTTCAAATCAATTATCTCCCTTTTGCTCCCTAACTGACTTTCTACATCAAGAGAGTCTTGGCTATTCTTACCACACACAATTACACCAATAAACCGGATACCAGGACTTTAATGGGTTCTGCGATGTCATATTTTACAGCCTCACTTTACAATTTTTTTCCTCCTGTTTATTGGGACTCTTATACTAAGTGCTTGGTGACTTTTCCGGATCTCTCTCCAGCTAATTTAATCTTGGCTACCCTCTCATCATGTTGGATTTCCCCTTCTCACCTCACTGCAAGAGGTTTTATAAATTACCGGTACTACTCAGAGCTTGGATTTGTAATACCGGTAGCTCTTGCCATGAAGGTGGCCATTCAGAAGCTGATTTATTACAATCCCTTTGGCAAAGTCCTAATTTTTAATCTTTGTTCAATAAATTAGATTGTGGTTTAGTAAAACAATTCTATGCCTTAAATTTGGTCTTACACCCATGTAGGCCATATTTGGTATTTCAACATTATCAACAACTTTTAAAAAATGCAATTCTTCGTAATGGATATAAGCTGTTCCACCTTCCTTTTCCTCAGTATATCATACCTCCCAGCATTGAGAAGCATGGAATTGGGACAGGTGGCCCCTTACATACATGTTTATGCGGACAAAATTGCTGAAAAACTTGCTGCATGGTACTACTGCCTGCCACACAGCATGAGTGCATTTAATGATGTGCTCACGCTGTGCTGCCCAATGACAAGAAACTAAATTGGGATGGTGAAACAAGACCCCAAAATAGGGACTGTTCTGCCAAAAGCAGGACAGTTGAGCAGTCTGGTATATGGCCATATATGTGCTGCCATCTCTCTTGCCTATGAGATTCAAGAAAGTCCAGTGATAGTTGGGACTACAGTCAATTCCACTACAGTTCTTCTCTTACTGGATGGCAGCAGCTAATTTGCTAGTTGAGAGCTTTTGTTGGGTGCAGCATGGTGTTAAACGAATACCTTCATCACGCATTATTGTTTTCTTATGATGCTTTCTCTCATAAGTATATACCTAATTTACTAATGTTAATAGCTAAACATGAATGCTCCTATGGATCTAATCAGGAAAATGTTATAGTAAGTATGAATATATTTTTCGTAATCTACAAGAACCTTTCCTCGCAAGTTTTGTGCATGACAGGTTCGCTTTAAGAGTGATGGCCTTGTTTCAGACATTACAGCAATTTTTAATTTTCTTTGATCCCAAATTTTTCACTACAAAAAAGGATTTACATTAACCTGTTACTTGAAAGCAACCCAGCGCCAAGACAGCCTTTTCTGCGCAGCCCAGAACACCTACGTTAAGGTCATGACCATGGCTCGATTACCATTTTGTCCAACCAAATGCTTCTCATTGAGAAGCATTGTGTACTTAATGGGAAATTATAGTGCCAGGAAAACAAACTCTCTTTCTTGGCACTATAGCTTCCACCTCCATCAAGCCCCTCCTATGGTGCAGAAGGGGTTAAAAAAAAACTTCTGTCACTTACCTGGATCCAGCTCCAATGTCCTTTAGCGATGGCTTGGGTCCGGCTTCTCTCAGTGGCCGTGATCGCATTAGGACCTCCCCATAGGAAAACATTATTCAATGCTTTCCTATGGGGATTCGGGTGACGCTGGAAGCATAGCATGAGGACCTCCAGCATCAGTCAGGCAACCAAAAGTTGCCTAACAGCCTGGAAGTCCCTCTAGCGGCTGTCTGGTGGACAGCCACCAGAGGTGGAGTTAACCTTAGCATGTAATTATTTCGGTTTCTTAAAAACTGCAATAATTACATGCTCAGGGTTAAGGGATCTGGGACAGTGCACCCAGACCACTTCAATGAGCTGGGTGACCTGGGTGCCTATAGTGCCCCTTTAATGCACATCCTTTGCAATCATCACAATGTGTCAATCAAAAGTTTCTATTAGTCAAAAACCAAGTCAGACTCGGTTTTTCCTTTAACCCCACAATGAAAGCATTGTTTTTGGAGATTAAGCATCTTTTCTTCAAAACGGCAATCGTTTACATTGTGGAGGAAAAACGCCAGGGCCACCGCACCCAGAACATTTCACTGAGATGAAGTTGTCTGGGTGGTTATAGTGGTCCTTTAACCCCTTAAGGACACATGACATGTGTGACATGTCATGATTCCCTTTTATTCCAGAAGTTTGGTCCTTAAGGGGTTAAAGGGACTCTCCAGTGCCAGGAAAACAAACCTGTTTTCTGTGCTTTAAATTTCATATGGGGAAAATCTGACGCTGGAGGTCCGTGAAGACGTCCAGTGTCAGATAACGGACCAAAAGTCCGTTACAAATCCGGAAGCGCCCCCTCTGGCAGACAGCCACTGGGGGCAGACTTAGAGCTGCAATGTAAACATTGCAGTTCTCTGGAACTGCAATGTTTTACATTGCAGCACTAAGTGCAATAGGGGCACTCCACCCAGACCACCTCAATTAGCTGAAGTGGTCTGCGTACCTGGAGTGTCCCTTTAACTCTTCTTTATGCAAATATTTTTTGTATGTAAAGTATGCAATAGCCTTGAAGAATGTACTTTTATGAGTACTATTTCAACAGGAAGAAAAGGGAATATAACCTAAGTTGGCAATGAGTAAATGTTTTTGGCAAAGGCTGAAAGGTAAGAAAATCTCAGCTTTCAAACCCTCACACGGGGAGGGTGGAGACACTGAAAGAGGTAGACAAAAACTATAGGGTTAGGAATACTTTGTATTACGTACCCTATAGTGTTCCTTTAATAAATTTATTTATTGTACATTGCTGGCAATACCTTGTCTAAAAAACAATATATTAAAACTTACAAATGCATATATTTGACATGCAGGGTAAAAGATAGAGCTACAAGTCATAAAGGTGTCTACAGGGGGGTAAACATCAGAGTTGGATTTCAAAGGGCATTTAGAGTGCTTGAGAGAGTTACAGTATAGCCGTGTTTAGAATTATTGGGTTTAGTATTAGAGTGGGGTTAGATTTAGTATTGAGTTGCTTAGTGTAACTTTAGGGCTGAATTTAGGGGAAAATGGGTGTTTAGGGTTAAGGCATGTGGAGTTTGAAGGATTATTTGCAAATTACTCACCCTACAATGAGTGCAAGCAAAGCATAAGGACTGTGTGCTCCTCCTGCAAGACACTTCCTGAGTGAGAGGCTGTTAGTGGGCACATGGGAAATGATCTCTTCCACTTCCTGTCCAACCTCAAACACAGACACACAGACATTTTTTTTATACCCTCTATAACTGTTCCTGCAGCTCTTCTATGAAAGGAACACTATAGGGTCAGAAACACAAACATGTATTCCTGAACCTATAGTGTTACAACTATCATTTAGGTGGCTTTTCCTCACCTGGTGCCTACTCTACCTCACTGGGTAAGAGCTGATTCTGGGCCCCCTGTGAGAGGGCTCCTCTCAGCACCCCCACCTTCGACAGGTGCAGAGGTCAGCAGGGCGCCCGGGCCCCATGGAGTGAGCCTTTAGAATGACAACGCATCAAAGCTGTAGTTTCTACCTTTTGGCACTAAACCATAAACTGCAGTGAATTAAAACTGAACTTCAACATTTAAGAACAGCCAAGCTGTGATGATTGGGAAGTTTGTTTGTTTGTTTTAAAACATAACTTTGTGTCTAAATTTAGCATTTCAGTTTTCAATTTGTGCTGGAAACATAACTTTATTTGTTCTGGTGAGTATAATCATCCCCTTCGAGCTTATGGTAGTAAACACTGTCTTTCCAGACAAATTGCAGTGTTTACATTACAGCCTAGGGATACCTCCACTAGCAACTCCTCAGATGGCTGCTAGCGGTGCTCCCTGGGGCCGTGCAGCACTGCCATTCAGTGTCCCCACCCTCTGCATGCAGACACTGAATACATCATAGAGATGCATTGATTCCTTTAAAGAAACACTATACCATTAGGAATACAAATATGTATTCCTAACGCTATAGTGCCCTGCTCACTGATTAGATGACCGGGTCAGCGCTATCAGGGTTAAAAGGTGAATTTTACTTTTCTCCCTGGCAGCTCCAGTCTCCTCAATGAAGCTCTGCCTCTTTGGATGAGATTATCAATGTTAATGATCTCAGCAAATCCAATGCTTTCTCACTGGGAAGCTAATGCGCATAGGTAGCAAATTGCCATGATGCACCAATCAGATGTTCTCTCTGAGGCCCTCTGATTAAAATAGCAGAGTTTTACTCAACAATTTCATGGAAGTGCCTCTATTGGTATGGCAGCCACAAGAGGCAGGTTAACTGACCAATTGATGCAATGCTTTTCTAAGGGGAAGATTGGATTCACTCTCTGCAAATGCTCATCAGGTCACCAATGCTCCTCTAAGTGGAACATTACATTGGAACGGACCATCGTGGAGGACACCATGCCTCCTCCGTGATGTTGCAGGATAAGGAGAGATAAGCTGCGTCAAAAGCGTTAGATAAAGCTAAATTTTTTATTATTTTTATTTTTAAAAGGGGTTTGGCTCTATAACTAGAGAAAGGGAAAATAAAGGTATGTATCCCTAACACTTTAACATTTTAATGATCCTGTTCTAGAACTGATAGTCTCAGTCATTTAATGGCAATACAGCTGCAATAAGTTCACAATCCACTTTGCCGCAATGACTTTAAGGACCAGACTGTTGTAACCGCATACAATGTCACTTTTCATTAAGGAATTACAGAGCCACTAATAATAAATATATATTCTTTTTTGTTTGTTTTATTTTTGCTTCCTTAAAATCTGCAAAAGCTATTTTTACAAAGCTCCTTTCCTTTTAAGATGTTTGTAATTTGTCCTTGAGAATTTAAGTGTTTAGATCTTCTTACTATAAGCAGTGATCCTAGGAGTGAGTGCAATATAAAGGTCAGTATAGAGGAGTAGCAGAACTTTACCACCTAGCATAGCAGAATTCGATTGGCCCATAGCATACCTCCCAACACTTCAAATAAACAAAGTGGGACAGTTTCATTTTAGGGGTGTGTAGCATGGGCTGATTGGGTTGTTCTGCGTAATGTAGGCAACTTTACAATAACAATTAATGCAACTGTAGTGTAAAAAGCTTACACAGACTAATTTCTAAACAAATTTATTGTACTTTAAAGACACGTTACTGGAAGTATTTTGACTGTGAAGCTCTGTTGTCGACTCAGACACACCAACAATATGGAGCTTATAGAAAAGAGTGACATAAGGATAGAAAAGAGGGATTTGAGCCCAAAATAGGGACTGTCCCACCTAAATAGGGACACTTATGAGGTATGCCATGTAGCACCGTCTTTATCAGTTCTAACACATCTGTATCATATAATAAATGAAGTTTCCATTAATGAGAGGAGCAAGACAGACAGCTTTCCTTGAATTGGGGAGATATTCTGTGAATTACTTCAAAGCGTTCCTTATGTATTTAACCCCTTAAGGACACAACTTCTGGAATAAAAGGGAATCATGACGGAATATTTCCGTCATGTGTACTTAAGGGGGTATGTATGTATGTATGTGTATGTTTATACATATAATGAGTCATAAAATAAACTCAAACTTGCTCAGCCTTTACAGACATATATATATAGCATATTGCTGTGCCTTGCGCTCTATATATATAAAGCTAGGCACAGCAATATGGTATCATTCATATATTATTTTTTATCATGTTACATTTATCTGCACAGTTTGGTGCTTCTCATTCTCCCGCCTCAACACATGGCATAAAGGCAATTTATCTCCATGTTAGATTAGCATTCAATAGTTTTTTTGCTCCACTCATTCATTGCACAAAAAAACTAAAATACAGAACTCATACTAGTTATTAATACTATAGAAAACCCATGCACAACTACACATCGCTGATTGAGGAAAGGTAGTTAAATATATAGGGCAGAAAGGTTAATATTGACTGAGGTATAACGAGGATCTGCTTGAGAGCAGAAATGTTTCCACCTTGCGTCAAACCCCATGTAATCCACGGTTACACAATCTATACTACAATGATCTTCAAATGTATTATTTGTTACCTGTGCAGTTGGCTCACAAACCAAGTGAATCCAAGGCCTATGTAGAAGGATCGTCTGTCTTTGAATGGGGTCAAGAGGAGATGTCATTCAAGATGTTTTAACTCTATTATCCCTTGTCAGTATGTAGTGTGTGTTTTTTTTTCACCCTCCGAAACAGGAAATTAAGAAAGCCACAACATCAGTCATTTTTCCGCCTCTTCTCTCTTGCTATGGTGACACAGGCAACTTCTGGTTGACTTAACTCTTTGGCTGCCAACACACATTAAAATGCAAAATAAACATTAAATCTAGAGCTACAGTGATATTTAATAGTAGTAGCTACAGTCATGATTAATAAAGTCTCCTACATAATGAACTCTCTGTATACTTTTTGCAGACATATAATCAAGTTTGCAATTAATACATGAAAGAAAATGTATTTAAACTTCTTAATTTTAATTCACAAACTACTTTTTTGCTAGGGTGAGAAAATCAAGGGGAATAACCTTGCATTTCTTTTATCATAGGAATTTCTTATGGTTTTTACCATATCCTTGATCAGTAATATGGCATTGGTAGATTGCTTACATGTTTGCTGCCTCCCAGTGGTGGTTAGTTAAGTAGCATGAGAAATTGTTGGTTGTCTATAAAATGTGCCCAGCTTTTTAATACAACATTGCAGACATTGTGCCAGACCAGTACATTCATTATATCAAAAGTTATGCCACCATACCTTTAACTGCAGCATTTTTACCAGAAGTGGAAAAGTTGCGGTGCTAATTAGTCTAATACTATCCTTACCTTTTTGTGTAATTTTACCCCACTCCCTCTAGCATGTAAGCTCATTGAGCAGGGCCCTCAACCCCTCTGTTCCTGTTTGTCCAACTTGTCTTGTTACAACTACATGTCCGTTCGTCCACCCACTGCAAAGCTCTGCAGAATTTGTTCGCCCTATATAAATAATAACATAATAATAATAACTCCACAAATGCAACTAAAACTAACCAATGTAAGCATTAAATAAGAACGCTTTGCACAAAAAGTGTCCCTTTAATTTTTGGAAAGTTATTGTAGAGGTTGTCAGGCAAAATATTGACATCTATAGTAGCTAGTCTTGTTTTTATGCCTTATGGCAAAATTTTCTCAACAATATAATTTAGATACATATGTTAGACACTTGCTATTTTTGCACCTAAATGCGTACCCTTACTTATATGGAACTACACCTAAAATGAGGACTCAATTGAGGAATCTTAGGACGTAAGATTCTTCAAATAAAGAATACACAATACACATCATGTAACTGTCCGCTTATTACTTTAAATCTTTGTTTAGCACTGACTGCTTTCTGCCTTCCTCTTGTTTTCCTGGGGAATGTTTGAGCAGCAGACCCCCTCCTTCCTTTAGTTTTGGAGGCAAAAAGCTCTGTGACGCAGCATTCAGGTGCAAAGCAAGCCAGCAGCACCTAGTGGGAAGGTAATTGTCACTGAGGTTTCCTAAAGTTTAAGTGCACCCCTTGGCAAGCAGAGCGAGGTATGCTGTAAAAGTGCATTGTTTATAAAAGTATATATGGTTTTAGGCATAAATTATGTCCATGCTGTTAGACAAAAGATATGCTGTGTAGTCCACATCTCTGTATATAGTTTGTATTCCTCAGATGTTTAATGTAATATCAATGTATGCAGATAACTGAACTCCACATTTGTAATCCTGTTTGTAACCCCCTTTCTGATGATCTCTGTAAAGAAATGTATTATATGTCATTTTACAGTTTTCTCGGTGCTTATGGTTCACGGTGCTCAAGGTGTTAAAGAGATTAATGTTGGTGGTATTCAACCCTCCTGCACACCCTTGATACAAAATAATAAAAGTACTGCACCGTCAGAAGCTCTCCTCTCGTTATTTACTTGATGCCAAAGGGACCACAACACATCAATTATGGAAACAGCAAAGACCCTCTATGGACATGTCTCCAAAACTAGAAATAATTGGAGAGGCAAATTAGATTTATAGTTACATATGCTGAAAATAGACATGCATCCATCAAGTTCAGCTTTCCTCACATTATTTGCTGTTGATCCAAAAGAAGGCAAAACACAAATACCCAGTTTGAAGCACTTCCGATTTTGCAACAAACTAGGAAAAAAATTCCTTCTTGACCCCAGAATGGCAGATAGATTTATCCTTGGGTCTAGAATCTATTGACCTACAGTTGAAAAATTATATAATTGAATGTTGTTTTTGCAAGTATGCATCTGTTTAAACATCTGCATAGACTCTAATAAAACCACTTCTTCAGTCAGAGAATTCCTCATCCTTATTGTTCTTACAGTAAAAAAAAACAAAACTTTACTTTGCCGTAGACTAAATCTTCTTTCTTCCAGTCTAAACGCATGACCTTGTGACCTATGTATAGTCCTATTTGTGAATAGATTTCCACACAATGGTTTGTATTGGATATATTTGTATAATGTTATCATATCTCACTGAGGAGACTTTTTTCTAAACTAAAGAGGTTTAAATTTGACTAAAGAGGTTGTATTACTCAACCTCCTCCTCTTGCTGATAGAAAGCTCAAACCCCACCTGCCCTTCCCTTATTGACCTCTAGGGGTGTAACCAGGAACCATAGGGCCTTAGTACAAGAATAAAAGAATGGTCTCCCTCACCACCCTCTTTGCCCCCCCCCTCCCCCCCTCCCCTTAAGTAATATACCTGATCGAGATGTTTGTGGTGGTGGTTGAGTGTGATTGTGTGATGGTTGGTTGAGTGTGATTCTGTCTGGGGCTTGGCTGAGTGTGATTGTGTTGGTTCGCTGAGTGTTATTGTATATGTGGTTTGGCTGTGTGTAGAGTGATTGGCCCTGCTTAGGCAGACAAACTGTGTGCCAGTGCCTAATGATGATAATTTCATTGGCAGTTGCGGAGGGACCATATTTTGAAAGAGCTTTAAATTCAAATCTATGCATTTGCTAGCATTTTTCGCTAGCACAATCTACAGACGGAATTTAAACTCTTTAATATACACTTATTTGACATACACTTTAATATAATACAAATGTATTAGTAATACATGCATTTGTACACTGCCACGCCACAACATTAAAACTTCACTGACAGGTGAAGTGAATAATATTGATTATATTGTTACAATGGCATCTCTCAAGGGGTGGGATATATTAGGCAGCAAGTGAACAGTCAGTTCATGCATTTCATGAGTTGGAAGTAGTGATTGGGCAAGCAAAAATATCTGAGGTACCCGTATATACTTGAGTATAAGCCGACCCGAATATAAGCCGAGGCCCCTAATTTTACCCCAAAAAACTGGGAAAACTTATTGACTCGAGTATAAGACTAGGGTGGGAAATGCAGCAGCTACTGGTAAATTTCTAAATAAAATTAGATCCTAAAAAAATTATATTAATTGAATATTTATTTACATTGTGTGTATATAATGAATGCAGTGTGTGTGTATGAGTGCAGTGTGTGTGTATGAGTGCAGTGTGTGTATATGAGTGCAGTGTGTGTATATGAGTGCAGTGTGTGTATAATGAATGCAGTGTGTGTGTATGAGTGCAGTGTGTGTATGAGTGCAGTGTGTGTGTATATGAGTGCAGTGTGTGTGTATGCATGAAGTGTGTGTGTGTGTGTGTGTATGAATGCAGTGTGTGTCTATGAGTGCAGTGTGTGTGTATGAGTGCAGTGTGTGTATGAGTGCAGTGTGTGTGTATATGAGTGCAGTGTGTGTGTGTGTGTTGCATAGCCTTGGTGGGGGGTGGGCATTTTTATTATTTTTTTTTTATTATTTTAATATTTTTTTGTATTATTATTTTTGAAGTATTATTATTTTATTATTATTTATATTTTTTTTCGTCCCCCCTCCCTGCTTGATACATGGCAGGGAGGGGGGCTCTCACTCCCTGGTGGTCCAGTGGCATTGGCAGTTCAGTGGAGGGGGGCTGGCAGGAAGCTCTTACTTACCTCTCCTGCAGCTGTCAGCTCCCTTCTCCTCCGCGCCGGTCCGGTCAGCTCCCAGTGTAAGTCTCTCTGCCAGCCCCTACAGCCCCCTGTCTGTATTATCGCAATGTAAGTTGTCATAATACAGACATTGACTCGAGTATAAGTCGAGTTGTGGTTTTTCAGCACAAAAAATGTGCTGAAAAACTCGACTTATACTCGAGTATATACGGTACTTTAACAAGGACCAGATAGTGATGGCTAGACGATTGGCATCTCCAAAACAGCAAGTCACAGGATGCAGCTATAAGAAAACAAATACCCTATGCTAATCTCTCTCTTTCATCCCTCACGCAAATCCATACCCCATAACAACAGCATTCAGTGAAGCAGGACATCGGTGAGCGGGGTAATAGGATGGGCCACTGATGCGAATCATTATTGCCTAAGTCAGGTGTTTTTTTTGTTTTTTTTTTGTCAATCTTTCTTTTATTAAAGGCATGTAATATGGGGTACAGAAGATAAATTGGAGGAAACGTTTAAGTGATTTACAGTATAGGGTTGGCACATCAATACGCAAAGTTAGATTACATTTCCAGACTTTCGATGCCTCATTTTTTAAGGTATTGTAGTTAAACTTTAGTTTGAAAATACAAGCTAAGGACCAAAAGATCCAGATTGGTAACTTGCTAAATCATGTTAGTCAGGCATCTGGTGACACATGGGTGAGTAGTAAGCTCACAGTTTTAAAAAAAAAACAAAAAACACAAGATTCACAATAGATGCAAGCATAAGACAGGTAACGGTACTGACCTCGTTGGTACTTGTTAGTATGGCTTCCGGATTTATATTATTAAGGCCTATACCTAGCATGTTCGTGTCGTTTAGTTATAGTTTTGTCTACCGAAAGGTCATAGAAGTTGAGCTATATTTGTAAATAGGATAACCACGCTTCAACTTTAGCGTAAAAGTAAAACATTAACAAGGTGCTTAGACTATGCACATTTGAACACAAATAGTGAGGGATAAACATGCTAGCTGGGGATACAGACTACCACTGTAAGGCCTACCCAAATGCTGAGCCTGGAGAGACATGCTGATCTGAAGTGTCATGGCTATGTACATACATGGGGAAAGTAGTGCCTTAGGTCATCAGGGTAAAACTATGCGCAAGCAGACCAAAACAATTAGTGCTCAATAGAGCTAGACTAGTGCAGTTATAACCTTATAGCAGATTGCATGCTAGCTGGATCAGTGCAGTATGCTCTCATGTGGTAATTGGGTGCCTGTACGTTAGGTTCAACTCGGCTGATCCAGCAGTTTGGTGTCTATAAGGTCGAGAATCTATGGACACATTGAATGCACTTGTAACGTAGCTGTAGTGCATTGTCTCAAACTGCCCTACTCTTAATACATGTGTGTGTGATGCGATACTTAGAAACAGACATAGATTTACTGTGTGTTTAAATGTCAGGCTTATCACCACCGTAGGGTACACATGTCCCGTTTTGGGGGGGAGTTGAGTCTAGTTTAGCAAGTTCTTAATCCCATGTTCCATGGGGTGCGGGTGTGTGCTCGCCGTCGCCTCCCGTGCTGACCCCAGGGCGCAGAGGTAGTTTCATCCTCATCCGATTCCCGTGGTTGGTAGCTGTGTAGCAGTCGCTTGGTCTTCCTGAAGGCCATTCAGGCGTGAGGAGAGTGGTAGCTGCAAGCTCCGGTCGGAGTGGAGCCCCAAGGCCCCTGCGGCTCTGTTGATGATGGCGGTGCTGCTTGTGCCGTGGCGGATCCCGCTCCAGCCCCAAGCCTTTTGGAAGGTCCGCATCTGTGTGCCACAGACTCGGGTATGCAGTGCAGCCGGGTCTTCCCCTTTATGGGCGCTACGGAGGGCCCCGATGGTGAAACGCCGCCAGCGGCGTGTGGTCCTACGGCGTCGTGGGCGATGCTGTGGGGGTATACCCCATTTGGCCTTCGGCCCAAGTGGGCAGGTAGCCTGGATGGCGTGTGCTCCAGGTCGGAGTCTGCCCGAGCGGGGCCCGCTCGGCCCTTTCTTCTTGGCCTCCCTCGACTCCCGCACATACCCTGGCACCTGCAGTGCCATGCGCTGCTCCAGCCTCTCCCAAAAGCGCTGGAAAGCCTCATCTATGCATCAGAGGGAACGCTCTATCGGGTCTTCGCTGGGGTCTGCCTGTGTAAGCGCCATTTGTGGTGTGGCCTGTCTGCAAAGCCCGTCTCGCATCAGGCCCGGATCTTCACGCAAAGTGAAAGAGTAGGTGAGAGCTCGTTGCTGAATTGCTTGGTCCCTGGTGCAGGCTAGGGTGGACAGGGATAACCCCCACCGGTCCTGGGGGGGGGAACAGGGCTCTGTTCAGTCTTAGGAGGGCACTAGGTTGCGCAGAGCGGGGGATCGGCCGCCTCACTCCCGATATCCTCGGTGGACGCGCCGTGCACCCATGGGCTGCAGACCCGGGGTACCTCGGTTGGCTCCTGAGGTGAGTGTGATCAAGCTGCAATCGTTTGTGCGGTTCCTGGCTGGCTGGAGTGCAATTATTTCGGCTAGAAAAGAAGATTGTGCTCGGAGCTCTCACGAGGCACGTCCAGCCGCCATGAAGCTCAGGCCCCGCCCCCAGGTGTTTTTTAAAAGCTATAAAATTTGGATATCTTTGGAGTGTTTAGTGATTGAGTGAGGTGCTGGATCTTGTTTTATGTTTTATGTTTTATTCATGGGCCCCAGCACCCTTTTAAGTATGCACGTACAGGTGAGTGCAGCCCTCTTGGTTTTATATATATATTTGTGAGTCTGGGCCAACTCCCTGTTTATGCACCTCTCCCTGTCACAGGTGCCTCATGACTGCTGACCCAAAACACATTTGCCCCAATCGACAAGACACCTGGAGTGGATATTGGAGGGCCACTCCCACAGCTTTATTCAAATCGCTCAATGTGCCAGCACTACTTTCACCTGTCAGTTGTTGGGGTGATTGCCCAACAGACAGAAAATCCATGTTTTCCAGAGTCCTAGACAGCCCGCCTTTCGCCATCAGCCCATCAGCCCCAGCAGGCTGCAACTTCCCAAGCTGACTCGGCACTTCCATCACGTGCACTGGCCAAGAAAAACTGCAAGCAGTGACAAAAAGAAGAACATAAACAACACAAAAACAAACAAAAGCAAACAACAACCACCAAAATCAAGCTAGAGTGGGATGCTTCTTACCTTAGGCTCCTTCTTACAAGTGGTTAGTACCCTCCCATCTGAGCCCCTTTTATCTTGTCCCCTTTTTTGCAACATTATATCCCCATTTAACGCTCCCCTACTATGGGCAGCAGTCATGCCTCCCCTTCCTTGTCAGCCCAGGGAATCCTTTTGAGGGCCCTATTTAATCTTGTACTGCAGAGAGCCCCAGATGGACGTTTTTCCCCAAGTAAGTGGGTTAATCTCATAATAACAGACATTAGGCTGATAGAGTAGGACCTGCCAAGAATGGGGTACATTAACGTTGTGGCAGGCTTATGCAATGTATGATCATATAATGTAACTAAACCCCCATTATTTTTGCCAGGTATTATTATTATTACCGTTTATATAGCGCCCACAGATTCCATAGCGCTTTACAATATCATGAGAGGGGGGATTTAACTATAAATAGGACAATTACAAGAAAACTTACAGGAACGATAGGTTGAAGAAGACCCTGCTCAAAAGTTTATAGGAGGTGGGGTATTAAACACATTAGGACAGGAAATAGCAATCAAATAAGGTGGGAGTGAAGCAGAGCTGGAGGAGAGAGTAGAGTGCTGCCCTTTAGGAGAGAGCACGAGACAGGTATGTGAGGTAGAGGTTACTCTGGAAGGCCATAAGCTTTCCTAAAGAGATGGGTTTTAAGGCACTTCTTAAATGAAGTCCTTCAAGCGTGAGTTGGCCGTATGGGTGCGAGAAGCTTACAGGTGAAGGTCACAGGCAGAGCGGAGAGACCGAGAAGGGGCATACCTATGGATCTGTGAGGAGATATAAGAAGGGCTAGAATTGTTCAGTGCTTTATAGGTATGGGTTAGCACTTTGAATTGACTCCTGTAGGATACAGGAAGCCAAAGTAAGTACTGACAGAGGGGTGAGATGTGAGAAGACCGACTAGAGAGAAATATCAGTCTGGTGTTTATTGAATGAGTGTGCTGGATTTTGTTTATTGCAAATTTCCTTGTCATGCTCTCAGTATTTCTCCAAAATTATTTAGTGAATTAACAAGTAACTAATTAAAAGTATTTATAAAATTGGGCAGACAAGATGGGCCGAATGGTTCTTATCTGCCGTCACATTCTATGTTTCTAAATGTTTCTTTACAGGAGTTTATTCTGTGTTATTATATTTACTAATTATAACTTAGGGAATAAGTTGTCTTCTCCCTAACAGGACCAAGAAAGATGAATCATGTCATGTTTCCAATGATCAATTATTCTAAATAGATTGAGAGATTTTGAATAAAAGAGTATTTTTAACATTTGAAGAGAATGTAATTTTACATACCATTGTGAACAAAGGCGGTAAATACTTTGCTGCTTCAAATTATCCTAATATATCTAAATCGTATACAGGAGTGTTTATCTTTAAAACAAAACACTAGAAAGAGTAACTATGTTACTATTTCATCTATCATTATTATACAAAGTATAACAAATGTAAAGATTTTTCCACAGATTTTACCTGTTAACATTTTTAGCACAACAGCACCTGATGTCATTGAGATGTTACTGTAGTGGTACTTACCCTTTCCAGGGGCCGGCCGGGGTCCTCTGTCTGTTCGAGCCGCGCGTGGTCCTGCTGCTGCACGAGCCGTGCGCGGCTCATCCGAAGGCAGGAACAGGAAGGCAGGCAGTGACCGCGAGAAGCGGTCACGTGTTCCGCCTGACCCGCGGCGTGCTCTTAAAGGGACAGTGGGAGCCTAAATTGGAAAAGGCCTCCCATTGGTCCCTGTCATGCCTCACTCCACATACACTTGCCTTTTGGGGGCGTGGAGATGACAGGGACCAATCAAAATAGTTGTTTAGCTATTTATACTCACCTTTTTCCCTTGGTTCCTTGCCCTATCGTGGTTTCTGTTTCAGTTCCCTTTAGCGCTTGTTGTCTTCAGTTGTGTTCCTTCGTACTTGACCTTGGCTTTGTTTTCTGACTACGTTATCTCTTTATCCTTATCTGTTCTGTTTACCGGCTTGCTGTTTACTTTGTACCAGACCCCGGCTATTCCTAGTTTACGCTGTCACTTTGTGCCCTTGACCTCGGATCGCTCCTGACTCTGTACTTCTCCTATATACATCGAGTCCGGCCACTCTAAGGCCCGGTAGACGTATCTCCCCTCTGTGTTGTCTTCTGTTTAGCTGAATCCTGCATGTTGGGGTATATTTTCGTTACAGTTACAAAGAATCCATTACCGCAAAAAGAGGCGTTCTTGAGAATCCACTTCGATTGCTGTATCAACATAACATTTACTATAATGGGATCCATGTCACTTAAGACAATGTCTTGGAAATGCTATCAATTAAATTATTCCATAAAAGAATATCGGAGAGCATCCAATCTATACACATCATAAACGTTTTAAAAATGTTTCATGGAAAAAACAAATAAAAAAGCAAAGATAAAGACAAATACCAACACCATCACCACAGTGATAACAGAAAATGCTGATTTAATATCTGCAACCAATTCTAGCCAAAAAATTGGAAAGCTGGACTTTACAACCTATACTATACAACTAATACCCGGGTATTCTACAAACACAACCTCCAGCAATGTATCTAAGGAATGTAAACTTCTACAGGCCTTTACAGACTTTGGATTACAAATACAATTACTACTTTTAACTTTGGATTACAATTCGTATCCGGATCCATCCAAGAATATCTTACTCTGGAACTTGGTGTTCTTTTCAATTCTTTCCCAGACAAAAGCTTTGCTCATTTTAATCAACCACCTTTACAGGCAAAGATCACACTACGGATGTTTTACTGTTACAACAATGATCAAAGATGCTGGGAGCATAAAAAAGAGACTGTTGGAGAACTTTGGTTTACTAATTTAAGGAAGAAATGCTCTACAATGCCCACAGTTTAATGGAGAGGGTGTTATGGGCAAATTCAAGTATTGTATTTCTCAAACTGTGTACTTTGTCTTTAAGAGATATTGCAAACTGACAAGGTGTTAGAAATGGAACATATTGTTTTTCATACATGTTTCTTTTTTTTTTTTTTAAGTTTTATTGCAAATTCAAAGCATTACATGGAATAAGTATACAACAAAATTGAGACAAGTCATGATATGCATGGAGACATAAATCAGATAACAAAAGGTATCTCGTAACATTGGACCATTCAATGGTTAGTATTTAAACCTTGTATATATGGTATTTAGTCTATTTTCTACCCTGTAGAAAAGTCAGTAGATGATGAGGTGATACATGTGTCGCATGTGCTAACTGAGTGTTTAACTGAATTCAGTCGGCAATATACAAACAAGTCCAGCTTAGTGTGGTATGGTTAAGTGGTGCCTCTATTAGTTACTATTACACTTCATATAATGCAATGTGGTGGGGGGGGGGGGGCTCCCATTTTGGGTAGTATGAAACTTGAAGCATGTTGCAGGATGTGTGTGTCACGTCCTTCATAGTACGATCACAGCTGTATACCCAGCGAGGTAGATTTAGGACCGTGTGATCTGCATGTATGAGCACCATCTGGCCCACGTGGAGGTATACGTGAGGTAATTCTTTAAGCAATAAACTTTTACCTACTTTCAGTCCATAATATGTTTACGCCATTTTGTCCCAGACGAAATACAATAACAATAATGCATAAACATGCTTCAAGGTTATGCTATGACTCTTTCAGTACATATTATACTGTGGTAACCCTAAATAGATAAAGATGTTCAGACTTTAAGATGCCATCTTGTCCTAAGTCAGGGGATTTCACTGTGCACCCTTACGTTTTAGTTATGGCCTTGTATTTTTGTAAAGTTAAGGGAGGTCCCTAGAATGAACAAAAACAAAAGAAGTTTTACTTTTTCATATATCAGCTATGGTAACCCTAAAATGAAGACAGCTAAGGTATAAATAGGGGTACTTTTAAGGGGCCGAGGAGAGATTCGGAGACAGAGACACTATCGCTCCATATAATGACTGAGAGATGTTGACATGTTCAAGAGGGTATGTTATTCTAATTAAAACCATATTGCAAGCATATAGTTTAATCTTATAAACTCTGCTATAAATTATGGTAATGGATTTTATATGTCTAAATTTATATTTATATTTAATAAAATATCTAAAAGACAAAACTTTATTTCTTCCAAGACAATCCTTATTTTATATTTTATTCTTAATTATTTATGTATTTTAAATGGCGGATCTCTTACTAACTATATAAAATTATGGTTAAGATATCTGTATGGTTAGCCCTGCTAAGTTCTATGTTTTAAGACGTTATATTGGTAAATAAGGGAAACAGCTGCGGTTACAACAGAACCTGCAGCTTGTGTTTTTACCACTAGAGGGAGAGCTATACAATTTAAAGGGACAGTCCAAGCACTGAAACCAATACATGTAGTAGGTTCAGTGCCAATACCCAGTCCCTGCGGTCTGATAGTGCTATGTCAAAGATATGGCACTGTTTACGTTATTAAAAGCTTCTCCCTTTGCTTTGTTAAATTCTTGAATCTGTTCAGGTTTAGGATCATCACACATAGAGTAGAAAATATATATTTATATTCTTTAACACAAGAACGCCAACTTTGGTTTTCAAAATACACTTAGTAATGCATTTATTATACAGCAATTACAACAAACATGAACATGAACCTATTACACTTTGGTCTTTGTGCTCCTGTTCTTTTCTAGGGGTGATGCAAAAACGTCATCACTTGAAAATAAAATTATTTACTACTTTTTTTGTTGTCTGTTTCGATTATTGATATTCTTTTCTATTGACTACTAAGAAAAATGTAAATAAAAAATGTAATAATAAAAGGAACACTCCTTTCACCTTCACCACTTCAGCCCAATCCCAGAGTAAGTAGCTAAAGCTCAAGAACAGTTTGACTACCTGAGGTTGGCTGGCCATCCACTGTCATGTTCTCTGTAGCTAGAACCTCTGCCACAAAGCTATACCCATTGGGGCAGGGCCGCACTGGCTGAGAGTGCTAATCTGACGCTCACTTAGCTCAGTGGAGCTAAAGGAAGCTCCTAGCTGCAGAGGAGGTGGCACCAAGTTTTATTGCAAATTCAAAGCATTACATGGAATAAGTATACAACAAAATTGAGACGTCATGATATGCATGGAGACATAAATCAGATAACAAAAGTTATCTCGTAACATTGGACCATTCAATGGTTAGTATTTAAACCTTGTATATATGGTATTTAGTCTATTTTCTACCCTGTAGAAAAGTCAGTAGATGAGGTGATACATGTGTCGCATGTGCTAACTGAGTGTTTAACTGAATTCAGTCGGCAATATACAAACAAGTCCAGCTTAGTGTGGTATGGTTAAGTGGTGCCTCTATTAGTTACTATTACACTTCATATAATGCAATGTGGTGGGGGGGGGGCTCCCATTTTGGGTAGTATGAAACTTGAAGCATGTTGCAGGATGTGTGTGTCACGTCCTTCATAGTACGATCACAGCTGTATACCCAGCGAGGTAGATTTAGGACCGTGTGATCTGCATGTATGAGCACCATCTGGCCCACGTGGAGGTATATGTGAGGTAATTCTTTAAGCAATAAACTTTTACCTACTTTCAGTCCATAATATGTTTACGCCATTTTGTCCCAGACGAAATACAATAACAATAATGCATAAACATGCTTCAAGGTTATGCTATGACTCTTTCAGTACATATTATACTGTGGTAACCCTAAATAGATAAAGATGTTCAGACTTTAAGATGCCATCTTGTCCTAAGTCAGGGGATTTCACTGTGCACCCTTACGTTTTAGTTATGGCCTTGTATTTTTGTAAAGTTAAGGGAGGTCCCTAGAATGAACAAAAACAAAGAAGTTTTACTTTTTCATATATCAACTATGGTAACCCTAAAATGAAGACACCTAAGGTATAAATAGGTGTACTTTTAAGGGGCCGAGGAGAGATTTGGAGACAGAGACACTATCGCTCCATATAATGACGGAGAGATGTTGCCATGTTCAAGAGGGTATGTTATTCTAATTAAAACCATATTGCAAGCATATAGTTTAATCCTATAAACTCTGCTATAAATTATGGTAATGATTTTACATGTCTAAATTTATATTTATATTTAATAAAATATCTAAAAGACAAAACTTTATTTCTTCCAAGACAATCCTTATTTTATATTTTATTCTTAATTATTTATGTATTTTAAATGGCGGATCTCTTACTAACTATATCAAATTATGGTTAAAATATCTGTATGGTTAGCCCTGCTAAGTTCTATGTTTTAAGACGTTATATTGGTAAATAAGGGAAACAGCTGCGGTTACAACAGAACCTGCAGCTTGTGTTTTTACCACTAGAGGGAGGGCTATACAATTTAAAGGGACAGTCCAAGCACTGAAACCAATACATGTAGTAGGTTCAGTGCCAATACCCAGTCCCTGCGGTCTGATAGTGCTATGTCAAAGATATGGCACTGTTTACGTTATTAAAAGCTTCTCCCTTTGCTTTGTTAAATTCTTGAATCTGTTCAGGTTTAGGATCATCACACATAGAGTAGAAAATTTATATTTATATTCTTTAACACAAGAACGCCAACTTTGGTTTTCAAAATACACTTAGTAATGCATTTATTATACATCAATTACAACAAACATGAACATGAACCTATTAAACTTTGGTCTTTGTGCTCCTGTTCTTTTCTAGGGGTGAAGCAAAAACGTCATCACTTGAAAATAAAATTATTTACTACTTTTTTTGTTGTCTGTTTCGATTATTGATATTCTTTTCTATTGACTACTAAGAAAAATGTAAATAAAAAATGTAATAATAAAAGGAACACTCCTTTCACCTTCACCACTTCAGCCCAATCCCAGAGTAAGTAGCTAAAGCTCAAGAACAGTTTGACTACCTGAGGTTGGCTGGCCATCCACTGTCATGTTCTCTGTAGCTAGAACCTCTGCCACAGAGCTATACCCATTGGGGCAGGGCCGCACTGGCTGAGAGTGCTAATCTGACGCTCACTTAGCTCAGTGGAGCTAACGGAAGCTCCTAGCTGCAGAGGAGGTGGCACCAAATGCCAGGTAAGATGTGATATATATATCATACTCTGTCGAGATGCCAGCAGTGCAGATTCTACTGTTCCTTGATTTAATGGTAAATTAAGCAAAAAACTTGAACCACACTTATTTGGTGTTACAAATGATCTCTGTACATTAAAAAAAAAAACTATTTTCACCGTCCTGTGGTCTCCCTGTCTTCCTAGAAGGCATAGCCTACCTGGTAGCAGAATTGTCCTAGTATAGACCCTGACCTGAGACCGATAACTAAAGGTAGCTGGGAGGGTGAGTTGTCAAGGGGTATGTTGGCTTATGTGGGGTATTGTGAAGTAAGGGAGAGCAGGAGACTAAGACTTGCCAGGAGATTGCATTAGCTCCAGACCTAGTCATACTAGCACCAGACCTGATGGTGGAAGAGAGGAGATACCCTTTGTTATCATAATAAGCCGCGGCAGGTTCAATATACATCTCATCTGTATAAGTATGTGTGGTTTTGTACAGTAAAGCATTCTTGTTTTCATGCTTCATCGTGTTTGGGTGACTAGCTATATTCACTAAGCTCTATTCGGCGGTACAACGGAGGAAAGCTAGCGCAGGTACTTGAGCTGAGTACCTGGGCTTCACAATGTTTAGTATCTAAGTAAGCTGCAGATTCCATGAAAAGTGATGATTTGTTGAATAGCATATTCATACATAGCAGAAGTCAGACCGGATGCAAAAAAATATAATAAAATAACAAAAACAGACAGAGTCAGCACCTTAAAAAATAAAGGGGTGGGGCAGTAAACCAGGGGGAACAATTTTTTAATCTGTAGTTGGTTTCTAGTCATTCTGGGTCACAGCCCATGCTATGGATTAAAAGGTCATGTTTTCATCAATCAAGGGTAGCTGCAGAAAGAAGACTGGAACTTGATGCATGCAATATATTACATCATCCGCATAAGCTGTGAATTCTGGGAGAATTATAGAAATATATATGTGGCCAGAGACCAAGTTATAAGGGTTGAGGCATACTATTACAGGCAAGTCAGCTGTGGTGTGCTGAAACCAACGAACAGATAAGGCTGTGATACTGGAGAAACTGACGGAAGCCAAGCACAGAGAGATGGACACAGGTTTCTTCAGGAAGGAAGAGATTCTTTATTCGGTTCACCGATCGGGACTCAGAGGGACTAATGTCACCAAAATACAACAAGTTCTGAGCCCCGGACAATAGTGCAGGCTCCTTATATAGGCACATAACTCCTCCCATAATAAGCTCCACCCGCACATTCTCTTAACCAATCAAAACGAACAAGAACTAACTTCCTGCTTGACCGCATGGCTTGTCCAGCACAATGGAGGAGGGGAATACTATATCCGGTATTCTCGCACATGCTCCGTACACTACTGATCGTATCTTTGCCACGTGCAACCAACCGACCGATACGCCAGTATATGCACGTACACATGCCACGTGGTAATCTCGGCCTACTAAATTTATTTTTACCGAGATTCCACCACAGCTGAATAAAGAGGGCAAATGTCAGTGTTACCTGTTTTTGGAACAAAAGTAATTGCCATAGCCAAGTTTTAGTGGCCTCACTAATACCATGACTGACACAGTACCTGTAAGGTAGAGCTTCTCAGGTTGGACATTTAAATATGATTAATTCTCTTTTTTACCCCATATTAACAGGGTAGAGAACTAGAGATTTAATGAAATAAAGGTTTACATTAGAAGGGTGGGAGGGTGTCCTCTGATGTCTTCACTGTTCATACCGGGCTCGGGACCATTAACCAAGAGCTCCTAGTGGAATAAATCTGCCCACACCTTTTCCCCTAGTACTAAAGACTAAGAAAAGTACCGCAAAACACAGTAGCATGCCCTTCGGTTAGTCACCACAAACTGTATTTTTTTTGCTTAGGGTCTCCCTCAGTTTAAAGAGTAATCTAGAAGTGGACGCCATGCTCACTGTTCCTAGAGGGCATAGCCGATCCTGGGCGAGTGCACGGGGTGCACAGTGCCCAGGTCCATCTGTGGGTAGAGGTGCATCATGGTGCTAGGCCCTGCCCCTCTCGCTAAGCCATGCCCTTCCTTTTAAGCTTCGCCTCCTGACTGAAGGCCCTCAGATCTCCAGGAAGGCTGGCTGGGCTGGAAGGTGAGCACACACAGGGAGGGGTGGGGGTTACATAATGGCACAGGAGGGGAGGGGGCTAAGAGGTCACAGGAAGGGGAGAGGGACTAAAAGAAGAGCGCAAAAGGGGAAGGGGCTAAAGAGGGTACAGGAGGGAAGGGGGGCTAAAGAGTGCAGAGTGTCAGGATCGGGACAGGGATCCAACACGCAGAGTACAAAGAGTAGATAGGTACGTATACCGGACCTTAGAATGGCCGGACTAACGTAAGAACTACGTATAGAATGGTCAGAGACAAGCCGAGGTCGAGGAAACGAGAAGACAGGTAAGCGAAAGACAAGCCGGGTCAAAGGATAACAGAGAAGCAGAGTAGTAACAACAAAGCCGGGTCAGAACCAAAAGAGAATCAGGATACAAGAGCACTGTGTGACTAGACTGGCTAGAACCACGACAGGGCAATGAGCAAATGCGGAAAGCTCCATTAAATACCCTGGCTCTAGAGAGTAATCACGCCTCCGACGAGTACTGATTCGTGTTCCGGACTTGAGTGACAGGTCGGACTGGATTAGCGTCATGACGTCGGCTATTGAGCGCCGCGTCATAAAAGGAAGTAGCTCCCTCGCGGCCGGCGTGTAAACGACCGAGGGAACCGCGAGGAACGGGATAAATAGACCTTCTGGAAGGAGAAACGTCTAAGTCTCTACCTCTCTCAGAGGTAGAGACTACAGGTACCCTGACACAGAGGAATGGAGGTGAAATAATAATAATAAAAAAAAAATAATAAGACACATGACACAGCAAGATATATAGATTGTATTGCACGGCAGAAGCAGGAGATGTAGGGATGCATCATCCATTGCTCAAGCCTTCTTTCTTCTCTTAATGGCATAATGTTGGTTGTTGGTCCAATGTGCTCACACTAGTCCTATTTCTACTGCACTTGTTAGTTGTTTCGGGTGTTGCTATTTTACCATTGAAGCTGGTTTGGGGGAAACAAAGCTGACACATACAAATACAAACATAGTTACAAACCCCGACACACATTCACATACACAGATACACGCAATGACACACATGCAGATTCATCCACAGACTCACAGATAAAAACACTGACACCCATGCAGATGTACAGACACATGTACAGTTGCCCACATACACTTATAAACATACTGACACCCATGCATATACAAACACTGACATACAGATACAGTCACAGAAAATCACACAAAGACACAGATACAAACAATGACACAAAAACAAGCACTGACACACATGTAGATGCACAGACACACTGATACACAAAGTGACACATGCAGCTACACAGATACAAATACAGACACACATAGTTGCAGACACACTTGCAGATACACAGATACAAACAAACAATGACATACAGACATACTTGCAGATACAGTGGCGGATCCAGGGGGGTGGGGGCAACGGGGCAATTGCCCCCCCTCTCCCCGAGATACTCCCCTGCCGGCTAATGCAGGGCTGGCATTGTCCATGTGCCAGCACTGCAATGTGCCTGCGGACCGGGGAGGGAGATCACAGAGGGAGTGAGAGAGGACCCGTGAGCTCTTACCTGTAGCTCCTCCGGGTCCTACTCTCGCGAGCACGGAGCGTTGCCACGGCAACGCTCCAATTCTCGCGAGAGTGAACTCTAGCCCTGTAGCACGGGCTAGAGTTCACTCTAACCACTGGGACCACCAGGGATTCCCCACCGGACCACCAGGGATCGTGAAATGTCCCTCCCTCCTCCCAGTAAAGGTAAGAAGGGAGGGGTACATAAATTATATTTATTTTATTTAAAAAAAAAATCTTAAAAAGCCTCCCTACCCTCCTTCCCCACCATACAAACACTGCCCCCCATACACACACTGCCCCACAAACACTTCCCCCATACACACACTACACCACAAACCCTGCCCCCCATACACAGTACACGCTGCCCCACAAACACTGCCCCCCATGTACAGTACACACACTGCCCCACAAACACTGCCCCCATACACAGTACACACACTGCCCCACAAACACTGCCCCCAGCCACACACTGCCCCCATACACAGTACACACACTGCCCCACAAACACTGCCCCCATACACACACTGCCCCCATACACACACTGCCCCCCCATACACACACTACCCCACAAACACTGCCCCCATTCACACACTGCACATCCATACATACACTGGCCCCTATACACACAGTGCCCCACAAACACTGCCCCCATACACACACTACACACACTGCCCCCCATACACACACTGCCCCAAACACACACACACTGCAACTCTCACACACACTGCCACCCTCACATACACACTGCACCGCTCACTGACACACACTGCAGCTCTCTCACACACACACTGCCCCCTAACACACACACTGCAACCCTGACATACACTGTCGCTTTCACACACTTCACCGCTCACACACACACACACACACACACACAGTGCACCTTTCACACACACTTCACCCCTAACACACATCACTGCTTCTATGCCCTATATCCCAGCAGACCCCAGGGAAGTTGACTACTTACTCTGGGATGGGATCCTGGCACTACTGGCACCATAACTACTACACTGAGCTGTAGTGGTTATTGTGCCTGGATTATTTCTTTAAATAATCTACAAGTGCCCCTCCCGAGATCAGGCTCTGGATCCGCCACTGCACTGACACACATACAGATTAAAAACAATGACTTACATACAGACATACAGACACCCAAAACACACATAAGTTACAATTTTAGCCAATCTCCAGTTTCCTACCTTTTGGTGCAGTAGGGTGTCTTCTGCATGCTGGGTCTGTTGGGAGTTGGGGGCTTGCTTCTTTTCCGATTTGCCCCCCCATCCCTGTGGCACCCACATTGGTTGTGTATGAGTGAGCTGGGAGGAAGCGCCTGACAGCTCTCTCTCTTCCTCCCAGCTCTCCCTGCAGATAAGGGGCTCGGTCATGCTGTTAAAGCGCCACAGCACATGACTGTGTCCCTCATGGCACCAGTCAATCGGGTGACCCTAAGGGCATGGGCCACACAATGGACCTACACCATGTGGTTCCTGGCTCATGCGGGGTGGATGCACCGCCGCCATTGTGATTTTTTCTCCACATACCCCTGGGAGCACTGGATTGTAACCCTGGGGGTAAGGGTACCACGGATTGTGAAGCCCTGGTTTAGATCAAAACTCTTGTTATTGGGTGAAACATTGCTGAAGGATACAGTACAGAGGGGAGTTATTAATAGTCAATTTTCAAGCTGTTGTGTCCCTCAGGGGTCTGTTCTGGGATTACGTCTATTCAACATATTTATAAATGGACATTAAACGGGTATTGAAAATTGTGTGTCAGTGTGTGTAGATTACACAAAGGTAATGCAATGTGAGCAGTTTATATTACCATGCAGCAGAGGGATTTAAATAGATTGGGGTATTGGGCACTTAAATGGCAAATGAAATTCAATGTATAAAAATGCAAAGTTATGCAGTTTGGGGTGAAGAATGAGCAAGCAATTCACACCCTAAATGGGAGACGGATGTGGAAATTGTTATTGATTACAAACTAGGCAACAATGTGCGATGCCAATCGGCAGTGGCTAAGGCCAGTAGTGTATTGTCATGCATAAAAAGGGCATTAATTCTCAAGATGAAAACATAATTTTGCCTCTAAATATAAATCAATCTGAAGTCCACATCTTTAATTTGCAGTGAGCATTTGCACCAGTTTTAAAGAAGTATATTATGGCACTAGAAAAACTGCAGAGGTAGGCTACAAAATTAATAAGAGGGATGGAAACTTTTAGTTATGAAGAACATTTCAATATGTTTATTTTAGAGAAATGGCACCTCAGAGTGGATATGATAGTAGTATACATATATATTAGAGGCCAATATAAACCATTGTCTGAAAATCTATTCATAACCAGGATTATACATAGGACATATGGTAACCCACTAAGATTTGAAGAAAGGAAACTTAGTCTAAGGCAAAGAAAAGGATTATTTACAGTAGAAACAATAAGGATGTGGAATTTTCTGCCTGAAGAGGTGGTTTTATCAGAGTATGTACAGATGTTTAAACAGCAACTGGATGAATACTTTCAAAAACATAATATTCAGGTATATAATTTGTAATATGTGCGGTAACAGCTTCTTGATCCAAGGAGAGATATGACTGCAATGTTTTGGTCGAGAAAATTTTCTCCTAGTTTATTGCAAAATTGGAAAGCACTTTTTTTGCCAAACAAATGTGAGAAAGGCTGAACTTGATGGACGCAAATCTTTTTTTAGCGTATATAACTATGCAACATAAAACATTATATATAGTTAGTTATATATCAAGATTCTAGGGTATATACAGATAAATATCAATTTATCAATGTGAATTTCATGTAGTAAGGTCCCTTGATTACCTCAAGTCTTATCAATAGATATAATTAATTTGTCATTAAAATAAAAAGAATACAACATGAAATGGTTTTCTGATGATTATTATTGTGATTGGTAACATGTAAACATTGCAAAGATCCTCACAACTGCTTTAATCTCACAAAGGGACATGTACTTGTGACACACAAAAGGTTTACACTTTCATAAATTCCCACTCACTAGTGGGTGAAGGCTACCAATATACTTTAGTAAACATGCAGGTAAGAGGTTATTGTTGTCGCAGTAGAGTTAATATATGACAGACTGCTAGATTTTATCACCTATACAAAGTCCACTCCCATGTTCGTTATCACACGATTTCACTTATGATCTACCTGAGACCTTGGAGAGAAAGCAGTAATACATGTATCCCAAGGACTAAAATGAATCCCAGGATGTGTAATTTTGCTAATCTGTTGGCTCCTACATAATATTAGATTGATGGCCCTTTCTTAAAGAGACACTCTAGTCAACATAACCACTACAGCACATAGAAGTAGTTATGGTGCCACGTCTCTCGGGTGCTGTCTGATGGCAATCTGTCAAACTTTTCACAAATAGTTTGAAATTTACTTTGCTATGTCAGGCATCCATGGGGTGCATCTGACTGGATAGGCCTGAGAGAGTAGAAGTTGTTAGTGTCACCTGACAGCTGTCAGCCAATGAATATTGTCCAAGCCTGATATAAGCTGGTATGATAACGCGGTAGAATGAACTTCTACTTTATCAAACCAGACTATAATGACTGTGAGGACTGACATAGGAAGATAAGTGTAAAATCATTTATACAGATTGCCAGATTACAAGTGTCCAGGGACTCCTGCCACCATAACCACTACAGGGTATTATGGTACCTTGGGTGTCCTTTTAATTTATAATATTACCTCAGTGATTTATTCTTTAATTGTAATTTTATATATACTAAAATAAATCATGAAAAACACTGTCATTAGATTAATCCCAGAGCAAGCGGGTCTCAATTCAACTGACTGGTAGCACTGAGAATCCAAAGTGATATGGGGACCGGATTTATCCAAACCCCATGTTTAGCCAAATCCAGAGTTAAAGACTCAATGTTCTTATCTGTATTATTTGCTGTGGATCACAATTATCCCTTAATCGTCTCAATAACACATTACTACACGCAGGATTTAACAGATGTTTTGCTTGTTTAATGAGCTGCTGAGATAATAACATTATCAGAGTCATTCACCAGCGTGACAAATCAAAGTTAATTCAAAGTGAATTTCAAATTTAAGGCTAGAGTAGCTGAAATGAAAGCATAGCTGACATAGAGAATTTTCACCTTAAATTTGAAATCTACTTTGAATTCATCAAGAATAAGAGACTCCTGACTGGATTGGATTCTTACCCATACAGAACGTCAGCTTTATGGGTGAGAATAATCCGATTTTAACCACAATTTATAAGAATGCTGGTTTCTTGGACAGATTGAAACTTTTATAATTAAATTACAGAACACCCCCCTGGCTGTCATTCAGACAACCAGGGAAGGTTGCTTCCTCCTTCCATTAGTTCCCCTGACCTAGTGGAAGTAACAGGCACGTTATACTTTAGCATGCCTGTCTTCTCCCTCCAAAGCCTCCACAAAAGAGCTCCTTTAATATATACCACCAATTAATACAACCAGGAAAAACGCATGCATATATCTATTAAAGAGTAATTTTTATTTGAGAAAAAAAATAAAAATCAATCTGGAGTGGTCCTTTCAAAGGCCAATATCCTTTTCTATTTCATTTTTCTAAACATTAGACATTTTTGCATATTTTTAATGCATTACAATTATAATACATTACCAAATCAAAGTCAAGACAAGTCTGTTTGTCTGTCTACTAAAAATCAGACATAAGCGTATCACCCTCCAGTTGTTTGAAGTACATCTAGATAACCAACACCACCAAATAATAGCTATGAAATTTAAAAGCACCATTTATCGTTTTAATATGCAGTAGTCTCAATTACAACAAACAAGGCTGTTTTGTTACCATGTACAATGTGAATGTAGCTTATTTATATTTATATGGTAAGAAATTAAAAGTTAATCTTAAAGGTCCTTTATTCTCATGCCAGACCTCTCTTTGCTTGTGTGAAAAAGGTGCCAAAGTGCATGTTAAAGCTTTGACGACTTTCAGATATTGCTCCCTCGGTGCTTTAATATACATTTTGTTTTTAAATTTGGGATTCAGTACTTATTAAGACACTTTGCTCCTTAAAGTTAACCTGTCACTTGTGTATGGGTCTTACCATAATAACATAATCATTGGATAGTAGTGCTTGCATGCAGGAATCTTTCAAAATCTATGGAACATCCCATGTGGCCATAGGCATCTACTGTATATCATGACAGAAGATGCCTTCTAGCGCAGTTGGTGACAGCTCGTGGAAAAAAATCAAAGCACATGAAAATTAACAAATGTCCTGGTTTTGCCACGCTGTTGTCTTATGTAAATGATTTGATTGAAGTGACGGTGATTATTATTTTAAGCTACAACTAGGTAGGAGGAACAATCATTGTTTCTGCTTGAGTTTAGTCACATCGTAATTCATAAGAACAAGGTTCTCTAGAAATTCTGGAGCCCAGTCCCGTAACAGCAACGGGATCTTTGTGGCTTGATATTGGTAATATACCTCCCTTTTCCGTAGGGCACCCCCTTTGATAATCTCTAGTGCACATTCTTCTTTTGGAGCTGCTGGTTGCTGGATGACACCAGACACAGTATTTACTGCTGAATCTGCAAGATTGAAGAATTTATATTAGTTGATTTTGATAAAACAATCAGATTAGATGACCCAATCTTAAAAGAATGTTGTCCTTTTAGTATTGTCCATGAATCCAGAATATATACTATCACACCTCACCCCTCTGTCAGTCCTTACATTGGTTTCCTGTATCCTATAGGAGTCAATTCAAAGTGCTAACCCATACCTATAAAGCATTGACCAATTCTAGCCCCTCTTATATCTCTTCACAGACCCATAGCTATGCCCTTTCTCGGTCTCTCCGCTCTGTCCATGACCTTCTTCTGTCTGTTGCTCGCACCCGTATGGCCAACTCACACTTGCAGGACTTCTTTCGGGCGGCTCCCTTCCTATGAAATAGTCTGCCTACCTCCATTAGATTCTCCCCTAGTCTTCAATCATTTAAGAGGTGCCTTAAAACCCATCTCTTTAGGAAAGCTTATGGCCTCCCAGAGTAACCTCTACCTCACATACCTGTCTCGTGCTCTCTCCTAAAGGGCAGCACTTTACTCTCTCCTCCAACTCTGCTTCACTCCCACCTTATTTGATTGCTATTTCCTGTCCTATTGTGTTTTATACCCCACCTCTTAAAGACTGTAAGCTCGTTTGGGCAGGGTCCTCTTGTCCTCTTCAACCTATATTTCCTGTAAGTTTTCTTGTAATTGTCCTATTTATAGTTAAATCCTCCCTCTTATAGTATTGTAAAGCACTACGGAATCTGTTGGCGCTATATAAATGGCAATATTAATAATAATAATGTGTAATTTCACAAAAGACAAAAAAAACAAAACATAACGACTGACACGATTATTAAAAATAGTAAGTCACCCCCCCTCCCTCTTTTCAATTTCTGTACCCTGTACCCCTCACCCCGATGTTTTTACAGAAACAATAAAAAAAAAAAAAAGTAAGTCAACCAATCAGTGTGTTTTGACAGACAAATCTCACTTCTTTTGAGACTTGCGTGAAAATGTTCAAACGCAGGTCTCGAAAGAAGTGAGACTTGCCTGTCAGAGTGCTTTGATTGGTTGGCTTGCAATTTTTTTTTTTTTATTTTGTCAGTGGCTATAGATTATTATTTGGCATATATATTTTGACAGCTGAAGAAAAGAAGATGCAAGAAAAAAAGAAGACAACTAAGGCTTTTCCTTATTGTGGGGGTGGCTAGGGGCTTGAGGGCTCCTAGTCACCAAAGGGGGGACTTGGCCACAAATGGGTGAGAGGTAAGGGGCTGGGCAAAGACATGTTCACTCCTTTCTATAGTTTTCAGTAGCCCATGCCCCCTGCTAATGGGTGGGGGCTATAGAGAATTGTCTTTTAGAAGAGCAAGAACCTTTTTTTCAAGGTTATATAATTATATGTTATGTTATATACCCTTATTCTACTAAGATGACAGTTTTGAGATTTGGGATACAGAAAATGTGACATATTCGGAAAAAAGCGTAGACATCCTTTATTTATGCAACTGTATGAGTGTGGTTACTGTCTATAAACTAGAGGATTTAAACTGTCTATAATACTTGCCTATAAACTAAACTAAGAGTAAATATTTGACTCTAGATTAAGAAAAACTAATTTTCACACACTTACCTGTGTCTATATAGCTGATGACGCACAATGTGACGGAAACGTTTGTTTTCTGTTGCTTGAATTCCATGCGCAAAGAGCTGAAAAAGCCATCTAAGGCAAATTTGGTAGTGGAATAGGGCACAGTAAACGGTAAGCCTACTTTACCTGTATAAGAAAAATGTTAATAAAACTGTTTATCAGAGCTTCCATCCTTCAGTTACTGCAGAATTACAGAAAAAAGGGAAAAAAAAGGAAATTTATTCACAGAAATCTGACCTGTGAACATCCACTGATGGTAATTTCCAAGAATTGAGCAAGTTCAATGATATGTGCACTGAAAACTTTAGAAAATCGATTTTGGCTCCGGAAATCATGGTTGCCAACATTTGAAAATAAATTCCACACAAATACGCACACAGACACACAATTATACACTCACACTAACACACACAGATGCATACAGGCTTTGGGCTCAAAATAGAGGCTGTCCCTGCTAAATAGAGACACTTGGGACATATGCACACACTACGGAGGACAAGTAACCGGATACTTTACTTCTCCAAATTACTCCACAGCATTGTGTCAGCATCAGCTGCAAGATTGATGTTGTTTGTGTGTCTACAATAGAAACACACGTTTAAAACATTGAGCACCAGAGTACTCCTGAGTGTGTGCTAAGTGCTATGAGCAGCAGTATATAAAACTAGGATATTTGCCATCAAAATATTTACCTGCAAATGAAGACACAACTACCACATTCCCATTGCTTTTTTTCAACATGGGGAGAGCTTCTACAGTCATGGTTGCGTAACTCAGAACATTGATCTCCAGGAGATTTCGTACATGGTCCACATCTCCATCAAAGTAATTAAAGTAAGTATAACCAATGTGGTTTAGAATCAGCATGTCCAGTCCACCTACATTAGCAAATGGAACACATTGCAAAACAGACAGGATTAAATGGCATTCACTGACATTTTCCATTTCTCAGTACTTATAAAAAATGAAGGATCTTTTCATACGGAGATTTGAGAAGGCTGATAGTTGTGAAGAAATGACTATATTATTAGATATTTTGTTGCATAGTTCTTGCCTTTTTGTGTACTTTTCATTCGGCAGATGGGACTGCCGAACAGAGACCACCCCGGGCTCACTTAACTTCAAAGCCGGCATCACTTTCACCCTCTATGTGTGCGGTCAGCGTTCGTACTGTCGAACGCCACGTGGCAGAGAAAACCGCGGCCATCTTGTTTTCGCCAAACAAAGGCAGCGGGACTTGGTCGTCGAGTGTCTGGAACTAAAATCGGACACTCGACTTCCCAATCACCGGTCCCCATCATGCGAACGCTGGAACTAGTGATACCGATTAGCTAGGAGAGCGCTAATCGGTACAAATACGCACACGAATGAGGGGAACAATCGCTGCTAGGAGCCAGGGGAATTCATTCGGTACTTTTATGCATTTCTTCCCTTTTTCTGAAGTGACCGGCAAAACCACACGAACCTCTGGAACTATTTTGGGCAGTCCGCCCCCAGTGGACCGGTCACAAAGGACTTCCATACTTTTTGCGAACCCCTGAACCGATCCGGGTGAAATTTGGATATGTTGGTCACCCGGATCGGGGCTATCAGGGGATATAGCATTTGTGGGGATACCCCAGGTATAAAGGGGTGTTCCAGAAATTGGGGAAAATAGTGAATTTTCAGCCTGGAGATAATTAGGTTGTTACTATATCAGACCTGATTATCTCCAGGACTAGGGGAGGGAACTGCCTGTTTGTATTGGGTGTGTTTTATATTTTTACTGTTCGGGATTGGATAAATGTTACTCCTCCCTGTGGGATGTCCCCTTGCATGGGGACCTGCATAAAAAGTCATGTGTGTGAATAAACGTTAGTTCTACTTGTATCCTGAACCTGGACTCTGACTGTTATTTGGAATTCGTATGCTGTAACAAGGGAATTATCTTATGCAGCTGTTTTATTCCGTATGGATTTCGGTTCCTGTAACTATCACAGCAAGCTCGCACTACCTTAGACTCTGACCTTTCGGGAGGAAACTACCGAACGCGGTTTGTCTAAACTTGGTTTCCTTACAACTGGTGGCAAGCGGAGGGATTCGAATCCCGAATGGACGTTACAAACCAAGCAAGGGAATGAATGGCTCAGCAGTACCAGCTACTTAAAAGAACCACACTAAAAGATTTACTGGAAGCTCGAGGCAGAGTGGCAAGTAACAAGACAAAAGCCACGTTAATTGCGGAATTAATACAGAGCGATAATACCAGTAATACGGAGATGGATCAAGAGGAAGAAACCGTGATGCAAAAGGACATCCGATGGATGGTCAGTCTATTGGGACCCAACCCAACTACAGAGGCGCTTTTGCAGGTCATGGCACAAGCCAGACAAGCGCAAAAAGAACGAGAGGACCGGGATAGGCCGGCACAAGGAGATTTACTACACTCCCCGGGAAGTACTGGGGAGATACCAAAGAAGGTAAATTACGCAGCCTTTAAATCGTTTAATGACAATGAGATGGAAATTGACAGTTACTTGCAAGACTTTGAACGTCAATGTGCGCTGGAGGGATTAGACTCCACAAAATGGGCTGCAGTCATTAGCAGTAAATTGTCCGGTAGAGCAGCCGAGGCGCTGCGAGCAGTACCTGAGGGGGACATACATAATTATGAAAAAGTAAAAGACATTTTGTTGGCCAGATATGCTGTAACTCCGGAGGCATACCGAAAAAAATTTAGAGAGCTGAGGAAGACTGGGAGAGATTCCCATACGGAATGGGCTTTTCGGCTACAACGGGCGGCCCGCAATTGGATGAAGGGCTGCCAAGCAACCACTCTGGAGGATGCTTTGCAACTTATGTTACTGGAGCAATTTTTTAATCACTCTGCAGAGGACATAAAAGACTGGGTCAAAGATAGAAAACCAAAAACTGTGGAGGAAGCCGCCAGGCTAGCGGATGAGTATCAAGATAATAGGAGGAAGGAGCAAGGGGTGAGCAGACCACCTTTTAAGCCTAACTACCAGGCTCCAACAACCCCTACCCCTCCTAGACCCTCCATGAATAACCCTTCACCGAACCCAGCAAACACACCACGTCCTCCTGCAGTGTGCCATTATTGCAAGCAACCAGGGCATTACAAGAATCAGTGCCCTCGCTTAAACCGGGGAAGCTGGGAAAGGCAACCCCCACAACAACCCAGGGCAGCTGCTCATTGTGTGCAACAGGAAGGCACAACCGGTGTTCCTAACCAGGAAGAACAGTGGAGTGTATTACACGAGGTCAACCCAGTTCAAGCTGGGGGTGACAACCGGGACCACCACCGCCAATGGATTACCGTAGATGGCGTGGGGGCCCGGGCTCTGAGAGACTCTGGGGCTACTTTGACTGTGGTGCAACCTCACACGATCAGAGCGCAAGCTCGCACCGGACGCACAGTCGCTGTGAGGGTGGCTGGGGGCGCTATTCACAAACTGCCCACCGCTAATATCCTTGTTGATTGGGGTTCCGGGTCCAAACAGCTGGAGGTGGGGATTATGCAAGAACTACCCGCCGAGGTTTTGTTGGGGAATGATGTAGGATGCTTGACCTCTCAACTGGCCCGAGACCCCCCTGCCGAGGCATACCCAGTTACCACCCGAGCTCAAGCCAGACTGGAAGCTCCGCTGCACTCTGAGGAAAACCAGGTAAGAGTCGAAATACCCCCCTTACCCGATCCTACCTTTCCTTTCTGGGATACCCCCCAGGGGTTTGAACAAGAGCAGCGTACCGACCCCACATTAGAGGGTTATAGGAAGGCAGCGGCCGTTACCCCAGGGAACAACCCGCACGAAAAATTTGAGTGGTATAAGGGGTTACTGTATAGAGTGACCGAGGGGGTGGGACAGGGGGCCACCCAGGTCATCAAAAGACAATTAATTGTACCCCGTAAATTCCGGGCTGAGTTGTTAAAACTCAGTCATGACATTCCCCTAGCAGGACATTTAGGGGTTAAAAAGACAAGAGACCGGTTAACCCAAACCTTCTTCTGGCCCAGGGTCACCCAGGACCTCAAGTATTACTGCAGGACGTGCGACGTCTGCCAAAGGGTGGGAAAAAGGGGAGACCTTCGGAAGGCCAAACTTCACCCATTGCCTATTATAGAACAGCCCTTTCACCGAGTAGCGGTAGATTTAATAGGACCCCTCAGCCGACCCAGCCAGTCGGGCAAAAAGTTCATACTAACCGTGGTCGACTACGCCACTCGGTACCCGGAGGCAGTCGCCCTCACCAATATAGAGGCCGAGACCGTGGCCGAAGCCCTTATTCAGATTTTCACCCGAGTAGGTTTCCCACAAGAGATCCTATCCGATCGGGGAACTCAGTTCACGGCTACCCTGACACAACAATTGTGGCAGAGCTGTGGAGTGAAACCCCTGTTCAGCGCCCCGTACCATCCCCAGACTAACGGGCTCTGTGAACGTTTCAATGGCACTCTAAAACAGATGCTAAAAACATTTACGGAGTCCCACAAGAACTGGGAAAAATTCCTCCCCCACCTTCTGTTTGCCTACCGTGAGGTGCCCCAGGCCTCCACTGGGTTTTCCCCCTTCGAACTCCTGTATGGGAGAAAAGTTCGGGGCCCACTGGAGCTCGTACGGGAGCACTGGGAGGGCAATACAGACGAGGGGGGAGTCCCTATCGTCCAGTATGTTCTGGAGTTCCGGGACCGTCTGCGGGCGCTCACCGCATCGGTTCGGGAGAACCTGCAGACGGCCCAGGAGGACCAGAGGAAATGGTACGATAGGGGAGCCCAAGATAGAGTACTAGAATTAGGGCAGAAGGTGTTAGCTTTGAAGCCAGTTAAAAAGGATAAGCTACAAGCCGCATGGCAGGGACCATTTAAGGTGGTAGAACGGGTTAGCGAGACCACCTACATCGTGAGCAAATGCTCAGATGAAAGGCTGACCAAAGCCTTCCATGTGAATATGCTCAAACCATACTTTGAGAGAACAGAGGATGTGGGCGCCGTGTGTGCGCCCGCCACAGAAGATAGTGAGGGACTACCCCTCCCCGATTTACTAGACACCGCTCCCTGTACTATTGACCAAGTAAGCTTGGGTCAAAATTTAAACCCCCTGGAGAAAGGTGAGGCCACGCAACTGCTGCAGAAATACCAAGAGATGTTTTCAGCCACCCCAGGCTATACCTCCGCTGCGGTACACCGCGTGGAAACCCAGGGAGAGACGCCACTGCGGCAACAACCATATCGGATCCCGGAAGCAGTGCGTGAGAGTATGCTCACCGAGCTAAGGGATATGTTACAGTTAGGGGTAATAGAACCCTCGCAAAGTCCTTGGGCCTCCCCGGTAGTACTAGTACCGAAGCGCGACGGTACCACGCGCTTCTGTGTAGACTATCGGAGGCTTAACGATCGTACCATAACAGACGCCTACCCCATGCCCAGAATAGATGAGCTCTTAGACCGTATGGCGGGGGGGAACTACTTGACTACCCTGGACCTGTGCAAAGGTTATTGGCAGATCCCCTTGGAGCCTGCGGCCATCCCCAAGTCGGCATTCGTCACCCCTTTCGGGCTATACCAATTCAAGGTTATGCCCTTTGGGATGAAGAATGCCCCGGCTACCTTTCAGAGGATGGCCGATAGGCTCCTGGAGGGGTTTCAGGACTTCGCATGCGCGTATCTAGACGATATTGCCGTCTACAGCCGCACATGGGGAGATCATCTGGGCCATGTGTCCAGGGTACTCCAACGAATCCACCTCGCAGGGCTCACGTTAAAACCCGACAAATGTCACGTAGGTCTGGCCGAGGTACAGTATCTCGGCCACAGGGTGGGCTCCGGTAGACAGCGTCCCGAGCCAGCGAAGGTAGAGGACATAGCGAACTGGCCCCAACCTAGGACCAAAACCCAGGTACTAGCTTTCTTAGGGACGGCCGGTTATTATAGAAAGTTTGTCCCAGAGTACAGCGCCCTGGCCAAACCCCTCACCGACCTTACCAAAAAGGCCCTCCCCAAACAGGTTTCCTGGACCCCAGAGTGCACGGACGCTTTCCAGAAGCTTAAAGCGGCATTGAGTGAGGCTCCTGTGTTGGCAGCACCCGACTACACTAAACAATTTCTTGTACACACAGATGCCTCCATGTTCGGACTGGGCGCCGTGCTAAGCCAAGTGGGCACAGACGGCATGGAACACCCGGTGGCATACCTCAGCCGTAAACTGTTACCCCGAGAAGTCAGCTATGCCACCGTAGAAAAAGAATGCTTGGCCCTCGTGTGGGCCCTCAAGAAGCTACAGCCCTATTTGTATGGGCGGGCATTTACCCTTATGACGGACCACAACCCCCTGGTATGGCTTAACCGGGTAGCTGGAGACAATCCCAGGCTATTACGGTGGAGCCTAGCCCTTCAACCTTATAATTTTACTATGCAGTACCGGCCCGGAAAACAAAATGGTAATGCGGATGGCCTGTCACGCCAGACCGAACTGGACTCCTAAACCGCTACTCTTCTCGGACATCCCCAAGCCAACCCGACAGGGTCTAGGCGGGTATGCCGACCTATGGACTTATAGGGGAGCAGTGTGAAGAAATGACTATATTATTAGATATTTTGTTGCATAGTTCTTGCCTTTTTGTGTACTTTTCATTCGGCAGATGGGACTGCCGAACAGAGACCACCCCGGGCTCACTTAACTTCAAAGCCGGCATCACTTTCACCCTCTATGTGTGCGGTCAGCGTTCGTACTGTCGAACGCCACGTGGCAGAGAAAACCGCGGCCATCTTGTTTTCGCCAAACAAAGGCAGCGGGACTTGGTCGTCGAGTGTCTGGAACTAAAATCGGACACTCGACTTCCCAATCACCGGTCCCCATCATGCGAACGCTGGAACTAGTGATACCGATTAGCTAGGAGAGCGCTAATCGGTACAAATACGCACACGAATGAGGGGAACAATCGCTGCTAGGAGCCAGGGGAATTCATTCGGTACTTTTATGCATTTCTTCCCTTTTTCTGAAGTGACCGGCAAAACCACACGAACCTCTGGAACTATTTTGGGCAGTCCGCCCCCAGTGGACCGGTCACAAAGGACTTCCATACTTTTTGCGAACCCCTGAACCGATCCGGGTGAAATTTGGATATGTTGGTCACCCGGATCGGGGCTATCAGGGGATATAGCATTTGTGGGGATACCCCAGGTATAAAGGGGTGTTCCAGAAATTGGGGAAAATAGTGAATTTTCAGCCTGGAGATAATTAGGTTGTTACTATATCAGACCTGATTATCTCCAGGACTAGGGGAGGGAACTGCCTGTTTGTATTGGGTGTGTTTTATATTTTTACTGTTCGGGATTGGATAAATGTTACTCCTCCCTGTGGGATGTCCCCTTGCATGGGGACCTGCATAAAAAGTCATGTGTGTGAATAAACGTTAGTTCTACTTGTATCCTGAACCTGGACTCTGACTGTTATTTGGAATTCGTATGCTGTAACAAGGGAATTATCTTATGCAGCTGTTTTATTCCGTATGGATTTCGGTTCCTGTAACTATCACAGCAAGCTCGCACTACCTTAGACTCTGACCTTTCGGGAGGAAACTACCGAACGCGGTTTGTCTAAACTTGGTTTCCTTACAATAGTGTTTCTGGCCACTGATGGTTATTTAAGGGGTATTCCATGTCCTCACACACGAATGAGTGAATGCATAGGCAACAGTTAGTTATTTTTTAAAATATTTTTTTCTTCAGAAGCTTGCACATTCTGTACCTCCCTTCCAACGAATGCCTTAATTTTGCTCCGAAAAAGCTGCATGCAATGTCATCACTTATGGTTGTATTATTCTGAGAGGCAAGACAGCAAATGTTTCTGGGAGCTAAGAAAAGAATTGCAAAACCGCTGCTATGTGAATAACACCCTGCTGTCCAGAAATGTATGGGGTAAACCGAGCGTCGCCATAGAAAGTTAAGGGAGCATCATGATTGACCGTGTCACTTCCTGAATCTGGGCCCATGCTCACTTTACAAGTAATATTGCCTAAAGATTTATAACAAGCTCAGGAACTCGACAAATTTGTATCTTTTTACAAAAAATATTTTTTTCAGTGTATTGTTTTGAAACATATATTGCAGCATTATGTTTATAATAGATTAAACATAAGGGACATCTTCAGTCTGTACACATATTGGTCAAAGATTTTAGCCTGGGAGAAAAAAAATGCTCTTTATGATTAAGGCTAGTAATCGGCATATGATGCTGAGGCCAATAGACTATTAAGCAAAGGAGTTTTGGCATGGTGTAAGGGGTAGGTAACGATACATTGGTTATGTGCTTGGGGACATACTGAATAAGCGTTTTCCTTCTTGCACAACCTGCTTCGCAAAGGTCATGTTGTCCATGCTTCCAGGGATGTAGTGAGCAGACGCTGCTCCTAATTTTACACACTTTTCAACCACCTAAATTGAAATGGATAGAATTACTTGATACATAATTATCATATTTATACTAAAGTAACATCAAATTATGTCAATTTGTATAAAGCAAGGTTTTTCCAACATAATGAGGGTGAGAGAGACAGCAAACTAGATGTCACCATATAACTCAGCATGTCAAATAACCAAATCTGTACAATTTTTTCTTATTGTTATTATTACTGCAATTTATAAAGTGCCAACATATTCCGCAGTGCTGGCATGCACTTTGTATTGCTAAGCGTTATGCTCACCATCTACACATTTGCCACTTAGATTAGCTTCAATTTCATGACGTTACCCAAACCATATGTAGTTAAAGCACATAAAAAAAAAAAAATGCAGTATGTTACAAATACCATAATTGGTCAGTTACCAAAACTGGGGTGGGTGGTGAGTATAGAGCACTGAACAATGCTCCTACGACACCCTTTTATTTTGTATATGAACACTTTGATATTTTGTGCTATTTTTGCACTGGAAAATCACATCTAGTTATGGTACTACCTTTAACACACAAGTTGTATTCAAAGTGGCACTGTCACTTATGTGTTTCTCAAAGCAATTAAAACTACTAATTAGGGACTACTTTTTTCTTTAAGCAGTCTGATTTTGGCATTTTTTCAGCATATGTAACTAACATCTGTTGGGAATAGCCATTTTCTAGGGCAGGGGTAGGCAATCTTCGTCACTCCCGATGTTGAGGACTTAATCAGGTGATGCTCTTACAATCGTAATGTTGGCAAAGCATCAGGGGAGATGTAGTCCACAACATCTGTAATGCCGAAAGTTGCCTACCTCTGTTCTAGGGTGTAATAAATTCTGCTTCTTCTGTGTATTTCGGTGATTTCTCCAGTTGATTGATATATACGTCTGTTGTATATATAGTCTTGGGTCAAAGGCTCGCGACATTAATATACGTCTATATTAATGAAAAGTACTAATACGCAATCTGGCTTACGGTTTCTTACGGTTTATTCTTAGTTACTGATACATAATAAAACAACAAAAGATGTTACATGATCATGGATGTTCGACAGCAGATGGTAATTGCTGGACTTCTAAAAGGCGAGTTATATTGTTGTACCGGAAGAAGAGCCAAGAGAGAGAGAGACCTCATGTTCCTTTGTTCAGTTACTATACAGATGTGCCCATTCTGACATCAGAGCATAACTCTAGCCATATGAGGACAAGACCCCCAATCCACATTCCAGAGTTCTCATACAAGAAAACATTGTGACTTACCATACCATATGTTACTTATGTTAATACACACATCCATAAATAACCAATAGAAACATAGAATATGCAATATTCTACATAGGGTGATCTATATAATCTCTTAGAGTCTTACACAGACCCCTGTTTTGTGACATGGCACCTAGAAGATGAAACCCACAGTAGCTGAAGACAACTAAACCAAATGTTGGCTCCAATGCGAGAGCAGCATCTGTTAAGTATATCCACCTCACCTCTCTCCAACTTTGCACCACCTTGCAAGCTCACGTTTAACTCTGGAGGGTCTAAGCGAAAAAGTAACATAACCCCACGAGTGACAGTGTCGCTATAAGCATGCTATAAAAATATTTGTTACAATACAATTATATTTCTCATTTTGCACATTAAATGTTAGTATCATGTTAATAATATGCTATATCTGTGTAGGTAAACACAAAGTGAAACAGTTTCAAATTTTACACCAAATATAGTCAAAGAGAGGAAAGTATTTATTCATACAAAACACTGGAGGGAATGTTTTCAAATATTGTTAATAAAAAATTGGCACATTTCTAAAAGTGGAACAATTATCACAAAAACAATGGCATTAGTAGGAACCTGTTTTGTTAGCCATGGTGATAAAGTTGTATTCAAAATTATTCAACCCCCATTGAAAATCAGGTTTATTGTAAAAATGTACAGACTTTCAGCTTGTTTGCAATGAACAAATCAAACAATTGAAATAACTCAACACAATGAATGCTTCAAGTTGTTTCCCCAAATTCAACTACAAATTAAACTTATAATGACTTCTCCAGTCTCAAAATTAATAAGCCCCTTCATGGCAAGCATCTTTAGTACTTAGTGTAGCACTCTTTTGCAAATGAGATGCATAGCCAGATACCTGCTGTGGTAGCGTTCTTGAGAAATCTTAGTCCATTGCTCATGAGCAATGGCCTCCAGTTCAGTAATATTCTTGGGTCTGTGGGCTGCATAGAGATTTTCTATGGTGTTCAAGTCAGGTGACTGTGATAGCTAATGGAAAATTTTCCAGGACTTCATCTGCAACCAATTTGAGGTATATTTGGGATCATTGTCTTGATGAAAGGTCAAATGACGCCCAAGCTTCAGTTTTTTCACAGACTGCATGACATTTCCTGATACTTCAATTAATCTATCTCCCCTTCCACACACTGCAGGTTTCCAGTACCAGAGGATGTCAAGCAACTCCAGAGCATCACCGAGCCATAACCATGCTTAACTGTAGGCAGAGTGTTCTTTTCAGCATATGCTTCATTCTTCTTCTTCCAGACATACCGCTGATCCAATGGGCACACAGAAAGGAATCTCAAACCTTCTATGGCTTATTTATATGATTTTGAGCATACTAGAGCCAACTTTTCTTGTGCTTTTGGGTCAATAGTGGTGCAAGTCTTGGAGTTCTGGCATGGAAACCTTCTGAGAAACTTCTCAGAAGTCTGGTTGCAGCCATTGATAGCTTAGCCCCATTGATAGCGTAGTCCAGGTAGTGTAACCACTGTTCCTTCAACTTTGAACTGGCAAACTATGCATCCAATAAAGTCTCTAGGAACATTCAGTGCCTTCGCTAGCTTTTTGTATCCTGTTCCTTTTTAGTGAAAGGCATTGATCTCTTCTCTTAACTTTGTGGATCATTCTTTTGACTTAGCCATATTTCTAACATGCAGTCAAACTTGACACTCAACAAATCCCTAGCCAGTTCAGGTATTGCTAGTGTTCCAGCTCAAGCACACCTGGTGTAGCTAATGAAGCCCTTGATTAGTTGCATCAGCTGTGCTTGAGACAGCACCTGTTTTGCATATTTCTACTGTTGCGAGGGATACTATTCAGGGGGTTGAATAATTTTGAGACTGGAGAGGTCACAAGTTGTATTTTTGGGGGAAAACCACTTGAAGCATTTGTGTTGTTGAGCTATTTCAAATTTGCTTTTGTTTGCACTAAATAAAGGAGACAATTTCCAATAACATCTCATAATTATGTGAAATACCATTATATACATGAAATGACGGAGCAAAAGAGCAAATGTATACTTGAAAATTCTTCAGCTTTGACTTGAGCCCTTGATAGTAATAGGAGCTTGTGACAATTTTGTTTTTCCCATGGTTGGGGGGCACCATAAACCTAATTCTCACACCAACTGAGCATTTTCCAAATATCTTATCCTAGTTCAATCTACTCTGCTTGAGACTTGAGCATGGCTTCATTCTAGCATCAAGAAAAGTAGCAGAAATGCTCTAACATCTACCAATGTACAGAAAATTCATGTACAGAAAATTGGTTGGATATGTTTCTATAGAACTGTTCAAACCTCTCAAATATACAGCAGCTACACAGCACAATGATACTTACCTTTTTCAGCTTTTCTTCTGTACGTGCAGTAATTAAGATGTGAGATCCCATCTGCGCCAAGTGATATGCCATCTGCTCTCCAATACCAGAGCTGGCTCCAGTAACTATTACTTTCTTTCCTTTTAGCATGGCTGTTGAAAAAACACACAGAAAGACAAAACAGATTAGGCTATTGTGTGCAAATAAAACTTAGCATTGTAGTAATTGGGGCATTATTATTTAGGTTCAATAGAAAGTAAATATTTCAACTAAACTTCACCAGTGGTGAATATTCATTTTTTATAGTTTATTTTTTAAGATTGTGTGCCCCTCCTCACTTTAATTATTGTAAGACGGTAGGAAGGGACTGATTTTTGGGGGTGGCTATGGCTTGGGAACACCCAGATGGGTTAATTGTAAGGGGGCGTATTAATAACTGTTAAAGCCCATGCCCTGGAGAATGGGCGCATAATGGGTCCTTGATGAAGTGTATTATTCTACTGGGCATCTTCTGGCCCTCAGGGGCCATAGTTATAGGAGTCTATATGGCTATGTATCTCCTTGGGCCCAGCTGATTATCCTTACAGTACATTGTGTGAAAAGGTGGGTAAGAGCCTGATGAGTTATACCCAGGGCCGGCCCATCCATTGGCCCCAGTGGGGCCACTACTCCAGGTGGCACTGTGACATGGGAGGCATTTTGACCTTTACAGACATGTGTAGTGCCGGGCCACCTAATTGCACATATATATAGTGAGTACCGCTATATATATGTGCAGTTCCAAGCTCCTGCTGGAGGACAGTGAAGAGGTGGCCCTGAGAGTAATCTTACACCTCCAGCAGCAGCCAGTACTCTACTCTTGCGAATAGCGAGAGTGTTACCACGGGTTGCCATGGCAAAGCTCTGCGCGGCACGCAATGCATACATGGCAATGGCAAGAGCATGGCAATGCTCTTGCTCCACTGGACCACCAGTGAATCTTGTATCCCACCTCCCTGCCCACAGGTAAGAGGTTGGGGGGCGGGGGAAGGATACATTTTAAACATTAAAAAAAACTGCTCACCCCCACATTTAATTTATCACCATAAACACACTACAACACCACAAACACACACTCCATGCAATACACATACACACACACTACATCCACAATACACACACTGCATCCACTATATACACATACACACACTGCATCCACTATATACACATAAACACACACTGCATCCATCCACTACACACACATACACTGCATCCACTATACACACACAAACACACTTTGCATCCACTATACACACACACTGCATCCACTATACACACACACTGCATCCACTATAGACACACACATTGCATCCACTATACAGACACACATACTGCATCCACTATGCACACACACTGCATCCACTATATACACACACAAACATACGCTCTGCATCCGCTATCCACACACAGCATCCATTACAAAATACACACATGCTGCATCCACTATACAGACACACAATGCATTCACTACACGCACTGCATGCAATACACAGACACTGCAGCCACTGCATCCACTACACAAATACACACTCTGCATCCACTATACAGACACTGCATAACATAATGGATGTGGGCGTGTTTTGCTTAGTGTGGTTTGGTTGGGGATAGGGTGGGGGGGGGGGGGCAGCATTTCATCCTTTGACCCAGGCAGCACAATGCCTTGGGCCGGCCCTGGTTATACCTACAGTATTATTTGGATCATGCTGAAAAAGTAAAATTACATACTCATTATGTATACTTATTTTACTTACACTCTCAGCAAGATTATTGGTCTCTCTGGACCTCCTTGACCTCTACTGATGAGTAGGTGAAGAGGGTGTAGATGGGGTTATGTGCTTCCCGATGGGCTCTCGGGCTCCCTTCCATCACTGTCGTTCCTGACTCTGCAACTGGGGTGGCTTCCAGAGTGGCTTCAACTCCTCTTACTCATATTAGGTGACATTAGGGATCATGATACAAGGGGACTAAGGGATCCTGATACAAGGTTTGTTATGTTTAAACTAATGGGCCACACAAGTAGTCTGCCAAGATCCAGGTGTGCAAGAAGTTAAATAATATAGAATATGTACAATTTAAAACTCAAAAATCAGATCAAATGTTTAACTATGCTGCTTTCCCAAGTTTATGACGAGCATATATAGGTGAAAAGCTGTTTTATTGGTTATGCCCAAGGTTAATGGTCTGATCAATGTCTACAGCTGATTGCACCTTTATGTACAAGCAAGAAATCAGTGGCATTTGACCAACTTCCTGGAGACACCGGTAACGTGTTGATCATAGTGAGGGCAACATCTCTCTTCTAGTTATAGTTGCTCTTAAATATTAAGGTATTGTGTAAACTGGAAAATCTAGATATAATAAAGTATGTCAGTTGTACGTGAATAATTTATAATAAATTAATTGTATAATATTTTTTAAGTTTTTTTAAGTTACCGTCATAATATCTATTAAATGTGTTCTTTCTTTGCAATTTTTGTATATACATCATATTCTATATACAGGGTGAGGCAAAAGCCATCTTTGTTTTATAATTACAGATTCTCTATGAAAATCTGTTGTTTACAGTGTTGGACATTATTCATACTGTCAACCTTTAGCAAAAAGGAACTGACATCGTTGCCTACTGCACCTCATTGTAAATATACAATAATATCTATGGAACATCCCGCACCTCACATAAACATCTAATGACTACAATAGTGACTATGGCTCCTGGCAGACGAAGTCACTTGGAGCCAAACAAATATGGTGGCAAGAATATGGCAACAATGAGAAGGGACTGCTTAAAGGGGCACTATAGGCACTACTACTTAAGCTCATTGAAGTGGTCTGGGTGCAATGTCCCTTTTGCACTTAGTTGCAGTAGTTTAAACAGTGCTGCAATGTTTACATTGCAGCACTAAGTCTGCCGCCAGTGGCTGTGTCCCAGACAGCCGTTGGAAGTGCTTTCTGGATCAAAACTGACCTTTGGGTGGTATCTGTCGCTGGACGCTCTGCACGAGGACATCCAGCATCAGATTTTTCCCCAAAGGAAAGCATTGATTCAGTGCTTGAATATGGGGAGGTCTAATGTGCGCAAGGAATTTGCAGCGCATACACATTAGTGCTCACTTGTTGCGGGACAGAGGAGGTGGCGGAGCGTCAACCCAGCGCCAGGGGACATTGGCGCTGGGATATGGTTAGTAAATAAAGGGTTTTTAACCCTTTATTTAACACGGGGGTGGGGGTGCGAGGGAGGGGGGAGGCACAGGGAGCTATAGTGCCAGGAATACAGCTTTGTATTCCTGGCACTATAGTATCCCTTTAAGGTAAGTATATCTCCCTACCTGTTAACGTTGGCCACCTAGTGTTAACTTGTAGAATCTTTGTAAAAAATGCAACAAGTGACAATGCTGCTTTGATTAAAGAATCACTATAGTGTCAGGAAAACAAACCCGTTTTCCTGACACTATATAATCCTTGGGGGACCCTCAACCTCCCGTGATGCTGAAAGGGTTAAAACCCCTTCAGCCACTTACCTTAATCCAGCAACCTCTCCTCCCCCGCCGACATCAGCTCCCGAGTGGGGCGGAATGCGCATGCGCATCAAGAGCCGCGCGCACATTCTAACAGTCCACAGGAAAGCATTTTGCATCCAGCGTCGCAGAAGCACCTCTAGCGTCTGTCAGGAAGACAGCCACTAGAGGTTGGATTAACCCTGCTATGTAAACATAGCAGTTTCTCTAAAACTGCTATGTTTACATGTGAAGGGTTAAAACCTGAGGGGCATTGCACCCAGACCACTTCATTGACCTGAAGTGGTCTGGATGACTATAATGTCCCTTTAAGGATGAATAATTGTTGGTGATTAAACATTAAAGAAAAGAAAAAGTGAGACATGTCATCAAACATGGCAATAAATGGCAGAAATAATAAAGATATAAGGCTTTTATTTTGATTGAATGCATGAATTAATACATTGCATACATAAATGCATCTAAATATCCAGTGACCTTTGCCTCTCCCCGTATGTAAATTTATCATGTATAAAATAGGCATACAGTTTAAGAAGAAATATTACACACTTATTGTATGGTAAAGTTAAAACAAAGTTGTCTCCCTCCCCCATCCAACATTATATAGACATGCCCAGTGGGCAGACAGGCAAACAGAGGCAGGTCTGAGACCCTATATGGTAAATATACAATATAGATCCAATTCACTGTTTAAATGCCATTTAGAACTTCTTAAGAACCACAATTTGGTCCATAAAGACCCTGATCCAGTATGGAATGTCCTGCTCTTTTAGCAACATACATCTCTATACATAGTCCTGCAATAGTCATTCTATAGAATGGGACATTATTTAGATGTAAGAGCTTTTAATGCTGTTTTTTGTTACGATGGAATTGGTTCTTAAAGTGTTAAAATTTACTTTTGCACTACCGGGAGAGTTTTGATTGGCACAAAATAACTGCTCAGAACGTCATGATGGAGAAAAATCAATGGATACTCACATGGTTCAAAGCCATCATTTCCAGAGTATAAATAATAAGCCAACAGGATTGCAAGTAAGGCAACAGAAACCTTGCTCAGCAGAGACATGATGATGGCGGCACAGCAGTTGTAGACTGAGTTACACTGCGTTCATAAAAGGACTTTAACAAGCTAATCTGATCAGTATGTTTTGTGTGAACCAAGGGGATGGGTCTGGGTTCTCTGCTGCTTTCAAATTCGATCTGAACTCTGTACAGCTTGTAGTGATCGAGCATGCATCTCATTCTGAGAGATTACATTGTTGCATTCCCTACACAAGTAGCAGTACCAGTGCTGTGCCATACTCGCCGGGGGAGGAGGGGGCTGTTCTGCCCAAATGTCAGATGGGAAAAAAGGGGCAAAGAGAACCTCCTTCTTTCCAGAGCAGGCACAGCTCTGTGCAATCAGTTCAAAGAGTGGTCCCAGTAGGTCTCCACTGGACCTCATGGATAAAGCTCCACTTTAGCTTTCTCCCAGGAAAAAGTAGAAAAAATGGCTGGCTGGGCCTCATAATATAAAAATAATAATAAATATTGAGGCTATTTATGAATGTGATGAGTGTGAGTGTGTGTGTGTGTGTGAATGTACATGCATATGAATCGAAGTCCAGGAGTATATGAATGAGAATGTTAGTGTAACAAAAGGGGGTGGGGGTGCAGAGTGACATATTAAAAATAATTCTGTGAAAAGTAGTAGTATTTGCAAGATTTGAACATAATAAGTAAATTTGATTAGAAAATCCAGTTTTGATACAAGTTTGGAGATGAGTCAGAACATTTGCAAATATGCTTCAAAGGCAAATTGGTGCCTTGTAAAATATACGTTAGAATTTTATGCCTCTAACTTGAATTCAAATTATCCCAAAACTTTTCAAGTTCGGAAAGATTCAAAGATATGAGCTGGATTGCCCTGAGTAAATGCTGGTATATAATTTAGCCAAATTGCAGCATGAACTAGCTAAAGGCCTGGTTATGCCAATGCAGTCACACAGCTGCGGAGGTCACATACAATGTTCCCTCAAATTTTTTGTACTTGATATGTGCAGAAATTTTCTCTTGTGCATAATTTTTTCTGATCACAAATTTTGTGCGTACTGAATATTTGTGCAAATGTAAACCTGAAATAGTTTCTTAAAAGGTTGGTATAACACAGCCTCTCTCAAACTGTACTCATTCTGTTAGTACGAAATTCGGTAGTTTCTATGTGACAGGACATTCGAGAATAGTGAAAGGAGGCATTGCGAGATCACAGAGGAAGGTGAGTATTGTGGAAAAATTTCTCTGACCACAGGAAATGGAGTCTTAGCTCCTCTTCTGGGTCAAAACTGGTTGAGCGTAAAAACGTTAAGTAAATACACCTTTCTCATGCGATCAAAGGGGAAGGTACCTAAACAGACACACTCACTGACAGACATACACTCATATAAACACACACTGACAGAGACACACACTCATACAAACACACACTCATACAAACACACACTGTCAGACCAGTGGTGTATCCTGGTTTTGTGCTGCCCTAGCACTCAAGTTCCCCGGTCTTGTGAATGCCTCGGTGCTGACTCTAGCCACAATATAATACAATAAGGAGAGTTTACTCAGAGGTGTAGTACAAAAATATAATTGATGCTTTTATTCAGCACATATTCAAGTCAGTCAGCATTTCAGTCCGCATGGACTTTTATCAAGACAAAGTGCAAAGTGAAAAATAAAATAACCATTATATACATGCGCAGTGATATCATTGGAGGGTAAAAAAAAAATGAAATCGAGACTCGTGATGTCAGAGATGACGTCTCGCTATGTAATCAGACCAAAGTTAACCCTACAGGTAAAAGAGGTTTTACAACAAACATATAAAGGTTGTGAAATACTTGATACATCAATAGACACTGCACATACAAGATATGGAGAAGAATGGATAGCAAAAAGGGAGCATATAAGAGAACATCATTCTAAATAAAAAGTGGATAAGCCTAAAAACTTGAATGTGAAAATAAATATAAACTAAGTTCTCCTAGTTCGATTTACACTCCATATATTAAATGATTACTATAGTCACCATAAAAAAGCAAGAAAGACAGGTCCCCCAGCCTTCTTTCTTCCTTTTTAATGAACTTGCAATAAAAAAAAAAATCAGAGCACTTTTTAATAATAAAATTTACCTCCGTTCCAGCGCCGAGCTCCCCACTAGGCCACGCCCCCAAAAGGACGCTTCTCTTTGAGAAACGTCATCGCGATGTGGTGCGCATGCGCGGTTTCACGCTGCACCAATCGCATTCTTCATAGAGCGGCATTAAATGCCGCCCTATGAAGAAACTCAGCGCTCAACCGCGCATGTGCGCAGAATGTGTGTTCGCGAGCTGAGCTGTCTGACTGACAGCTCGGCTCGCTTTCTATACCCGCCCCCCTCTTCAGCCAAACTGTGTGTTTGCATGTTTGCATAGAAACACTACATATAAATATATCTATATATAGTGTTTCTATGCAAACACACAAGTAGTAAAAAATGTAAGAAATACACACACTCTCTCTCCATCCATATCCATCCATCCCCATCATCCATATCCATCCATCCCCATCATCCATATCATCCCCATCATCCATATCCATCCACACTTAGTCACCCATTCACCCTCAGTCACCCACCCACACTTAGTCACCCATCCACACTCTGGTGACATTCTGAGTGACTGCAACTGGAGGTGTTCCTAGCTTTCAATGTAAACACTGTATTTTCTCAGAATTTATGTATTTTGTATTATCTCCTGCAATGTATCACTCTGTAGGTAAACCTACCTCATCCCCTCACACGTTTCTCTTTTCTCAAGGAGACCCAGGAGCGATCATTCAGTTCTTGCTGCCAGGTCTCCTCTCCCTGTGCGGTGCTGTGTGTGAGGAGGAAGAGGCGGGGCTGGAAAGTGACATCACTTCCTGCTCTCATCTGAAGAGCACCTGGAAGATAAAGAGCTGCAGCAGCCTGGCAGACAGCACAGGTGAGCTCCTTATATATATATTTTTGTACATCCTCACCTCAGCACCCCCTGTCTCCCTGCACCCAATACATCTCTCACTGCACACACCACAGGCCCTCTGCTCCCATGTCAACCCCCCTCTGCTCCCACGTCAGCCCCCCTCTGCTCTCACCTCAGCCCCCCTCTGCTCCCACGTCAGCCCCCCTCTGCTCTCACCTCAGCCCCCCTCTGCTCTCACCTCAGCCCCCCTCTGCTCTCACCTCAGCCCCCCTCTGCTCTCACCTCAGCCCCCCTCTGTTCCCACGTTAGCCCCCCTCTGCTCTCACCTCAGCCCCCCTCTGCTCTCACGTCAGCCCCCCTCTGCTCTCACGTCAGCCCCACGTCAGCCCCCCTCTGCTCTCACCTCAGCCCCCACCGGAACACAACACAAATCACTCTGCTCCCACCTCAGGCTCCTGTACCCACCTCAGCCCTCCTCTGTACCCACCTCAGCTCCTCCTCCACACACCACATCTCCCCTTGCACCCACCTCAGCCCCCTGTCTCCTTGCACCCACCTCAGCCCCCCTGTACTCACCATAGTCCCCCCTGCACCCACCTCAGTTCCCCTCTGCACCCACCTCAGTTCCCCTGCCTAACCTCAGCCACCATTCTTCCATACACTCACCCCAGGATCTACCTATCCATGTACACCACACCCCTCATGCCAATTCCATCTACCATAGCTCTTATGCCTTACAGTGCCCACTACAGCCCCTGTGTCCCCCCCGGTGCCCACCACAGCCCCTTGTCTACCTGCAACAACCACCAGGGCCGCCATCAGGGGGTGACAACCATGACGGTTGTCACGGGCCCGGCGGCCCTGGGGGGCCCGGCTCCCTGGGCCCCACGTGTAGTGGCAGAACTGCCGCCGGTGCAGTTGCACCGGGGCCCGCACGCTGTTGGGGCCTATCGGGTGGCCCATGCACTTAGGGCCACCCAATGGGCCTTATATCTTCAGGGGCCCGTTCATTTCTGTGGCTGTGTTAGCGCGACCGGGCCCCTTTAAAAAATAAAATAAATGCAGCCACAGCGCAAGTGCTGCTGGGAGGAAGTGGTCACTTCCTCCCAGCTCACTCCGCACGGGAGGAGAGCCAGCGTGGACTTGAAGAGGGAGAGCCACGCCGACTCCCATCAGCCCCAGCCTCCTGCAAAGAAAAGGTAAGAAACAGGAGGGTGGCTGAAAAATGAGCTGTGTGTGTGTATGTATGTCAGTATGTATGCATGCCAGTATGTATTATGAATGTATGTCAGTATGTATGTCATTATGAATGTGTGTATGGATGTCAGTGTCAGTATGTCTGTCTGTATGTCTGTCAGTATGTATGTCTGTGTATGTACAGTGCCTTGCAAAAGTATTGACCCCCCTTGGCATTTTTCGTGTTTTGTTGCCTCACAACCTGGAATTAACATGAATTTTTGAGGATTTGCATCATTTAATTTACAGAACATGCCCACAACTTTGAAGATGTTTGTTTGTTTGTTTTTTAAAGCAAACAACAAATAGGACAAAATAACAGAAAACGTCAATGTGCATAACTATTCACCCCCCTAAAGTCAATACTTTGTAGAGCCATCTTTTGTGGCAATCACTCCAAGTCGCTTTGGATAAGTTTCTATGAGCTTGCCACATCTTACCACTGGGATTTTTGCCCATTCCTCCTTGCAAAACTGATCCAGCTCCTTCAAGTTGGATGGTTTGCACTTGTGAACAGCAATCTTTAAGTCTGACCAGTGGCGTACATACCAGGGTCGCCCCTGCGACCTGGTATGTAGCCACTGTGGCCAGCCTCTTCTCCTGGGGGTACGAAATAATGAAATTAACACCGTGGGATCAGTGTGATGAATCCAGGAGCTGGTCTAGTAAAAAGGCTTTGGTTGAATTTTAAGATGGATGGCAGTATTTATATATATATGGAGTGTATACCTTTAAATCTGCTATAGGCAGAATCAATCTGATACACGCCAAATGTTATACTTTATATGAAAAAGATATTGACCATTTCATGTATAGGAAAAACAGTGTGAGGAACTGTTTCCTCAATTGTACTGAAATTGGGTGTGAAAATTAGTGTATAATGACACAGTAATTTGTGATGTATACACCTTTAAATCCGTATAGACATAGTGAGTGGAGTGTATAAAAATAAAAATAATTTACTTTGTGATCCAAAGATCTTATGAGGTAGAGATACAGTGCAATTAGCTGTATTCTGTAATGTAGTATAATCAATAAAGTACAATATATTGAAAGATAGCATCCATTATATAAAAAATGATAATAGATGAGGATTGTAAAAAATACAACTTTTTATTTAGGCAAAAGTGACTGTGCCAGAAGTATACAAAGTATTAAAATCAATGAAAGTTATAAAAATATAAAAATAACAGCCAGGGATGGTTTGCAAGAATGTTACCAGCACATCTGTATTGGTGATTCCGATTTAGCCACAGGGACCGATCTGGATGGATGTGGATAGTATGTTGCAGAAACAGTTACTATCTGCCGGCTGTCCGTGAGGTTGGCGTGCGTCCCAGACCTCACTCTGGGTGCTGCACGTTGTTTGTCGGTTGGTCTCAGAATGCTCTGTGCTCGGTGGAAAAAAACAGCTGCTGGTTCTACAATCTGCGTCCGTACCCCGCTGGTTGTAATGTGGTCTAACGCGTTTCGTGGGTGTCAGCCCCACTTCATCAGAGACAGGATGAGGATTCGTCGGTATATCATGGTTTAAATACAATTTTAACTAATTACAACTGATTAAAGAACAATTTGAATCAATTCATAATGGTTTGGTGGTTGTATCAGGGGATGGTATACTACATTGTTAATTATGATATGTGCATAAATATGCAGTTGAAATGTATACACGTGAATGTGTAGTTAAGATAAAATAGAATGAGAGATAAGGATATGGATATAAAAATACTGCTGGAAGGTGAACCTCTGTCGTAGCCTCAAATCATGCACAGCGTGGTACAGGTTTTGCTGAAGAATATCCCTGTATTTAGCACCATCCATCTTTCCCTCAACTCTGACCAGTTTCCCAGTCCTGGCTGCTGAAAAATATCCCAACAACATGATGCTGCCACCACCATGTTTCACTGTGGGGATGGTGTTCTTTGGGTGATGTGATGTGTTGAGTTTGCGCCAGTCATAGCATTTTCTTTGATGACCGAAAAGTTACATTTTAGTCTCCTGAGAACAGAGCACCTTCCTCCATACATTTTGGGAGTCTCCCACATGCCTTTTCGCAAACTCAAAACGTGCCATTTTGTTTTTTGCTGAAAGTAATGGCTTTCTTCTGGCCACTCTGCCATAAAGCCCAACTCTATGGAGCGTACAACTTATTGTCGTCCTACGGACAGATACTCCAGTCTCTGCTGTGAAACTCTGCAGCTCCTCCAGGGTTACCTGAGGTCTCTGTGCTGCCTCTCTGAATTATGACCTCCTTGCTCGGTGAGTTTTGATGGGCGGCCGTCTCTTGACCGATTTCCTGTTGTGCCATGTTCTTTCCATTTGGTTATGATAGATTTGATGGTGCTCCTGGGGATCATCAAAGATTTGGATAATTTTTTTTTATAACCTAACCCTGACTTGCACTTCTCAACAACATTGTCCCTTACTTGTTTAGAGAGTTCCTTGGTCTTCATGGCAGTGTTTGGTTAGTAGTGCCTCTTGCTTAGGTGTTGCAGCCTCTGGTGCCTTTCAAAAAAGGTGTGTGTATATGTAATAACAGATCATGTGACACTTAGATTGCACACAGGTGAACATAATTTCACTAATTATGTGATTTCTGAAGGTTGCACCAGAGCTTTTTATGGGCTTCATAACAAAGGGGGTGAATACATACACACATGCCAATTTTCTGTTTTCTATTTCTAAAAAATTGTTTTATGTATATATTTTTCTCATTTCACTTCACCAACTTAGACTATTGTGTTCTGATCCATCACATAAAATTCAGATTAAAGGAACACTATACTCACCTAAATTACTTTAGCTAAATAAAGCAGTTTTAGTGTATAGATCATTCCCCTGGCTATGATTGACAGAGCCTGAATGAAAAAGAAACTAGTTTCACTTTCAAACAGATGTAATTTACCTTAAAAAATGGTATCTCAATCTCTAAATTGAAATTTAATCACATACAGGAGGCTCTTGCAGGGTCTAGCAAGCTATTAACATAGCAGAGGATAAGAAAATCTTAATTAAACAGAACTTGCTATAAAGAAAGCCTAAATAGGGATCTCTTTGCAGGAAGTGTTTATGGAAGGCTGTGCAAGTCACATGCAGGGAGGTGTGACCCGGGTTCATAAACAAAGGGATTTAACTCCTAAATGGCAGAGGATTGAGCAGTGAGGCTGCAGGGGCATGTTCTATACACCAAAACTGCTTCATTAAGCTAAAGTTGTTCAGGTGACTATAGTGTCCCTTTAATAAAAAATTGAACTGAAGGCTGTAATGTAACAAAATAGGTAAAAAGTCAAGGGGGTGAATACTATTGCAAGGCACTCTATGTGTGTATGCCTGTCAGTGTCTGTATGCATGTATGTATGTCTGTCAGTGTCTGTATGCATGTATGTATGTCTATGTATGTATGTATGAATGTATGTCATTATGAATGTATGTATGTGTCTGTATGTCCTTATGCATGTGTGTCTGTCTGTCACTATGTATGCCTGTGTGTATGTCTCAGTATGTGTGTGTCAGTATGTATGCCTACATGTGTGTATGTCTGTTTCAATATGTGTGTCTGTTAGTATGTATCTGTGTGTGTGTATCTGTGTCCTTTTGTATCAGTGCGTGTGTTTGTGTCTGTGTGTGAATTCATGTGGGCAGGATTTGGAGGCGGTCTCTGGGGGACTGGCCTTGGAGGTGGGTCCCTGGGGGCCCAGACCCTGAGCTGAGTTAGGGGCCCCAAAATTTCTGGTGGCTGCCCTGCCCACCACAGTTCCTTCTGCACACACCACATCTCCCCCTGCACCCACCTCAGACTTCACTTTATCCACCTTAGCCTCCTGTCTTCCTGCACCAACCTCACCCCCCCTATACTCACCACAGCTGCCCCTGTACTCACCACAGCTCCCTCTGCACCCACCTCAGTCCCCCCTGCACCCCCCACAGCTCCCCCTGCACCCACCTCAGGCCCCCCTTTACCCACCTTAGCCCCCTGTCTCCCTGCACCACCCCCGGATTTACCTATCCATGTACCCACCTCAGCCCCATTGCTCCCACCACAGCCCTTATGCCCACTGGCGCACATACCGCGGTCGCAGTGGTCGCAGCTGTGACCGGGCCTGGCCCACCAGGGCATGTACCCCAGTTTGCCAGTGGTGTCACCGAGTGTGTATGTGTGTTAGTTTTTGTGTGTGTGTGTTACTGTGTGTGTGTCTGTTACTGTGTCTGTTACTGAGTGTGTTTGTGTGTGTCAGTTATTGAGTGTGTGTCTACTAGTGAGTGTCAGTGAGTGTGTTACTGTGTGTGTCTGTTACGGAGTCTGTTAGTGAGTGTGTGTTTGTCAGTGAGATTGTATGTTTTGTAAGTGAGTGTGTATGTATGTCTGTCTGTCAGTGAGTGTGTGTGTCTGTTAGCTAGTGTGTATGCGTCTGTTTGTGAGAGTGTGTATGGTTAAAACCCTTTCAGCACTTACCTTTCTCCAGTGCCGGGCTCCCTCGGCGCTGGGGATCTCTCCGTCCCGATCCGCCTCTCAGCTCCAGATGCGCATGCACTGCAAGAGCTGCGCGCGCATTCAAACCGCCCATAGGAAAGCATTACTCAATGCTTTCCTAAGGATGTCCAGCGTCTTCTCACTGTGATTTTCACAGTGAGAATCGCGGAAGCGCCTCTAGCGGCTGTCAGTGAGACAGCTACTAGAGGCTGGATTAACCCTCAGTGAAATATAGCAGTTTCTCTGAAACTGCTATGTTTTCAGCTGCAGGGTTAAAACTAGAGGGACCTGGCACCCAGACCACTTCATTGAGCTGACGTGATCTGAGTGCCTATAGTGGTCCTTTAAGTGTATGTGTATCTGCATGCACTGGCGTACATACCGGGGTCGCAGCCCGGCGACCCCTGTGACCAGGTGCCTGCCGCCATGTGTTGTGGCCCCGGCCCGCGCAGAGTAAGTTTCACACCGGGGCCCCATGGATCGTGTGTACGCCACTGCTTATGCCACCTCCAACTACCACAGCCCCTATGTCCCCTCCTGTGCTCACCACAACCTCTATGTCCATACTCTGTCCAGCCCCGCGTCCACCACAGCCCCCGCGCCCACCACAAGCCCCGTGCCTCTCTGCATCTTCTTCAGCAGCTATCCCCCCATGCACACACTACAGCCACTATCCCACTTATACATGGTAGAGCACCAACATATTCTGTAGCGCTGTACAATAGGTAAAACAAGAGAAACGATTAATTCCAACACAACACTTTGACATACAGTAACACGCAACCCCACAAGTAGACTCCAAAAACATGTGGCTACTTGTATGGTTGCACATGTGGGCGACGCTGCTTGTGATGTCATCAGCAAAATCAGTGGAAGTGTGTAATTAAATTTGCTTTACTTCTTTCTTTTTTATTGCTGGGGAGGCACGCCAGCAAGGGTTACTCCATCTATAAACAGTGTTTTTGGTTGGATTAACCCCTTAAAATAAATCTGGCCGTTTTGGGGGGCTCTGCGGGTGTGGGAGTCAGGGCTGTGTGGCTATCACACAGTCATTCTGTGTGCTAGACAGCATTCACATAATATCTGTTTGAAAGCAGCAAAAAGAGTGAGGAGAAGAATAATAGGGGGCAAAAAACCTTCTACCAGGAGGGGGAGCCCTTGATCACCCACTGCCTGAGGGCCCTGTGAGTGGTCAGTCCACCCCTGGGTACACATTCAAGATTTTACAGGGTATGAGCCATTTACACTGTAAAACTGCATACCTCATTCATTTATAAGGTGTCAATCAGAAAACCAATTCAAATTGATTCAATAATACATCCCCAGGTCCAGGGGCGTACCTAGAGCATTTGGCACCCGGGGCGGACCCTGAGTGTGGCACCCCCTCCCCCTCCCCCCCCCCCCCCATAATAAAAATGTAAGAAAACACCCACATATTTTTTCAATATTTTCAATACCAGTGCTTTTGTAGAAAGGGGCTGGTGAGAACCTTCTAGAAAACTCCTGCCCTGCCCCTTTCTACAAAGCCCCTTGTCTCGCCCTTCATATAAAAACCCTGCACCCCGATCACATAAACTTCATTCACTCCCTACACATAAAAATCCTGCACACCCCCTTAATAAAAAACCCTGCACACCACCTTAATAAAAAACAAAAACGTGCATAACCCCTCTTAATAACAAAAAACCTGCACACCCCCCTTATAAAAACCCTGCACACCCCCTTAACAAAAAACAAAAATCTGCAGTGCACATCCTCCCTTAATAAATAGAATACTGCAAACCCCTTAATAAAAAAAAAACCTGCACCCCATTATTTAAACCTCCCCCTTTAATTCTTTAATCCACAGCCCCCTTTAATTAATCTACACACCCCTTAATTAATACACCCCCCTTAATAAATCCTCACCTCCCCTTAATTAATACACCCCCTTAATTAATCCTCACTCCCCCTTAATTAATCAACACACCCCTTAATTAATACACCCCCTTAATTAATCCACACACCCCTTAATTAATACACCCCCTTAATTAATCCACACACCCCTTAATTAATACACCCCCTTAATTACTCCACCCCCCTTAATTAATCCACACCCCCTTAATTAATACACCCCCTTAATTAATCCACACACCCCTTAATTATTACACCCCCTTAATTAATCCACTCACCCCTTAATTAATCCACTCACCCCTTAATTAATCCTCATTCCCCCTTAATACACCACCCTTAATTAATACTCACTCTCCCCTTAATTAATAAACCCCCCTTAATTAACCCACACCCCCTTAATACACCCCCCTTAATCCACACCCCCCCTTAATTAATACTCACTCCCCCTTAATTAATACTCCCCCCTTAATTAATCAATACACCCCCCTTAATTAATACACCCCCCTTAATTACTCCACCCCCTTAATTAATCCACACCCCCTTAATTAATACACCCCCCTTAATTAATCCACACACCCCTTAATTATTACACCCCCTTAATTAATCCACTCACCCCTTAATTAATCCTCACTCCCCCTTAATACACCTGAGGGCCCTGTGAGTGGTCAGTCCACCCCTGGGTACACATTCAAGATTTTACAGGGTATGAGCCATTTACACTGTAAAACTGCATACCTCATTCATTTATAAGGTGTCAATCAGAAAACCAATTCAAATTGATTCAATAATACATCACCAGGTCCAGGGGCGTACCTAGAGCATTTGGCACCCGGGGCGGACCCTGAGTGTGGCACCCCCTCCCCCTCCCCCCCCCCCCCCCCCCATAATAAAAATGTAAGAAAACACCCACATATTTTTTCAATATTTTCAATACCAGTGCTTTTGTAGAAAGGGGCTGGTGAGAACCTTCTAGAAAACTCCTGCCCTGCCCCTTTCTACAAAGCCCCTTGTCTCGCCCTTCATATAAAAACCCTGCACCCCGATCACATAAATTTCATTCACTCCCTACACATAAAAATCCTGCACACCCCCTTAATAAAAAACCCTGCACACCACCTTAATAAAATCAAAAACGTGCATAACCCCTCTTAATAACAAAAAACCTGCACACCCCCCTTATAAAAACCCTGCACACCCCCTTAACAAAAAACAAAAATCTGCAGTGCACATCCTCCCTTAATAAATAGAATACTGCAACCCCCTTAATAAAAAAAAAAACCTGCACCCCATTATTTAAACCTCCCCCTTTAATTCTTTAATCCACAGCCCCCTTTAATTAATCCACACACCCCTTAATTAATACACCCCCCTTAATAAATCCTCACCTCCCCTTAATTAATACACCCCCTTAATTAATCCTCACTCCCCCTTAATTAATCAACACACCCCTTAATTAATACACCCCCTTAATTAATCCACACACCCCTTAATTAATACACCCCCTTAATTAATACACCCCCTTAATTAATCCACACACCCCTTAATTAATACACCCCCTTAATTACTCCACCCCCCTTAATTAATCCACACCCCCTTAATTAATACACCCCCTTAATTAATCCACACACCCCTTAATTATTACACCCCCTTAATTAATCCACTCACCCCTTAATTAATCCACTCACCCCTTAATTAATCCTCATTCCCCCTTAATACACCACCCTTAATTAATACTCACTCTCCCCTTAATTAATAAACCCCCCTTAATTAACCCACACCCCCTTAATACACCCCCCTTAATCCACACCCCCCTTAATTAATACTCACTCCCCCTTAATTAATACTCCCCCCTTAATTAATCAATACACCCCCCTTAATTAATACACCCCCCTTAATTACTCCACCCCCTTAATTAATCCACACCCCCTTAATTAATACACCCCCCTTAATTAATCCACACACCCCTTAATTATTACACCCCCTTAATTAATCCACTCACCCCTTAATTAATCCTCACTCCCCCTTAATACACCACCCTTAATTAATACTCACTCCCCCCTTAATTAATACACCCCCCTTAATTAATACACCCCCTTAATTAATACTCACTCCCCCCTTAATTAATACACCCCCTTAATTAATACACCCCCCTTAATAATACACCCCCCTTAATTAATACTCACTCCCCCCTTAATTAATACACGCCCTTAATTAATACACCCACTTAATTAATACTCACTCCCCCCTTAATTAATACACCCCCTTAATTAATACACCCCCTTAATTAATACACCCCCCCTTAATTAATACACCCCCTTAATTAATACACCCACTTAATTAATACACCACCCTTAATTAATACACCCCCTTAATTAATACTCACTCCCCCCTTAATTAATCCACTCACCCCTTAATTAATCCAATCACCCCTTAATTAATCCTCACTCCCCCTTAATACACCCCCCTTAATTAATACTCACTCCCCCCTTAATTAATACACCCCCTTAATTAATACACCCACTTAATTAATACACCACCCTTAATTAATACACCCCCTTAATTAATACTCACTCCCCCTTAATTAATACATCCCCCTTAATTAATCCACTCACCCCTTAATTAATCCAATCACCCCTTAATTAATCCTCACTCCCCCTTAATACACCACCCTTAATTAATACTCACTCTCCCCTTAATTAATACACCCCCCTTAATTAATCCACACACCCTTAATTAATACACCCCCCTTAATTAACCCACACCCCCTTAATTAATCCACACCCCCTTAATTAATACTCACTCCCCCCTTAATTAATACTCCCCCCTTAATTAATCAATACACCCCCCTTAATTAATACACCCCCCTTAATTAATACATCCCCTTAATTAATACACCCACTTAATTAATACACCCACTTAATTAATACACCCCCTTAATTAATACACCACCCTTAATTAATACACCCCCTTAATTAATACTCACCCCCCCCTTAATACATCCCCCTTAATTAATCCACTCACCCCTTAATTAATCCAATCACCCCTTAATTAATCCTCACTCCCCCTTAATACACCCCCTTAATTAATACTCACTCCCCCTTAATTAATACACCCCCTTAATTAATACACCCCCTTAATTAATACTCACTCCCCCCTTAATTAATCCACTCACCCCTTAATTAATCCAATCACCCCTTAATTAATCCTCACTCCCCCTTAATACACCCCCCTTAATTAATACTCACTCCCCCCTTAATTAATACACCCCCTTAATTAATACACCCACTTAATTAATACACCACCCTTAATTAATACACCCCCTTAATTAATACTCACTCCCCCTTAATTAATACATCCCCCTTAATTAATCCACTCACCCCTTAATTAATCCAATCACCCCTTAATTAATCCTCACTCCCCCTTAATACACCACCCTTAATTAATACTCACTCTCCCCTTAATTAATACACCCCCCTTAATTAATCCACACACCCTTAATTAATACACCCCCCTTAATTAACCCACACCCCCTTAATTAATCCACACCCCCTTAATTAATACTCACTCCCCCCTTAATTAATACTCCCCCCTTAATTAATCAATACACCCCCCTTAATTAATACACCCCCCTTAATTAATACACCCCCTTAATTAATACACCCACTTAATTAATACACCCCCTTAATTAATACACCACCCTTAATTAATACACCCCCTTAATTAATACTCACCCCCCCTTAATACATCCCCCTTAATTAATCCACTCACCCCTTAATTAATCCAATCACCCCTTAATTAATCCTCACTCCCCCTTAATACACCCCCTTAATTAATACTCACTCCCCCTTAATTAATACACCCCCCTTAATTAATACACCCCCTTAATTAATACTCACTCCCCCCTTAATTAATCCACTCACCCCTTAATTAATCCAATCACCCCTTAATTAATCCTCACTCCCCCTTAATACACCCCCCTTAATTAATACTCACTCCCCCCTTAATTAATACACCCCCTTAATTAATACACCCACTTAATTAATACACCACCCTTAATTAATACACCCCCTTAATTAATACTCACTCCCCCTTAATTAATACATCCCCCTTAATTAATCCACTCACCCCTTAATTAATCCAATCACCCCTTAATTAATCCTCACTCCCCCTTAATACACCACCCTTAATTAATACTCACTCTCCCCTTAATTAATACACCCTTAATTAATCCACACACCCTTAATTAATACACCCCCCTTAATTAACCCACACCCCCTTAATTAATCCACACCCCCTTAATTAATACTCACTCCCCCCTTAATTAATACTCCCCCCTTAATTAATCAATACACCCCCCTTAATTAATACACCCCCCTTAATTAATACACCCCCTTAATTAATACACCCACTTAATTAATACACCCCCTTAATTAATACACCACCCTTAATTAATACACCCCCTTAATTAATACTCCCCCCCCTTAATACATCCCCCTTAATTAATCCACTCACCCCTTAATTAATCCAATCACCCCTTAATTAATCCTCACTCCCCCTTAATACACCCCCTTAATTAATACTCACTCCCCCTTAATTAATACACCCCCTTAATTAATACTCACTCCCCCCTTAATTAATCCACTCACCCCTTAATTAATCCAATCACCCCTTAATTAATCCTCACTCCCCCTTAATACACCCCCCTTAATTAATACTCACTCCCCCCTTAATTAATACACCCCCTTAATTAATACACCCACTTAATTAATACACCACCCTTAATTAATACACCCCCTTAATTAATACTCACTCCCCCTTAATTAATACATCCCCCTTAATTAATCCACTCACCCCTTAATTAATCCAATCACCCCTTAATTAATCCTCACTCCCCCTTAATACACCACCCTTAATTAATACTCACTCTCCCCTTAATTAATACACCCCCCTTAATTAATCCACACACCCTTAATTAATACACCCCCCTTAATTAACCCACACCCCCTTAATTAATACTCACTCCCCCCTTAATTAATACTCCCCCCTTAATTAATCAATACACCCCCCTTAATTAATACACCCCCCTTAATTAATACACCCCCTTAATTAATACACCCACTTAATTAATACACCCCCTTAATTAATACACCACCCTTAATTAATACACCCCCTTAATTAATACTCACCCCCCCCCTTAATACATCCCCCTTAATTAATCCACTCACCCCTTAATTAATCCAATCACCCCTTAATTAATCCTCACTCCCCCTTAATACACTCCCTTAATTAATACTCACTCCCCCTTAATTAATACACCCCCCTTAATTAATACACCCCCTTAATTAATACTCACTCCCCCCTTAATTAATCCACTCACCCCTTAATTAATCCAATCACCCCTTAATTAATCCTCACTCCCCCTTAATACACCCCCCTTAATTAATACTCACTCCCCCCTTAATTAATACACCCCCTTAATTAATACACCCACTTAATTAATACACCACCCTTAATTAATACACCCCCTTAATTAATACTCACTCCCCCTTAATTAATACATCCCCCTTAATTAATCCACTCACCCCTTAATTAATCCAATCACCCCTTAATTAATCCTCACTCCCCCTTAATACACCACCCTTAATTAATACTCACTCTCCCCTTAATTAATCCACCCCCCTTAATTAATCCACACACCCTTAATTAATACACCCCCCTTAATTAACCCACACCCCCTTAATTAATCCACACCCCCTTAATTAATACTCACTCCCCCCTTAATTAATACTCCCCCCTTAATTAATCAATACACCCCCCTTAATTAATACACCCCCCTTAATTAATACACCCCCTTAATTAATACACCCCCTTAATTAATACACCACCCTTAATTAATACACCCCCTTAATTAATACTCACTCCCCCCTTAATTAATACATCCCCCTTAATTAATCCACTCACCCCTTAATTAATCCAATCACCCCTTAATTAATCCTCACTCCCCCTTAATACACCCCCTTAATTAATACTCACTCCCCCTTAATTAATACACCCCCCTTAATTAATACACCCCCTTAATTAATACTCACTCCCCCCTTAATTAATACACCCCCCTTAATTAATACACCCCCTTAATTAATACTCACTCCCCCCTTAATTAATACACCCCCTTAATTAATACAACCCCCTTAATTAATACTCACTCCCCCCTTAATTAATACACCCCCCCTTAATTAATACACCCCCTTAATTAATACACACCCCCCTTAATTAAACCTCCCTCCCCTTTAATTCTTTAATCCATTATCCACCCCCCCCTTTAATTAATTTAGCCCCATCACATAAAATTACTACTTACATTTTATTGATGCCTTGACCGACTGGGTGCCTCACCGCCCGGATCCTTCCGCTGAAGATCCGTGAAGGCGGGCTGACGGCGCTGCGCACGACGTCATCACGTTGCGCGACGCCGCGGCCCGCAACACTCCTCCCCTTCTCATCCATGTAGTAAGTCCTGCCGGGCCGCAAAGGTGCTGCGGCTGTGCGCAGCGTAATGATGGGGGCCGGGGGGTGACACATGACACCGGACGTCATGGCACCCCCCTAGTCAGTGGCACCCGGGGCGGGCCGCCCCCCTCGCCCCCCCTTAGTACGCCACTGCCCAGGTCATCTATTCGGGTCCCTGTTAGTCCGGTGGGGTCCCTCGTGGATTCCTTGGTGGTCCGGTGAAATGCTGGTGCAGCCGAGGACATCCAATACAGCACCCAGAGTTCAAGCTGGGACCTCTCACAGGACCGACAGGGACCAGAATTAAACCACATATCATCAGCGAGGCATTCGGCTGGAGGCAGATGGGGGTCCCAGAGCAAAGAGCTCCAAGCTCAGACCCTTTCTGAGGTCTGTCCCTAGGCGACCTTATGGGTAAGTACCTTATGGGTAATCCGACTTTGTACCTAGCCCATGACTGCAGACCCATGTAAACCTCCCGTTGCCCAATAAATACACAACACCTGTATAGTGGATAAGGGCAACGGCCACAGCTTTATTTAACTTTTGAACCAGCATTAACTTCCAACTGTTAGCTGATGGGGGTGATTATTCCACCAGACAGATACTTTCTGTTCCCAGAGTCCAAAGCAGCCTGCTTTCCGCCTTCAGCACAAGCAGACTGCGACTCCCCAATCCGAATTGGCACTTGCCTTCACATGCGCTCGCCAGGTATCCCGCTGTGACAAAAACAAAACAGAGACAACCAGACACAGAAGACCACCACAACCATCACCAACCATAAGAAACGCACATTGCTATATCACAGGGAGGGTGGGAAAGAGCTCCTGTCAATTACACTCTTTCCTTCTAAGTGGCAATTGCCCACCCCCCAGGCTCCCTTATATCTGTACCCCATTTTGCAACATTGTTTCCCCCTTAAACAAGCCCCCATCCCTGGGCAGCAGTCATGCTTCCCTTCCTTGGGCAGTCCAGGGAATCTCTGACTTTCTGTGGCTGTCCAATCACAGACTTCCCAATGAGAGGTTTTTGCAAGGCAGGTGCTCTGGGGAATTCTCAAAGCAAATGCTATAGTTCAGAGTAGCAATTTTGTTTTAAGTCCACAAGGTGGCAGCATATTCAATAGAGAAATTAATGGATATACAAACGGAGTTATCTACTTAAAAGGCATCTGTCATGCACCAAACAACTTATGCTGATTAGATTTTATCTATACATCGTGTTAGCAATTTTGCTAGCAAATGTAGAGATTTGGAGAAAACCCTATTTTAAAAATATTTTTTCTCCCAGCTGTAAGGATTGACTGGATTGACTGTGAAGATTGACTGGAAAGGGAAAACAGAAAAGACCTCCCACACGAGGTCTGTCTGTTCTCCACCTATAGCAACCACATCAAATGTGCTGTGGTTGTATGGAAACTCCCTAGACAGCCGACCTCGAGTGGATGCTGAACACGCTGAATTATATATATATATATATATATATATATATATATATATATATATATATACCCCTAGCTAAGATAATAATATCGCTTAAAAATGGCAATGAGTTACTAGTGTCTTTTCTTCTGGTGAAAGAACAATAAAAGAATTACATTCTATTCTCTTTTGGGTATTCTGCCACCTTGTGGATTTCAAGCAAAATTGCTATTCCAAATTAAAGAACTAAACATTAGATTCCATTTTATATACTTTTCCTTGTGTCAGAGCACAACTTTGAGCCTCTTTTTGTGTCTATGCTCAGGGAAATTGCTGCCTCTTGAATTTAGCTTCACTGAACTAAGCAACCAGAAAGTAACAGGACAAGCTGCATGATTGTCAATGTAACAAGATTAATTTACAAAAGTGCCAATTTCTATTACAATTTCAGCAAGTTAAAGGGAAACTCCAGTGCCAGAAAAACGATCCGTTTTTCTGGCACTGGAGGGTCCCTCTCCCTCCCACCCACCAATCCCCGGTTACTGAAGGGGTGAAAACCCCTTCAGTCACTTACCAGGGGCAGCGACAGGTCCCACGTCGCTGCTTCCTCCTCCCCCGCCGCTCCTCCTTCTGGTTACGTCGGCCGGTGGGCGAGACTGATCTCGCCCGCCGGCCGAGGAGACCTAATGCGCATGCGCGGCAATGCCGCGCATGCGCATTAGCGCACCCCATAGGAAAGCATTGAAAATGAATTTCAATGCTTCCCTATGGGGAATAGAGCGACGCTGGAGGTCCTCACACAGCGTGAGGACGTCCAGCGACGCTCTAGCACAGAAAACCTGTGCTATGAAGCAGGAAGTGTCCTCTAGTGGCTGTCTAATAGACAGCCACTAGGGGAGGACTTAACCCTGCAAGGTAAATATTGCAGTTTTAAAAAAACTGCAATAATTACACTTGCAGGGTTAAGGGTAGTGGGAGTTGGCACCCAGACCACTCCAATGAGCTGAAGTGGTCTGGGTGCCTGGAGTGTCCCTTTAAAGTGGCTTAGAGCTCTGGTGTGTTCCTTTTAAACATACTGTGCGATAAGAGAAGCTAAAATAACATTTAATTGATTCAAAGTGTCCCTGGAAATATTTTTCAAATGCTGGCAACTATGCTTTGTGAGTAGCAATTAACATACATTTAGTAGCTCTTGTACTTATGAAAAACTCATCTTACTCATATTTTCCTCCATTTGCCACAAATCCTCTTAAAAGGTGGCTCTCTTATGTAGCACCCTCACGTCTGTCATACATTCGGATTGCATATACCATCCAACAAGCAAGTTGGGTAACTTAAAGGAACACAAGCATGTATTCCTGATCCTATAGTGTTAAAACCACAATCTAGTGTTAAAACCACAATCTAGCCCCCGTGGCCCCCTCTTGCCTCCCTAAATATAATACAATGTTCCCTAAATATAGTAAAATGTTCCCTAATACGCATCCGCCTGTTATTCTAAGTGTTATGCACAGGCAGAACTTCAGAGAATGACCGTGTGGAAGCAACCTGCCGTATATCATTGGCAAAAACGCTAAAAACTTCCTTTACCTCTGAATCCTCATTGCAAGCCAAGTCATTTGTCCCTAGATGGACAAGTACATTGAATTCCCCTTACTGCTTTGCTTGCTTAACGATATTACAAATACGTCTCCTGTCTCTGTGAGCAGTAGCTCCAGGAAGACATCTCACAAGACCACTATTGTCCAGCTCTACAACTCTTATAATAGAATCCCCCAACAACAACTGATTTCTATCAGGCCTCAACCTTATCCGTTTTGTCATTAGCTGCAGTTTTTTAACTGTCATTAAAGGGACACTCATTGACGTGGTCTGGGTGCACTGTCCCTGCCCCCCTTAGTCCTACAATGTAAAACATTTCTGTTTTTTAGAAACTACAATGTTTACATTGCAGTACTAAGACTGCCTCTAGGCACACTTCTTCTTTAACAATTAGTATTTGAATGTAGTTGCTGTTCATGTGCATTGGTCCCCAACGCGCCTCTATGAGAAACTATTTCTTTATAAAATTGCAGATTTCAAAATTTCATTTTACCACTTTTATAAAATACCTAAGTTTGTCAGTGGGAGAGTGCTCTTACATAATGTGTTGTGCTATAGTACAAAGAGAAATGTAATGCTTCTCATAGAGAAGGACTAGATTGGTAAGCCCAAGACTATGAAAATATCTTATATTTGACATTGGTATCAAAAGAGGTACTCTAGACCCAGCACGTCTACACTCGTTAAGAGTATGTGGCCACTATTCCTGGTGATGTTACATAACAGATCAGATAAGTCACTCTCTTGCCAGGCATTTAATTTCCATATACACTTTTATCAGTGGCAGAACTAATATAGAGAGGGCCCTGGTGCAATAAATATGTGGGCCTCCCTCTAATGCAAGGTTGGCCAAAGGGTAGATCCCATCTGTTGTACAACAAGGGTTGCCACCTGGCTGGTATTTTACCGGCACAGCTGGTATTTGAGGCTGTGTGGCTGGTGCCGGTATTGCAAAAATACCGACAATACAAATGCCGGTATTTTTTGACAGGAGAATATTCTGCAATACTGGCACCACCACCAGGTGTGCAGTGTTCTAAGCCGTGCTAGGCAGTCTTGTTGGTGCATGAGCTGTGTGTGGAGAGGGCAGGGATAGTATGTCACAGCAGGTCCCTGCCCTCTCCACTGACATGATCCGCATGGGAGGAGTTACCGGACAAGGAGATGGAAGCAGCAGTCTGCGTGTGTATTCAGTCTGTGTGTGTGTGTGTGTATTCAGCAGTCTGTGTATGTATACAACTGTGTTTGTGTATTCAGCAGTCTGTGTGTGTATTCAGTCTGTGTGTGTATTCAGCAGTCTGTGTATGTATACAACTGTGTTTGTGTATTTATCAGCCTGTGTATGTATACAACTGTGTTTGTGTATTCAGCAGTCTGTATGTGTATTCAGCAGTCTCTGTGTGTGTATTCTGTCGTCTCTATGTGTATTCAGCAGGGGAGCACCAGAGATAGCCTTAATGGAGGTTGTGATTCGTTTCCAGAATTTGTGTACCTTAGGGCATTGCCATCATATGTGTGAGGTATCGCAGTTTGGCTGGTGGCATCTCCAGAATTGGGGAACATGCGGTTGAGGGCCAAGGGGGAGTAGTGCTAACGAGATATTAATTTATAGTTGCTCTCCTGTGTGGATACGTTCAGAGAAGATCTATGTGCAAAAAATGTTTTCCCCAATCTGCATGGGTCTTGGTTCCATTTTGTTTTAACCCCTTAACGACGAGTGACGGACGAGGTCCGTCACTCAGGGGAATGCGTTAATGACGAGTGACGGACCTCGTCCGTCACGCGTTAAAATTAACGCCGGCGATCGCGGGGTTAATGCTGTTGCTGGGTCCCTCCGAGTCAGGGGCAGACCGGCAGCAGCAAATCCGGATATCCCAGCCCATGTGATCGCTGTGATAGCCAGTCACAGCGGTCACAATGCTGCTGGGATATCTGATCCGCCTCCCTCCACCTCGTGTGGGTTTGTGAAGTGGAGAGAGACGGATCGGTGCTACATTGTGTCCCTGATTTATTGCAGAGTTATACTTAAGTATAAAATTCACTTTTGTGGAGTTAAAAAAAAAAATTAACCCTTTCCCTGCTGCTTGATCACTGCTAGCAGTGATCAATATACAGGTCACAGTACTGTGATCTATTTTTTTTTTTTTACTTTCAAGGGTTAATTTTTAGGTTTTTTGTAACCCTAAGGGGTTAAATTTTATTATTTGATGTTATTAATTTGTGATTTAGTTATTTTGGTGGGTGGAATTTAGTGGGAATTAGGGTATAAAAAAAAAAAAAAAAAAAAAAAAATTTTTTTTTTGTTAGAGTTTTGTTAGCTGTGTTAGCTGTATTAACAATGTTTAGAAAGTATAGCGCGGAGGAGGCTTATGCCCTGTTAGCGGCAGACTCAGAGGCGACTGACACTGCCTCAGAGAGTGAAGCAGGGAGTGACGCAGGGGATGCAGGGGACATGGACTATGTGCCAGATACTGCAGGACCATCAGGAGAAATCGACGATTCCCCTAATGCTGACCATGGCGCAGATGACTGGGTACCCCCTAATAATTTTTCCCCAGACATCCCAGTGTTTACAGGCAATCCTGGCATACAGGCGGACCTGTCTGCCTATAGTGCGCTGGATGTTATGCAGCTGTTCTTGGGGGATGAGATTTTTGGGGAGATAGTCACCCAGACTAATCTCTATGCGGAGCAATATCTGGCACGCAATCCAGACTCTCTTATCTCTAGGAAAGAGAGATGGTACCCAACCAGTGTGCCAGAATTTAAACAATTCTGGGCACTGACCATGTTAATGGGGCTAATTAAAAAGCCCACAATTAGGATGTATTGGGCTAAACATCCTATTTGCAATACTCCTATTTTTGCCGAGACAATGACAAGGGAAAGATATGAAGACATACTAAGATTTATGCACTTTAGTGATAACAACAAGTGCCCCCCAAAAGGTGATCCGCAGTATGATCTTCTTTACAAACTACGCCCTTTAATTGCCCACTTTAACAGTAAATTTGCCGCTATATATACCCCCAATAAAAACATTTCCATTGACGAGTCCCTAATGAAGTTTAAGGGAAGACTGGGGTTTAGACAATATATCCCATCCAAAAGATCCCGATATGGGATCAAATTTTATAAACTATGTGAAAGTGGCAGTGGCTACGTATACACCTTCCGTGTATACGAAGGAAGGGATAGCCACCTTGATCCCCCAGGTTGCCCAGATATAGTAGGGACAAGTGGAAAAATTGTCTGGGACTTAATAATGCCACTACTTAATAAAGGTTATCATCTATACATCGATAACTTTTATAATAGCATCCCACTGTTACAAATGTTGTATTGCTTCGAGACCGTGGCCTGTGGCACTATTCGGAAGAGTCGCACAGGTTTCCCAAAGGCTCTGGCAAACAAAAAAATGAAAAGGGGGGAAACAGCAGCTCTCTGCCAGAATGAACTGCTGGCACTCAAGTACAGGGATAAAAAGGATGTTTTCATCTTAACCACCATCCATGGTGAAAACACTCGGAGGGTCGCAGTTCGTGGCAGAGACGAATATAAACGGGTGCCAGTCTGCATACGGCAATATAATCGGCATATGGGGGGCGTTGACCTGTCCGATCAACTGATGCAGCCATATTTGATCATGAGAAAGACCAGGGCATGGTATAAAAAAGTGGGCATATACCTTTTGCAGATGGCAATCCACAATGCCTTTGTTATTTTTAAAAAGGCAAATGCTGGGCTGAAAAGCACTTTTCTTTCTTTCCAGTTTGAGCTAATTTCTAAGCTGCTAGAATGCCACACAAGGAGACCATCAGTGGAGCCTAGCAGAAGAATGGAGGCAGGTCACTTCTGCTTTAAGATTCCACCAACCCCTAAAAAACAAAACCCCCAGAAAAGGTGCAGGGTGTGTTACAAGAGGGGCGTAAGAGTTGAGACCAGCTATTACTGCCCTGATTGCCCCTCTCAGCCCGGCCTATGTATTGGCCATTGTTTTAAAATTTTTCACACCCAGGCCGAATAAGTAGACCAGTTTTGGGGTGTGATTTTTGGTTACCGAATCTTGGCTTTGTCTACCGTTTATCCTGTCTTCTCTGATCCTTGACCTCGGCTTGTCCTATCGTTGTTCCGTTTCTCTTTACTCCTTTGACCTCGGCTTGTACCTTGACAATTCTCTGCTTGTATAGCCCGGCCATTCTAAGGACCGGTATTACAAGTTTCTCTCTCTGTGTTCTCTCTCTTTGTGGTCTGTCTGTGTTTTGGTTTCGGAATCCATGACAGCTTTGCCCGGGACGCAGATAACTGTGTACTACCCCCGGATAAGTTTACCCCAACTATTCTGTATATGGGGGGTATCATTGCACTAAGATGACATAGCTGAGCAACATATTAGGTGTTATACTGCCGTAGCACACATAAGGATAGCAAAATATACAGTAACATCTCCAAGTGTGTGTCAAAAAGGCAGAAAAAATGCTAATTGCAACTAGACTTGGTACAAACTAACAAAAAAATGATCCTACACTAAGGTTTAGAATATACCTTTTGAAATACCCTGGGGTGTCTACTTTAAGAAATGGTAGGTCTTTGTGGGGTAGTTTGAATTTAATACCTGCTAAGATGCTTGGAAATTGCACATAGGCCCAGCGTCAAAATTCAAAGTTCGGTAAAAACTGATATGGCTTGGTCTCCTATATGGCACTGTAGCTTCACAAAATAGTCCCAAAGACATACAATAGGGGTGTCATTTTACTCAGAAGACTTAGCTGAACATAATTTGGGGGGTATGAACTTAGTGGCACATGTGAAATATACAAAATGCCCAGCACAAATGCAATCCATATGTAAAAAACGCACAAAATAATTTTATACCACATACTTTGGCATCTATTGGTGAAAAAATGGGGGCATGTTAAGGCACAATATGCACCTTATGAGATACCCTGGAGTGTCTACTTTTACAAATGGTAGGCCTTTGTGGTTTTTTTTTGAACAGTCAAACTGTTATAATACCCCAAATGGAAGCATAGGCTCATTAAATCCGTCTCTCAAAATTCTACTGTGAGTACAGAAAAGGACAGGTCTCCTTTATGGCACTGTAGCTTCACAAACTAGTGCCAAAGACATACAATGGGGGTGTCATTTTACTCAGAAGACTTAGCTGAACATAATTTGGGGGGTTTGAACTTAGTGGCACATGTGAAATATACAAAATGCCCAGCACAAATGCAATCCATATGTAAAAAGTGCACAAAATTATTTTATACCACATACTTTGGCAACTATTGGTGAAAAAATGGGGGCATGTTAAGGCACAATATGCACCTTATGAGATACCCTGGAGTGTCTACTTTTACAAATGGTAGGCCTTTGTGGTTTTTTTTTGAACAGTCAAACTGTTATAATACCCCAAATGGAAGCATAGGCTCATTAAATCCGTCTCTCAAAATTCTACTGTGAGTACAGAAAAGGACAGGTCTCCTTTATGGCACTGTAGCTTCACAAACTAGTGCCAAAGACATACAATGGGGGTGTCATTTTACTCAGAAGACTTAGCTGAACATAATTTGGGGGGTTTGAACTTAGTGGCACATGTGAAATATACAAAATGCCCAGCACAAATGCAATCCATATGTAAAAAATGCACAAAATTATTTTTTACCACATACTTTGGCATGTATTGGTAAAAAAAATGGGGGCATGTTAAGGCACAATATGCACCTTATGAGATACCCTGGAGTGTCTACTTTTACAAATGGTAGGCCTTTGGGTTTTTTTTTCGAACAGACAGACTGTTATAATACCCCAAATGGAAGCATAGGCTTATTAAATCCGTCTCTCAAAATTCTACTGTGAATACTGAAAAGGACAGGTCTCCTATATGGCACTGTAGCTTCACGAAATAGTGCCAAAGACATACAATGGGGGTACCGTTGTACTCAGCAGAAGTAACTGAACACATAATAAAACTTTGTACAGGAATAGCACACACCAACTTTACAAAATACACATGAGAAGTTCTTTGTTATAAGTTTGTGTGCGAAAACCCCCAAAAAACACAATTTTACTCCAATATTTAGCAGAGGTTGGCGGTAAAATGGCTACGTAGAAAGTGTCAAAACAACCTTAGGTAAATAGCCTGTGGTGTCTACTTTATATAAATATATACTTTTGTGTGGCAATTTTGTTTTCTTTTATGGCTATTAGGCTTACAAGACAAACATACCAAATTCTAAAATCGCTCCACATAAAAAGTGTATTTTACTCCTTGTGCTTTGTGACCTGTAACTACCAAAAAAAACTGAAAATCCCAGACACATTATATATTCTGTAATTCAGAACAACTAAATGAATTTATTTTTAATTACTTTCCTTAACCTGCACTAATTATGTACACATTATTATTGCAAAAACTGTAAAAAAAACACACAAAAATTCATTTTTTTTGCATATTTCTGTATTTTTTTTAATAATAAATAAGCATTTATATATATATGTGTTACATCAAATTAAAGCCCTTTCTGTCCTTTAAAAAACGGTATATAATATGTGTCGGTGCAATGAATAAGTAAAAAGCAAATTGCAGTTGAACGCAAATAGCAAAAAATGCAAAAAATGCCGTTGTCATTAAGTGAAAGACAAGCTTCTGAAGCTCTGTCCTTAAGGGGTTAAATATGTTTATTGTTTTCACAATATAAACGCATATCTCGGATTGATTTGTGGTAAAGCGGGTAAATGCCCACGCAGGGGCGTAAGCATCAGTATAGAGAATTGCAAGCATTTGGTCGCCTACGCAGAGGCGGATTTATCATAACCTGGATAACATAAAATATTTGTTCATACTGTCGACTGATCTATGCAATTAAAACGATTTACTGCTATATGTTTCATTAACGTAGTCGTCTTTTCAGTAGCTAGTGCCCCTCTTGTATGTACTCTGCACGTAATTATGCAATACTTGTAAATGATTAAGGGCGCTGGCAGCTGTACGCGAGTGATTCAAAGTAACCAAGCTTTGACAAGAATTAAGCGCACATAAATTTTGCAGAGTTAGATATATCAAGTACATTAGGCACATTTAGTAACGCAGAGTACGAAGCCCTTGCTGCCTGGCCCGCGTCTTGTCAGTCTATCTCGCATATTTATAGTTAAGTAGAAAAAGAGCAACGTGTAAGCATGTAAATATGGTTATGCGCATTTAAATAAAGCAATTAGCGTAACACACCATGTAGGTCTGGTAAAGGGGTTGTGTATAGTACCACGTCATGCAACATGCTATACCCTGTATATATAAATGTGTTTGGCTTGAGGCTGTAGTATATAAACTGTGAAACTTTTGTAACAGAAGCGGTGCCTTTGTCTGGCATCGTGAGGCTAAATTAAAAAAAAAAAAAAAAAATTAAAAAAGAAAATCTTAGCTATTAGTAGGGCTTGCTAAACGAATATAATGAGCAGGCTTCAGGAGGCGGTGATAAATCAGAGAGCTATTGGTAACACAGCAGCCCCCCCAGATTTGAGATTTAAACATGCGTTAACAGTATATGCAGAAAAATGGAAAAGTAAGAGTAAGGCTGGTCTCAGTATCAGTCCCATGAGGGCCTCCCATGACATAGCCGCCTCGTGACCTCCAGCTCGCCGGATCACCATCCGTTCACCCCAAAATAGCCCCAGCCCAGCACCCGAGTTCTCCATGGCGCTGTGGGCACTCGGGGGCAGTCCGTCCACTTGACCCCCACACCTAGAGTCCGCAGATCGTCCACCCCCTGCACCTCCCCATCACCACCCAAAACCCAGTGAACCGTGTGTCCCAGTGTCTCACCCGGCTCCGGCCACACACTTGGGCACGGCGCGCGCCGCTCCCGGCCACCGGTCCGCCGGAAGGGCCTCGCAGTCCGCCCCACAGGGCTCACGGCATCGGGGACAAGGCTCTCTGGGGACACCACAAACCCAGAGGCCCCGGTACTCACTGCTCCTGTAGGCTGGTAGCCACCACGGGGCATTCATCCGATTTCCGGCATTGCCGGGGCCCGTTCGGGCTGCCCTGGTCAGCTCCCCATGGGATGTAGTCGGCCCATTTGTTCCGGCTCCGAGCATGTAGAGGTGCCTGCAGGGAGAACAGGCGGCGGTAGTGGGGCTCGGTGTTGGCTTGTCTCTGATTTGTAGGACCCCTGTGTTGACTTGAGCCCCCTGAGTCCCAGTCAGGGTGCTACTGCCTGTGAGTGCCCCTTCCTCATCGTGTTTCTGTGTGCTGGCTTGCTCCTTGTCGGCAGCCTTTGCCAGTCCAGGAGGACAGCCCGAGCCCAGCACTGGATCTCCCGTCTTGGCCCGCGCTGCCTCCATGAGGCCGGGATTACCCCCACCGGCCGGGGGGGGGGGAACGGGGCCGGGCCCCGAGCCAGCTGCATCCATCACCAGGGCGAGCTTCTCTCTTGCTTGTACCTTGGTGCAGGGGTCCGCACCCGTGTTGACCGACTCGTGTGCACCCGAGTCCTGTCTTGCGGTCGCAGGTAGGCCTCAAAATTTGTTTGCGGTGCTTACATCCTGCTTTTGGGCTCCGGTTGGCATCATCTTGAAGCAGATGTCATCCTTCATGCTGTTGCAGCGGGTGAACCCTTTTTTGTGCCCTCTGTGGTCATTGTAAGGCCATTTCAATTATTTTGGGCCTGGAGCCACATTAGTCTGCTGCCATGCAGCTCGGCGGCCCGGCCCCGCCCCCGGTCTTGGTTCCATTTTGTAGTGAAGGAGGGCAGCTACCTCTGGTTCATACTTTAGAGCATATGATAGAAGTGAGCAAGCTGGCGTTTAGATAGGGTGTGCGTGGTGTAAAGGGACTCGAATGTAGTGAGATCACGTATGTTCTCATCTAATGAATTATAAGAGCGTATAAAATGTGTACCGTAATTGGTCATAGTTACAATTTTCCATGACCGTGGGAGTATTCATATGTTTAATAGTGAGTTTCTTAGCATCTCACCCAAAGTTAGATATGTTCTTGAGTAGTAGTCTTTGTAACTGAGACTCTGCAATCCTGCTTCAAACATTGGGTTATGTGTTAGTGGGTATAAAGGGGATGGGAAGTATGCCTGTTCTTTATGATTTACTCAGATGATAACAGATGCCATGGCCTCCAATATTCCTTCCTAATTCTTTTTTTAAAAACTTTTTTAATGTGAAGGATTACTAGCAAGCACTGGCCAGCCACCACATAATTAACCATAGTGCCGCCAAGGCAAAAAAGGAAGTGAACGGTAATGGGAATCTTAGTAAAAGCTTTTTATAGGAATCGAAAGCAAAAGCACCGATATTAATTCAGAAACTGAATGCATCCAGGCAAACTGTTAACCAACCATTTTTGGCTTTGGTTAATATGAGAATTGACAGTATGGTCGTAATTCAGTCATTTTCAGAGCATTTTGTCTGTGTGGACATAATCCAATCTTTATTGAATAAACCCACCCAGAGACATAACTAGAAATCACTGGGCCCCAGTGTGAAAATTGCCCAATGCATCTCATCCCCCCAGCCCCTCCATGAATCTCATACCCCCTTTGCGTCTCATCCCTCCCAGCCCCTCCATGTGTATCATTGCCTCCATTCCATCCCCCCTTCCCATGTGTGTCATTCCCTCCGCCCCAGCACGTTCATATATGTTTTTGTGTGTGTGCACAGGATGCAGTGTGTGTTTCTGTGTGTGTGTAAAGGACGCGTTGTGTGTTTTTGTATGTGTAAGGATGCATTTTTTTGTGTTTGTGTGTGTGTGTGTGTAGGGATGCAGTGTGTGTGTGTAGGGATGCATTATGTGTGTGTGTAGGGATGCATTATGTGTGTGTGTAGGGATGCATTATGTGTGAGTGTAGGGATGCATTGTGTGAGTGTAGGGATGCATTGTATATGTGTAGGGATGCAGTGTGTGTGTAGGGAAGCATTGTGTGTGTGTGTGTGTGTGTGTGTGTGTGTGTGTGTGTGTGTGTGTGTGTGTAGGGATGCATTGTGTGAGAGCGTTTGCTGGGTAGGATAGGGGCTGTGGACCCTGAAAGGGGAGCATCTTTTTTTATATATTTATTTTGTTAACGTAATTAAGAAAATAAAATATTTAGTATATCTCCCCCTCCCTGTTTCCTACCAGCATCCAGGGAAGGGCAACATATTCCCTGGTGGTGCTGCAGATGCTCTCTGCCGGGTGAAGGCTCTTCCCACGAGTCCCGGCACTACGTGTAATCGAGTGTTGATGTGTTTACCGTGGCAACGCTCTGAAAGCCGGGACTCTGAAAGCCACGGAAGTGAGAGCCTCTTCCCCTTCCTGGTGCTCAAAATATCTCCCTGATTGGGTCTGTGTGCATGTAAGGGGCCCTGTAGGGCCCTTAGGTGGCCTGGGCCCCTTATTAGTGAAAAGGTTGTACCCACTGACTGGCCCACGGAGCAGGGATTGCAGCTGCGGCCCCTGCGACTGTGGTAGGTACGCCACTGACCCCACCCCACTTGAGAAATCTCCTTTTCTCTTGCAATGCTTGCCCTGGCTATGCCTGGAGTGAATAGGATTGCGATGTAAATTGTTTTCATTTACCTTTAAAGAGACACATATCAAGCTTCTGGAATTCTAGTCCTTTGCTGCTGTACATTTTTCAGAACTACATATATCCTCATTCTTCACATTTATTTTTAAGGCTATGGAGAATAAATATGTATTCTGTTTAAATAATATATTATCACTGAAAATATGACAGTCTGTCATGCCAATTTACACATACATGTATTTAAAGAGTCTACAATTACTATTTAATTCCAGAGCTAGTTTCATTGCATGTTCCCATTCCTGGTCAAATGCTGTACTATGTGTGCTGTAATATGATGCTAAATGTGAGAATGCAGATGTCAAATTCTTTAAAACATCTGGAAGAGCTATTCACAGCTGGCTCGTTGGTCTAGGGGTATGATTCTCGCTTAGGGTGCGAGAGGTCCCGGGTTCAAATCCCGGACGAGCCCACTTTTTGTTTTTATTTAACATTTGTACTTTAATTTTGGTGAATATTTAAATATAGAAGCTTTTGTCAAAACCCTGCATTACCACAACTGTAATGTGCTTGGTTGATTTCTAGATAACTGTGCTTGTTCCTTGAATGCAAATGCGATATATTACGCATTATAATATAATTGCCCCTTTTTCTACTAATGAACAAAGAGCGTATTCCTGTCTCCCTGGAGCAGATGCTAGCTTGATAACATTGAAGTAGCAAACTTATTACCATGCCAAAGCTCAACTTCACATATAAATTGCATTTTTCACGATGATAAAGTAAATAAAGTAAATATAATTGGATAAAGTAAATATAATTAAGGGGAGCATACATCATAGACTGTACAGTCAAATGCAGATTAACATAGGACGTGAGGGAGCTGCAGCTCCAGGCCTATGTTATAAATACTCCTCTAATGTAAGGTAATTGCATATTAAACTGCAGCATTTTGTCTCTTTCCTTTACAGTGAGTGTAGTGGACCACCTAGTAACCCGACTGATTGCCTCCGCTAATTCCCTTCCTTCAACCGAACAGGAACCGTTTACACTATGAAGAGACTAATTTTACCCCGTAACTGGAGGAGACATAGTCCTGGAGGTACAACACTTTATTTGCCACATTTGGCTTTTATGCAAAATCCCATGCAAGGGGTGTACACCACACAATGACAGTATCCCCTCCCAGGGGTCGTATTGCAGAAACAGAACTCCAGTCTCTTTGTCCCTTGTTCCCGCCACCCAACCGCGGGGCTTCCCACTTCTGGTGACAGGGGGTATTCTTCCCAGGATCCCCTTTGTTCCCTGTTCCTGCTACCCAAATGTAGGGTCTCCCACTTCCGGTGATAGGGGGTCTTCTTCCCAGTCTCCTCTGTACCCGGGAGTCACAGCACGAGAAAGCTTCCCGCCTCCTTGACTCCCAGTTACAGAAAGCCCGCTAAAGCAGCCATTGTCCCCAAAGGATGCCCACACCAATCCCAGGTACAGCCGTAATGGTACCTGCCTTGAACAGCCTCCGTTCGCAGGGTCCCTGTGTGACACCTGGCAAGGGAAGCGTCTCCTTTCTTATATGAACGGAGGCCACCCAGGGAAGCACCAATTAATAACTTCCCTTGCGGTTTCACACTTATGTTGGGAGCTGTTAACGTTCTAATTGGTTGGCGTGAACATTCTATAGTTCCTACGGCATCACGTGCCAGAACGAGGTCTATGGTAGCATGGCAGGTATAGCCATGCGAGTGATCTCCCTTGTCAATTACTATGTTCAAAGTTAGCGTGGATAGGTATCTTCACAATTACATAGAGAGGTTGGTTCTATGATAGAGATAGCATTGCACTATAAAGGTAGCCTAATACACTTAACCCCCCATGCCTTCCAGTGCACCTAAAGCTTTCCCCGTACTGCGCTAATTGCACATAATCTCTTGAAAAGATAGGTAGCTAGAGTGTTCTAAAAAGCCGAGTGGCTAATAGAATGGAACAAAAATAAACATAATAGTAAGTCCATGCAGGGGCAGACTGAGAACCCTCAGGGCCCCCGGGCAAAATAAATCAAGGGCCCCCTTACAGGCCCCACCCATACTCCGCAGCAAGCGCCACCCATGTACCGCCTCCAGCCACACCCTACACAATCTTTAGACACAAGGAACAAAAGTGCAATAATCCCTTCGAGGCCCCAGTAGAGACTACAATTGAGGGCTAATGGGCCATGGAGGGGGGTCTTTCTAGCAGAGGCTATCTCAGTGTCCTTTAGAGAGTGTGTTAGAAAGAATCCCCTCCAGGCCCTATTAGAGACTACAATGGAGTCTAATAGGCTTGGAAGGGGGTCTTTCTAACAGAGGCCATCTCAGTGTCCCTGCTGGAAACAGTCGCCTCCAGGCCCCAGTAGAGACTACATTTGAGGGCTAATGGGCCATGGAGGGGGGGGAGCATTCTAGCAGAGGCTATCTCAGTGTCCTTTAGAGAGTGTGTTAGAAAGAATTTCCTCCAGGTCCCATTAGAGACTACAATGGAGTCTAATGGGGCCTGGAGGGGGGTCTCTCCAACACTCTGGTTCCTATTCACAATATAGCAACACAACATAGCTCGCTGATACCTAGGCCAAGTTAGCTCCTCTTACCTTAATTACTGTTGCTGGCTGGCAGTCTGTGGGCTTGCTGGAAGGCTGTGGGCTTACTGGCTGCGGCTGGCAGGCTGTGGGCTTGCTGGCAGGCTGTGGGCTTGCTGGCTACTGCCGGCAGGCTGTGGGCTTGCTGGCTACTGCCGGCAGGCTGTGGGCTTGCTGGCTACTGCCGGCAGGCTGTGGGCTTGCTGGCTACTGCCGGCAGGCTGTTGGCTTGCTGGCTGCGGCTGGCAGGCTGTTGGCTTGCTGGCTGTGGCTTGCTGGCTGCGGTTGGCAGGCTGCGGGCTTGCTGGCTGTAAGCCTAACTGGTGGCCTGTGGGCTGGCTGGCCGGCCTGTGGGCTGGCTGGCTTGCTGGCTACTGGGGCACTTGTAGATTATTTAAAGAAATAATCTATGCACAATAACCACTACTGCTCTGTGTAGTCGTTATGGTGCCAGGAGGGTCGGACCATGTCCGAAGTGCCCGACCGGTCAGTCCGCCCCTGAGTCCATGTGCTGTCATATGGTAGTGAAAGACTACCATCTGGTAAAGCCAGGAGCCATAAATATATCCTTTTCCAACCAAATAAACCAAACCCAGCCTCCTGTGATGCCCTTGAGGGTGACTTATATCCCATAATAAAGTCACGACAAGGTTCCTGAAAGAAAAAAGGGGGAGGGTGGGTGGGGCTTCAGCTTAATGCTTACAACAGCCAGTTTCCGATTGTGTTCTTTCACCATTTGAGGAGAATTGAATTTTAGCCCCTCTGAATTTATACCCCTGCAGTTCCCGCCCGCCATGTGGCTCGCGCTGCAACTAACCAATCAGGTAATTTACCAGAGCGCGAGTTTCCCGCCGGCACCAGCCGCACTCGCTGCCCTGCGCTTAACACCTACCTATGTTTCTATTGTATTTGTCTTGCCACTGGGCAATTTCAATAGTTTTTTCAATAAAATTTAATTGTTTTCCATATATGATATTTCTGGATCAATAAAAATTTCCTCCATATTTGACACTTATCCCAGCCCTCTCCTTGGTACACTACTTCTCTTCCACGTGTATAGTATTTTGTAAATGCTTTGGTCTTTACAGCAGCACCACTGCTTAGAAATGCATATTCTAGGTGTGCCCTCAATTTGTATCTTTTTATTGTAACTGTGCGGACTACCTAGATGTTAATACCCCAAAATATATTTTTTTGTAATAAAATGTTAACATATTCTTAATTGCAACATATAAAGGTTAGTAAGTACATTTCTGCATAACAATAACACTTCTAACTACCTCTTCAAAAATAAGTTTACTTAAAAATATACAACCCAGGGTTTATCCTTTTGGACACTTCCACTGCATGGTAACAAAGGTTTAGTTAAAGGGACACTATAGTCATCAAAACAACTTTAGTTTAATGAAGCAGATTTGGTGTACTGATCTTGCCCCTGCAGTCTCACTGGGATTGTGCAGCCCTAGTCACACCTCCCTGCATGTGACTTACACAGGCATCCTATACACTTCCTGTAAAGTCATCTAATGTTTACACATTTTATTGTAAATTGTGTTTAATTTATAATTTCTTATCTTCAGCTTTGTTAATAGTTTGCTAAACCCTACAGGAGCCTCCTGTATGTAATTAAAGCTCAAATTACAGAGCAGGAGATTAAAACGTTTAAAGAAAATTACATTTGATTGAAAATGCAACCATTTTGTTTTCATGCAGGCTGTGTCAGCCGGGGAGGTATGGCTAGGGCTGCATAAACAGAAACAAAAGTGATTTAACTCCTAAATGGCAGAGAACTGAGCAGTGAAACTTCAGAGGCATGAGCTATTCACTAAAACTGTTTCATTAAGCTAAAGTTGTTTTGGTGACTATAGTGAACCTTTGAAAGGACACTCAGGCACTCAGACCACCTCATGTCAATTAATTATCACTGTAGTTTCAACCCTGCAACTGAAAACATTGCCTTACTGCAGAAAACAGCTATGTTTACTGGTTGTCATACTGACATCCGCTAGAGGTGCTTTTTTCGAGTTTCACTTACCTATTTCAGTCAGATGGTCTCATACAGACACTCCTGCAGAAATTTAACCAGACATATAAATTTACACACACTCATACCAAGGAGTATTTTATTATTTTTCAAGTGCCAGCATGCACTTTCATAAGAGACCACTAGAGGGTCTCACAACCTTACAATAGTGTTCATCACTGTTTTTTCAAATGCTGCCACAGTGGCAAGAGTTAGCCCATAGAAGAGCCACATTTACCGAAAATCCCTCTAGCGTACCAGTTAAGCTAATTTCCTACTAAAGAAAACATACAGTTTAAGTATACAACACAGGAATGGTTAACTACTACTAAAGATTCGATCGGTTCATACAGCCCAGCTGACTTTAGAGTAAACCAGGTTGTATTTTGCTATATATAGACAGCAGCAGGAAATGGCTTACTTATTTATAAAATATTTTACCAAGAAGGATACATTAAGATTTCTCTTGTTTTAAGTATGTCCTAGGCTGTGTTTTGCTCCGGAGAGTCATGGGTCGAGCCTTTTATTTAGTAATTTTACAAAATGCTGTCACGCATGCATAAATGCTATAAAAATAATAATAATGTTAAATGGACTCTCCAGTGCCAGGAAAACATATCTGCATTCGCATTAGGTCTCCCAGGGCTGCCATCAGAAATGTTGGGGCCCCTGACACAGCTCAAGGTCTGGGCCCCCCGGCGCCTGGACCCGAGTCCCCCCCCCCCTCTCCCCCCGCCCACAGGGATGCAGTGTCTGCAGGGCCGGTGCAAGGATTTTTGCCGCCCTAGGCAAAAGTAAAGTTTGCCGCCCCCCCATGTGACATCACAGTGCCCCACCCATATGATCTGCCATGGTAACTAACACAGTGCTGCCGTGTTTACAATAAAAGGCCTGCAGGGACAGGCTATAGACACCAGAACCACTACATTAAGCTGCAGTGGTTCTGGGGACTATAGTGTCCCTTTAATGTGAGGTAAATTAGAGATTAGTGCCACGAATAATATACTAGATTGCCTACTTACAACCAGATGAGGATGATGATGGGCTTCAGCTGCCGTCTGGCTCCACTGGTCTGGTGTAGAACAGGCTCTCTGGAGGCGGTTTGTAACTGTGGTCACAAAAATCAATGTTCTGGGAGAACGGGAAGCAGCTCCATTTTTTGAGGGCCCTTTACACAGCTCAAGGTCTGGGTCCCAGGGTCCACCTTCATGTTCCACCAATGAGTTTGTTCACAGGGATGTGTGTGTGTGGGGGGGGGATGTCCTGATGTGTGTAAGGAATGCATTGAGTGAATCTGTGTTTGTATGTGTAAGGGCTGCAAGGTGAGTTTGTGTATGTATGGGATGCAGTGTGTGTGTCTGTAAGGGATGCACTGAGTGTGTGGAAGGGGTGCATTGTGTGTTGCTGTGTGTAAGGGATGCATTGCTTGTGTATGTGTGTCTGTGTGTAATGCATTGTGTGTTTTTCTGTGTGCAAGGGGTGCATTGTGTGATGGATGTCAATCTCTCCCCCTACCCCCGTCAATTTCCTTCTTCTCCCCCCCTCTCCAATTTCCTTCTTCTCCCCTCCCTCTCATTGCCTTCTCCCCCCCCTCCAATTTCCTTCTTCTCCCCCTCCCTCTCATTGCCTTCTCCCCCCCTCCAATTTCCTTCTTCTCCCCCTCCCTCTCATTTCCTTCCTTCTCCCCCCCTCCAATTTCCTTCCTCTCCCCCTCCAATTTCCTTCCTCCCTCCCCCCCCTCAAATTTCCTTCCTCCCTCCCCCCCTCAAATTTCCTTCCTCCCCCCTCAAATTTCCTTCCTCTCCCCCTCCCTCAAATTTCCTTCCTCTCCCCCTCAAATTTCCTCCCTTCCTCTCCCCCCTCCCTCAAATTTCCTCCCTTCCTCTCCCCCCCTCAAATGTCCTCCCTTCCTCCCCCCCTCAAATGTCCTCCCTTCCTCCCCCCCTCAAATGTCCTCCCTTCCTCTCCCCCTCCCTTAAATTTCCTCCCTTCCTCTCCCCCCTCCCTCAAATTTCCTCCCTTCCTCTCCCCCCTCCCTCAAATTCCTACCTCTCCCTCCCCTCCCTAAAATTTCCTTCCTCTCCCCCCCAAATTTCCTACCTTTCTCTCCCCCCCCAAATTTCCTTCCTCTCCCCACTTCAAATTTCCTCCCTTCCTCTCCCCCCCCAAATTTCCTCCCTCCCTCTCCCCCCCACTCCCTCAAATTTCCTCCCTTCCCTCCCTCTCCCCCCCCCACTCATTCAAATTTCCTCCCTCTCCCCCCCCACTCCCTCAAATTTCCTCCCTTCCCTCCCCCCCACCCCCACTCACTCAAATGTCCTCCCTCCCTCTCCCCCACCCCCACTCACTCAAATTTCCTGACACCCGGCGGGCGCACTCTCCCTGGCTGAGTGCTTCCTCTTAAGCTCCCTCGCGCGCCACGTCATCTTCCGGCTCCGGCATCAGTACGGTGCGCGAGGGAGCTGAAGAGGAAGCACTCAGAGGAGAGTGCTCCCTCGCGTGCCCGCTGGGTGTCAGCAGGGCCAGCCTCTGGGGGGCCCTGAGGTGACCGGCTGCTGGGCCCCCTAGGAGAAGAGGCTGGCCCAGTGGGTACATACGGGGTCGCAGGCCCCCCTGCGACCCGGTATGTTCCCACTGAATGTGGGGCCCGGACGACCTGAGCAGTCCGGGCCCCCCAGGACCACCGGGCCCATGACAACCGTTGTGGTTGTCATGCCCTGATGGCGGCCCTGAGGTCTCCCCCGCCGGCTGAAGTTGGCGGGGGAGGAACGTGGGCTGAGTTTTTACCCCTTCAGGTTTTATAAAAACTGCAATAATTACACTTGCAGGGTTAAGGGTGGTGGGAGTGGGAACCCGGGGCGGATCCTGTGATACAAACACAGACACACAAACAGATACACAAACACACACTGACACATACAGATACACACATACCAACACACATACAGATACACAGACACACATGTATAAGTGTGTGTCTGTGTGTGTTTGTATAGTGAATGCAGTGTGTGTGCTTGTATAGTGGATAATGGTGTGAGGGAAGGGGTGATGGTGAGAGGGAGGGGGGTGGGTGATGGTGTGAGGGGCTGATTGTGAGATGGAGGGGGGCTGATTGTGAGAGGGAGGGGATGATTGTGAGAGGGAGGGGATGATTGTGAGAGGGAGGGGGTGAAGATGAGAGGGAGGAGGGTGATTGTGAGATGGAGGGGGGCTTATTGTGAGAGGGAGGGGATGATTGTGATAGGGAGGGGGTGATGAGGAGAGGGAGGGGGTGATGATGAGAGGGATGGGGGTGATGATGAGAGGGATGGGGGGTGATGATGAGAGGGAAGGGGGGGGCTGATGAGGAGAGGAGGGTGATTATGTAAAGGGTGGGGGGCTGATTGTGAGAGGGAGGGGGGTGATTGTGTGATTTAGGGGGCGTTATTGTGTGAGGGAGGGGGGGAGATGCAGGGGGGACTAAAAAATTACCTTAAATCCCTGGTGGTCCAGTGGGGGCTGCCTGGTTGTCCGTTGGCCATCATTTCCGATTGATGCAGACCATGGATCTCGCGAGACCCAGTCAGAGCGTTGCCGTGGTAACCCGTGGCAACGCTCTGATTGGGCAGTACACGCAGGACACATGGTCAGCAGCTCTGCACATTGAGGAGCTGCAGACCGGTCTCGGAGATGGGTGCAGGAGGGGCATTGCAGTCTGCCCCGGGCACCCCCCTAGTGAGTGGCACCCAGGGCGGACCGCCCCTCCCCCCCATCCTTAGTACGCCACTGGTTGGCACCCAGACCACTCCGATGGACAGAAGTGGTCTGGGTGCCTGGAGTGTCCCATTAATGCTCATTTCAAGAAGTAAAGCAGTTCTTTCACTTCTTAGTACTTCATAAAGGCACAATCTTTATTATATAATAATGGTGACAGTGTTGGAATTTCGAGGACTACACCCGACAACTTTAACCAGAATTTTCGTCTTTGGACATCTTTGCAAAATATGCAAAGACCCCTGAAAGTGACTGATCTTCTTTAAACGAGACTCCCTTACACATGTGTAACCTGTTTCACTGACATTTTCCCAGCACAGAGCTATTTAATAACATTTCACAGCAAGATAAATTGGTTATTTTTGCAGTTTCTTTTTTAGATTGCTGAATAGGCTTTGGGCATCCCCTGGTCCTATTCAAGGGGAGATGTGCTGGGAGCAATAGCTTTCTACAAGGCCAGAAGGTTTTGATGCACAAATCCAATCCCTGCATGAATTTTAAAGAATCTAATCTAAATGTTAAACATAAAATGATTTAGTGAACAAACCGCTGGTTATTTAGAAAAGTTGCCAAAGCCTAATATGTATACCAACCTTTCAGTTTCCTTTGCATTATAATAATCATAAACTATTATTTTATTTAGTGATTTTCTCAAGTTCCCCCAAGCATGTTCTAACATGCTTTCAGATTACATCAGAATTAGCAACTGATTACTGTATGTTACTAATACCCACCTTGGAAGAATATTACCTGCCAGGACAGGAAATACAACTGCAAGCAAGTTAGAGTGTGTCTGATGGGAACTGCAAATCATCTCCATACTGTAAGTCAGAATTTAGCAGCTTTTAAGCCATTCTATGCAATGTAAAGGATCTTAAAAATAATTTGAAAAAATGTATTGGACATCCACATATTAGATAAAGTAGAAAAGCTATACTTACTCTATCAACATTTATTCAGTGTCTCCTTTTCTAATAACACTTCCTCCTCTCATCCTGTCACAGTTGGAGTCCCCCCAACTCCCTGTTCTTGGTCCCCTTTTGTTTTCTCTTTATACTGCCTCGCTTGGCAAACATATTAATTATTTCGGATTACTCTACTATATGCATGCCAATGACACACAGATATATCTCTTCTCTGCCCTTCCTATTGTGTTTTTATACCCCACGTTCTCTAGATTGTAAGCCTGTTTGAGTATGTTCCTCATCATCAAATTATTTCTGTAACATTTTGTAATTGTCTTACTTATTGTTAATTTTTTCCTCTTTTCTAATGTTGTAAAACACTGCAGAACATGTTGGCACTATATAAATACCAATAACAATAATAACAGAAGTGGGCTGAATGTATTTATTTATAAAATATTTTACCAGTAAGGATATATTGAAATTTCTCTGATTTTCAAATATGTCCTGGGCCCTCTGACACTGCATTGTTGCAATAATATTAAAAATACAAAATAATATTAATACACAACATATCTATAAATGTATCTCAAAGAATACCTTTTCAACTACCTAAAACAGATACAAATTGTAGTTTGAAAGTCTACATCTTGTCATCTTTGGCTAATAATATTATAGATAATTTTTTTTTTATGTTGAATTTTATGTCTGTATCAAAAGCATATATGAATAATACCTATAAGCAGAGAACTCCCTAACACAGCATTGGCTAGCAGGGCTGCATCATTTAGCCCTATCTCACAGTATAGTGTGCATGCCTAGACGTTACATCAGCAAAGTGTACAGAAAGAATAAACTCTGTGAACCTCATGTCTGAGTTCACCTTATGCAAATCATATCTTTTAGTGTTGCTGTAATCTAACTGATTTGAGCCTGGAAGCTACAGTGCTCAAGGTGTACCCTCTCTGAGTATTTACTAAACTCTTTCAGGGTTAGTTTGGCTAAACCCAAGAACTAAACACACTGCAGTCCAATGGACATTTTTAAACTGGTTCATTGTCATCTTGCTGACTCAAAATAACTTTTTCCACTATTTCATGTTTAAATCATTTGAATTCAATGGGGACATGGGCATCCAGAGACATCTCTGGAGGTGAGAATATATGTGAGTTTGGTCTCTAGCACATGTATTTAAACAGGTAGGCAGCCACAGCTCCCAAACCAGAGTCTCTTAATCTGGTACAATAAAATTAACAAACAGGTAAGAAGAGGGGGGCAGCGCCTTGGTGTATTTCTTGAGATAGAGGTGTTTCCAGAAGTAGTAGAATATGTGTACACCGAAAATATAGCAAGATATAGTGTAGTATATCCTGTGACAATTAAAAATAAGAAAAAAAGATTTGCACTCACAGTTTGTAGAGCTAGGATAGCTCAATCTGGTTGCGCCTGGGCGGTACAATCCCCGCCTAAGGATATGTGGTGTCTTCTTATCTTAACGTGCCGTAGTGTAAAGAATATTCAGCTGGATACAGAAGGTCAGGATATCAGCCCTGCCTTATGGGCTCACTGGCTTGTAGTTCAAGTATGAACCAAATTAGGGTTTTGCTCACTACACAGCACTCAGGTGGTCTTTTCCCCACCAAAGGAATATGTGGTCTCAGGCTCCGCAAACAATCAGGGTGAATTCCAAAAAAGTTTAAAATATTAAGTACTTTATTAGATTTACTAGTTTATAAAACAGTAAAAATAATATAAAATAGTTAGATAACTTAATGCATTTCACCTATCCAATTACTTGGATAGCTTTCATCATAAGCCCCATATACAAAGGTTTCCATGTTGCCAAACATCTGATTTACTTTACTTATACAGTTTCCAATGTTTAACCCCTCTCTCCGGCACAGAAAGTGTTACATTTTGCAGGTCTCATACTGATTATGAACATTACATTTCTCTGTCCTTGACCTCTTTTTAAAAGTCCCTGTGTTTTCTATATCAGTATTGCATTGCAGAGATTAGGAAACTCACCACAAGTTAAATATAACTTGTCACTGGGGAAGAATAGTTAGTAGCCGTCCAAGTTTTCATTGCCAAAGGGTAAATTTAGGAATGACCTTTCCTGCATTAAACCCCCCTCAAACACATTTTTAATCTGCAAGCTTGCATATATTATGCTTATTTCATGTGGTATATGCTTTTTATATGCATAGCACTAATAATGATCCTTAGCACGTTATATACTGTATGACAGCAGAGGTTAGATTCAGTAAATTCAGGAATTATACAGACAATACAAAATGGATAGGATAAGTATGGAAAATAAGGAGCGGAGTCAAAGAAATTACCCAAAAAACTTACAATCTGAAAGGCAATGGAGACACAGATAGAAATATGAAGAAATACAGAAGATATGCAATGTAGTTCTCAAGTGTGCAATAAACTTTAACCTTTATGGAAAGGGTGATGTACCAGTGCTAATATTTTAGTGAGATTTGATACGACAATTTGTAAAAAATTACGTAACCTGCTGCTAAAACACCATAATCTTATCTTTTCATGCAAGAATCCAGAAAAAGTCTAATGGTGGAGCGCTACAGTGGTCTAAAGTGAAGACTATTTTTATATAGATACTGTGTAGTGAAATATACAAATATGGACAATATACCTTTAAATGTTTCCCTACTTTGGAGTCCTAATTAAGGTATGGTTTCTCTTTAAAATATAAAAAAAAACATATCATAGTGCAGACTGTACAGAATTTTATAATTTGAAAATATAACGACAAGTCACCACTCACAATATATACAATGTAAGCTCAATTGTCTTGCTTTTGGGGTCCTTTGAGGCAATCCTTTCCCTTCTTTATGGTTGGTGTCCTTGATGTAGAATTATTAAAAAATCTTATTGTATTTATATTGAATTGCTGCTCTAACTCTGTATTAACCTGATACTGTGACAAATCCTCCATTTTGTCCTCATAACCTGACTTCTTCATATGAAAACTACATTACATGACAGTATTTCTCAGCACATCTAATACAATAGACAAGGACTGTATTCTCCATAAGGATATGACTAACCCAGGAACTGTTGAATTTCCCCTAACTCGCAACATAATATAATTTAAAGGCCATGAGAACACAGTAGTAATGAAATGTTCTATTCATAAGAGACCTTGCACCTAACCACGAGATTTGACATCACCGACCGAGTAAAATGACGCTCAAGACCCCTTGTCCCCCCACCCGTGTCCGAAAAAGTACCACCTCTTGGTGGGTGGACACGGAACTAACCACTTAGCTTTTGATCCAATTAATTATATTGATAGGTGGACACTAACCCAGACACTTAACAATTAATCCAATTAATGATGTTTATTCACTGATATCTTGATAATCAATGATGACGAAAATGTCTCTTAAAAGGGCCTGCGCGCCCGCTGATTCTGCACTTGCCAATAAATTTCCTCGAAGTTATTTTAACCTGAACTCCGTGTGTCAGACTGAATTACTTCAGCGTATATACGCAATCCAATTCTCTTTAATTTGGACAGGAACAGATAGACACTTAAACATTTTGGTTTACTGAAAAAGTACCATAACATCCTAAGCGTTCTTGTTCTAAATCAAATAGTAAGATAGACACATATGGTGCAATAATGTTGTTGTCATGAGTAGTAGTAATAACATAAGTATAATACTACTCACAAACCCAGAGCCATTCCCAAGGCTCATATCAGATCACATATGTAGTTAAGGACCACAATCCATCTTTAAACATCGCAGGAAAATGCCAAAAGTGTGTTTAGAAAAAAATACTTTATTTATCACTTTTATATTTTTTTTTTTTTAAGTTTTAAAATATACATATAAAAAAATACACTTATATGGCAATATAAGTCCAGTATTTCTTCTTACTAAATCCCATCCTTTAACCTTTATGCATTAATTTATGAATATCTAATTCATTAATATTTTCAGATGTCAAAAAAATTTATTGTTTTTCTAAAGTTTGGAGGATCCAACAGTGTGATATGAACAGGTATAGCAGTGGAGGTAACAGAAGTAAGATGTTCTTCACATTGTACACTCATTTTCTAAAGGAGAAGAATAAAGACTAGGAGATTGTGACGAAAGTAACCTCGTCACTGTCTTTTAGAGGGGCCTGTTTGCCAGCCTCCTACCCTGTGATTATGGCCCTGTGACGAACTGAACCTCGTTGCGGGTTCTTGGAGGGGCCTGCTGGCCAGCCTCTATCCTCAGGTCTATGGGCCCTGCAATATACCTAGCCCAATGCACTTTAAAAGTCTCTGTTCATGTGAAGTATGTACTTTTGTACTCCAGACAGAGAGACCGACCGTTGGCCCTAATTCTCTGGAACTGTTTTGGGCATGGGATCCATGTGCACGGTGGGCCAAAAAAGGGAGTTCAAGTAAATTCCTGAACCCCTGAACTGATCTGGGTGATTTTTGGATATGTTGGTCACCCAGATCAGGGCTATTTGTGGTGTTTTATGTATTTTTAGGGTACTTTTGGGGTGTTCTGTGCTTGGAGATAATTGGGTTAGAATTAGTACAGTTACTGATCCAATTATCTCCCAAGCAGAGGGAAGGGATTGTGTGCTGTGTATGGGAGTGTTGTGCATTTAATCACTGCTCTTATTGGTCTGTGTCTTTGTGTTAGAGTCCCCAACAAGGTCCATGAGGGGGCAACCCTTGCATGGGGATTGTCATAGATGGCCAAGTGTGGCTCCCATTAAAGAGAGATTTGTTTACCCCTTCATGAAGTCTTGGCTCATGTTTGGGGGGATTGGAGAACTACATACACTCTGGGAATTGCTATATAACAATGCTCCCCTGAGTATAATCACTAGCTCTTGTAAGAGCTGTTCCTGCTACGCTCTATGGACTAGGAGAGGTCTACCCACTGGAAGCTGGATCCTGGTCTTGGGTCCAGGGTGGGTGGAGGACTGCAATATCCCCAACTAAGCTCCGGTGGTTTGTGGTAGTCTACGGTGGTTATGGTGTTCCAGTACAGTGCTTATGGTGCTCGCAAGTACTTGGAAGCAGCGATTGATAGAAGTACCCAGTCGGGGTGCCAGGCGGTCCGTCACATTGGTGGCAGCAACGAGATGGCTTCCTAGTGTGAGTAGAAGCATCCTGGAGACACCGGTAACATGTGGATTATATTGAGGGCAACGCTAGCATTCGTGCAGCGCCCCTGAAAGCAGAGGTGCCCACAGACTTGGAGCAGGCAAGTATGGCATCCTTTGCTCAGAATTGCTGTTCAAGGTGTGGCAGCGACTGGCCTGGTATAGCCCTGATGTGGTGACGGAGACCTTTCAGGCGATCTGAAACCAGGTGACCGTCGAGAGACAAGCCAAGAGAGACCACGAGTTCCTGATGGCTAAAACGAGTGGAGGAAGTCTCCAGCGAAAAGAGGTTTGCAGCTGCCGTTCGGCAGAGGTGGTGCAACTGATCTGGGATGAGGCGCCCACCGATTTAATTGACTTTACATCAGAGGATGTTAGCCTCTCTCCCAAGCGGCAGCCGGAGGTAACCGAAGTAGGGGACCTCATAGACTGGTCCTGTGAGGAACCCCAACTGGCAGGTGGAGATGGGACTGAAGTCTCTCCACCGGCCCTACAGGGATGCTGTCAGACTAGGTAAAGAAGGTTCTCTACTGTGGTCATGATACACAGAGTACAGAGTACAGAGTGACTGGCCCCCTGCCAACCATTCACCCAAACATGTTTTTTTTTATTTTGTAAATCTTTATTTTTGATGCTTTTGAAATAATACATACATGTTCAAATACGCCACAACAGCGTGTGCATTTAGATCTTTTACAATTGAGATTTTGTATTATGCGGGTCGTAATCTCTTTTGTACAAAATTTTTATTTTTTGAAGACAGGGACTGTGTGTTCTAGTGAGGTGTCGTACTGTACCAGTGGCTAGTGAGGTGGGTATAGCTAATGTTATCCCGAAGGGGCACTTAAGCCGTATCGGGGCCCTGGTACAGGGTGTTAACTTATGGATCGCCTTGCCCTGTGAATCGTTTAGGCTAAGTTAGGTGTAGTGGCGAGAGAGGGTCCAGGCGTCAGTGTTTCAGCTGTGTTAGGATATACTAGTATGCGGAGCATAAGCTTCTGTACCCTTATAGGGTGGAGTCTATGTCTGTGCTAGGCTATTTTATGAGGATGCTCTGCGATATGACATGCCTTGTAACCTTAGGCATTAGGGGGGGGGGGTGAGTATCTTAGTCTATTCTATAAGTGCCTCTCTACAGTGTTATGCGACTGTGTAACTGAGTTATTTAGCAAGTGAAACCAATCAAAACAGGGCAACGGGAATGACATTACTGTTTAAGTATCAGTATAGTCCACATGGGTGTCAGGGCGTGGGCCCCGGGTGGGCAGTGGTTGGCATTGCGGCGTCGGTGGGTATTCCGAGCGCGGTCAGCAGTGCTGGGCCTTCTTTCAGGTCGGAAACCTTGTAGTGTTGGTCGTTTTTGGTTACCCACAGGTTCTAGGTGTTGCCCATTTATACGTGATTCCTGCTTTTTGCAGGGTGGCAGTGAGGGGTTGTAAGCTCTTGCGCCATACGAGAGTGTCTCTGCTTAAGTCCTGGAAAAAGGTAAGTTGGTGCTTTTCGAAGTCGTACGGCGATATCCCTTTGATGGCTGTCATGAGGGCGATTTTATCCGTCAGGGATTGGCATCTCAAGATGGTGTCACGTGGGGCTGCTTTTGGTGCTTGCTGGGGTTTGGCTATGCGGTATACACCACCAAAAGTGAAGTGTTTCGCCTGCTTGGTAGGGAGGAGAGAGGCCACTAAGCGCCTTATGAAGTGAGGCAATTCTTCCAGTGGCACCGCTTCTGCTATGCCCCTAATTTTAACGTTTTTCCTCCTGCCTCTGTCATCCAGTATGGAAATTTGTCTGCTGGCGGTAGTTTGTGCCGTTTGCAACTGGGTGACTGTGTTCTTAAGGGAGGTGAGGTCTTGGCGAAGTTCTCTCACCTCTCGTTCTGCTGCTTGGGTGCGGGCCGACACCGATTGTACCTCCGCCGCTAGCCCCTTCAGGTCAGCTTGCCACATCAGTTGTAAGTTCTGCTGAAGTCCGGTCAGCATGAGCTGGATGTCCTGCTTAGTTGCCGGTTGTGATTCAGTAGTGGTTTGTGCTTGTGCGGCTTCAGTGCTTGCCACAGCCACGCTGTGTGTGGAGTCCCCTGCTTCTGAGTCCGTGCAGGTTTGAGTCCGTGCAGGAGGGGGGGGATAGAAGCATGCTGCTTATGTCCCGGTGCAGTTTGGGGGCGCTCGGGGTCTATTTGAGGGTTCTCCGTCCCATTTCTTCTGGGGTGTAGAAGTAGTGGGAGTTTGCCCCTAGCCACAACGGCAGCTCCCCGGTCTGGAACTGGTCGTGCGTGCGGTAGGCCCCAGTTCTTTTGGTGCGGCGTTTTGTGCCCAGTGTCTGAAAGAAAGGCATCTGCGGGTGCCACTGGGTGTCGGGAATCCGTTCCCGTAGGTCTTGCCCCTCGATTGGTCCGTTTGTGCGGTGTTTTTCGCTGGTTAGTATGCTGGAGAGTCGGAGCGGCGGTAAATGGTGACCACCGCGTTGCTCCGCTAGCTCCGCCCCCTCCCAAACATGTTTACTATATAGTGCCTTTTCCACTATACCATGAGTCTACCAAATTTTCACCATCCTCTATAAATATAAAATTACCCAAGGTCTTCAATTTAAGAGTTCTTATTTATTTGCAAGATAATTTTGTCCTTGAAAACAACCGTTGTTTGCTTCTAAACGGTTATCAATCCTGGCTGTTACATTTAGCCTCTTGCTTGAGAGACACAGCCAAAGATCCATAAATAGGATCTGAGGTGTATCAAAAAATCTTGCCCTTTGTGACCTTCAGGTATGTTTGAATGATCAAACACAAATCATGTCATCCTTCTGACACTTACAATCTGGAGATTCCAACACAAGCTGAAAAGGTGCAATACGGAGCCATGTTCTCAACATGCTATTCATTCATTATAATAAACGCAGTGGCTCATTTATTAAAAAGCAAGTAGGTTTTGGTTCATTGTGATATATTCTGATTAATAATCCAAAAGTCAGCCTCAGACCAAGCACCCGATACCGCAAGCCCTGGTACCGACGGACTCGGAGAGCCACTATACACAGCCTGCCACCCCACAAACTAAAATGGCACACTCGAGGGGCCTATGCCCAGTCTACACCAGACAAAGCCAAAAAAAACTGCCGACGCTCAACCCACAAGCAGCGAGACACTGCCACAAACAGCACCCCGGAGAGCTGTGCCGCTACTTTGAGGGGACATACAGAGACTCACTCTCACCAAAAACCACGGAGAGCAGAGAAACTCCCACACCACCGAGCACACACCTTCACCACCCAAGGCACTCACGCAGGACCGGATGGCAGCGACAGAGCCCCTCCAACTTCCATGCTCCGCGACACAGAGGCCCCACAGGATTTTCTGATATGTGCCCTGCTAGTGCCGATAACAGGAATAGGCCGATTTCCACTGACTCTCACTGCGGCACGGCGGCCCGGACTGCTGCCACGCCACCACGTCCATCCAGCCATGGAGGACTTTGTCCCGCAATACTTTCAAGCAATGCATCCCTGAGATAGACAAAACTTAGCACACTTAGAATAAGCATGATTTCTCAAATGTCTATTACCCTGGTCAATCGTTTTGTCAATGTAACACTCGTTCTGATTACACTTGTTAGCAATGTTATATGTTTTTATAGTGTGGATTAGCCTGTCTAGTGACCGCATGCCTTAGCCTCTCATGTTGCACTAGGTCACCCACTTAAAATGGCCTTAACTTGTATTGAGCACTTAATTCGCGCTATGCTTATCTGTAAAGCCGACCTAGCTGGGTACCTGCAACACAGCGAAATAGACTTCAGTGGCCCATATCATAACCTTACACACTTAGCAGCGCTCACACATCTTGTTACACACTGTTCACCTGCAAGCACTGTACTAATCCAACTTGCACACCCTTCACAAAAAGCGCAGATTAAGCCAGTAAGTACCATTGAAATGAGTAACCAATATTAATCCAAGATCTGTTTATGCATCTATACATAAAAAATGTGCACTGTTTAAATGCCACAATTGCAATATCAACGTGATCTGTTTATGCTTACGAACGCTATTGTGGCGAGGTAAGCTGTCTTGTTTCATTCATGAACTCAAAAATAAAGAATTACAAAACAAAAGTCAGCCTCCTGCACTATAGGATAGCCGTTGGTATAAAGTGCCTCATGTGTGCCCAATTAAGGGTTTAAGAGCGTGTAGTGGTTAAACAAAAAATACCCTTTTCTGTTTTATTCGAGATTTTGCCTTTTAGCGTAAAAGCGACAAATGAAATTGTTATAGTACGAGAGGGGCAAACTGAGACCGTAACTGAATGGAGTGGAAGACGCGTGCCTGTCGTTGCTCAATTAAATACAGGTGCAGTAATATTGTGTACCGTACCATACAGAGTGCAACAGCCTATAAACGTGTGTATAGTGGGGCTACATGTACAGCTTCTGCTCTCCGTGTAGTACCTTACACTGTGTCAAGGCATGCTGGTTTCAGGGTGTTATTCAATTAAGAGAAAACAGTTGTTCACCAGTGGAGAACTATTGCCATCTGTTTACAGTTTCTATTCAGATCCCCCTTTAACTCCCCTACCATTCTTTCCAGTTCTATTTTGAATTTTCAATCCCTAGCCCTTTCATAGCCTACACTTTTCCCAGCCTCCATACCAGTTTTTACCCATGCCTACACAGTCTTCTTCTCTTGCGTCAGAAAAGTCTACACTTCTCACGCCTTATCTGCCTTATTCTTTGCCCCGCTTTTGGTTTCTGTTTCTACCTGTTCCCTCTGCCCTATCTTATTACTATCTTCTCATTCCAGTATATCTTACTCTTTCATCAATAATGGCTACCACACACATGGTCTTCTCATGTTCTCACCTCTGTTTCTGGTATAAAGTTTTTATGCACTGATTTCAGCACTCGCAACAGGTTACCTAATGGTGATGCGATGGGGCTTTAAAGTATTACTTCAAGTACCATTAGTACTACATCCCGCTGTAGATGTTATGGTGCCAGGGGTGCCCTCCTAGAGTAAAAAAATCATACTATTTAAGAGCAGTTTGACTAAATTCCTGGGTCCTGCTAACATAAAAGCCAAAAAATGTTTGCCTTGCATGGCCGGACTTAACTCCTTGCAAGAGTTTACAGATGCAGGGAAGGCTGCAGTGGGTGCCTGGCAGGACCCAGGTAAGGTGACATACCATCAAACCATAAATTAAATAACTACATACTTTTGGAGGGAGCCAGGGCACTCCTGGCACCATAAGCTGGCTGGAGTGGTTGTAATGCTAGGGGTGCTCCATTAAGTGCTCTACCATTACCTGTTTAATTGTGCGTCCGGAATGCATGACTAGCGAGTCTATAGAAACCAAGGCCTTGATTTTATTCTTTCAGTGGAAAGTTGTTGATAAATAACAACCATTTCTGACCAATATTTTTTATTGGTTTTCAACTGGATTTAATACCAGCTAAAATTCTAGGAGCCAAACTCAATAAAAGGGGTTTTCTGTTGAGGGAAACAAAATATATAAAAAGTCTTATGGGGTCAATAGGACCCAGGTTAGATGGAAATATATTTTGGCACCCCCCCACTGTATACATTTTTTGTGTCTCGCTATGCACTGCCCCAACTGTTTTTTTGTAGGGAAATATTCCTACATTCATATACACACATTGATATACATACACACAGACTCATATGCAAACACAAACATGGACATCCTGACCTCTGTAATGTTGCCTAGGATTGGGTGACGCCACATCCTGGCTGCAGCATCAGTACAGGGCACAAGGTAGTTAAGAAATGCATGCAGAGAGATCCCAGCAACCCCGTAGCTGCCCACTTGCAGGTACTGAGAGGACGAAGCAGAGAAGGCACCTTTCATGCGCCCCCACCACCTGCAATACGCTGGTAAGAAGTGCCTACATTGTGGGAGGTTGATGCTTTGTGCCTTGTCACCTGGGGCAAACTGCTACCCTGTTAATATGCCTTTGCAAGGGAGGATTTATACCTAACTCATGCCCCCACTCACCATGCCACAAATGTGGACAAGTCCACTAAACAGTGACCAGTCATTGCTTGCTTGCTTGCTTGCTGTAGTAAAAAAAAGCAAACTGGCAGCTGTTGCTGCCCACTCATAAGTAATGTACAGGGTTCTGGTGCACACACCCCTGTGCATAGTGTGGGGGCTTCAAATTTAAAAAATGGGGGTAGACAGGTCACTCTCCACCACCTGTGCTCTCACCTGTGGCCTGTCGGTGAGGGCTATTACTTTAAAAAGCAGGGTTGACTACTTTGTCTTATATATTTTTCTTCCACTTGACAAAGCTTGATAAACATTAATTTCCCCAGCCATCACTAGTGACAGCTATGGGGTTATCTTGGACTACAGCAAGCAAGCAATGACTGGTCACTGTTTAGTGGACTTGTCCACACACGTCAGTGTTTTATTTTTGAGCATTAGCAAGAGTACAGCACTGAAGTGGGCTCATAGCTGAAGATTCACCAGGAGCTGAAGAAAGAAGATGATGGTGCCTGTGTGGGTCAGAATTAAGTTCATATCATCTCTACTGCTCGCAGCAGCCACAGCGCATCAAGCAGTAATTCCACCATTGAGTGTCTGTGCAAAATAAGCAAAGACGCCAGAAGGTGAGAGACGCTTTCATTTTGCAGCAAGTCTTCAATTTAAGAGGAATTGGGGGTTTGTAGTTTTGTGTTGCAGTACTCGGAGCATAGGGCATAGAATGAAGCAAACAACTGCACCTTAAGTAGGTTCTGTTTGTATAGCTGGCAGCCAGCAAAAACAAATTATTGGCTTCTTGGCATGGCCGCATTGGCTGCATTCCCAGGAAAGTATTTTTCCACAGCTCGGTCAAGCAAGAAACTGAAAACAGGCAGAAGGAGCTAAACAAGTTTGTTTTTGCTTGTTTTTTTTTTATAACAGAGAAATCATAAATTGACTTGTCTTCACTATTTACAGTGATTTGCAATAGAATTACAATAGGACTAATACAGTTCTATTTAGAAGCCATGGGCAGGGGAGAGGGTACTATTAATATTAAGGGGCACTTTTGTAACTCCAGTAGTAGTTATGGTGCATGGGTCTCTGGGTCTAATCACCCAATTTTTTGTGAAAAAAAGTTGAGACTCTGGCCCTCTCAGCTGCTGCTAAAATAATAAGGAATTTTACTTCCTTATTTAACCAAATTTGCATGGCAGAGATACAATTTAATATCCACATATTATAACTACTATAGAATTTAGCATTAGCAATGCAGCTGAGGAGAAGGAAAGCCCTGGTTTTCGTCAAATGGTTTCACCATAAAAAAGTAGGATGGCACGCACAGAATCTTTGCACCATATCCAGTAGACTGTAATCCTTTTTTTTAAAATCATTTTTAAATACTAACATATGCTGCAGATAGCATAATAGGATGCTTTAGTGAATTATTTCAAATTTGATTTGTAGTATCTGTATTACATACAGAATATAATACATCATTCTTTTTTATGATTAGTGTGCGATTGTCTGATATCAGCCACTTTAACTGGCACGATTGTCATAAATGGAGTCAACTCAGTATATGAGCATTGAGCATTTGCTTGGAAATGTATTTTTTTTACCATTGATTTTCTATATTTAATAGTATCAGGCGCATCACCATTTTATTTGAAAGTGTATTAATTACATTTTGATATAGTCTCAGAGACAATCCACATCCCCATCCCATGTGAGTATAAGAGCAAATATGTTTAAACAGTGGTGGTTAAGAGAGAGAACACCAGCTGCTGAAGAACTAGAGGCCATGGCTGATGAAAAGTGACAAGGTTTGTCTTATATATAGTGAATTAAAGCAAAACTCCAAGCATCATAACCACTTACAATAGTGGTTATGGTGCTAGGAGTCAATCCATTTTGACTCCTATACTAAGGGGCAGTCTAGTGGCCTTTGGGGGTAAACCATTCCGAAGCGGTTTAACCCATTATGGTATGATCTGCCTAAAACCTCTAAGCACCATAACAATTTAGTTAAGATGTTTTTATGGTGCCTGTGTGTTCTTTTAAAGCTGTCCAAGGATCATAAGCTGTGCAGTTGTAGAACAACTGAGGCTATAATTTTTCACCAATCCTGTTTTGAAGCATCATATCACCTTGGAGTTTGTACAAATCCAGGAAATATAGCCTCTGGTGTTATCGGATACACCCAGACCTGTCAGACTAGCTTCATTTTATTTATACGACACATGGTTTATAAAGTGTTACCCATGTGGGTTTATACACTAAAGTTTAACTTGTCAGAAATTCACCAAAGAATTACAAATTTTAGCCCAAAATGGAAAAATTCTCCTTTTTGTGTAACAGGGTTCTCTAAAATGAGACTTCAAACTGAATGAAATTTAAGGTCAAAATAGATCAACTTGGAAAATTCCAAGACAGCTATTCTTTCTACCCTGGCCTTACATTTGGAATTCACTCTAATTTCTCACTTTAGTAAATAGCCCTCTAAGATTCTAGTAGAGCCATATTGGCCATAAAGTTGTAGTTCCCCAAATAACCTTGTTTTCATTTTTAGTGATAGAGTACATCTTCCTGCCTTTTAAGTGGCACTGCCACAATTTATCATCCTATCGCCCTTGTGCTGGATTTTTAGTATCCAGGTGCTGCCATTTTGTTCTCTTCTATCCATGAGGTGTTGTTTTGGTGGCTTCTATCAACTGAAGGATGTGGGTAAATTAGCTTAAGAATCACATTTTTAATTTGCTTAAGCTCTGCTCATTGCCAAGGGTTATGTTCCCAGTAAGAAAATGCAGACTTTTTTAATGCATGAAAAAAAAAAAAGGAATTTAAAATAACACAAGGGTAAATCACTTTAAACAATATAGTGTCAGGAATACAAACGTGGAGATGCTAAATGTCAGACTGACCCAGGAAGCACCCCTAGTGGCAGTTTGAGTGACTACAACTGGAGGTGTCCCTAGGTAGCAAAGTAAATACTGTGCATGAAAATGCCTGTAGGGACTGCTTATACTCATCAGAACAACTACATTAAGCTGAAGTTCAGGTGACTATAGTGTCCCATTAAATACTTGCAAAGAACTTTAATATTTGTTCTGAGAAAAAAAACAAAAAAAAAAAAACCTTGTCTCCAGCAACCCAATGTTTGCTCTTACGTGGAGAGAATTGTTAAAGGAACATTATAGCATTAGAAAAATAAAAAAAATTCTAACATGACCTAAACCATGAATCCTACCAGTTTAGATTCAGACTTCCATTGTTTCAGGACTACATTTCCCATGATGCTCAGCTAGCTTTTAGTCTAAAAGCCAGCTGCACATCTTGGTATATGTAGTCCAAAAATAATTTATGGTGTCAAGGTTAGCCATCACTAGCCTAGCCCTAGACCAGGGATAGGCAACCTTCGGCTCTGCAGATATTTTGGACTTACACCTCCCATGATGCTTTGCCAGCATTATGTGTGTAAGAGCATTATGGGGGATGTAGTCCACAACATCTGGAGAGCCGAAGGTTGCTTATCCCTGCCCTAGACCCATCTCACAAGGTCATCTGGCAGACACCGATTCGTCTGCTCCTAGTGGATTATTGGAGATGAGAAGTGCATGCACCTCCAATCTAATGCTCTTTATGAGAAGCATTCAGGGGAGGGGACATGCGAGAGAACCAGTGGAAGCGCCTCTAGTGGCAGTCTTCCTGAGGTGAAAAAGTGCCATATCTACTAAAAGGCAATGTTTTACATTGAAGGGTTAAAATTACTGGGGTAAGGCACCCAGACCACTTACTGAGATAAAGCGACACTATAGGCATCAGACCACTTCAACTTCACCCCATTCTCTTGCAGTTATTGGAGTGGCACCTAGTATGAAACACTGGTATGTAAGAGCTTGATGGCTGCTCTGTTGAATGGGCACAGCATGTATTGTGGATGCCAACAGATGAAGCTAAGTAACCATGTGGCATCTGGCCAGTATTTGTCAAGCCCTGTGTTTTAGTAACTTTGAGTACTCACTGGCATGAAATGTTGACTTATTAAGGAACACTAAGCCAATTGACCAACCTTTATTGCTGCAATTAGACAGAGGCTGAGCTTGTATTCATAATAAAATAAAATTTATTAAAAAAGCAAAATATATAGGCATTTAGAATATAAAAATGTGGGTATAACCCAGGAGTAGTTTGCACTGCTGCACAGCAGCAAGTTTAATTAGTCCACACTGACGCAGCTCCTTGGCGTCGCCATACACAGGTCATCATTCGCTTCACGTACAATACAACGCACACTCTGCAGTCTATCAGTAACCAAGGGGCAAGTGCCTAGGATGCGTGCCCCCGGTTAGTCAAGTTTCTTGCCCCAACCACTTGGGGTTTGCTTTTTTCGAAGACAACCTCTTCCTTTTTTTGCAGAGGGACTGGTGCGGACAGAGGGGCTGGGGTCTTTTCCTCTTCATTGTCTTTTCCAACAAATGGGCTGCATACAGTCTCAACCAGTCCAATGACTACCCCGAAAAATGCCAGCACACTGCCCAGCATATAGATTTTCACCATTTTTCTGCTGGGTTTCTGGCTGAGCATCTCTTTAGCGAAAGGAATCAGCTCCTGCATGGTTTCCATGATAAATGGCTTTACAACGTCAGATATCCAAACTGTAAACAAACAAAACAAAGCAGGCAGTCATTAGTATGCTGTTCAATGAATAGGGGGAAGAGCTAAATCTACTAAATATGAAATGCATTCGCTGTAAACCCAAACAAACAAACAAACCAGGGAACCCTTAAAATAATTAACTATTCCAAGCATAAAGAGACCATTAATCTTACATTGTGACTGGGTATTTTAAATTCTGGATCTCCAATTAGCTAGTTAAAGATCTAATGAACCTTTTCCAGCCAAAGAAACAACAGCTGGCAGTCTGAAACTTATAAACCAGTCCTAAACCCCACTTATTTGGTGCTTAATTCAACAGAATCCGACACAATATCTAAAATAAACTACGATCCACAGCATCTACCAAAGTAATAGCATAACAGCACCTAGCAGTTACTGTTATCTGTTAGCAGTTATCAGCTAGAGCAAACCAAAAAGGTAATATGCACCCCTTAAGGACCACATAAACGGATTTGGTTTAATAATTCGTACCCTCTCATTAAATAAAAAAAAAAAAAACTATTTGAATGAAAACTAACATATCAGTGTTAATAGCTACATGCCTGTAACACACGTATAAACAGACTGACAAGTCTACATAAAGATCTTATAATAGAATTAAAGCACATAAAATCCAGCAATCAAAGCATGTAACAGAGGAAAAACATCGCTAAACAAGACTCTATAAATCTTTCATTTCCCACTTACCCAGTAAGGAGAGCTCAGTATCACTGCTGTATTGCTGTATTGCTGTATTGCTGTATTGCTGTATTGCTGTATTGCTGTATTGCTGTATTGCTGTATTGCTGTATTGCTGTATTGCTGTATTGCTGTATTGCTGTATTGCTGTATTGCTGTATTGCTGTATTGCTGTAATCAACGTGCAGGTCTCAATGTCTGCAGAATGAATTGTCTGCATCTTGCCACACTAGTTCCATTTAAAGGACCCAACCCCGCCCCCTCAGCAACGTCACTAGGGGGCGGGGAAAGGTGGAACCATGTGCTGATCACGCACTGCTCTTGGCATCCTGAGCAGACACCTAGCCAGCCCTGTGTGCTGTGGGCTAGCTGCTAATGGTATAGGGCTTAGCACGCTCAGTGCATGCATGCAGCATGCATGCTCAGCTCCCCCCGTGGGGGAAGGTATAGTTTTTTTTTTATTGTATCCATTCCTTGGACTAGTGTTGTCACGTAGTAAACGTGCAGGGTGAATTAGGACAGTGAATTTGTAACCCGCCCCCCACCTCCTCAGGCACTTTCATTTGGTTTTGTTTTGTAATTAGCCACTCATATTGAGGCATTTTGGGTTTTGTGTGAGTTAGACAAGATCTTAAACCTGTTAGCCATTCTCTTGTTTTTTATTTCATATTTTTTTTTTTATCCCATTGGTATTGGTATATTTTTTTATTATGTGGTTCAACAAACCTCTGTATGGCAAAAAAAAAAAAACAACACCAAAAACTAACAAGTAATAGGTAGGTTTAAGCATGATACAGCTATCCCTTATCATACATCATGAAGATGTCAGCTTTTATTATGACCATAAACATGTCTTTGTGTGTGTGATTTTTAATTTTTGAAGGTCCTTGGATAAGCACAGATGGGACACCATGTTCATAACTATTTATAACAATGTAGGAATGCAGAGATCCTATGATTTAACCCATAGAGTTCCAGAACATGATGGCTTCCCACACATTCCATTTGGCTGCAATATATATATATATATATATATATATATATATATTATAATTCATACATGGATGTCTGATGGAGAGCACTGCATTGTGAATATATGAGATGTTTACATATACAGTGCATCAGGCAGCACACCAGCACAACAAACAGCCAAAATCAGACATTTTACCCTTAATCCTTTGTACAGCTGTGGAATATGTTGGTGCTTTAAAAATAATATAATAATGAAAGGGTGACTTATCAATGAGTTACCCGCAAATGTAGAAATTTTTATAGGTATTACCATAAATTATTGTGATTACTTTAATGCTAAAAATATTGACGTATCCAGTAATAAAAATAAATAATATGTTATTTATTTATTTACACACACATACATATATATATTGTCTGAAAGGTCTAATTGGAAAGGATAGTGTTAACCCCTTATGGACACATGAAATGTGTGACATGTAATGATTCCCTTTTATTCCAGAAGTTTGGTCCTTAAGGGGTTAAACATTTCAGTCCTTTTATGCTGGTTTTATTGTGCTATGCTTGAGGAAAAACTCCCCTTACAATCAATGACTCAACTCTGTCCTTTGCAAGCATGCTGGTTGTTTTTTTTTTTTTTTTTCTCCCAGAGTGCTGTAACCTTTTACCTACTAAGATACTAAGATCTGTTTGGCTAGTCCTCAAGATTGATTGCAAGTAATCAATAATTTATCAAAAAGCACAGTTCCTTAGCTATCAGAAATATAAAAATAGACACATTGAATAAATATGGCATTTGGCATTTGCTTTACTGATATGGTGTGTTATTTAATTATTTGCTGAATTTTGTATTCTCAGTATCTTTTGCATATTTGGCATGTTCTACTGACTTCATCTATTGGGGGTAGTGGAGATAAGGAATTGATTACAATAATAGTCCCAAATCCCAAATTTGTTACACTATTGTTTTATACTGTAAATAGGATAAAAGAGCATTGTTTAGTGTAATTACTCTACATACACAAATCAGACAGCAGGGGTCATGTATAAAAATTGGAGCGTTTACTTTCACGTTTGCTCACTTTTGTACACTTTTACATTTTTTTTCATATATAAAATTGTTACTCCATCCTATATACATTAGTGATGTTTTTCTGGCTTTTCTTGTTCTACAAAATAGTCAGTTTTATTGTTTTGTTTTTTGTTTGTTTGTTATATACATAACCTTTTTTCTTACAAACTCCTACAGCTGTGCATTGTGGGTAGGTGCACACATAAGGCTCACAATCACAGCTGGCCCCAATACTATGATCTATATTGAGGACTCAAGGACTTCAACACTATGTGGCCCAGTGCAAGATTTATGAGATGATACACAGTAGGAAAAATGGCACTCCATGGACGTGTTGCAAAAAAAACAAACAAACCTGCTACTGTATTTATTGGGTCGACGTATAATTTTATGCAATAAACTTTCTTCAGGACAATTGTAGCAACCCAAAAAGCACTTGCATATAGAAAGATAGATATATCACCAGATTTACTCGCAGCAGGGTGAGTACATTTGGTGATTTAAATTTCCAAGAAAGGGTAAAATGGCTTCTCTTTTTGTCACGGTTTGCCTGTTTGATGATTTATTATATCCATCTATAGAGTACATTTTGAAAGGACACAGTTTGACTATTTTGGCCTAAAATTTGAATTTTACTTTGAATTTGCCAACAATAAGCACTTAGTAAATAACCCCGATAGTGTATATTAAAAGAAGACACATATAGGCAATCATATAATAATGGGTTACTTGTAAAAAAAATAATTCTGAGGCAAAGCTGTAAAAGTTGTGCAATCACCATAGAGCTTTCCTGTAATTTGCTACACATTTAACTTAATCCCTCCCCATTCATATATTTATTTATTAATATTTAAAATATGTTATTGTCTTACAATTAGTCTTTATAAAATCCCTTGTATTATATTTCTAGTAACTTTCCACATCCAGTAAACATTTTTTTTTTGTTCTATGCCTTGTGGACATGATGAACCCGTTGCTCCCTGTGCATTGCCTGTGGTAATTTGAGACCGTAGTATCACATGCGATACTGTAGGCTAGAAAGTATGCAATTTTTTTTCTTTGACACAAGATAAGGTTTTGCATTAATATTGCATTCCAGCAGGACTATTTTGCCCTGACGTTTGCAAGTTAAGGCTCATTATCATTGTTTCCTGATTAACCCCTATAAAAATATAGTTATCATAAGATGCGATAAATGCTTCATTTTGGTCAGGTTTTTTCTAAGGTATGACATGTTTGTGGCATTTTAGAAATTCCTAGTATTTCATTGTTGGCATTTATATAGCACCAACTTATTCTGCAGCACTTTACATTATAATAAAAAGGAGGAACCCTAACAATAAAAAAAGACAATTACGAAGTGTTACAGGAATATTATAAATTGAGGACCCTGCTCAAATGAGTTTACAATGAGTTATCTATTAAAAGCCAACTCTAGAAACTAGTTTGTTTCTACTATATATTTTGGTAGGCAAATTAATAAGCAATTGGATTAGTAGATATCTATAGATTATTGAATCCATTCATCTACAGTTTAAGCTTTTCCTGCTCGGGGAGACACACAGTAGTCCTGCGATGGTGGTACCATCATGAGAGCTCAGTGTCATTTATGACATTTCCGTGGAGTAGTTAGTTATAGGGGGTATAAAATGTTATAAATGCAGACTGAGCAGGCCAATACACGATATGCTAATGATGCAGCAGTAGGTGGTCCTTCCTAGGAAAGGCTGAGGCAGCTTCACTGGATAGCCTCACTCACAATAGACGATGCACTGAGCTTACTTTAAGTGTGTGTTGTTGCCTTGGCTGAATTATCTAAAAACCTTATGAAAGGGGTGTCTAAAAGATGGATCCTCAGATGTTGTAGAACTACAACTCCAGTGATGCTTTGCATGCCTTTAGAATGCCTTTAGAATGACAAAGCATATTGGAAGCTGTAGTTTTAAAACATCTAGGGATCTACTTTTTGGGTCTTATGAGTTCACTATGTGTTTATTGAGGATGAATCGCTGGTGTCCCCAAATCAGCAATGTCCTACTTGAATGCTGACCCTGGCCAAAAACCCCCACCACCCGTTGCCCAATAAATACACAACACCTTTTGTATGGGTAAGGGCAATGGTCACAGCTTTATTAATAGATTATTAATAGATTATCGCCAGCGTCCACAACCTGTCAGCTGTTGGGGGATTACCAACAGACAGCTCTATCAAAATGACCCACGAGTCCGGAGCAGCCTGCCCCCGCCATCAGCTCTCAGCAGGCTGCAACTCCCCAAGCCACTTGGGCACTTCCTTCCAATCCTCTTCGCTGGCCAGGACTTCCACGAGCTGTGACAAACAGCAACACCATCGTAAACATGTTTGGGTGGGTGGGCGGGCAGGCGGGAAGCTAGCAACACTACACCTCTGCCCGGGAACTGGTGAGTACCCTCCCCTTTCTCCCCTTCTTAATGTACCCTGGGTGCCACGATGTATCCCCTTATGAACCAACCCCTTATTCCATGCCAGCGGTCATGTCCTCCCTTCCTTATGTTTCCAGGGAGGTACTTGACTGCTGACCCTGGCCAAAAACCCCCACCACCCGTTGCCCAATAAATACACAACACCTTTTGTATGGGTAAGGGCAACAGCCACAGCTTTATTAATAGATTATTAATAGATTATCGCCAGCGTCCACAACCTGTCAGCTGTTGAGGGATTACCAACAGACAGCTCTATCAAAATGACCCACGAGTCCGGAGCAGCCTGCCCCCGCCATCAGCTCTCAGCAGGCTGCGACTCCCCAAGCTGCTTGGGCACTTCCTTCCAATCCTCTTCGCTGGCCTGGACTACCGCCACTGCGGTTCCTCCCTACCTACTCCCCTGGGAGGGACTGCGCCCGCCAGCAGCCAGCGCCTCCTCAGTACCAGACTGTAGTCCCGCATTTAGGATATCCAACCCTATGAGGGAGAGGTGTACCCCATCCTTATGCATCAGGTTGGAATTGTCCCCTTCCAGTTCTTTGTGCCTGACGACAAACCTGCTGATGCGGCGGACAAATTTTCCAATGGCCACATTTAGCTTGCGCCTACTATGCTCCATGCCCTTTGCCTGAGGAGGTGAATGCCAACACGGCCTGGACACTATGTCCGACCAAATAAGGGTCAACTCGGGGAAGAGGGCCATACAGCGAGCCAGATCATGCCTAATTGCATGCAGGAGGTCCACTGACCTGCTGCGCCCTAGGTCATTACCCACTGCATGAATAACTAGAGTCACTGGCCCCAACACGTACGGATCCATCCCAGCAAGTCGGCTGACACCGGGCGGCGGCGGTCTGGGGCCCTCCTAAGTCTCCAACCCCGGATAACTCGCTGGATACCAAACCACAGTGAAACGTTTCGCCAGCCCATAAACCGACACAGAAAAGATAGAGCGGTCAATGACTTTCAGGCCGCAGAGCAGGACTTACCCTGCGCAAACATCGTCTCAAGCATCGTCAGAGTCGCCTCCAATCGCCCGAACTCCGACCCCAGCACCATGCCCTGTGAGAACGAGGACAGCCATGTCCGCCAGACGGCTTGATATGCCTTCCACGAAGAGTCAGATAAGGAGTCCGACACCAAGCTTCTCAATCCTCCAAATCGATCTCCCATAAGGAAACCGGACATCTGATACCCACTGCCTCCACAGCTGGCGCCGACTCCCGAAAATGGTCCCACTGAAACCGAGAAAGAGAGTCAGCTACCATGTTATGAACACCCGGGACGTGACATGCTTTAAGACAAATATTAAATTTTAAGGAAAGAAGGGCCAACCGGCGCAGCAGCGCAAAAACCGGAGGGGAACTGCAGGAGGAGCGGTTTATCACATGGACAACACTCATGTTGTCCATGTGAAAAACCACTGTCCTGTTGCCAAGAGCCTCCCCCCAGAGCTCCAAGGAGACCACGATGGGAAACAGCTCTAAAAACTTCAGATTTCGCATCACGTCCAAGCCCAGCCATTTTGCTGGCCATGCCCCCGTGCACCATTTGCCCTGAAAGTATGCCCCAAACCCGACAGTGCTGGACGTGAAGAGGTTCAACTCTGAATTAGACACAGCGTCAAGCAACCAGCAGGAGCGACCATTGTAGCGCTCCAAAAAGGAGCCCCACACCTGAAGGTCCGCGCACAAACGCCATGTGACCCGGATAAAATGAAAGGGCTCCCGAACCCCTACAGTGGACAGAGAAAGGTGCCTGCAGAACGCCCGCCCCATGGGAAGAACTCGGCACGCGAAGGCCAAATGCCCCAGAAGCACCTGCATTTGTCGCAACTGTACCTTCCTCGCCCTGTGAACCAGGTCAATCAGTCGCAAGAGGGCCGACAATTTGTCTTCCGGCAGACGGAAAACCATACCGACAGAGTCAATCTCTATCCCTGGAAATGACAGAACCTGAACCGGGCCCACCGTCTTAGCCTCCCCGACGGGGACCTCGAAATATCCCATGACTGCCCTAAACGCTTGTAAGAGCTGCTCACACTCACCCGAACCCGGTGGGCCGACGGATAGAAAGTCATCCAGGTAATGAGTAGCCGATGCCAAACCCGCCTCCTGTCTCGTAACCCATTCCAGAAAACACAACAACATTTCAAAATAAAAACAAGAAATTGAACAGCCCACGGGTAAACACATGTCGTAGTAAAAAAAAACCCGAAAAGGACAGTCCAACAGGTGAAAACAGGAGGGGTGAACAGGCAAAAGACGGAAAGCTGATGCGATGTCAAAAGCACCTTGACCGGCACGACGAACCAACTCCAAAGCCCTGTCGAATGACTCATATCGCACACGACAAATGTCCTTTCCAATGGCATCATTTACCGACCCACCCGACGGATAGGACAGGTGCTGGATCAACCGAAAGGGACCCGGTTCCTTTTTGGGAACCAGGCCCAGAGGGGAGATGCATAAATAAGGTGGAGCAGTAAACGGGCCCTTAACAGAGCGGAGATTGTCCGCAAACTGAGGCAAGGAAGAGGGAACAAAGGGGATCCAGAAACCTACCTGAAAACTGTCGAACAAGGTCTGCGCATCGCGGCCTCTATGATACCGGGCGAGCCACGGGTGCATCCTTAGGACGTCCACCGGCGTCCTCTCCCCTAGGTACGTTGTCTCGAGAGGGACCCTTCCCGGACACCGGCTTCCCCTTTCTGAAGCAGCGCACAGCTGGGTGCGCTCCCCCACAGTGTGCACATTTGTGGCGAAACCTACAGGAGCTGTACCAGCGGCAGTGGCTCTCGTTAAAGAGCCAATACACCCCTTTATTTTGCCCTGCAGAGGAGCCGGAGGTCCCTCCGGCAGGACCGGGAAAGGGGGACGGTCTACTGGGAGTCATAATTAACAGCCAGAGACTACCATCCTGAACGCCGAAATCCATACCTGGGCACACCGCCATTTTTTTACGAAATTGCTTGTCATACCTATACCAGCATTGAACCCTGTAGATTTTATATGCCCCCCATGTTAGGTGGAGAAGTCCTGGCAGTGACGATCCGCTCCACCCGCTTCCGACCACGCTGTGTGGACACCGGACTCGGTGACAAGCGAGTAGGAGGCCTGGAACGCCGGGCCCTCCTACCGCCCTCGGGCACATCCTCTACCGTCTCCTCTTAGCTGACACCGGTCGGGCATCAAGACCGACGATCACCTCCTCCAACGATCCGGCTCCATGGGACTCCAGGTACGCCTTTAACAAGGCTACCACCGCATCTCTGGACACCGCTGCCATTCTCCCGATACCAGCTAAGTATTCAATGAAGATTTCGAACGGAGTGAAAATAGCTAATTGAGCTATCTAATTAATATTATGCAGAATATAATATTATTGCTTTATTAATTTTATTACAGTCCCTGGGGAAGCTAGCAACACTACACCTCTGCCCGGGAACTGGTGAGTACCCTCCCCTTTCTCCCCTTCTTAATGTACCCCGGGATCCACAATGTATCCCCTAATGAACCAACCCCTTATCCCTACCAGCAGTCATGTCCTCCCTTCCTTATGTTTCCAGAGAGGTACTAGATGAAGAAATGTTGGAACATTTGTCTTAAGTGTAGAAGTTTTCTACATTAGTGAGTTGCATGAAACATGCTGTGGATTTTAACTCCCATCATTTGCAGAGTGAAAAAGCCAGGCTATGAGTGATGTGAGTGATTTTCATATCTCAGCTTTATAACATCTCAATGTTGACAGTAAAGTTTTAAAAGTGGTATCTGAGGTGCAGCGTCATTCAGGTGTGGGTTTTGGAAATTCAAAATTAATTTAAAAGTTTACGCCAAAATACCCCAAACTGTAAACATAGCTGACATTAAGTATTTTTTTCATTTAAATAATTTTGACCTAAAATTTTAAATTCACTTTGAATTTATCACAATTCACACTTTAGTGAATAACGCTGTAAAAGATTCTTTAGCTCCATTTGGAAGTGAAGTTTGATCTATCGTGTAACATTGCATCAGCAGCTGCTCCAGCATGTTGCATCAGAGAGCTATGAACCTACTAACCTCTGCCTCTGATTATAGCAGGAAATATCTTGGCTGTTTTAATACGTTGAACGTTCTTAAAACTTTATATCAGAGACATTGCAGATTGAACCAGCTTTTGATAATTTGAATTTCATTAGCAGATCAGCATAAGGATAGACGCACAGCAATATATACTGTATGTCCATTAGATGTCCACTCAGACTATGCGTATAGTTTCTACTTACAGAAGAACCTTAAAGGGACACTATAGGCAACCAGACCTCTTCATTTCATTGAAGTGGTCTGGTTGTAGTGTCCCTGCCCCCCTTAGTCAGTAGCAGATCCAGGGGGAGGGGCAACGGGAAAACCGAGCAGACCGAGGGTCTCCCTCTCCCCCGCCAGCACATGCAATGTACCTTCACGGACTGGAGGGGAGATCAGAGATCTCCCTTCCCGGTTTGAAGGCACTATGCTGGCAGACGGCAGGGGAGGGAGTGAGAGAGGACCCGGGAGCTCCTCCGGGTCCTACTCTCGCGAGCACGGAGCATTGCCGTGGCGAGAGTGAACTCTAGCCCTGGAGCTACGGGCTAGAGTTCACTCTCACCACTGGGACCACCAGGGATTCCCCACCGGGCCACCAGGGATCCAGAAATGCCCCCGCCCCCTCCCTCAATAAAAAAGACCCCCTACCCTTCTTATCACACACACTCCCTACACACACTGCCCCCATACACATACACTGCCCCCCATACACATACACTGCCCCCCATACACACACTGCCCCCATACACACACACTGCCCCCATACACACACACTGCCCCCATACATACACTGCCCCCATACATACACTGCCCCCATACATACATTGCCCCCCATATATATACACTGCCCCCAGACACATACACTGCCCCATACACCTACACTGCCCCATACACATACACTGCCCCATACACATACACTGCCTCCCATACACATACACTGCCTCCCATACACATACACTGCCTCCCATACACATACACTGCCCACCATACACATACACTGTCCCCCCATACACATACACTGCCCTGCATACACACACTGCCCTGCATACACACACTGCCCTGCATACACACACTACCCCATACACATACACTGCCCCATACATACACTGCCCCCATACATACACTGCCCCCCATACTTACATTGCCCCCCATACTTACATTGCCCCCATACATATACACTGCCCCCATACACCTACACTGCCCCATACACTTAAACTGCCCCATGCACATACACTGCCTCCCATACACATACACTGCCTCCCATACACATACACTGCCCACCATACACATACACTGTCCCCCCATACACATACACTGCCCTGCATACACACACTGCCCTGCATACACACACTGCCCCATACACATACACTGCCCCCAAACACACACTGAGCCATATACATACACTGCCCCCCATACACACACTGCACCCCATACATACATACACACACACACACACACACACTGCCCCCCATACACACACACCGCCTCCCCTATACACACACATTGCGTCACACTCACACATACACTGCAATCCTCACACACACACACTGCAACTATCACACACATATACTGACCCACACACATACACTGCACCCCTGACATACACTGCCGCACTCATTCACACACTGCAACCTTCACACACACACACTGCTCACACACTGTACCCCCCCCCCCACACACACACACTGCACCTCTCACACATTGCACCACTCACATACACCACTGCTCCTATGCCCTACTACAGCCCCATTTCCCAGCAGACCTCAGGTAAGTTGTCAAACTGTTCTTAAACAGTTTGATTACTTACTCTGGGAGGGGGTCCGGGCACTATTGACACCATAACCACTACACTGAGCTGTAGTGGTTATTGTGTCTGGATCATTTCTTTAAATAATCTACAAGTGCCCCTCCCGAGATCAGGTTCTGGATCCGCCACTGCCCTTAGTCCTGCAATGTAAAACATTGCAGTTTTAGAGAAACTGCAATAATTGCAGGACTAAGACTGCCTCTAGTGGCTGTCAATCAGACAGCCACTAGAAGCACTTCCTGATGGCTAGGCAACTTTTGGTCACCTAACTGGTGCTGGAAGTCCAGCTATGCTTTCCTATGGGAATGGCCTAATGTGCTTGCAGCACTTGCTACGCAGTTGCATTAGCCCCTCCCCGTCGGATTACGTCAGAGGAGGTGGATCACTGACCCAGTGCTGAGTTAGATCTGTGATGGGACCAGGTAAGTAAATAAATGGTTTTTTTTTAACCCTTTCCATGTCGGGGGGACACAAGGGAGTGGGGGACTAGAGGGAGATTTAGTGTAATGATATACAGATTTGTATTCCTAACACTATAGTATCCCTTTAATTTCTCTGGAAATTGCAATCTGAAATAAAACATTGAAAAGCACTTTCGGCAACTTTTTTTAGTGCGATGCTCTATTTTATTTTCAGTTTGTATTAAATATTTAACAAATGACATCACAATTGGGGAGTTTTAAAGTTTTTTCTAAATCATGACACTTTGATGAATCTCCCCCAAAATGTCCTTCTGCATTTTTACAATGTGTTGTGCACAGGGCTGGATTAAGAGCCCAGTGGGCCTGGTGCTGACAATTATGATCGGCCTATTTACAGAATTTTATCGACCAAAAACACTAAAACGGTCATACCTCCCAAGCGTCATGTATCTGATGGAGATGGTGTTGGAGGGAAACTCATAGGATGCAGCTATAAGAAAACACATACTCTATGCTAATCTCTCTCTAATTTATGCTTTCATCTTTCAAGTAAATCCATAACCCCTAACAGCAGTGTCCAGTGAAGCAGGAAGTCAATGGGCGGGGTAAAAGGGTGGGCCACTGGTGCGAATCACGTCACCAGACCTGCCAAAAGGGGAGAACATGCCCAAAAAGGGGGCATGTCTGTCCAAAGAATTTGAAGGACAGCCTGGCATGAATGCATGTCAGGCTGCCCGCCAATCCTGCAGGCTGGCCAACTAAGGGCATACTATGCAGGCAGCATTCTGAGCTTGACATAAATGCGTCTAATGATGCGCTCACTCCATGCTTTCTAAGGACTGTCCCCTAGCACTCGCTGGTCCACTTGTCTCCTTATCTTGTTACTAGCAGGCAGAAGTTCCTGGTATACAGTCTGAGACAGAGAAAAGGTGTATGTAGTGAGTGTAGAAGCAAGGAGGGGACATACCACAGTGTTAGAGAGACCAACAGCATTACCTAAACTAATTGTATTGTCAGCCAGTCCACACAGGTTTTGTTCCCATACATCCCTCTTAAGCTTCCAAACTTAAAGGGACACTATAGTCACCAGAACAACTACAGCTTATTATATTTGTTCTGTTAAGTAGAATCATTCCATTCAGGCCTTTTGCAGTAAACACTGTCTTTTCAGAGAAAATAACTCCACTGGCCACTTCTTAGATGGCTGCTAGAGGTGCTTCCTGTGGCAGTACTGCCTAGTGTGCAGCACTGCCATTCAGTGTCTCCACCCTCTGCATGCAGACACTGAACTTTCCTCATAGAGATGCATTGATTCAATTTATCTTTATGAGGAGATGCTGATTTGCCAGGGCTATGTTGCACTTGTGCTGGCTCTGCCCCTGATCCGCCTAGTTACCGCCAATCCTATGGGCAAGTATTGTAATTTGCTCAGACCACCACTTCTGATGATGTCAGCAGACAGTCAGTTCAGAGGCAGAGCCAGCAGCTGCAGACTTGAATACAAGTTATATTTTACTATACTTAGGAAGGCAAGAAGGGGCCAGAGTGGTGGTTTTAACATAATAGGGTCAGAAATACATGATTGTGTTCCTGACCCTGTAGTGCTCCTTTAAGCAAGAACATGTGAAGAGTAGTTAGGGTTGCCACCTTTCTTGGGAAAAAATACCAGCCTTAATTATTTGTATAATCACAAGGAGTGACATCAGAGAAAATTCTGTAAAAACACCAACAAACTACTCACAGTTTGATTCTGCTGTATAGATGGATTGCTCCCAATGTCTCCCTGTCTCCCAGTGTCTCAGTCTCGCAAGTCACCCAGTGTCTCAGTGTCCCTATGTATCACAGTGTCAGTGTCCCCATGTCGCCCAGTCCTAGTCTCCCAGTGTCTCAGTGTCCCCATTTCTCCCAGTGTCCCAATGTCTCAGTGTGTCCCCATGTCACTAGGATACTGGGGACACAGTGAGACCCGGGGACACAGTGAGACCCGGGGACACTGAGAGACATGGGGACACTGAGAGACCCGGGAACACACAGACATGGGGACACTGGGAGACATGGGGACACTAGGCACACTGAGACACTGGGAGACATGAAGACACTGCAACATTTGGGGACACTGCAACTTTTGGGGACACAGAGACATGGGGACACTGGCTGGGAGACAGACACTTGGGGACACTGGGAGACATGGGGACAGTTGTGGACATAGACATGGGAACACTGGGACATATAGGGACACATGGGGACGCTAGGCACACTGAGAGACATGGGACACAGACACTGGGAGACTTGGGGACACTGAGACACTAGGGACATTGGCTGGGGGACATGGGGACACTGGGAGAAATGGGGACATAGTGTATCCGTGTCCCAATGTCTCAGTGTCTCACAGCGTCCCCATGTGTCTCAGCATCCCCATGTGTCCCCAGTGTCCCCTAGTGTCTGTGTCCCCATGTTTTCCAGGTCTCCCAATGTCTGTGTCCCCATATGTCCTAGTGTCTCAGTGTCCCCTAGTGTCTGTGTCCCCTAGTGTCTGAGTGTCCCCATATGTCCCTTAGTGTCCCCTAGTGTCTCAGTGTCCCCATGTGTCTCAGTGTCCCCATGTGTCCCTACTATCTTTCCCCCCATCCCTCACTTACTGTAGAGCTGTTGTCTGGACTCTGTGCTGTGTTGCTGCTCCCTCATGGATCAGTGAGTAGTAGAGAGAGGCAGGGATATGCTGTAACTTCCTATACCTGCCTCTCTCCACACACAGTGACCCCTACTGGCCGGTGCTGGTATTGCAGAGTAATCTCCATTTATTCTGAGAAAAATACCTGCATTTGTATTGCTGGTATTACTGCAATACCGGCACGGCCAGACAGCCTCAAATACCGGCTGTGCCAGTAAAATACCAGTCAGGTGGCAAACCTAAGAGTAGTGTGTGTAAAAAAAAAAAAAAAAATCTTTTTTTTTTTAAATGGGCCTATTCCATGGGCCTGGGCCTGGAGCTGCAGCTCCATCAGCCCCTATATTAATCCGGCCCTGGTTGTGCAAGAGCAACATCACATCAGATAATTTGTTAGTATACATGCATACTTCTAACGCTGTATGGAAACGTTCTTTCTGTCTTCCTACCCTGATCTCATAAATGGTTTGACATTTCTTGATTTTCAGTATCCTGACCTTGGTTTGCTTTTTACTATTCTCTGCTTGATGCCCTACAAATCATTGGCAAGTTTTTGATTATCTTGCCCTTTAATTCCGATACCCCAAACTGTTCCACTTCACATTACTCATCTTTTGTAGGTGTTAATGTTGTCTTCGTAATTATTTGTATTATTATTATTGGCTTTTATATAGCACCAACTTATTCCGCAGAGCTTTACAATATTATAAAGGGGAAATTTAACAATAGATGAGACAATGCAATACGTTTCAGGAACAATAGGCTGATTAAGACCCTGCTAAAGATGGATGATACTGCTTCCTGCTTTCCTTGTTTTCTTCCTTGATACCTGATGTTTTACTGTGTACTCCTCCATACTTGGCTCTCTTTTCATGGAAACCTACAGTGCAGTATCTAATAGTGTCAGCCCTGCTTAGTACAATTGACACCTTTTAAAGGAATACTGAAATCACCGAAACACCTTTTGCTTAAAGCGGCACTGTCATGCCGAACTTACCTTTCCCTAATCGCTTCCTCTTCTATCACTCTCTCCATTTCTTCCTATCTGCTCTAGTTTTCTTTAAAACATAAGACAAAGTAGGGACTATTTTGTCTTATGTATTTTTCCTACGCTTGACCAGCTTTGATCTACTTCCTGTGAGTCAGAGAAATTCTCCCACAATACTCACCCTTTTTGTCCATGATCTTGCGATGCCTGCTTTCACTATTCCTGAACGTCCTATCATATAGACAGGATGCCGGCGAAACTACTGAATTTCGCCCTAACAGAATGAGAACAGTTTGTTCATTCATGTTAGGCCGACATTCGGTACGTTTAGTTCGGTTCGAAATATGAAATTCCGATCTGTGCTGCGGCTGCATCTTGCAGCCGCTTAGTAGATAGTACGCATTTGCATGGGGAAAATTTTCGGTTAGGTTCGGCAGTTCGGCACTTCGACACTTCGGAATTTTGGAATTTCGGAACTTCGGCATTTCGAAATTTTGGGACTTCAGCACTTCAGGACTTCTCTTGCAGCCGCTTAGTAGATAACTCCCTAATTCCCACGGTATTAGGGTGTTATCTACCAAACAGCTGAAAGACCTAAATTGGTCTTTCAGACAAATTTACTAATACTAAGTAAAAATTACTGTGACAGGTAAATGTAGAGAATTACCTGTCAGCCTCTTCATTTACCTGTCAGAGCACTCTGAGTGGGTGGCTTAAACCCACCAACCAGAGTGCTCTGAGCCTAATTGCAGGGCGGGGCAAGGCTTTATAAGCCTTGCCCCGCCCTGCAGAGCTCAATCTGCGCGGAGCCCTCCATGGGTGAAGATGGATTTTTTTTTTTTTTAGTGCGTCGATTATTATGGATTTTTATTTGCCCTTTTTTGGGGCTGAAAAAGGATTTTAGAAGAAAGAAAACATCAAATGGTAAGTTTTATTATTTTATTTTTTTACAGGTACTTAGTTAATCGTCCCCCCCTCATTATTTTTAGGGTGAGGGGGGTAGGTAGGGGTTAATTTTTGAGGGGAGGAGGAGGGGGGTGACATTAGGTCCCCCCTTATTGGTATTTAGGGCACCCAGGGCTGGGGGCCAGGTGGGAGGACATTAGGTCCCCCCAATTGGTATTTAGGGCCCCCACTGCAAAGGGGGCCGAGGGGGAGGACCTTAGGTCCCCCACCTAACTGGTTTTTAGGGCCCCCACCCGCCACTCAGGGTTGGGGGCCAGGGGGGAGGACATTTGGTCCCCCCACATTATTTTACTTTAGGTCCCCCACCCACCAGTCATGGGTGGGGGCCGGGGGGAGGACAGTAAGCCCCCCCCCCTATTTTACTTTAGGGCCTCCACACGCCGTTCAGGAGTGGGGGCCGGGGGGGCATTAGGTCCCCCTTCAGGTTATAAGCCCCCACTCGCACAGCACGGGTGGGGACTCGGGAGGGGGAGACGTGCTTTTTTTTTTAAGTTAGCAGCCACTGGCTGCTCACTGTTTACTAGACATGCCCCTACTCGCGGTATAGTGAGGAGGGGCATAATTTACTAATACTAAGTAATCTTTATTAGGTCTTTCAGCCTTTTAGTAGATACCTCCCTAATACCGTGGGAATTAGGGAGTTATCTACTTATTCATTCCTGTCATTCCATTGACTGTCTAAGTAACTTACATTTTATATGAATGTGTGTTACTTGATTGTTGTAAGTGTTGCAAATGCTTACAGTTGAAAGGGACCTCAGTTAGGAAAAAGGACAAACAAGTAATTTATTACATGTGAGTTTACAGAGGAAGAGGTTCTATTTCAACTGTCAAAAGTAAAGACAAATAAGTCAATGCGACCTGATGGAATACACCCAAAGTTATTAAAAGAGCTTAGTGGTGTACTAGCAAAACCATTAACAGATTTATTTAACCAATCATTGCTAACAGGAGTAGTCCCAGAAGATTGGAAGTTAGCGAATGTTGTGCCCATTCACAAGAAAGGTAGTAGGGAGGAGTCGGGCAACTATAGGCCAGTAAGCCTTACTTCAGTAGTAGGGAAAGTAATGGAAACCATGTTAAAGGATAGGATTGTTGAACATCTAAAAACACATGGATTTCAAGATCAGAGACAACATGGGTTTACTTCAGGGAGATCATGTCAAACTAATCTTATTGATTTTTTTGATTGGGTAACTGAAATAATAGATCAGGGTGGTGCAGTAGACATTGCTTACCTAGATTTCAGTAAGGCTTTTGACACTGTTGCACATAGAAGGCTTATCAATACATTGCAATCTTTAAGTTTGGATTCCAACATTGTTGAATGGGTAAGGCAGTGGCTGAGTGACAGGCAACAGAGGGTTGTAGTCAATGGAGTATATTCGAAGCTTGGGCTTGTCACCAGTGGGGTACCTCAGGGATCTGTACTTGGACCCATTCTCTTTAATATTTTTATTAGTGATATTGCCGAAGGTCTTGATGGTAAGGTATGTCTTTTTGCTGATGATACTAAGACATGTAACAGGGTTGATGTTCCAGGAGGGATAAGCCAAATGGCAAATGATTTAGGTAAACTAGAAAAATGGTCAGAGTTGTGGCAACTGACATTTAATGTGGGTAAGTGCAAGAGAATGCATCTTGGACGTAAAAACCCAAGGGCAGAGTACAGAATATTTGATAGAGTCTTAACCTCAACATCTGAGGAAAGGGATTTAGGGGTGATTATTTCTGATGACTTAAAGGTAGGCAGACAATGTAATAGAGCAGCAGGAAATGCTAGCAAAATGCTTGGTTGTATAGGGAGAGGTATTAGCAGTAGAAAGAAATAAGTGCTCATGCCATTGTACAAAACACTGGTGAGACCTCACTTGGAGTATTGTACTGGAGATCGTATCTTCAGAAGGATATTGATACTTTAGAGAGAGCTCAGAGAAGGACTACTAAACTGGTTCATGGATTGCAGGATAAAACTTACTAGGAAAGGTTAAAGGATCTCAACATGTATAGCTTGGAGGAAAGACGAGATAGGGGGATATTATAGAAACATTTCAATACATGAAGGGAATCAACACAGTAAAGGAGGAGACCATATTTAAAAGAAGAAAAACTTCCACAACAAGACGACATAGTCTTAAATTAGAGGGGTAAAGGTTTAAAAATAATATCAGGAAGTATTACTTTACTGAGAGGGTAGTGGATGCATGGAATAGCCTTCCAGCTGAAGTGGTAGAGGTTAACACAGTAAAGGAGTTTAAGCATGCGTGGGATAGGCATAAGGCTATCTTAACTATAAGATAAGGCTAGGGACTAATGAAAGTATATAGAAAATTGGGCAGTCTAGACGGGCCGAATGGTTCTTATCTGCCGTCACATTCTATGTTTGTATACTTTTTATTTAAAGTTGTTACAGTGTAACATTCTTCTTCCACTGGGTAAGTATATTAGTACTGAGGCAATACTGTGCTTCAGAACTTCAGCACTTCGACACTTCGGAAATTCGGGAACTTCTGCACTTCGGAAATTCAGCTATTCGGAAGAACCTGAATGTCCGAATTGCCCGAAATTCGTCCGAATTCACATTCAGACCGAAATGAATTGCACATGTCTAGTAGATAGCTCCCTATTTCCGAAGGTATCAGGAAGCTACAGTGAGGGAAAAAGTATTTGATCCCTGCTGAGTTTGAATGTTTGCACACTGACAAAGAAATTACTAGTTTCTAATTTTAATTGTAGGTGTATTTTAACAGTGAGAGACAGAATAACAAAAAATAAAAAATCCAGAAAAACGCATGTCGAAAAAATTAAACATTGATTTTCATGTCAATGAGTGAAATAAGTATTTGACCCATTCGACTTAGTACTTGGTGGCAAAACCCTTTTTGGCAATTACTGAGGTCAGACGTTTCTTGTAGTTAGCCACCACGTTTGCACACATCGCAGGAAGGCTTTTTCCCACTTCTCTTTGCAGATCCTCTCCAAGTCATTAAGGTTTCGAGGCTGACATTTGGCAACTCGAACCTTCAGCTCCCTCCGCAGATTTTCTAAGGGATTAAGGCCACCCCGGGACCTTAATGTGCTTCTTCTTGAGCCACTCCTTTGTTGCCTTGGCTGTGTGTTTTGGGTCATTGTCATGCTGGAATAACCATCCACGACCCATTTTCAAGTCCCTGCCTGAGGGAAGGAGGTTCTCACCCAAGATTGATGGCACATGGCCCCATCCATCGTCCCTTTGATGCGGTGCAGTTGTCCTGTTCTATGGGCAGAAAAACACCCCAAAGCATGATCTGAATTTTTTATGGTGGGTATGGTGTTCTTGGGGTCATAGGCAGTATTCCTCCTCCTCCAAACACAGCAAGTTGAGTTGATGCCAAAGAGCTCGATTTTGGTCTCATCTGACCACATTTCACCCAGTTTTCCTCTGTATCATTCAGATGTTCATTGGCAAATTTCAGATGGGCCTGTACATGTGCTTTCTTGAGATGGAGGACCTTGCGGGCGCTGCAGCATTTCAGTCCTTCACGGCGTAGTGTGTTACCAATTGTTTTCTTGGTGACTATGGTCCCAGTTGCCTTGAGATCATTAACTAGATCTTACCGTGTAGTTCTGGGCTGATTCCTCACCGTTCTCATGATCATTGAAACTCCACAAGGTGAGATCTTGCATGGAGCACCAGACCAAGGGAAACTGACAGTTATTTTGTGTTTCTTCCATTTGCGATTAATCGCACTAACGGTTGTCACCTTCTCATCAAGCTGCTTGGCCATGGTCTTGTAGCCCATTCCAGCCTTGTGTAGGTCTACAATCTTGTCCTTTTGGTCTTGGCCATGGTGGAGAGTTTGGAATCTGATTCATTTCTTCTGTGGATAGGTGTCTTTTATACAGGTAACGAGCTGAGATTAGGTGAGTGCTCCTAATCTCAGCTTGTTACCTGTACAAAAGACACATGGGAGCCAGAAATCTTGCTGATTGATAGGGACTCAAATACTTATTTCACTCTTTGACATGCAAATCAATTTATAACTTTTTTGACATGCATGTGTCTGGATAATTTTTTTGTTGTTGTTATTCTGTCTCTCACTGTTAAAATATACCTACCATTAAAATTACAGACTGATCATTTCTTTGTCAGTGGGCAAACTTTCAAAATCAGCAAGGGATCAAATACTTTTTTCACTGTATCTAACAAAAGGCTGAAAGACCAAGATTGGTTTTTTTTTAGCCAACTTTACAAATACTAAGTACAAATTACTTAGTATTAGTAATTAATCTGCTCCTACTCGCTATATCGCGAGTAGGGGCATGTCTAGTAAACAGTGGCTGTTCACTGTTGTAAAACAAAATTAAAGAATATCCCCCCCCCCCCTTTTATAAATGGCCCCATGGTGGGGCAACTATTAACTAGCAAGCCCCCATCCGTGCCTCGCGAGTGGGACTATTTAATTAAACAAGGGACATAGGGTCCCTCCCTGGCCCACACCCATGAGCGGCGGGTATATATTATTTGCAAAGGAAAGGTTTTATACAGGTTGTCAATCATATCTAGAGTATTAATGAGAGTGAGTGCTTTATGGACTAGATTTTATTCTGCAAAAAAAACATGAAAATAAAAATGTTTATACTTACTTTAAGGGACACAGTAAGCACCCAGATTACATTATCTCAGTGGTCTGGATGCAGTGTCCCTGTCCCACATAGTCCTGCAATGTAAATCATTATAGTGTTTGAGAAACTGCAATATTTACATTGCAGTACTAAGACTGCCTCTAGTGGCTGTCAGACAGCCATTAGAGGCGCTTCTTGGAGTTTTTCCCTGCTTGCGCTTCCTGGTTGCTAACCATCTTTTGGTCTCCTAACTGAAGCAGGACACACTCTCAGCATGGGGACATCCAGTGTCAGTAAAATCCCCATTGGAAAGCATTAAAGCAATGTTTTCAATGGGGAGTGCCTAATGCCCTCTCGGCACTCACTGTGCATGTTATTTACCCCCCAGTCGGGTGACGTCTTAGGAGGTGGAGCACCGATCTAGCACAGAGGGACATCGGCGCTGGAATCGCGTAAATAATGAGTTTTTTTTAACCCTCTAGCTGCCAAGGCGAGGGGATAAAAAACAGATTTGTATTCCTAACACTATAGAATCCCTTTAAGGTAGTATACTGGTTAAGCTAAAGTTGTTTTGGTGCTGAGTGTCCCTTTAAGGATTTATTTTTGTCAGGGGAGGTTAATGTTTTCATGTGAGCCAGAATTAGAACCCTACATTAGCTATTGTTAAGTTGCTGCATGGCTTGTACAATGCCATTTTAATATTTGGATATTAAAATGTAGGGTTAGAGGGAGTGCTGTATTTATTTAGAATAGTATAACTTTTGAATAGTTTAAATTTGAAAATGTGTTACTGAACCCCACAACAAGTATTAGAGCAATATTCATGAAAGATCTGTTAAAAAAAAGGTACACCACTTATTCACTAAAGTAATATTGGTTGGAAGGCGAAAGTGAATTTTAAAGTCCTGTCCTATCAAGTTATCACTTTATAGAATAACAGTCATTGTAATGATCTGATCTACCCATTCCCCACACTATAAAATGAGAATTTTCTGAAAAATGTTCTTAAGACAATATAAATATACTACAATATAATTTATATATTAAACAACATTGCATTACCCACAGTATGAATAGTTATAGTATCTGATAAGTGTGTGGACTTTCCATTAGTATAGTAGACATTTACTGATACACTTGTATACTCACAGTGCATAGTTAATTGCCTAACATAAAACTCCTTCTGTTTCCGTTACCATATGTCTCTGGCTAGATGGTTTAATTTGTTTGCTAATCTGTCATCTGATTGACCTCATTGGAATATTATTACATTGTGATCCCAAGAATTTTGCATTGATTGCCTATGATGCACTTTCGATAGAGACATTAAAAGCCATAGTGTTAGGCATACAAACAAATCCTGTTATATTTTTTTATTGTTTTGCTTACCTTTCAGCCCTCACGGAACCATTCTCTGTGGGAAACTCCACCTCCTTGGCTGATATCACCAAAATCAATGAAATCAGCCACTCCAATGCTTTCTTATAGGAAAGCATTTGGAGGCTAGTGTACATGCGTGGGAAAACTCCACGCTGCGCCAGTCAAATGGTCTCTGTGAGTTTTCCTGGGCTGTTTTGTCAGAACCGCCTCTAGTGGCTGTTAGTGGCTATTAGAGTGACAACCACTAGAGACATTTAAACCCTGTAATGTGGACGTTGCTTTTCCTGTAGAATGACCATTTTTAAGATGCAGATGCAGTAGAGGGACTTGGCACTCAGACCATTTAATTGAGATGATGTGGTCAGGGTGCCTATAAAGTCCCTTTATTGATGCTCTGTTTAGCTCAAATCGTATTGACAAATTAAGGAAGGGCTCAAAGAACCCACTAATAACCAGGGCCAAAATGTTATAGTGGCACATGGAAGGCAATATTTTCCCTCTGATGGTTGGGTATTATATGTCACTGTACCTTAGAGGATACTTTGTGTGAAAGGGAACAAGGAATTCATTGATATCATAGAGGACCACAGCTGTTACTGGGGATTTGTTATTATTGTGCAGTAGTTTGGAAGTCTGCATGTCAGAGCCATGGGGGCTAGGGGAGGAATAGCAGCCAGTTGGTACTCAACTCAGAGTTATTAACCTGTCACCTTGGTTGTATGCACATGGGTTGAGAGAAGAAGAGGATAGATGCAACTTTATTTTTAACTCCCTATTCCACAAGTCAGGCGATTGAACAAGAAGTGGGTTGCTTGTAAATTGGCTTTATGCTTCCTATATTTACCCAGAAAGTGGCGGCTAGTGAAGTTTAAAGATGGTGGGGCAACGCTGCTGCCCCTCCCTGGCTAGTTGTCTTGTACCCACTTATTCAATATTCAGGGGTGTAGCAAGATCACGAGGTGTAAAAATACATTGAGAATGTTTCAATAATTGCTTTTATTTTAAACATATCTGAGCAACAGCATACAGTCAATGTTTCTGTCCCTTTACCTTGCATTCTTGTGACAGGTCCAGCAATGGGACTGAAACTTTAACTGTAGGCCATTGCACGATTAAGATAAATAATTCATGGGGTTTGAACGTTGCATTCTTAATGATACATAGTATAATAAAAACACAAAACAGCTTCTTCCCTTAATCTGTTTATTTTGATAAATTGAAACATTTGAAGAATGGCCGTGAACCTTTATTACGGATTTCACAATTCCAATTTAAACATCATCATCCATAAAAATAATAATAATAATCCATAACTTTTAACTAAAACCAAATAAACCATTAATCATTTCCAGGCTCTGCCCCTTAAAGCCAGGAGCCATAAATATAAAATATATATTTAAAACCAAATAAATCAAATCCACCCTCCTGTGATGCCCAGGAGGGTGACTTATATTCCATAATAAGGTCACGACAACATTCATAAATGAAAAGGGGGAGGATGGGTGGGGACGCAACCCAAATACTTACAAGCAGCCAACACGTGCCAGCCTTTAATTGTCTGGCACAAGTTGAGGTAAATACATTTTGGCGCCTTAAAATTTATAGTCCCGCGGTTCCCGCCGCTATATAGCTTGCTCCGCAATTACCCAATCAGGCAACCATCCCTGTGCGCAAGCTTACCGCCGAACAAGCCACGCACGCTGCCCAGCGCCTAAAACCCTGCTCGCGCTGCCTCTGCAAACCCCAACGATACCCACAAACCTCCGCTCCATCACACCCCATGAGGCTGCTTCTCATTTGTCCGCCCTCCCGACTTTTTGTTTATTTGTAAATCTTAGGAGTGAACTCTTTTTGTTGGATATACAAAAGGGCTAGAAACACTCTGAGACAGACAGGGTTGTTAACAACTAAGAATGTTTGTAAATGAAAATCTGAAAATACAAAATTTAATAGCTATAGCTGAGCATTTTTGCAAATCGTCCATTTTGGTCTGAATTAAGACATTTGGATTGTATTTTTCTACAATTCAAAATGTTGTTAATAACCCTGGAAGGAATGTGAAGCCCTTGTTACATTTTATATTTGTGTATGTGATTGCCATGTGTAATATGCATACATACATGTCTATTAATGATTGCCCATTATATTTATGTCTGTGTATATATTATAAGCAGAATAATTTATAAAAATATGATTGTAATATGTACACATATTTATATTAATATACATGTGTGTATATATGTAAAAATGCAAAATACTTTCAGAAATCATATCAATTAGAAAAAAAGTAATTTTTGAAGAATAGATCCACTCTTTGATACATAATCATTGATGCTCACTGACCTACAGCTCCACCGACCAATACACATACACTCTCAGATACACAAACACTCTTGCACTGGCACTAGCATTGATACCCACTCATTAACACACAGTGGCATCCACATTGGCACATACAGTAGTAACCCAGGTCTTGAGTCCTGCAGGAACGCGTGGAAATGGCGTCCCTGCACTTTTTTCACAGCAGCAACGCCGTTCCCGTTAATTGTCCTACAGGACCTGCCCTTTGCCACACTGCCTGCTCTCGCTCTGAGCGCTGGGTCTCTGCTCTGTTATATGGAGCCGCGCGGCTGGGGCTCCGCAATCTGCATAGTACATACGGCCCATGTTCCCAGCGGAGCAGTGCAGCCGGCGAACATAGCGGGAGTGCGGAATACAGGCAGTGGGGCGGCTGGGGGAAGGGCTCTGGGATAGGAGCTTAGTCAGGTAGAGGTCCCTGGGCACTGTTGCCCAGGGACCTTGCATGGTGGGCACAGACCGGGCACTGAGCAAAACCTTGCATTGTGGGACCCACTGCCAGGGAGAGGGGGCATATACTGGGCACCGAGCGGGACCCTGCATGGAGGGCACACACCGGGCACCGAGCGGGACTCTGCATGGTGGGACCCACTGCCAGGGAGAGGGGGTGCAAACCGGGCACCAGGAAGGTGTTTTATTAACTAATAAATAATAATACAGTCTCTGTATAGAATTATCCACTGACTGGGGGGCTGAGTGTAGTCTGTACTGAGGGGCTGTGAGTAGGGCGCTGAGTGCAGTCTGACTGGGAGGGGGGCAGTGAGTGGGCGCTGAGTGCACAGTAAGTGGGGCTTGTAATGGGCTGAGTGAGGGGCAGTGAGTGGGCGCTGAGTGCACTGACTGGGAGGGGGGCAGTGAGTGGGCGCTGAGTGCACCCTGACTTGGTGGGGGAGGCTGTGAGTGAAGGGCCAGGAGACAGATGGATGGATGACAGACAGATTGACAGACTGAGACTGTACTCTGGTGTACACTATATACCAGGCAGTGGCGTACATACCAGGGTCGCAGGGGTCGCGGCTGCGACCGGGCCCGGCCCACCAGGGGGCCCGGCCGCCCCTGCGACCCGGTATGTACCCACAGGGCCAGCCTCTTCTGCTGGGGGGCCCAGGAGCCGGCCACCTCCGGGCCCCCCGAGGCTGGCCCTGCTGTCACCCGGCTGGCGGGCGCGCAAGGGAGCACTGTCCCCTGGGTGCTCCCTCTTCAGCTCCCTCGCGCACCGCACTGAAACCGGAGCCGGAAGATGACGTCATCTTCCGGCTCCGGCATCAGTACGCGGCGCGCGAGGGAGCTGAAGAGGGAGCACCCAGGGGACAGTGCTCCCTCGCGCGCCCGCCAGCCGGGTGACCAGCAACACCACTGGACCCCAGGGAATCCCCCCAGCTCTCACACAGGTAAGGAGGCTGGGGGGATTAATTTTTAAAAAAAAAACAGAAAAAACGTGTGTGTGTGTGTTTAGTGAGTGTGTTAGTGAGTGTGTGTGAGAGTGTGTTAGTGTTAGTGTTAGTGAGTGTGTGTTAGTGTTAGTGAGTGTGTTAGTGAGAGTGGTAGTGAGTGAGTGTGTTAGTGAGTGTTAGTGAGTGTGTTAATGTGAGTGTGTTAGTGTTAGTGAGTGTGTTAGTGAGTGTGTTAGTGAGTGTGTTAGTGAGAGTGTGAGTGAGTGTGTTAGTGAGTGTGTTAGTTTTAGTGAGTGTGTTAATGTGAGTGTGTTAGTGAGTGTGTGAGTGTTAGTGAGTGAGTGTGTGTGTTAGTGAGTGTGTTAATGTGAGTGTGTTAGTGTTAGTGTTAGTTATTGTTAGTGTGTGTGTGTGTGTGTGTGTGTTAGTGAGAGAGTGTGTTAGTGAGTGTGTTAGTGTTAATGTGAGTGTGTTAGTGTTAGTGAGTGTGTTAGTGTTAGTGAGTGTGTTAGTGTGTTAATGTGAGTGTGTTAGTGTTAGTGAGTGTGTTAGTGAGTGTGTTAGTGAGTGTGTTAATGTGAGTGTGTTAGTGAGTGTGTGAGTGTTAGTGAGTGTGTGTGTTAGTGAGTGTGTTAATGTGAGTGTGTTAGTGTTAGTGAGTGTGTTAGTGTTAGTGAGTGTGTTAGTGAGTGTGTTAGTGTTAGTTTGTGTTAGTGTGTGTTAGTGAGAGAGTGTGTTAGTGAGTGTGTTAGTGTTAGTGTGAGTGTGTTAGTGTGAGTGTGTTAGTGTGAGTGTGTTAGTGTGAGTGTGTTAGTGGTAGTGTGAGTGTGTTAGTGTGAGTGTGTTAGTGAGTGTGTTAGTGTGAGTGATTGTGTTAGTGAGTGTGTGAGTGATTGTGTTAGTGAGTGTGTTAGTGAGTGTGTTAGTGAGTGTGTTAGTGTTAGTGAGTGTGTTAGTGTGTGTTAGTGAGTGTGTTAGTGTTAGTTTGTGTTAGTTTGTGTGTGTGTTAGTGAGTGAGTGTGTTAGTGAGTGAGTGTGAGTGAGTGAGTGTGTGTTAGTGAGTGTGTTAGTGAGTGTTAGTGTGAGTGATTGTGTTAGTGAGTGTGTTAGTTTTAGAGTGTGTTAGTGTTAGTGTGTGTGTCTGTTACTGAGTATGTTTGTGTGCGTCTGTCACTGAGTGTGTGTCTGTCAGTAAATGTGTGCGTCTGTTCATGAGAGTGTGTGTGTGTGTGTCTAAAGCACTTACCTTTCTCCAGCGCCGGGCTCCCTTGGCGCTGGGGATCTCTCCGTCCCGATCCGCCTCTCAGCTCCGAATGCACATGCGTGGCAAGAGCCACGCGCGCATTCAAACCGCCCATATAGGAAAGCATTACTCAATGCTTTCCTATGGACGTTCAGCGTCTTCTCACTGTGATTTTCACAGTGAGAATCGCAGAAAATCCTCTAGCGGCTGTCAATGAGACAGCCACTAGAGATGGATTAACCCTCAGTGAAACATAGCAGTTTCTCTGAAACTGCTGTTTTCAGCTGCAGGGTTAAAACTAGAGAGACCTGGCACCCAGACCCCTTCATTGAGCTGATTTGATCTGGGTGTCTGTAGTGGTCCTTTAAGTGTATGTGTTTATGCATGCACTGGCGTACATACCGCGGTCGCACGGGTCGCAGCCCTGCGACCAGGTGCCCGCCCGCAATGTGTTGCGGCCCCAGCCCGCGCAGAGTAAGCGGGGGGGGGGCCCACAGATCAGTTTTCGCACCGGGGCCCCATGGGTTGTGTGTACGCCACTGATACCAGGGGATGCCAGTCTTATTCACACACCTTGCTAAGACACTGTGCCCCATGCCAGGGAAGCAGCCTCATTCACAAATCTTACTAAACATACTGCCTTTTTTTATTTTCTGATTAACATAGTTTTGTTATCTGTTATTGTATTTTACTTTATATACATTTAGGTTCTTCAGTTCTGTGCATTGGGAAGAGCAACTGGCTTGTTCTCCTCATCGGCCCTAGGATGGAACGTCCCAGGATTGCACAGTCTAAACGCCAAAAACAGCCACCAGGAAATTCCCCTGTGTCCCGGTAGGCCATCATTTCACTCCATCAGACCACAAGGTGCATGGCTCGCTGAGGACAACTGCAGTGGGTGGCATCAGCCCTTCTCTGCCTTCTCCCTCGCTACGTCTCTGCACTTATTCACATGAGATGCCATACCATGGTCAAAACCAGCTGCCTCTCTAATCACCAATAAAAATAAAAAAGAATGTAAACTGCAGATGTAATAATTTCAGACACATTTTTTCTAACACACACTAATTCGTAGTCCAGTAATTTTACCCAATTATTTCATCCATGATTGGGTAATTCACTGTAACCTGAACTTTAGTTAATGGACCTCTCAGTATATAAAACATTTGGTGAATGACCCCTTATTGAAATTCTCTGCTCTTAACTAAATGTAAAGGAAGCACTACCTCAATGATATATTCACATAAATTCCAGAAGGCAATTTTAAATGTGCTGGAGAAATCACACAAATCTTTGTCGCTTTGAGAAATATGTTCTGAAAACATGGCAAATACTTTGCAAGTGCCAGTTAATTTTACATATACTGCATCAATACACGCTAAAATCAGTGATGACGTGGGTGGACTGGCAATGGGTTCAATGTCACGTGCCATGTCTGCTAGACCTAATATAAATAAATAAATACATATCTGGTGTGCCCTCTGACCATTGATCATTTATTTGCAGTGCTTTCATGCCAGCAACCTAGCATTATACCTTATCTAGTATCTTGCACCTTGTCCTCGACAGTGCTCTTTTTCTGTGCTTGATCCATACCTTTGACATATTTAAAACTCTTTTGATGCCAGTTCCTTTCCTCAGTAGGTAGTGTCAGAGTTTAAGTGTGGTTTTAAAATCACCGTAGTTGACCATCCATGTTCAGCCACGTCTGGTGACGTCCATGGTAAAGTCACCAGAGATGCTTCTTGTGAGATCGAGAGTCAAAATTCATTGGATCAGAAAATACCCCAATTGTGTCTCCAAGGGATGTGCATGGGCAAAATATTTGGGTTGGCTCCGCATTCCGAAATTCGGAACTTCGGGTCGGCATTCTGAAATTCGGGACTTCAGCACTTTGGATGTTCTCTTGCAGCCGCTTAGTAGATAACTCCCTAATTCCCACAGTATTAGTGAGCTATCTACCAAAAGGCTGAAAGACCTAAATTGGTCTTTCAGTCAAATTAGTAAATGTTGCCCCTATTAGTAAATTCTGCCCCTACTCACTATACCGTGAATAGGGGCGTGTCTAGTAAACAGTGAGCAGCCTGTGGCATTAGTGTCTAGATAGCATTAGTGTCTTGGTTAGTGTTATAGTCAACATCAGGACTAGAGTCAGCATTAGCATTTGGGTCAGTGTTAGGGTTAGCGTTAGAGGGTTATTTACTTATGGGAGAGTTGTCAGGAGTTGAAAGTGAATTTTAAGTTTAAGGCCAAAATAGCTGCAATAGGAAAAAAAATCCAAGTAATTTATACATTCAGTTTGGCTATTTTGGTCTAAAGTTTAAAATTTACTTTGATGTGCCAACTATTCTCAACTTCGTGAATAACTCTGCTGTTAGCTTTATGCTTAGCATTAGAGTTATGAATGATATAGAGTTAAATAAATACCTTGCCTTAAGATGCTGTGAACTGCAACAGTTATTACTTTCTCAGACAGTCAACATTTCAAATTTAAAAACTATAAATGGTCAGGTATCTAATTTGGCCTTATAACGTAATAAAATCCTACCAGAGATTTTAGTATGGGAGATGTATTTAAACACTATTTGGAGGATTTTAGTGCAGTAGCACAAATCATGTTTATGAAAATTCTCAAAAAAATTGCAATTTACATGTTAAAAATGTGAAGGTAAGGTGGAAACTTAAAACATTAAATGCAAGTGGTTAAAATAGCCCCATCACAAGGCTCATTTAACTAATTATGTGATATACCCCAGAGTGTCTACTTTTGCTGATGAAATGCATTTATTTAGTCTGTCCTAAGAAACCACCACAAAAAGTATAAAATATGTGTGTGTGCAATAAGTGATAAAAATGGATATTATATTTCAACACAAAAACCAGCAGAATGGCCAAAATGTCTATGTTTGTGTTGTGTAAAGGTTTCACTAAGAGGTTAATCAGTGACCTATACTTCGTACGCCATCTGAGTTTGCTTGGTGACCACATTTTGAGTAACCTGTTATCATGGAAAATATGACAGCAATGAGCCGAGTGAGCTTAGAGGAAATCATGGAAGCAGAGAGTTCCCATAGATTACTGTCTGACCAATAGGTGGCACTCCTAAACCTACAACCCCCATGATGCTTTGCAGGCTATAAATGATAATAAACAAAACAGAGCCCTGTCCATTACGGGTAATATGTGGAATACCAAAGGTATAAGTAATTGGTATATTAGTATTCACGTTATGATTACTTAGGGCTGTCTATAATATTGGGTGCTTCTTTACGTGTCTTATAGTATACAGAGAATTTAGGGCCAAAACAGCTAAATAGGATTCCACTATTTTTCCAGTTTGTCTTTTTTTGCCTATAGTTTGTGATGTTTTATAAAAAAAAAAATAAAGATTTTTGCTGTATGTCTGTGTAACATGTAAGCAGTTGACAGATGCAATTGTTTTACATTATTGTACATTTCTCTGTTGTAAAACAGTTTTTGTTTTCCAAAGATGTAATATACATTTTTTTCATGTTTATTTTTTTACTGTTATTCACTTAAGTTATATTACAACTCAAGCTTCACTCTGTTCCTGGTTCTCCTAAGTGTATCCAGTTCTGATCTTTCCTGTTCTTGACCTTCCACGACTGCTGTGTAACAGGATTTATTATTAAAGACTTTCTAATTCTCAGTGATCCACTTGCCAGAGCATCCTAGGCTACATAGCCGTCCACAATGGGTGTGCCACATATGCCCATGCACACACAGATTCATGAAGAAATGCCCACTCTATGCCCTGTTTAGATCTTTAAGGGTACTTTGGTGAGGGTTTGTGTTAGATTGTTATAAAATAAAATCATTACCTCTGTATACACCTAGTTATTGATAAAGCAATCAATATGTATTTTGAACCTCATTTTTAACTTATTTTATAAGTTAAAGGAACAAACGTATTCCTGACCCAATAGTGCTAGACCCACCATTAAGGTGGATTGCCCTCCCTTACCCCCCTTAAAAGCATGACAAACTCATCTTATTTCCAGCGCCGTGCAGGTCTGCGGGCACTGGCCCCGTGCCCTTGGTGACATCAACAGAATTGCCGATATTTTGCCATTTTTCCCATGGGGAAAGCATTAGATTGGCTGAAATTGTCAAGGGGGCGGGGTCAAACACAGTTTTGGCCAATCAGCACCTCCTCATAGAGATGCATTGATTTTTTTCTTAAAATGCAGTGTTTGCATGAAAATGCCTGAAGGCAATGATTATACTTACCAGAACAGCTACATTAAGCTGTAGTTGTTTTGGTGACTATAGTGTCCATTTAAATTAAAATGATAGTTTTGTTATAGAGCGCACTGCAATGGGCTGCGCATGCCTTAGACAGGCTTGCTACCTTTTAAACGCAATCGCTGTGAAAAATAAATGAGGCTGCCTGGCTGTTGAGTGGCTATCTACTTACCAGACCCATTGCATGGATTTTACTACTTGCTGCCTCAATAAAATAATTAACAGTGTCACTCAAATGTCTGTACAGATAGACATCATTGTGAAACCCTCATTCCGCGCTGTTCTTACATATTGTCCCTGAACATTGTCTACCACGTTGATGACATGTCACTTTATTAAAGGTTCAAAGCTGTAAACTCAGGTTGGCGTTTTACGTGAGAACAGCTTAATATTTAACAGAATTACACTGTTTGTAAACACTACATGCGTCCGTGTTATGGGTCAATGCGGATTAAGTGTTAAAGGATTCAAAAAGAGAATGCTCCATCAAGTATACCGTAAAACGAACAGTTATGATATGTAGTTTTTATATTACATGATTTTTTTTAAGGTCAGGGTTGGTTTGCTAGTGCTTGAGTTTCTTTTTTACTTTAAATCCATAAACATATTGACGTTTCTAAAACAAGCCACTGAATAAGCTTTTAGTGATAAGCATCATCGGAAGCCAAAATAAAAAAAATTCTTCCTTACTAGTTCCAGGACTAAAGTGGGAGAACAAGGGGTTGAGCTAACAGGCGCCAGGAGGACAACTTTGAAACCCTTGAACTCCATAAACTTAGATGGCACCCACAACCTCCAGCCTTCATAATTACTTCAATGAGATTAACTTGTTCAATAGAATGGAGTATTCCTTTAATTAAAAAATGTTACCTGGCTCGTTTGGGAAGCATATGGTGGTCACGGATTGATTATGGTTAATGGGGCTATTCTCTTGTCTATTCGTTATGGCAACTTCTTCCTTTTACTCAATTACTCAGTCAGGAGCATCTCATGTTGGAGACTGTTCTTATACTATAATACTTTGTCTAGCAGAGGATTCTGATACCGAAATTCTGTCTAGCAAAGGATTCTGAGCCATACTGTGGCTGCTAATGCTAAACTGTTCTAAAGAAACAGAATGTGCATGCGCATGTGGAGCTCAGCTATCTCTCTGGGGAGGAGTAAACCTTCCCTGTTGTGTGCATGGCATGGGCATGTTGCATGCCCTATAGAGGCAAAATTGATCATTGAAACTTCGTCATATGTTCCAGGCTGTCTGATTGACAAATTTGGTCAGCTGCCTTCCAGTGTCAGTGATTTTAACATGTCACTGCCACTATAGCTCACTCTTAGGAATGAAATTGGGCTTAGTGTTCTGTTTCAAGCCCTCAAGGTGATAACATAGTGTGTTTATGTGTGTATGTGCACAGTGTATTAAGCAGGTAAGAGTTTCTTCGTTACGTTTGTTAATTATATGTAATTTTTCTTATTATCATCACATACATAGCACAAACACATTGCTCAGTGGTAATGTAAAACAGCAAATAAATGACAAGCAAATTAATGTGAACTGAAAAACAGGTGAATATGAGCCACATGATCTCTTTAGAAATTGAACATTTTGGATATGAAAAAATAAATCAAGAACAATATAGATCCTATTTTCCTGGCATTGGTTTGCATTGAGCTGGACAGCCAATCCATAGGAGTTGGTGTCACAGAAAAATTTAGTTTGAAATCTGCACTCGCACCTTTAAACCTGATAACTGCACAGCAAGAATCACGCCACTTAGCTGGTTGGTAGATCACACTTTCCTGTCACTATCTCAGAAGCAGGTGACCATTGTCACTTCCAGTTCCACATGTCCCTCAAAGAACAAGGGTTAGGTTCCTCTGGACTCTGATCCCTGTAAATGCTCACTGATTCAGGTGACTTGAAAGGCAGGCATCGAACACTGAAATATATCATTTACAACTTGTGTCTGATTTCTAATGTCACTAATGTGACTCATTGAGTGCCAAAGGATGTAAAGTGTGTTTTGTGAAATAATTAAACTGTGCATGTGGGTAACTAACTCCAACTTAATAAAACTCACTTCATACATCACTGAAATTCTAATTTAGTAATGTTTTCTTAAACTTACTTTAATTAAAGGAATACTCCAAGCACCATAACCAGTGCCGACCACTGTAGTGGTTATGGTGCCAGGAGAGCCCTGGCGCTGTCCTATGGTAAGACGTTAAACCATTTTAGCATGGTTTGACAACTTACCTGGGTCCTGTCAGGCAGAGGAACTGAGTATCTCTGTAGAGCAAAGCATGGACCTCTTTTGTTCTATAAAACAACCTGCCTGCAGTGGATGTGGGCACCTGATGGGACAGTGGAACGTTTTCAAACCATACTAATATAATTTACCATCTTACTGTTTGACGGGGCCAATGTACTTAGTGCTTGGTGTGTTCCTTTTTAATTCACATTATACCAAATTTATCCTCTAATGTCTCACTTTTCAGTAAACGAGAGAAAAGGGATTGAAAAGCCAGCTTGTTCTCTTACTGCAGTCTTGACTTGTGAAAGCTTTACTCCAATTATCATGAAAGGTGGGGGTAGGCAATGAACATGTGGCATGGGTTATCCTGAAATACAAGTGTGGTCCTGTAGTGGGGGGGGGGGGGGGGGGGGGGGGGGGAGAGGGAGGGGGGAGGGAGAAGTGCCTCAGTCTTAAGGGGAGCAGTGCCTGATTGTATATTGGGGAAGAAGGCAAAAATAGGCTGTTGCTCTGTGATACATTCATACACACTGTGCTTCTCTTAAACACAAAGCTTAGTTCTATAATACACTCATTACTCCCAGTCCCCACATAGTGAAATTGCATGTGGTAGAGAGAGTGCCACATATCCCAACTTTTCAAATAGACAGAGATGGAAATCTGTTTGTGATTTTGTAAGTGTGACCAAGTGGCTGCGAGACAGGACTAATCTAAGAATTTTTACATTTATTTCTTTACCGATAGATATCCATTTATGTAATTGAGTGAGTCATTTACAACAGGACCAAACTATTTTACTGTATACAAACTAGTTTCTTATCACATTATCTGCAGTTTGAATACACATTGCTGTGGAGCTCTGTGACAAACATTATGCTCCTACAGGCACACCAGGGGAAGGGAGGCCATGGGCTTATTTGTGTTTTGAAAAACATCTTAGCCAACATCATATTGGCCTAGCAGCTGCCCTGTGTTCACCCAATTTACAGACGCCCTGAACTGGAAATACTGCAGAATTTGTAATACAGCTGCTAACAGCAAATGAAATAGTGGAAGTACTATGTTTGTGATTTAGTGTCTTATGATGATTTCCTTGCGTCGTGTAGTTCTTATGACCATGGGCATCCGCAGGAATTTTTCTTGGGGAGGGGGCATAATTGTAATGACGTCCATGCTTGGTCCCTTTTTGACAGTGTCATGAAAGGAAAGGAGCATAGTCATTATCACATAAAGCCGGGGTGAATAGCGTTTTCCCAACTATGGTGTCAGGAATACATGTTTGTATTCCTGACACTTAAGCAAATTAAAGGAACATTCTGGACACCATAACAACTTAATCTAAATGAAAATGCTATGATGCCTGGAAGCCCCTGAGTGCTCTCTTTCCTTTAAGGGGTTAAACCGCTCTTAAATGGTTTAACCCCAAAGGCTTCCTCCATCTCCAGGTTGCTCAGTGGTATTAGGCTTCTGAAACAGTGTTAGGAAGTGCAGATTGACGTCAGGCATGGGTGCAGCTGATTGACTAGAGTGGTCAGCTGATGCTCTAAGCCAATCGCTAGTTCCCGGTTCATAAAAATTTTTTACTTTTTTATGAATGGGGAGCTACTGATTGGCTTAGAGTGTCAGCTGATCCCGCTAGCCAATCAGCCCCACCCCTACCCAGCAGCACTCTGCTCTGTGCTTCCTGACACTCAGTAAATAAAAGTGAACACATTAACACTGATTTATTTTTTTACCTGGGGAGATGAGAAGGTCCAAAGTTTCCCTGCCAGGCCCAGGTACCAAAGCCTTATGATATGGTGTCCAGAATAAAGTGGAGGTTTCACTACACTTGTCCTTCCTGCTCCAATCTCCTTTTCTTCTCCTTCATTTGAAACAGTCTTCTTTTTCTTCTGACACTGTCTTCTCTCCTCCTTGGCTCCTTCTGCTCCTTTACCTTTCTGCTAGTTTCTGCTTCTTTTGCGCCCTTCAGCTCCTTTCTCTTTCTGCTCCCTTTCTGCTCCTTGCAGACCCTTTCTGCTCCTTCTCTTACTTTACCTCTTTGCTGCTTGCTGCCCCTTTCTGCCCTTTTTGTTCCTTGCTGTCCCTTCCTGCTCCTTCTCCTACTTTACCTTTGCGCTCCTTCTGCCCCTTCCAGCTCCTTGCTACTCTTTTCTGCTCCTTCTGCTACTTTACCTTTGTGCTCCTTCTGATTATTTCTGCTCCTTTACCTTTGTGCTCCTTCTGTCCCTTTCTACTCCTTGCAGACCCTTCCTGCTCCTTATCCTACTTTACCTTTGTGCTTCTTCTGCCCTTACAACTCATCGCTGGCCCTTTCTACTCTTTGATGTGCCTTCCTGCTCATTTCTGTTCCTTCTCATTTCTGCTCTTTGATGTCCTTTCCTGCTCATTTCTGTTCATTCTCCTTTCTGCTCCTTCTCCTACGTTACCTTTGTGCTCCTTCTGTCCCTTCCTGCTCATTGCTGCCCTTTACAGCTCCTTGCTGACCCTTTCTGCTCCTTGGTGTACCTTATTGCTCCTTGCTGCCTCGCTCTGCACCATCTCCTCCTTTACCGTTGTGCTCCTTCTACCCCTTCCAGCTTCTTACTGACCCTTTCTGCTCCTTAGTGTCTCTTCCTGTTTCTTTCTGCTCCTTCTCCTACTTAACTTTTGTGCTCCTGATTCTTTCTGCTCTTTCACCTTTGTGTTCCTTCTGTCTTTTCCTGCTCTTGCTGCCCCTTTCTGCTCTTTGCAGACTCTTTCTGCTTTTTGCTGACCCTTCCTGCTCATTTCTATTCCTTTCTGCTCCTTCTCATACTTTACCCTTGTGCTCCTTCTGATTCTTTCTGCTCCTTTACCTTTCTTCTCCTTGCAGACCCTTACTTCTCATTGCAGACCCTTCCTTCTCATTGCAGACCCTTCCTGCTCCTTACTGCCCCTTTCTGCTCCTTGCTGTCTCTTTCTGTTTCTTTCTGCTCTTTCTCCTACTTTACCTTTGTGCTCCTGATTCTTTCTGCTCTTTCACCTTTGTGTTCCTTCTGTCTTTTCCTGCTCCTGCTGCCCTTTTCTGCTCCTTGCAGACTCTTTCTGCTTTTTGCTGACCATTCCTGCTCATTTCTATTCCTTTCTGCTCCTTCTCATATTTTACCCTTGTGCTCCTTCTGATTCTTTCTGCTCCTTTACCTTTCTTCTCCTTGCAGACCCTTACTTCTCATTGCAGACCCTTCCATCTCATTGCTGACCCTTTTTGTTTCTTGATGTCCCTTCCTGCTCATTTCTGTTCCTTCTCCTGTCTGCACCTTCTCCTACATTACCTTTGTGCTCCTTCTGTCCCTTCCTGCTCCTTGCTGCCCTTTATAGTCCCTGGGTGACAACCACTAATAATCTGTCAAGCCCTCTATGAACAATTTGACTCTTACATACTGGTCTGAGTTGGTATGATAAAGGTTTTATCAGAGCATACCAACAAATCATATTATACCAGGTTTGAGCAGTGGTCGTTGACTGAGACCCATAACCTGATTACATAGTTAAGAAATAAATCTCACCTAGTGTCTATTAATAAGTCTGTAATTCTGATAATGTCCGTGGATTAGTGTATTTGGCTGTAAAGTGCTGTGGAATACGTTATGACAGCGTTATTACACAGTTATTTGTTATAGTCAAAGTAGTCTGTTGGCAGAGTTGTTATAAAGCCAGCAAAAATGACTGTTGCTAAAAATTCAACCCCTCACTTAAAGAAGTAGCAGGTAGAAATACACACATGCACCACCAACTACATGTACAGTGTGTTTCAGGACTGTGCAAAAGTCTTAGGACACCATTCGATTTGTTGTTTTAGCAATGGTATAATGACCATATATCATTATTTCTCAGTCTCTTTCTAAGAATACAACCAGAAAAACAGGAAATCTGTATGCAGTGTATATGCAAGGCCACTTTCAAAGGGAAATCAGCAAACAAACTGAATACTCAAGATGTGGTATTAAAGCAGTTATAAAGAAATGTGAAGAATCATGAGAGGTCATGGACAAAAAAGGAATGGAAGGCCAAGAAAACATTCAAAATCTGATGAGAGAGTGTCTGAGTTTCTTCTTATTGAGAGACCAGAAGAATTCCAGCAAGGACCTTGCTCATCGTATGGCAGCTTCATCTGGAACTCTGAAGAAGTTTGATCAAGAATGGTCTTTGCAAAAACATAGTAGCCAAAAAACACTTTTTTCGGAAGGGGAACAGGGTGAAGAGGCTAGGATATACATGATGATATATTTTACAAGGAAAGGTTAAAGGACCTTAACATGTATAGCTTGGAGGAAAAACGAGACAGGGAGGCTATTATAGAAACATTAAAATACATAAAGGGAATTGTAACGGATCACCTTGCACCCCGACTGGGTACCTCCGTTGAAGGATGCTCCTAGTGCTTCCTGAGGGTTTCCAGCACTCCAGTAGACACCATAACCACCGTAGACTCCTTCCAAGATCAAAACAGGAACAAGCTCTTACAAGAGCTTAGCAGTGAATATAGCAAGAGAGTATGCAGAGCATAACAATCCCTTGTAGCAGATTCCCCCAATAAGAGACGGCACTCCAAATTGAGGGTGAAGTAGAACTGAAGCTTTTAATCCAACACTCTGCTTCAATGCACATTTTACACACATAGCAATCTGCCCACAGAGTTTTGCAGGACAACCAATCAATACGTACAATACACTCAGACACTCCCAGCAATTACACACAAAATCCCCCCCTCTGTCTGTGATATAATTACTGAACACAATGGGCTAACGTAATTATCACAGGCAGGAAAATACACATAACTTTAAAAGTATACATCACATTCACATAAAATTTTCAGAATCAGCATACCCCAAATACAAACATGTGTCAAAATCATACAAATTGGTCCAGTGGTTCAAAAGTTAGTTGGAAATCCCTTTTTGACCAACTGCAAGCATTGCTTGGGTGTGGTAAGCCAATTATCTCCAGCATACAGAAAATGTCTCCATTTACAATAACAGTAAAAACACATACAAATACATAATTCCTTTCATACTGAACAGAACCCTCACATTCAACCTATCCCCAGATAGCTTGGATCTGAGTGCTCACTATATCCGAACAGCGCTCAGATCCCACGAACACAGTCAAATCGCCATGAGGTTAAACCATAGCAAGGGCTGATGAGAGACAGAGGAGGGGCAAAACAGCAAGTTCAAACTGGTGTGGCAGTGTCCCTGGGACAACGCCCTGCTGCAGAACAATAGACAGGAAACGGGGGAGGGCCACACCTTCCCATGTATTCAAAGGGGCATAAAAAGTGTTTCAAAATCCAATAAGCCAAAATAAGTTTCTTAAAAGGCAATACATCCCAGGGGCTATAGTCACATGGCAGGAGGCTGGCAATCAGTCTTTTCCAATGCCCAGTGGCGAGGCTGGTTCCGCCACAGGAATCAACACAGTAAAAGATGAGAGTATATTTAAAAGAAGAAAAACTACCACAACAAGAGAACATAGTCTTAAATTAGAGGGACAAACGTATAAAAATAATATTAGGAAGTATTACTTTACTGGGAGGGTAGTGGATGCATGGAATAGCCTTACAGCTGAAGTGGTAGAGCAAGCATGTCAAACTCGCGGCCCACAATAATGATATATTTGCAGCCCGGCGAGCCGCGAGTTTGCCATGTTTACTAAGGCAGAGTAGGCACCCGCTTTCCTTACATTGCAGGTGCCTGCTCTGCTCAAATTTACCCGGTGCCGGCCGGAGGAGAAGTCCCTGGCGGCAGCGAGGGAGCTCAGTCTTCTTGCTCCTCACTACTCCCTCGCGCGCCCTCTGTAGTGATTCCGAATGCCGGAATATGACGTCATTCCGGCACCCAGCATCACTAAACTGTGCGCGTGAGGAGCAGGAAGACTGAGCTCCCGAGAGAAGAGGCCCCACACCAGCTCCCAAAGGTTGGGAGCAATAAATCAAATGATGTTGGTGTGTGCAAGAATGTGGGTGTGTGTGTGTGTCTGTCAGTGTGTGTCTGTATGTCAGTGAGTGTGTCTGTCACTGTGTGTGTGCCTGTCTGTCAGAGAGTGTGTGTCTGTCTGTCAGAGAGTGTGTGTGTGTCTGACAGAGTTTGTCTGTCTGTCTGTCAGAGAGTGTGTGTGTCTGTCAGTGTTTCTGTGTGTGTTGGTCAGTGTTGCAATGGCTGCGGCTGGACAGTGGAGGACCTGGAGGTCCACGGAGGCACGCAATGCCACGTCACATTCCAACGGGACATCAACGTGCTCCACCTTCATAGGTTTTCAAGGAGTAGTGGGAGGATCTGCTTTGGCACAGAGTGCGAACAGCGCCATTGGGGGTATACCAAATCCTGGACTCCAGAGTTGTATACAGGCAGCAGCAATGTGAGTGGAGTCTACTTGTTGGCTAATATTGTTTTATTTTTTTTGCTGTCGGCTGGGATTTAGTAGAGGGGGGTGCTGGGATTTACTAGAGGAGGGCGGACTGGGATTTTGTATGGGGGGGGGGGACTGGGACTTAGTACAGAGGGGAGGACTGGGATTTAGCACAGAGGGGCAGACCGATGCTTAGTAGAGGTGGGGGCTGGGGTTTAGTAGAGGTGGGAGTGGGGTTTAGTAGAGGGGAATGCAGATTTTTTTGTTATACTGTTCTTTTCAAAACAAACCTATGTTTCTATGAAAATTTAAGTTGTTTTTTTTCGACCCACATAAACTTAAACCTTGTTTATGTGGCCCGTGCTAGCCTTTGAGTTTGACATGCCTGTGGTAGAGGTTAACACAGTGAGGGAGTTTAAACATGCGTGGGACACGCATAAGGCTATCCTAGCTATAAGATAAAGCCAGTTACTAATGGGCAGACTAGATGGGCCGAATGGTTTTTATCTGCCTTTACATTCTATATGCAAAGATTGGAATGTATACTCTTCCACAAAGACCAGGTTCTTTTTTTGTTATAATGCAGTTCCGAATACAATTTTGAGTCCTTATCAAATGATTGTATTATCTGACTCAGTTCATTCATAAAACATTATTCACTGGGTTTTAGTCACTTCCTTTTTGTGTAATTTCTATTGTTATCAATGGTTAAGCTATAACCCTATTGAGGGAGCTTTCTGGTGTAATATGCCATTTTGAGCATTGTGGAGAAGGTCTTTTCCCTCACCCCAAGTGCAGTATAACCTGCAAAAAAAGATTGTACTTACCTGGAATCCAGTACCCCCTTCCTTGCACCCTTCAGCGTCACAGGGTCCGCACGTGGTCCAGTCGCAGTCTTCTTATAGAGAAGCCTGTGATTGGACCATTTTTCCAGCTCAGAGCACATATGCGTGCTCCCAGAAGGGAAGGGGATGGATAAAAAACAAAACAAAAACAACAACAATCTGCAATGGATTGATACAAGATAGGATTTTTTGCAATGGATTGAGGCAGGAAAGAGTGCAATGTGGGAGGTCATGACAGACATACTTTATGCACAGACTTGACATTGGCGTGCAACTTGCCCCCAGCACACAAGCTGAAACACTGCACATACATAAACATACCACAATGGCCACTTAACCTCCCTGGCGGTATGATTATGTCAGGAATTTTGTACCAAAAGCGGTACCATTTTTTTGCATTTGAATTACCCGCCCAGTTCCGCCCCCATGTCAGGCATGTCAATCAAATTTTAATTAATCAAATCACATAATTACGTTAAAAGATTATTTAAATATACATGTAGAATTTTAATATATATGCATTTATAGGTATTTAAATTCTACGTGTATAGTAATGTAATCTTTTATGTAATTATATGTATTTATCTATATATATATTTGCGCTTATTTGTATTTTATATATATATATAGATATATATAGAATGTCATTCTAAGTGTATTTTGTTACCGATATATATATATATATTAATAACAAAATACAGTTAGAATGAAATTACATATGCATATATAATTTATATTAAATTTTGTTTCAATATTTTATTTATTTATTTTATTATTTTATTTATTTATTATTTTAATTATACATAATATATATATATGTACATCTATTATATATATATATATAATATATATATACATATTATATATATATATATATATAAAAATATATTTAATTTATTTTTACACTTGTCTTTTTTTATTTTTTTTATACTTCCCACCAGCAGGGGGACTGTCTGATATTTCAAACAGTCCCCCTGCTGGCAGATCCACAGCCAGCTATAGAGGGCCATGTGATCGCTCTTTGAGAGCGATCACATGGCCCCCGGGGGCCTGATTTGCCGTGGGAGGGCTGCCTGGGCTGTCCTCCCGAAGCGGATCGCGGCGGAGGTAAGTAAATCTTATCTACCCCGAGCGTGACTCGGGGTTACCGCTTCTGGCAGCGAAAATTAACCCCGAGTCACGCTCGGGAATACCGCTAGGGAGGTTAATATCACTGAAGTGGTCATGGTGTTTGGAGTAACCCTTTAACTATACATCCATTAAGGGGGAAGGGTTTGATGCCAGCACACCCTATGAGGCTGCATGAAAAAAAAAAAAAAAACGCCTTATAGCTGGTGTCTTCATAACTTTCTCTCCATAAAGGAATAAATCAGTTCATCTTAATCTTGGTTAATGTACCAAAATAACTCCTTCCAATTTTTATTCACCAGAAAGAAATTTACAATGCTCAATTTTATGCTACGCGTGGGCGGAAGCACCAGGGCAAACACTCAAGTGGAATTTATGCCTGGTTGTCAGCTATAGAGATCAGAGATATTAACCTCAATCTGTCCCCAAATACATACATCCAAAATATGTCAGAGTCACTACCTGTTGAAGGGACACTATAGGCACCCCGACCACTTCAGCTCTTTGAAGTGGTCTAGGTATAGTGTCCCTATTTCACCAGGTGCTGCAATTTAAAACAGACAGCCACTTGAGTTGCTTCCTGGCTGCTAATGAACTTTTGGTCCAGTAACTGACGCTCTGCATGAGGACATCCAGCGTCAGATTTTCCCCATAGGAAATCATTGATTCAATGCTTTCCGATGGCGAGGTCTAACGCGTGTGCGGCACTTGCCTCACAAACGCATTAGCGCTCGTTTGTTGCAGGACGTCGGAGAAGAAGGAGCTGCACCCCAGCGCAGAAGGACATCGGCCCTGGGATAAGGTTTTTGACCCTTTATTTATGTCAGTGGGGGAGTGCAAGGGAGGGGGGAGGCAGAAGGAGCTATAGTGCCAGGAATACAGCGTTGTATTCCTGGCTCTATAGTATCCCTTTAAGCCTGCTACACATAAAGGGAATGGAGGCATTTAATTGATTTGTCAGGCAGGAATCGGTGTCATAGCAGAAGCTGCATGCCTAAACGTGTGCAGGCAGGCCCGGACTGGCCATCGGGCACACCGGGCAAATGCCCGGTGGGCCGCGATGACCGTGGGGCCGAGGCCGGCAGGGGAGATCACAGGATCTCCCCTGCCAGCCCCTGCAGGGCCAGCGCTACCCGAGCGCCGGCCCTGCTGTGTGTCTCCATGGGCCGGTAGGGAGATCAAAGATCTCCCTCACCGGCCCAGAGACACTCAGGTGCGGCCGCCGGCTGGGGAGTGTGGGAGGGAGGGAGGCAGGAGAGAGGACCGGCGGAGCTCTAGCCAGCAGCTCCGCCGGGTCCTCTCGCGAGGTCTGAGCGTTGCCGCGGTAACCGCGGCAACGCTCAGATTTCGCGAGAGTGATCTCTAGCCTGCAGGGGGCTAGAGTTCACTCTCACCACAGGACCACCAGGGAAGAATGGCAGCACGGCACCCCTCCTCCCCCCAGGCAGAATGGACCCCCCCTCCTCCCCCCAGGCAGAATGGACCTCCCAGGATAAAGGTAAGGTTTTTCTTAATACAAAAATATATTTAAATAAAATATACATTCACACTCACACACACAGCACCCCCAGACACACACAGCACCCAAACACAAACAGCACCCACAGACACACACAGCACCCACAGACACACACAGCATCCAAACACACACAGCACCCCCAGACACACACAGCACCCCCAGACACACACAGCACCCCCAGACATACAAAGCACCCTCAGACACACACAGCACCCTCAGACACACACAGCACCCTCAGACACACACAGCACCCAAACATACACAGCACCCAAACATACACAGCACCCTCAGACACACACAGCACCCTCAGACACACACAGCACCCTCAGACACACACAGCACCCTCAGACACACACAGCACCCAAACACACACAGCATCCAGACACACACAGCACCCCCAGACACACACAGCACCCCCAGACACACACAGCACCCCCAGACATACAAAGCACCCAAACATACACAGCACCCAAACATACACAGCACCCAAACATACACAGCACCCTCAGACACACACAGCACCCTCAGACACACACAGCACCCTCAGACACACACAGCACCCTCAGACACACACAGCACCCAGACACACACAGCACCCAGACACACACAGCACCCACAGACACACACAGCACCCAGACACACACAGCACCCAAATACACACAGCACCCAAACACACACAGCCCCCACAAACACACACAGCCCCCAAACACACACAGCACCCAAACACACACAGCACCCAAACACACAAAGCACCCAAACACACACAGCACCCAAACACACAAAGCACCCCCAGGGTTCTGTGTGTGTTTGGGTTCTGTGTGTGTGTTTGGGTGCTGTGTGTGTCTGAGGGTGCTGTGTGTGTCTGAGGGTGCTGTGTGTGTCTGAGGGTGTTTTTATGTGCCGTCACATTCTAGGTTTCTAATTTTCTTTGTCTGTTAACTCACTGAGGGTTATTTTATATATTATTATAATTATAATATATAAAATAACCCCCAGTGAGTTAACATACAAAGAAAATTAGAAACCTAGAATGTGACGGCACATAAAAACACCCTCACATACAGCACCCCTCTTACATACACACACTGCGCCCCTCACACATACAATACGTCCAAATATATATATATATATATACACACACACACACACACACACTACAGCACCACTACACACATTACGCTCCAGATACACGCTAGATCCCTTACCCTATATGCACTCTTAAGCCTCTACACACACACACACACTCTCTCCTATACACACTGGGTCCTTTACACACTAGATCTCCTACACACACACTACATTCCTTGTCAGCAAACACATACAACATTCTCTAAACACACCCTCTCTACAACCTCTACACACACTACGTCACCTATACACACACACTACAGCCCGTATGCACACACTCGCTACATCCCCTATAACACTATGCCCCCTATATACACACTCTCTACAGCCCCTAGCCACACATATTACACCACAAACACAAATGAAATTTACCTATTTACACAATACCACACCACACTCTACACACACGCAATCCCACAAGCACGCTCTAAACATATGCACCATACACTTTCCTGGCCCTTTTGTCCTCTGGTATCCCACTTGTGGAGACACCAGAGACAATTTAAAAGCAAACACAGCGCAAGCATGTTATTAAATTTGCTTGCGCTGCGCAGAACAAATTCAGGGCCTTTTTCTAATGCCAGAGCTCTTCAGCGGGGCTCTGCGCATTGAACCAACATGCTCACTTTGAGAGGGGGCGTGCTTGTCATTAGTGATGACAAAACACACCCTCTCTGGCCCCGCCCCCTTAGGGGGCCGCTCTGATTGAAAAATGCCCGGGCCTAATTTTTTTCCCAGTCCGGCCCTGTGTGCAGGTAATTGTAACAGTATGCATATTTGTATATTTGTGCATTTGTGGATGTATGTGTCCATCATTTACAATTTATCATAAAATTCAGTAGTGAGTGAGTTTAGGTATTTGACAGACCCCTGGCTACTGGAGCATGTACTGTGACACTCCTACCATAATTAGGGTCTGGAGGTGCCCACCTACTGGTCCTAAATGTATAAGCCAGGGTTAGCCAACCTTCATCATTCAGTCCAGATGTTGAGGACTACATCTCGCTTAATGCTCTTACATCCATAATGCTGTCAAAGCATCAAAGGATATGTCACCAACATCTGGCGTGCCAGAGGTGGCCTACCCCTGGTCTAAGCCTTTCTTCTCTCAGTTGCAGTATAGCCAAGTTTTTCTAGTTGCTTCCCAACCATTAATAGTTTCATAATTATAGATAGGCTATCCCTATTTAACTCCTTCAATTTCATCAAATTATTAATAGAATGTGGGTGTGGAATAATCATAAAAAAGTTAAAAAAAGTTAAAAAAAAAAGTAAAAAAGTATTATATTACAGATTATATTTTACGATGGAATACCTGCTGTCCACAAGGAGGCTTTTGATAGCTGTGTATTAAAGCTCCCAAGACAATGCATGGACAATATTTGCGGTAAGTGCTTTCGGGGTCTTGTGGGACAGATTAAATATAGGTCACCACCAGTGTAGAGAATGTTTGGAAATAAGGTTAAATGCTTATATAAATGTAGAACTATTACCTCTTTCTTTGGCAAAAAAAAAATCCAGCCTCCAACAATTTTTTTTCTGGTATGTTGTTTTGTTTTAATCTTTATTGTTTAGTTGCAGTAATTTATGGCTGTCAGCCTGCACAATAGAGACCGAGACTGTCCATAAGCTAGCAGCAGACAGAATTTTCTCCATAATGTTTGGGATAAATGCCAGCTATGTCTTTTGAGAAGAACTAGCATGTGTTATGTTATTTTATGTTTGTCAATGGGGTGATAAGTCAAACCATGTCCAATGTCCTTAACCAATTTTACTGTTTTAGTCTGTTATTGGCTACATGCGATCAGCTTAATACTTACAGACAGTCAAGAATGCATTATTTTTTTTATTTTTTATTTTTTTTGAAATTTGACAATTTTTATTCTATTTATAAAAAACATAAGGATGGGGAAGGGATACAGAAATAAAAAAAAAATAAGAAAGGGGGAAGGTACAACATCCAATTGCCATTTATCAGTTTGAAAAAAGTAGTTAACCATGGTAATACACAATACTTTAATATATCCTCATAAACCCTCCTAAGTCACAAATTCCAATATTCCTAAGAAGTTTCTTTAACTAAAGCTTAATTAATGTTAAGATATTCTATGATCATCATGTATAAGACAATATAATATGAGCTATATAATACATTATTGCTTTCCCAATCTCCACTTGTCCCATATATCCCATATTTATACTTTCATAAATTTTCTGCTCATCCATCTCAGACAATACTTTCTGGATTTTGGGAATATTTGAAGTCTTCCAAGCTCGTGCAATAAGGCGTTGAGTCGTCAGTACTATATGAAAAATTTATTTTTTTAAATATTTGGAGATATCTGAGGGCATGTACAATAGCAAAAACAAAATAGGGTCATATGGTAATTTAAGTTTTGTAAGATTTTGTAACAATATATGTACCTCCTTCCAAAAGGGTTGGAGGTATGAACAGTTCCACCATATGTGAATAACTGATCCAATGTTATTTTGACATCTCCAACAGGTAGGCAAAGCGGAGGGGAACATTTTATGTATCCGTTCTGGGACCATGTACCACCTATAAATCATTTTTTTATTTTGTTCAATAAGTGAAGTGGATTTAATAAATTTCTTAATATTTATAGATATATTGATCCATTGTTCCTGGGTAAGCTCCATAGCCAAATCAGTAGAGTAGAGTGGTATATAATCTAATAATAATTGGTAACATATGGAGATTGGTTTACATAATACAGATGGCTTTTTATAAATACAACATTTTTCTAATATCGTAAGTTGTTCACCAATACAACAAGACAAAGGCTGTGTATTTTGTCTTTGTAAAAAGGAATGTAATTGTCTATAAGATAATTGAGAGGTCAATGGAATATCATAAAGTGATTGGAGGGTTTGAAAATCCTGTAGGCTAGAGTTAGCATAAAAATAGATTAAATGTGTAAGACCTCTCTCATGCCATGGTTTAGCATGGAAAGTAGGTATACAATATATAAGAGCTTCTATAGGAGTAGCAGGGGAAATTGGGTATCTGCTTAACTTATGTCTGTGTATATCCCAAATTTGTATTAACAAAGCTATTTGGGGAGGGACAGCTTTTAGAGGGGGTCGTAACTGTTTAGGGAGCCATAATATATGCGTAATGTCATATGGTGCCATCATGTGCTGTTCAATTTCGAACCCACTGAGGAGGGTTTTGACTGGAAAAATGCAATATGGCGGCCGCCAATATAGATGCATAATAGTAAGTACGAATATCAGGGACTGCCAATCCTCCTACCCTAACAGGTGCTCTCAAAAGTTTCATAGATACTCGAGGGCTCCCCTTGTCCCAGATAAACTTAGTAATATCCTTTTGAATCGATTTAAAGTAAGACTGTGGCATCATTAACGGAAGATTCCGAAAAACATATTGTAATCTCTGAAGTATAGACATTTTAATAGTTATTATTCTTTCAGTCCAAGTTAGAAAAAGAGACCTCCATTTTAACAAATTTTGCTTACACTCCTTCCATACCCTAATATAAAACCTGCACTTAAATCCGCTTGTCTTCTGGTGAAAATTATCCCTAAATATTTATTACTATCACGTCTCCATTCAAAGGGATATGTTTTATATAATATATTTAAGACTTGAGAAGATAGATCTATTCCCAAGGCTTGCGTTTTAGTAGTATTTAACAAATAATAGGAATACAGACCATATTTTTTTATTATCTGCATAAGTATAGGAAGGGTGTTTAAAGGATCGATAATATAAAGTAAAATATCATCTGCAAAGGCGCTGATTTTGTATTCTATTCCCTTAACTTGAATACCCTGTATAAGAGAGTCATTTCGAATGGTTTGCAAGAGGGGCTCTAATGCAAGAACATACAGCAACGGGGACAATGGACACCCCTGCCTCGTTTCATTAGTTAAGTTAAATGGGGGAGATATGAAACCTGCCTGTAACACCTGAGCCGAGGGGCCTGCATATATGGCGAAACTCTGTTTAAGTAATTGCTGTGGAAACCCATAGGCGAGCAACGTTTGTTGCAAGAAGGGCCAGCTGAGGCGGTCAAAAGCTTTTTCAGCATCTAGTGCCAAAAAAAGTCCGCCACCTCTGGCCCCTCTTAAGTGATCCAAAATCAGTGCTAATTTCCTAGTATTATCCATCCCCTGTCTCCCCTGAATAAACCCTGTCTGATCATCTCCAATAAGGGACGGTAACACCTCCTTAAGCCTATTTGCTAAAATCTTCGCGTATATCTTTGCATCGGTGTTTAAAAGTGATATTGGGCGATAATTTTTACATGCATCAAAGGGTTTATTAGGCTTAGGGATGGTTACTATAGTAGCTCAAAGCATCTCCACTGGGAGCTTACCTAAGACTGTGGCCTTAAGAAAAACTTTCAATAGATAAGGGCCTAGATCTTGTGCATATTTTCTGTAATAGGCATTTGTCAACCCATCTGCTCCAGGTGACCTCCCCTGTGGTAATTTAGCAATTGTATCTAACAACTCCGTAAGCTTAATAGGCCTGAGGAGTATATCTACAGGGAGTGCAGAATTATTAGGCAAGTTGTATTTTTGAGGATTAATTTTATTATTGAACAACAACCATGTTCTCAATGAACCCAAAAAACTCATTAATATCAAAGCTGAATATTTTTGGAAGTAGTTTTTAGTTTGTTTTTAGTTATAGCTATTTTAGGGGGATATCTGTGTGTGCAGGTGACTATTACTGTGCATAATTATTAGGCAACTTAACAAAAAACAAATATATACCCATTTCAATTATTTATTTTTACCAGTGAAACCAATATAACATCTCAACATTCACAAATATACATTTCTGACATTCAAAAACATAACAAAAACAAATCAGTGACCAATATAGCCACCTTTCTTTGCAAGGACACTCAAAAGCCTGCCATCCATGGATTCTGTCAGTGTTTTGATCTGTTCACCATCAACATTGCGTGCAGCAGCAACCACAGCCTCCCAGACACTGTTCAGAGAGGTGTACTGTTTTCCCTCCTTGTAAATCTCACATTTGATGATGGACCACAGGTTCTCAATGGGGTTCAGATCAGGTGAACAAGGAGGCCATGTCATTAGATTTTCTTCTTTTATACCCTTTCTTGCCAGCCACGCTGTGGAGTACTTGGACGCGTGTGATGGAGCATTGTCCTGCATGAAAATCATGTTTTTCTTGAAGGATGCAGACTTCTTCCTGTACCACTGCTTGAAGAAGGTGTCTTCCAGAAACTGGGAGTTGAGCTTCACTCCATCCTCAGCCCGAAAAGGCCCCACAAGCTCATCTTTGATGATACCAGCCCAAACCAGTACTCCACCTCCACCTTGCTGGCGTCTGAGTCAGACTGGAGCTCTCTGCCCTTTACCAATCCATCCATCTGGCCCATCAAGACTCACTCTCATTTCATCAGTCCATAAAACCTTAGAAAAATCAGTCTTGAGATATTTCTTGGCCCAGTCTTGACGTTTCAGCTTGTGTGTCTTGTTCAATGGTGGTCGTCTTTCAGCCTTTCTTACCTTGACCATGTCTCTGAGTATTGCACACCTTGTGCTTTCGGGCACTCTAGTGATGTTGCAGCTCTGAAATATGGCCAGACTGGTGGCAAGTGGCATCTTGGCAGCTGCACGCTTGACTTTTCTCAGTTCATGGGCAGTTATTTTGCGCCTTGGTTTCTCCACACGCTTCTTGCGACCCTGTTGACTATTTTGAATGAAACGCTTGATTGTTCGATGATCACGCTTCAGAAGCTTTGCAATTTTAAGAGTGCTGCATCCCTCTGCAAGATATCTCACTATTTTTAACTTTTCTGAGCCTGTCAAGTCCTTCTTTTGACCCATTTTGCCAAAGGAAAGGAGGTTGCCTAATAATTATGCACACCTGATATAGGGTGTTGATGTCATTAGACCACACCCCTTCTCATTACAGAGATGCACATCACCTAATATGCTTAATTGGTAGTAGGCTTTCGAGCCTATACAGCTTGGAGTAAGACAACATGCATAAAGAGGATGATGTGGTCAAAATACTCATTTGCCTAATAATTCTGCACGCAGTGTAGTTGGGTGTTAGTAATCTGGGGTAGGCGAGCTTGGGTTAAAAATTGAGATATATCTTTTATGTTGACATTATAGACACTACTGTCTCCTTTCAAATTATACAAACTTGAATAAAAGTTTGCAAATTCTTGACCAATATCTATTGGAGTGATTTTCTTCAAGCCATCACTTCCCATTACATAGGGTATCTTAGAATTAGAATACTTATTTCGAAGTCTGGAGGCTAAATATTTATTGGCTTTCCCACCTCTGTAATATGCCCTAGCTCTTAATTTATGAAGCATATGTTTAGTTTCTTCCGCATTAAGTACCTTCAGTCTCGCATAGAGCACAGTAAGCTTTTCCGCCAATTCAGGGGAGGGGCATGTTTTATTTTGTTTTGAAATAATAGCAATTTGTCTATAACAATCAAATAGATTTAAGCCGTTTTGTTTTTTCAAAAAAGAAGCACGTCTCAAAAACAGACCTCTTATCACCGCTTTATGCGCTGACCATATTGTAAAATCCGAAACTTCCTCAGTCGCATTTAGCTGAAAATATTCTTGTATTCTTAACCTAATAAAGACTACATCTGACAACAAGGAATCATTCAATCGCCATGACCCCCGACCTTGAGGATAAGACGTCTCTGAGAGATCTAAATACACTGGGCTATGGTCCGATCAAGTTATTTCCCCTATCTTACATTGCGTTAATTTTGGTAAAAGTTTTCTATGCAAGAGGAAGGTATCTATGCGAGTATATGTACACGTGAATAAAAGGTATAGTCCCTATCTATAGGGTGTAAAACTCTCCATGCATCATATAAATCATATTGATCTAATAATTTTATAAACGCTTTAGATAAGGTTTCTGCTCTCCGTTTATTCACACCTTTCAGGGTTGCGGTCATATCTAACCCAGGTGACTGAATACAATTAAAGTCCCCACCGAGTATCAAATCTCCCTGTCTATATTTTTAAATTTTATTCAGAAGGGAGCTTAAGAAATTCCTTGGGTTATCATTGGGGAAATAGGCCGCTACCAACGTCATTTGCACGCTATTGAATTTACCCACCAATATAACACATCTCCCTCCTGGGTCCACATACTGTCTTTGAGGTATATAGGCTGTATCTTTATGAATTAAAATTGATACACCTTTAGATTTAGAACTAGACAAGGAGTGTACCTGTATGGGGAATTGTTTACTAAAAATTGCTGGTATACTATTTTTCTTGAAACTAGTCTCCTGTATGCATGCTACATCAATTGCGTGTTTAGTAAGGTCGCTAAAAAGTAACCTTCGTTTTCCTGGGGAGTTCAAACCTTTTACATTATACGACACTAATTTCATTATATGAATCTACAGTAATACCCTTTATAATAATGGTTCCTACACATATTTCCTTTATATCTATACTAAGGCCAAGATCGCTTGTATCGAACAGTACGTTTTATGTTAACTTTGTGTAACAAAATTAGGCAAATTGGATGAATAAAAAAGGGATAGAAAGGGAACACATAAAGGGACAAGAAAAAAAAAAAGAAAGGGAGGGAGGGAGGGAGGGAGGGGGAAATTGACGTGGGCAATAAGCCCTGTATAGCTCCCTGAGTAGGAGCCAGAATGCCCCGAGTGCGACTCGGATGCATACTATAGGAGTAATAAGAGTGAGAATCCCCATCACAGTGGGAACTCACGATGATGGTAACATAGAACAATATGATACAGAATTCTTTTTTTTTTTTTTTCCCCTTTTTCCTTTTTTTTTTTTTGTAAAGAATAGAATAGAATAGAGCATAGAGAGCATTATTTAGCTTTATATATAGCTCTTCAAACCTCCATGAAACCAATGTTTACATATATAGATGCAAGAACAACAACCTAACCATTACCCATTAATTATGGCTTAAAAAAAACGTCCTATTACAGTGTTTAAATCATAATCCCAATTCATACCGCATTAGAAACAAAACCCGCCTTTATAAATTAAAGAGCAACTGATTGCTTTTACTCCGACATAGCTGTCTGCACTACATTACTTTAATACACTGACAAAGGAGCTCAAAATATAATTTTTGAATTCTAGTAAATGCAATATTAATATTTCAGACTCACCTATATTTATATCAAGCCCCCCTTTGAATGTCTATTATCAACAGAGACTTAAAAAAAAAAAATGTTTTTCTTTTTAAATTAGGCTAAATAAATTACCAGAATTCTATTTATCCTGTACAATTGTATCTACAAATATATATATTTTTTTCCTCCTCTCTTTCCCTATTCTTTCACACTTTCTAACATTTTAGGGTTTTGTTGAAGTTTTCCCTACTAACTTCCATTCTGTTTGTATATTTGTAGAGTAGGGACTTTGAATAACATTTGTTACTTTTTCAGTATGCTCAACCCCCCATTCTTTCAAAGTGGACAAGCCACTGATTTGGTAATCTATTACTGTCAATTTCCCATTTTTCCAAACTAGAATTTTTGTTGGGAAACCCCAACGATAAGGTATTTTATTATCTCTTAATACTTTAGTAATCGATGCAAATTCCTGCCTCCTTGCCATAGTAAGTGGAGATAGGTCCGTATAAATAGTTAATACGGGGAGGGTAGAGCTGGAGTATTACGAATTGCTGAAAATAAAGCTTCTTTGGCAGTATATCGATTAAAGCACACAATGGTGTCTCGTGGTATATCTGCTGGAAGCCTTGTAGGTCTGGGTAGTCTATGTACTCTCTGTATTCCCCATATATTTGTATCCATAGAAGGAACCAAGGTAGAACATAATGTTGTTATGTATTCTTCCAATTTGTCAGCCAAAATTGCTTCCGGCACGCCTCTAAATCTGGCATTGTTTCTACGTGACCTATCTTCAAGGTCTGCAACTTTATGCCATAATTTCTTATTTTCTTCCTCCAATCTGCTAATTTTCTCATCTAGCACATTATTTGCTTTACACAAATCATCAGATCTTTTTTCCAAGTGATCAGTACGATCACCTAATTCCGATAATTCCTGATGTATACTTGTTATTATGTTGGAAAAGTCCTCTTTAATAGTTATCCTTAGATCTTGGAGTACTTGTTTTAAGAACCTCTTAGAGATGTGCCCCTCTTGAGAACTATCTTGCATGGGGTCTGGTTCCAGCTGATAATCCCGTGATTCTTTTTCATCATCTTCTTCCTGCATTTGCCTTTGCTTATCTTTTTTTGAATAAGGTGAAGAATCTGTTAGCTTGGTTTGTTTAGAGGGCGGCCTCTCCCTTTCCTTCTCTGCTAAACAATAATGAAGAATAATGGAGAGTAGTAGTAACAACAGTTTATAAAGCCAAATACTGAGGAGTACGACAAATTAGTTAGTTAATTCCACACACACTGAACTGCAATGTATATTGCATCAAATTCTGATTCCTTTCTTCCCTTCTTCTTTTAATCATATATAAGTTAACTCAGTTAACTCAATTAAATGATTTATAACAGGTGTATCAGTTGTATCCTTTCACAATGTATCAATTGTATCAATTCCATCCGTTGTATCATTTAAATTGAATAAGTTGAACTAACTGTTAAATCACTTATAACAGCAGTGTCCATTTATTTAATATTGGTTAGTATTTTCAAAAATGTAACTCATTTGATCTTAGTTAAATTATGTTTCCTTTTCCTCAAAGTAATAAAGTGATAGGGATCCTAACTTTTTCCTCAAATCGCAATATATTATGCTTACTTGTTTATCTTGTTTAATCCTGTAACAACTTGTTGTCCACAATCTTGCTCAAGTCTCACTTGACAGACACTTTGTAAGCGCTGGTCCGTTTGAAGTACACTGCTCCACACCGCGCACGGGCACCGCCGGTCAACACACAAAGAAAACCTCCAGAAGTGTGTGAAAATGTGAGTACCGCCGCCAGGATGCCGCTCAGGATCCGCTCACAACCAGACCTCAGGGACGTCGAGACCGTCCTCCCTCACCTCACCGAACCCACAGACGCGCAGGCAGCAGCAGCTGAAAGCTTCCAACAGCCGCCAGCAATCCAGCAGCCCCGAGCGATCAAACATCTTCAACAGCCCAGAAGCCCAGAAGCTCCTCAGCACAGCACATCAGCTCAGCAGGATAAAAACTCAAACAGGGGCGGCAAACCCAGACGGTAGAGACTATTCTTATTATTCGGCTGTGCACCAGCGATACAGTCGGATTGACTATGTCTTTATGGCACAAGAAGCCCTTCCACTACTCCACAAGGCAAGCATAGGTCTGATTGAGGGGTCAGACCATGCTCCGATCTCAGTCCAGATCCAATCCCCATTACACAAACCGGCGGAAAGGCACTGGAAGCTAAATGAGAACATGCTGCTTAACCTAGGAGACACAGACCCAGTCAGACAAGCTTTGACACAATATTTCGACACCAACGCAACCCCTGACATACCGCCTCTGACGGTGTGGGAAGCACACAAATGTGTCGTACGGGGACATTACATTAAGGTCTGTACTCAACGGAAAAAAGAACATACACGACAGCTAACCACACCAAATCACTGAATTCTTGGAACAAAATATAGATAAGAAGTTAACCGCCGAAATGCGGGATGACCTGGAACGACCCTTCTCAGTAGAGGAGCTAGCAGCGGCCCTGAAACTCTCCAAAGCCCACAAAGCCCCAGGGCCAGACGGCCTTCCTCTGATGTACTTGCGTACGTTCAGGGATATTTTACTACCGAACCTCTTACGAGGCCTCAACTCCATACTGGAGGGGGGCCGTTTCCCCATAGACACATTAGCAGCCATAGTAACCGTAATACCTAAGGAGGGAAAGGACCCGACGAACTGTGCGAGTTACCGCCCCATATAACTCCTAAGCGCGGACCTGAAGCTATTCGCAAAAAGCCATATCCCTGAGAGTCGCAAAACACCCCCCCCCCACCTTGTACACTCAGATCAAGTTGGATTTATCCCGGGCAGGGAAGGGAGGGACAACACGATCAAGGCACTGAACATCCTACACATAGCGCGGACGCACCGTAAGGAACTTCTACTACTATCAACTGATGCTGAAAAGGCTTTCGACCGAGTGGATTGGTCGTACCTGGGGAGCACCCTCACACACATGGGATTCGGCCCAAACATGCTGTCCTGGATGCTCTCCCTGTACACTAGTCCCACGGCGAGGATCCGCATTAACGGGGCGCTGTCTACCCCCTTTCCTACCAGGAACGGCACCCACCAGGGATGCCCGCTCTCCCCCCTCCTGTTTTCCCTCTCCCTGGAACCATTCCTGGGGGCGGTCAGACGGAATGGGGGAATCTATGGATTCCACCTTGGTCGCCACGAATACAGAGAAGCCGCATATGCGGACGACATGCTGTTCTTTCTCACTCAGCCGTTCATCTCGTTGCCCAACCTCCTTGCATCTTTTCGGGAGTTTGGAGCAATCTCTAACCTTAAGCTCAATACAGACAAATCCGAGGCCCTCCACCTCCCGCCCCATACAGGCCCCCCACCGCACCTTTCTCCCAATATCGGTTCAAATGGTGTGACACCAAATTAAAATACTTGGGAATATGGCTGCCCAAGGACCCGTCCCAACTATACCTCCATAATTATCACCCACTCTTACACTCACTACTGTCAGACCTTAAGAAATGGTCCCCATACTACGTCTCCTGGTTCGGGCGCATCAATGTGGTTAAAATGAACGTGTTACCCAGGATACTTTACCTATTCCAAACAGTGACGATCACTGTGCCCAGAGCCTTTTTCAGCTCCATAATGACCGCTATACGTCGATTCATTTGGAACTCCCGCCCAACCCGAACAACAAAATCCACCCTAGAACTGCCAATACTGATGGGAGGCACGGGATTGCCCTCCATAGAGACGTATTACCGCGCCGTACATCTGCATAGACTGACGGACTGGCACGTACAACACCCTTTAAAACAATGGGTGACTCTGGAACTGGAACAAACTGACAGAAAAATACCCTCCAGACTATGGTTACACACCGCCATATACACTGACCTACACACCAAAAATCCCCTAATCGACGCCACGCTCGGAGTGTGGATAGCTGTACGCTATCGACTGCAACTCACCACCTCCCCTAGCCCATTAACGGCCATCACATATAACCCGGACTTGGCCGACGCCCTATCCCAACAAGACCTCGCCGGTCTCCAGCAGGCAGACTGGATGTACCTACACCAATGGCTCAGCACACAAGGACTTAAACCACTCATAGACCTCTGCCCCGATAGAACACCAACGTTACTCGAACAATTCAGATACCACCAAATAAAGACGTACTTCCTATCCTTACCCGGACGAGGGCATCTGATCAGACCCCTCACTAGCTTTGAACACCTGTGCGCACATCGAACACACGTACACAGGGGTATCTCCACCCTATACACCATGCTCAAGGCCCAAACCAGTAGGGACGTGGTGCTCAAATTTAAGGACCACTGGGAGAAAGACTCAGGGGAAGTCCTTACCTCACAGGACTGGGACAAGATCTACACCCTCACACATAAATGCTCTATCAGTTCAAAGTACCAGGAGCTAAATTACAAAATTTTAACCCGCTGGTACAGAACGCCGGACTTACTAAACCGCTTGAACGAGAGTGTCCCGGACTCCTGCTGGAGATGCGGCACAAACATCGGCACGTACCTCCACATATGGTGGGCGTGTCCCATAATCACCACATATTAGGAGAGGGTCAGGGAGGAGATAAACAGAATCACAGGAGCAGAGATGCCCCTAGAACCCCTAACGATGTTATTACACCACACCCCCACACCCATTAAGACTTATAAGAAATCCCTAACATTGCCAATGCTCAACGCAGCCAAGGCCCTTATCCTGGCGATGTGGAAACAGAAGGGGGCGCCTACCCTCCAGCAATGGGTGACAAAGGTGGAAGAAATCCACTCAATGGAAACCCTAACGGCAGACCTCCATGGTAGGAGCAATGTGCACTGACCTGGTACCCCTGGGCAACATACCTAGCCAACAGATCAACGAACCTTAACGTGACACCTCTGAGGCCCTCAGAAAGCCAACACGTGCAAAGCTAACCTCACCAACTACCCACCTCCCCTATGTCTCCTACCCCCCACCCCCCTCCAAGACTGGACGACGGACGATACCTCCCAACGACTAACTCAGACAGGCCTGCAATAGGGGCACATTTACCTATACACACATGGTATGCGAAGTAACATGCCACACAGGGAACTGAGATCGTATAACACGAAGTCACTTGAATAGCAATGTACCACCTGACTACCCTGACGGGTAACCAGCGTACCCCCACATATGACTGGCTATACAGCTCAAGATACAACCATCACACCAGACAACTGCTCACCCACAGTAGTTGATAACTTTATCTGAACCAGCACGCTTGGCTCTGACCCATGTAATCTGAAGGCCCGACTGTGACTAATTGTTCGCTGACATCAGAGTAGTAAAATCAAAGAATGTTGCTCCGTATCATGCACAACGATATATATGACAAACGATAAAAAGGAGAATACAGAATGTCAAACAAAAATAAGGGGGGAAAGGGGAGGTAAAGTACGAAAGGTAAAGCTACCCATAGAAATGTAAACGCATAAAACCGTGTTACCACAAAGCCAACATGACGCCAGACAACCCTGTCTGTAACCCAGTAGGTTTTCACAGGTGACTAGCTATACTTCTGCTCCTCCCATCATATCAAAGTATATTTACCTACCTACAGGAGTTGATGATTTAGTTTGAACCAACACACCTGACCTCCAAATATATTGACCTGTGTTTTGTCTATAAATAATTGTTTAATGACAGTCGAGATGTAATATCGTAAAAATGTGCTTCGACATTGTTGTTTTGTACCTTGCTCTTTAATATATGTGTAAAACGTAAAATGGAAAATAAAGATTGTAAAAAAAAATAAAATAAAACTCAAACAGGTTCGATCAAAAAAACGGGAATTCAAATAAAACCCAAGAGGGGTAAGTAAAAAAAAACCCTCAAAAAACCTAAGCTCTTAAACCTCGCTTCGTTCCATTACGCCACCCAGCTCACGGCATGCACGTCAACACGCCATTCACCTGCAGAATGCATTATAAGGCACACTTAGCAGGCAAATAACACATCACTTAGGTCATCTCAGTACAATTCAGGTGGGTTTTTATGTCAGCTTGCTACAAGAGCTTTAAAGGGAAACTCCAGTGCCAGGAAAACGATCTGTTTTCCTGGCACTGGAGGGTCCCTCTCCCTCCCACCCCCCAATCCCCAGTTGCTGAAGGGGTGAAAACCTACCAGAGGCTTCCTCCTCCCCCGCCGCTCCTCCTTCTGCTTACGTCGGCCGGTGGGTGAGACTGATCTCGCCCGCCGGCCGAGGAGACCTAATGCGCATGCACGGCAATGCCAAACATGCGCATTAGCACACCTCATAGGAAAGCATTGAAAATGAATTTCAATGCTTCCCTATGGGGAATAGAGCGACGCTGGAGGTCCTCAGACAGCGTGAGGACGTCCAGCGACGCTCTAGCACAGAAAACCTGTGCTATGAGTCAGGAAGTGACCTCTAGTGGCTGTCTAATAGACAGCCACTAGAGGAGGAGTTAACCATGCAAGGTAATTATTGCAGTTTATAAAACACTGCAATAATTACACTTGCAGGGTTAAGGGTAGTGGGAGTTGGCACCCAGACCACTCCAATGAGCAGAAGTGGTCTGGGTGCATGGAGTGTCCCTTTAATGTCCTGTAACTAATTCCCTTTCTCCTGTAGTGCAGAGCACTATCCAACTGTAGTATCTTCTATATCTTCAGTCATTCTTGCAATATAATTCATACCTGTTCACTCTAAGGTTCTTCCCTGCTGACCTCTAAAGGCCAACACTTCTTGGGTGCCAGCCAAATTACGGGACTCCACATACGGTGCGGAGAATAAAGGCCGCTCTCACTGACCAGCTCACACTAATCCTGAAGTGGAGGTTGAGATTGAGCAGAAGATGTCTTACATTTGTCTGAGTCCCTTGTCTGGGTCAGAAATTAAGTGAGTTTCATTCTCGTTCTTATATCATTCAGTATACAGTTGTGCTCAAATGTTTGAATACCCTTGGAGAATTGGTAATATATGTACCATTTTAAAAGAAAACATGAGTGAGCAGGCAAAACACATTGCTTTTAGGTGCTTTTTTTGCAAATTAGAAGTGGGTTTTCATGTGGCTTGCAGTGAGAGGAGTATTCCTCTGACCAGCCTGTCATAAAGGCCAGATTGGTGGAGGATTACAGTGATGGTTGTCCTTCCACAGGTTTCTTCCGTCTCTGCAGATGATCTCTGGAGATCACCCAAAGTAACCATTGGGTTCTTGGTCACCTCTACCACCAATTACCTTCTCTCCAACTGCTCAGTTTGACAAAGCATCCAGCTCTAGGAAGAGTCCTGGTTGTTATGGAGGCCACTGTGCTCTTGGGAAAATTCAATGCAGCTGAGATTTTTTTGTAGCCTTCCCAAGATCTATACCTTGACCAATCCTATCTCTGAGCTCTGTAGCCAGTTCCTTTGACCTCATGCCTTTGATATGCATTTACTACAACTGTGGGACCTTATATAGACAGCTGCATGCCTTTCCAAAATCATGTTCAGTCCAATTGAAGTTGACACAGGTAGAATCCAATTAAAGCGCAGAAACATCTCAAAGATGATGCAGAGAAATTAAAATGCATCTGAGCTAAATTTCCAGCATCTGAGCACAGGGTTCTAATACTTTTCCAGCAATCTGAATTTTGCTTTGTCATTATGGGGTATTGAGTGTAGATTGATATATAAAAAAAAAAAATATTTAGGCAATTGTAGCATAATGTTGCAACATGACCATGAAATGAGAAAAAAATAAGACTTTCTGAATGCATATAAAAATCCTCTTCTGATATTAGTGCTACAAGTAAACCGTTTTTGGGGAGCAAATGGTATTATTAATTAATGAGTGTTTGCAGACAGTAGATAAATAACATACACTTACTGATCATTTTTTACTCAGGAGTCCAAGGTTAAACTAATAACAGAGCTCACTCTTTTCACTTGTAAGAGTTTCAGTAGCACAGACTGTTTGGGTTGAACTTTATCTTGGTAATAATTAACTGTCTGGCCGGTTATTTCCCAACACATAATCCACTTATGATTGTGCTCTGACTTAACCCCATTGTTTAGATGGATTTATAGCATGGGATAACAGCATTATGAAAAGACTGCAGCACAACATAAAAGTACCACGAAAGTGGAGTATACCTTAAAGGGACAATGCACGGTGGATTTACATCCCACATTTTATAGGGGGCCTGCCATGCCCCTAACAATTTATATTGAGCAGAAAATTCTATCTATACATTGTGCTAGCAGTTTTGCTAGGAAATGTATAGATTAGGAGAAAAACCTATTTAAAAATAGTCTTTTCTCCAAGATGTTAGAGGCTCAGCATGCCAAGGCATTGACTGCCAAGGAATAGCAAAAAAGACCTCCTACAAGAGGTCCTTCTCCTCTCCTAAGCATAGCAATCACAGCACACATGATTGGTTTCTATTGAAATTCTCTAGCTGGTGGTTCTAGCGCTGCTTTGTTGCCAGTGTGCCAAAGTCACTGCGGAGGTTTGACCTGCTTGGGGATGCATCTTCAAACAGGTAAAATCAAAGAAGACTGCAGAAAGAAAGCAGGCGGCATGGATGATGGCCTGAAGGTGGTGGGTGTTACCCGAAGAGTAACACTCACAAAGCTTGAAGGAAAGGAGGAAAGGTGAGTATATCGCTATATTTTACATTGAATAGACCAGGTAGTTCCAGGGTTTTTATTCTTACTTGCTACCCATACGGTGCCTGCAAGCTGCTCCTGGTCACCAAAGGGGTTCCTTCAGGGTGGCACCTTTGCAGTAGGCCGTATCGTGAAGTTTTCCTCAGGAAGACAGGCTGAACTCCCTTAGGGAAGGGAGTAATGACCCCCAGGTAAGCCAAATTTTTTTTGGGAAATTCCAAATTTGTCCAGAAAGACTGAGGGTTAGGGGGTAGAAGGGGATACTTATACACTTATATTAGGTTCCTGTCTATCTGGGAATGGGAGGAGCATTCTCATTGCTGTGCTGCCATACATACATGAGGTCGGGGAAAAAAAAGCAATGTTTCTGTTTCTTTTCCACATTTGTCGTGTTTGCTCTGGCTATGTCTGGACTAAACTTAATTGTGATGTTAACTAAATCTTTAAATATATAAATATATCCTGTGGAATAGTCATTCTAAGATCTTGATATATATATTAAGAGAATGGTCCCGATTTTAGAGGAATATACAAATTTTAGATAAATGTGCTATGTTCACCCCCCTTGAAGTTCTGGAATATAACATCTCAGATTTTAGATCACCAAAGTGCTTTCAAAAGAAAAACTCAAGAGAACGCAAGATCTTTGTCAAAATAAAAAAAATAACGATCAGAACCAGCATTTACAGGAGTTTGGATGCATAATTAAAGATCATTTTTTAATAATTAGAATTAAATTTTATTTAAATGCACATACCGTATATACTCGAGTATAAGCCGACCCGAATATAAGCCGAGGCCCCTAATTTTACCCCCAAAAACTGGGAAAACGTATTGACTCGAGTATAAGACTAGGGTGGGAAATGCAGCAGCTACTGGTAAATTTCTAAATAAAATTAGATCCTAAAAAAATTATATTAATTGAATATTTATTTACAGTGTGTGTATATAATGAATGCAGTGTGTGCGTATGAATGCAGTGTGTGCGTATGAATGCAGTGCGTGTATGAGTGCAGTGCGTGTATGTCAGGATCGGGACAGGGATCCAACACGCAGAGTACAAAGAGTGGAAAAGTACGTATACCGGGCCTTAGAATGGCCGGACTAACGTACCGAGAGTAATAGAGAATAGTCAGAGACAAGCCGAGGTCGAGGGAACGAGAAGACAGATAAGCGAGGGACAAGCCGGGTCAAGGGATAACAGAGAAGCAGGAAAGTACAACAAGCCGAGTCAAAACCAAATAGAGCAAACGAGAATACCAGAGCACTGAGTGACTAGACAAGCTAGAACCACGACAGGGCAATGAGCTGAAGGGAGAAGTAAGCTTAAATACCCTGGCTCTGGATGGTAAGCACGCCTCTGACAAGTACCGATTGGATATCGGACACTTGAGTGACAGGTCGCTCGTGATAGCGTCATGACGTCACGTATTGAGCGTCCTGCTAGAAAAGGACGTGGATTCCTCGCGGCCGGTGTTTAAGTGACTGGATGAACCGCGAGGAACGGAGGGAGCAGCTCGCCTGGACGGATAAACCACCAAGTCTCTACCTCCCTTAGAGGTAGAGGCCTCAGGTACCCTGACAGTACCCCCCCTCTCAGATACGCCCACCGGGCGGAAGGAACCGGGGCGAGATGGGAAGCGGAGGTGAAATGCTCTGCGAAGGCGAGAAGCATGAACGTCCTCCTGAGGTACCCAACTCCTCTCCTCAGGACCATATCCCCTCCAGTTGACCAGATATTGCAATTTTCCCCTCGAAATTCTGGAATCAATGATGGAGCTGACCTCGTACTCCTCCCGACCCTCCACCTGAACAGGACGAGGTGAGGAAACCTTAGAGGAGAATTTGTTGCAAATAAGAGGTTTCAACAAGGAGACATGAAAAGAGTTAGGAATGCGTAAGGCAGGTGGCAGAGCCAGGCGATACGCAACCGGATTGATACGAGTGAGAACCCTGTAAGGGCCTATGTAGCGAGGAGCAAATTTCATAGATGGAACTTTTAGGCGAACATTCTTAGTACTCAACCATACCCTATCCCCAGGAACAAAAACAGGAGCCGCTCTTCTATGCTTGTCAGCGTGTTTCTTGAACAACGAGGAACTATGTAACAGAATTTGCCGAGTCTGATCCCATAATTTCTTCAGGTTGGCGACATGATCATCAACCGACGGTATCCCCTGAGAAGAGGAAACCGAAGGAAAAATCGAAGGATGAAAGCCATAGTTCATGAAGAAAGGGCTAGAGCGAGTTGAATCGCAAACAAGGTTATTGTGTGCGAACTCCGCCCAAGGAATCAGACCGACCCAATCGTCCTGGTGTTCGGAAACAAAGCAACGCAGATATTGTTCGATCTTTTGATTGGTACGTTCAGCAGCTCCGTTAGACTGAGGGTGATAGGCAGAGGAAAAGTTCAATTTGATGCCCATTTGAGAACAAAAGGATCTCCAGAAACGTGAGACAAATTGAGAGCCTCTATCAGAAACAATCTCCGAAGGAATCCCATGTAGACGAAAAACCTCTCTCGCAAAAATCTCCGCCAATTCAGGAGAAGTCGGAAGTTTAGGTAATGGCACGAAATGAGCCATCTTAGTAAATCTATCCACCACCGTGAGAATAACAGTCTGTCTCTTGGAAGCAGGCAAATCAACGATAAAGTCTATGGACAAGCAGGACCAAGGTCTCTCAGGAATGTCCAAGGGGTGTAACAGGCCACATGGAGAAGCATGAGGTAGTTTAGTCTTGGCACAAGTTTCACAAGCTGCGACGAACTCCTCAATATCTTTTCGAAGTGAAGGCCACCAGAAATCCTTGGATATCAGAGAGTATGTCTTGCGAATACCAGGATGACCAGCTACTTTACTTTCGTGAAAACATTGTAAGAGCTCCAGTTGAAGTTCAGGAGGAACAAAGTTTCTTCCCTCAGGAGTGTTTCCGGGAGCTAGATGTTGCGACTTCAAGATCTGGTCAAGTAGCGGGGAATGAATTTTGAGACTGGTATTAGCAATAATATTGCATTTGGGTACAATGGAGGACATAAGTGGTTCAACTGAAGCAGAGGGCTCATATTGGCGAGATAGCGCATCGGCTTTAGAATTCTTTGACCCAGGTCTGTAAGTCAGAACGTAATTGAAATGGGTAAGAAACAACGACCAACGAGCCTGCCTGGAGGACAAACGCTTGGCCTCTCCGATATAAGACAAATTTTTGTGGTCAGTTAGAATGGTAACAGGATGTAATGTACCTTCCAATAAATGTCTCCACTCTTTCAAAGCCTTGATAACCGCTAGTAATTCTCTGTCACCAATGTCATATCTGCTTTCAGTACCGGTCAATTTCTTAGAGAAAAATCCACATGGATGTAATGGTTTATCAACACCCAACCTTTGAGATAGGACAGCACCTAAACCAGTCTCCGATGCGTCTACCTCAAGTAGAAAAGGCAGAGAAGTGTCGGGGTGAACTAAAATTGGAGCGGAAGCGAAAAGCTCCTTGAGAGTTTTGAACGCAAGGAGAGCTTCAGTAGTCCAATTCTTAGTATCAGCCCCCTGTTTGGTCATATTAGTGATAGGTGCGATAATGGAAGAATAGCCCTTAATAAAGCGCCTATAATAATTAGAAAAACCAATAAATCTCTGTACGGCTTTAAGACCTTTGGGTAAAGGCCACTCTAGAATGGATTGGAGCTTATCCGGATCCATCTTAAATCCCTCCCCAGAGATCACATAGCCGAGAAAGGTTACCTGGGTTTGATCAAAGCTACATTTCTCCAACTTGCAGTACAAGCCATGCTGGAGAAGCTTGTGCAAAACCCTCCTGACTTGCTTGTGATGAGTCTCAATCTCACTAGAATGAATGAGTATATCATCTAGGTATACAATGACGCAATCTTGCTGAAATTCCCTAAGAACCTCATTTATCAGATCCTGGAATACAGCTGGCGCATTGCATAACCCAAAAGGCATAACAGTATATTCATAGTGACCATATCGAGTATTGAATGCCGTCATCCACTCATGTCCCTGCTGGATTCTCACCAAGTTATATGCCCCTCTGAGGTCTAACTTGGTGAAAATTGTAGAGCCCTTCAAACGATCGAAGAGTTCGGTGATCAAGGGAATCGGGTAGGCATTTTTAATGGTTATCTTATTTAGGCCTCGATAGTCAATACAAGGTCTCAAAGAACCATCCTTCTTTTTAACAAAAAAAAATCCAGCCCCGGCAGGAGAGGAGGACCTCCTAATGAATCCCTTGTCTAAATTTTCGTGAATATACTCCTCTAGAACTGAGTTCTCTTTCGTAGATAACGGGTATACATGACCTCTGGGCGGCATGGTACCAGGAAGTAAGTTAATTTTGCAATCAAAGGACCTGTGTGGGGGTAAGGTATCGGCTTTCTTTTTGTCAAATACAGCCTTTAAATCTAGATACTGAGACGGAATTTGTGTCTCTGTAGGATTGTCAGAGTTAGCCGATGTGTTGGTCAAGCCGAGAGGTGAGACCTTCCGCAAGCATTTCTCTTGACAATTCTGTCCCCACGAAACTATCTCCCCTGACTCCCAATTAATAATAGGGTTATGTCTCCTCAACCAGGAGTACCCCAGAACTATGGGAATAGACGGAGAAGAAATGAGCAGTAAGGATATGTCCTCTCTATGTAGGATGCCAACAGTTAAGTTAATCGGTATGGTCTCATGGAAAATAACAGGCTCAAGTAACGGTCTACCATCGATGGCCTCAACAGCCAGTGGTGTCTCTTTTAACTGGGATGGAATAGCATGCTTGGCAGCAAAACCCTGATCTATAAAGCTCTCAGCAGCTCCAGAATCGATTAGTGCCATAGTCTTAACTACTCCCTTTTCCCACTTTAAAGAAACGGGTAACAGAAGCCTGAGCTCTTTGTAGTTGTGAATAGAGGACAAAGTAGAAACACCCAAGGCCTGTCCTCTAGAGGAACTTAGGTGCGAGCGTTTCCCGAACGATTGGGACAATTTAGGCGTAAATGACCTCTGACTCCACAATACATACATAAACCCTCCCTTCTCCTGTACTGTCTCTCCCTCTCTGTGAGATGAGTACTGCCTATCTGCATAGGTTCAGGAATACGTAAGTCCTCGAACTCAGAATTTTGAAAGGTAGGCGCTAGTTTAAAGGAGGGTCTACGGGTCCTATCTCGAGTGTTCTGCCTCTCTCTTAAGCGTTCATCAATACGAGATATAAAAGAGATTAAATCCTCCAAATTTTCAGGGAGTTCTCTAGTAGCGACCTCGTCAAGAATTACATCTGATAACCCATTCAGAAACACATCTATATAAGCCTGTTCGTTCCACTTAACTTCTGCCGCCAAGGACCTGAACTCTAGTGCATAATCCACAAGTGTTCGATTGTCCTGTCTAAGGCGCAACAGTAATCTAGCTGCATTGACCTTTCTACCAGGAGGGTCAAAAGTTCTTCTAAACGCAGCTACAAAGGCATTATAATTATAGACTAGTGGATTATCATTCTCCCATAAAGGATTGGCCCATCTCAAAGCTTTTTCAATGAGTAAAGTAATAACAAATCCAACCTTCGCTCTATCTGTAGGATAAGAGCGGGGTTGTAATTCGAAATGGATGCTAATCTGGTTCAGAAAGCCACGACACCTCTCCGGTGACCCGCCATAACGTACTGGTGGGGTAATACGGGAAGAAGCACCTACAGTGGCTACCTCTAGACCTGAGACTGCAGGAGAAATAGACGGAGTACGTGTCTCCTCAGGTGGATTACTAGCACGAGACAAAAGTGCCTGTAGTGCCAAAGCCATCTGATCCATCCTATGCTCCATGGCGTCAAACCTGGGATCCGAAGAACCAAGCTGACTGTTTGTACCTGCAGGATCCATTGGCCCTGTCGTAATGTCAGGATCGGGACAGGGATCCAACACGCAGAGTACAAAGAGTGGAAAAGTACGTATACCGGGCCTTAGAATGGCCGGACTAACGTACCGAGAGTAATAGAGAATAGTCAGAGACAAGCCGAGGTCGAGGGAACGAGAAGACAGATAAGCGAGGGACAAGCCGGGTCAAGGGATAACAGAGAAGCAGGAAAGTACAACAAGCCGAGTCAAAACCAAATAGAGCAAACGAGAATACCAGAGCACTGAGTGACTAGACAAGCTAGAACCACGACAGGGCAATGAGCTGAAGGGAGAAGTAAGCTTAAATACCCTGGCTCCGGATGGTAAGCACGCCTCTGACAAGTACCGATTGGATATCGGACACTTGAGTGACAGGTCGCTCGTGATAGCGTCATGACGTCACGTATTGAGCGTCCTGCTAGAAAAGGACGTGGATTCCTCGCGGCCGGTGTTTAAGTGACTGGATGAACCGCGAGGAACGGAGGGAGCAGCTCGCCTGGACGGATAAACCACCAAGTCTCTACCTCCCTTAGAGGTAGAGGCCTCAGGTACCCTGACAGTGTATGAGTGCAGTGCGTGTGTGCAGTGCGTGTATGAGTGCAGTGCGTGTATGAGTGCAGTGCGTGTATGAATGCAGTGCGTGAGTGCAGTGTGTGTATGAGTGCAGTGCGTGTGTATGAGTGCAGTGCGTGTGTATGAGTGCAGTGCGTGTGTATGAGTGCAGTGCGTGTGTATGAGTGCAGTGCGTGTGTATGAGTGCAGTGCGTGTGTATGAGTGCAGTGCGTGTATGAGTGCAGTGCGTGTATGAGTGCAGTGCGTGTGTGAGTGCAGTGTGTGTGTGAGTGCAGTGTGTGTGTGAGTGCAGTGTGTGAGTGCAGTGTGTGTGTGTGAGTGCAGTGTGTGTATATGAGTGCAGTGTGTGTTTGTGTATGTGTTGGTGGGGGTGGGCATTTGATATATTATTAATTATTATTTTTTTTAATTTTTTTATATTATTATTTTTTGTATTATTATTTATTATTTAAATATTATTAAAAAAAATTTTTAATTATCTTTTTTTTTTTCGTCCCCCCTCCCTGCTTGCTAGCTGGCCAGGGAGGGGGGCTCCTTCCCTGGTGGTCCAGTGTCATTGGTAGTTCAGTGGGGGAGAGAGGGGTGCTGGCAGAGCTGTACTTACCTTTCCTGCAGCTCCTGTCAGCTCTCTCCTCCTCCGCGCGGTCTGTGCAGCTCCCTCTGTCAGCTCACACTGTAAGTCTCGCGAGAGCCGCGGCTCTCGCGAGATTTACACTGGGAGCTGACCGAGGTGCTGAACGGACGGCGCGGAGGAGGAGAGAGCTGACAGGAGCTGCAGGAGAGGTAAGTACAGCTCTGCCAGCCCCCCTCTCCCCCAGTCTGTATTATGGCAATGCAAATTGCCATAATACAGACTCTGACTCGAGTATAAGCCGAGTTGGGGTTTTTCAGCACAAAAAATGTGCTGAAAAACTCGGCTTATACTCGAGTATATACGGTATATACAAACTTTCAGATAACACATTAAATGCTTACTTTGACAACTTACTGGACGATAAATCTAATAAAAAATAACGAGAGCCTGGTATGGTCTTCATAAATCCAGATCACCATATCAAAATTAAAGCTTTGGAATCTTGGGGAAGGGAATTACAAAATCCTATATCTAAAATACAATGGTGGGATAGCTGATGGCAAATAGGGAAGATTACGCAGTGTTTATGTCTGCAGGAACTTAATTTCAACCTAGTAGACCGATTATTATTATTATTTTATTATTTATATAGCGCCATCAGATTCCGTAGCGCTGTACAATGGGTGGACTAACAGACATGTGATTGTAATCAGACAACTGGACGTACGGGAACAGATAGGTGGAGGGCCCTGCTTAATGAGCTTACATTCTAGAGGGAGTGGGGTATAGTGACACAGAGGGTAAAGTAGGGATACGAAGTAGGTTGTTAGAAAAGTATTCATTGAGGGCTTAGTAGCTAAGTTTTGAGAGTTGCAGGAGAAGAGTCATGGGGGGTGGGGGATAAAAACCTGCTAACAGTTTAATTGATATGCTTTCTTGAAGAAGTGAGTTTTCAGTGATTTTTTGAATGAGTGGCGACTGAGTGAAAGTCTTACGGAGAAGGGAAGGGAGTTCCACAGAAGAGGTGCAGCCCTGGAGAAATCTTGGAGGCGAGCATTAGAGGTGGGAATATGGACAGAGGATATACGTAGGTCTTTGGCAGAGCGTAGGGGCCTCGTCGGGACATACTTGTGTATTAGGAAGGATAGGTAGGCTTGAGCAGCATTATGTAGGGACTTGTAAGCAAGCACCAAAATTTTAAATTGAGCCCTATATCTAACTGGAAGCCAATGCAGGGACTGACAGAGCGGAGAGGCATGGGAGGTGCGAGCGTACAGGAAAATGAGCCTCACCGCCGCATTCATTATAGATTGCAGCGGTGCAATCTGGGAACACGTAAGACCACTGAGAAGGGTATTGCAGTAATCAAGGCGAGTGAGAACAAGAGCATGGACCAGCACCTTAGCCGCATCCCGGGTTAAATAGGGGCGAATGCACGCTATGTTTTTGAGATGGAAGCGACAGGATTCGGCGATGGATTGGACATGAGGGGTAAAGGAGAGGTTGGAGTAAAAAAAAAACACACAGGCAGCGAGCCTTTGAGGTAGAGGTGATGGTAGCACCGTTGACTTGGTGGGAGTAGTAACACTTGAGGGAGGATAGACCAGAAGTTCTGTTTTGGACAGGTTGAGTTTAAGGAAGTGATCAGCCATCCAGTTGGAAATCGCGGAGAGGCAGTCAGAGACACGAGTTTAGATGGGCGGTAGAGATCAGGAGAGGACAGGTAGATTTACTTGTCATCCGCATAGAAATGATAACAGATGACATTACAACCCAGAAAAGCTATATAAATGTAAAGATAAAGAAAATACTCTATGCTAGAGATGTAATAAACATCAGGGAAATCTAATACATATGTGGTGGTCTTGTGAAAAAGTTGAAAGTGTATGGCTGACAGCATTTGCCCTTATCTCTGATTCCTAATTCCAACATTACCGGATAAGGCACTGTTTTATTTAGGGGTTTGAAAACTTCCCTCCCTGCAAATAGAGCTTTGACCATACAAATATTATTAGCAGCAAAAATAATCATGGCGAGACAATGGAAAAATCAAGGGGAAAGAGATTAAAGATCAGATATCCCACCAATGTTTGATGGAAAAGGGATATTATGTTGCCAGACAGAAACAGTTTTTACATACAAAACTTTGGGACACATAGCTGGCCAATCAGCCCTAATTATATCTCCACTACCCTGAAACGTCTCCTTTCTTCATAAAATTAATTAAATAAAGCAATATAATTATTCTACAATACATTTATGCCAGGTAGTCTACAGTGTCTAGTTTTTATTGGTCCAATATATAGTTGCCTTCTCTAATCTTATGAAATTTAGTTTTAGCCTAACATAAAAGAAAAAATAAAAGATAAATCTGGGACCAACAGAGACTTACTTGTTAGTTTTCTTAGTATGTCTAAGTCATTACATTCTGCTTTAAGTCCTATATATGTTCAATTATGTAAATATGTTTTTTTTCTATGTTTTATGAAAAATGAAATAAAGAAAGTTTGAAAATAAATATATGAATATAAAAATAAATATAAAAGAAAATTGAACAATTCATAACAAGGTTAACACTATCTGTAGGTGATTTTCTGTGTTTTATTTAGTGGTAATTTCTAGAAAAGTGACAGTTTCCATTATAATAACAGGAGACCGTCCCTTGTCAGATTTGCTATCTATAGGATAACAATTTGTAGTGTTAAAGGGACACTCCAGACCCTTAAAGCACAATAGCTTACTGAAATGATCTATGTGTTAAGAGTGTCTCCTCTTTTTTTCATGTTATAAAAAGTGTAGATTTTAATAAAAATTTACACTTTTATAAATAAACTGTGCTACATCCCCCTGGCTGTCAAGCAGACAACCATTTCTGTTACTTCCTAGTTTGGTTAGCACAGTTGAACTAAACTCAAGATGCAGGCAACTGCCCAGAGCAGCTACCTTGCAAAGCCACTGTTTTTCTCTCACGCATGCGCAAGAGTAGAGCAGTGAGGTCTGTGGAGGATCCCGCAAGATTCTACTTTGTCTCAGTATATTTTTTGACTGGGTTAAATTTCCAGCACAGCACAGTCAAAATTAGTATTTTATAAAGATTCTATCTGGGGGGGGGGGGGGGGGAAGCGGCTAAGACCCCATAAATCAAACCATTATCAAAATGTTGACTACTTATATTGGAAAGGAACCAGTGCACTCCTGACACCATAACTACTATAGCATGATGTAGTGGTTATGGTGCTTGGAGTGTTGTTTCAAATCAAATTCATTATATTACTAAGACTTTTATATCAGATGACACTGTTTCCAGAGGAGCTGTGATGGAATTAATTTTGAAGAACTGGTTAGAAATTAAACAAATAAGGAAAAAATGCCACTTTGCAGGGTTTGAAAATACGTAATAAATAATGTCTACCTGCATCAATCCCCTTTTCCAACTGAAAAGTGATGAAGACTGATAAAAGTTCTAGGTAGTTGTATAGGGCCAAAATAATGTGTAAGGAAAAACATAAATATATTACCCAGAGGAGTCTAAAATATAAATATAGAGAATGATGAACAATAGACTAGGGTAAACTGCCAACTATAACATAATTGTGGTGAGACATGATGAGTTAGACTGAGACAGCTGTAATGTCTGGAGGTACTGTTTTGTAATTTTTCTGCCAGTTAAAAAAATTGCATAGGCTTGCTGTGTTGCAGCACACCCCATGTTAGTTTACAACACGTAAGTGTTTGCACCAAATTTTATTTCCTATTGTATATTCTATGGAACTCAATAACAACAAATCTTCCTAACTGATAGCTAATAATCATTAGGTCAGGCAGGTTAGGTACAGGTACAGACCAGCTACGGTTCTCATAACCCAAAATTCTAATTTTAATGGGTTCCACAATCATCGAAATAGGCTCTTCATAATCATCAAGTAAAATGTCAATAATTTACACTGAAGCTGCTGAAGCAGTGTACGTTCCTGCTCCAGTGAAATACAGGCCCCTTTTATAAACTCTACCTGAAGTATTTTGCAACTTTTATTTTTATGATAATTGTGCTATAGTTGAAGAATCGGTCGATGAAATACATTTCCAGTTAAAGAACGGCTCCACAAGCTAATGCCATACATAAAGAAAGATTGAAGATCACTAGAGTAGAGGAACTCGCCAATCATTTTTCAGAGGGTAAACAGGAAAGCAACCAAGGGGAATACTGATAGCTAAGTGTACAAGATACAATATATATTTATACAAATTAGATTTGTGTTTGAGGGTACATAATGTAGGGAGAGCGTGAGAGAAAAAGCATTCTGCTACTCTCAATACAGCACGCACACTCAAAAACACAGCATAAGAATATTGATTGGGGCAGGGCTTGACAAATGCGGTCGCATTTTAGCAGAGCTCCGACAGAACCACTGAATTTTTGCCCTACAAACTGCCTAAGTGAATCGCCTCAAAGGCACTAAGACTAACTAACTCAGTTAGAACTTTTGTCTTTCACTCTTAGGGGGCTCTCGACTATCCTTAGTGGATATGTTGAAGTCTTTGTTGGGCAGCAGCTCATCGCAGCAGTACTAAGGCTAACTTGCAGCCAACATAGTGGACTGGGTGTTTGGGCAGTGGCCCATCTCATTGCCTGATCTCATTGATAGATGCTGGTGCTTTGAACCCTGCTTTCCTCCTTGCTGGAGAGGGTTATCCTGATACTTACCTACTAGTGTTTGTTTTCTGCACCTCTGCCTAAGTGGGGCAACAGTCTCTTCAAGATGGTGGATGCCACATGCTTATGAGAATTCCAAGGCCGAATATCATCTAACATGGACAGGCTTGCTGAATTGTTTACAACTTTCAGGCTGTGGTGTGACCAAAGATAGGAGCTTTCTATGATGGAGTTTCGCAGGGGCCATCTGGTTCTAGTTCCCACCTGTCTACAGCCTGCACGGAATATCTGTTAACATGCTGAGGGGAGGGCATGAGCAGCCCATAGAGCACTGGAGAGATCTATGGGCACACTACTTATGGGCTCTTGGAAGAAGCCACGGCTGATACCATTCTCCAAGAGGGTTTGCCCAGGCGCTCCGTCAACATCCATGCAGTAGTTAAGGGAAGAAGGTAGGACATCGGCTCTGAGAGGATTTCTCACTGCGCATCTCATCCCTTTATGCTAACGGTTGTCTGGGGACAGTCCTAGGCTACAGGATGGACTGGATGGGTTGGCATTGTGCTCTTGCCTTTCACAAAGCCTGGGAGCTGACCATTGCATGGTGTGGAACTTCCACAGTGTATAATATTCTACATGTTTGTGTTCCTGATCCTATAGTGTTCCTTTAAATACTAAACCAGGGTTAACTCTTCTCCCTTTATGCATGTGATAAAGCACTTTTTGCTGTGGTTGCTTTTATGTTGCTTTTGATTGCAACATATACTGGTCTGCTGTCTGTATGGATAGAATAAGATGTCAACAATAACTTTTAGTAATTGTTCAATGTATAATGTGCATTTGTTGTTTGTCAACAAATCGATCAGTCACGCATACAGCTCCTTCTGATTTGTTTATAAACAGGTTGATCAAAAAAACTGAAAGGGGTTCTATGCCAGATTAATTGGCTTCTTGTCAAGTAAATGAACAAATGCCGCGGCAACACTGAGATCTCGCAAGAGGAACCGGCGGAGCTGCTGGCTAGAGCTCCCCGGGTCCTCTCCTGCCTCCCTCCCTGCCTGTGGGTCAGTCCTTGATCGCCTCACCAGCCTCACCAGCCCATGGAGGCTTAGAGCAAAGCCGGCACTCGGGTAGCACCGGCTCTGCAAGAGCCAACAGGGGAGATCCTGAGATTTCCCCTGCCGGTCTCAATCCATAGTCGGGCCGCGGGGATTAGGGTGTGCCCAGGCAGCTAATCCTCTTGTGAAAACGTCACCAATAACCCAAAAAACCTCTGATCGTGGCATGTACTAGGTACATGTATTCTGCAGCATGGGCTGTAGATGCAGTGTGAGAGCTGATTATTGATGTTGGACCATAGACCTTCTCTCAGGTAGTACTTTGGTTGTAACCACATGTACTTCTATTTGCATTTAACCAGCTGAAAGATAAGGCTGGGAAAATTCAGTCTACAATCCCAAGTTTAGCTCTGAAATCTAGTCACCTAGCTGCCATTACCCCCTTGACCAATAAGTTAGCAAGTGGTGATACAAAACACGCTATCTAGTCAACAACTGAATGTCCTCTATGGTTTCCAGATTATTTTTTGTGGACATATTTTACTGCTTGATGCTGATGGGCAGTGCGTGAAAACGACTGCGCTGTAATACGTATAATTTATATGTTGTAAGTAGGATGTAGGAGAAATATAACGGTCAGGGGTTGCAAAGTCAATAAAGTGCTTTATTCAAATATGGTAAAAAACAGCAGTTTTTCTGTCTCAAGACAGAGCCAGCATAATGCTCAATGTCTCCACCCACAGAGGGGGCACATAATTCCAATATGTGTGTGCATCAGGATTAAAAACTGCGAGGCTGGACACTCAGTCAGGCCTGCTCATACACCAAATGCGTATGGACTTAAAATACCCTGAATTCAACTGTAATTGCAGTTAAACAGGTGCTTGCAGTGTACTATCCCTTCATCTCTCAACACTGACAGAGCCAGTTGGGAAAATCGTGAGGACTGCTTGACAAACCCTGTATTTTTCATGTTCTGTTTATTGGATTTTAGTGAGACTTCCAGGAAATCACTACAGATAATACCTATTTCCTACAATCCCCCAGTCACCTTACTTTTAAATAATGGTTCCAATCCTGTGTGTTTGGGGTTGGGGAGTTAATTTACCTCCCATTGCTTCATGCAGTGAATTCTGGTTGCTAGCTTTTTGGAAAATAGCTCACTGTGCCTTCAATAGAGCACAGAGCCTTCAATAGAGCAACAGGTTAGTATACTGCTCCTGCAGTACAGCAGATGCTATGGAGCAATAACAGATTTCTCATGTTGCATTTTTTTCTTTGTGCCTGTTCAAGCTTGCACGTTCAGTAATGTGAGGCACGAGACAATAGATAATGCACACCTATTAGAACGTTAGTCTGCAGATGGGGCTTTCCTGCTTTGACGAATGTTCTAGTTAACCCTGAAAATTCTGATGTTTGGTCTGTTACACACAACGAGGACTATTTATTAACTTTAAAGGGGCACTATAGGCACCCAGACCACTTCAGCTCATTGAAGTGGTCTGGGTGCTGTGTCCCTTTTGCACCTAATGCTGCAATGTAAAACATTGCAGTTCCAGAGAACTGCAATGTTTACATTGCAGCTTTAAGTCTGCCCTCAGTAGCTGTCTACCAGACAGCTTCTGGGGATGCTTCCAGAATCGAAACAGACCTTTGGTCCGTTATCTGACGCTGGATGTCCTCACACTCTGCATGAGGACTTCCAGCGTCAGATTTTCCTAGCAGGAAAGCATTCAATAATTATTTCCTTTGGGGAGGTATAATGCGCACACGGCAATTGCCGCACATGCGCATTAGGTCTCCCCCGCCAGCTGACGTTGGCAGGGGAAGAGCGTGGGTGGAGCCTGACCCAGCGCCGAGGGACATTGGCGCTGGATTCAGGTAACTGGCTGAAGGAGTTTCAACCCCTTCAGACCCGTGGGAGGAGGGACGTGATGGAGAGGGGCACCTTTTAAACCTATAGGAGCCCTTTAATAATCAGAAATTCGAAGTGAAGTCAAAGTTAATTTTGAATTACAACACCTTACATGAGATTTTGGGGATTATTCAATAGACTACTGATGTCGGTTACCATAATACAATACAATATATCCCATGGCCATCTGTGTTGTGTACATATAAAGGTATAAACTATTTGATCATATACCTGTGTTTCTCTTGAAGGGTGCACTGCTACTCTGTGTTTGTGCACATTGTTGTTGTTTTCTATTTTGATTATTACGTTGTTGGGGATACACCTATTTACACCCTTCATACACCTTGTACTTTATTGGAAGCACCACACTTGTACCTATCTGCCATGGTCGATATTCTACGTGGTGAATGACATGTTGATTATTTTTGAACAACTGAAAAGAAAGCCATTTTCCTGGCACTGGAGAACCCTGGAGTGCCTACCTGCCCCCCCATCCCATGTCGCTGAAGGGGTTAAAACCCCTTTATCCACTTACATGAATCCAGCACTGATGTCCCTCGGCGGTAGGCCAGGCTCTGCACCCGCTCCTCCCATCGCCGACGTCAGCCTGCGGTGGAGACCTAATGCGCATGCACAGCAATGGCCGTGCGCACCTTAGACCACCCCATAGGAAAGCATTATCCAACATCTGACGCTGGAGGTTCGTTTAGATTCCAGAAGCGCCCCTAGTGGCTTTCTGGTAGTCAGCAACAGAGGGCAGACTTCTGTTTTACATTGCAGTACTAAGTAGAAAAGGATCACAGCACCCAAGCTACTTCAATTAGCTGAAGTAGTCTGGGTGCCTACAGTGTCCCTTTAACTCCTTCCCCCTGGAGTCTCAAACAAGGTAAGACTCACACTATTCTTCTTTAAACTGAGGTTAAGGTGCAGGTCATTCAAGACAATTAAAATTTTTAATTGACTCTATCTGCTTTTAAGGGATTTCTTGTCTATCTTACTATTTGGAAAGCATACAGATTAAAGGAACACCTCAAGAACTATCACCACAACAGTGCTTAGTAATGGTTATGGTACCAGGAGTTGCCTGGCTAACCCCCTATTGTAAGTAGTCAAACCTCCACAACTGATGTCCGAGAGCTAATGGTTTCAGCCAATTAACTATATCTGCCTTGCAGAAGATCCTTCTTAGGAGCTTCAAGCTCTCCGTTGTCACCTGACACACTATTTCCATTTTCAAATGTTTTGACTTCTTACAATGGGGGGATGCCATGACATCCATGGCAATATAACCATTACAGCACTGTGTAATGTTTTTGGTGCTTGGAGTATTCTTTTTAGGACCATGCAAGAAAAATAAGTTGGGGATCCCAGGACCATTAAACCTATAGCTCATCAATGTGATATAACTGCTGAAGGATAGTGTCCATGAACCATCATCATCATCAGATTGTAGTTCCAGTAGAGCTTAAGTATTACAACTGGCTGTTACTGTTTTGGTCTGCATCACTTGACCTTCAACATCTAAAGTTGACCTATATAATTGATGTCTCCTAAGAAATTCTAAACTTTCTATCCTGACACTTCATGGTCTTTATTTATTTCACATTTGTTTATGTTACAGCCATATGCTACATCAAGCATGTCAAACAAAAAGTCTTGCATGGGCCAAATAAACAAGGTTTATGTAGGCCGCAAAAAAAACAAACCTTAAATTTTCGTACACTAAATCCCAGTGTCCCCCCTCTACTAAATCCGAGCACCCCCCTCTAGCCAACAAGCAGACTCCACTCACATTGCCGCTGCCAGTATGCAACTCCGGAGTCTGGCCTCTGGTATACCCCAAATGGCGCCTTCTTGAAATCCTATGAAGGTGGAGCACGTCGATGTCACGTCGGAATGTGACGTGGCTTTGTGTGTCTCTGTGCACCTCCTGGTACTCCACTGTCCAGCCGCGTCCATCGCAACACAGACTGACACACACACACTCACTGACACACACACAGAAACACTCACTGACAGAAACACAAACACTCACTGACAGACAGACACACACTCACTCACTGACAGACACACACACACACACATACATACATTTACACATTCTTGCACCCACTCACATCATCGGGGTCCAGTGGGGATCTTCTATCTGGAGATCTCCTTCCTGGTCCTCACTGTTCCCTCCCACACAGTTTAGTGATGCCGGGTGCCGGAATATGACATCATATTCCAGAACCCGGCATCACTACAGACGGGTCGCGCTAGGGAGCGGCACCTGGCATTCCTACAGGTAGCTTGCGCGAGGGAGCGGCACCTGGCATCACTACAAGCGGCTTGAGCGAGGGAGCAGGAAGACTGAGCTCCTCCAGCGACGTCGCCTCCCAGACAGGTACGTTTTAGCATAGTAGTGTGTCTAGTCTGCTTTAACACTAAGCATGTACTTGCGGCTCACCGAGCCGCAAAGATGTCTATTGTGGGCCGCAATATACACCCAATTCCCCATAATGACAAAGCAAAAACCAGATTTGTGACATCATTACAAATATATTACATAGAAAAAAGACACATTTACATAAATATTCAGACTCTTAACTCAGTCCTTAGTGGAAGAACATTTGGCAGCAATTAGAGCTATATAAGCTAAAAGGTCAGACTATATAAGATTGTAGAATACAGGGCCGGTGAAAAGATTTTTGCCGCCCTAGCCAAACAAAAATTTGACATCCCCCCATATGTCCTGCCCACCACATGACATCACAATGCCCCACCCATATGCTCTGCCATATGGGCCAATGCCAGTTCTGCACAAAGTGTCTTTTATCTGAAAAGCCTGCAGACACAGGCTATAGACACCAGAACCACTACATTAAGCTGTAGTGCTTCTGATGACTATAGTGGTCCTTTAATGTAAGGTAAATGAGAGATTAATGCCAATAATAATATATTGGATTTCCTACTTACCACCACATGAGGACAAGAGGATGATGATGGGCTCAGGCTGCAGTCTGGCTCCACAGGTCTGGTGTAGAAGAGGCTCTCTGGAGACTGTTTGTTTGTAACAGTGCTCACAACAATTAACAAACAGGAAACAGCTCCATTTTTGGGGCCCCTTACACAGCTCATGGTCTAGGCCCCCAGGACCTGACCGTGAGTATGCCTACAAGGCTCGCACATGGCCCACCCATGAGTTCTCTCACAGGGAGTGGATGTGTGTAAGGGATGGGTTACTGTAGAGGATGTAATGTGTGTGTTCTTATGGAATGTAGTGTATAGCGATACCAATTTGTGTCAGGGATGTAGTGTGTGTATAGGGGATGCAGTGTGTGTTTGTGTGTAAGCAATGCATTGTGTGTTTCTTGGTGTGTGTAAGGAATGCATGGTTTGTTTCTGTGTATGTAATTTAATGCAGTGTGTTTCTGTAAGGGGTACATTGAGTGTGTGTAAGAGATGCATTTTGTTTCTGTGTGTGGAAGAGAAGCAGTGTGTGTGTGCACGCGTGCGTAAGGGATGCATTGTGTGTTTTGGTGTGTCTATGTTTCTGTGTGTGTGTAGGGATGCATTGTGTGTTTCTGTGTATGTGTAAGGATGTATTGTGTATGTAAAAGAGAGTGTTTGTGGATTTTTTATTTTTGTATAGTGCTCTCCCCTCCTGTCAATTAGTGATCTCCCCTTCCCTCCTGTCCCTCAGTTTTCTCCCCTCCTGTCCCTTAGTGCTCTCCCTTGGACCCTGTCCCTCTCTAGTTCCCCCTTGGTGGTCCTCTCACTCCCCCCTCTCCCACCTTAGTGTTCTTCTCACTCCCCACTCTCCCCCCCTTTAGTGGTCCTCCCTCCCCCCCCCGTTAACGGTCCTCCCTCTCCCCCCCTCAGTTGTTCTCCCTCCACCCCCTCCTTAGTGGCCCTCCCTCCCCCCCCCTCTCCCCAACCCCTTAGTGGTGCTCTCACCCCCTCTTAGTGGCCCTCCCCCCTTAGTGGTGGTTCCCCCACATGGTGGTTCTCCCAACCCCCCTTAGTGATCCTTCCACTCTTTCCCCCCATAGTGGTCCTTCCCCTCCCCCCTTGGTGGTCATTCCTCCCTGTTTAGCCTCCTACCTATGTAGCGCGGCCTAGTGCAGTGAGCACTTGCTGTCAGTCCGCTGGCGGCCGCGTGCAGGAAACAGAAGCTCCTGTACCGCGGTCCACGACGACCGGCCACGCTTCCCTCCTGCCGGTCACTCAAATCTGGCGCCCCCCGGGCCTGTGTGCCCTAGGCACCTGCCTAAGTCGCCAATAGAATGCGCCGGCCCTGATAGAATATATACATAGAAAAGCCAGATTAGACTTTGCCAAAAAACATCTTTAAAAAAAAGCAAACCCAGTTCTGGAACAGCATTCTTTGGACAGATGAAACTAAAATCAACCTGTACCAGAATGATGGGAAGAAAAAAGTATTGAGAAGGCTTGGAATGGCAGATGATCAGAAGCATACCACATCGCCTGTAAAACACGGTAGAGGCAGTGTGATTGCATGGACATAATAGGAATAAACTAAACCAATACTAAGATAGGTAATGTATGAGGCGGCAACCTAAAAATAGGGTTCCCTCTAAGCCCTATAGACAAAGGTAATACACAAGACACAATAGAAAAAGGTTGCGCCAAAGCTGGCTATGGTGCTACTAAAATAAACAAAGTCCAGAGAATAATAGTAGATCTCTTCTTCCTGCAATTGAACACTTTGTATCAGACGTATTTGCACTCATATCTTTTTCTCTCTTTACATACGGATCCTGAAAACCGTCTTCATTTGACCCATAGAGAGAATATTCCTCCACAAAAGCTGTCGGTGCCCCATCAGGCCCAACTTGACACTTTGCTTTGATTGCATGGACATGCATGGCTTCCAATGGCACTGGGTCACTAGTGTTTATTAATGATGTGACATAAGATAGAAGCAGCTGGATGATTTTTAAAGTGTTTAGGGATATATTGTCTGCTCAGATTCAGCCAAATTCAGCAAAGTTGATTGGACAGCGCCTCACTTTCCTGATGGACAGTGAACCAAAACATACTGTGAAGGCCACGCAGGAGTTTTTTAAGGTAAAGAAGTGGAATACTCTGCAATGGCCTAGTCAATCACCTGATCGAGCATGTATTTCACTTGCTGAAGACAAAACATAAGGCAGAAAGACCACGAACAAACAACTGACGACAGCTGCAATAAAGTCCTGGCAAAGTATCACAAAGGAGGAAACACAGCGTTTGGTGATGCCCATGCATTCCAGACTTCAAGCCATTGTTATGGTACTTTTTAGCAGTAAACCAAAATGTTTAAATGTCTATCTGTTCCTGTCCAAATTAAAGAAAATTGAATTGCGTATATACGCTGAAGTAATTCAGTCTGACACACGGAGTTCAGGTTAAAATAACTTCGAGGAAATTTATTGGCAAGTGAAGCAAGAGCGGGCTCGCAGGCCCTTTTAAGAGGCATTTTGCGTCATCATTGATTATCAAGATATCAGTAAATACACATCATTAATTGGATTAATTGTTAAGTGTCTGGATTAGTGTCCACCTATCAATATAATTAATTGGCTCAAAAACTAAGTGGTTAGCTACGTGTCCACCCACCGAGAGGTGGTATTGTTTTGGACACGGGTGGGGACAAGGGGCTCAAGCGCCATCTTCCCGAGCATGAGGTTTACTCGGTGGAAAGGGGGGCTTGAGCGTCATTTTACACAGTCAGTGATGTCAGGTCTTGTGGTCAGGTGCAAGGTCTCTTATGAATAGAACATTTCATTACTACAGTGTTCTCATGGCCTTCAAATTATACTATGTTGCGAGTTAGGGGAAATTCAGCAGTTTCTGAGTTAGTCATGTCTTTATAGAAAATACAGTCTTTGTCCATTGTGTTAGATGTGCTGGGAAATTCTGTCATGTAATGTAGTTTTAAAATGGAGAAGTCAGGTTATGAGGACAAAATGGAGGATGTGTCACAGTATGAGGTTAAAATGGAGTTAGTGCAATAATTCAATACAAGTTCAATAAAGATTTTTAATAATTCTACATCAGTCCCCCCTATGAAATGTTAGATTCTAAGAGATAAAACTTTATTTGTTAGTACCAGAAGACGTGTTAGCCCAAAGGCACAGAAACCTCGTGGCCGCTAGCTAGGTGTTAATGCAAAGTGCAAGACTGTCCCTGATTCTGACCCTAATAGGCTAACTCATCGTCAGTATGGCTCTCGAGCACTTCACACCCATGGGTGGCCCATGGTGGCTTGTCCACCACTTCTCCACACGGGGCCTTTACCATTCACTGACAGATGCTGTCCCTAAACTGGTCCCTTCCTAGAACTCTCGCACTTTATCAACGAAAGGGATAGTTTGCAGCGGCAAGCAGGGTGAGTTGAGATCCTGGAAATCTTGGTCATCAACTTCAAGATGGGTGAAAGTGGGTGCCGCTTGGTCAACAGTCTTCGTGAGGGATTTTCTCAGACAAGGGAAGACACAACAAAAGAGAAGAGCAAAGATAAAAAGAAAAATTAGTATTGCCATACCAATATGCATTAAAGCCTTTTGCCAACCTGTCATCCAACCAAACCATCTGTCCCAGGGATCTTTTATCCCAGAATTCCTTTTCAACTCTTCAGAGAGGTCATTTAATTTCGCTATGGCTAATGTAACTTTACCATTAGGGCCTGTGTTTTCTGGGATGTAAGTACAACATGTCATGGTGTCGGGCAAAATTTTACATACTCCTCCTTTTTCGGCTAGGATCATATCTAGGGCCATTCTATTCTGGAAGGCCATTTGGGATGTGGCCTGCAACTGTTCGGCTAATCCCTGGAGGGCATCTCTGGTATAATTAACAAAACGCTGTTGGTTGTAATAAATGTAATTTATCCAATTTAAATTCTTGTTTGCGGTAACTATGGTAAAAAGTGATTCAAATCCTGCAGCAACTTCATCTCTTGCTTTAAATTCATTGGGCACCCCCCTAGGCACTCCAATGGCATCAATATAAATGTGAGGATCAAAACTTCCTTTTACTGGGGCTTCACGCTTAACCTTAGTGTGGCTGGACTCATGGGTGTTGAGGTGTGTGTCAGAGATAATGTGTATGGGCATAATGGCCTTAGCCAAAGTACACTCCCCCCACCATTCCGTGTCCATTCTGGATCTTAGCTGTAAATCCCCACACAACCAGTAAATGTCTCCTAGTGACCTAGTATGGTGTTGTAACAGGTGCACAGGAACAGATCTGTAGGTAGCGCAATAACCTTTAGAAAAGTTACCCATAAATTTACCGATCCCATCATACATGGTGTAACAAGTGTAATTACCTTTATATACGGTAATACCATCAGGGGGTTTGACATCTTTGGCTAGAAGAGGATACTCTGTTGTCCATGCTTGACATATGGACCTGTTAAACTTGTAGTGATAGGCAAAAAGACTCAAAACACATTCTTCTATATCTACTGGCAGGATTAAAGGCACAGTGCCCAGATGAGGCCGGGCACCGCCACACACATAGCATGCTGTTTTGTTATGCTTGTTGGCATTATATTTCATCCATTCTAACCATAGGTTAACATCATTAAAACCTGTTTCAGCGGCCATGGTATCTTCAAAGGTGGGGTTAGCAATGGCCATCATGTCCTTAAAGGACTGGATGTGTGGTTTTAATGGGTTTGTGACCATATGAGTAGCTCCTTGCCACTCAGAAGAATTACACATATCTTTAAGGTAGAAATGCCCTAATTTATAATAGGAACCCTTTTTCCAATACATTCCCATTACATACTGATCTGCATCTCTTGGGCTTGGATGCTCAATATTTAGGATTAATTTCATTGGTGTGCCTCCTCCAGGCTTTCTCAGAGTCATTCTTTGAAGGAGGGATCTACCATGGTCATCTACTTTAGATAAGGCACTTTTTGGTTTGTAACCCCAGGCAGGCCCGGCATTCCATCCCGCCGCCCCCCAATGGTCACAATTGTGCCCCCATTGTCTGTCAACTACACAAACATATGGGTCTTTTGCATGAGGGATATCTCTATAGATATTCTGGATTTGCGATGTAGGGAATGGGCATTCTACGATGTCACAATAATCAAAGGTATAGGTAGCCACGTAGGTACATGATGAATTATACCAGAAGCATCTTTAGTGATGGCTACTTGCTGGGCCTTAATTAGACTAATTAAGGAGACAATGTACCAGAGGTACATGGTTGTGCGGTATCTGCTTCCTCTGGGGCAGGAGATTTCTTGCAGTGGGAAGCGTGGATCCAATGTGGCCTGCCGGCCAATTTGACGGAGGTTGCGGTAATCAGGAGAACTTGGAATGGCCCGTCAAATCTTGGTTCCAGGGTGTTTTTCCGCACAAACTTCTTGACCAGAACCCAATCTCCGGGAAGCAGGTTGTGGGTACCTGTGTCCAAATCGGGATCTGGAATTGAAGAGAAAACTTGGGCATGTATTTTGTTCAAGGCACTTGCAAGTTCAGTTACATAGTCTACTAAAACATCAGATTGAAGCTGTAACTGCTGCGGATAATAACAACCTAGCCTGGGTGCTGTCCCAAATAGAATTTCATATGGGGATAACGAGTGCTTCCCTCTAGGTGTGTGCCTAACGCTGAACAAAGCTATTGACAGGCTTTCTGGCCAGGGCATCTTTGTTTCTTGTGACATTTTTAACATTCTGGCTTTTAGAGTGCCGTTCATGCGCTCTACTTTACCGCTACTTTGTGGGTGGTAAGGGGTGTGGAAGGCTAGGGTCACCCCCAGAGCAGTCCAAATTTCTTTAGTCACTGTTGCTGTAAAAGCTGGGCCCTGATCACTTTCAATGACTTCTGGAAGTCCAAATCTACATACAATATCTGTAAGTAGGCGTCTTGCGGTTGTTTTTGCAGTGATATTGGCCACTGGGTAGGCTTCTGGCCAGCCTGAGAACATGTCCACTATTACTAGTGCATATTCATGAGGCCCACTCTTGGGCATTTGGATATGGTCAATTTGAATTCTCTGGAACGGGTACATGGGTTTTGCCAGGTGTTTTGAAGGCACCTTAATTGGTTTTCCTGGGTTGCATTTTGCACAAATGACACAGGCCCTGCAGAAGCTGCTGATCAATGTTGTGATTCCAGGTGCTTCATAATACTTTTGAATGAGGGCGGCCATTAGGTCTTTTGACAGATGTGCAGGCCCATGTGCCCATTGGACGACAGCTGGATATAAATTTCTTGGAAGGCAAAATTTAGAGTTGTTGTAGTATATTCCGTCCTTTAGGACAGCTCCTTTCTTCTTCCATTTCTGGATTTCTTCAGGGGTAATTGCAGCTTGCTGTTCTCGCAAAATTCTTAGATCAGTAGGAAGAGTTTGCAAAGTAAAGATAGGAACTTCTTCTTCTTGTCCGGACACTTCTTCATCCACTTCCTGCAAATCTCTGGCCGCTTGCTTAGCAGTCTGATCAGCCAAATGGTTGCCCTTTGCTTCATCTGTATCCAACTTCCCATGGGCCTTGACTTTCAAAACGGCCACTTCTTCAGGGAGTAGGAGGGCATCCATTAGTTCCTTGATTGCAGAGCTGTGTTTGACTGGTGTACCGGCGGTGGTAAGAAATCCTCTTGTCTTCCAAATGAGGCCGAAGTCATGTGCCACACCCAGAGCATATCTTGAATCTGTATAGATGTTGGCACGCTTTCCTTCGGCAATTTTGCATGCTGAGGTCAGGGCTTGTAATTCAGCTTCTTGCGCAGACATTGCTGGCGGTAAAGATGATGACTTGATAACTTCATCTGTTGTGGTTACGGCATATCCTGTGTGGTATTTTCCTTCTTCATCAGCATACCTTGAACCGTCCACAAACAGAGTAAAATCCGGATCTGGTAATGGATTCTCATGCACAGTTGGTAAGTGCACTGTTTCCATTTTCATTTGTTCAAAACAGTCATGAGGTGTTTCTGGGTCATAATCATTCACTATGACCAGGTCTTGAAATTCTTTTTCCAGGAAATGCCGTGGCCATGCTTCAAGAAGATCAGTTGCTGGGTATTTGGCAATACCATTTTCCTGTAGCTGTGATTCATCCATGGTGGCCCATAATTTTGCCATGGGCCCAAGATCATTCCATGATTTTGTTTTCAACTTGGTAACGGGGATATGTGGAATAGCAGTATCCCAATGGCGGTACAGGTAATTGAGTTCTGGGGGCAGTTGGATCAGGACCACGCTGTTGCCTTCAGAGTCACAGTAGAAATCTTGGGCAGTGAGCTTCACCTCTATCCAGTGATAAAGCTCATCTTCATAGCAAGGTTCAGGAGTAATATTTGGCTTGTACCACATGGTACAGAAGGCATAATCCGGGCCTTCACAGAGAGGTGTCTTGTCTTTATAAAATGTCAAATCTGGATGCATTCTCTTGATACACCCACAGAGAAGGTAGATGTAGGTTTCATCCGTGACAAACCCATAGTAGATACCCCCCTCAGGGAGTGGAAGAAGAGTGGATGGGTTAAGAACTTGACATCTTTGTATAGAAATGTTGTCAGGCAGAAGAAGATGACATTGTAGACGCAGGTGTCTAGCAGGAGACACGTGCTTGAGCTGGACTTGGTTGATAATGGCAGAGATGTCATGAGGGGCCAAAACAACCAAAGGGTGGCCAAGGACCAGGTCAGAAGTTCTTTCAATGAGTTCTCTTGCGGCAAAAACAGCCCTAAGGCAGGAAGGGGTCCCTCTGGCCACAATGTCCAGTTGACATGAGAAATATCCAATAGGCCTCTGGCGGCCTCTTAAGTCATTAGTTTGGGTAAGAACTCCTGTAGCATGGCCTTGTCTTTCAGAGACAAATAATTTGAAAGGTTTGGTATAATCTGGTAGGCCCAAGGCAGGAGCAGAAGCAATGGCACGTTTAAGAGATTTGAAGTTATCCAGAGCTTCATTGGTCAGGCAGAATGGGTCTGACTTGAGTGCATCATAGAGAGGTTGCATAAGCAGAGAGGCTTCTGGGATCCATGCTCTGCAGTAGGAAATGAGGCCTAAGAAGGCATGAAGAGATTTTGAAGTCCTTGGAGGTGGGATATCCAGAACTGCTCTGACTCGGTCCCGAGTGAGATGTCTGGTACCTTGAGATAGGCAATGTCCAAGGAAAATTACTGAAGGTTGGCAGAATTGCAGCTTGAGAAGTGAAGCCTTGCATCCTTGTTCTGCCAAATAGCAAAGGAGACTAATTGAACACTTTTCAGTAGTGGGTATATCATCTCCACAGAGCAGTAAATCATCCACATACTGGAGTAAGACAACTTCCGGGTGTTCAGCTTGCCATGGGTCAAGGATGGTACACATGGCCTTTGCAAATTGACTTGGAGAATTTTGTGCCCCTTGGGGCATGACAGTCCAGGTATACTGTTGCATTTCGTGGGTGAAAGCAAACAGGTATTGACAGGATGGATCCAGTGGAACACTGAAAAAGGCATTAGCCAGGTCAATGACTGTGAAATACTTTGCTGATGGTAGGACTCCAGAGAGCAGAGTGTGAGGGTTTGGTAAAAGAGGGGTGTCCAGGACAGTTGCTTCATTGACAGCACGGAGATCCTGAACCATCCTGTACTTCTCTGGCTCACCTTTTGGAGTTTTCTTCTTCACAGGAAATAATGAAGTATTACATTCTGATTTACATTTCACTAGAGCACCCTTCTCCAGGAGTGCTTTGATTTGAATAGAAATGGCTGCAGCCTGTGCTGGCTTTAGAGGGTATTGTGGTTTTCTTGGTAACTTAGCTCCTGGAATGAGCTTTACCACCACAGGTGGGACATTTAGGTGACCTATGTCCTCTGGGCCTGAGGGCCATAACTTAGCAGGCACCTGTGTTTTTAACACATCTGGGAAATTGGACCTCGGTTCTGCTGCTTCCCTACGGGGTTCTTCTAATTGCAGCATCAGAGGTAGGGAGCACAAGGCTGAGGTGTCTGAAACAGATAGAGGTGTAGACATTTCTACTTGTCCATCTGGGGTGAAGGTTATAGATGCCTGCAGGCGTGAGAGGACATCAGCGCCTAACAGGTTAATTGGGCATGTGGAGGATACTACAAAACGAGCAAGCAGGCTTGTGCCAACTCGTAGTGGGGTTGTTAAAGGACTGTGTCTTGGTTGGCCATCCACTCCAACACAAGAGACATCAATATTTGACAGGAAAGATGGGTCTGGCAGGTCTTGTTCTCGTAGAACACTTCGGGCTGCACCTGTGTCAACAAGAAATGTGGTTGGTTGGCCTTCAATGGGTAAAGTCACTGTGGCAAGTGGCCCCCCCCTATCCCCTGTAGACACTGCCATGACAGGGGTTAATGACACAGGCTTGCCAATTTCCTAATCATCTGGTTCCTCAACAATTAGAACCGTTTTCTCGGCCTTAGGGGCCGGGGCAGGCTTGGACGGCTTTCTGGGCTCTCCTGGTTCTCTTCTAGGTTCTGGGCAATCATTTCTGAAATGTCCTTTAGCCTTGCAATTAAAACAAAATCCATCCTCTGGTTTAGTGCCCCTGGGGACAGGGGTAGTGCGGGACACCATGAGAGGAGTTGAACTGGGCCTCTTGGGGGTCTGGGCTGATTCCAAACCTCTAGCAACTAGGAGTAGAGTATCCAGGGGGACAACATTATATTCAGGGCGAGCAGCAATGATTCCCTTGCGTATGGAATCTTTAACACCTTGGACAAACGCACCTGACAGCATTTGTGAATGAATTTTGTCAGTAAGATCAAATCCCAAATCTGTAAACATTTGATACAGTCTTGCATGAAACCTTTCCACTGATTCTCCTTTGTCTTGCACAACATCAGTAAGGCCAGCAGCCTGATCTGCAAGTTTGTCCTTAGCCCAATCTTTCAATTGGTTGCAAAAAGTTACTCCGGAGGGGTAATCAACATCACTTGTAAGCAGATCTGTACTGAGGTGGCGGGCCATGCTGGGCCAATATGCATCCCCTGCTTTAATAGCACAAATGCTCAGTAAGTCACGCCATGCGGCGGAATAAGTCTTTTGAATCTGAACTATCCCTCGGTAAAAAGGCATAGGCTGCTTTTCTGGGTCAGGGAGAGATTTCATTAAAGCACTAGCTTGTGTGGGGTTAAAGGCAACATATTTAGGAGGGGCCCGTTCTCCCCGACCCTTATGGCCGAAGGGATCATCAATAGAACGGTGGGCCGAGACTCCGGCAGCCTCCAATGAATCCTGGGATACCCTGTCATCCTCTTCCTCCTCTATTTCTACGATCTGGGCCCTTCTACGTGAGGGGCCCGCTTGAGGTGACAGAACCGGGGGATGGGAGGGAGTCCCAGATGCGGGGGTGGCGAGTGGGTCATAGTCTTGGGATAGGTAATCACCGGGAAGCAGGGGTGCTGAATGGCTGGGGGCCGCCATATTGGAGGCGGGGAAGGAAGTTGCATTGGGGTTAGGGGAAGAAGCGGCGGCCATATTGGATGTGGGCACATCCGGGGCAGACTGTGCCGGACTGGGCATGACCGGAACCTGGGGAGTGGCTTGGGGAAAGGGGTATGGATAATTTGGATAGGGCATGGACATGGGGTATGGGAAGGGGTATGGCCAAGCCATCTGGGTGGGGGCTGGGGCGGAACCTGGAGAGGGCAGGAGAGCTGGGTAGGGATTAGGGAAGGGGGTGGGAACCTGGGCCGTGATAGGGGCGGGCAAGGGAGAGGACGGAGAGGGATCAGGAGAGGCGGGTGTAGAAGGAGGAGCCGGAGTGGGTTCAGCAAGATTGACGGTAGCAAGGGAGGAGGGATTAGCAAACTGGGCAGATGCAGATGGGAGGGTAGGATTATCAACGGAGAGAGAGCGTAGGGAAGGAATAGCAGATGAAATGTTAGGATTAGATACAGAAGGTGGTACGGGGATGGATGAGGATGATGGGAATGTTAAGGATGGAGAAGGGGAAAAGAAAGATCCATCAGAATTCAGGACCGGGCAAACGGGGGAGGTGACGGGATGGGTGTTGGGAGGATTGGGAGTGGGGAACATAGTCAGCTGGCAATCACCCATTGCTGACTGAACCTTGGGGATAGACATCTCCTGGGCGCCATTTTGGGGCGCTGGCTGAGGGAATGCCCCAGCAACACAGTTATTATGATACACAAACAATTTCACACCCTTGTGAATTATTTCCTCCTCAACCCAACCTTCTTGCTGAATAGCCTTCGCTACTCTGTACCATGCTTCAGCTGTCTTTAATAAATCATTATTTGCAAGCTTGCCTTTCTTCTCTGTCAGTAACCTACGCCAGCTTTCTGGCTGCAATCTACCACATGACGGCACAGCAATTTTACATACTTTAGCAATCTTTTCAACACCTTTAACCATCTCCTCACCCTCTCTGTCTTCAACTAAATCACATGCTAGCCAGCCCTTACTGGGCTTACTCAACTCCTGTCCCATATTCCCCCCTCCCCCTACACCAGCGTCCTAGATATAGGGAAAGAAAAGGAAATTTGAACAAGAACGTCTACAATGCTTGACTGCCACTCGAGAAAGGTGGGTCCCTCTCAAGTGCGTCTTCCCAAAACGTAGACTAGTCACGGAATCCGCCTACCCGGGGTGGTAGACACGGATTGGAGCGAGGTGAGAAGTGTGTGACCAATCACTTCTCTATCAAGAGGAATGGGAGTGGATAGTGTAATAGTACAGGAAGTGTAGAAAAGGTAAAAAGGTAAGGAAAAATCCTTAGAGACAGACACAGGAGTTTGAATGACTCCTAATTAAACAAACAAGACAACAATACAGTTGAAATACAGTGCATGCATCACAGTTCAAATAAAATCAGCAGTAATTCCTTTCCTTTACTCGTGTGACCGAAGTCACCTCCCTCAATCTCGTAGTGTCCCCGCTCGGAGAACGACTTCCTCAAGTCTCACTACCAGCGGCCAAGGATAACAGCTAACACCGGTCCGAAATCCATATGCCTCCCTCGTTACAGCAGTTCACTAATAGTGGCCACCTCTATCCTCACCCTTGTAGTGCCCCTATGAAACCCACTCATAAGTCCCACTACTCCGTGGTGATGAAGACAGCAATGCCTGCCCGAATTCACGCACCACAAATAACACCGGAATGACTCCAACTCAGCGCTCAAAGCTGGAGGGTACCACTTCTCTGCAAGCAGAGCTACGTGCACAATGAAGCTAGCTAGGCTACCAAAGTGACACCAGAAGGATCACAGGAAACCATGAGTCTACACAGTATCCACAGTTCCAACACACCTCTTTTTCCATACAGCCACAGCCACGAGGCTCCTAAAAGAGGTAAACAGGCAAAGAAGACCCCCAGGAAAACTTCCACAGGTCAACCCCCCTTTTTCCCTACAGCCACAGCCACGTGGCTCCTAAAAGGAGTAAACAGGCAACCGGACTCCAGGCAAATCCCCCGGGTCCACCCCCCCTTTATCCCAAAAGGGGCAACAGACAAACACAGGACCCCCAGGCAAGCTACCACGGGTCCACCCCCCTTTATCCCAAAAGGGGAAACAGATAAACACTCAGCCCGGGCACTCAAACTAGACCATGCCAATACAGACACACCCAGGCAACAGATAGACTAAATGCAGGTAAGCAAATGAGTAACGAGACCCCGGGCAAGATATTACCTGTCTTTGATGTCCTCCCGGGAAGCAGTCACAGACACGTGGACGGGTCAATCAAAGGGGCCGGAACATACCGGTGGCTCTGCAGAAGTCTCTACCGTGTACCTGGAGGTGATCAATCTCCTTTCCTTCCCCCCGGATTCCTCCGTCCAACTGCGTCTTCCTTAGGACGGCTCACCGGCCAGACATAGCCCGGGGCCCCACGTTGGGCGCCAAAGTTGTTATGGTACTTTTTAGCAGTAAACCAAAATTTTTAAATGTCTATCTGTTCCTGTCCAAATTAAAGAAAATTGAATTGCGTATATACGCTGAAGTAATTCAGTCTGACACACGGATTTCAGGTTAAAATAACTTCGAGGAAATTTATTGGCAAGTGAAGCAAGAGCGGGCTCGCAGGCCCTTTTAAGAGGCATTTTGCGTCATCATTGATTATCAAGATATCAGTAAATACACATCATTAATTGGATTAATTGTTAAGTGTCTGGATTAGTGTCCACCTATCAATATAATTAATTGGCTCAAAAACTAAGTGGTTAGCTACGTGTCCACCCACCGAGAGGTGGTATTGTTTTGGACACGGGTGGGGACAAGGGGCTCAAGCGCCATCTTCCCGAGCATGAGGTTTACTCGGTGGAAAGGGGGGCTTGAGCGTCATTTTACACAGTCAGTGATGTCAGGTCTTGTGGTCAGGTGCAAGGTCTCTTATGAATAGAACATTTCATTACTACAGTGTTCTCATGGCCTTCAAATTATACTATGTTGCGAGTTAGGGGAAATTCAGCAGTTTCTGAGTTAGTCATGTCTTTATAGAAAATACAGTCTTTGTCCATTGTGTTAGATGTGCTGGGAAATTCTGTCATGTAATGTAGTTTTAAAATGGAGAAGTCAGGTTATGAGGACTGTAACGGAGCTCCGTGTACTCCGACCGAGTACCCTCCGTTGATGGATGCTCCTAGCGCTCTCAGAGGACTCCAAGAACTGCAGACGACACCACAACCACCGCAGGCTCCACAACCGCCGTAGCTTAACTGGAGCCGCGCCGTCTTCCTTCCACCCTGGATCGGCTTCTGTCCTCCAGGACCGTGTGGGGAAGACCTCTCCTCCAGGAGAGCGTATCCGGAACAAGCTCTTACAAGAGCTAAGTGATTAAGAGCTCAGGGGAATATGCAGCGCATAGCAATCCCCAGTGTGATATAGCAGTTCCCTCCAATAACGAGACAAGGCTACGTATTGAGGGTCAGAAGAGGTCTCTGGACTGGAACACCCAGCCTGCTTTTTATTTGGATAAGGTACACACAGGACACTCCCAGGGGGAGGATGAAATTAACCAATAACAGCATAGTACAGCCCACAGGTTCCCTCCCCTCAGATAAACAGTTAAACCAATTATTACATACAATAAAAATACAGTTTTTACACACACACACTGTAACTTTAAAACCATACATCCAATTTCAATAAAAGTTGCATATTCAGACTCAGCATACATCAAACATAAACACTTCCAAAAATCAGCCAAATCCCTCCAGTGGATCAAAAGTTAGCTGGAAGTCCTTTATGACCGACCGCAAGCACAATTTCCTGCCCAAAACAGTTCCATAGATTTGGGCTGTGCGGTCGGTCAATTTCATGCGAAAAAAACGACTAAGTCCCATTTCGAACGGGACTTAGTCTCTGGAGCTGCAAGTTCCGTATGGGAGAAGGTAAGGGTCAGCGGTGTTCGGCAAAATGTGTAGCCGATTTCAGTTCCACAGAATCTTTAGCATACACCGCTGACCGCATTCGAGGAAACCAAGATGGCCGCCGCCACGTGCAATTGACCGGCAGTAACCTCACAGCCTGGGAGGTAAATTGCCTGCACACTTTAACTTCTGGGTGGTCTGCCTGTGTGGTACTTGGTTCAGTAAGCCCTATTTACTGAACCAAGTGGGGGAAAGCCAGGAACAAGTTATTTTACCGGTCTGGGGACATAGTCTTAAAGGGGCATTGTTCAGCAAAGTCACAATATGTCCCCAGACGGTTCTTAAAGGGCCATACACACCCAATAAATGTTAATAAGTTTTCAGGAGCACAATCTTCCAGGGGCCATAGTCATGAGGCAGGAGGCTGGCAAACATGCTTCTCCACAATCCAGGGAAGCAGGGCAATTTCTCATTTAAAGGGCCAGTTACAAATAGCGATTTGTAACACATCTCCCCTTTGGGGGGAAGACTAACCAGGCACCTGACCTTCTGTCGGTCAGTGCCTCCGTTAGTCGATCCACCAACCCACAATAAACAGATGTCCGAGTAGCCCCCCCACAACATCAAAGTACAGGAACAGCCCACCCACAACACACAGTCACTGCACCTGGGTATTTGGCTGTGGTAATGAGGCCACATGCCGAGGGTACTTGAAGGGCAGAGGCCAACTGCACTCTGCCCAGATGCCAGCTCTTCTGCTGGGGTAGCCTGCAGGACATCAGGCTCTGGACCAGGGACAAAGGTAGGGCAGAGGCCGACTGCACTCTGCCCAGCTGCCAGCTCTTCTGCTGGGGTAGCCTGCAGGACATCAGGCTCTGGACCAGGGAAAAAGGTAGGGCAGAGGCCGACTGCACTCTGCCCAGCTGCCAGCTCTTCTGCTGGGGTAGCCTGCAGGACATCAGGCTCTGGACCAGGGACAAAGGTAGGGCAGAGGCCGACTGCACTCTGCCCAGCTGCCAGCTCTTCGGCTGGGGTAGCCTGCGGGACATCCGGCTCTGGACCAGGGACAAAGGTAGGGCAGAGGCCGACTGCACTCTGCCCAGCTGCCAGCTCGTCTGCTGGGATGCTTGGGACATAGTCCGGCTCAGTAGCCAAGGGAACATGGACGTCAGTAGGGGTTAACATTGCCTCTGTTAACTCTGGTGCCACGCTAGGAGTTACCTGGGGAGGGGAATTTGTACTTACCCCCTCCTCTGGGTGTCCCGGTGAGGGTAGTTGGGGATCTGGAAAGGCTGTCCAGCATCCCTGTAGGTCAGGCACAGAGACCACGGTCCCATCTGCGCCGTCTGGGGGATTGGTGTCTCCCCTTGTTAGGGTAAGCTGCCGCTGGGGAGAGGGGGTGCTGTGCTCCTTTCCCGGAAACACAGGCTGCCGCTGGAGAGGGAGACCGCCTGTCTCCACTCCCGTAACATTGTCCTGTTGCTGTAGAGAGGGACCAACTGTCTCTGCTCTCTGTAGGACACACTGCTGCTGGGGGGGAGGGTCGGCGCCTTCGGCCCCCTGGGGTACACACTGCCGCTGGAGAGGGAGACCGCCTGTCTCCACTCCCTTACCATTGTCCTGTTGCTGTAGAGAGGGACCAACTGTCTCTGCTCTCTGTAGGACACACTGCTGCTGGGGGGGAAGGACGGCACCTTCGGCCCCCTGGGGTACACACTGCCGCTGGAGAGGGAGACCGCCTGTCTCCACTCCCTTACCATTGTCCTGTTGCTGTAGAGAGGGACCAACTGTCTCTGCTCTCTGTAGGACACACTGCTGCTGGGGGGGAAGGACGGCACCTTCGGCTCCCTGACACTCACTCTGGGGTTGGGGATCTTCCCAGTTAACCTCTACGATATCCTTCCAGCTGAAGGGCTCTAGACCTGGTTCTGCTTGTCGGGTAGGTTGGGGCTGCACGGAGCTGAGCAGGCGTAGGTAGTCTTGCTCCAGCTCCCACTCCCTTGTTACCAGGTGGGTCATGTCTTCTCTCACCTCGCGTTCGTCAGCCCAGACATACATGCCCATCCGGTAGTCGTAGATGTCCCAAAACCTAGACTCCTCCGTGCTGCCGAAATCAAGATCCTCCTCCATGGCATCCTGAAGTAGACCAGGACCATCATAATCATCCCCCTCCGGTAGGTCGTGCTCGGCCGTCCAGGGAGTGAGTCGAATGGTATGCCACCAGAGGGCCTGGTATGCGTTGTCTAGCCCGATCTCTCGCCATACCAGGGTCTCCAGTCTTGCCACCCACTCATCTAGGGGCTGCTCCCCCAATAGACATATTCGCATTGCCACACGCTTCTGTAGCCGCTGCTCATCACTGGGGAGGCCCTCACCTCGCCGCCACTGGGCATCTTCCAGGGCATCATACCAGAGTTCCCTTCTGGCTGCATCCCTGTAATCTGCGGCCTCCTTCTCCTCCTCATCATGGAACGCTGTCCGCAAACCAGCTGATTCCATCCTGTTGTAGCCAGGGGCGCTGCCCAATGGCTAGCGTTGCCCTCAATTGTAACTCCAAACGTTACCAGTGTCTCTGAGCTGCTTCTCCTCGCACTAGGACGCCATCCCACCGCTGCCACCAATGTAACGGAGCTCCGTGTACTCCGACCGAGTACCCTCCGTTGATGGATGCTCCTAGCGCTCTCAGAGGACTCCAAGAACTGCAGACGACACCACAACCACCGCAGGCTCCACAACCGCCGTAGCTTAACTGGAGCCGCGCCGTCTTCCTTCCACCCTGGATCGGCTTCTGTCCTCCAGGACCGTGTGGGGAAGACCTCTCCTCCAGGAGAGCGTATCCGGAACAAGCTCTTACAAGAGCTAAGTGATTAAGAGCTCAGGGGAATATGCAGCGCATAGCAATCCCCAGTGTGATATAGCAGTTCCCTCCAATAACGAGACAAGGCTACGTATTGAGGGTCAGAAGAGGTCTCTGGACTGGAACACCCAGCCTGCTTTTTATTTGGATAAGGTACACACAGGACACTCCCAGGGGGAGGATGAAATTAACCAATAACAGCATAGTACAGCCCACAGGTTCCCTCCCCTCAGATAAACAGTTAAACCAATTATTACATACAATAAAAATACAGTTTTTACACACACACACTGTAACTTTAAAACCATACATCCAATTTCAATAAAAGTTGCATATTCAGACTCAGCATACATCAAACATAAACACTTCCAAAAATCAGCCAAATCCCTCCAGTGGATCAAAAGTTAGCTGGAAGTCCTTTATGACCGACCGCAAGCACAATTTCCTGCCCAAAACAGTTCCATAGATTTGGGCTGTGCGGTCGGTCAATTTCATGCGAAAAAAACGACTAAGTCCCATTTCGAACGGGACTTAGTCTCTGGAGCTGCAAGTTCCGTATGGGAGAAGGTAAGGGTCAGCGGTGTTCGGCAAAATGTGTAGCCGATTTCAGTTCCACAGAATCTTTAGCATACACCGCTGACCGCATTCGAGGAAACCAAGATGGCCGCCGCCACGTGCAATTGACCGGCAGTAACCTCACAGCCTGGGAGGTAAATTGCCTGCACACTTTAACTTCTGGGTGGTCTGCCTGTGTGGTACTTGGTTCAGTAAGCCCTATTTACTGAACCAAGTGGGGGAAAGCCAGGAACAAGTTATTTTACCGGTCTGGGGACATAGTCTTAAAGGGGCATTGTTCAGCAAAGTCACAATATGTCCCCAGACGGTTCTTAAAGGGCCATACACACCCAATAAATGTTAATAAGTTTTCAGGAGCACAATCTTCCAGGGGCCATAGTCATGAGGCAGGAGGCTGGCAAACATGCTTCTCCACAATCCAGGGAAGCAGGGCAATTTCTCATTTAAAGGGCCAGTTACAAATAGCGATTTGTAACAAGGACAAAATGGAGGATGTGTCACAGTATGAGGTTAAAATGGAGTTAGTGCAATAATTCAATACAAGTTCAATAAAGATTTTTAATAATTCTACATCACCATCACTGCCTGCAAAGAATTCTCGACAAAGTATAAAAAAAAATTTACATTTTATTTATGATTGTGTTAATTTGTCCAATTTCGATTTGAGTCCCTGAAATAAGGGGACTGTGTATGAGAATGTTTGCAATTCCTAAATATTTCATATAATATTTTGGTTCAACCCCTTGAATTGAAGCAGAGAGTTTTCAATTTAATTACATCTCAATTGTTTCATTTGATATCCATTATGATTGCGTACAGAGCCAAAATTATGAAAATTGTGTCCAAATATATATGCCATTGTGAGGAACGATGTGTATTTAAGATTTTGGAGATGTATTTTTAAAAAAAAATACTTTCAGACCATTATATTTCAGTTATAGAAATGTGTTGCATGATATTTTTGTAATGGAAAAGAACATATCATAATAGAATATATATTTTAGAGGCATTTTTAGCTAATCCAGGCAGGTATAGTGACTCACAGAATTTGCCACATACTAGTGATCTGTAAGGAATTACATGATATCCTCACAGATATTTGTTGTGCAGTTGCTCCGGGAAGTGACTGACTGTGCTCTAAGATACATAGCAATACAGCAAATGCGTGTATAAGGAATATTTACCTGACACACCCTGGGAGGTGCGATTATACAGTAAGGATACAGTAAGCAGCACAGGAAATCAGACAGTCAAACCTCAAAATCTTATATCTGGAGGGTATATTATTTGTCATTCAGGAGCTGATCTATGATTCGTAAGAGATATCTGATATTAACTCTTTTATTCCCAGAATGGTACCTGTCATTTCACTTGTATAGAACTAACTATTGGTATAGCCAATATTTCCTATATCTTCTCATACTCATGGCGTGGGGCTACATGTAGAAGCAGAAAGAATGCTAAAATAATAAGATGTCTTTTTAATCCCTTAATGGCCTAAAGAGTAAGCAAATCTTCTATGTTAGTTATCACAATTTCCACTTGGTCACTGGCCACTAGTGAGTGAAAAGTCAACCCTGGCAAATAGAACTTTACTTCTGATGAGTGTGCCACGGACCCTCTAGGCTTGCAGTGGCATGTAGATTTATGCCTGTTTAGTAGCACAGAACCTAGAAATCTTGGTCCTGTGATATACATAGACCCGGTGAGTTCTATGTTTTGAAGTCATTAAATGTCACATGTTTATTAAATCAATTTTCATGTTGTGAACATGAGGTCTACAGGACTTTTGGAACCTTCACAAAGTAGAGGCTATAACTAGGAATGCCATCACTGGACACTAGAGGTATGGCTGTAGTAGACCTTGCAAATCCATAATCCTAGAACTTCAAGGAAGAGCCCTACCTTTTTCAGCGTGGCCTTGAACCTTTGTTGTACCTCTAACCAGCAACAGGAATGGCTGCCAGATTGCAGACAAAGCTAACAAAAATCACAGAAAACCTCTAAACATAACTAGTTGATATATCAATTTATGAAATTAAGGGATGAGATGTTCCTCTCGTTAACTCCAAGCACCATAGCCACTACAGTCCGATATAGCTTACCTTGGTCTCACCAGCCACCTGCACTGCAATGTCACTTTTGTACAACAGCAGAACTTGATCTCATTCATTGGCAGAACGTGCTCAGCTGGTGTACTCAGACAGTTATTGAGTGATTACACTGGCATCTGGCTTCTTCTGCTTGAGAAGACTGGATGCCCAGCTGAAATGGTTTGACAGATTATGCTCGGATGGTGGCAGGGCACTCCAGGCCATAAAAACAACAACGGGCTGTAATGGTTATTTTGCTTGGAGTCTTCATTTAAGCCAAAGTACAGACTTTGTCCATTGTTTCTGGGACATAGAAAATCACTTTATATAATTGAAAGATGACCTTCAACAGCATGTGACCTTCAACAGCATGGACCAACACTCCACAGGCCACAATCAACAACCTGATCAATTCTATGCGAAGAAGATGTGTTGCACTGCGTGAGGCAAATGGTGGTCACACCATACTGACTGGTTTTCAGACCCCCCCGACCCTCTCAATACTGTAAAACTGCACATTGTAGAGTGGCCTTTTATTGTGGCCAGCCTAAGGCACACCTATGCAATAATCATACTATCAAATCAGCATCTTGATATACTACACCTCTGAGGTGGTTGGTTTATCTTGGCAAAGGAGAAGAATTTAGACAGATTTGTGAACAATATTTGAGAGAAATAGGCCTTTTGTGTACATCGAAAAACTTGAGTTCAGCTCATGAAAAATGAGGGCAAATACAAAAGTGTTGCATTTATAATTTTGTCCAGTATATATATATATATATATATATATATATATATATATATAAAGATGAAAAGATAAACCGCACTCCAAGGACTTCAGTAGATAAAGTAAAACTTAACTTTTATTCAATTCATAAAAGTATCGACGTTTCAGCTCCCACACGGAGCTTTCATCAGAACAAAATATATATATATTTATATAGTGGGATAGGTCCCAAATATGATATTAACAAGTTTTCTTTCTAACCTTTACTTACTGTGTATTCTTTTTTTTTCTGGTCTCCTAAGATTAAGATGATTAAGTTGTTTGCTTTCTCTTACATATTTGTTAGTAATAACAGTGGTTATTGCTTTGTCTGGCATCAAAGTAGTTAAGCAAAGGCTCACTCAGGTTAACTGTTATAGTGCCTGCAAGACCAACGATGCAACAGTTCAGGGATAAGTTTATGGAACAGAATAGGAGGGTAATTTGGCCCAGTGCTCAGTCTTATTTAGATTTACCTGTCCATTGTACACAAGGCGTGCTGTGTCTAGGATCAGGTATGTGATGAGTAACTCTGTTTGGGTGTGTGCGTCTGATGAGGATCCTGACACACTCCCTTATCACATATACACTCCAGAGACTTGTAGGTGAGCCGGGGTTTAAATAGGAAGCCTTGGGAGGAGAATTTCAGTAGGGAATTAGAGGTGGAGGAGGAAGCAGTTTCCTAAGCTTCGATAGCAGACAAAAGTGAAAGAAAAAAGTAAAAGTCAAGGTAAGTCTTGCTGCAATAATCTCAGCAGCTCACAAATATCTTTATTTCAGTGGCCTAAGGCGTAAGATTTTATATACAGAGAAACAAGACCCTTTGATTATATGCAGACAAGAAAGAAAATGATTGTAGAGGGAGTTTCCTTGTAAACGTGCAAAGAATTATCCATACTTGTGTTTACGAAGACAACATTTACTTTTGTGATTCATTTACTTTTGAGATTCCATGAAAATGCATACTGCAAAATCTTGCCTTGGAGAGACCCTGTGAACGATTTCACATGAGTATGAAGATGGACTAAAACATCTACAGGAAAGTTCTATGGAATATTCTTTAGTCACAGATATATCTTTAAATATATCACCTTTCCTTCACAGAAAGATGTTGGGCTAAATATAAATGTAGCCTGTTTATTCAAAATAATCAAACAAAATCAGGTTGTTTGTTAAAGTAAAGGTTATTAGGGAGAAGCCATTTATGGATTAACCTAGAAGTGTGGTGACACCCATTGGAATGTACAGGACCATAAAAGGACAGTTTGAGCGTGTGATATCAAGTTCTCATAGGATTTGTACCGCTTTTTCACTAAGCAACAGCAGTCAACTCCGGGCCTTCATTTGTAACTCCCATCTAAAGAAGCTGGAAGTGATGGTAATTCGAATCCAAGTTTGTCCATACAGATACATAAGAATTATTATACGGAGATCATTGGATTGACTGAACAGACATATGGATCACATGTTCTAGCTTTCTATTGATACATTTTATTATTTATTATTATTTTAATTTCCAATACATGTGGATGTGTTGGAGACTATAACTAGAGATAATCCTTAAAAATAAAGGTGGTAATTTTCATTAGATACCCGTTAACCTTAGAGAATTGAGAAATGGCATGATTAGATATTCCGTTAGTACTTATAAATGTTTTCTCTTTCCAGGGACTGGTGGGAAGAATTCGGACACTTTCAGGATGTGGGTGTACTTCATACTTTTAGGTAAGACTACAAAGGTTTTTTTTGTCTTAGAGAAATTACCGTTTTTCAGTAGAAGCAGGTATTGTGTTTTTCGTATGGTTCAGAATATAAAGTTATGTTACATGGTATTAGTTACGGTCACCATTCAAAAGCATTGCTCAACTGAGAAATGTAAATACTTTTTTGCTTGACTGCATGGGACTTTTGTCTGCAGAAAATAACTCCATAATGTTTTATAACTGGAACTATCCCATACTATAAGAACAAATAAAACAAACAATAGAGATTAATTTATATATTGCTCCCCTTTTTCTATCTTTTAGAGCATCCACGCAAAAAAAAAAAAAAATACAATATAGGTAAACATTTCAATGTAATCGTCACATAAGTACTTTGTACAACAGTATTCCCAAAAAGTCAGACATCAGTGGTATAACTCCCCTTTTATAATACTTTCATCCCTCATTTGCTTGGCACACAGGCTTGAAGTTTATGGGTTTAAGCATTCCATTGATTGGTATGATGCCAACTTGGATATTTGTCCACGGTTTTACATTGATCAGAAACAGACCTGAAAGATAAATATTATTTTATTTTTTTCCTGGTGGTAGAGGATGCAATATTTCATTAAAAAAGGAAAATACTATAAATAATTATTTATATATACCATTACAATGTACTATGCTGTACAAATCTATAAAAGATCCTTTAGGAAATAAACTTACGGGACCGTGTCCAACCAAGCCGAGATTCAAAATCTAGTGTATATAGTTCTCATTAGTCCTAATTTAAGATACCATTTTTAGGAAATACAGGCTTTTCTGGGTTTTATGTGATACACTAAATTTAACTTTTTATCTTAGTAGGGTTTGTAGTGTAGGTATGTCACTGTTTTAAAATGAAATACTAAATACTAATAAAATGTCAGGCGCCAATATGGACTATGGCTTCAATTTAACCCCTTAAGGACACATGACATGTGTGACATGTCATGATTCCATTTTATTCCAGAAGTTTGGTCCTTAAGGGGTTAATAAGCTTTTTAAATGATTCAATATTGTTAGAAAACATTCTAAATGATTTACCTACAGAAGGCACCATTTAGGTTTATTGGAATTTTTATAGATAAATCATATGGAAAGTTATTTATAAGTATTGAATAATTTAGAAAGCTTAATAAATCAAGGCCTGTGTTAGAGTCTGAATGCTGAATACTTCAGTTGCTTTCAGAGCAGTATTAACCATAATATGACCATAGGCAGCCGCCTAGGGCCCAGAGGTCAGACAGGAGCCTTGGAACCATGAATTTGCTTGGCCTCATTAACCATCACTATGTGAAGAATGAAAGGGGACAAACTGGAAACATACCTAGTACTTCCCTGTTTGGTTTTACACAGTATTATAATGTGGAATACATTCACTTAAAGTAGCATCTAATTCATTTTTAGCATTTGGCTCAGTTACGGCAATCTTAAATTTGTATAGTTTTGGAAGCGAAAAGCTAAAAACAAACCTGAAAGCCTGGGACAAATTGTAACACCTGAAGATAAATCACCAAGGAAGTGTCTTCAGAATTTTATCTTCTCCTAAACATTGCCAAGCATTCATTTCACTGTCTGTGTTACTGTAGCTGTACAAAGCAACTTTTTGTTCCTTTCATAGCTTTGCCACGTCTGCTGCATGCCCAGAAAGATTGCTCATATGGAGCATGCAACCCTGCTGTGGGAGACCTCCTTATTGGACGAACCAATTATTTACGAGCTTCCTCCACTTGTGGATTGGTGGAACCAGAGAACTACTGCACTCCGTTTGGAGAGGTATGTACAGAACAAGATAACTATTGCGATTATGGCAGCTGTCAAATATTGATGTATCCACTCTTTTGGTTTTGATTTTTGGTTTGATATCCTTATTGTAAAGTTTGCTGTAACAAAGTTGTGTTTCTATTGGTGTAACCTGAGGTTACAGCAACAATCTGGCTGCTGAGCCTCCGATGATTATGGGAGCTTTACATCAATGTGCAAAAACATCCTATTGATTACAGCAGGGTTCTCCAAACGCTGGATCTCCTGATGTTGCTAAAGTACAAGCCCCATGATTATTTTAATGAAAACTATGGGAGTTATAGTTCAGTAACATCTGGAGGGCCAGAGTTTGGAAAACTCTGGTTTAGAGGGTAGTAAGTGGTCTGTGTTGAGCATAGCACAGCACTATAGCTGCACACTGGATTTATCACTGGGTGCCAGGAAAGGATATAATAGTCTTATATTTCTTATTTACCAAGGTATTAAAGGGAGCAGTGAACAAAGATCTATAGTGTCAGGGGCCCAGATCACCTGCTTCCCTTTGTGCTACAGTCTACAGAACTTTGGTTGCGTAGTGTTCAAATATTTAGCCCTCCACCAACAAAAAGGAAAAAAAAGTAAGGGTGGAATGTATGTAAAAGATACACGAGAGAGAGAGAATACAATTGCAGGCACGATCTGTTTATTACACTCTTGGTTGCTAAAGGGGAACTGTGACTTTAAAGAGAAGTGAAAGTTGCTTTCACTAAGGATGAATAATTTAATGGAGATTAGTTAAAATATTACTTACCTCCACTGCATTCCCACTTAGTGGTGACTTCATCGTCCGGTCCATGTGTGTTCGCTCAAGCATCTATTGCAAAGATTTGCGTGCATGCATTTTTGCCATTTTCTCCAGCAGTGCGGTGCACATGCATATGCCATGCACATTTTAATGCAATAGTTGGCTCATTTACATACTTTGTCTGGCTTTACCAAAATAAAAATCTGTGCAAAATTGTCAGAAAAACAGAGCATGGCCAACTTTTAGTTAAATCGTCGGTGACAATCCTTTTTAATGTTTTTATTAATTTAATCCAATATAATAACATAATATTCTGCTGGAAGTGCAAAGAGATTTTGTAATCATTTATATTGTAAGAGACACATTCAGCAAGGAGGGTGAAGGAAACATCTTGAGCTATCTGCTAAAAAAAAAAATGAATCACCTCACTCATTGGCTAAAGTTGGTTAGCTCAGGGGAGAGGCCAGGTATAGCTGGATGTAAGCTTCTGAGACAGTTTCCATGGAAACCAAAGTGTACCAAACTCAGGAGACATCAGGGCAAACTTGTGTTGTTTAATAAATCATAAATTTGCAGCCTGAGTTACCCAGAGTTTTAACTTAGCTAAGATTTGGAGTTGGATAATACTATTAGATAGACAGTGCAACTTACCAAGGAAGTATTAAAAGAACACTATAGTCACCTAAATTACTTTAGCTAAATAAAGCAGTTTTAGTGTATAGATCATTCCCCTGCAATTTCACTGCTCAATTCACTGTCATTTGGGAGTTAAATCACTTTGTTTCTGTTTATGCAGCACTAGCCACACCTCCCCTGGCTATGATTGACAGAGCCTGCATGAAAAAAAAAACTGGTTTCACTTTCAAACAGATGTAATTTACCTTAAATAATTGTATCTCAATCTCTAAATTGAACTTTAATCACATACAGGAGGCTCTTGCAGGGTCTAGCAAGCTATTAACATAGCAGGGGATAAGAAAATCGTAATTAAACAGAACTTGCAATAAAGAAAGCCTAAATAGGGCTCTCTTTACAGGAAGTGTTTATGGAAGGCTGTGCAAGTCACATGCAGGGAGGTGTGACTAGGGTTCATAAACAAAGGGATTTAACTCCTAAATTGCAGATGATTGAGCAGTGAGGCTGCAGGGGCATGTTCTATACACCAAAACTGCTTCATTAAGCTAAAGTTGTTCAGGTGACTATAGTGCCCCTTTAACAATTGTGAATGAACCTGAATAATCAATTTCAAACAGATTTCTCTTTTTAAGACCTTATAGATTATCGGTCACATTATACAGATATTACATTGCTACACGACAATGAATAACTGATGACAAATGATGTGAATAAGGCATGAGTGATTTAAACTCTGAAATAATACTGAATCAGGATGAAAATAGCAATGGGGACACTGCCCCTTGCACAGGGTTATCAGATTCATTTTGTGAAACTTGTCTGGTCTTTGTGAACAGTGGGGAGGATTCGTGTACGCCTCCTCTTTCAGTGTACAGTTCATGTCTTGTGCCTTAGTTGGCATGTTTGGTGATGCTTGGCGGTCAGTATTTAAAGGTTTTATAATTAATTGTTCTCTGTTTTAATTATACATTGTTATATGCTAAATAAATCCCTCCAGGAACATAAGAAATGAAAACGAGAGACAGGAAATAAAAAATAAAAGCATGCATTATTCACACATGCACACACATAGATATAAAGCGAGTAATATATAGAATTCAATAGAATTTTGTTTTGGTTTGTGTTGTATGTGACACTATTTTTGTAATATTAGTCCTGTTCGTTTAACTGTATCCTATATCTTTAGCCTCTACTAGCTAAACCCATCTACTAACTAAAAGAAAACTGTCATGATTTGTAATTATTTCTGAAAATAAAAGATTACATGTCCTATAGCTACAGTTTTTACTACATTGTAATTAATATGTTTAAGTTAATAGCTTTTCAATAAATCTTCTGGCTCAGCTCTGTGGAGGCAGCCATTTTAGTCCTCACCAGGGCCGTCTTTAATATGGATTGGACCCTGGGCAAACATTTGCTTGGGCCCCCTGAACCCTGTCGTCCCCTCCCTGGCATGCAATCATGCCCCCCACCCCAACGCAGACATAAAGTAGAGAGGGCTCTGGTGCATGAATTATTTTGGGCAAGAGGGGGCAAAAGGTAGATTCCCATCTGTCATGCAACTCCAACAATGCTTTGACAGCTGGGGCGCTGCCATTTTCCCATGCATGCAGAGTTGTATTTAGCACTGAGCAGTATTTGTGTGTTTGAGTGTAAGCATGTTTTTGTATGGAGTATGTTTGTATGAATGTAGGGGTGTGTTTGTATGTGGAGATGGCATTTAAATGCAAGTATGCATTTATGTGTATTGTTGGTTTATGAATACACTGGTGTGTTTATATATAATGTTGTTGTTTAAAAAAGAGGTGTGTTTATATGTAGTGTTGAAGTTTGAATGCAGGTGTGTATTTGAGTGTAGTGTTGAATGCTGAGATGTATGCACAAATACACATGCACTGTCACAAACACACACACACACTGTGATACACATACACACAGAGAAACACTTGCAGATACACAGATATACACAATCATACAGATGCAGCTATACAGATGCATTTACACACACTGACACACACACATACAGACACACAACCTGGCACACATGCAGACACACAGATGCACACACTGACACACACACAGATACACTGACAACATACAGATACACAGACACACACAATGACAACATACAGACACACAGATACATAACATGACAAATGCCGATACAAACACTGACACACATGTAGATACACACATTGGCTACATACAGATACATGCACAGGTATAGACACTGGCACACACACAGATACATACATACTGACAAAATACAGACATACATACTGACACACACACAGACATACAAACTGACACACAGACATATACTGACTGACACATACATACTGACACACACACAGACATACATACATACTGACACACACACAGACATACTGACACACACAAAGACATACATACTGACACACTCAATTATGTAACTGAGATATAGAATTTTTACGCGGTCTGGGTATTTCAGCCTAAACTTTGCAATTTATTCTCAGTTTCCCCAGTTTCCTGGTTTGATAAATCCGTGTTTCTCATCTGATTGTCAGAAAAACAAACAATTTATAACATAGCAAAGAATGCATTAATATGGAAAGCCTCCAACTCCCCTTATATTTTACTTTATGTGAAACTGTGGCGGTGTGGGGTGACAGTGACATTGTGGGGTGACAGTGGCGGTGAGTTGTGACAGTGGCAGTGTGGGGTGGCGGTGTTGCATTCAACACACACAGACATACTGACACACACACAGACATACTGACACACAGACATACATACTGACACACACACACAGACATACTGACACAGACATACATACAGACACACACACACACACACAGACATACTGACACACACAGACATACTGACACACACACAGACATACTGACACACACACAGACATACTGACACACACAGACAGATATACTGACACACACACAGACAAACATACTGGCACACACAGACAGACATACTGACACACACAGACAGACATACTGGCACACACACACAGACAGACAAACATACTGGCATAAACACACACAGACAGACAGACAGACACTCTTCAGTTTCCTACCTTTGCAAGAGGCTTCCTTCCATGGGGTCCAGTGTGCTGGCTGGGGTAGTTGGGAGTTGGGGGTCTGGCTCTGCTTGCTCCCCCTGCTCTCTGGATCCTGGCTCAGCAACCTCCCGTGCGGCCCGATGTCTGTGAGGTGGGAGGAAGTGATTCGCGGACGTCACTTCCTCCCATGCAGCCGTTAAGCAAGGGCCCGGTCGTGCTGTTAAAGGGCCACAGCGCCGACCGGACCCCTGCTGGAACATGCTCACTGGGTGGCCCTAAGTGTATGGGCCACCCGGTGGGCCCCTTAGTGTGCGGGCCCCGGTGCAGCCGCGATACTAGCACCGCGGGCTCATTAGGTAGGGAAATATTTTTTTAATGCAGGCGGCGGGGCCCACGGGGCAGCTGCTTTGGGCCCCCCATGAGTAACTGGGCCCAGGGCAGCTGCCCCGTTTGCCCCTCCTTAAAGACGGCCCTGGTCCTCACTTATCTGCGCACATAATACACACTTTGTAGCTCTGAAACCATCCCATAGTGCATAATAAAATGCTTGTGCATTACATCACGATTTTTAATAAAAGACACTAGATCTTGATAATCTGCATCATTTTTGCTTGGGTAAACTATGCATCCGACCAAAGCGCACTTAAAATAGCTACCGCGGAGAACAAGAGTAAGCTTTACATCCATTGAAATTAGGTATTTATTTTAATATAAAAGCAATCAAATAATGAGCTCGATGGCTGTAATAGATGTAGTTTTTCATTTAAATACTAATACAATGGGATACAGATTTCCTTTAAGTAAATTATTGTTTTAGTTTTTAGATTACTATATTTTATATGAGGGGTGGGTTGTTTGTACAATTTATATTTCTTTGGGCGTTCATACCAGCTGCTATACATAGAAGAACTATTTTCATTGTGGAAAGGGGGGCAGTTAAATTCCCTAAAATGAGACTGGTGGCTTTGCATGTGCAATTCCGTTTAGAACAGACATAAAGGTCAATGCTTGCCCGTCTGTTTAGCTATCATTGTGTACTGTCTGGATTTTATGCCAAATAGAACTATAGCAAAGTGCGCTATTTTGCAAGCAATTGCAGACCCTTGGCCGTAGAGTCCAACAGTGGAAAGATATCCTAATGTACAATTTGCACTGAGCGTTGTTTTTTTTGTAAACTCTGTATATTCAAGCACAGCCTCTCTATACTTCACCAATAATCTCTATACAGGTGAACACTGAAAAGCTTCACATTATTACGCCTCCCTCTTACAGTTTCTTGATCCTTCATCACTGTCCCCATATTTGTTATTTGGTGTGTTACATCTTGAACTATTAGCAAAAATATCCTTAATCAGCACAGAGCAAGCTCCTCATTTGATGCACTTGAGCTGCCCAGTATTCTATTAGTAGATTGTCGAGAGTACCTCAGGAGTGCTTTGTACATGATCAGCCCTTAATGGAGCTGGCTAGAGAGGCTCTGCATCATCCTGGCATTTATAAAGAGACATAATAAATAAAGTAAAACTTGCTCTTGTTCTGAAAGTTCTCCATGTTATGTCATGGTGGTATATTTTCCGGTATGTTTCTAAATTTGCTCAAGATTAGACTATTTGGATAGCAAGAAAGAGTTAAACTTGATGTTGCACTGAGAAATCTAGCACATTTTCCATGGTATGTTTCTCAACAAGCTGCTGAAAAAAGGTTTGGCCATACAGACGTTTTAACAGATCTTTTATAGCTTCTGTGTTTAAGAAAAAATTCCCACCCCACGATATACTGCAGGTGGAGAACATATACATGTTATCTGCCCGAGGGCTGGGCATGGAACCGCATCAATAAAAGGATTGGTATTTACCAAGTGTAATGAATATTAATTTAACTCATGAGTGCTCGTTTCAGCATATCCCTTCAAACCATAAGATTATATGAGCAAGGCTTCCACACCTCTTATTTCACTGTGTCTAAACTTGTTATGTCACAACGCCTGTTTGTTTTGTCTAACCATTGCAGAACACTGCAGGAAAAAAAATCTGGTTAGTTATAAATAAAATAATAGCAATAATAATGATATCTGTAGTTTACTTTCAGTTTCTATGGCTCATGGACTGGACATGATATAAAAACAAATCTTGGTCTCACCACCAAATGCAGTTAATGTAATGGGGGCAGGGCCGGACTGGGAAAAAAATTAGGCAAGGGCATTTTTCAATCAGAGCGGCCCCCTAAGAAGGGGGCGGGACCAGAGAGGGTGTGTTTTGTCATCACTAATGACAAGCACGCCCCCTCTCAAAGTGAGCATGTTGGTTCAATGCGCAGAGCCCCGCTTTGTGTCTGAGGGTGCTGTGTGTGTCTGAGGGTGCTGTGTGTGTCTGAGGGTGCTGTGTGTGTGTGTGTGTGTGTGTGTGTCTGGGGGTGCTGTGTGTGTGAATTAATTTTTTATCTAAATGTATATATTTTTTTATTAATAAAAAAAAAAAGGTTATATCCCCCCCTCCCTTCTTACCTTTAGCCTGGGAGGGGGGGAACCGTTCTGTCTGGGAGGGGGAGCCATGCTGCCTTCCTTGCTGGTCCTAGTGGTGAGAGTGAAGGCTAGTGTTCACTCTCGCGAGATCTGAGCGTTGCCGTGGTAACAGCGGCAACGCTCCGACCTCGCGAGAGGAACCCGGCGGAGCTGCTGGCCTGAGGGTCCTCTCTCCTGCCTCCCTCACTCACTCCCCAGCCGGAGCCGCATGTCAGTGCCTCTGGGCCGGTGAGGGAGATCTTTGATCTCCCCACCGGCCCATGAAGGCACACAGCAGGGCCGGCGCTCGGATAGCGCTGGCCCTGCAGGGGCAGGACGGGGATATCCTGTGATCTCCTCTGCCGGCCTCGGCCCACGGCCATTGTGGCCCACCGGGCATTTGCCGGTATGCCTGATGGCCAGTCCGGGCCTGAATGGGGGACTTCCTGTGCAAGTCCCAAGCAGCATGTATCCTGCCTACTTCTATTTCTAGTATATTTGTGTTTGGTTATGGCAAAATAATCAATATTTAATTATACATAATAATAATTTATTAAATAATAATAAAAAAATACTTTCATATAATTATATACAAGGTTGAAAAAAACTGGCTGATATTAAGCAATCATGGGAAATCTTGGAAGTTCTATGCTTTGTCCTGAGGCTTCTGGGCCTGAACATATTCTCCATGCAAGAATGAAGTGTTTCGACATGCCTACTTGGGATTCAGTCTTACCTCCCATGTTCTGTGTCTATGCACACTTTGAATTGTCATGCTTCATAATTTCAGGGCTTGTTGCCTTTATTTTGTCTTGAATTACTCGCTGTTGTCAAGGCCACCTTACCTGGGCAAAAGTAAGAGATATCTAGGTTATTCCCTATCACAGTGGTTCCAAAACCAGTCATCATGGCACAAGAAAAGGTCCATGTTTTGTCAGTATCTCTACTGGAATAAATAATGGAAATACATAAATCCTGGATTGTTGGTGGACCATGAGGACTGATTCTGGAACCACAGCTCTAACAAGCAACTGGAAGGTATATGATGAAGTCTGTTAAATACTAAAGTATAAATAGCATTTTACCACATCACTTAAATACTCTGCAGCACTGATTGATGGTGTTGTGCCTAGATTTTCATGTGCAATAGGTATTTTTATGAAAAAATGACTAGGGTTGTTAGTACTTGCTCATGGTCTGGAAGATACTGAGTCAGATATATACTATATTTTTCCAAATTATGTAATTAAGCATCTGTACTACAATTAGTAGAATATTTCAAATAACTATAATTTTAGTATATAATTACAAGAGATCACTTTGGAAAAAAATTGCACACCGAGTTTTGTTAAGTGAAAACACTATATATTATATTGTTCCTTAAGACAATAATATGGCATTTCTTGCCAACACTGGCATTCCTGGTGTCTGCGTATTTCAGTGCAAATGATGCTCTACCACCTGGATGGCTGTGCTCAATGGGAATTTAGTTCTCCAATATTCTTTAACAGGTATTTGTTTGATTTATAATAAGGGTAAAAATAGAATGTGAGAAACGATGTATATGGGTGAATAGAGACAAAAACACCATAATTTCCTTGGCCTTGGACTACATGGCTGCTAATATATGGTAATGGTTTGAGTCTGGCTCTCAGCCTATAAGTAAAAGTGACCTTGGATACTGCTAGAAGGCTCGAGCAGTTTGACATAGGTCCAAAACACGTTCGAGAAGTTTAATGAGTAGTGGCCGCCTGCTAGGTCTTTATCACAAACAAATATGGTTTATATGGACAAATATGGTTTATATACATATATTTGTACAGTTAAGATTATCTATATTAACAGTCTTTTAGGATTTTTTTTCCCCTTAGAATATTTTAGAAATATATTTAACTTTATCTTCTTATGGTTGGTGTAAGAATTTTTAATATATATGGCACTTGCCACCAATCTGCTGCTTGCCCAGAATTCTACACAGCAACCAATCGAGGAGACGGCACAGCCTAATGTGATCTAATTCTGGCACAAATTGTACTTTCTCATGAGTTATGTCGGTAAAATGTGCTAGTCTCGTCATAATTTTGTGTAACTTCAGCTCCTGGATTCTGGTATATAATTAGACGTCTCATTTCAGTGAGGGCTGACTCAATGCCAGGCATAGCTGACTTTAAAACAGAACCAACACTGTTAACTTGTGCCAGGGTGGTAGTACAGGTCATCTACCAGTGTAGATTTAGGATGCATAGGGTTTAAATAAAATACACAATTAGTACATTCCTGTGGTCACAAGCATATTTTCAATGCTTTACTGACAAATATTTAAAGGGAATTTCCAGTGCCAGGAAAACAATCTGTTTTCCTGGCAGTGGAGGGTCCCTCTCCCTCCCACCCCCCAATCCCCAGTTACTGAAGGGGTGAAAACCCCTTCAGTCACTTACCTGAGGCAGCGACGGTGTCCCTCGTCGCTGTCTCCTCCTCCGCGCCGCTCCTCCTTCTTACTCCGTCGGCCGGTTGGCGAGACTGATCCCGCCCACCGGACGAGGAGACCTAATGCGCATGCGCGGCGCATTAGGTCTCCCCATAGGAAAGCATTGAAAACGAATTTCAAGGCTTTCCTATGGGGATTTGAGCGACGCTGGAGGTCCTCACACAGCGTGAGGACGTCCAGCGACGCTCTAGCACAGATAATCTGTGTTATGAAGGAGGACGTGACCTCTAGTGGCTGTCTAGTAGACAGCCACTAGAGGTGGAATTAACCCTGCAATGTAATTATTGCAGTTTATAACTGCAATAATTACACTGGCAAGGTTAAGAGTAGTGGGAGTTGGCACCCAGACCACTCCAATGGGCAGAAGTGGTCTGGGTGCCTGGAGTGTCCCTTTAAAGGGACACTATAGTCACCAGAACAGCTTAATGTAGTTGATCTAGTGAGCATAATAGCGCCCTTAAATCGTGCCTTAGCAAAAGGCTTCCAAAGAGCTAGCTCTCGTTATGGGCTGGATAATAAAGGCTGCCAGGGATGGAGGTACGCCTCCAGCAGCAACATGAAATATGTTCATACTGATACTGATTTATTATCATTTAATCATAACCCAGATGTTTTTGTAAAGCAACAGTGTTGTACATTAAGAAAAGTTACAAAGAAGTGAATTAACCTTAAAGTGGCACTATCACATCTGGGAACCTTGCATAATTTGCAGTGACATTGACGCTGGGGGGTCTGGTGAACAGGAGGACAGGCACATGCAAGTTTAACTTACTTGAACCTGTCCCTTGTGAGCATCGCCATCTTGTTCTGACTGGTCCTCTTTTGCTCAGGAGCCGACATCACTGCAGTTTAGAAGTGCCAATCCCTCACCCGTAATCAGTGACGGCTGCAGGGAATTGGCTCTGTGTATGGGGCATCCCGCGGTGTTGTAGACCCCTCCACAGACCTCAAGGCTTGCAAGAAGTGCCATTTTGAACGTCACATATGTTGAGAGTCCTACTTCTATTTTTAGGTTCACCCCAGTTTAAAAGTTTAAAATTACATTGTCTCATGTGCTTGGAATTTGTATTAAGAAATTGCTGTGCTGTTAAGACTCTTATTACTCCACCATTATTTTCTTTTGAGTCAGATGTTCTCAGCTGTTCAGTACAAAACGAGCTGACTGTTAGATGTAGTGCAACGTCAGAGCATATTTCGTAATTAGTAACATTTTATATTCAATCTGTCATACAACAAAGGAAAATTACTGCTTTTTTTGGAATATGAATTTTAAATAATCCTCAAAATTGATCTTTTCTTACATTTCAGTCAGTAACTATTACCATGTAACAGTTTTGTGGTTTACTTCCATACAAGAAACATATTGAATTGATAAGAGGCAATGTCAGGAAAATAGATTGTGTGGAAACAAATATGGATTTATCATTTAAAAAGTGATCTTAACTTTAAAATGTACCTTTACAATGTTTACATGCATCCAATCTGGAGTAGATGGGGATAAATACTTCGCCTGTGGCATAACATCCATTAAATGGACAAAGAGTGACACTTTAGGGGTGTGAATTTGGGCTTGCCCAGGCCAGGGACCAGGCTGTCCTGAGAAATTTTAGGTGATTTAATAACAAGAGATTCCAGGTAATCTAGAAAACGAAAGAAATAGTTTTTCTTACACAAACTGATTTTGAAACACATTTATTGTAGTTTAAAGACACATTACTCTAAGTATTATTGTAGTGGCACTCTGTTATACACTCGCACACACCAACAATATGGAGCTTCTAGAAAAGAGGGATATTAAGAATAGAATTGAGGGATAAGGGGATTAGAGCCCCAAATAGCGACTGTTCCTCCTAACTGTGGATAGTTGAGAGTTATTCTCTGGATCAGAAAGGAGTTTTCCCTTGAATATCGTATAATAATTATAAAACCAAGAGACTCCATGTCAGACATGGCGATTTCCCTGGCATGATTTTTTTCAGCCTTGGTTCCTTATATATTTATGTTTATTTTACATTATAGAAAAGCAAAGCATTTTGAACCATTTCTGCTAAAATCAGTACATGGAAACTTTACTGCTACCCAGAGCAATTTTCCATTCAACTGGACAGGTGTGCAGATTTATGGAGATTACAAACATTGTAAGCGTGCAAAGGCAGGTCCTTTTAATTTTTTTTTATAAAAGCATTTATCTATGTACCACATAGTTCATATAATGTTTTCACGTTATGTCAATGTATTTGGAGCTGTAGTTGATGTTGATGATAATCAGAAATAAATTATAATCTCTTTCTGTGCAAAGAAGCAAATAATAAACCAGTGCCGTACCTTTAGGAAAAACCTTATCCAACAAACCAGTGAACTCTAAAAAGCCAGGAATAAGAAAATTAAACCAAAGGTCTTAGGTGTATGATTCAACTGATGTTAGGTGTGTCCATGGGAGGGCTGGCATCTATTGGATAGGGGACTGTACACACAAATGTTTTTTTTTTTGCACATGAAACTCACAGATATTCATGTGGATGGTCCTTACTCATACTGAGCAGACTGTATACTGCAGTCTAGTGAGAAATATTCCCGTTCCTTAGTCCAGGTCCAAAAACCATTAGATCATGGGCTGCCATGCTGAACACAAACTCACACATTGCTGGGTTGGAAACCTTGTATCGAAGAGTCGTTCGTGGCGAAATTACCCTCCTATTCTTTCGACTGGGTTCCTCACGTTCCCTGTCATTTCTAAACCAGAAGTTCTAATTCCGCTTTGCAAATAAGAATTTTGGCCATCCTTGGAAACAATTAATTGTAAATAGAGATATCAAAGAAGACGAGAAGGACAACAGGTGTTGGAGGAACCTACTTGAGTTCTGGATGATGCCAGGGGCACCAAAACTGCTGCAGTTCACTGTAGTGGTTATATTACTCAAAGTGCCTCTTTTAAAATGTGCTTAAACTTGCATGCTAAACCTGACCTGAAAACTGAACCAGAAAATGTCCTTCTGTGGATATTGTTGTCTTAAGAAAGGAATGTGTTGCTGATTCTTTTTTTACTTTTATCACCTGCCTGATTGCAACTTGATTTGTTGCCGTTAATCTAACAGATATATTTAGAAGTCAACAACTGACATTGATTTAGTAGTCTTGGCCAGCTTCATGTGCCCAGTTTTAACCTTTGCAGATTTTACTTTAGATTTTGGAAGACCTTTGTTATTAAATAGGACTATTTTTGAGTACCGTAGCCCATATACCTGCCCTGTTGGTTATAGTAGTTTAAGCACATGACTAGTAAGTGGTTTTTAGTTCTTTTTGTTGTCTTGTTTCTTTGTTTTTTAAGAGATACTGGTCGAATAATTTGTGAAGTATAAATCGATTCTTATATCTTTGTATCCTAAGTGTATTGTATTATTTTTGCAGAAGAAAAGCCAATATTTTTTTTTTACTTACCTATGGAATTTTGGTAAAGTACCTTGCGCTTTTTACAAAATAAACTGTTTTTTCTTCCATCTGATAATTGATTTGCTTAAATCTAAAACTTACCTCTCAAATGTAACTTTTCCACTGCTTATGCCGGAGGGGGTCTGTTTGACCTCAATGCTTAATTAGCACAGTTTTTTTTGCGTTAACCTGGGTTTTTGGTGAAGGCTTCTCCTAAAGGTACCACACTGCTTTATTATTTGCTTCTATGCCTGACTGTATAGCAAGATTTTATTATCATTTATATCTGATTATCAACAACATAAACATGTTCTAGATCTCTAAACACATTGCTATACAGGGAAAGCATTACATGAACTATAGCATAATGCTCGGGGATAAATTCAGTCTTCATTCGTTTGTTTGAAATTTGTATTCATTCATTCGTGTTTCTGACGAATTAACGAATAGCCATCTGAATTTCAGGCAGTAGCAAATGCCAAAGTGTTTAACTGGGCATGCGCAGGAATTTTGCATCGCTATTTAGTGGGGGCAGATAGCGTGTCCCACAGGGCCTTTTCTGAAAATCCGAGGGCTACTTAAAAATGGTGTCACTTGGGGGCGGGGCCGGACTGCCATGCTGAGAGGTCGCATACAAGACGAGCTCCTGCAGAAAAGCGACAATAATGCCGGTGAAAAAGCAAATAGTATACCCATCTGCAGTCTAGAAGCAGCGGTCATGCGGGCAAAGAGGCACTGGTGCTCTGACCACAAGCGTTCTGACCCCTGAAAGGGCACATCGGCATAGCTGCATCTGAGGCCTACCCGGGTGGTGAGTGAGGTGGACGGCCGCTGCCTCACTATCCTGCCCTGTGGTTTCCCTTTGGAACTCTGACGCCACACAGTACAGGCCTTGTTTCCCCCCCCCCCCCCCCCTTTGGACCGGTGGGGGTTATCCCGGTCCCAGGAGACTGTTCCCGCGACCCGCAGCACCTTAGTCACAAAGGGCCCCCATAACCAAAATGGCGGAAGTGGCAGGCAGACCTGAAATGGCGGCAAAGCCAGAGACCACCATGTCACAGCAGATCAGAAGTCTCGAGGCTATACTGATCGTTGAAAAGCAGAAGGGCTCATTAACACAGCTTAATCACCACTTACTGACCTACGAACATGTGGGATTCCAGGCTCCTGCGGCAATGTACAGTCGAGACCTGCTACCCGATCCCTCACCACGCAACGCTGATAACCCTGCCGACCTGCATGACACTCCTGCGTTCCAGCTGCCTCCCAGGGAGGATCGGGCAGAAGCAAGACATCATACACTGAGAGTACACTCACCCCTCTCAGCACACATCATGCTGGACTCACTCCTGACATGCCAAAGGTTTTGCAGATCGGGGGTTGGATAAACCTGCACTGTCTGGAGGTCTCTCTCAAAGTCTGGGCTGCATTCAGCGGAGATGGCTCCTGACAGCCCTGCCATCTATGCAACCTGATGTACTCTCTCTACACTCTAAGCAGTTAAAACTACTTGCATAGCTTAAGCTTTTTTTTTTTTTTTGTCAATCTTTGTTTTTATTGAGGCATATGATGGTTCAGTACAGAAAATAAAGTGATGGGTTAATGCATGTTAAACATACAGTTTGCATAAGTGTACACAATAGTTGCATGTATTCCCAAGAGTAGCAGCCTCTTTTTTTTTCTTTTTTGAAAGTTTAACAGTAGAGTTATCCGTACAGGTTACACAGACTAAACAAATAAAAGAGTTACAAGATAATTACGCTTATGGTTCGTTCGGTGAAGACGATTTTAAGCAAGCTAGAAATAGATGCAATACATCAAATAAAAGCTTTACATTCAAGAGTATTATCATGTGGAGCATCTAAAGTAAGTGATTCAGGCTAGAACTGAGCCGTGGAGGCCAAGATAGTAACAAGTTAAACTGAGACCACAGGGTTATAACAGTCGTATAATTTAGTTATGCTAACAGATAACAGGTAGGCCAGCATATCGTACAAAATGCCACTTAGTGTCTTGTGCAGCTAAGCCTAGGTATGATGTTTAACGGCCTATGTCAGCCAGACCGGGATAGAGGTTTTACACAGGTTTCAGCAGCTTATTAGCAAGCCGGTTCGCCAGTAGGGGTACCGCTCGAGTGGCCTATGGATCTTGCACCGCATGGTGGCAATCAACATTAGGAGGTATGTGGGTTATGAGCCTAACATAATTAACCAGCCTAGTCGCATTAGTGAGAGCATAAAAATATCGCTGGGCAGGACTGGTTAAAGGGTATTCATGCATGTATTACAGCGCTGAAATATAGGGCAGCATGTATGGTGACTGCCTGGAGTGTCCCGTCTGTTACTGCATATTGTCCAGTGGAATATGCCTGCTGTGCTCCGGGGTGTATGTGTTCTGTCCGTTGAACCGTTGAACCATGGGTGGGCAGGTTCCTGTAGGCGGTATCCGGGTTGTGTGGCCCAGGCCATGGGCAAGCTTTTAGAGAGTCCATTGATGGTGGTTGGTGTGTCCGGTCATCTCGGTTATATCTCGCGCCGGGTGCGCCGTGATGCCTCAGTTGCTTGGTCGTAGGATTTCCCGGCGTTGTGACAGTGCCAGTACCATGGGTCACCAGCCTTCGGCCTGGGGCCTTCGTAGGCGCTCGCGCCCTTGCGCCATTGATCCCATCAACAGGATCGTGGGCCCCGGGTTCCGCCTGATTGCGGTCTGTCCCCGGGGGATATGGCAGGCTGTAGAGGGGATCCTCTTGGTGAGCGCCCGGCCCAGAAGAGGGGTGTGTGGTCCCACAGGTAGCTCCGTCTACCGGAGTAGAGTGATGCGTTTCGGTGAGTTACCGGATTTAAATGTTGCTGAACGGTTTGTGTCACCACAGGTTTGCAGCTTTGTATTCCATGTTGGGTACTGTCTGCAGTCTGCCTCAGGGTCTGCCGGTCTGGTCCCGCACACGTGGCCGCCGCCATTTTGACTGCGAGTCTCAGGCCTGCTTGGTGGGCGAGTAGTGCCTTCGAGTGTGGTCATAAGGCTTGGACCGGGATCACCCCCCCGGTCCGGTAGGGGGGGAACAGGACCGGACCTGCCGATGTGCTATGCGCTTGATCGGCTCCGTCGGGCAGGATAGCGAGGTGGCGGCCGTCCACCTCACTCACCGCCAGGTCGGGTCCCGCTTGGTGCTGCAGGGATCCCGCCTCCGGGGGACTGGAACTTTAAGAGCGAGCCTCACCCCGACTTCGGTAGTCCGCATAAAAGGTTGTTGGTCGCTGGGTGCCCCAAAAATCGCGGGATATAGCGTGTATTTTACTCGGTCTGCAGGAGCTGCTCTTCCCTGCGACCGCTCGGCTCGGCGGCCCGGCCCCGCCCCCCTTAAGCTTTTTTCATCACTTACTCTCCTATTAATTTAGCTCAGCATTAAGTTTCTCATGTCATAAATCACTACGATGATACTCTACATAATAAGCATAACTTAAATATATTCACAAAGCATGTTAAACTTAAGAGTTATAGGACAAGCCAAGTATAATGCTACTGACCGCTGAGACAAAGGCTTTTCTGGTAACCTTACCTTTTTCTTTTTCAACATTATAAAATGTGCATTGTTCCTTTTGTCACACAATTACTATACTCTGTTTGATGTTGTGCATGCACCAGCTGTTGTGGCAGTGCATCCTTGTATATCTAACCTATGCACAAATCAAATAAAGAATTATAAAAAAAAAAAAAAAAATGCTGTCACTTGTCAGCTCATTAAAAAACTGAGATGAAGCTTTTCTTTTTTTAGACAGTGCTTCCAGGCCAATGGACCTGGACCAAAAATTGGGTATTCATGCTATTCAGTTGGCCCCATTTGTTTAAAAGAGATTTTGATGCTTACAGCAAACTGGTTAATATAACAGCACTGATTACCTCAATGCTTTGGAGAGCCCTGAATATAATAAGAATAGTGTAATGGTGGTGTTTCTATGAGTTTATGTATTAAATAATATTTTAAAAATAGGTGACTGGCATCAAATAATGCAGTTTAGGATGGGCCTAATATGGCTTAACTACCATGAACATGACAACCTACCTTCCAAGCCAGTTGCCTTACTAAATAAAAAAAGCAATTAAATTTCAAACAGCTGGAACAAAAAGAACGACTAGGCAGGAGGAGCAATGGAACGAACATTCATATGGATAATAACTAGGAAAAGTGTATGCCTAAGGATACCTTATATAGCAAAGGATCAGTCCAAGTGTCATAACACTAACTGTGTTTATGTTTAATACCTGTGTTCTCGTAATCTTAGACATATTAAATACCAGATTTTCTGTATCACCCGCTTCCTGATAAAAGCTATTTATTGGATGTTGTAGGCAGTAAAATTTATTAAGCTTGAAAATCAACTCTTACATGTCTTAGAAGCATCTATGGATAAAGTTATAATGATGGGGGATGTCAGCTGTTTCATAGACTAATTAAATTGTCATTTTCTTATGCTCGAGGCAAATGATGCAAGAGTTTGTGGTGGGATAATCTGGAGTGGTGGAGTGACATCTTAATCTTACTTCTGATGTATTGTAAGAGCAACGGAAACATGCCTATCTCTTTTTCAACATTTTATTAGAATATTTACAAGGCGTTTTTTTCCATAACTAAATATTTAATTGAAAAAAAACCTCCGATATGGGAAAAATCTTGATTTCATTTATTTTCTCTTGGGAAGTGAATTAATTACAAAATCCCTATATTTGTCATAGGGAAAAGTATTTTTTTATGAAATTATCATCACAATAATAAAAATAAAAAATGCATCTTCTATTGACAAAATGTGAAAATGTATTTTGGCGTTATAGTGGGAGTTATATATTAATTTATTATAGCAAGAGCTGGTTCCTTTAATCATTTGGTTTAGTCACTAATGCAGGAATTGTTGAAAATCAACTGGAATTGACAAATTCTATCCAAAATAAATAAATATATATATATATATTTTATTCTTCAATTTGCAATATAGACCCAAATGTATCATTACTTTGACAAGTCTACCCAGCTCTCAATTTAGTGAATTAAATCCCAAGTCTGTGAGTGTGTGCTATATGTGAATGAATAACTCACTATATGACTGGTTGTATCTGTTTTATGTTGTACAGCGCTGCTGTACATGTTAGAGTCATGTGAAAAATAAAAAGTTATATCTTTTATTATAACAATCATTTATAACACAATGGGATTTCATCATTAAAAGTACTTAAAATAAAAGGAAGCAGATGGTAAGTCTGATTGTTAGAACAGATATCTTTCTATTCAACACGACTAAAACTTTGCTAATTGACTATTGTGAATTATTTAAAGAAATGTCTTGGAACAATAGTTAATGTAGTCAAACAGAGAGAAAAATGTATATAAAAATACATTTATTATTAGTTACAAATTGGTATTATCCAAAAAGTGTCCAATTAAAAAGATTACATTAAAGTACTGATAATAAAAATATGTTCATTTCTAAGAATTTAAGAATCTTACCATATTGCTGTTAGCTGGTACACCCTGAAAAAAGTTTAATATTTCACTGGTACTAGATAATTCTAGTTGCATGTTTGCTTTTCCCTTATCTCCATTGGTGTTTAATTTAAGTAATGCAATGTTTGAATGTCCAATTCTGTGTTACCTGAATATAACTGCTTACAGATCATAGGTGAGTTAAGGTTTTATTTTGTAAAATGCTGTAATTTTTGTCTGTGTTGATCCACTGGCTGGATTCTGTGTATGTTCTTTTACTGTCTTGTTGGAGTTACTATGTGCTGGGTAGAACATGTACTTTGTTGGGTAAAAACAGCCTCCCAGATGTTTTGATAACATTGTCCTTCCGCCAATTAGCTGGCCTGCCTGGTTTTCCTTTAGTGTGGCCTGATAGGTTAAGGGAAACTCCAGTGCCAGAAAAACGATCCGTTTTTCTGGCACTGGAGGGTCCCTCTCCCTCCCACCCCCCAATCCCCGGTTACTGAAGGGGTGAAAACCCCTTCAGTGACTTACCTGGGACAGCGGCGATGTCCCTCGCCGCTGTCTCCGCCTCCGCGACGCTCCTCCTGGTGATTACGTCGGCCGGTGGGCGAGACTAATCTCGCCCACCGGCCGAGGAGACCTAATGCGCATGCGCGGAAATGCCGCGCATGCGCATTACGTCTCCCCATAGGAAAGCATTGAAAAATAATTTCAATGCTTTCCTATGGGGTTTTGAGCGACGCTGCAGGTCCTCACACAGCGTGAGGACGTCCAGCGACGCTCTAGCACAGGTTTCCTGTGCTAGAACCCAGGAAGTGACCTCTAGTGGCTGTCTAGTAGACAGCCACTAGAGGTGGAGTTAACCCTGCAAGGTAATTATTGCAGTTTATGAAAAACTGCAATAATTACACTTGCAGGGTTAAGGGTAGTGGGAGTTGGCACCCAGACCACTCCAATGAGCAGAAGTGGTCTGGGTGCCTGGAGTGTCCCTTTAACGCTCTTTTGGCATGTCCGAATCTTGCTAGAAGAAGTAAAATTATCTCATTATTATGTTGGTGACAGATGGGGGTGGGTGTTTGTTGACTGTTACTGTGACTGTTATATTTGCCACTTGAAACCAGTTTGCCAAAACCCACAGGGACGTTACCCATAGCCTCCTTCCAAACAAACCTCAGTACAAAAAGCTGTATTCGCTTTAGTATTTGAAGTGTATTTTTAATGTTTGCTACACATATTTGACAACTAAAGATTTGTAATAATCGTGCCCGTGTACCCTATGGACAAGATGTTTGATTAGTAAATACAATAGCTAGATAAGTTGCTAATTGTCCTTGAAAGTTGAGATTATAATTATTCTTGTTGTACTACTGCTTTTGTGGTTGCAATCTGTGTGGTGTCAATTAGTGGCTGCAATAGAACAGCCACAGCAGAACAGTCTGTAAAACATTTAATAATACGAAGTTACAGCGCACATATAAAAAAATATATAATTATAAATCTTATTAGGCTACTGAAAATCGCCTATCTAAGAAAACAAATATGAGGTTCAGTTCCAACATATTATGTTAAGCCCAGACCACCAGCCCCCAAGCTTCAGAGGCCCTTTTAGAGGTGACCACAGGTGTGTGTGTGTGTGTGTGTGTGTGTGTGTGTGTGTGTATGTATATATATATATATATATATATGGAGTTTTTCAATAGTAATGTCACTTTTATTATAACGTTCATTTAGCACATATATAATTTGCATTGTGAGTATATTCATCCAAGAACTAACACTTTAATTGTTTAGTTTCTACATTGTTTTTAACTGCTTTTATCACATTAATTTTGAATTCTGTATACTCAAAATGCTCTTACAATAGATTAATTGAATAGCACTATTTAATTAGTCTTCCACGTTGAAATTAGTGTAGAACCCACCGATATTGGGGTACTGTGAAGTAGTGGTGGGCTTAAAGGATCACTATAGTGTCAGGAAAACAAAGTGGTTTTCCTGACACTATAGGGCCCTGAGGGTGCCTCCACCCTCAGGGTCCCCCTCCCGTGGCACTGAAGGGGTTAAAACCCTTTCAGCCACTTACCTTAATCCAGCGCTGGGCTCCCTCGGCGCTGGAGACCTCTCCTCCCTGTCCGACGTCAGCTCCCCCGTCCGACGTCAGCTCCCCTGTCCGACGTCACTGGAGTCGCCTCCAGTGTCGCAGATGCACCTCTAGTGGCTGTCCGGAAGACAGCCACTAGAGGCTGGATTAACCCCAAATGTAAACATAGCAGTTTCTCTGAAACTGTTATGTTTACATGTGAAGGGTTAAAACCTGAGGGACCTGGCACCCAGACCACTTCATTGAGCTGAAGTGGTCTGGGTGACTATAGTATCCGTTTTAACACAATATGGCCATATGGTGGACCTGAATCTATAAACATGGAGCAATCATAAGAAACCCTCCTCCCCCACAATAGTAATAATATTCCATTGGCTTCCATGGTGATTGCTTTACTCTGTCAGCCTAAAAATATGACTGGGCACGCTGAGATTGTAATGAGACGAAACGGCTAATGATATCATTGGCTAAGTGAAAGGTGACGTGGGAGAGGTAAGGGTAACTTAATGCAAGTAACAATAGGCATAGACAAAAAATGGCAAAATTTGATTGTAGCATTAGTATCACGAGTAACAACATTTCTGATGAGACCTTTCTAGTCACCTTCATTCCTAGCTGTATAAGGCTTGGTTAGCACTGTCTACCCATTTGTTAATATGTGGCATTCGATGATGACATGTATTTGGCTTTGCCTTTGGTGTGGATGGCAACCATCTCTCAGCTGCTGCTCTGCCTGTAGTTAGCAGTGGCTTTTATGCTAAATTAAACCCAGACAGGTGGCTTTAAATAGGTCAGCTATTGAATTTACATGTGAACTTGAACTAACTCATCACTGGACGATCTGACTTAATGGACAATTACCATCCCTTTTTAATAAATTATATAATAAAATGTATTAAATACAAAAGCATATCAAAACTAAATAATAAAGATAGATAGTGTATACTTGTCTATTAATATTCTTTGCTTGAAACAAATCCATGAGCTGTTAGCTGCTTAGGAGCTCCTTATCGGTCTCCTGAGCTATGTACTGCAATGCAGGGATAGCTCATTGGCTGAGAGTGTAATCTGATCACCCTCAGCCAATGAACTAAGCCTTGTAAGCTGTAGTGGTTATGGTGCTTGAAGTATTCATCGAATCTGATAACATAACATTACACATGAGCATGGATATGGAAGTCCCTTAAAGCTTGAAAAAAGTATTTAACAACTCTTTCAGGTACATTAAAGTTGCAATCTGCTGCATTATGTGTATTAACTAAACCTGGGAATACACTGCACATTAGGATTTTATTCATTAAGCTCTGAATTGTAGAGAATTTAAATCTGAATGGCAAGAAGGAAAAATTCTCAACTAAATGGCAAGAGGGAAAAATTCTCCAACTCATCTGCAATCATAGATTTTAGCCTAACAAGAGTGGTACACAGATCGAAACCCTCCATCAAAAAGGTGTGGGTGTGCAGGTTTGCCCAATAGGTAGATTCCCAGATGTTGTAGAACTACAATTCCCAAGATCCCTTGCATGCCTTTAGAATGCATTTAGAGTGACAAAGTGGCATGGAAGCTGTAGTATTAAAACATCTTAGGATCTACCTTTTGGGCACCCCTGCCTTACCACCACCGAAAGTATTTTCCATGTGAACGTGAGTGTCAGAACTGGACCATGGAACAATGGAGGAAAGTTGCCTGGTCTTATGAATCAAGTTTTCTTGTAGATCAGGTTAATGGCTAGGTTTGTTGTTTACCTGGGGAAGAGATGGCATCAGGATGCACTTTGGGAAGAAGGCAGCCTGGCATAAGCAGTTTTATGCTCGGGGCAATGTTCTACTGGTAAACCTAGGATCTTTGAATGTTACTTTGATATGTACCACCTTCTTAGAGATTGTTACAAACCACGTACTACCCTTCATGTCATTGGTGTTCCTGATGACAATGACCTCTTTAAGCAGGATAATGCACCCTGCCACACTGCAAGAATTGTTCAGGAATGGTTTGAGGAACATTACAAAGAGTTCAAGGTCTTTTCTTGAGCTCCAAATTTCAAATCTTTAAATTTGATTGAGCGTCTGTGGGATATGCTGCGACAGCAAATCCAATCTATGGAGGCCCCACCCCACATTGCAACCTGCAGGACTTAAAGGATCTGGTGCTAATGTCTAATGTGCCAGATACCACAGGGCATGCTCACAGGTCTTGGGGAGTCCATGCCACTATTCCTCAGAGCTGTTTGGACAGCACAAGGGAGACCTACATGCAGGCCCGGACTGGCCATCGGGCACACCGGGCAAATGCCCGGTGGGCCGCGATAGCCGTGGGGCCGAGGCCGGCAGGGGAGATCACAGGATCTCCCCTGCCAGCCCCTGCAGGGCCAGCGTGCTACCCGATCGCTGGCCCTGCATAGTGCCTCCATGGGCCGGTGGGGAGATCAAAGATCTCCCTCACCGGCCCACAGGCACTGACATGCGCCCGCTGGCTGGGGAGGGAGGGAGGCAAGAGAGAGGACCGGCGGAGCTCTATCCAGCAGCTCCGCCGGGTCCTCTCGCGAGGTCTGAGTGTTGCCGCAGTTACCGCGGCAACGCTCAGATCTCGCGAGAGTGAACTCTAGCCTGCAGGCTAGAGTTCACTCTCACCACTGGACCACCAGGGAAGGAAGCATGGTCCCCCCCTCATGGCAGAACGGCTCACATCATGGCAGAACGGCTAAAGGTAAGAAGGGAGGGGGATATAACTTTTTTTTTTTTTTTATTATTATTAATACAAAAATATATATTTTAATTTAAATACAAAATACATTCACACACACACAGCACCCAAACACACACAGCACCCCCAGACACTCACAACACCCACAGCACCCCTAGACACACACAACACCCACAGCACCCCCAGACGCACACAACACACACAGCACCCCCAGACGCACACAGCGCACCCCCAGATGCACACAGCGCACCCCCAGACGCGCGCACCCCCAGACACGCGCACAACGCATCCCCAGACGCACGCACAGCGCACCCCGAGACGCGCGCACACAGCACCCCCAGGCGCGCGCACACAGCTCCCTCAGACGCGCATACACAGCTCCCCCAGACGCGCGCACACAGCTCCCTCAGACGCGCGCACACAGCACCCTCAGACGCGCGCACACAGCACACTCAGACGCGCGCACACAGCACCCTCAGACGCGCGCACACAGCACCCTCAGACGCGCGCACACAGCACCCTCAGACGCGCGCACACAGCACACTCAGACGCGCGCACACAGCACCCTCAGACGCGCGCACACAGCACCCTCAGACGCGCGCACACAGCACCCTCAGACGCGCGCACTCAGCACCCTCAGACGCACTCAGCACCCTCAGACGCACTCAGCACCCTCAGACGCACTCAGCACCCTCAAACACAACACCCTCAAACACAGCACCCTCAAACACAGCACCCTCAAACACAGCACCCTCGCTCACACACACAGCACACTCCCACATATATATATATATTTATATATATATTAACCCTCAGTGAGTTAAAGGGAAACTCCAGTGCCAGGAAAACAATCCGTTTTCCTGGCACTGGAGGGTCCCTCTCCCTCCCACCCCCCAATCCCCGGTTACTGAAGGGGTGAAAACCCCTTCAGTCACTTACCTCAGGCAGCGACATGTCCCACGTCGCTGCCTGCTCCTCCCCCGCCGCTCCACCTTCTTCCTCCGTCGGCCGGTGGGCGAGACTGATCCCGCCCACCAGGGGAGGGCTGGCAGCCTTAGACCTGGGGGGCAAAACCAGTCAAGTGGCCCATTGCGCCACCAAATCAGTTCACCATCCATGCCCACCTTTTCCTGGTTTTATAACGGATATTGATGTTATGCTAATCAGTAGCTGTTTGCCATACCCACTCCTTCACGGCTCTGACTTTCAATGTTGTCAGAGCACAGGATGAGAATCTCTGAGCCTGTGCTCTGACTCACTAACTGAGCGCCGGAACCATGAGGGAGAGGGTATAATCTGACTGCACCTACTGCTGGTGCGCACCAGTGGACCACCAGCGAATCGTTTCAATTGAATATGCTGGTGTCCCCAACTTGTGAGCTGTGTTGGCTACCGGGTGCCTCTGTTGTCATGGCACCCTGCGTGACCGCACAGCTTGCCCACCCCAACGGCTGGCCCTGCTGACACACACTGACGTTACTACTTAGACATCCCTCAATATTAATACAGACATCAGAGTAAACACCAATAAACTGTGGAAACAGAGCTGATCCCTCCAAATTTATAAAGGTTTTTCTTAGAGGATTTATTGTAAGATTAAATCATGCCTCCTCCTCTCTCTCTCCCATGCGCTGCTCTGTAGGCTGGGAGGAAGTGAAGAGTAATCACAGTCTCCCAGCACAACGTCACCTGTGGCTGTATGGGGAACAGCTGTTTAATGTAATGCTTGCAGGACGGCCAGCTGCCGCAGAACCTCTTTGTTCCCGTCTCTGCAAAGGGCTCCAGGCACTGCTTGCTGTGAGTGTGAGCCACTGTAAATTAGGGGCAGAGGGCACTTGTACTGCGGTAAAAACGGATCTGGGCAGGAGGAGAGTGCTGTGCAAGCAGTGCACTCCCCTCCTGTGGGTCACCAGTAGACTGATGCACCTGCCCAGGATTTTTGCCGCCCTAGGCAAAAGAAAAATTTGCCGCCCCCCCATGTGACAATGCCCCACCTATATGATCTGCCATATGAACTAATGCCAATGCTGCACACAGTGTGTGTTTACATTAAAAAGCCTGCAGGGACAGGCTATAGACACCAGAACCACTTCATTAAGCTGAAGTGGTTCTGGGGACTATAGTGTCCCTTTAATGTGAGGTAAATTATAGATTAGTGTCACTAATAATATCCTGGATTGCCTACTTACAATCAGATGAGGATGGTGATGGGCTGCAGTTTGGCTCCACTGGTCTGGTGTAGAACAGGATCTCTGGAGGCTGCTTGTAACTGTAGTCACAAAATTCAAAGTTCTAGTAGAATGGGAAGCAGCTCCATTTTTGGGGGGCCCCTTACACAGCTCAAGGTCTGGGCCTCAGGGCCTGACGGTGAGTATGCCCATAAGGCCCACCTACATGTTCCACCCATGAGTTCGCTCACAGGGAGTGGAGTGTGTAGGGGATGTGTTATGTGTTATTGTAGAGGATCTAATGTGTGTGCTTATGGTAGGTAGTGTATAGGGATACCAGTTTGTGTAGGTAATTCAGTGTATTTGTTTGTAGTGGAAGCAGTGTGTGTTTGTGTATAAGGGATGTATTGTGTGAATCTGTGTTTGTATGCATAAGGGATGCAAGGTGTGTGTCTGTAAGTGTGTGCATTGAGTGTGTGTAAGAAATGCATTGTGTTTCTGTGTATATGTAAGAGAAGCAGTGTGTGTGTTTGCATGTGTGTGTAAGGGTTTGCATTGTGTGTTTCTGTGTATGTAGAATGGGAAGCAGCTCCATTTTTGGGGGGCCCCTTACACAGCTCAAGGTCTGGGCCTCAGGGCCTGACGGTGAGTATGCCCATAAGGCCCACCTACATGTTCCACCCATGAGTTCGCTCACAGGGAGTGGAGTGTGTAGGGGATGTGTTATGTGTTATTGTAGAGGATCTAATGTGTGTGCTTATGGTAGGTAGTGTATAGGTATACCAGTTTGTGTAGGTAATTCAGTGTATTTGTTTGTAGTGGAAGCAGTGTGTGTTTGTGTATAAGGGATGTATTGTGTGAATCTGTGTTTGTATGCATAAGGGATGCAAGGTGTGTGTCTGTAAGTGTGTGCATTGAGTGTGTGTAAGAAATGCATTGTGTTTCTGTGTATATGTAAGAGAAGCAGTGTGTGTGTTTGCATGTGTGTAAGGGTTTGCATTGTGTGTTTCTGTGTATGTGTGCAAAGGATGCATTGTCTTTGTGTGTAATGGATGCATTGTGTTTCTCTGTGTGTAAGGGAAGCATGTTGTGTTTCTGTGTGTGTAGGGATGCATTGTGTGTTTCTGTGTACGTATAGGGATGCATTGTGTGTGTGTGTGCGCGTAGTGTGAAAGAGCTCCCTGTCCTGCCCCCTGTCCTATACAGCTCTCCCCTGCCCCTTAGTGGTCTCTCCACCCCCCCCCCCTCCCCTAGCAGTCACTTCTCACACTCATCCACCCTCCCTGTGCTCTTCTCACCCCCCCCCAAACCTCCGGTGTTCTTTTCACCCCCTCCCTCCCTGTGTTCTTCTCACTCCCCCCTCCATGTGTTCTCCTCACTCCCCTCCCGTTCTCCTCACTCCCCTCCGGTTCTCCTCACCTCCCCCCCATGTGATCTTACTCACTCCCCCCCAGTTTTCTACTCACTCCCCCCACCCTCCCTGTGTTCTTCTCACTCCCCCAACCTCCCTGTGTTCCCTCCTACTCCCCCACCCTCCCTGTGTTCTTCTCACTCCCCCACCCTCCCTGTGTTCTTCTTACTCTCCCCCCTCCTCTGTGTTCTTCTTACCCCCTGTGTTCTTCTTACTCCCCCCCGTTCTTCTTAATCCCCCTGTTCTTCTTAATTCCCCCCCTGTTCTTCTTAATCCCCCCAGCCCCCTGTTCTTCTTAATCCCCCCACCCCCCTGTTCTTCTTAATCCCCCACCCCCTGTTCTTCTTCTTAATCTCCCCACTCCCCCGGTTCTTCTTAATCTCCCCACTCCCCCTGTTCTTCTTAATCTCCCCACTCCCCCTGTTCTTCTTAATCCCCCACCCCCCTGTTCGTCTTAATCCCCCCACCCCCCTGTTCTTCTTAATCACCCCTCCCTGTTCTTCTTAATCACCCCCCGTTCTTCTTGATCCCCCACCCCCTGTTCTTCTTAATCCCCCCCCACCCTCCCCCACTGTTCTTCTTAATCCCCCCCAACCCTCCTTCTTCTTAATCGCACCCCCCTCCTTCTTAATCACCCCTCTTCTTATTAATCTCCCACCCCTCCCCCTTCTTCTTAATTCCCCCTTCTTCTTAATCCCCCACCCTCCCCCTTCTTAATCCCCCACCTCTCCCCCTTCTTCTTAATTCCCCCCTCTTCTTATTAATCCCCCACCCTCCCCCTTCTTCTTAATCCCCCTTCTTCTTAATCCCCCACCCCTCCCCCTTCTTCGTAATCTCTCCCCCTTCTTCTTAATTCCCCCCTCTTCTTCTTAATCCCCCACCCCTCCCCCTTCTTCTTATTAATCCCCCACTCTCCCTCCTTCTTCTTAATTCCCCACCCCTCCCCCTTCTTCTTAATCCCTCACCCTTCTTAATCCCTCCCCCTTCTTCTTAATCCCCCACCCCTCCCCCCTTCTTCTTAATTCCCCCCTCTTCTTATTAATCCCCCACCCTCCCTCCTTCTTCTTAATTCCCCAACCCTCCCTCCTTCTTCTTAATTCCCCCCCTTCTTATTAATCCCCCACCCTCCCTCCTTCTTCTTAATTCCCCACCCCTCCCTCCTTCTTCTTAATTCCCCCCCCTCTTCTTATTAATCCCCCACCCTCCCTCCTTCTTCTTAATTCCCCAACCCTCCCTCCTTCTTCTTAATTCCCCCCTCTTCTTATTAATCCCCCACCCTCCCTCCTTCTTCTTAATTCCCCACCCCTCCCTCCTTCTTCTTAATTCCCCCTCTTCTTATTAATCCCCCACACTCCCTCCTTCTTCTTAATTCCCCACCCTCCCTCCTTCTTCTTAATTCCCCCCCTCTTCTTATTAATCCCCACCCTCCCTCCTTCTTCTTAATTCCCCAACCCTCCCTCCTTCTTCTTAATTCCCCCCCTCTTCTTATTAATCCCCCACCCTCCCTCCTTCTTCTTAATTCCCCAACCCTCCCTCCTTCTTCTTAATTCCCCCCCTTCTTATTAATCCCCCACCCTCCCTCCTTCTTCTTAATTCCCCAACCCTCCCTCCTTCTTCTTAATCCCCCCCTCTTCTTATTAATCCCCCACCCTCCCTCCTTCTTCTTAATTCCCCACCCCTCCCTCCTTCTTCTTAATTCCCCCCTCTTCTTATTAATCCCCCACCCTCCCTCCTTCTTCTTAATTCCCCAACCCTCCCTCCTTCTTCTTAATTCCCCCCCTCTTCTTATTAATCCCCCACCCTCCCTCCTTCTTCTTAATTCCCCACCCCTCCCTCCTTCTTCTTAATTCCCCCCCTCTTCTTATTAATTCCCCACCCCTCCCTCCTTCTTCTTATTAATTCCCCAACCCTCCCCCTTCTTCTTAACACCCCCCCCCCCCTCACCTCCCCTCCCCTGTAGCGTGGCCGAGCTCCTCTCCGGTCCGCGGTGGCCGGCCGGAGTCATAGGAAGGTGCACACTCAGTGTGCACCTTCCTGTCAGTCCGGCCGGTTACAGGAAACAGAAACTCCTGTTCCGCGCGGAACAGGAGTTTCTGTTTCCTGTAACCGGCCGGACTGACAGGAAGGTGCACACTGAGTGTGCACTTTCCTATCACTCCGGCCGGCCACCGCACCGGAGAGGAGCTCGGCCACGCTACAGGGGAGGGGAGAAGATGTGCTGCAGCCGCCTGAGCCTCTTAACAGAGCGCTCAGGCGGCTGCAGCATTTGAGGGGCCGGCCCTGCAGCGGCCGGTCTTAAAATGGTTTGGGGCGGCCTGGGGGGCAATTGCCTCCCTGCCCCCCGGCCCAGCCCGCCCCTGCCGCCCACCGGCCGAGGAGTCCCAATGCCACGCATGCGCATTGGCGCACCCCATAGGAAAGCATTGAAAATGAATTTCAATGCTCCCCTATGGGGAATAGAGTGACGCTGGAGGTCCTCACACAGCGTGAGGACGTCCAGCGACGCTCTAGCACAGATAATCTGTGCCATGATGCAGGAAGTGACCTCTAGTGGCTGTCTAGTAGACAGCCACTAGGGGAGGACTTAACCCTGCAAGGTAATTATTGCAGTTTATAAAAAACTGCAATAATTACACTTGCAGGGTTAAGGGTAGTGGGAGTTGGCACCCAGACCACTCCAATGAGCAGAAGTGGTCTGGGTGCCTGGAGTGTCCCTTTAACAAAGAAAATTAGAAACCTAGAATGTGACGGCAGATAAAAACACCCTCACACACAGCACCCCTCTTACATACACACACACTGCGCCCCTCACACATACAATACGTTCAAATATATATATATATATATATATACACATACACACATACACTACAGCAACCCTCACACTGCACCACTACACACATTACGCTCCAGATACACGCTAGATCCCTTACCCTATATGCACTCTTAATCCTCTATATACACACACACACACACACACAATCTCCTATACACACTCTGGGTCCTTTACACACTAGAACTCCTACACACACACTGCATTCCTTGTCAGCAAACACAGCCCGTATACACACACTCGCTACATCACCTATAACACACACTCTCTACAGCCCCTAGCCACACATATTACACCACAAACACAAATTAAATTGACCTATTTACACAATACCACACCACACTGTACACACACGCAATCCCTCAAGCAGGCTCCAAACACATGCACCATACACTTTCCTGGCCCTTTTGTCCTCTGGTATTCCACTTGTGGAGACACCAGAGACAATTTAAAAGCAAACACAGCGCAAGCATGTTATTAAATTTGCTTGCGCTGCGCAGAACAAATTCAGGGCCTTTTTCTAATGCCAGAGCTCTTCAGCGCGGCTCTTTGCATTGAACCAACGTGCTCACTTTGAGAGGGGGCGTGCTTGTAATTAGTGATGACAAAACACACCCTCTCTGGCCCCGCCCCCTTAGGGGGCCGCTCTGATTGAAAAAGGCCCGGGCCTAATTTTTTTCCCAGTCCGGCCCTGCCTACATGATATTAGACAGTAGGTTTTAATGTCGTGGCTGATTAGTGTATACTATCTATGTATACATATGCATGAATGTATTGGCATAGGTGTGTGTACGGGTGTATTTTTTAAAGTCAAGCACATTATTTCAGAGTTATTATCAAAAGTGAGAATTTAACCACTTAAGGACGGTGGGCGTTCTATGCCGTCCTTGGGGACGCTGGCTCTAAACGCCGGCGGGCAGCATAGAACGCCCAAGCCGTCCTATGTACATACCCGGCAGTAATAGCTGTGTGGGGACTCACCTGGCAGCCCAGGGAGTCCCCCTCCTTCCTTTCCGGCCCCCCTGGGCCATGCGAGGACCTCACAATCACGTGGATGGCATAGCCTTCCATAGCAATGCCAGCAATGCCATATGTAATGACAGGTACTCCCCCTGCTGCCTGTAAAAAATAAAAAAAATGTTAAAGCTACAGTTTACAATAAAATATATACTTAGATCATATATATGTTTATTATATATATGATCTAAGTATATATAAATATATACACATATACACACATACACACATACACATGCACTGTCTAAGTGTATTTTAATATTAATATATATCTAAATATATATATATATTAATATCAAAATACACATAGAATGATATTGATTAAATATATATATATAATTATCATTAGATATAATATAAAATAAATAAATATGTAAATTAATAAAATATATATATATGTGTAAATTCATTCTAACTGTATTTTAAAATTAATATATATATATATATTGATATCAAAATACATGTAGAACGAAATAATATATATATCTATATACATAAGTATATTCGTATATATCACTATATATACCTATGTATAAATAAAAATAATTTTAAAAACGTATACACGTGTATATACATAATAATTCTATGTATATATTTATGTAAAAATTTTACATAATCGGGTCTTTTTATTAATTACAATTTGCGGGACCTGCTAGCAATATATTTAACCCTGTAACTTTCCAAGACACCATAAAACCTGTACATGGGGGGTACTGTTTTACTCGGAATACTTCGCTGAACACAAATATTAGTGTTTCAAAACAGTTAAATGTATTACAACGATGATATCGTCAGTGAAAGTGACATATTTTGCATTTTTCACACACAAATGGCACTTACACGGACGATATAATTGTTGTGATACGTTTTACTGTTTTGAAACACTAATATTTGTGTTCATGAAGTCTCCCGAGTATAACTGTACCCCTCATGTACATGGTGTTTTCAAAAGTTACAGAGTCAAATATAAGGCTTGCGTTTCAGTTTTTTCACATTGAAATTCGCCAGATTGGTTACGTTGCCTTTGAGACCGTATGATAGCACAGGAATGAGAATTACCCCCATGATGGCATACCATTTGCAATAGTAGACAAGCCAAGGTATTGCAAATGGGGTATGTCCAGTCTTTTTTAGTAGCCACTTAGTCACAAACACTGGCCAAAATTGGCGTTCAAATTAGTTTTTTGCATTTTTCACACACAAACAAATGTTAACACTCATTCTGGCCAGTGTTTGTGACCAAGTGGCTACTAAAAAAGACTGGACATACCCCATTTGCAATACCTTGGTTTGTCTACTTTTGTAAATGGTATGCCATCATGGGGGTAATTCTCATTCCTGGGCTATCATACGGTCTCAAAGGCAACGTAACCAATCTGTCGAATTTCAATGTGAAAAACTGAAAAATGTAACACGCTATATGTGTCCCTATAACTCCCCAAAACACCATAAAACCTGTACATAGGGGGTACTGGTTTACATGTGAGACATCGCTTAATACAAATATGTGTATTTTATTGCAGTAAAAGCAAACAGTATTATGACATTCACAGTTAGAATGTCACGTAGAAATAGATTTTTTTTTTTTTAAATCTTATTTTCTCCGATTTTTTTATATTTTATTCATATTAAATTATGTTTGATACCTAAATATTTGATGTTAAATGAAAGCCATGTTTCCCCCGAATAAAATGATATGTAATAAGTGTGGGTGCACATAATATGAAAGAGGCGAATTAAGCCTGAACAGACATATAGCGCAAATTCAAGTTTTTGTTTACGTTTTGTTTTGATCACAACGTGTACATTTGGCTCAGTCCTTAAGGGGTTAAAGGGACTTTAAAATTTAAGGTCAAAAAAGCCAAATTAGAATTCTTTTCTTGGTCAGCTATGCTTCTATTTTGGTAACTTTGGCCATAAATAATGCATTTACTCAGAATTTCCACTATTTCACCCCTATTTATGTTTAAATGTGTACGTGTATGCTTCTTGACTGTGTAATTTGTCTTTCTCTCCCCCTTCACGTGCTGTCTCCTCCACTAACCCTTGTTTGTTTATTTGTTTGGTTTTATCTCCTCACTGATCCTTATACAGAATATTACCCTCTGGAAGAAGGGTAATATTTTATCCGGATTAGTTTTTCGTACCCTAATTAGACCTGTATTCTGATGTTGATTTAACCCATGTATCGCAACTCATTGAATTGCATGTGCCATTATGTTCAGAAATACTTGAGAAACGATAAAGGGAGAATCTACCAAAAACTTGCCGTTTTAAAAACTCTGTTAGTCTAAACAAAATAAGGTATTACAAAATGCTATTGTATGCACAAATATAACTAGAACCATAAAAATAAAATTACATATGTGGTCAGGGGGAAATCATCTGATGAAGTTAGTGATGTAAGTGCATTACTAATCCGTCTGGTTTCTGCTTGTTCTTTTTTTTAGCACAGAACAAATTGTCAGAAAATAGTATTAACAAAAAATAATTCTGATTATTAGGTCAAAGTATACTTAATTATAGGACTTATTCATACAGAAGGCCCATCTTATGAACAGTCATACACCAGGCGGCAACTCAGAACAAGGTCTTAAGGTCAATGGTAGTGTGACAGTGATTTACTGTTTGTATTGCCTTTCTGTGCGCTGAAATTACAGTACATGAAACTCATGAATGGAATCTTCCTGGAATTCTTAGTCCTGTTTTTTTTTACGCAGAGGAGAGCTCGAGGCAGCAATTAGTTTCGACAGTTAGCCATAGGCATTTAAGACGAGTCATATTTCTGTAGTACAATTAATGGACATTTAACAGTCAAATACCTTTAGATTTTAACTACAATAAATAATAAAAATTGTTGCAAAATGTAGGTACGTAGTATTTTTAGATTATAGTTTCAGAATATACCTAATAAAGCAAAATACATATTAACACATCCCAGTATATTTGTCCCTTTCCCCATAAAATCATTATTTCGTAAAGATAGAATCTTGTGATTCTAAATAAAGCGATGGATCGGGCCTTTTTTAAGATTTGGGAGGGGTACCAGATCACTGAATATGGTAACTGGAAAAAAAATGTGAATATATATAGTTTTATCGCTCAAAATAGCAAAAAAAGGAAAATTTGTTGAGTAGGAGAATTTTTCCAATTTGCTGTTTTGGCCTAAAATGTGTGATTTTTTTTTTTTAATCAATTCTCCATAATCAAAAGCAAATAATACAACTCATCCTGTTACCTAATTAAACATTAACATGTGTGTTGTGAGTAAAAGCAAATATCTATCTGAATGTGGACAAATGTTACAGCTCTTTGCCAACAATCGCCCACAATTTCACAATTTCTGCTATAAAAATCTAACAGCCAAGGAGGAGAAATGTAATTTTAACATCTTTTTATTCTTTTTTTTTCTGAATTGACATTTGACCAGAATGTCACAATTTCTCCACTGCCAGTAATCACATGTGACATTGAAACAATAAGACATGGTTAGAACATTTAAAATAATTTCTTTAGATTCCTTTGTTTTAACCACTTAAGACCAGATTTAAGCAAATCCCTTGTTATTGTGGTGGCCCTAAAATGTCATCGGCCCTAAAGAGATTAAAAAAAGAAAAAGTAAAATACTTCATATTAAAATGAGGTATTTGCTATTCACATTACGAAACTGTGTGCTTAGAGAAACCACCAACCTAGCAGCCTGTCAATCTTAAAGCTATACATCGTTAATTATGCGAGCCATCTGTGTCTATGGGAATCACAGGAAGCCGTAAAAAAAATCCCTTTGAATTGCTTATGCTGCAGTGAACCTTATACAGACTGACTTTTTACCCAGTAACCTTTTACCTAGTTCATGTAAGGCAAGAAAAAGCCCACAATGGTCTGTTTGTAAGGTTTGTTGGAAGTAACCGTAACCCTAAGATAACTTTCACCCTGTTACCCCCAAAACACCCCAGCAATCTATTTATACAATATATTCAGGCAAATAACACTTAGGGGGTTGTTTAATAAACAGTGATTTGAAATGATGATTTGAGAAACAAATAGAACGTTGTACAATATGTTTCAAAAAATAGCTGAATTTAAGAATTTTTCAGCTATATTGGCTATATTTTATCATCTGTTTCTCAAATCATCACAGTTGACATTTTGGTAAAACAAACCAGTTCATCCTCTATAAATGATCATAAAAAATGTATTGTGTGGCTTTTGTTTAATTAACCCCTTCAATACAAAGAGTCAGGAAAATCATTTTACATTTTCAGAATGCAAATATTCTTCATCTCAGCTATTGTCATAGTGCTGTTATTTCCCCTAAATTTTTGAGATTCATATTTCAATCTCTTACAAATCAGAGTTTAATAAATAATTCATTAAAAAATAAAAAATAATTTGAGAAAATATCTTAACTCCTTCATGACTGTTATTCTGCCACCACCATTATAACAGTCATGAAGGAGTTCAAATATTTTCTCAAATTATTTTTTGTGCTTCTTTCGAATCTTTTTGGTTCTATAATGTATTTTTTTATTTTATGTTTCTAATCAGAGATTTCTTCCTGTGTGTCTTTAGATTCTTAAAAAGCAAGCTTCTGTGACATTGCACTATGGAAATAATATGTTGAACTAATAGGAAAAGTTAAATATTTGAAATAATATAGTGGGAGTGGAGGAAATATTAAAAACTGGGTAGTAAGCTGGCAGCCCTCAAGTTAATATATCACTTTGTAGTTGTAGTGCTACATTTTGGGCAAACTGTGATCCAAATAAAAAAATGTATGTTGTAAATCGTAAACCGGAACTGTTACATGTTAAAATAATAATTAGAGCAATCTGTTTGCACAGACATGTTTCCGCTATTCTATTAAATAATGGCAAATACTTATAGAAAATGCAGCAGTCACATTTATTTATTTATAAAATATTTTACCAGGAAAGATACATTGAGATTTCTCTCGTTTTCAAGTATGTCCTGGGTCCACAAAACATTGCATTGTTACAATGGGGTACAATAAAATACAAAAACAATATTAATACACAATATATACAAAATTTAACATAGAACAGGTAGGAAATATATAAATATTTAGACCTCTGATTGCAAAGGTCTAAAATGACACCCAAAAAGAAAAACACTTTAGGTTATTTCAAAGGAATTTGTCTGCAAAATTGTAAATTTTTAGAAATTTGCCTGAGAATTGCAGATTTCAGATATCTATTAAAGAAGCAATGTCACAGTCTGGGGACTTTGCCAAATTCACAAAGACTCCCCGATGGTGGGGGTCCGGTGGGGGAAGGTAATGGTAAGATTTACTTACCTGACCTGTTCCTCATGGGCGTGGCCATCTTGCTCTGGCGGGTCCTCTTCAGCTCATGGCGCTTCAGCACCCGGAGTCGACATCAGTGCTATTCATGAGAGCCCAGCATTGAGGCCTATGGAGGATCCTATGGATCAGTGACGGATGTCTGGATTGACTCTGTAGCTCCGCCCAGAGTCTAGGAAAGTCAGGCAGAGGACATATACAGAAACAAAGTAGTCCCAACTTTGCCTCAGTATATCGTTTGAGTGGATGGGAATTTCAGTGAAAATCCAACACAGTCAAAATTATTATTTCATAAAGATGCTGTTGATTCTGAGAGTTTCATAAGCATCCATTTTTATTTAGTGCATATTAAACTGCAATATATGTTGTATAAATAAAAATACATGTGAGGTTTACAGATTTGTGGTTAAAACATTGTGTACCTGTTATACAACATAAATATGACTGACATCAAACAGTAATAAGATTGTGATCTGGTGCCAGATCCATCCATGTTAATAGGCAACACATGAAAAATGCTGCCCTGCATTATTAACATTCATATGCTGCATGATCTTTGTTTCCTGAATAATGACTTTCCTACAGCATTCTACATACCACATACCAGCTCATTTTTATGTGCCCTTCAACATGCATAAGTTATATGCGTCTAACAAAGGATGGTATATCTGACAACTTTTGGACTCTCAAATGCTCTATGGTACTAACATGTTTGAGAAAGGAAATTAAATAATTAATAAAGGAGGAATCTCAAAGATACTTCATCGATTATTTAATAGTCTCTGCACTATGAATGTTGAATTCTACACAGCAGCACTTTTCACGTACTGCCCATTAACATGGAGAAACAAATATCAGCCTATGAAAACATGGTGGATGTGGTGATTGACTAGGGTCATAATGGGAAAGTATATGTACACACGGCATAAAAAAAGTCAGACTGATGGAGATTATCAGTGTGGAGAATTAAAAGTAAAGAAACCATAGCTATCTCAAATTGCAGCTAAGCAGAGTTTAAACAGAGGTGCAATGGTCACTAGGATGTAGACAGCAGTAAATTCTTGTGCTACAATAAATCATCCTTTGAACTTGTTTGTAGGTCATTGAGTTCCTCTGTGCAAGTAGCTGTCAAGTGCAAGTCTTCTTGTGCATCCACCTTGTTGTTTTAACTTAGTTGTGCAGATTCAGGAAAACTTGTGAACTATTAACTTGTACATTTTATAGAAATTATCTATAATTCTGTAATGCTCTGCTGTATATGAAATGATCACTGTGCTTCTTTATTTCAAGAGTCAGTCAATAACTGAAAGCAGGCTCTAGCAGTAGTTCTGTTCAGTATATTCACTTCTTCATATCCCCTTTCTATAATTGTAAAATTGTAAAACGCTTTGGAATATGTTGGCGATATATAAATGATAATAATAATAATAAGGGAATTGATGATAAATTGTAAATAGAACTGCAAACATTTTGGTCAAAATAGCTAAAGAAAATGTTTATTTAATTTGCCAGCTGGCTACTTTGGTTTGGAACTGGAATTTCTTTATCAGATCTCCACAATGCTTAGTTTAGTGAATTACTCCCAAATGTTTCTTATGTTGTTACAATTAAGCAGTTTTGATTGAACCTGTGTTATGATTCCTTTTAACTCACGGTTTATTAACTCATGTATCTTTCCAGACTCAAATGAAATGCTGTCGCTGTGATTCCCGGGATCCTTTTTCAGCAATTAGCCACAGGATCATCAATGTAGTGTCTCCCATCGGTCACCTTCGCTGGTGGCAGTCTGAAAATGGTAAGTGTCAGAAATGTATACATACTTACAGTGTGACATACATGCCCAATACAAAGTCACTTCTCACAGACTAGGTGCCTGATACTCTTCATATTATATGTGTTAGAAAACATGTAATAGATTCATAATAAACATTATCAACCCATAATATGCACATATTATAGCTGTAACACATTGTATATTGTAGAACATTTAGACATTGTAGAAGCACTTGCATGTGCTGTGACAAAATCATAATATTTAATCTACGATAGTTGTTTTATGCTACCTTGATAGTCAGAATATGCTTATCAGTCACTATAATGGAGGTTACTAAAATGTATTACATTAACTTTTTATACATATGTTTTCTGGTGCTTTTCCCATTTGTTGCTATTTATTTCTTTATTTTCACAAAATATTCCTTGCTGCACCTTCTTTTTCTGGTGCACTAATTGGTTGATCCTAATGAAAAAAAAGAAGTGTATGTTTGTGGCATGTACTAAGCCAGGGGTTCCAAACTAACTTTACCCGTGGAACCCTTTGAGACAGTGTACCAATATAGTGAAATCCCCAAAAAGATTTTGCGCTGCAGTACAAACCTTTTAACCCCTTAAGGACCAAACTTCTGGAATAAAAGGGAATCATGACATGTCACACATGGCATGTGTCCTTAAGGGGTTAAAGAGCGTAGTGTAATGTTTTCTTTTTTTCTTTGGCAAAGTCTTCTTATATCTGATTTAATTAGGAGCACAACATTTTTTTAACCCCTTAAGGACCAAACTTCTGGAATAAAAGGGAATCATGACATGTCACACATGGCATGTGTCCTTAAGGGGTTAAAGAGCGTAGTGTAATGTTTTCTTTTTTTCTTTGGCAAAGTCTTCTTATATCTGATTTAATTAGGAGCACAACATTTTTTTAACCCCTTAAGGACCAAACTTATGGAATAAAAGGGAATCATGACATGTCACACATGGCATGTGTCCTTAAGGGGTTAAAATAATTATTTTAATCTTTTTTTTTATATAATAAACTTATTTATAATGACGTTTAAAAAAAAAAAAGAAGAAGTAAATTGGGGCAAAAATGTGATATACAAATATTTTTAACAGCACACTTTTAACTACCATATCCTGACTCTAAAAACAATTAAAAAGAAAGCAATCCTCAGATGCCACATTGGGCACTAATTTAAAGGGCAGCACAATAAAACAAATAACTTTCTTCCTACGTGAATGCAGATTGGGCACAATACTGAAAAATTAAAAAATAGGAGAACCTGAAAGAATGAGAGGTTTCCTACATGCGACAGTCCTGTATCAATACTTGCAATCGAGTGAGTATGAATTGGCTGGCGGCGAGCGGGAATAAAATGGCGGTCTTGCGATCTACGTTGTTTCCAACTTCTAGGAACAGCGGGGAGCATTGAGGCCCAGTTTTGTTCTTGTGGAACCCCAGAGTTCTCCGTAACACTAATTGGGAAATGCTGTACTAAGCTACTGCTGAATGGCTTAATCATGAGACATCCAGTAGTATTTTTCCAGAGTCTGCTCCTTGGGATGCTTTGGCAAGCTGTCACTAAATTCCAGTGCCTGTCAGCCATTGCTGCAGGGCCGAATGCAGTCTCAGTGTCCAGGACATGCCATAATTGGCACATACCTAGCTATTTCTGGACTACTTTACCAGCGCCGACATCAAGGTGTGACAACTGTTGTCACCGGCCTTGCAGTCCTAGGGGGCCCAAGGCCCCACAATCCCACTTTGCACATAGCGATTATTTATATATATATATGTGCGCCTGTGAGCCCCCAGCTGCCTGTGGGCATGCATTTTTTTAAATAGTTTTTTTGTCCCCCCTCCCTGCTTGTTACCTGGCTAGGGAAAGGGGATATATTTCATTCCCTGTCGGTCCAGTGGCATGGACTGTGCATTGGGGGCCCAGCAAGCTCAGCCTTACCTTCCCAGCAGCTACCTCCAGCTCCCCTATGTAACTCTCTCCGGCCTGTGTGCTGCGCAAAGCGGCCGCGGGACTCGTGAGATTTAGACAGGGGAACTGAAGGTAGCTGCTGAGAAGGTAAGTAGATCTTGATGGGACCCCCAGGACCGCCGGGCTTGACATGGGTCCGGCGGTCCTGATCAGCAATATCGGTATCTTTATTGTCTGATACCGATATTGCAGAAAATACCGAATATTGTCCAGACTGATAATTGATCGATCCCTAATGTGAAAGCAAACGCATAGATATATTCAGTCTAGAATAACATGTAAAGTAACCTTAGTAAATTCATGGCAAATATCTTTTCTCTGAAATAAATCTTGTTTTACAGGGAGGCGTTAATTCTGATTCAGTCTTTTAATCATCTTTTCTTTACTGGGCAGTCTAGCCACTCACAAACTGTCATTTACAGCCCCAAGTCATGATTTATCACGTATATTTCCTAAATACTAATGGAAGTGTTTAGACAATTGGGCAGACTAGATGGGCCAAATGGTTCTTATCTGCCGTCACATTCTATGTTTAACGTACTCTCTCTCTCGCTTTACAGGACTGGACCCTGTTACCTTGCAGTTTGATCTGGGCAGGAAGTTTCAGCTCAGCGATGTCACGTTGGATTTCAGGGTAAGACCATACCCCAACATTAATTAAATATTCTTTTTTTTGCAAGTATGCATCTAGTTGCTGTTTAAACATCTGTATGGACTCTGATTAACATAACATGACACAACAACTACACAATAAATGTATTACACAATATAGGAGTAGGCAACTTTCAGCACACCAGATGGTGTGTACTACATCTCCACTGATCAGTGTTATGGCTGAAAGAGAAATATGGGAGATGTAGTCCACAACACCTGGAGCGCCAAAGTGTGCCTTCCTCTGGTCTACACTTTAACAACAACAACACCAACAAGCCAAACAGAGAGACAAAAACCGAAGTCTGATTCCCTCCCATACTGTAAATTTTTTATGCTCAACCGTGTTTATAGTATCCATAGGTTCCACATGTTGATAGCTAGGGCAGAATCCAATGTAAAATATCTTCTAATGACGTGGAAACTTATTAATATTTTCCAAAGTAATTTAAACCTCATCTTCTGTGTCTGTCTTTAATTCTTTCTCCCTCTGAAATCTTGCAGAGCCCTCGGCCAGCTGCTCTTGTGATAGAGAGATCCTCAGACCATGGAAGGACGTGGCAGGTGTATCAGTACTTGGCGTATGACTGTGCTGCCTCCTTTCCTCAAATCAGCCGGGGTCGTCCTCTAAATTTGGAGGATGTACGTTGTCAGCAGCTTGAAGGAGACCCCACACAAGGGGGCCAGGTAAAAACAATATTTATCTTGCATGACACTGTAATCCCTGTAGCAAAGTATGTTTTTAAAGCCCCCTATATTTATTTGGAACTCTTTTTACCATGATACTATATGAACCTAACAACAACAGAGTTAGATGGCCAGATTGGAGACGTTTGCCAAATCATCTACAGCGTAGTTCAGTTTTCCATTCACTACAATGAATTCTTTAGTAAATATAACCTTGTGATGGAATTCATAAATGTTTGGGATTTTTTTGTTTTTAGAAGAACATTTCATTTCTTTTTAATGTCAACATTGTTCCAAGTGTATAATGATAAGATGCCGTTTTGAAAATCTCTAAACAAGGAGTGTGAGAAATATATTCATTGTTGCAGTGTATTCTCATTTTTCAGTATAAACAACATTGCAAGTATAAACACAAATCGCAAACAGACAGTTACTGTGGCCTTGTAAGAAAGTAACATAATAACCGAGAAACAAAATGAAGTTGCATTGACATTCCTCATGTACTTCATTTGAATTGTTAATTGAGTAATGCAGGATGCTGAATTTGTGCATTTGGTGAGCCACACTTCATAGAGGGTATGACATTCCCCAATGGGCAGACAAAACAGGCTAGCTGGTCTTTCTCAACTCTCAATATATTTTTATTTCATTATATAACTAATATAATGACATTAAAAAGGAGACTGGGCGTTCCTAAGGTTTGGCAACACAATCCAGCATGTCACGCATTTATCCATCATTGATCAATTTAGCATATTGATTAAGCATGATAACATGCTTCATCTTAGCCGCAGTTCATTTTGGCTTTTGCCCTGCCCTGTGCAACTTGTATCCTTCTTCTTTACATTTTATGACATTTATCAGGTTAGTTACATATTATCTTGCAAAGACTCACTGTTGCTTCCAGAGAGACTCGACACAACATTGTGATGATCATAATAAGTATCAAAGCATATGTTCACATGTAGATTGAAAAAGCAGGGTATAGACGCTCTCTAAAATAACTGAGTGTACGGCATCAGTGAACCAGCAGGACTTCCCAATACCTGCTAATAACCAGAAAGTGCAAAAACAGAGTGGTAAACCGCACCACATATGTTCACATGTGTCTGGACATTGGTATGGAATGGCTTAGCAATAAAACAGTGCATATATAAATGAAACGTTACTTTGGTTATTAAGGGTCTGTCTATTCTTTCTCCTGTAGATACGCTTCAACCCAATGGACTTGGCCCTTTCAGTTCCTGCATCTCAAAGAATATACCGTAAGGACATAACCTATTTGTTCCATTGCTGCACAGATATCTGTTTTCTGGAATTTAAGGGATTTAATAACCAAAATGTGATTTGCTTTGAATTGTCAACTGACTGTGTTTTCAATACAACTATGTTTACCTGCAATTTCCTCGTCAGTCATTAACCTTCCACCAATCACTGCTTAGTCAATAAACACTTTTGATGCCCTTCATTGTAAACTATAATAAGGAAATGATCAAAGACATAGATTGTAAACAACCTTCTGTGTTCATTCTCACTTTTGCTCTTTCCAGGTCTTGGAGAATTCACCAACCTACGAATAAACTTTACTCAGCTCATACGCCTTCCACCCAGGAGATATCGACAGCCCAGTGCATTCTATGCTATAAATGAGATGCGTGTACATGGCAGTTGTCTCTGTTATGGTCATTCCGACCAATGTGTGTCAGGCAGCACATCAGACAGAGATCCATATGGTAACATTCAGGTAAACCATACATCATTTTTAGTTTTCAAATCTTTTCTCTCTTTCTCTTTAATAATAATAATTGATTTAAAATATAATATTTTGATTTAATTAATTTTGAGAAATTATCACTCCAGGTGTATGATGCATGTGTTTGCCAGCACAATACTGCTGGAACAAACTGTGAACGTTGTGCTGACCTCTACAATGACTTGCCTTGGAGACCAGCAGATGAACAGAACTCAAATGAGTGCAGAAGTGAGTCTCAAACAAGTCTTTCAATTTCTAACTAAAGTTTTAGAACAAAAGATGGTTACATAAACATCATGCTGTATAGTAAAACAATATATGCTGACAAGGCAAGGGAGATGTAGTTCACATATGAGATATGACACAGCAGGGCCGCAGGCTGATAAGTAAGGTTAATAAGGAACCCTATTACATGTTTACTATTCTTGTTGGTTGGTCGCAAGTTATAAGGAGGTCTTCTTAAATATGTAGGTTTTGAGTGTTAGCGTTAAACACAGCCGCAGCGGATAATGGATAACTGGAGACATTGTGCAGTTTTGGAAAAGATATACAACAGTTTATCTGCAGAGATGATTCTGTCTGATGGCCAAATAAGTCAATGAGTTAATCAACGGGCAAGGTGTAGAGAATGAAGGTTGCCTACCAAGTCTTTGGTTTGCACAGCTTAAGTGCAATATAATATTTTATCACAAGTAAGGTAGCATGGAGTGTTAATAGTATTGATATTGTACTAAAAAAATGTATAGTCCTATTAATTCTATACTATAGTAGTATTGGTAAATATTCTTTGTATACTGTATTTTTGAATGCATTGTAATATCGTTTTGTAGGGTATGACTTTTTCAAAACACGATGCTTTAAAATTCCCCTTTTCACCTTCTATAATCAGCTGTGTGTTGGAAAGAGAGCTCACTAACTTACTTTAACATTTTGCAAAGTCACTTTATATAAACAGAACCTGTTACTTGGCAACATAACCTCCTTTCAAAGTAGAATGCTGGCACCATCTAGAGGACAGTATGCTGAAGTGCAGAACTTTGCTTGAAATTCATATTGACTTTCATTTAACACTATCAATTGTTAGTTTGTGTTGCGTTACTCCATTCCACAGACTTGTTATGGTTGAAATACAAGATTATAAATTAATTTGTGAATATGTTTGAATGAACACAAATATACAAATTAAAAAGTTTACATAAATTTAAAGAGCTTGACTAAATTTGTCCTGCTTTGTATGGCCTGGAGTAAATAAGCAATGCAATTTAAAGTACTTTAAAGAACACTTACATTAAAGGAACACTATAGTCACCTAAATTACTTTAGCTAAATAAAGCAGTTTTTGTGTATAGATCATTCCCCTGCAATTTCACTGCTCAATTCACTGTCATTTAGGAGTCAAATCACTTTGTTTCTGTTTATGCAGCCCTAGCCACACCTCCCCTGGCTATGATTGACAGAGCCTGCATGAAAAAAAAAACTGGTTTCACTTTCAAACAGATGTAATTTACCTTAAATAATTGTATCTCAATCTCTAAATTGAACTTTAATCACATATAGGAGGCTCTTGCAGGGTCTAGCAAGCTATTAACATAGCAGGGGATAAGAACATCTTAATTAAACAGAACTTGCAATAAAGAAAGCCTAAATAGGGCTCTCTTTACAGGAAGTGTTTATGGAAGGCTGTGCAAGTCACATGCAGGGAGGTGTGACTAGGGTTCATAAACAAAGGGATTTAACTCCTAAATGGCAGAGGATTGAGCAGTGAGGCTGCAGGGGCATGTTCTATACACCAAAACTGCTTCATTAAGCTAAAGTTGTTCAGGTGACTATAGCGTCCCTTTAAATGATTTATTTATGGGGTTTTTTATGCGCACAAACAAAAACACGTTTTCAATTATGCAGTTAGACTATATAAGCCTACTTTGGCAAAATGATGGCTAAGTCATGGCTCTGTAATGCATCATGGGATATATAGTCATGAAACATTTACACTGTCAGAGTTAGCCGTGTTTTAGGATATAACTTTAGTTACTGCATCGTTTGCCTACTGAAGTATCATATATATATATAACGACAGCAGTGAAACATGCCTGAGCTTCTTGATGCTTGTATTGTACTATTATTCTTGTAACTCATTAACTCATCCATGTCTGTCTCAGGATGCAACTGTAACAATCACTCAGACAAGTGCCACTTTGACCCAGCTGTGTATGAAGCCAGTGGCAGAGTGAGTGGGGGCGTGTGCGAAGATTGCAGAGATGGAACCACAGGAAGGAACTGTGAAAGTTGCAGAGCTGACTATTACCGCAATCCTAATCGGGAAATTAACCATAGGGACGCCTGTATCTGTGAGTATTAAATGAAACTGCACAGCTACGGGATAAAATAATCCTTGCTGCCTTGTAGTTAGTGTTAGGGCTGTTTGCACATCTTCGTCTCTCTTGACATGTATCAGTTCACATAGGATGCGTATGTTGTCGTTAAAATAGCATGTCATTATTATTTTTTTACATACAGGGGAAGGCATGTTATTTCTTAAAAGAGAAGCTGTGCATAGGGATATTGAAATGGTTTGTTTGCGGTAAAGAACTTCATAAGCTTCTTTGTCTTAGAGATGGCATGGCTGCCCAAATAGGGGAATGTGTGTAACATATGGGCTTTAAGGGATCCCTTAAGGTTCCTGGTTCTAAAAAATATTTTGCTATATTACATAATTGTTTAATGACAGTAGAGGCTGTTTTTCTGAACTTTACACATAATGTATTGTTTAACCTGGATACTTATTATTTTTCCAGCATGTGACTGTGACCCCGAGGGCAGTATTGGCGGTGGGAGCTGTGATTCTATGACTGGACGGTGCAATTGTAAGGATAATGTTTTTGGGGAAAGGTGTGACCAATGTAAACCTGGATTCTACCAGCTGAGTGCCTCCAACCCTCAGGGTTGTACCAGTAAGTAATGGGTGAACGCAAGTGGGTTGTTATTGTGTGAAATAAATAAATAAATAAATCCTGTTGTTTCCAAATGAGCACTTTATTCTGCACAGCCATATAAACCTGCTTATGTCAGTGCTCCAAGGACACCATACATTCTGTCTCATTTACATCAGTTATATATTTCAAGAAGGTTGATGTGATTTCAGATCCCCAGTGGATAAACAGAGATGAGACTTTTCCACGTATTTAAAAATCCCAAGACAGGTTTGCTATTCCTTGGAGATTTGATGGCTTTGAATAGCTTTAAATATTTCTGTCACTAATTCTTCAACGTCAGAGATTTAAAACACTTTTACATTTTTTTTTTTTTTTTTAATGCTTAGCTGTTTAGATATTACTGGATAAGAAAACATGTGCAAGCTAAAGTTCATGACTGCAAATGTATGAACAGCACACCCATGCATATGAACACACACATTCTGCATTTAATCATCTAGAAATGCTCTTGCAAACAGCATTAACCATCAACACAAAACAATATAGGCTGAGATATATTTTGAAGAATCTGTAAAACATTTCAGGTAAATGTGATGGGGTATACAGTTCCAGTAATGCCCAGTAGAGGGCAGTACAGCTCTGTTTCCAAGTGTGTTAACATTATGACCTTAATGTTCTCAACACAATAGTGGTCTGTAGGCTAGGTGGTTAGATCGCTTTTCATCAGATTAAGTTTATACAAAAAGCATGTTTTGCAACTTTTCTATGTATCTTAATAAAAAAAAAAAAAAAAACATGATATGTTCACATTTCAAATAAAATTATTACATTACTTGTTCTAACAATATTAACATCAAAATATATTTCCATGAAGCTTTTTCAAAATCAACCTAGATGTTATTATTATTTGTATTAATAGTATTGTGTTAAGATACTGCAGATGGAGCAATCACCAGTGAGCTATCTTACCACAATCCTGGAATGCCTAATTGGTGTTTGTGGCTGGTTGCTATTAATTGATAGCAACCTGGGGATAAAGTGAAACTAATTATTACCCCAGAGGTTCTGAGTCTAGGAAGATCTGCATTTCAACTGAACAGACGAGTTTGTCAATAACAAGGGCACAGTTATCCTTTTCACAGCAGCACTCTGCCATGTGAAATATGCAGTACATGAAAATTCCCAAAATAATGTAGAACTTTTATTTAGTGCGAAGTAAAATGACAAAAAAATGGTGGTTGGCAGCATCCAGAGAAGGTTTAATGGATTTCACACGTAGACTTTGGCTTTCTCTATATGGGTATATGCATGAATGTTATGTGTGTACATGTTTTGTTTACCTGTATAAGCAAATAAATACATGTGTGTCGGGGTCTGTGTGTGCTTATGTGTCTTATATTAATAAGTATTTCTGAATGTGCAAAAGTGAACAGTGTATTTGCAGGACATCTTGTCCTCAATGCAACAAAGTTCTACTGCTGATAATGCAATAAAATGTGGAGTGATGGAATTTAAAAGGGCTGTTGGAGTTGGGTAAGAGTTCCAGTTTTTTACTGCGCCGAATGACATTATACATTTAATGTATGGATTAGTTGTGCTGAAGTGGGCCAAGAGTTACTGATTATCAATTAACCATTCTATGTCTGTTCCTTTTGTTCTAGAATGTGACTGTGACCCACAAGGCACACAGGCAGACCAACAATGCAACAATGAGACAGGCCAGTGCAGATGTCTTCCCAATGTCACCGGAAAGCGTTGTGACCAGTGTGCCACCCACCACTGGAACTATCAGAGTGGGAGGGGATGCCAGCTGTGTGGTTGCCATCCCAGGAACTCTTACAGTCTCCAGTGTAACCAGGTAGAATTATGTCTTAGGTTAGTTTGGGAGAGCAAGGAAGGTGACATTGTACATTGCTCTTTAGATAAGCCACTAGGCTGGAAAGAGAACAGTCATAGAATATTAAAAATAAATGTTTAACAATACACACACAACTGAAAATTTAGAAACATAAATTGTGTAGAAATAAGCACAAACGATTTAAAGCAAATGTCAGGTACAATTATTCTAATTCAGTAAAAATGTATTGTTATGGTCCCAAATAAAACAGGAAGTTCCTGAGACACACAAGGAAATGTCCCTTTGACCACTGAACCAATATGGTCCCACGTATTTTAAATCCACCATGTGGATGTGATGATTGAGAAATTATAGCCTCGTAAGAAGTACATCTTCTTACACAAAAGCAAGGTAATTCATCTCTATTCTGTTCTCAGGTCACAGGACAATGTCTCTGCAGGGAGGGCTTTGGAGGCCGTCTATGTACAGAATGCCCAGACAGGATGTATGGAACCTTGCAAACTGGATGCAGAGGTTTGTAACAACCACTTAACAAGCATATTGCTCATTTACTAATATTGGGAGTCATATATTGGGTAGAGTATAAATATAAAACAAAGTACATTTTAGTACTTACATTTGTTTGCCTTTTAAAATACTTCATAAACAATGCCGCTTTGATCACCATTCATTTTGTCACCTGGTTCGATTGCTAAAAAAATTAATATGGAAGGTTTGCCACCCCATCTCATTCACTAACACACAAACCATCCCACTTTTAACCATCCATCCAACACATTCAATTATTTTGCTAATGCACTTAATTGTGTTCTATCAACATATATAATCCAAAAGATATAAGTAGAAGGTTGCACTCACGGATTTAAAGTCCAAAGTTTAATGACAAATAGTTAAAACATCCAAGATCAACGTTTCAGTCCTTTCAGACTTTCATCAGGAACATATATAATCCTTCTGACAATTGCCCTTCAACTCTCCACACCATCACCAGGCAGAGTGTTCAAAGTACAGACTTTGCCAGTTCTTGTAATTCTCGAAACGTAGGCATACTTACAAGCACGTTTTGCACATTTTCCATCTCTGTATTTTGCTGTTTCTGCATGAAAATAACAGAAAATAAAATCTATAGACTTAAAACAAAAACTAAGGGTTTTGTTCAGATATGGATTTATGAAATATTTATAGTAATATGATGGAAAAACTAAATTTATTATCTGGGAAAATCTTAAAAACATGAATGCTTGTCTGGTGAACCCCGATCTTCTCCAGTATAGAGTCCCATCTCTTTCCACTGTGTTGTGGAGACAATATCATTTAATTATGAGAGTGTAATAATAGCAAGATATGAATGATTAAAATCCATTTACACAGGGTTACACATATTCAACATGTAACGACAATATTTTAATGACTAGGTTGTTGGAGATCAGAGTTGCCTGTTAATGGTGGGTCAGGCTACCCTAGTGGCAAAATGATGTCCTCCTTATATAATGGGAGAAGCACTGGATTATACACAGATTGAATAATACTTAAAAGCTACATCGAAAAAAAATGAACATAGGGCTCATCATCATTTACTTGTCTGTAATTTAAACAACTGAACACTCCCTGCCCTAAAACATATGTCACAGACGACATCAAAAGAAAGTAGTGTAACCAGCTTAATTAATAATCATGTATTTTTTCTATAAAACCACTGTAGAACATTAGCGTTCCATTACTGATTGGCAAACTCCATCTCTCTAGAACATATACCAGTGGAAAATCACTGGCAGAGGTTCGTTGGGCTGCGCAGCTGCAGATCTGATAGTTGAATCCCTCAGCTTGGGCTGCAATAATGATAATGATACTCATGAACATGTGTTGTTCTTCATCTGTATGTTATGTGCATTTGTTACCTCACTGTTGCAGAGTGCTACAAAAACACTGCAGTTTCATCAATAACTGCTAACGATTTTTACGTTATTGGGCTGTGTTATTTGTGTATCTCTGGCTGCAGTGAAGGTGCTATATTAATATGTCTGTAGGGCTAAATGCATAAGTTCCTAGTACTAATTTCTGTTTAACGTTCTCTATTTGTTATGTAGCTTGCAATTGTGACTTCCAGGGGACAGTGGACATTGGATGTGACAAAGCAACAGGTCAATGTCTGTGCCAGCCAGGTTTTGTAGGAGCTCGTTGTGACTTGTGCCAACGTGGTTACAGTGACACATTCCCTAATTGTGTAGCCTGTCATTCCTGCTTTAATTTTTATGACCATGAATTTAAAACCTTGGGGTATCAAATGCAAGCTCTTCGGAACACCAGCACAGGCCAGGGATGGGAGACAGATCCACGCTTTGGACCACGGATGGCTGGAGTAGAAGCTGAACTTCAGCGCATCCAGGGAATTCTCGGTGGATCGAGCATATCAGACAGTGAACTTTCACAGGCGGAGAGCCAATTCGCAAAAATCAGGTAAGACACATTCAAAGTGAACTTCACTAAATAACAATCTTCGATTCATCATTAGATTTTTTTGTTGTTTCCATGTTTTATGCATATTGCATTTTGTTGATTTAATTAGGATAAATTTAGGAAAGTATATTATTTTCATTCCTGATGGGTTCGTTTATCGAAATAGAAGTGATACTTTACCACAGGTTTGTTTATGCAAAATAAATGCTTTTTGAAGTTATTACTTTTTTTTTTACTTCTTTAGTTGTTTCTTTAAGTGCAGTTCCTCTGTATATTTTTTGTGCTCATTGTGACTGTATGGGACATTTTGCACCTGTTCATATAGACACTTTGGGCGCCATATACATAAATTATTTTTGTGTATACCAAAGTATGTATGATATATTTTTACTTGTATTCTGTAAACACTATGGACTGTATGGGGACATGTTAATGAAAAGATTGCAAGTAATCCATTGACATTTATTGTGTTTATTTTTTGGATTTATACAGAGGAGAAGTTCAACAGCTAAACCCGGACCTTCCACCAGCAGAGAGTATCGAGCCTCTTACATCTGACTTAAATTCTTTGAGAGCTGAGTTTAACAGCATTAATCTAATTTACCAGAGCAAAAAAGCACAGCAAGGAAACAGTACTACAGCAGATTCTTCAGGTAGACCATTTATTATGTCTTATATGCTGTGTTCCCTCTGAGCAAGATTTTTGTCAAAGTTCAAGCATTGATAAAGTAAAAAAAATATTTTTATGAAACGTACACTCGCGATTTGTATAGGAATGGCACTTACTGCAAATTTCACTAACTAACTTAGGGGGAAACAGGTTTATAGCTTTGGGTCTTTTTTGATGATTTAGGAAATCACTAGTAGCATGGGGACATAGAAGCCACCAAAAAAAAATCAGTTTGCAGAGGCTGGTGTTTATTTATATAGGTTTGCAGAGCAACATCGCTGCGAGCAGCAAAATGTATTGTACGTTTGTGCTCCTGTTGCCATATAATACTGGCGAAGTGTTAAATGCCTCAAAAAAGAGTTGTATCCTTCATAAAATTTTCGTTCAGCAACACATTAAATGCACTGCAGCAATTAAAGTGTTATGTTATTTGTACATATATATATATATATATGAATTTCTATAAATGCTTGATCTAATTTGATCACTTTAAATAAGATCATTTTTTTTTTCTGTATATTCAAAATAAAATTATAGACTATTCTAGAGTGTTTACTAGTCCTGTCCATCTATGCTCCTTGAATTGGTGGAGTATAGGAAACACATGATATGGTAGTTTGTCTTCCAAAGTTTTTAATGGAGATAATTATGGATATAGTGCGTCACCTAGTGACACTAAAACATGTAATCATAGAGCTATCTAAGAATGATAGATAGATATGACTTTTAAAAGGTCCTATACATGGTATGTTTTATCTCCTTCAGGTTTGCTTAGGTCTGTTAGCAGTGCCTACCAATCATCACTTGAATCTGCTGAGAGGGTAGCTGCTGCGGGAGTCATTGTGTCCCAGTCTCGGGAAAGCAGGAGAGAAGCACAGAGACTGGAAGGGAAGTCACGAGATGCACTGTATGATCTGGAAACATTTCAAGATGAGCTGTCCTACCCAAATCTCACTCCCACCATTAACAGGGTAATGTCTGGGGGAGCTTTTCAACTATATTAGTAACATTCTTTAATGCATGGGTTCCTGGTGTAATGATATATAGGCAAGTCCATTACAGATTTTATTTCTTTTAATAATTGCTTTGAAACTAGTATATATTGCTACCAAGCAGGTAGGGTTTCTTGCATCTAACACTTATAGCTACCATTAATTACACCCTTCCACTAAACAGGATAGAAAAATCATAATTTGTGAATTTGTCCAAATATCATACCTCCCAAGTGTCCCAATTTAGAAAAGAACAGTCCATATTTCGGCCCAAATCCCTCTATACCTCTTTTCTATTCTAATGAACCTCTGGGAATTGTAGGCCATCAACCTCTGGGGGAGGCTGAGATGCCCGGCTTAAGCAGCTCCTATCTGCTTAGAGCCCTAGCGGAACTACTGCGTGTGTTTAGCAGCACGACCAGGCCTCTTTAATGTTGGCAGCCATTGCTGGATGGAAGTGACTACCTGTCACATCCTCCCAGCTTACACACCGCGTGGGCTGCGAGGAAGGAAGAGGCACAGAGATAGAGAGAGTATGTAGAGCTTTGCAGACAGAGAGCCAGGCTCAGACTCCCATCCCCCTCAGACAGCCGAGCAAGCCACCCTCCTGCACCCAAAAGATATGGAAGCAGGTGGTGGCTAGGAATAGGTAAATTTTGACTTTTGTATGTATATGTGTACGGGTATGTGTGTCAGTTTGCATGTGTATCTGTATGTATGTGTATCTGTGTGTGTGTGTGTGTGTCAGAGTGGGTATATATGTGTGTATCTAGTATATATGTGTGTGTGTGCTAGTGTGTGTTTGTGTCACTGTGTGTATTTGGCTGCATGTGTGTATATGTGCATAGAAACCAGCCTTCACCTTCAAACAACAACACTACATACAAACATATACATGAAATCAAACACCAACATTATATGCAAACACACTCTTGCCATCAAACACCATCACTACATGCAAACACATTGTTGAAATCAAACATCAACACTACATACAAACACACCCCTGCATTCAAACACACTGTACACAACGCAACTGTTTTCAAGTGGCATTAGTACATATAAACACAATTGTATTCAAATACCAACACTACACACAAGTAGACCCGTATGTTCACACACATACAAAAACATGCTTACATTTTACATTTTAACTTACAAACGCCTGAACACAAATAAAACCCTGCAAGGATGGGCAAATGGTAGATCCTCAGCTGGCAATCCATCGTGGGAGATGTATGACAGATGGGAATCTACCTGTTGGCCACCATTGTGCTAGACAGGAGGCAAAAAAAAATCTTACTTAAACTAAACTAAAAGAAAAATTTCAACTAAAAGATGTCTACAAAGCCAGAGTAAGGATAATTACGAAATTTGTAACAGTATAAACCAGTGATATTTGTCAGCCTCAAGATAACTGCTATAGATTGTTTACTGTAGACACCATTTTCCCAGTGCTCTGACTTTGAGAATTTATTGTCGTATATATTAGTTTACAATTCAAAAATGAATCAATTTATTAATTAAAAAAATGGTCACCAAAAGTTTAAGAACCTGTGGTGTGATTCCTTGGTGTGAATCCATGGTGGGATTACAATGGAAATACTTCCATTCTCAATTAAATCTTACTTGACTAGATTCACACTCTACATCACTATTATACAATGTGGTCTCTTTCTGATTTCAGGATTTTTATTTATATATAAGTTTAGTTGCACCCGAAGTACAGTATAGCAAGATCTTGTAACATCATGAGTCCTATGTGTTGTATTCTTAGATTTGTGAAGGTGTGAGAAACGAACCTTGCACTCCAGACGATTGCCTTGGCACAGTCTGCCAAAGGAACAACAACTCACTCTGTAAGGTGGGATCCCAATGCATGGGAGCATTTCCTTTGTCTATAAATGCACTCAGGAATACAGAGAAAACAGCCCGGGATCTGCAGGAGCTCAACACTCAACTTCAAAAGAACATGCAGATGGTACAGTAACTTGCAGCATTTCTATAATCCACTAAATTATGTAAATCAATCAAGCAGCATTTCTATCAGTTAAGGAGCTGGTGGGAATATAGGTTAATAGTGGTTAATAGTGGTTCGTGGATAGAAACATGTTATAAAACACAGGATTAAGGTACACTAGCTACACAGTGTTATAAAGTGTTAAGTACGGCATTTCACAGTAAAACTCTATAGTCAATACATTGAATCTTCTCAACAAAAGGTCTCTCAATAAAAGTTCTTATTTGAAGCTTTTGATGTTGTTTTGAAAATAGTTAACTACTTCGCAAGACTAAACTGTGTAAGGTTGGACAATTTTGTGTTTCCTGCATTGTGTTATTTTACATTTTAAAAGAGCAGTCTAGACACCTTAACGTCTAAAGCCCACTATAATAGTTCTGGTACCATCTTGGTTATGGTACCAGAAATTCCCCTAGGCTCTCCTAGTCAAACAGTTTTCTAATCATTTGACACTTATCTGGGTCACCCAAATGACTCTGGACAAGTCTCCTTTGTCTTTTATAAAATAGAACTTTATGTAAAAAAATATATCAAATTCTTCCACGTTTTGGTGAAATTCATTGGCTCTTCTTAGGAATGAAGAAAAGTGTCTTTGGCAGGACAGAGGTCATGTCAATTAGTGGGTGGGACTACCAAGAAAAGAAGCAATACTGGCCATAGATGGTAGCATGTTAGTTTAGCGGACATGTATGCTAGATGCATTGATAGCTGCATCGGACAGCCCCACTAAGGACTGCCCATGTGTACAGCACTACAGAACTACTCTTGTAGCTCAACATCAAAATCCCTAAATCAGACTATTGCACCAAATTTTACTGTTAGGAGGTATGCCACCTAATATAACAAAAGTATTCTCATTCTGGACAGCTCCTACTGTTGGCTTAACATTGGACATCCACTTTGACTTCCCAGCAAATGATACATTAGTGAATAACGCTACGTGTATGTTATATTCACAGATTAATGAAGCCGAGAAAACCGCCAATCAGATCCAAGATGGTGCTCAGCATTTGACAGAGCAAGTGACCAGGGCCAGAGGACGCATGGATGAACATATGGGGAGCACCCGCCAGTTCATACAGCAAGTGAGGGACTTCTTAACAGGTCAGCATTGCAATATATCCCGAGTTATTCATCTTTGCAACATTTAATGTAAACACAACTGCACTCCTTACACTGCAACAACAGTCTGTAATACCAGAGACAAAAAAGAACAAGAAGGTTTATTACTAAATTAATGCAGAACTGACCAGGGGATATCACTTTTTAGGCCAAAATAGCTGAAAATAGGAGATGTAGAATTCTCCAGTTTATCTGTTTTGGTAAAAATCTTTAACTCTCCTGTCAATAGTCTATAATATCTGGTTCAGTGAATAAGCGCCATAGCTTATTACATCTATAAGATTAGGCAGAAAGAGGCTAAGCAAGTTAAAAGAGCTTCATAATCACACACAGAAGAGAAAATAGCACAGTCAGTAAAAAAAGGGGGACAAAACATTTTTAGATACATAAATGAGAAAAGGAAAGTAAAACAAGCATTAGTTAGATTAAAAACAAAAGAAGGAAGGTATGTAGAAGAGGATAAAGGTCTAGCTAACTGCCTCAATGAATATTTTTGTTCAGTATTTACAGATGAAAATGAAGGAAAGTGGCCTCAGTTAGAAAAAAGGACAAATGAGTAATTTATTACATGTGAGTTTACAGAGGAAGAGGTTCTATTTCAACTGTCAAAAGTAAAGTTAAATAAGTCAATGGGACCCGATGGAATACACCCAAAGTTATTAAAAGAGCTTAGTGGTGTACTAGCAAAACAGATGGTGTACTAGCATTAACAGATTTATTTAACCCATCATTGTTAACAGGAGTAGTCCCAGAAGATTGGAAGTTAGCGAATGTTGTGCCCATTCACAAGAAAGGTAGTAGGGAGGAGTCGGGCAACTATAGGCCAGTAAACCTTACTTCAGTAGTGGGGAAAGTAATGGAAACCATGTTAAAGGATAGGATTGTTGAACATCTAAAAACACATGGATTTCAAGATCAGAGACAACATGGGTTTACTTCAGGGAGATCATGCCAAACAAATCTTATTGATTTTTTTGATTGGGTAACTAAAATAATAGATCAGGGTGGTGCAGTAGACATTGCTTACCTAGATTTCAGTAAGGCTTTTGACACTGTTGCACATAGAAGGCTTATCAATAAATTGCAATCTTTAAGTTTGGATTCCAATATTGTTGAATGGGTAAGGCAGTGACTGAGTGACAGGCAACAGAGGGTTGTAGTCAATGTAGTATATTAGAAAGTTTGGGCTTGTCGCCGGTGGAGTACCTCAGGGATCGGTACTTGGACCCATTCTCCTTAATATTTTTATTAGTTATATTGCAGAAGGTCTTGATGGTAAGGTATGTCTTTTTGCTGATTATACTAAGATATGTAACAGGGTTGAGTTTCCAGGAGGGATAAGCCAAATGGCAAATGATTTAGGTAAACTAGAAAAATGGTCAGAGTTGTGGCAACTGACATTTAATGTGGATAAGTGCAAGATAATGCATCTTGGATGTAAAAACCCAAGGGCAGAGTACAGAATATTTGATAGAGTCCTAACCTCAAGATCTGAGGAAAGGAATTTAGGGGTGATTATTTCTGATGACTTAAAGGTAGGCAGATAATGTAATAGAGGAGCAGGAAATGCTAGCAGAATGCTTGGCTGTATAGGAAGAAGTATTAGCAGTAGAAAGAGGGAAGTGCTCATGCCATTGTACAGAACACTGATGAGACCTCACTTGGAGTATTGTACGCAGTACTGGAGACTGTATCTTCAGAAGGATATTGATACTATTAGAGAGAGTTCAGAGAAGGGCTACTAAACTGGTTCATGGATTACCGGATAAAACTTACCAGGAAAGGTTGAAGGATCTTAACATGTATAGCTTGGAGGAAAGACGAGACAGGGGGGATATGATAGAAACATTTAAATATATAAAGGGAATCAACACAGTAAAGGAGGAGACTATATTTAAAAGAAGAAAAACTACCACAACAAGAGGGCATAGTCTTAAATTAGAGGGACAAAGGTTTAAAAATAATATCAGGAAGTATTACTTTACTGAGAGGGTAGTGGATGCATGGAATAGCCTTCCAGCTGAAGTGGTAGAGGTTAACACAGTAAAGGAGTTTAAGCATGCGTGGGATAGGCATAAGGCTATCGTAACTATAAGATAAGGCCAGGGACTAATGAAAGTATTTAGACAATTGGGCAGACTAGATGGGCCGAATGGTTCTTATCTGCCGTCACATTCTATGTTTCTATAAATAAAAAGAACTAAAGATTCAGTTCACTGAGTGTGAATTATTGGGAATTCTGAGTGCATTGAAACAAAGCTTACTTGAATAATTATTCTAATTTGAGTATTTTATGGATTAAAATTTAATATTCACTTTGAATTCCCAACAATCACCACTTTTATAACTTGGCAAAAATCTCCATTGCATATCTCTCTACTCATCTTGTCCAGTAATTTACCAATTTTTCTTTTTAACAAACTAAGAGCTATTATTTGCAAAGGAAAGATCAAAATAAGTTTTAACTGCTTTCTTTGCTTCACCAGTTTTGTAGCCAGCAGACCACGCAACATTGTCTTACACACTCTGCCGCTGCACGAGCTGTCTGAGACCTGCATCGTAGTCTGCTCCTTCCACGTGCCTCACGTTCAGGTGCTTCCTGTGCAGACTCTTAATCATACTACAGAGCTGAGCAGCAAAGCAGGCTGCTGACATTTCACAATGTCAGCTTATCATATTCATAATCTGACAGGATAACATTGTTGACCTGTATTATTAGTCATTGGAAGGGGGCGCTCAAGATCAACGCCTAATTACACTAAACTGTATTATGGTACATTAAATGGACCATGTAGGTTGGAAGTGAATCATTAATGTGTTATATATATATAGTGCATGATATAAAATTATGGAAAAAAATACATAAAGGTAAACTAAAAAAGATACTTGCCTGTAAAGTTCCTGCGACTACTGCTAAATCACAAGCCAGCAGAAAAAACTCCTCCTGGACCAGGAAGAAACTCCAATAATTAAGAACTTCTAAATATGGTCTATTGGGTCTGATTGGGGATATGTATCTCTGCACCCAGCTGCAGTTATTGTACTGAACAGCCGTGATGCCACTCACATACATGAAACCATGTCCCATAGAATATTACTGGGACTTTACCCAAACATGTCAAGGTCTGACCAGACCTTCACATGTTTGGGTAAAGTCCGTGTGATCAGGGCAATGTTTAATACTGACCGGATGTATGTATCGGGAGGTCATGGGCCTTGCATACCATCTACTAATACAGCAAGGGGTCAGAGCTGTACTGTACTAGACTGTACTAGATTATGTAACACCAGAGACACTTCATTTTTCTTGTCAGACATACTACCTGTATTTCAGTGCACTTTGCTACTGTTTGTAGTTGCATTTTTCAAAAACTTCAATAAAATTGTAAACATTAGAAAAATAAAAAAAATAAATCATCATATAAAACAATGGAACTGCTGAATAAACTGGTAGCAGTTTATTGAAACAACGTTCAACCAACCTGTCCACTATGCTTGTTTTCAGCTACTCCGCAGGCTGTCCACTAGGGCCAGACTTAGGAGGTAGGGACATGAATCGAATGCCCCTATACAGTACTAATATTTAAACATCTATAGGATGATGTATAAAATGGTCTTTTGAGAGCAGACAAACATTTAGACTGATATTTTGCCCTTAGTTTTGCAAGTTGGCCGTCAGCTGACCTTTTCTCAGTGGAACTTAGTACATTCTGTTTCAATGTAGACTATATGCATTAGCTTAGGAACTGGAGATGTAGTACAATGTAGTGCATTTTTCCACATCTAACAATACTGTGACAGGTATTATTGTACAATCACGTGCGCTTTCTACAAGCCACAGGTTAATGGCCTGCTTTGGGCACCGTGCATCATTTCCTGGAACAAAGCGATCTGACCATACAAAGGCAGCCCGGTAGGAGAGATTTATTTCAAGGGAGACACATTTTCATGTTTGAAAATTGCATGTATAGAGAACACAGAGTACAGTTTAATAGTATCTATTGTGCTAGGCAAACGATAGATGTGCTTCTCCAAAAAAGAAATATTCACAGAGAACGTAATGAATTCAATGATAAAAAATTAGCAGGTTAAAGGATCCATGTGTTTACCCTAATTCAGTAGTGTATCCTGCGTTAGCCCTTCTCTAATTAATAACACAGTGTGTGCTAATTTGTGTGATAATTCTGTCTCCCTGCAATCAGAAATGTTCTGCAATAGGGCTCCAGATAATGTAAGATAGAAACTCCAGACACATAGTTAATAGTACAGGTACTGTGTAAAATGATTCTGTGCTAAGCATGTTAACCCCTGCATTAATTATATGCGCCTCTTTTATTTAAAAAAAGAAGATTTTGTTAATCCATCCTCCTGTTAATTTAACAGGAGCATAAATTAAAAGTGGTTGACAGCCTTGGGTAGAAAGACATATTGCACAGTTCTTGTAGTTACATCAAAGACAGAAGTACATACACAAGCCACAGAACACAAAGCAGACAAAAACAGCACACAAGGCAATTGATAGACCTACAGACAAAAAAAGATAACCGTATATGTCCACAGTGATCTGTATATTATAAAAAGATAGCGTAATGTATAGATGTTTATTGTAAACTATACATTTAGTAATTCATTGATGAGGAATCATTGACTGTAACCAACTCAAGCTCATATGTCTCCATTAATGTTACATTGACTCTTATGGAAAACATGGCAGAGCTGAAGATAAAACGATAGACAGGTTATAAAAAAAGAATCACAGGAATAGGTCTGATATGAAAAGGAGAAAGGGTATGCAAACCCCCCCAAAAAAAAAAAAAAAACAGGAGGAAACTTTGCAGATTGTGCAAGGAGAAGCCCTGGCTGACTCTAATATTCAGGGAGGGTGAGCCAGGATGTTAACTGAAACACGAAAAGTGAGATGAAGACGAGAGCGATTTAGGGAGTATGGTGGAAGCAACTGGATGAATATTGGAACACTGTATGAGTTGCATCAATGGGCATGTCCGAACTGAATCACGTATGAATGTCTTTTTTTCAGACCCAATGACCAATCCAGCCACTATTCAGGAGGTCAGCGACTACGTCTTATCCCTCAGCTTACCTGCCGACTCTGCCACCATCCTGAGAAAGATGAATGAGATCCGCAGCATAGCAGGCAAACTGCCCAACATGGATGCCGTTTTATCCCAGACCAAGGATGACATTGCTAAGGCCAAGAAACTTCAGGGCGAGGCTGAGTTGGCACGGTAGGATTCTAGCTTTTGACTCTGAGCTATATTCATATTCATCCAATGCAGAAGAGCACAGGGTTAGAAATGTTTATAAGGTCTAGGTGACGAAATGTTACCTGATGAACTTGGCAGAAGCACACTGCTTTACACTGATAGCCGTTTGATGGCTGATCATGATCTAAGTGCGCAGACACAACATCACACACAGTCCAGGTGGAAAGCCATGGACATGGAGGACTTAACTTCATTTACGTTGAAATATATGAAACATATACATGTTCTGCCAGGCACCTTGACTGCCCCTGGCTACAAACTTAAAAGACATTGTACATTTATAGCTATATAAATATGTAGTTATTGAGCTTTTCGATTTACTCTTGCACTGCAGGTGTCAGAGTTATATGCATGTTTGCAAGTCCTTCGCATGAAGCTAGGCCACTAATAAGTCCACCACACTGTCTGTATCCATACATCTGTATGACACACTTGGCATTACACGATGGTTACCAAATTTGCCTAGGACATCTTGCCCTCCACATATTTGGTGTATAAAAGTTGAATAGGAAAAAAAATAATGTGACGGCTCGTTTTTTTATTTTTATGTTTACTTTTTTTCTTTGTAAACATGTGTTATGTTTATATTGCCCTTCATCTAGTCTTTGATGATTGTAACTTAAATGAGAAACACATTTGACCTTGATGGTAATACAGACACTGCCATAACTTTGTGCTCCCTGTGTTCCAGACTGTGAAAGAAGCATTAACCAGATTAACTGCTTTGCTACAGACACTTGCTTAATCTAACACAAGGCAATATGCTGGCATTTCATTACAAGAACTTTCATTTTCTTATTCAGAATCTTCACTATTTTAGATGAGTATAAAATACAAAAATATGCATGGAATTCTAGTTTCTCTGGACCTTTAATATACCATACTACTGAATAACACTATGCCAGCAAGGAGATTTTTGGGGAAATCCTGACATTTGTGGCAAAGGCAAATGTGAATTGTAACTCCCAAATCTTCAAATATATATATACACACACACAAAAAGATAACAAAAAATACAAAAGACAAATTTTATAGGGAATCGAAAACCGATATGTGCCACATTATGATGAAAACAAGTCCATGGACATTTGTGAAAGCTATGTAATGGATCAATGGTATAGTAATACATTTAGGTTTAATAAATAATTTATAATAAGCTCAGTACTATACCGTAAAAGTATGCTATGTTAAGACCTCCGTGAATTCTCACTTTGTACTGCATTCATTAAACCAGTTCTAAGAAACTGTTTTTCAATTTAGGAACAAAGCCATGGATGTTGAGGGTGATGTAGATGGTGTGATCATGAATTTAGGCACTGCAAAGACAGCCCTTCTGGAAGCTGAAGACAAGATTCGAGGTTCCAGTTCTGCTTTACAACAGATACAGGATCGTATGGAAGAGGTGAGACTCATAGTGACTGCTAATATTGACACATTTATTTATTTTTATGTTTTTAATTAAAAAAAATGTAGTCACATATTTCTATTACTGCACTGGTAGAAGACAGAATTCTCTCCTGGTCTATACCTTAATATATTCAGTCATTCAGTAGTCATTAATATTTTTTTCTGTATTCAGATCCAGCAAGTTCTTGACCCTGCCGAAAAAGGGCTGACAGACGTTCAAGGCCAACTCCAGGACTTCACTTTGCAAGTGGAGAACCTGCGTCAAAAAACAACAGCAAGCCGACAACAGGCAGGGAAAGCGCAGCAGGCAGCCTTGGGGGCTCTAGGGAAGGCTGAAGATGCACAACAGGTACCGATGTCATTTACTTTATGACTGTTCAATGAGCAATATTGACTTATCCAACCCTAAAATTAATACTTTGGAAAAGGATGAAAGAGCTGCTAAAGAGGTTTACAAGATGTCCTAGTAAAGCACAATGCACTATGTGGTGTATGTGCTACCAGAAGAGATTTCATTTTTGCATTCTGGGTGAGATGCATGACTCGTAGATGGAAGGTTAATAAGACAAGCCAGGCCTATTGTGAATACGTAGACGCAATACTGATGGTGGAGAACGTTAATCATTAGAACATTGTATATATATTATAAAGTCTGATGCTTACAGGGCAATCAAATCTAGGTTCAGGTATTCAAGCACTGGGGATCAAAGGGGGGACATTACACCAATGAATACAATGTTTAAATCGTCTTTACAAACACAAAAGAGAAAGAGAAACATTGACTTCATGCTGACTTCAGGTGCTAATAACAATGATTGATGGAGCTAAAATGGAGGTGTCCAGCTGCAGGATGCACTTCTCCATTTAAAGTAGCTCTCTCAGGAACCTTTGCATATTTTTGAGGCTGATTCTCTCCACCCAAGGGTGCCACCATCTTCCTTCTTTAGCTCTTGGCACTTCACTATTGCTGCACTGTATCTCTGTTTCACTCTACAATTGTACAGGACAGGGGTCTGTGGCATCTTCTGGCACATTGTAAGAGTTTGTCCAGGGAAATGGTGGCTGTGGGTCTGTGGGTATTTTCAAAAGTACCGCCTATTGTCAACTTGGACTTTGCACATAAAACAAAGTAGTCCCTATTTTTCTCATGATGTATTTTGAATGCGTTGGAATTCCATTGAAATTCCAATACAGCCATTATGAGTCTTTTATAAAGATTCTATCTTTAAAATATTTAAAAAAGCGACCAAGACAATTTTATTTTATTTTTCACAACTTACAAATACAGCTTTTCTTAAGTTTAGGGGACTAGTAGACATAATATTAAAAGTCCTTGTATATGCTGGCCCTACTTTTAAGTAAATATTGTGGAATCATATTACAGCTAAAGTACAGAACTTTGGGGTTGGTATGTAAGACAAGCAAAGGCAAGATTATAGTGAAGTAAATACACTGACAAGCAATCTGAAGTGAAAACGGCCATAAAGCAGTTTTAACAGAGTGTATTACGAAAATATACTTTAACATGTCTGTGTATATAGAACAGCTTCTATAGCACACATCCTCTTATCTGAACCATAAATCTTCTCAACAAAATGTCAACAGACAGGCAGCACATGATGCATTTCACCTCTACGATTGGAAACAAAAATACATCTTGTAACATAGATCTTTGAACTTGATGCCAAACTTATTAATTCACTGTTTTGGAAACCATAACAAAGTTCTGCTTTTCTTAAATGGTCTTTCACATGGTTAATAATGTATTTTTTACTTGTTACACATCTGAATAGTTATCTAGTGATCTAGTGATGGATAATCATGTGTATGCAATTTGTGGTTATATGTAACTGAAAAATGGTTTGCTATTCTTTCTTGCAGGGCCTGGAGTTAGTGAAAGAAAAATATGCCCTCTTAAAGAGTCGCTTAGGTACGACGTCGAACCTGGGAGCTCAGGGAGAAAAGGTTTCTAGCATCCAAGAGGAGGCTGATCGACTTTTCCAGGAGTCTATGGATATAATGAGCCGGATGACTGGTAAGCCATTACAGAAGGGGTATATTAGATATGTAACTTTAAATGTGGTTGTAGTTTTTTTTTGTTTAATTTGTGTTTATTGACTGTATAAAAGTAAGCATACAAGTGGTTGGATACATAGAATAATAGAAAAAAATCGTAAAAGTTGACATGGTACATTTTTTAAAAGGTTGTCAGTGTAAAACACTGTACATAATAAGCTTGTTGGGTTCCACAAGGTCTGCCTATAATTTCCATCCACATTTGCATCATATTTATTTACAAAAAAAGTTACACAGCATTAAACACAAAGTGTTTAAATAAACAAATTAAATCATAAATAGCATAGTACATAACAATAAACATCTGCTTTGGCCACAAAGCAGGGAGGAAGAAAAATTATTGGGGGACTTAGTTGTATGCCATCTCCTCGGCTATCCCTAAAATCTCTGGAGAGAGTACGGAAAGCACTGATCAGAAGGTATGTCATCCAACCTACACCGGGATTGGTCTGGGTCTGGGTCTGTTGGTAAGGTGACAATGTTGCCAGAGTGATGGGGGAGGAGGTCAAGTAGGATAGGTATCTATGTATTATTATGCCAACCAATGTTGGTAGTCACGTTCGATGTAACGTCTTGTTATCGTCAACACTCGACCAAAGCAGCCCAGATTTTGGTATATATGTCCCTATGTCCCGTGGTTGACCAGTGTTGCTCTTCCATGGCCCTAGTATTGTTAACTTTATTTATCCATTACAATAAGGTAGGGGCAGTACATGCAAATGAGAAAACAAGATCAAGACTGATCTGACCATAACTTCCTAAAGGAAGTCTGTAATATCACTTAAACATATCCTCCTAGATGAGGTAGCATGCAGGATTACTTGGTCGCGAGGGGTCTTCTTCAAAAAAGCGAACAGGATGGACACATTCCTAGCTAGACTATTACTCCCTTGAGTCCCTCGGATACAACCTAAATCAACAGTGGGAGTGAGAGGTGCAGGGAAAAAGATAGAAAACTCTCCAGTCTTTATATAATCACTCACCTGAGCCCTCGATTAAAAATCAAGGCCAACAGGATTAGCTACATATATTTTTAACCTCTTTTTGTCTCTCCCCAATATACACAACGCTCTGAAGCATACATTACATATTACAGAAATTTCATTAGCTATATGATTGAAAAATCATTGAAAAATAACAATGCCCCAGGTCTGGACGGGTTCAATTGTTTATGTTATAAAACATTCTAAGAACTCTCCACATGATCACTTTATTTAATGATGTTATGAAAAGTGACTCTCTGTCACCAGAGATAACTTTGGCCAACATCATCTTATTACCAAAAAAAGTGCATGACCCTACTAAACTAAGCAGTTACAGACCCATATCTTTAATTAATATTGACTCAAAAGTTTTAGATTGAATCCTTTGCTTCCAAAACGAATTACTCCGGATCAAGAGGGATTCACCCCAGAATGCTAATTATATGAAAATACAAAAAGGGTTGTTAATCTGGTGTGGAACAAAACATGAGGGCTGATGGCCACTCAAAATCCTTCTCTGTTCCTATCTTTAGATGTAGAAAAGATGTATGACAGAGTTGAAAGGCCATACTTGTTTAGATTACACTGGGCCTTTTCCCCCATCAATTTAAAGAAGCTGGCTCAGCTAGTTCTCCTAAGAGCAGGTCCCTCCCTGTTCCATATTTATAATGGGACAAGACAGGGATGCCCTATCTCTTCTCTGTTGTTCACCTTATCCCTGGAGCCACTCCTCCAGAAGATGAGAGAGCATCCTCTTGTCAACGGCATAACGATGGTCGTGGCATATGCTGACTACATTGTTCTCACGATTATGGTTCCTTTGTAATCCTTACCTCTGCTGTTTGATGTGATTGAAATCTTTGGCCATATATCTGGTTACAAAGTAAATATAGACAAATCTATGTCTCTGAGCCTGTCTATTCTCAGGAATAGAGACTTCCCTCCAAGGATGCGCTGCAGGGATTTGGGAATATAGAGGATGCAGGGGTACAACGATACATGTACCTGTCGGACAAGAGCTCCTTAGTAAGCTTTACAGCATTGAAAGATTTCTTCTGATACATACAAATCCGCGCATGTGGTTGGAGGAGTGATAGGACAAACCCTCACCTTATTCGAAGACCTCTGCATGCAAGAGACATATAGAAAGGGTCTTTTCTCAGTGATTTATTAATACTGTGTTAAGATACGGTTTAGGTGACATACCACCCCAGTTCAGTTAGATACAGCAGGTACTACAACCACCATATTTTTCTGTTCACATGCAATTTATTTATGCCAATGGATAGCACATAGAAAGAGTCTGTTGAAGTGCAGAATTCACATAATTGAATGACTAATCAAGATAGTTCTTCTGTGATCCCTCCTTCATTAATGAAGAGATCTTCTTCCTGCAGTCCATGCATTTTGCATATTGCAGGGCAGTATGTTTTAAATACTGAACATTAAGAAGAATTGTCCAGGAAAAAATGGTTAACCCTGCAACCCTATTCAAGTAAAATAGCTACTTGCTCCATTATGAAGGGTTTAAAAAACTGTAAGGAAACCAAACAGCTAAGAATCAGTGCAGTTCTTGAATCCGACTGATGGGTTAATAAATTTATGCCATGATTGTGAATAGCTGGTTACTATTCCTATGGAAGCAAGATACTGAATGGAAGGTTATGACGCTCTTGTTTTTATGTTATTCTCCCTGCAGCTGCCCACTCATTTTATACAAGCCGCGCAGACACGCTTGGCAATATGCTAGCTCTGAAACAGTCATAATGCTCCTTCTGCTCAGCGTAGCATTAAACTGCCAAGTCTTTGATGAAAAAAAATCTCCTGATTATCTCAGTATTGGTATCCTCTGCATACAGATTTAATGGAACACTGAAGCCACCAGTGATGCGGGCTTGTTTGGGTGATGCAGCCAGCCAGTCCCAGAGTGTACGATGTGGCGATATCCTGTACACAGCGTTTTATATGATATCATGCTGACTTTATTCAATCTTTAATCCTTAGAGCCTAAAATCTATACAAATATCTTCTGAACAATTAAAAACAACTTTAAGATATTTTTAATAATTCCATTTTACTAGAAATTTATGTTCATAAAAAAAATATATATATATTTTTCATTGCTTCATAAGGAAAACATTTTTAGGGTTATGTTTAGTAAATGCTTGTTCTGATAAGTGATGCAAATATAAAAAATGGGCAAAGTCACCAAAGGGACATGCCTGCTGGTTCCAATGGTTTCCAATGTGACTTGCTCCACTTTTATTACTTTAGACCACTTTTCAGAACTCAACATGCTTGAGACATAATCCCCATTGTCCATATTTAGATCCATATTATGAGACTGTGCTGGTAGAAGAAGGCAGTGCATGGTGTAAGGCTCTAAAGACAATTTGTAACAAGGGGCAGGGATTTATCTCGATTACTTTACGTGTATTTAGAAGAAGAAAGTCCACAACAGAAGCTATTTAAATAAAATAAAATAAAGAGAAAAAAAGAAAATCATTTAAAACTAGTGAAAAAGGCAATATTGACTAAATGTCGCTCTAAACATGTAAGGAATAACCATGCAATGCTCCCATATATAGGAACAAGGAGAAACCACCAGAAACACAAATGTGCTAGGGTCATTTATAAAAAAGATACCATACAGTCTTCTAATTGAAGCTGCAATATATAGTTGTACATGCTACAGTTATAAGGAATAGGAAATAGTAATAAGAAATCCTGGAACTCATAAGGACTGCAACAAAAAGCCAGCGGATATTTAAATGAATTACACTTTTAAACACTCACTCCAAAAGAAGGGGTTGGTTTATTCCGATATATATTAAATGTTGCAAAGTGTGGATTGCCTGCCAACACTTTCCAATTATGTGAATACCGTCTTTTTTACAAATATATATTTAGAAGAGCGGTATAAATACACAGCATACCTGGCTTGCACATTATTCCCAGAACAGCCGCCTAACGCGTTTCGTGTCACATGTCACTTAATCTTACAATAAAATATGGTTGTATCAAAATGTAACTAAAACAATAACATGCTAAACTTTCAGCAAGTCCATTAAAAGTCCAAAAATTGATGCTGGTAATTCAGATGAAATGGTCCACAAGGTAGGTTGGAGCATATAGAATCTCCTATCAGGAGACAAAGTTCCTAGTCTCCTCTTGAACAATGGATCAGGTTCTGGATGTCCGTTGGTTATTCTGACACGATGGTCTCTCTGAGTTGCCAGTCCATACTTGACTTTTACAAAGCAAAAACTCATACAAGAAGGTTATAGAGCAATTTAGGGATAAACTGGTAATGTTGATGAATAACCAAACGTGGGATTTGGGTGAAGAGACACGGGAACTTAAATGCGGATTGAGCATGCAACACATGCCTGGGGTGGTACTAGTAAGAGACTGGGTGGCTTGGTATAGAGCAGGTAACTTGGAGAGATCATCCTGTTGAATTAACCAACTAACATCTAGATTACAGTATACAGTGTCATAGTTTTATTTAATTAAACTGTAAAACAACCATATATTACTATTTCAATTAGAATATTGTATAGTATCTTTTTCAGAATCTGTTTTTTCTTTGCCTAGATATTGGCTTCTGGTAAATTAACTTAGCACATTAGTTTTATAGCGGTTTCTCCTTATTGTATAATATTCTACCTGAGCCTTACTGAGCCTTCAAGGATTCAAATAAACTGTTCGTTTTGATAGCTCTAATTTGTAAAATGGATGCCTTTTTGTAAATTTTTTTTTTTTAAATGAAATCTAGTTAAAATTGTATTATCAATGGGGGGCGGGGCCTGACCGCCAAACTGAACGGTCGCATACACCAACAGCTCCTGCATTATTGGAACCTTAAGCCTCTAACAAAGCTATTTTTAAGCCCGATCGACGACCTGCAGCCGTGGTCCGACGCACAGGGGTGCACTAGCAGAGAGGAGAGGCTTGCAACTAGGTGTTTTAGTCCCTCGAAGAAGAACCAGTCGTCCCCACGGGATGAGGCCTACTCAGGCGGTGAGCGGGGTGGACGGCCGCCGCCCCGCTATCCTGCCCGACTGTGTCGTGCTGGACCCCCATGGAAGTGCAACCAGGGCTCCGTCCCCCCCCCCCCCCCCCCGGGCCGGTGGGGGTGATCCCGGCCCACATCCTGCAACCTGTACTGCGCCAGACACCGCGCTATCCACACAACACGGCTCCACTAAAATGGCGGCAAATACGGACACACCAGCCTGCGACGGGCGCTACGCCAATCACCCCCACTCGATAGCTAAGGCTCTGGCAGGGCAGCTATCACATACCTGCACAAAGCAGCCGGTCGGGTGGGATCCTCATGGCACACTACTCCAGCGCCGGCCAGGGCACAATCGCGGCGATGCCAGAGCCCAAGCACACAAGAGGACAGCCGACCGACAAGCCCGGCACAGAACCAGACCACCCAAGGCAGCACGGAGCAACCCCTATGCAGGTTTACCCAGCCGACAGGAACTAACTCTGCCACCAGCCACAAGGCACACCCGGACTTGGTAGATGCAAAACGCCTACTTCACAGCACAGCACGGGCCTTAAGACCACCCAGGCAGTCCTGGCGAGCCTCACTATGCCCGCTCTATTACCACACTAAACCCATGGGCCCCTACGATGGAGGAGGGACAGCACTTACAACTACTTCCAGAGTCGTCAAACCTTCTGTCCCATCTTGGCGGGCAGCACGATATTCAGACGGGACGCCCGACAAGCCACCACGGACCATCGCCCGGCTGATATTGAGCTAACATGGAGTGGACACTCTAGACAAGCGAAGCTTGCTTTAACAACAGGACTTTGCAAAATTCCAACGACCTTGATAACTAGCACAGTTTTTCTCTTACCTACGCATCCTCTCAGGAACTAAGCCTGGACCTTTGGTTAGCCTGTACTAGAAATGTATATGTATATGCCTAGACAGAATGTCAGTATTCTCCACAATACATTAAGCTTGTTTACCATATGCTAGTCTGTATATATGTACTCCTGTAGCCTCTCAGGTCCCAAGTCCAGACTTACGTTTCAGCCTGTTTACCTAGCAATATATGACCTAGTTACCATCTTGCCTACTTAAACTAATGCAGGTCAGCGCACTATCTATAGACCTCTTGTGTTACAGCTATTATACTGTTAGACTACGTTTACCTATGTCAATGCTACCTTAACTCATGCTTCGACTCCACGACGACTTATCTGACAAGTCTGTTTATTTCTCATGCATCCAAAAAAAAAAAAAAAAGCGCAACATTTAATCTTTCCACACCAGTATGTATTTGTGTTTATCCCTGTAATCAGCTAAATGTCATAACCTTGCGATGTAATTGAAAATGCGCTTCAAAAATAAAGAATTAAAAAAAAAATTGTATTATCAATGAATAATCAACATTTTGAGACAGTTACTACATACTACATTACTACCACTAATTATGGTGCTATTTCCTGTCCGACGGAAAATATTAGAAAACATGTCACTATCTTGCTGTCTTTTGTATCCCTTGAAAACACACCATTCTTGGTAAAATAGATTGTAACACAACACATTAACAAGGACTGTTTACATATATTCAGTTGCCTTATATTTTGAATTTATCAGAATTCATAACACCGTGGGATAATCTCCAAACCCATTACCTCTTTCTAAGGTCTGTTATTTTTTTTCTTTCCTTTAGAAATTGAGAGTGAGCTACTAGAGGGCAGACAATCTCTGATGATCAAATTCTCACAGCTGGAGGGCTTGGAAGGAGAGGTCAGCAGCATCCGAGATCACATCAGTGAAAAAGCACATTTCTACGCAACCTGCAAATAAGGCAACATGGGCACTTCCATCTCTCTGAATGATTGCAGTATGTGCCTAGCATTTAGAAGGGCTGTGCACATTTCCACTGCGCGACTGATGTTCTGGAATAAAACTGAGTGCATTTATTTAACTGCCTAAGCGATCTACATCAGATAGAGCTGTGATAACAAAAGGGTTCAATTTTGCAATCTCGTTCCTGATCTTGTTGTCAGATATGTTTACAAAAACAGTTATCCTTGTTTATTTATAAAGAGTTAGTGTTTTCAGCTGTGATGCAATTATAGTACCTTCCATTAAACATTTAAACAAACAATTAGACAACGGTGACTGATATTTTATGCTATTTCCACACCCTGATCCATAAACATCCACAATTCCAAGTCCAACGTGATACTTTTATTCTGCCATCATAGCTGTTAAAATCTTGGTGCTTTTAAAACCAATGCTGTATTTTTTTATATACATATATATTATTTATTAACATTGCTAAATGTTTCCTAATGTGTATTTGATAAAAATAAAGAGATTCCCCACACAGGCTATTTGTTATTGCTGTTCTTTTTGCCACGGAAGTAATTAACAAGATAAAAATATTTTAATGTCAATAAATATGGAAGTACCGCCAATAAGACAAATAAGCAGAGCAGTATTTAGCTGCTATCTATAATGTAGAGGGTATATTTAAAGTAGTGTTTCTTAACCTTTTACGGAGAAGTATCCCTGCTGGTCTAATCAAATTTCTAAGTACCCCTGCCTCGAGAAAGTAATTTCTATTGATTTAAATTTAAATGAAACGTGTGGACTCCGATATATAAGTTAATCCATATTGGAGAACATGCCTGACTAAAGGTAAAATAAATATGACATAATGTTAATATTGTGTATGTCAAGAGGAGAGTATGAACTATTAATTCAGTAAAGTATAAAAGTCACAAAATAAAAAAGAATACACACATTACAGTTACACAGAACACCCTGACACATACATAATTACACACAGAGGACACTGACACACACACACAAACACATACACGCAGTGTACACTGACACACAAAAAATATATACACAGAGGACACTGACACACAAACAGCTTTAGTTTGAGGCAAAATATAGAAGGCTAAATCCGAAGAAAGTGGCCTTCTTTCTCAGTCTTCATACAGCCTTCTTGTGGGGAAGAACTTGGGCTTACTGCAATGCTGGGCCCACAGTGACACATGGTGAAGGCTCCTTTTTTTGCCTGGGTCTAAGGTAATGTGTATCTCAGGTCTCTACAGGAAATATATCCACTGTGGGCCACGTGTGTTTGACATGCTTTCTTCATAATCTCTGTTGCATCCCAATGCTTTTAGGTGTCTACACTCATGCTCTGTAAATGATTTCTCCATTGGTATTGAACCGTTCATGCTAAATGTTGCAGCTGCAATCTTGTGCCTTATATGGAGCAAGAGAGCTCACTAAATATGACAGGCATTGTGGAAATGTTGTGCTACACTTTTTACCATCAGCTTGTTTAAAAAATAAGAAAATTGGGCAAAAAAATAAATAAATAAAATAATAAATACATTGTTAAAAAAATAATAGAGGAAAATGCACTTTCCTCTAGCTGTTAACCCAGGTTTAAACCCCAGGTTGTGATTGGTTGCTTGCATCAGATACTCTCAACAGCTCTCTCTGGATTTTATTTATTTTTTATTTTTAATGTCTAGCCATCACTGACAGCTTATAAATGGTAATTCCCGGCTGGCCACCTTCACATCCAAAAACTGGCAGATACTTGGCTTCTAATTAGCTGCGTTTTTTTTTTAATAAAACAAGGGATCCAATTTCATAGATGCAAAAAGTGTCTCATTTAACTAAGCAACAAAACAGCCACATGCAAATAAATTAATCTTGAAACCTCCCTTGCCTAAAATAAAAAAAATACTGTTTTATCCAGAAGAAGATTGGCTCTAATAGATGCCATATGTGCGGAGTATAATAACCACCACAGATATTAATCAAATATCCATATTGAAAGAAATGAGCAAGAAGCATGTCTTGTTTTTCATTAAATTGTTAAATATATCAAGGGACTAAAAAGGCAAAACATTTCAAATTTAAAAAAAAATAAAAAATTGAATTGCCATGCACATTGGGAGTCAAACATTACAGTGAAAACCCAGAGTTCTATTGATTAAAAAAAGTTTATTAATAATTATATTTTACAATATATAGAGCAGCAGGAAACATATTTACATACACACACAGCAAAGATTTCACTCAGTTTCGATGACTGAAAATAAAGCATTAGTATTTTCTAATATCCTACACTTGTTTGCAAAAATCAATAGTGGCATTTATACACTACAATTCAAATATTCCGGACATCTAGAGAATGTGTATATAGGTGATGGCACCCCACATATTGCAAATAAAGAATTGAGATGTTATAAATGATAATTTTATGGCATTACTTCTTTACTTGTCGTGACAAAAAAAAAGCTAATAGAAGTGTATAAATGCCTACATTACAAAGCTATTAACACCCAATTTGCAGAAAAAAAAAAGTTTTCTGACAACATGTCTGATACAGTTGGCTATTGATGAGTCTACTGGAACTCTTAATTTGCTATATCATTCTTGTATTATAACCAGAAAATGCACACATATTTTAAAACTTTTCATGTGATAATTTACAATATAAATTAAGCCCTATCATAACAACTAAATATATGTCTGCATGTTCGTATCAGTTTGACAAGTTTGACATTTGGCTAACTCTTCATTTCCATAAGCTGCTCAATACTTAATCTTCTGAAAAGTCCAGCATTATTTTAATTCTTCAGTTAAATAACAACCTGGTTGCCAGCTTCCGAGGTGGCCTCGTTAACAGTAGATCTTGGTTTACACCAAAGGATTTATCTTCTTCTGGAAATATTCAGAAATATTCCATGTACTGAAAATACTAAATTTTAAAACAAGTAACACAATGCTATGACTTAAAACACATGGTAACATAACCCGTACATTTACAATTGTAAATATATTTGTACAAAGATACATTTTGATTGACAACTTAGTTGAGTCCTCCTGGTGATGTCTACTAAGTGCTGATTTAGGATGTTCTAGCAAGCAATGGAGCTGTGCAGGATAGATACACCTGTTATAAGCAAGTACGTTCCAGGTTTGCAAAACCACTGCCTTGTCCTTCGGAAAGCCTCCACGTTATTCAAACATTGTTCCCATAAAGGAAGTGAATGAAAGTTTCCTCTGCTTCTCCACTGAAGCGTGATCAATGTTTTGGCTTAAATGCACAAGAAAAAGTGCAGCCCTTCTGGAAGACATAGATAATATAGTTCATGTTATTGCTACTATTAAAACATGGTTTTATTATTCCTTCCACTACCCTTGGTGCGGTGGGAATGTCCCAAATTCAGGGTTCTGTTCTGCCACACTAGGTTTGTTCTACATCTGAGGATTGGAGGGAACTGTCCCTAAACAGTGTATTATTATTATTTATATAGAGCCAGCAAATTCTGTAGCACTGTACAATGGGTGGACAAACAGACACATAATTGTAACCAGACATATGGACGCTCAGGAACAGAGGGGTTGAGGGCCCGGCTCAATGAGCTTACATGCTAGAGGGAGTGGAGCATAGTGACACAAAGGGTATAAGTAGGGGTAAGGAAATAGGTTGCTAGAAAAGGATTCACTGAGAACTTAAGTTATTTTTGAGGAGTTGCAGAAGAGGAGTCATGGGGGGAGGAGGGGAATGAAAACCCGCTAACAGTTTAAATGATATGCTTTCCTGAAGAAGTGTGTTTTCAAAGAATTTATGGAAGGAGTGGAGACTGGGTGAAAGTCCAACTGAGAAGGGAAGGGAGTTCCACAGAAAAGGTGCAGCCCTGGAGGTGAGCATCAGATGTACGGACAGATGATAGACGTAGGTCTTCGGCAGAGCGCAGGGGCCTCGACGAGACATACTTGTGTATTAGGGAGGATACGTAGGTTGGAGCAGCATTATGTAGGGACTTGTAAGCAAGCACCAGAATCTTAAATTGAGCCCTATATCTAACTGTAATCCAATGTAGGGACTGACAGAGGAGATGGTGGCGTGGGAGGTGCGGGCGGACAGGAAAATGAGCCTCGCTGCCGCATTCATTATAGATTACAGCGGTGAAATCTGGGAACATGTAAGACCACTGAGAAGGGGATTGCAGTAGTCAAGGCGAGAAAGAACAATGGCATGGACCAGCACTTTAGCTGCGTCTGGTGTTAAATAGGGGCGGGTGCGAGCTAGGTTTTTGAGATGGAAGCAGCAGGATTTGGTGGTAGAGGTGATAGTGGCGCCGTTGACTTTGAGGGAGACAGACACGGGAGTAGCAACACTTGAGAGAGGAAAGACCAGAAGTTCCGTTTTGGACAGGTTGAGTTTAAGGAAATGAGCAGCCATCCAATTGGAAATCGCAGAGAGGCAGTCAGAGACACGAGTCAAGATGGGCAGATAGAGATCAGGAGAGGGCAGGTGGATTTGTGTCATTTGCATATAAATGATAATGGAAGCCAAAAGGAGATGATGAGTTTACCAAGGGAGGCAGTGTAGACTGAGAACAATAGGGGACCAAGGACAGAACCTTGGGGAATGCCAACATAGAGGGATTTGAGAGAAGTGGCAAAGCCAGAGAAAAAAAAAACACTGAAAAAGCACTGGAAGAGGTAGGAGGAGCACCAAGAGTGAACAGTATCTCGTAGACCGAGATTATGGAGAATGAGAAGAAGCTGTTCATGATCAACAGTGTCAAAGGCAGCAGAAAGATCAAGGAGAATTAGGATAGAGTAATGGCCGCGAGATTTAGCAGCGATTAAATCGTTGGATACTTTGGTCACAGCTGTTTCAACAGAGTGACAAGCGCGGAATCCAGACTGAAGCAGGTCAAGCAGAGAGTTGGATTTGAGGAAGTCTGTCAATCTTGCATACACAACTCTCTCAAGGATCTTGGAGGCAAATGGCAGAGCGATATAGAGCGATAGTTGGATGGAGAGTTGGGATCGAGGTTAGGCTTTTTCAGAATCGGCATTATAGTTGCATGCTTGAAGGGTGAAGGAAATGCTTGCGTGCTTGAAGGGAGAGATTAAAAATTTTAGTGAGAGGAACAGAAAGAGAGGGAGTGTGGATGAGATATGAGGGAACAGGATCAAGGGAAAGGTGGTTGGGCGGGAGGACCGGAGCAAAGTTGAAACCTCTTCCGTTGTAGTAGGTGCGAATGAGCATAGAACGGTGGAGTGAGTGGGGTTGGGTGATGTATTGGAAGATGTATCGGAAGGGGAGGGAGAGATGTTAGAGATCTCCTCCCTGATTGTAGAAATTGTAGATTGTAGATCGTGAAGTGAGTAGCAAAGTTTGAGGCAGACAGGGTGGTAGAGGGAGGGGAAGCAACAGGGCAAAGGAGAGCATTAAGAGTGTGAAATAGGCATTTGGGTTGGCGGGACAGTGTGCTTATGAGGGTGTTGAAGTGATTTACTTTTGCAAAGGAAAGAGCCAGAGTGCAGCATAAATTTATAGTGTAGGAAGTCTGGTGCAGAGTGAGACTTTCTCCAACAGCGTTCAGCAGTTCTGGAACATGTTTTGAGATATTGGGTCAGCTTGGTTGTAATTGGGAATTCTTGCTGCGTTTAAATGTAGGAGGTGCCATGATGTCAAGTTGAGAGGAGAGAGTTGAGTTGTAGAGTCAGGTTGCAGGGTTAAGGCAAGTGAGATTTGAGATGGATAAAAGGAGAGTTTGGAGTTTGGTGGAGAGATGCTGGAGATCAAGGCAGTGGAGGTTTTTGAGGACTGGAGAGTTGACGGTTGTGAAATTTGGGTTTGGGGTATGCCGATGTCAAAAGTCAGCAGATGGTGGTAAGATAAAGGAAATGGAACATTGGATTAGAGGTGGTACAGAGATTGGTGAAGATTAGGTCAAGAGTGTTTCCTGCTGTATAAGTTGCTGAAATAGACTACTGTGTGAGGCCGAAAGAGGAGGTTACAGAGAGCAGATGGGAGGCATCAGGGCAGTTGAGGTTGTTGACTGGGATGTTAAAGTTCCCAAGTATGAAGGAAGGAGTGCTAGAGGAGAGAAAGTGGGGTAGCCAGGAAGAAAAGTGTTCAACAAACAGCCTTGGATGTACACTCATGTCAGGCAGTTATGCTTCTTTTCCAGGCTGGTCAACACACTTTCTGGGTGGGTCACCCCTTGTCACTGCCCTAGGAGGCCTGCCCACTTGTCTTACAGCTACCCATTAAGTATTATGACAGAATGAAAATAAAGCTTTATTTATCTTATTTTGCAGCTTTTTAAAAAGCTAAGCATTCTTTCAGAAACAAGAAATATGTGCAACGGTACTTGCTTCCCAATATCTGTAATATACAACTATACTTTCATCTCAAACATTAAATGAACTTGTGTTAGCTAGCTTTCACTGTAAACATTTATACAAATATTTTTTGGCTTGAGGCCTACAGACACACAACTTACTATGAAATGTAGTTACTCAAATCACATTCCTTGTGATCACATGATTGAGCAAACTCCTGTCTGTCCACTACCACAATGTGTGTAGTTTGTCCCTTTCGTTGGAGCAGCGGCATTCATGAAGTGCCTGTGAAAAGAGAACATTAATTCACTTAAATGTTGCAACTGAAAATCAGAACCATGTCAGAGCAAGGGCAGTCATTTAACAGAATGTCAAATGGGTCTGGTATGCCTAATGCAACACACAGGGATGAGGGAGTCTGACTTGAAGTGAAGAGCTCAAAAACTGGATATAGACAGAAATTTCACCTAAAACTGTCTGAAATACGAAGTATTGTAATTAACACTGTAAGTCCCGTGTAATGAATCCAGGAGCTGGTTCACTTAAAAAGGCTTTGTTAAAATTCAGGATGAAAACATGGAATTTGTATATATGGTGTGTATACCTTTAAATCTGTCTCAAATGAGATAAAATTAGGTGCACGCCAAATACTATACTTTTAACAAACAGGAAATTAAAATCACCTTCCAGTATAGGAAACTGTTTCCTGTGATATAATAAATCAGTGTAACACTGATACGTAGTGACACAATAATATATGGTGTGTGTGTCTTTAAATTTATGATCTATAAGTGGACAGAATATATACCAAGTGGTGTATTTAGAAGTACGGATATATTATTTGGTGGAAATATGATGAAGATGACTATATTTCATATAAATGGTTAAAAATCAATAAAATCCAATGAATTCCAAATGAAGTTTAAAAATAATTCAAAATTTATTAGAAAAAAGGCGCCTATATCAGGGCTTTCAAAGTGATAGAGTATAAAAATATAAAACTACATAAAAATGAATAAATATAAGTCAGGGACGTTTTGCAAGATTGTTACCAGCACATCTGTGTAGGTTGTTCCGTTTTTGTAGTGAGGACCAGTTAGGATGGATGTGGATAGTTTGTTGCCGGCAGAAAGAGCAACAAACTATCCACATCCATCCTAACTGGTCCTCACTACAAAAACGGAACAACCTACACAGATGTGCTGGTAACAATCTTGCAAAACGTCCCTGACTTATATTTATTCATTTTTATGTAGTTTTATATTTTTATACTCTATCACTTTGAAAGCCCTGATATAGGCGCCTTTTTTCTAATAAATTTTGAATTATTTTTAAACTTCATTTGGAATTCATTGGATTTTATTGATTTTTAACCATTTATATGAAATATAGTCATCTTCATCATATTTCCACCAAATAATATATCCGTACTTCTAAATACACCACTTGGTATATATTCTGTCCACTTATAGATCATAAATTTAAAGACACACACACCATATATTATTGTGTCACTACGTATCAGTGTTACACTGATTTATTATATCACAGGAAACAGTTTCCTATACTGGAAGGTGATTTTAATTTCCTGTTTGTTAAAAGTATAGTATTTGGCGTGCACCTAATTTTATCTCATTTGAGACAGATTTAAAGGTATACACACCATATATACAAATTCCATGTTTTCATCCTGAATTTTAACAAAGCCTTTTTAAGTGAACCAGCTCCTGGATTCATTACACGGGACTTACAGTGTTAATTACAATATTTAACAGAATGTATTTACTTAGAGCGATAAAAAGGACAACATTCTAGGGGAAAGATGTGGCTGTGTGGCTCAGCCGGCAGAAGCATCTCATTGTATTCTGGTCATTCTGTGCCCAATTTGGACCTGAACCGAACATACAAGGTTTACTTGACAAATAAAAATGCCATAGGCATTAAGCACTAAACTGGCATTAAATGTGATGTCCCCTACAATGACAGAGATTTTGAGATATGTCAAGACATACGCCCACCTTGCTATGTTATGTCCTGTCATGAAACCCATGAACATTGTGCTGCTTAGGCTCTTATAGCCAAAAGAAGCACATGCTGCTAGTCAGGTATTCATTGCAATTTGGCTATGCTACCTAACTAATAGATGAGTTTTTAGTTTAGTGCTTTTCCCAGCATTCCTTTCTCACGGTCACTTGGTGGACATCCCTACTTAAACTGGCAGACCACTATACTACTAATCGGATGCATTAAGAAACAGCTGCCAGATTTAAAATGAAAATAAATAAATACTAATATACACCTTTTCCTTCCATCAACTGTGGAGATCCCTTCACAGAGGGTATTTGACTGTATGAACATGTTTATTGCAGAGACAAAAGCTTTTATTCCACCAGTTCTAAACCTTAATTATGCTACTGTGCATTATTTGAGCTGCCCTCGCCTTCTGTTCTACTGTCATTATCAACGGTTTGTGCTCAAGAATAAATCCCTGGCTATATTTACAATAGTGTATTATACCTTTGTTTTTCTTTTTTCTTTTATATAGATCTTTTATGTAGTTTGAACGTAGGCGTTGCTTTATTGCATATCTTTTCTTAAACTAATAATAGCCATTGATATTATGCAATGTCATATTGTTCCTGTTATAGCAATATAAAATAACTATAGATATTGACCACTATCCAGGAGTGCACTGGACTGTTTCTGATCTGTTCTGAAATTAATAGGTGAAAGAGATTTAACTCTTTATGAATGATAATATTTTAAAACCTTTAAATATCAACAAAACTTTGACTTATTTAGAAAAAAACAAAACAACCCCGCTAAAAAAAACAGTTAAATAGATTAACTATTTCACCTAATCTGAGAATAGAACAGTATGTACTTTTTATATAAATATACCAAAAATGCAATCTGAACATTAATTAAATAATTTGTATACTATATAAAAAAAAAAATGTGAATTTATAAACATACTAGGAGCCTGTTCATTGTGTACACAGCTGGGACTTTAACTGGGCATTCCCCTGGCATGCTGGCATTTTATTGGGACAGGTAAGACTGGGGTGTCTATCTCCCTGGCACCTTGTGTGTCTCGTTCTTCACCCAACCCTTTGCGTGTTTCTTTTTCCACTTCTACAGACTATCTCGGTGCCTCTTCCCCCCAGCACCTTTGTGTGTCTCTTTTTCCCTCAGACCCTTTGCATGTCTCTTTTTTCCCCAGCCAGACCATTTTCCCCTTCCCCACTGAGTGTCTCTGTTTCCCCTTCCCCAGCTCCTATGTGTGTATCTTTGTCCCATTCCCCAGCCCCTCTGAGTGCATATGTGTGTCCCTTCCTAATCCATCTGTGTGTCTCTTTGTCCCCTTTTCCAGGTCCTTTGCGTGCGTCATTGTTCTCTTTCCCAGCCCCTCTGCGTGGCATGTGTCTCCTTCCCCAATTCCAGTGTTTGTGACATTCTGTGTATGTCCTTGTCCCCTTCACCAGCCCATCTGCATGTGTCATTGTCCCCTTCTCCAGGCCCTTTTGTGTGTCTCTTTACCCCTCTTTCTCCACTTGCGTGCCTGCTCACCTCCCTTTTGTAGCGTGGCCGACTAGATGTGATCTTCTTTATCCTCTACCTGGTCTGACAGGAAGCTACTCATTGCTCTCAGAAAGCAGCTTCCGGTCTGCTTGGCCATGCTACATGAAGTGACTGGCAGGTCACCCAGACAATGCATATCACGGGACAATGCGCCCTATGTGCTGCCTTATGTCTGGAAAAGTATGAGGTACCACAGGAATTATTGGCAGGAACTACTAATCATGCACTGTAGTTGCTGGGATGGAGAACAAGATAGCCTGTCAGAAGGTACTCCTGCTCTCCACTGTCACTCAGTACATAACACGGAGAATATGCTGAAAACTGATTGACGTGAAAAAAACAAAACATGTGTATACATAGATTTGTTGAAAACCCACACATTTACTATAATTTCATATACAGCATATGTTTTCCTTTACAGAAAACTTATATATGACATGGAGGGTACACGTTAAAATAGCTATAAAAAAAAATGCAAGTTGCAGCCTTAAAATTTACCCCCTTGCAGCTGAAGATGCTTTAAGGTAAAACAGTATCAATAGTTGAAAAAGATCTATATAGTATCTTTATTGATTTGTAAACAAATGGCAATATAAATTCAGATGTGAACTTACTGCCTTTTGTGAGATTTTCTTGGTGGCCCAGTTTCAGAGCAGGATATTGGTTTTCCCTTTTCATAGGTCTCCTCCGAGATTCCATTTGCGACATATAGGCTAGTGGCAACTGGAATCCTGTCATTCTTAACAGTTCCATAAGATAAGTCCATGGGTCTGCACTGAGGGATCTCCATACACAAAATATCATAATCTAGGGTAGACTTATTTGTGGGGCTGGTCTTTTTGGATGATTTTTCTTGCACGGAGGTTTGTACATTGACCTTCTTGGAAGAGGTCTTTAAAGAACTGGCTTCTTGTTCTGCTATCTTTGGGGAATTAGGTGTTATTTGTGGAGGAGGTTTCTGTGAACTATTAGTTGTAATATGATCAATTGGAACTGATGACTTTTTTGGATTAGTGTTTGTAGAAGGTGTTTTCTGTAATGAATTTCTCTTGACTTGATTGTTTAGTTCCAGGGGTGATGGGAGATCGAGAGATTGAGAAATGTGTTTCGGGCTGTGATGCCGATGCGCTTTTGCTTGTGTTTCTACTTGGACAGTCTTAGTTCCACTGGTGGTCTTGGAAGTAAGATTTTTCTGTGTTTTAGAAGTAGATTTTGTTTGTGAATGCCCATCCTTCACAGGGCAAGCTTGATTTTGCTCCATAACCATGTGGTGCACCGGGCTGGTTTGGGTAGCACTGTTTTGGGTGATACCCTTAGGTGGTGATCTCCTAGAACTTGAAGTGGGAATTTGGACTGCATGGCTTGATTTTTGGACAGATGGTGGTAACTCAAGTTGTCTTGGCTGAGAGGACATTTTGTGAGTTAAGCTGGCTCTCTCAGAGCCAGAATCAGCAGAGCTCAAAAGATGTGCATCAGTTGGCTTGATGACTTTAGATTCCATTGTAGTTAGTGGATTTGTTTCAGATTTCAGTTCTCCATTAGCAATACTGCAAGGCATCACTGTTACCATGCTACCAGGAGATGTTTTATGGGGGATAGTCAGGTGCAACATCTCTTTTTCATCTCTATTCATTTCCTCTATATTATCATTAGAACTACTTAAACTTTTAGCTGTAGAAACTTTGATTGTTGGGAGTCCATTCTTTACTTCTGTGGTGGAATTTCCACTGTTTTGGTTGGTGTTCATGTGCAGCTTTTTCATATGATAAACTACTGTCGCTGCATTAAATGCTTGCTGTAAAAACATTAAAAAATGAATACAGGAATTCCAAACCAAAAATTGTGAAACAAAGATCTGAACATTGCTTACATTTTTTGTGTGTGAAAAATATGAATTTTAAGGGAGTGATATGACTTCCTAGTGATCATGTTCATGTTCTGTTGACATATAATATTACATAATTTATGTTCAAGTCATATTTAGTATTTATTTCACAAACACAAATAAACACTGTTTCAGTCATATAAGTTATTCCTCAGCCCAGTGTACCAAGAGTGTAATTGACTGTAAATTACATAAACATCCTTTTCTCCTTACGCACTGTATATATGAGAATGTGCAGTTCTCCCGAACATCTACAAGTTGAAGGAGAAGGTCCTGGGCCCACAAGAGGGCACATGTGCTGCCTGCAATACCCTTTCAAATACAAACATTGGGTTTTAGCTAGGAAAATCAGTTTACTGTAAGTGGCTATTATGCACATAAAATTGTAATGTTCACATCTGGGGAATCTACATTCACAAAGTGCCAGCAGATACATATAAGCCATAACCTGGGTAAGTGAATATTTTTATTTATATTATTCTTGTGTCACTTAGCATGCGCTGAAAAATGTGCTTCTATATTATTTGTATTAAACTGTTTTTGAAACCACGATAAAGTACTGCACAGATTTTTATTTTTGAGAGAAAGGTTGAACTTGATGGAAACATGTCTTCTTTCAGCATGTCTAACTATGTAAGGTAAAATCTAAGAATTTAATAGTGACATATTACTCACTTTCCACTTGCTTTTTGCAAAGTTCTTCTTGATTTGGATGCTCACTGAGCAGTAGATGTCCCGATGGAGAGCAGTGTTACCTGCAATCCTACATTTTGTGGATACACAAGAAAAACATTTTTTTTAATTTTTATAGTATTATACAAACAGAAAATATATCATCACTTACAACTAGTAGTCAGTATTTGCTAGAGTATTTAAATGAAACTATAGGTTGTTGGTTGGAGATCTTTGGAGTTTTAATTTGAGCTAAACTGGAGTTGACTGTAGATTCACCGATTGTAAGCTCATTTGAGCAGGGGCTTCTTCACCTCTTGTCTCTGTTATTTTCCATATGTAAATTACTTGTCAGATATCCACACTTTATCATTTTAAAGCTTTGTGGAATATGTTGGAGCTAAATGATAATAATAATAATAGTTAATCTCTCAAAAGATATATATATAAAAACAAAAAAAACAACAGAAGAATGACTATGCACAGAACGACAGGTCCCTAGTATGAATAGAAGTAAACAAGTTTTCCCTGTAGTGAAACAAGGGTTAATCTAACAATGTCATTAAATACCTTCAAATAATTTCTTTAGCATGAATTCTACGTAAATGGTAATCTGATTCTAGGAATACTGAATGGGAAAGCACATAAGGGCACAATGGTGGTGTTCTACGAAAACATCTTCTTTATTAATGAACAGTGAGTTACTATGATGCTGGTCTCTAAGCCAATCTACAGGGTTCCTCAATAGCTATTGACAGGATGGAAAAAAACACTTATTGAACATTCTGAATTCCCACTGCGTGCTCCAAGGTAATTAGGCAAACATTAGCATGTGCACAGCCGTTAACAAGAAGAAGCTTGGAAAATATGCGGCACTGTTCTCGAAGACTAATTTATATTTGGTTTGACTGTGGAGACTCTATATCGCACTAAAGAGAAATGTCTAGAATTGATTTGTCAAGTGCTACTTCCTTCCTAATTCACAGCTTGTAAATGTTTTGAGACTCTCTTAATATCCAGTCTGTCTTCCTTGTCCTGCCAGTTGGTGTTTGTAATGCTTGGCAGTCTAAATGGAATTGTAATGAATCTCATTCGTGTCTCACCATGGGTGATTGAGGGCATTTTCACAGTTGTATCTTTTCTGAGGATCTTTCTCGAGAAGGCAGCTTATGAAATCTTTTGCTGAAAGAAGATTTGCAAGACTTTGGTTAACAACACTTTACTTTAATTTCAATATTTATTTATTTTTTCTTCCTGATTTAAGATGGCCATTTGAATTTGCTCATTTTTCATTACTTTCAAACATGTTTAGTCATTCCACATGTTTTACAAATGAAGCTTTTTTGACAGATTTATATGCTTATAGAACAATATTTTCTACAATATCTGACAGAAAAGCTCTCTCCAGAATAGAATGTTCTAGCAAATGTGAACATAACTTTGCTAAGCTGTGATATGCTATAGAAAATAGCAACAGATATCAGTACCTGATTTGGAAATGTCATCCCAAAATGGAGACTCAAACTCATATGTTCCGTCTCTTATTTTCTCAAAGAGCTTTGATTCAGTTTCCTCGTAAAAAGGAGGGTAACCACACAGCCTACAAAAGAACAAAACAGAATGTAAATACTAAAACAAATGACAAATTAAAATTACATAGATTAAATTACATATTTAGACTTATACAGTAAAAGTACTGGGTATACACAGAAATTCATATATTTAGGATTCTCTGATGGTAATCATCAGTTCCAACCTTATTTGAAGTAGAAAGTGTATTATCGTACACAATGAATGACGTGAAGGGACGGTCACAAAAAATGTCCCTTAGTGTATGAGCAGTCATCATGATTTATAGATTTTGGCATGCAATCAGGGCCAACATGAGTGTAAAGTGGCCCATGTGGCTTCCTTAGGGTGTCCCAGGAATGTGGGGAGCAAAAAAAATGACCCATGCTTTTGAGCTTTCATTGAGGGGGAATAGGCATCATTCCACCCACGCAGCAGGGTTCCGTTAGGGATGTGATCTTCCATTACCGTGGCTGCCCCCAAAATTGGGAAACCAGGGAACAAACCTAGGATGGTGGGACAGGACGCCGAAACAGTCACTGTACTGCCAAAATCAGAATAATTGGGAGGTATGCTGATGTCCTAGAACTTTATTTTTGTTTTGACAATCTTTATTTATATCAAAGATTTTTGAACAGTTTAAAATTTTACGTGAAAACGTACAACATGTCCAGTCAAGTTACACATGCATTGTATAGTACCACGGATATAGTTTTCGTGCAATATATTGATCAATATAAGTGAGACAACATAAAAGAGCTGTATGTATTTTTAAAATACCTCTGAGTGTTTGCATTTTTTTGTTTCTCAATGAGTGCAATAGTTCTACAGATATTTTGTTCCAAAATGCATGGACAATTTTTTATTTTTTTTTAGCAGAGGTGATATCAGAGGCAAGTGGGCCTCTATATCATTAATTTACGGCTATTTCCTTCAATCTTTAGCAGGAGATTATAACGTAAATATCATGTAAAGTACTTAAGAAGATAGTGGTTCTCACTGCCATACATATGTCTCGACTTTCTAATATCTATTAACTTTCCGTACTGGATTATTAAACATTCTGAACTGTAAAATGTATGATTTAAGAAACAAACAGTTTTGTTGTTTTATATATTTCTATATGATATTACTTTACACTGTTTTACATAGAAATGCTTACATTGTAAGACATTTTAAAACAACCATTTTAAACAAAAACATGGAGACTTCACTTACAAAATATAGGTAATGACACCAATAGACCAGCAATCCACAGCTTTGCTGTATGGCTTCTGGGCAAGAACTTCAGGAGCTATAAAATACGAAGTGAAGTGAGGAACAACGGACTTACCAAGTTTGTAGAAGAAGAAGAATGTAATATTTGTTTGCTTTCAGGGGTTTATTTTATTCATTCATTAGCTACTACACTAAAAATACAGTGTCTCAAAACTTCGACAGTTCAGGTTTCTCGGAGACGATAGTAAATAAACCAATCAGAGAATTAAGAGTTCTGATAGAAAGAACATGACTAGGCTTAAGGGCACCTAAGGCCCATCAAATTCAGCCTAGGGCACAGGGGTCAGACAGGGCCTCGGAACTATGAATTTGCTTAGCCCCATTCACCATCCCTATGTAAGAATCAAGGGGGAGGGGGAGCAAAATGGTAACCTGCATTGGGCTCCTGTTGAATCGTAATCCTTCTCTGCTGACTTCTCCTTTGCAAAGCAAAAATGTAAAATAATTATTCGTAATCCCGCTATACTCACCTACATAACCTGGAGTGCCACATGCAGTAGACATAATTCCACTTTCTTCCATTTTGGACAGGCCAAAGTCTGTTATCATAATCTTGGCGTTTTCATCTGGAGTTAGGTAAAGTAAGTTTTCTGGCTGTAAAACCATGTACACATTTTATTAAGAACCACAAATTATGTAGGCCACTAAAAGTAGTTAACAATCTGTACTCAGTATATAGTTATTAAAGGGACACTATATATATATAACCCTAAGTCCTTATCCATGTCTATTATATGCAGAGTACAGCTGTTTTAGTATGGCTGAACAAAGCCTCAATTAAAGGGACACTATAGTCACCAGAACAACTACAGCTTATTGAATTTTCAGAGAAAATATAGTGTTTACATTACAGCCTAGTGATAACTTCACTAGCCACTACTTAGATGGCTGTTAGAGATCCTTCCTGGGTCATGGCTGCCTAAAATGCATCCAAACATTTAGTATCTCCTCCCTCTGCATGCAGACACTGAACTTTCCTCATAGAGATTCATTAATTAAATTAATCTCTATGAGGAGATGCTGATTGGCCAGGGCTGTGTTTGAATCATGCTGGCTCTGCCCCTGATCTGCCTCTTTGTCAGTCTCAGCCAATCCTCTGGGGAAGCATTGTGATTGGATCAGGCTACCACTTCTGATGATGTCAGCAGACTGCTTGTTTTTTTTGTTTTTTTTAGGCAAACAGCATGCAGAGTTACAGCTTCTGGCTTGAATACAGTAAGATTTTGCTATATTTACGGAAGCATGAGGGGCCCAAGGGGGCTAGATGGTGGTGTTAACACTATATGGTTAGGAATTCATGTTTGTGTTTATGACCCTATAGTGATCCTTTAAGTTATACAACTTCAGGTTTACAATGTATATGTGTTATGCAAAATTAAATACATATCTGCACATAGCTAGAGTATTTCAGGAGTATATTTTGACATCTGGGTAGCACTGTCTAATGTAATATATTTCTTGCAGACGAGATGAACTATTTGTCAAAACATCAGCAACTTCTGCTGTCTGCAAGGACATATGCATACCCGCATGAAATCTTCCTCTTCATGAACTTTCTAGGTGAAAACATCTAATTGTCATTTTTTGCATATTTATATAAAACAAAAAAAAATGCCTCTTCTCCTCTCTCTCAAGGATTACCCAAAAGGTGAGTATAGGGATTTATGCTAAAGAAAGTTTATAAAACAGTCCATTGAGCAGAAAGTGTTTTGGGAATTTTGTATAAATATATATATATTTGTATTGTAGATGCATAATGCATGTGTTACTGGAATTTGAGATTTCAGTTCATTTGAACTGCTGAACACATATTCATTGTTTAAACAAAATATTCCAATAGGATAAATGTAGTAAATTCACAAATTAAGGTACTGGGAAAAACGTTCAAGACTGTCAGCTGTTGTTTTGCTAAACGCAGCTTATGTTTATGGCAGAGTTTAGGGATGATCTGAGTTCAGTTGTTTCCCATGATGAAAGGCAATTATGCTCCCTTTACAGCAATGGTGACATGAAGTAATATGTGTGGGGAGCACACTGTACACAATACAATTGTGAAACGATCATTCTTAAGCTGTCATAGGAAAACATTGTCACAAGTGTAGGTGTTCTCGGTTTTATAGTAATTGATCAATTTAAATTACATTTATTTTCATACCCCAAATGCACAAGAATAGTGTACAGAGGAAAAGTCACTGTGAAAGCTAAAAAAATAACTATTTATATTTATTTATTTATTTATAGCATTAAAGTAGACCTGACATGATTTTGTCTGATAAATAATATAATTTTAATAATCCTTTATTAAGATCTTTCTATAACGTTCCTGTTTGTTTTTCATAATGTGCACTGTTTTAATGCTATTGTTTTATAAACATAAATCATAGGATTCCCATTTTGTTTTGAATAGCGAATATACCCAGACTGCGTAGATTGACATGACAATTAATATCAGCTTGAAACCAAAATCTATTTTATTTGCCTCTGTACGCCATAGCTCAACATGTATCTAATGTTGAATAGGTAATTATATCTAAATTGAAGAAAACAAACCTGTATTCCTAATGCTATAGTGCCCAAGTTGCAGATTAATTTTACCCCCCTTCCACTAAAAACGTGACATTATCCTGCTTTCAAGTCAGTGGCCTATTTACTACGTTGGAAAGTGACGCGCATGCACAGCAAATGCCACATGCCCTTCCAAATGATTATCGTTTTACTCGGTCATAGAGGAAGCACCTCTAGTGGCAGTTTGGAAGACAGTCACTATAGGTGTGTTTAACTCTGCAATGCAAACACTGCCGCCTCTATGAAACTACAATGTTTTATATTGCAGGGATAAAAATGACAGAACCACTGCACCCAGAACACTTCATTAAGATGAAGTGGTCTGGGTGACATTAGTTCTCCTTTCAAGGAACACTGTAGACAGTGCAGCTGCTTCATTACATTGAAGTGGTTATGGTGTCTGGAGTTCTGTGGCGCTGTTCTTCTATTCAGCGATAAACTGTTGTTAACGTTTAAATGCCAAACGTCTTCAGCAGTCCATCCCACTGTGCTGCTGCGTGGGCTAATCAAGAAGTATTAGCCTGAACGAAATGGGGTGGCTGTGATTGGCTGAGAGTGTCAACTGAATGTTTTCATCCTATCACAGCACTCATTGCTGGTATGACTTTGTATGGCTAGAAGGAAGTTTGTACTCTCGGCCTTAGCCATATCTGCAGTGGGGCTGGGCTCCCAGATACTCTGCTGTGAGGAACCTTTTTTCTAATACCTGACATTAATTATTTGCACAGCTACTAATGTTGTTGTGTTTATTCCTATAAAAAGTATAACTTGTACAATACTAACGCTTTATGACACTTTAAACATTTTAATTGGATTAGTTTTAACCAAAGCACCTTCTGACCATGTGTACCTCAATACATCTTCCATTTCATAGACACCATCTCCACCTACTGATTTGTTTCTTCAGGCAATAAACACATACGGACGTTTGTTGTCCATGTTGATACAACTTCCACTCACCTTCAAGTCCCTGTGAACAATTCCATTATCGTGCAGATACTTGACTGCAGATAGGACTTGACGGATCACATTGCTGGCGTCTTTTTCCGTATACACCCCACGCTCTAAGATACGATCAAAAAGTTCTCCTCCGGACACCCTGAAATATGCAACATTTATATATGAACAGAGATATCAGGTAGCAAATATTATGATTGCACCTAATTATTTTTAAAGCAGCCAAATGTCACCTTAAAACACAAAAAAACAAACAGTTTTCTGAACAGAACTTACAGCTGCATCACGAGATAAAAGTGGGAAGAACTCTCATAAATATCCTCAAGTATCACGATATTGTCATGCTTGATCCTAATCACCAGAGACAAAAAGGGAAAGGCATTAGTTTCAACTTGACTTTCCTAAAAAGAATAAAGTTACAACATAGAACGCAAATTTGAACTTTTCAGATCAGCGCCTAAACTGTTTCTATAGACCATTTACTTTTGCAAATACACATCAAATTTAGTCAAAAAGTAGCACATTTCTTAGAACTCAGATTTGTTCCCATCATACATCATACAAGGATTTTCGTAGCTTTAAAAAAGAGCAACCAGAAAAAAGGATAAAGAGGAGCTCTGGACAGAGTAAAGGGCTTCCTTGAAGGCATCTGATGTAGCATCCTGCTATACCCTGTATAGCAAAGATGCCTTATATAACCAATATTTGATTTGAGTTTTAACTATTTTTGCCAACTGTTCTGTGAGACTTTTGTGCTTGTACTCTACCATACAAGACCCTATCCTGACTTCTGAAAGATAACTTCATAAACAGCATTGCTAAAAAATATTATCTCCAAAATGAATGATTTGTTTTAGACCACGTTTAAGCACAACAGGGGATATTGGAAAACTCACTTCTTCAGCACCGCTATTTCATTCTCCAGACTCCTGTCTCTTGAGCTATTCACCTTCTTAATGCACTTCAGAGCAAAGTGTTGTCCAGTGGACCTGTGTTTAACCAGGAACACTTCTGAAAATGCACCCCTGCAAGGCAGAAAGGGTATACCCATTAGAACTGGACAAATACATAAATGTGATATATTCACTTGATTTGTAAGATGTTATCAGCATAACTCGTGTTATGGTGTATTTGTTCTATGCCATTTTTTCCATACAAATAGAAATACATTAAAATCCTTAATATGCCTATACAATAAATACATCTATTAATGGATATATAAATGATTTTGAATATTATTAGGTTAGTAAACCAGTTTATACATGATATATCTAATTTTCTTTGAATAAGGTAACAATGTACACAAGGGCATTCAGTAGTCACCAAGATCCTGCCTACATTGAGAATGGTCATTAAATAAAAGAAGATAAAAAAATGGAGCAGGGGAAAGGAAAAAGGGTTAGAAGAATGGGCATTGTGAAACATCCAGTCAAGCCAAGGGAACTACATCTTCTGGTAGGTAAGAAGAGATCCCTGGAGCTTGTCATCCGCTCATGCATCAGATTAGAATTATGGACTTTACAAAGGACCATTGACCAGACTCTGGGAACAATACTCCTCTACAGCTACACGAGGGTTGGTCGAGTGGTCAGAGTGTTCTATATCAATTAGATAATTCTCACCTGACAGAGAAGGAATGCCCAGGAAGATACATTGATTGTTTTTTTTTCATCTTGAGCCAACCAACCTCTGGCACCACTACCACATGTCATAGAATGGCTACATCTCAATTTTTCTACTTCACGTTGCCAAAAATGCACTTTCCACCCACCCCTTTGAACACAATAATGTTACATCTGAATATAATATTATGTGGCCAGGAATTATTGTAGTGGACTGTGAAAACACTGCACAGAAATACTTCTTTAAAAAGGTTACCTTAGTAATGTGCTTTATATGTCAAATAAAAAGGTGAAGTAGAAAAATCATTGATAAGTCAAAGTGCTCTGTTGCCATGGCAATAAAACACATTTCTAAAAGGTTTACTGTTATTATGTATTTAAAGATTAGAGCAACTTACTCTTCAGTATCCCTGATTAACATTCTATAACATTCTGCTAAAGAGACACTGTCTTTAAGCACCATACCCTCTACAGTTTTTTACAGTGGTTATGGTCCAAGGAGACATAGATTGCATAGAGTGGATTCTCTTTGTTTTTCTCAAATTCCCAAGTAGTTTCAGAAAAACTGACTTATTTCAGCCACTCTAAGACCATCTGCCGCCTTCGCGATAATTAGGGAGTTTCACTTGCAATACAGGTACAGCTTACCTGGTCTTATCTGCAGTAAATTGTCATTAACACTTCTGTATTACTAAATTGAGACATGCGCCTTGCAACACAATATCATACGGTACATCCTGTTTTTTTCAATAACAGTTACCGTTACATATGAACCATTCAGAACTGAAGTGCTTTTGAGATATATATATATATATATATATATATATATATATATATATTTTAATTCTTTATTTTTGGTGTACACAAGAGTAATCACAAGCTTTGGTGCGCCACAACAGCGACATCAGGGTACAATATTGAATATTTGCATTACAGGTTGTGGTAAATGATTGTCAGGCAGATTTTTAGTTAAAGTAACAAATTAGCAGTTGTTTAGGTTCTCGAGTAGCGTAAACTTTTAAGTATTCAATGCAACTAACATTTATAAACACGTTTGACTCAGTAGCTTAAAGTAAGTGTTCATGGTGAGTGTCATTGTTTCAGTTCCTCGATAGTAATATGATCATGCTGAACTACGCTTATCTGTGCTTAAAAGAGGGACATGCATGCCATACGGTGACATCTGGACTGATTAGTCATACACCAATCCTCTATAAAATGACATGTCTATCTAAGTACACAAATTAGTTAAATGAGTGAAATCTATCAAATAGCTTAGCTAGGACGATTATTGAAATAAGGTAAAGTAGAGTATTATAAAAGAAAGGAAAGTAAGATGAGATAAGATAAGGTACCACCAGGCAGAGCACGGCACGTTGGGTCGTCATCTGTGGTAGTCTTGAAGACCGCTGTGTTACAGGTTTGGCTGAGACATTACTAACACTAATGTCCGTGTAGCGGTGTATGCCGCTAGAGTGTCCTTCGGTGAGGCTGTCGGTGGTGAGTTCCGCGGTTGTGCCTGCCATGTCTTCCTTCGTGCTGTTGGTAGGTAGCTTTTGAGATATTTTTATTTAAAGCTTTCTGTAAACAGGTAAGCTTTTATCAGCAGCCAGCACCCTAGTGGTTAATCCTACATCTTTCCTTGGTATCATCTACTGCATTCTCTGATTAGTCTTGGCTAATCTTGTTTAAGTCTCTTAGTGTTTTAACTGCTCACGCTTTCAAATATAGACATGAGATGTAGAAATCCATTAATGTTTTTGCAAGACCATCGTGTTCATTCACAATTACTTTCTATGCAGATTATATTGAGTTTGTGTTAAAGCTTTACCAATATCTTAACCATGTCATTATGGGAGAATGTCTGGCAACATATCAGGATTAATAAAGGTTTCCAATAATATACCACAACATGGCTTTTTTTTGGACTAAATTCTTACAATTTGCTTTTCAATTTACCACAAATCACTTCCTATTATATAAACTCAATGACAATATTAATAAGCGATGAACAAAGTGACATGTGACATTGGCTGTTTTAAAATCCAATCCACAGATCACATTCCATATCTGTACTGTATGTAAAATCTTTTTGTCTGCACTCATATACGTGGGATACATGACGCATTTTCCTACAGACACAGATATATAAATTGCGGAACGCTGTGTGAGACTGATATCAAGAGGTAAAAAAATGCTTCTTACAGAAAAAGGGAAGATTGAATGAAGCCGATTAAATTCCATTCACTACTTCGAAACATAATATTCCAAGCAATTTTAGCATCAGGCTACAATACATGAGGGACTCCATGTCACAAGGAAGCTCACACTGAACAGAATTGATCTATTCTGGATTCCAGGGCTTACTGCTGATACAGAATGTGAAGTATTTCAAATTAAATTAAAAACAATAAAGGCTTCTTCACAGAATGTGATGTTGAAGCAAGTAATTAATTCACACACACATACATTTTGAGATGTGAATGCTCGTCTGTTATCTTGCACCCTTTTATTTTAAGGTAACACATATTGTGGGGACATGGTCTGTGACATGGTCTGTTAACAGTTAGAGATGTTTGTTTATAAAAGGATACTTCAAACATCACAGCCATTGCTGCCTATTGTAGTAGTTATAGTGTAAGTGCCTCGTATCAAATGTTTTCTTAATATATTGTATGTTGTGTGTATCTGTAATTCCACCCTTGTGTTCTGACCTCATCTGAAGGAGTTTCACTTCCACATTCGGCTGTCCAAATATTTGTACATCATTAGCATTGTGTGACAAATGAAGTTCTACACTACCAAGATCTGTGATATGAAGGATATTCACATATATGCTTGAGCAATTAACCAGTGAAAACAATCTCACATCACATACTATCTATTTAGAGTGTATTCCTGAACAACTTGCAGAGCAGGACTGAAAATGAGGCTTTGGGTGTTAATGCTTAGAAATAATCTCCTGAAAGAGCTGACAATAATACGTAAATCAGTGTAGTGCTAAGTGTGTTATCCCATGGTTCACTTAGGACCCAAAACCAATAACATATTATGTGCATGGAGAGAAGATAGGAATGGAGACCATTTGGAAGATGGATACATTCTATATCTATATTGACAACATTACTAAAACATAGCCTTGAGCTAGTTATTTTGCCATTCTAGCAAATGCAATATTGCTTTTGAAACTACGAACAAACCAAGACATACTTGATTTCACGTAGATCTGTGATTATACAATAATACAAGAGAAGTGTGAGAAGTGATATCCATGGCAACGGGCACTTGGAAAAATACCCTACAGCATCCCCATTTATATTCAGTGGACAAAATCACACCTATAGCTGCCTATTATATAAACATACACAATTAGATTTGTTCTATGTAAGACATACACAATGTGTAGTTTTCGTTAAACACTGAGTTTTCTATGAAAAATGTAAAGTCAACTGTTAAACCGTGTGGGATATGCTAATTGCTAATCACATCAAATTAGCAGAGGTGAATATACTTGAGCAATTAAAAGGCAAAACATTTGGTAGTTACCCATCTTTCATGCTAATCCCTACTACACCTGAGTCTATTAAAGAAAGAATTATTGGTAAAAATACATTGGCATGGCTTACATGTGAATTCAATGTTCGATGTTATATGATATCCAAAGGTGACATTTTAAACTCAGATATACTTTTCAAGTTACATTTAGAAAAATAAAATATAGCCAAATATTTGGATGTTACTGCATCCGATATAGGGTATGGAGAAATTATATTACTTTAATGGGCAAAAAAGCTTTGTTCAAATTGATTTAAGCCATACGTCGTTCTAATTTCAAATGTGTCAATAGGTCTTGTTTTTGAAGGCACGTTATCTATCATGATAAACATTGGTTAAAAATATTCTATTTTATAGAAAGTGAACATAATGTGTGCTCCTTATTCAAAATATCATCTAGCTTTAAATAGCTTGTTTTTGAATAAATCTCTAATTCACCATGGAAACTGTATATTTTTCATGTTACAGCTTCCACATGCTTTTAGCGTGAGAATGGTTTAGATTAGGGGCCTTCCAAGGATGCTGTATTGTTATCTAACATTCTGAGCAAGTCGGTCACATAAGCAAGGCCACTTTTGTCCAGTACACCAATCCCTAAGCCAGGATTTAAAGGCAATCTGTTGTAAGTGACTTCAAGATATCAAATTCAGGAGTTTAAGCTGAGATCCTAATTAAACAGGCAAGTGTTATGCAATAGACCTTATGTTTCGTAACAAGCAAAGCTTTATCTGCACTGTTTTAATTTGTCCTACTTTCCAATGGTCACCTCTCTTGCCTCTTCATCACCATTCTTTAGATAATTAAAGTCATTTGAACACATAAATATAATTGCATGTTTTTAAATGACACTAAAATACAAACATTTTAAAAAGGAGGAATTTGCATAAATTTAACTAAATTTTCAAACACTCCTATGCAATATTCAGACATATTCTAACACAACCATAACAAACTAAAATAGTTTTATATTTAAATATTAAAATATTAATATTTTATAATATTCACTGGGATATGGCAATTTCCAATATAAGTGCATATACATATATTATGGTCTGGCAACTACAATGGTTTATATGACCAATATTGATTTTACACATTCTATAGTGTTAGGAATACAAACGTCTATTCCCAATGCTATAGTGTCTCTGTCCCTAGCTCTACATAGGTCACCCCTGCCCACATCTGCCCCAAAAGCGAAACAAAAAGTTTTACTCACCTTTCCAGTGCCAAGGCTCCCTGAGTGCTGTTCACCTTCCCACCTCATTACCGAGGAGGCATGTCCTTCTCCATGATGGTGCAATGCAATGCACTTCATTGAGGAGCATTTGCGAACACATTTACATTTCCCCATAGGAAAGCATTGAGTCCATGCTTTCCTATGGGGGCTTCCACGTCACATGGCAGAGTTCTACTCGGTCAATGCAGTGAAAGCACTTCTATTGGCTGTCATACTAGAGGTAAATATTGTAGATTTAAAAAAAAAAAAACAAAAAAAAAAAAACATTGGGTCCCTGTATCCAGACCTCTTCATTGAAATGAAGTGGTCTTGGTGACTATAGTGTCCCTTTAAAAAAAATTAACTCTTTAACAACATTGTGGTGATAAACACTTATGGTGTTTCCTGCAATTTGTAGGATGAAGCCCCTATGTCTTAAATATGACACCTATATTGGTCTTTATAACTGTGGTAAATATTGTTGCAAATATTAAATATATACTTGGTCACCTCTAGTGGTTTATCAGCTATTTAAAAAAAAATTGGCACAAGTGTTTAGCTGTATTATTCAAATAACCTCAAAATCAAAACTGCCTCTTTAAATTTAGAGTCGTGATATACGCTGTGCTCTGTCATTTGCAATATGGAGCTTAAAGTTTAAAGGGACTCTCCAGCCAACCCATTTTACTCACCTGGTTCCAGCGCCGGGAGCCTCGTGAAGCCGCGCCCCCTATTTCGGTGTGCGTGGCTGCAAGCTGAGCTGACTGACAGCTCAGCTCGTGGTCTTTGCCTGCCCCCTCTCTTCTGCTGACAGGCAGGAGAGAGAAGGCGCGCACACAGTGCCTTCTCTCTCCTGCACACATCAGACGTATTTTAATATGTCTGACGTGTACAGGGCCTTTTTAGGGCCATGCATGATAGGAAGTCCCTCTGGTGGCCGTCTGAGTGACGGCCACTGGAGGTATTCCTAGCAATCAATGTAAACACTGTATTTTCTCTGAAAATACAGTGTTTACATCAGATTGCCTGCAGGGAGCTATAGATCTCACCTGAACAACTACATTAAGCTGTAGTTGTTCAGGTGACTATAGTGTCCCTTTAAATGTCTGACGGCCATATTGGATTGGACCTGACCAATTTTTTAAAAGTTTCAAAATGTTGGAAATTACATATGCTTGCCATTTACTTTTCTACCTGCAATATAGCAACAAGCTTTTATTTTTCACCACCTCCATGGCAACTATATGTCTTATTGTGTTTCTTTGACTTCTAGTGGACTTAAAGAATCGAATAAAGAGCAGATGGAAGTCATTGAAACTGGTAAGTACAGCCCTGACTGAGCCCCCTTTTGGTAAATTACACTTTTCTAAAGTCAGTGCGTTGATCTCACATCTAATAGTAATAGTGTTTCTGTTGCTAGGATACCAGAGTTATTTATCTGGCTATTATAAAGCCACTAGTCTCAAACCTTCAGTTTTTATACATCAGGCAGTGCGGTCTAAACATAGCAATCATTTTGGTTTAAATCGGTTTTATGATAATGTTACATGTTTACAAGAAAATAAATGATGAAATAAACATTATCAGTTACTGCAAAATTATTTTAATCATAAGTAATATTTATGAACTTGACCTTTTATCTCTAAATTTTTAAGTACATCTGAATGTAAAATTTCTAAATAATAACCTTATTTGACCAATTTCACTAGAAATGTCCTTCCTTTTTCCTGTCGGTTCCTTTTAAAAAAAACAAATCTAGTGCCAAAATCCTTCAAATTTGCGTGATTCAATAAAACAAAATATTTCTATAATGTAACCCATAACATTATGTTCTACTGACCCATGATTCTGCGAAAGAAGCATTGGATTTGTATTTGCAGTGCAGTAACATAATAAAATAATTTTTCAGATTAACCACTGACGGCACTGAATGATTTGAACTACAAAGTAGCCAGCATTAGAATGGAAGGACAAGGGATACACATATTGTAAGGATATCACTACCTGTTTATAGTTTCTCTGACGGTCTGCAGCCAAGTTGTGAATGAACAACAGCTCACTCAGTGCTGTTTGGGCTGTGCTGTGCGTATGCAATTGAAAAGGAACTCTTTCTGGCATGGGGGTGTGTCTAAGGAGAAGGAATTCTCCTTAGCCACACCCACACCACATGGAAAAAGCATTTAGCAAAACATTTTTTTTTATTCTTTATTTTTGTGTGCAGCATAACAGGCTTGCAAAGCCACAACAAATAAATCAAACATTTGAAGTAGTCCTATGCGGTACCCTATCTTGGCTCTTTGTAGACTTGCACTAATCTTTGTTTATAAAAGGTTATAAGAAGCATATGCAGGAACGTAGTCAGTCTAAGTCTAACAAACAATTTAGGAGTGCAATAGAGAAGTCAACATCATAATAAACTCAACACATAGAGTGGGGGCAAATGATCCTGCTGGCTGGGGGCTGGTGGTGATTAACCATATGTATGAGGCCTCGGATGGCAGGTTATGGCTAGAGCTGAATTTACACCTCCATGTCTCAGCAATACCGGTCTCTGGGGAGGTGGTGGGGGGGGGGATGCTATAACCTGGCTTAGGGCCAGGGAAAGCCTATTCATATCTGAGCCGAGGTTTAGGTAGGTGGGCCACTAAAAGGAAAACTTAAAAAGGATAAAGGGTCCAGCAAAATAAATTCTAACCAACTTCAAATCGCAGTGTGTAGAAGTCCCGTGCGTTAAGGGGGAGAAAGTTCCTGTTCCCTGCTTTCCACTTCAGGTCGTTGATGCAGTGGAAGCCGCGGACGGTGCTGCCTTTGGGATGAATGGCGTGATTGCGTTCGGATTCCAGTGATGAGTCGCCTATGCCGTTGCTTGAGTGTGAGGCTGTAGTAGTGAATCCCCCGGAAGGCCAAGTTTGGTGAGTAGTGCGGGAGCTTCGGAGATATCTGTAATGGAGTGTACCTCTGCTCCCTGTCTCACTTGTAAGGCTCGTGGAGATCTCCAGTGGTATTCTTTGTCGTGGCTGCGAAGCAGTGCTGTGAGGGGTTGTAGCGTTTGTGCCATTGGATCGTCTCGGCTGAGAGATCTGCGAAGAAGGAGAGAGCCATGTTTTTAGCGAGGTAGTCCCTTTTAGTGCTGCTTGTACCCGTGTCTTATCTGCTCCGCTGCGGAACCACACTATCAGGTCCCTGGGTGCCGATGCTGGAGCTTTTTAGGTTTTGGAACCCGGAAGATGCCTTCTAGGTTTATGTTTCTATACTGCTTGGGCTCCAGTAGTTGAGCCATGAGTCTCCGGAGGAGATGTGGGAGTTCCGCCGCTGGTATGCTTCATATTATTGCAGAGTTTTGAGTCTTCCAACAAGGCGACTCGGAGGTCAGAGGATACTTGACGTTTGGTAAGTGCTTGGATGTCTAGCTGGAGCCGAGCTATAGTGTAAGTTATAGTGAGGTGACCTCCACTGTACCTATGCGGCCTACCAGGCCCATGATGTCAGTGCGGAGCAGGGCCACATCCGCCTGTATGGACCTCTGGAGGGCCCCCAACATGTTCTCAAGCCTGTCTGCCGTTGCCGGTCTTGGGCTTAGGTTGAGGCTGTGGTGGCGGTGCCATTCTGCCTTCCTCTTCATCTGGGGACAGCTGGTCCGAGTCATCAGAAAAGTCTCCCAAGTCGCTGGCCATCTTGGGCCCACTTGCGCCATCCGCCTGGCTGAGAATATCGCCAATATGCATGCCCGGCTTTGGTCTTTCGGCTTTTAACTTTTTGGTCTTCCTGCCCATGTTCGTTAGGGGTAACGGGGCTGTGGTTTTGTAGCTTGAAGTCAGATATTTTCGCCGTGTTTTGTATATTAGCTCAGAGCTCATGGAACGTGCGGCCGCTCAGGTCAGTTGCTTGGCACCGCCCCCCTAGCAAAACTTTTTTTGTGTGCCCAATAGCTTTAAAAATGTGAGCATGCCAAAAAAATACACAATATAAATTAATGCCAATTACATTACAGTTGTATTAGTGCCAGGAGTTTCCCATTCATTCAACTGCAATAAGAAACACCTGTGGGATGTCTCCAAAACAGCATATGGCCATAAATAATCCATTTTGAAAATCACATGCAAAGAATAAGTGGGAGAGGCTGGGACCAGAGAAAGAAAAAAACTGTTTTAACGTTGGCCTCGGTGCAACTAAATGCACAATTATAAACACAAAAAAACAGTTGCTGGTATTTCAAAACAGATCCACAAAGATTTTAGTCTTGTCACCTACTTCTAGGAACTGCATATAGACTGCTCATCAGCACTTTTGCATTTTAATAATCCTCTTTAACATCTAATAGTTTAATAGGATTATTGGGATTCCTGACAGGCAGAAGGCAGCCACAGATGTTTTTAGCACAACTTAACAGCTCCTGTGATTCACTCTAAGCCAGCTGCATGTATAAAAACCTATACACGTGTTTCTTATAATATTCCACAGTAAGCCTTGGACTCCTCTATGAACACAAAGGATCTAGGAATCAATGGCAGATAAAAAGGCTTCCGATTAAACCAGCCAATCATTGCCTCTCTGATACCAAATAGAAGACATGCAATATGGTCTATGTACTAAACGGCAGGTTTAAGATGAAAAATCCAAAATATTCAAGTCAAGTTCGCAACTTACTGGTCAGTGAATAAATCCCAAGTAAACCCTATTGGGGAGGATTTTAAAGTAAGGATAAACTGTGACATAATGTGTTCTAGAACCAAGATTGGTTTGAGTTGAATTTTGATTATACAGGGTGGCCCATAAGTCTATACCCATCCATATATCTTATGTATCCAGTATATCTGTGTGCTGGATGGGTAGGGATAGACCACCCTGTATATATAAAATACCAGATACAATTATGATATGTTATTATGTAATACTGTTTTTATTGGACTAGCAGAATTTTGGAATGACAAGCTTTTGGAAGATCCTGCTTTTCTACTTATTCTTCCTAGAGGTAGTGCAAGTCTATCTGTCCTTTCAATGTCCCCAAAGAGTGTAATGAGTGTGCCCCTTAAATTTAACCTAATACAGTACTGATTGATAGAAAGCTGCTAGGCATCATGTAAGCCAAATTAGATAAAAGGGCTAGATTATGTTATGAGAAATGTTTATTATAATCTATCAATACATTTGTGGGAAGGGTGTTTTAAAAAGACATACAGATATTTTCAGAATTATTTTCATGCTCTGCCACAAAGCAACCTCTTCAGCTCCAAAAATAGATGTCAGATAGTAAAAGTAAAATAGGTGTTAGGAAACATGCATATTGCAAACTCCTATTGATGAGCCCAGCAGGTATGTCAAGCTAGTGTCACCCCCTACCCCTTAGACCTCCTCCAATAGCAGACTATGTGAGATCCTGGGTGGCCCAGTGGTGATCTCTTCTGGATAACACCTTTGCTGGGTGCAGATCTTGTATATTTTTGTTGAAAAATTCTGGCTCTCTAATAGTGTCAAAGCGTTGCCACAGATTACAATGGCAACAAACCAATGCTATCAGTGGTAGTGCCATAGCCCACAAGAGGGATATGCAATGTCTGCACCCCACAAATGTGAAGACCAGAAGGTATCTGGACTCCTGTGCAGTGGGAAACTGGACAGATGCAGGTTTTCTGCAGTAACCCCTCTCACCCCCTAGTGATGCCAGTGTGTTACTGGTCCCAATGGTATGTCAGTGAGGCTATAATCACATGGCTGGTATTACTAGCATTTTGGACCCAAAAATTGCTGATTGAACACTCCTATGACTGATCCTAGTTGACTAATTGCGGTTGTACACCGAATGATGCCGGTGGCCTGCTCTGGAAACTTGCTCTATTATTTGCATGTGGAATGTTACTAGCTGCACATTCTCAATGCTGATTCTAATGAAATGTATAATTTCACAGCTTGCAGACTGGCTCTGATCTTAAAAAGAAGTGTTTGTAGAGATAAAAAACATTAATATTAGATAACAGTACTTACGATCCAAGAACTTCCATAAACACAAAGGTATCCCGAATATTGTTTGTCTGCTTTTTCCAAATGCAGCCCTCTTCCTCCTCTTTGCGACCCATTTTAGCCAGTGTTGACACAGTGAATTCTGGAAGAGAGATTTGGGAGAATCGTTTAATAAAGAAATGGCACAATCTACATAAGAAGAATATTATGTGGCGTAATCATTTTTTGTGATGCTGGTTTTGAGCCTGTCAACCTTCCAACATGTCATTAAAGAACGCATTTATATGGTTTGATAGATCCAAACACTTACAGGCAAAGTCAGTAGGGTATTTTTACATAAAAATATGCAGATAAGTAAAAGCTTCCTTTTCCTCATTAGATGCTATGATGCAGCAGACATTTCACACATGGGCTTTACAAAAAATGCAAAACCCTTAAGTATACCTCTCAACATTTCAACAGGACAAAGAAGAAAACTTTAATTTTAGGGTTGTGAGTGGGGGTGTGTGGCCAGGGGCGTAAAAATTAGAGGTGACTTGCTAACAACAATTTATACAACTAAAATGTAATTTAGAACAAGATTAATGTATCTTATTGACACAGACTGTTTTCGCAACACATTTATTATAGTTTAAAGACACCTTGTTGGGAGTTTTATTGCTGTGGACGCTCTGTAATACACTGAGACACACCAACAATATGGAGGCCTTTGAAAAGAGGAACATTCCGAAATAAAAGCGTGACAGAGGGATTTTGGGTCCACAATTGTGACTGCATACCCCCAAACAATGGCATTCTGTGAATGTGAATAAAGCACAGTAAAAAGTAAGAGACTGGAATTAAGGCAACAACCTCCCACGTCCCGTCTCCTAACTTGAGAGGTCACCTGGACTGGGTAATAGGGGGTAATTCAAAAATATGCAGTGACAGAAAAGTTAAATAATCCGAATAATCACTTTCATAGAAACTGACCAATAGGATAAGATATCAGTCCGATCTAAACAAGGTCTAAAAAAATTACAAAATCTTTATGAATATCTCTTTAAAATACTGAAGGGAGATATACAAAATAGTTATATACCCCAAGAAAAAAAGGAAGAAAAAGTGGGAGGATACTATTGCTTTATACCTCCCGCTATGTTTGTACAAAATGTATCCGGTAAAGCAACTCTTTATTAAATAAAATTGTTGTGAAAGAAATGGACACAGATTGCAAATAGGGCTGAAGAACGAAAATAGTTGCTATATATATAACCCTAAATCCTTATCCATGTCTATTAGATGCAGAGTACAGCTGTATTAGTATGGCTGATCAAAGCCTTAATTAATGCTGAAATTGAATGACAGGATAAATGGTAAATCGAAAGTTCACTAAACAGTGAACTGTATGGTCATAGATCCTGTGAATGTGAATGCTGGTGGGAGGGGACAAGGGTGCAAATTACCCAAAGGTGTGACTTCACCTGAAGAATTGCTTGTCAATAATCAAAATGCCTATCGACCATCCATGCCAACCCACTGAGGGTTTAAGTGCTATCTGCATGGTCCTAGTGTCCTTAGCATAGCGTAAGCTGATCTTAAGATGCGCTCGTGCTACGCTTTTTTGTGTCCTTAAAAGCGGTACACCATGGAAACTGTCAGGACTCGGCTATTTCTGCATAAGCGACTCAAGTGGCTGTCAGTATAACAGCTGCTAGATACATATAAACCCTGCAATGTAAACATTACTGTTCCTGCAGAACTGCAATGTTTTGAATTGATTGGCACGTGGCACCCAGACCACTTCATTGAGCTTCATTGAGCTGAAGCAGTCTGGGTGTTCCTATATTGTCCCTTTAATACTTTTTCCCCAAACAAAAATTGGTTATAACAGTTCAATTATGCAGAATTGGTCAAATATAAATGAACAATACATTTAATTGGAATTAGTCCATATACTTGTTTATGTCTAGTCTTTTTACGAGTAGTGGAAATAAAAGATCTTATAAAGAAGATTTCGAACAGAAGGCTGCATTTTGAAATCAGTCATGTGCATATAAGGCATAAGGATTACTTGCAAAAAAAACTGTACACATTCTAAGTTCTGTTATAAGAAGCAAAAACCTTTTTATATTATAACAAGATACTCTATTAAAAGCACAAACAATAAAAACCAATGACCCAGAATGTGAAATATGAAGAGGTATTAAGGTCAATGCTGTAACTTCTGGGAATCAGTCATTCATGAATAATATGTGCACCTGACAATTGATCAATTATACATTGTAAGAGACCTCACCTTGATATTTCAATGAGATTATTCTGCTTCTACCTGCATAATCTGTGTAAAAAGCTTGCACAAAGCACAAACCATTTATGTCTTTGTAGCAAGTCAAAGAACTTTTCAAGAGTAGGTGGGAGTATTGAATTAAATTTCTTATGAACAGATCCAGCCTTTTGGTGAATGAGGAGGGGTGAGTCAGAAAAGTCTTTAAAACCTGTATTATAAAGGCTATAGTGTCTATAGATTTACTTACCTTTTTCCAGCTCCTCTGAAGTTGTTGAACTTTCCATCACCCACAAAGTCACGGAGGAGGCATGGCCTCTTCCCCCGATGGTACAATCCAATGTTCCTCATAGAGGAGCATTGAGGACAAGGAGTTTATGTGCGGAAAGCTCAGGCACGCACGCATACAAGATTCCTGTGGTGGCTTCTGCGTCACATGGCTGAGTCAGTACGACAGTTGCTAGAGGTGGACTTAACCTTGTTTCTAAAAGAAACTGCAAGGTTTTACATTACTGAGTTAAAAGGACAGGACCACTGCACCCAACCCACTACATGAAGATGAAGTGGTCTGAGTGACTATAGTGTTGTATCTCAGGTTTGTGTCATAAGCGTTCATACCCTATGAATGTGTTATCCCAGCTAGTGATATTGCTCTACTATGGCAGGGTTTACATGTTGGGATTTAGTGTATGTCCTGGTGGTTAACACATATATTATATTAAATTGACTCACCAACTGGGGAAAATGCAGTCAGCTTTGCACTTGGCATTTTAGCTGCTGTGAGACGAAACCTGAAATAAATGAAAAGACAGTATGCTTAGAGTGTACAGATATGATTTTTTTTCAGTTGATACATACATAGGTGCCACCAGTCCTGAATTTGTCAGGGCAGTCTTACATGTTGGGGATTGTCCCAGCAAAAATAGGTCCAAGGGACCTGTCCTGCATTTTGGACTGGGCACTAGCACCATGCGCAGATCAGTGTTCCGTGCATGTTCTGCCTTGAGGGGTCAGGCTGTCAGACAGCCTCCTGCGGCACAATTCTCTGGGCAGCATGCTCTCTTTCCCTAAAATGGATTATGAAGAGTTACTGGGGTGAGAAACTCCGCAATGACTGAAGAGTAATGACAGAGTTCTAATACTGGTATGCTGATTTTTTTGTGGGAGAAAAACATGTTCACTAATTCTATATAACATGTATTGCCCTCTATGAGAATTCCACTGATTTGCAAGAACAATACCGGCTGTTTGAAATTCCTACAGATATTACTGAATAGGAGCACTAGTTCACTATTTCTGGGTTGCCCCAAGTGGTCTCCTCCTGGGTCAGACTGAGATATTAAAGCACATGCTTAGGATAAACACACTTCTAAAAAAATGTATGTATATATATATATATATATATATATATATATATATATATATATTAGAGCAGGTTATATAGAGTAATCTCAAAGTATTTTAATGAATCAAATACATTTAGATATGGTTTAAACATACATTAGCAAAAGTTTTAGTCACATGCAGCTCTGATATGGACACAATTCACCTAGCTGTAAACTTTAATGCTTTGGAGCTTTATGGGACACACCAGATATTATTGGGATTATTACTGCTGACGAGCTCATTCTTGTATGCAGTGCAAAACAGCTAGTGGAGTACAGCTTTATGATATCATAGATGCTAACGATCCAGAATATGCTGCATTTTGGGTACTGTCCCCGAAAAACTGGTTCCTGGGTACCTGCTCTTTATTCTGAAATCCGTCAGCTATGATTAAATGGAAACTATAGTGCCAGGAAAAGAAAACAAACTTGTTTTCCTGGCACTATAGCTTCCCTCTCTGCCTAGGTGCCTCCCCCCATGGTGCAGAAGGGGTTAATAACCCCTTCTGTCACTTACCTGGGTCCAGCGGCGATATCCCTCAGTGCTGTCTCAGCTCCGCCCAAGCTCCTCCCCCGTCAACGTCAGCCGGCGGGGGAGACCTAAAGCGCATGCGCACCAATAGCCACGCACACTTTAGGATTTCCCCATAGGAAAGCAATATTCAGTGCTTTCCTGTGGGGATTCTGGTGTTGCTGGAAGTCCTCATGCATAGCATGAGGACATCCAGTGTCATTTAGGCGACCAAAAGTCGCCTATCCACCCGGAAGTACCTCTAGTGCATCCTGCTGCCATCTCTTCCCCAGGTAAACAATGCACATCCACCTGATCTGAAAGAAAACATCATTCATCAGACCAGGCATCCATCTTCCATTGCTCCATGGTCCAGTTCGGACACTAACGTACCCACAGAAGGTGCTTTTGGCGCGGGCATCATAGGCACCCTGACTGGTCTGAGGCTACGCAGCCCCATACACATCAAACGGTGATGCACTCTGTGTTCTTAAAGGTGTTCTAAACCTTTCTATCATGGCCATTAATAAGCTTTTTAACAAGTTGAGCTACAGTAGGTCTTCTGTGTAATTGGACCAGACAGGCTAGCTTTCGCTCACCATAAGCCTTGGGTACCCATGAACCTAATGCTGGTTTTTGTACTTGCCAATTAGGCCAAAAGGATGACAACCCTCCCCTAAAGAGGACTTTATTTAGGCATTTCCAAAAACAAACAATTCTACGATGGCATGACAGGTGCCCACAACCTGTATTTTCCACTATCTTCAGAACTTTATGACTCGAAAATGTGTTTGCTGTACACAACTAACAGCAATTTAAATCTGTCGTTTAAATTGTTCTTTTTTTCTACCCGTCAAATAGCTTAACACTATCTCTGACTTCAAAGCAGGGTCAACACTATTGCAACCAATCGGTTCAACATTTATATTGTTTGGAATATTCAATAAAATTCTATTATCTTTTAATATATCAACTTTGTTCTAAACCACAGCCTTGCTTATTGAAATCGGCAGGAAATTATTACTCATTTGGTTTTGAATTTACTAATTGGTACATAAAGGATTCTAAATGCAATCTTCAAAGTGAACGCTTTGATTTAATGGAGATACTTAAGGCAAATACTCTTTTTCAGATTGTGAGATACAAATGCAAATTTAGAAGATGATTCAAACGGCATTTAACTCCTTCCTGGCAAGTTGTGCTGAAAATACAAGGAAGCAAAAAAAAAAACCTCAAGAGAAGAGAGTTTCCTACATGATTTAAGCTGCTTTCATATTTTAGGATGCTTTTTTTTTTTTTTTACATTTTTTTTAAAGGTATCATTTTATACTAGAGAGTATAACATGAAAATAGCCTAACGCCTACTAGAAAGAAAGGAGCATGTACTAAGAGTTTACAGTTTCCTTAGACAAGAGAAATTTATATTGTGTTGACAAACTCGAGCCAATTGGTCAGCTTAGCATGCCCATTACTTATATCTGACATCTACCGTTATTTTTTTCTTTGTTGGAATAAAGTAACCATTTTTTTTAGAATCCTGCCATGGAGGAAGTTTCCATTTTCCCAGGAGAGTGCATACCCAAGATATTTACTAAGGATTTATTTATCATGTTTTGATCTTGGCTAGATTTGATATCCAACACTGAAGTGAGTCAATAGCAGCTTGATATGGCCCTTATAACTGTCCATCCCTGGTACAAACATGTTATGAATTCAACACATCAGTGGGAGAGCAATTGTTAAGAAACTTTGCCACCGAAGGACTACAGGATCGTTGCCGGTAATTATTACACAGATCATAGGGATAGCAAGAAAGCAAGACGTATAATATAAATACACATACAAATCCAACTACTTGGATATCAGATTTAATTGTTATTCATGTCACCTTGAGATTTAATGACTCAAATAGTCCTTAATTACCATAAACATACAGATCTACTGCTATTTGTCAATGATTGAATAAATCAAATAAACAATAATAATTATAAAATATATAAATAAAACCTGTAGTGTGGATTATGTACTCATATGGCCCCTAAGGTCAAATTCAGATATGCAGAATTGAATTATAATGGTTAGGAGTATCATTTCATCTAGAACATGTCATAGTATTAGCAAAAGTTATGGTAATGTAAAAAATAATGGAAATTTATAGAACATTTCAGTTTTGTCAGTTATGTAACAAAAGAACTAATTTGGTAATCATACATTACTGCATGGTGCTGCTGTTCATTACAGTAATATCTACAATATTCTTTAGAATAGATAATGCGAGTTGCACACTAATAATGTAGTTTTTTTTCTCCATATTAGTCACCTTGCAAATTAATATTCAATTAATATTTGATGAGCAGTCACGCTGCAGATATTTTTTGTATTGCCCTGAAAGGCCAAAGGATGAGGTTATAGAGAGCAGACGGGAGGCATCGGCACAGTTGAGGTTGTTGATTGGGATGTTAAAGTCCCCAAGTATGAGGGGAAGGATTGCGAAAGGAGAGAAAGTGGGGTAGCAAGGAAGAAAAGTGTTTAATGAAGAGCTTAGGATGACCGGTGGGAGAGGGGGGCGAAAGATGATGGCAATTCTTAAAGGAGTGGGTTTAAATAGACAGACAGTGTGAACTTCAAAGGAAGTAAAGGATAGGGCAGGGGCAGGGAGGATAGGTTGAAGGGTACATTGAGGGGAGAGAAGGATGCCTACGCTGCCACATTTACAGTTGAGTCTGGGAGTGTGGGAGAATTGTAGTCCACCGAAACATAAAGAAGCCGGAGTAGCGGTATCAGAGGAGGAAAGCCAGGTCTCAGTGAGTTAGAAATAGGAAGAGAGATAGTGACAAGAGGTGTGAATGGGTTTTATATGGGCGGGGTCTAGGATGAGATTCGGTGGGAGCAGGAGAGAAAGAATAGAGAAACGGTTGCAGGGCATGAGATAAGAGAAGAGGAGATTGTGGCAGAGATGGATTAATGTGTATGTGATTGAGTTGTTGAGGGAAGTAGGTGTGTGGAGATATTTTGATGCTGAGGGAGAGGAGAGAAAAGGAAAAGAGGAGAAGATAGAGCATTGCTCAGATGAGTAAGTACTTTGAGAAAAGCAAAATGGGCAGAAGTAAGGAGAATGAGGACTAAGTGTTAGGGGTTAAGGGAGTGTAGGAGTGTTCTGATTGCAGGTAGTGTTTGCAGCTGTCATTTCTAATTATTAAAATTGTATGTGAGGTTCTATCTATAAATGGAGTATTGAACTTGGGGTGGGGTGGGCAACTGAGAACTGTTCTGGTTTCCAACAGGGAATTGTTTAACTCAGACTGTGGAAGACAGAGACGATAGGGTCAAGAAGGCCGGCAATACAGCTGGGAAATGGAGATGCACAGAAGAGGTGAGGATTGGTCAAGCAAGACATTCGGGTGGATATCAATAAAATAATGGGGCGTGCAGAATTAACAGAGAAAGTCTTTAGAGATAAGCAGATAGGTGAATAACATTTAGGTTAATAAGCCAACAATGTTGAGTGGGGCTGGGAACAACTAGCTTTAACATACAGGGCACACACTAGTAAGACCTATATATTAAAAAACAAGCACTCCCAGGTATGTTAAAATGACAAAGAAATGGAGATTAAAGATACATTGATTCAAATATATACAAGTAGTTAAAATACAATAAAATTATAGTGTCCAGCTTTAAGGGTTGATAGTGTCCTCCATAAGCTACCTTAACTTATAAGGCGCTGGTCCAGCTGTACTTGATCTGAGAACTGTTCTGGTTTCCAACAGGGATTTTTTTTTTAACTCAGGCTTGCATAAGGCACTGGTCCAGCTGTACTTGATCTGAGAACTGTTCTTGTTTCCAACAGGGAATTGTTTAACTCATATATATGACCACACAACAGTGATAGAAAAAAATAAAATACAGCAACAATGGCCACAACAACATTCCACACAACAAACCTTAGTTAAGCATTTAAGGTGCTTAAAGCCTTTCAACCAGAGCTATAGCTCATTTAGTTAAAGGAATACTATAGCATTAGTGTCCCACAGGTCCATGCTTCCATGTGCCATAAGAAAATAATATATATATATATATATATATATATATATATACAGGGGTGTATTTGCCGCGAGGCAAACAAGGCATTTGCCTTGGGCGGCATTTTTCAGGGGGCGGCAAAAAAAGCCGCCCCCAAATGCCCAGGGCAAATGCCTTGTTAGCCTTGCGGCTAACAAGGCATGCTGGGCGGCCGGCGGGCTGCTGGGAAGTGCGGGTAGGTGGGCGGCCGGCGAGGGAGCACTTCCTCTGAGCGGTCTGCTCAGCTCCCTCGCGCGCCGCAGAGTGAGGCTGGGAGCCGGAATATGACGTCATATTCCGGCTCCGCCTCCCAGCATCACTCTGCGGCGCGCGAGGGAGCTGAGCAGACCGCTCAGAGGAAGTGCTCCCTCGCCGGCCGCTCACCTACCCGCACTTCCCAGCAGCCACTGGACCACCAGGGAGACAGATATCCCCCCCCCCCCCAGCTTTCCCAAAGGTAAGGAGGCTGGGGGGGTTAAATTAAAAAAAAAAATGTATTAAATATGTGAGTGATTGAGTGTGTTTGTATGTCTGTGTATGTCTGTTAGTGTGTGTGTGTATGTCTGTTAGTGTGTGTGTGTGTGTGTATGTCTGTAAGTGTATGTCTGTAAGTGTGTGTATGTCTGTTAGTGGGTCTGTGTGTGTGTCTGTTAGTTTGTGTGTGTGTTTGTGTGTGTGTATGTCTGTTAGTGTGTGTATGTCTGTTAGTGTGTGTATGTCTGTTAGTGTGTCTGTGTGTGTGTCTGTTAGTGTGTGTGTGTATGTCTGTATGTGTGTGTGTGTGTGTGTGTGTGTGTGTGTGTGTGTATGTCTGTATGTGTGTGGGTCTGTGTGTGTGTGTGTGTCTGTTAGACTGTGTGTGTGTCTGTTAGACTGTGTGTGTGTCTGTTAGACTGTGTGTGTGTCTGCTAGTGAGTGTGTTTCTGTTACCTAGTGTATGCGTATTTGTCAGTGAATGTGTGTGTGTGTGTGTGTATTTAGAAGGCGGGACGGGGGAAGGGTTCGGTGGGGGTGGCGCGGGTGGGGGGGGGAGGGTTGGGTGAGGGTGGCGTGGGTGGGAGGGGGGCGCCTGAGTTTTGTCCTGCCTAGGGCAGCACAAAACCAGGATACACCACTGTATATATATATAGATATTTATATAATACTGACTTTTTTCCAGCACTAAGGCTCCCTCTGCACTGCACACTTTTAAGCCTCCCTAAACATAATCGAGGAGACATGTCCTCACCTGTGATGGTCCACTAAAATGCTCCTCATCGAGAAGCACAGGGATCTGATGCGTTTGGTGATCGCCTTGCATGCACCCATGCTTCACCTTAAAAAATCACTGAAGTTAAAGCTACCCTATAGGCTTCCACGTCACGTGCCCGGGTTTAACTCAGTCAGTGCAGTTTCTAAAAACTGAAATGTTTTACAATGCAGGGTTAAGAGGACAGATCCTTTAGTGTCCCTTTATTTATTAAACTAGAGATCTTCAAGCCTATAAATGCCGGGTTATATTCCCCACAGAAAACTGTATATACAACAAACTCATTAACTAAAAAAAAGGAAACACATTAAAATGTACAGCAATAAAACTCACTGTAATATTTACCTGAAGGTATATTTACAATTGAATTTGTTCAAAGTAAAACTATAGTTTGTGTACTAATTGAGCAACCAATAGTACAGTTAGTTATCAATAAGCATTAAAGTGATATTTAGATTGCCATGCGTTCTGATCATACTGCAAATGCATTAATTATGTTCAAGTTTTCTTCATTTTCTACTCGGAATGTTGAGAGGCATTGTGCTTCCGTTATCAGATATTTTACTTTGAGATTCAGCACTATTCGTACTGAAATTCTCTGTATTGGTGCAGGGACCGCTAAACCTTTATTTACGTTAAAAAAAATCCAACTGTAGTTGAAACCCAAAACTAAAGAGCTCCCTCATCACTTGGCAATAGATGCACAATAATAGATTATTTTTCTTTTACATTTTGTAGCAAAGCCAAAAAAACAATTGATGGTTGGGCTCTAGAACTATTTAAATGTTGGAATAATTTGTGATTTGTTTTTAAGCAGCAAGATAATAAATTATGTTAAAATGAAAAATGATCCCTTAACTTTGGACTAATTTAAAACTTAAGAAACCCAGATAAAGAGTCCAATTATTTAGAAATAAATTATTAAATAATTACAAAATATATTCTAACGTACTAAGAAAAGAACTTTACCATATCACTTGTGCCGAAATCCGCTAATTTATAATATGTTACCATAGCAAAATATATATGCAACTATATTTGATAATTATGTTTTTTTCTACACATTTGTCTATATATTCTGTGGTTCTGTACAGCAATCATTGGTGACAATAAACCTTTCAATATATACAGCTCAGGAGTTTACTATCAAGGAGTAGTAATTCTAAATATTATAATAAAAACCATACCCTACCTGACAGAGAGACAAGTTCCTGTTTGGTCGATAGTCACTCCAGCACTGGACTGAAGATGCTGGACACAAAGTTGATGGAAGAATTCTCAATGGGAGGGCTCTGGGAGATTATCTTTGAAAGCACGAGGCAGATAGACACATGTGATCTTACAGGACAAAGCTAGAGAAATCTAATTAGGTGTCCAGCCAAGGTACAAAAGGAGGCGGGAGGAGGCGAAGGTCGGAACAACGAATCTGATTATCTCAGCTGTGAGAATCAAATCTTTCAAGGCCTTGTTGATCTTAAACTTAGCATTGCTAAGGCCAATTGGCACCTGCACATACACGGCACATGCCCATCATCAGCAGCCTTACTTTTTGTATATTGTGAAGTATAGCAATTAGTAGTGATAGTGATGAAGATGTGAAGATTATGAAGTGTGCTATTATAAAAATATTCACACTATTATGCCATTGGTCAGTACCCTTAAAGGATTGTGTAGAACGTAACACAGCCAAAATCTTTAAAGGACCACTCTAGGCACCCAGACGACTTCAGCTTAATGAAGTGGTCTGGGTGCCAGGTACCTCTAGGATTAACCCTTTTTTTTATAAACATAGCAGTTTCAGAGAAACTGCTATGTTTATAATGAGGGTTAATCCAGCCTCCAAATCCTCTAGTGGCTGTCTCATTGACAGCCGCTAGAGGCGCTTGCGTGCTTCTCACTGTGAAAATCACAGTGAGCAGACGCCAGCGTCCATAGGAAAGCATTGTAAATGCTTTCCTATGCGACTGGCTGAATGCGAGCGCGGCTCCTGCCGCGCATGCGCATTCAGCCGATGACGTCGCGATCAAGATGGAGAGGAGGAGGAAAGCTCCCCGCCCGGCGCTGGAAAAAGAGGTAAGTTTAACCCCTTCCTCTCTCCAGAGCCGGGCGGGAGGGGGTCCCTGAGGGTGGGGGCACCCTCAGGGTACTCTAGTGCCAGGAAAACGAGTATGTTTTCCTGGCACTAGAGTGGTCCTTTAAGCTGAAAAGTAATTAGAAAATACAGAAATAGTTGAATATTAAAAATCTTTGCTACTAAATGTTGTACTAGTCTGCCAACACTTGAAGGCACAGACTAGATCTAGTTCGAGAGCACACTCTGTTATTTTGTGTTTATTATTATTTTTCATACTCAAGTTTCTTTAACTTTTTCTTTGTCATTTATTAGTTGTACTCTAGCTTTAGCACTGCTTAGTCCAGGGTTCCTCCTGGCCAGCAATCCAGCAGAGCACAAATACGTTGTGCTACTATTTCCTCTGATACATGTTCCCATTTATCTGGTGTTTATTTAAAAGCTGTATTCAGGTTTTAGCACTGTGACTATCCCTTCAGATACGTTACCTGTCGGTGTAACTGCGATACTAAGTATATCTATATATCTAGTGACAGATAGAATTTGCTGTAGATTATACACAGGTGCCCTTCGAAGGCACAGATCAGGACAAGTTCAGCAGCAGATTTTCTATATTCCTGTGTCCATCTGCACAACCAACGTTTTTCCATCTTTCACTACTTGTACCCAGATCCTAGCTCTGCCTAGTTTAGAGTTCCCTCTGGCTAGTATTTCGGACCACTCACATACCATGGAACAATTACATATGTTGGTGTAATGTGACCTATTTCATGATAATCCTTTCCACTGCTTGGTTAAGGGTCCCCCTAGCAGATTAGTATACCAACTAACACATGCAGCCACTCCTTTTCTATTACGGCTACATTTTTTCTGTGGATATTCAGTGACACTATATTACGTTACTAGCTCTGTTTTTCTATTGACAAGTGACACAATTCTTGACAATACTTAGCACTGCTTAGTCGAGGGTTCCCCCTGACAAGCAGATTAGCATATTTACCAATACATGCAGCTACCCCTTCTCTATCACGGCTATTTTTTCCATGGATATCAAGTGACACTATCCTTCTCTGCTGTTTTGCTCCATATAGCTTGATCCCTAACACACATTTTTTATCAATATATTCAGGGTCAACTTGAGCCGTTATTTGTACATAAGCTGTAAATATCCCCCCACATATCTTTGTACATTACATACACTTGTGTTTTGGGTTAAGTGTTTCATTTTACGTTCTTACTGATCTTAGGTATCAGTACTTTGAGTGTATTATCTGCTATTTGCACATAAACTCCTATAACCTCGAATCCAGTACTAGCACGATATTTAGCATACCGCAATACAAAAATTAAGTTGCTCAATACTCCTTTTTTCTACAGAACAATGGAATAACCTCAGGGGCACAGTCAAATCTTCATTCAATCTAAAATCTTTTAAGAGACCTATGGCAATATACCTCAGCACAGAATGCACCTGTCATGGTTGAATATATTTATTCCCCATTATGTATTACTTTTATATATGTGTGTATGTGTATATACCGGTATATATATATATATATATATATATATATATATATATATATATATATATATATATATATATATATATATATATATATATATATATATATATATAAGATAATGATCAGCACTCTCGGACTTTGAAAGATTAAAACTTACAGTTTATTGAATATCCATTAAAAGATATTTTAATGGATATTGAATAAACTGTAAGGTTTAATCTTTCAAAGTCCGAGAGTGCTGATGATTATCTTCAAATACATGCTTTTCCCTGGATTTCAAGCACCCGGCCAATACCAATTGTAAGCGTGAGTGCAAGGATTCTCTGAATTTATATATATATATATATATATATATATATATATATATATATATATATATATATATAGTTTGTATATTGAATTTTTGTAATATTGTATCCTATTGTAACAATGCAATGTTTTGTGGACCCAGGACATACTTGAAAATGAGAGAAATCTCAATGTATCCATCCTGGTAAAATATTTTATAAATAAATAAATAAATAAATATACACTCCAACTATGTATCTTTATGTTGAGCATTTATTCCTTCTGGACTTATCATTTGATATAATTTTAATCTTTCTTATTAAAAGTTATGTTTTAAAAAGCATTACCTTCTGAGCTGGGCAATCAGTCGTCCTCCTTTCTCTACATATTACTAACCCGGGTAATGAACTTCTCTCTTTGCCCTCATATCTACATTTCTATCACTCATGTTTAGTTTCAATAGTCTGCCAACACCAAATACAGAACAATGGTAGTGCCCTAGTGCAAGAATTTCTACCATTCCCTGAGTTTTTCCTTTCTTCTTGTCTCTCATCCTCAATCGATTACTATCTCCATTGCTATCTCCATCGACTTACTCAACAGCAGTCCCACACACACTCTCTCTCTTTACCTTCAGGCTAGTTATCATGTAATCACCCATTTACCTCCCTTCCATTCAATATGATTTTCTCTTTAAAAACACAAGGTATATCTGAATTCCACTCCCACTTGCCTACCTGCCCTGGTACAGGGATTGAAGCTCATTAGTCTAGCAGAAAGGTAAGTGCCTTCTCCAAACCTCCAAAATTCAGCTCTTTCACGGTTCTTCTGCATGTGCACCTATGGCAATATGCCATAACTTGGGCAGGGAATTATTAATATTATTACTGGTACTTATATAGTGCCAGCATATTCTGTAGTGCTTTAAAACATTATCAAAGGGGGAGATTTAACAATAAATGAGACAATTACAAAAACTTACAGGGACAATCGGTTGAAGAGAGCCCTGCTCAAACGAGCTTACAGTCTAAAGGAATGTTTTAGTTCTGAATAAAGATTAGCAATTGAAATGAACCTTAAAAATTATGCGATAGCATTATGGAATCATATATAGCAACCAAGATGCTTATTCATGTAATTCATTTTTTTTTTTAAAGTAAAGACAAAGAGACAATGATCCTGATAAAAAAAAAAAAATAGAAAACCATAAAGCAAATTGGATAAAAATGGGTAAAACAAACAGTGCTAGGATGGACATAAAATGATGAATCAAGCATTCTGAGCACCATAACCACTACACCTTGCAGTAGTGGCTATGGTGCCAGGATGTCCTGGTGACCTTCAAGGGTAAATACTGTTTGCAGTTTGACAACTTTACTGCAGTTTGACAACTTTACTGGTGTCTGTCTCTGCCTCCCCATGCTAATGGAAAGCTCTGCATTGAGCTAAGCCCAGTGGTGCAGGGAGGAACCCATTGTCTAACAACACTCAGCTGACAATCTCTGCCAAAAATCTGGTCTTGTTCTGCAGGAGCTTCTATCTCCATAGGAGGCACAATTGGGTACACAGCATACCCCAGTTAAGTTCTCCAATCATTTGCAAACGGTTTGACTGCTTACCCTAGGATGGCACCATAAATACTATCAACTGCTATAGTGGTTGTGGTTCTTGTACCTTTACAGTTAAGTGTAAGTCTCACTGGAACTATAAAAAGACACAGAGGGGGAATTTTTGGAAAGCAAACTTTGCTTTTATTTTTCATAATGGTGACTAGTTTGCAATGTTGACATTACAATTCTGTTTAATGTACATGTAATCCCCATGCAAAAGTCAAAGGGAATTCATGTAAAAAAAAAAAAAAACACAGTCCCAAACACCACTGCAATATACCCGAGAATTATAGGAATTATTAATTGGCTTGTTTAAAAAGCCCTGGCAGCAACTTTTGGGAAGAAAATTATGCTGTTAGATTTTGGTTTCATTAATCAAAAAATATAGGGGCTAGACTGAATTTGGAAGAAACAAAGATTTTTATCATGCAAAACATGTCTAATTTAATTTAAAACTAATTTGCCAAAATTACATCAATTTATACCAAACATTTATTTATTGCTAGAAAAATGTGTCTGATGACATTGTATAGGATTAGATTTTCCCCCTATTTTTGCTTGTTAATATATTATATCGTTAATAGAAGAGTGTGCAACAATGATAGTGGCCGCACGTGCTTGATTTTAACCTCTGTCCCCGCCCGTCAGGGAGAGGAAGCAGCCAAGCTTCTTATATGAAATCGTCATGTTAATATTGCAAGAGCTGTGCTTCTGCTGACTCAGATGCGGCGTGCCAATCTGATGCCTGGGAACAGCACATGAGCTACCTGTGCTAAAATCCAGCCCTGATCCCTGCTAAGAAGAACATAGTGTCCCATCCAAAGCCTCACTCTAAAGCAGTGGTAGTCAACCTTTTTCTAACTACCGCCCACTAATGCATCTTTTTGGTTGAAAAATTTTCCTTACCGCCCACCAGTTTTCGCGCAAGTGCGGAATATTTTTTTCGAAAGGAGGGTGTTTTAAAAAAAAATAAATGTACGTTCATTTATCTTTTTATTTCCAATTAATGCATGTTTATAATGTTTTTAACTTTATAAAGTTTAATGCGAAAACAAAGTAAATTGAAATTACCTTTACTAGTGATTAATGAGATCCTTGAGGTTGATGCTGCAAGACTAAATATTTGATATCTGGTTCGATTTTCGTAAGGAACAAACGAAGGTCTCCTCTTTCGGTGATATTCAGACGACTTCTCTGTTTGCGCATAATAGGATTTCTCATCTGTGCGTCATCTCCCCTCTTCTCCCTCCTCAATTCCCCTCCCCACCTTTTTTTTCCCCCTTTTTTTTAACCTTCCTTATAGCAATGCCCAGTAGGAAGGCTGAGCTAGGTATCCCACTATAACAGACTGGCACACAGGGCCACCATCAGGACATGACAACCGTGACAATTGTCACGGGACGGCGGCCCTGGGGGGCCCTGGCCCCACGTGTATCAGCGGAACTGCCACCGGTGCATCTGCACCAGGGCCCACACGCTTATGGGGCCCATCAGGTGGCCCAAGCATTTAGGGCCACCCAATGGGCCCTATTATCTTCAGGGGCCCGGTCAGCGCTGTAATAGCGCGACCGGGCCCCTTTAAAAAAAAAAAAAATGCAGCTCGTCACTTCCTCCCAGTTTACTCCGCGCGGGAAGGAGGAGAGAGGCCGCGAGGAGAGGCAGCCGACTCACATCATCCCCAGCCACCCTCCTGCGACGAAATGGTAAGGAAGAGAGGAGGGTGGCTGAAAATGAGGTGTATGTGTGTATGTCAGTGTATGTGTGTGTGTGTGTATGTCAGTGTATGTGTGTGCCTGTGTATGCCTACGTATGTATGCCTGTGTGTGTATGCCAGTGTATGTGTATGCCAGTGTATGTGTATGCCAGTGTATGTATGCCATTGTGTGTATGCCATTGTGTGTATGCCATTGTGTGTATGCCAGTGTTTGTGCACTGTGTGTATGCATGTGTGTATGTCTGTTTTAGTATTTGTATCTGTTAGTGTGTGTGTGTGTATTCCTGTAGGCAGGATTTGGAGGCTTGCCCTGTGGGCGGGCTTGAAGGGGGGCCCAGACCTTGAGCTGATGGCGGCCCTGCTGGCACACATACATACAGACACACAAACAGACAGACAGGCACACATGCAGACACACAAACAAACATACAGACAGCCACACATACATACAGACACACACACAGGCACACATACAAAGACACACACACATACAGACAGACACAAGAAACATATACATACAAAGACAAGACACACATACATACACACATATATACAGACACAAGAAACATATACATACAAAGACAAGACATACATACACACATATACATATAGATATACAGACAGACACACACACACACGACACATACAAAGACACACAAGACATACATACAAAGACACAGACACACACAAGACATACATACAAAGACACATACACACACAAGACATACATACAAAAACAAGACACATATATACAGACACACACACAAGACACATACATAAGACACACATACAAAGACACATACACAAACAAACACACATTATATTTAAGTCACCCTCCTGTTTCCTACCTTTAAGGTGCAGGAGGGTGACTTTCCCTGGGGTCCAGTGGTGGCTCAGGTGGATGGGAGTCAGAGTTCCCACTCTGACTCCCTCCTCCTCCTTCCTCCCGCGCGGCTCTCAGTTTTAGCTGGGAGGAGTGACCGGGGAATCACTTCCTCCCAGCTCTGTGATGTCATCACAGGGGGCCCGGTCAGCGCTGGGCGCTTTAACAGCGCGACCGGCCCCCTCACAATCCACATCCATCGGGTGGCCCTGACAGCATGGGCCACCCGATGGACCCCTCCATATGCGGCCCCGGCGGATTGCCGCTGGGGCCGCAAGTGGTGATGGCGGTACCCGGTCGCAGGGGTACCGCCGGCTCGCACCCGCCCGCCGGCTCACCCAATCTATAAAAAAATTTGAAAATCCCTACCGCCCACCTGGAATCCCGAAACGCCCACTAGTGGGCGGTAGGGACCAGGTTGACGACCCATGCTCTAAAGTATTAACAGGGTATTCAAATGGAGAGCAGTCTGCAGAACACTTTAACATTAACAGGGTATTCAAATGGAGAACATTGTACCGGATTTGCAATAAGCCACTAACTGATATTTATTGCATATATTTCATGCACGGAGCGCTGCTGAAGCATGGCATTAATGCCCACGCCTCTCCTGCATGCAAATGTCAAGATGCAGGTCGGCGCCCCGGGACCTATTTTTGCTAGGGCAGTACCCCACAATTCAGGACAGCCCTTGCAAATCCGGGACACTTGGCCATTGCTGCCCACATATAGATAGTAGTTGGTGATGGATACAGGGATGCATCACAGCTTTTCTGTTTTTTTTCTCTATTGTACGAAATTAATGCCACAGAAATGGGAAGTAGGTTTTCACTACTTTCCTTACTAGAGCCTTCCCCTGTGAAGAGAGACTTAGAACTAAAAAGCACTTTGTGTATTTATATATTTAACATTTTTTTTTACTATACTGCTCCTTAACTTTGGACATCAAGAGTACTTGGTGTTAAATGAAATGACTATCTGATTTTTCAGAGTTAGGTTTTGGATAGTATGACTTGTTTTTAAATATGTGACTTTAGAACTAGATAACTGATGGCTATTAGGTCATACTGTCAAACTTCAAATAAGCAGGAGCAAACTTTAACATGGCTGCATAACTATTTCTTGGATATTATTGGAACATATCAGCTATGAAGAAAGGTTAACAAATTTAAACCTCTTTAGTTTAGAAAAACATCACCCGAGAGGTGATATGATAACATTATACAAATGTATTCGGGGCCAAACCATTGTGTGGAAATCTATTCACAAACCGGACTTTACATAGGATACGAGGTCATGCGTTTAGACTGGAAGAAAGAAGATTTCGTCTAAGGAAAAGGAAAGGTTTTTTTACTGTAAGAACAATCAGGATGTGGAATTCTCTGCCTGAAGAAGTGGTTTTATCAGAGTCCATACAGATGTTCAAACAGCTACTAGATGCATACTTGCAAAAACAGAATATTCAAGGATATAATCTTTCAATGTAGGGTACTGCTTGATCTAAGGATAAATCATTCTGGGGTCAAGAAGGAATTTTTTTTCCTAGCTTGTTGCAAAATTGGAAGCGCTTCAGACTGGATTTTTTTTGCCTTCTTTTGGATCAACAGCAAATAACAAATATCAGGAAGGCTGAACTTGGACGCAAGTCTCTGTACAGCTATGTAACTATGTACGGTAACTATGTAACTATTGGGTATTCAAAAGTAATTGAAATGGAGTAATGCTATATTAATTTCTATTAATTTAAGAGAGTGAAGCACCATGACAATTCAGTGTTTTGAAGAGATCATGGTGCTTGGAATCTTTTTGCGCAAATGTTTCAATATGAAGTGCTGTATATACCCCCCTCCAGCAGTGTCTGCAACCTGTCCGTAACAAGAGTTCTAGGCTGCCTAATGTTAATTCTGTGCATATTCCTTGCACAGACACATTCATTTGCTGATAGCAGTATCAACATCTTGCTTTCAATGCTGTGCAGAAGGCCAGAAACCGTATGCACATCACCCTGCAGGACCCAGGTAACCATTGCAAAATAGTTTTCCCCACCATTTGGCATTCAGGCATTACATGAGGCATCCTGCATATAGTAGTTCCACAATTACTAAACTCATACAATTGGGCACACACACAGACATCCATAAACACACTAGCAGACATACATAAGACACACACTAAACACAAATCTAAACACACCTACACACATGCACACACTAGTACATGCAGCAGTATACATAAAAAAACACAATGTCATACACACATATATATATATATATATATATATATATATATATATATATACACATGCACAATAACACATATACACAGAAATATACTAAAACAGATATGTGCACTCAATAGACACACACAAATACAGATCAATAGACACGCACAAATACACATCTGTAGACACACACTTGCAGGCATTAACAAACACACACTAGCACACGTATAGACATTACCAAACACGAACAGACACTAACACACATATATAGGCATTCACAAACAGGCAGCCATAGATACACACCAGCATACATAGACACATCCTCTGTCATACACTAACAAATCCATATACATACACACACACACATTAGCAGACATAAAAAGGCACACACATGAATATGCTAACATACAGAAACACATACATAAGTAAACTTGATCATTTTTATTATATCTCCCTTTTCGTTTTCTTCTCCCTGCTGATCATCTTAAAGGAACACTACAGCGTTACTAATACAAACCTGTATTCCTAATGCTATATAGTTCACCTAACTATTTAAAAGTCCTCCTTCCTGTGAGGTTTGAAAGGTCTGTTTCTTCCCTTGCCATACAAGTCTCCCACATTCACTTCCCTTCCCAGCTGAGATAATCAAGATTGATGATATCAGTCAATCCAATGCTTCCCCAAAGAGAAGAATTGGGAGGCTAGTGTACAGGAGCCCTTCATACTTCAGTCCAGAGGTATACATCAATTTGTTTCCACTTCTGATAATTATATCAAATAAAATATTCACGTCCCTCCAAATGTCACAATTTAGGTCCTGCAGTTTCTACTCTAGTTAGGTAAGAGGCTGCCCAGAAACAGATTATTCAGAATTTTGCTGAACAGCTCCTATGATATTCAGCTAGCCAAAATATATATTGCTGGCTGAGAACTATGAGTCATATAGATTAACAACAACAAGATATTTATTTTAGTCAGCCCTTGTGTAATTGATGTTATTATATCACTGTCACAAAAAACTAGACGAAGTCCAGAAATGGCAGCTATTTACTGTCGCACAAAAAAAGAAATGTAATAAGGAAAGGTGCCATCAAGAGCATAAAAGAGGATGCTGTCCCAGCTATTCTGCTTGGCAATAATGTAATATACTTGCTGGTTTGCCAGGCTGGTGTTTGGAGATAACAAGTTTAGTGTTGTTGAGAAGCTCATTCATCTTGCCTTTTTTGCAGTATGAAACATTGAACCCTTTTATCTCTGAATCCATTCATTTATCAGTATATCAGCAGCTTTACTGAGAAGCTGTGCCATTCACCCAGACTGGAAGGGATGTAATACGATTATAGAGTACATACTTAGCTGCACTAAAAGAAAGCTTAACCCACTTAAAGGGGCACTATAGCCAGTGTTTACATTACAGCCTAGGAACACCTCTAGTGGCAGTCACTCAGATGGCCACTAGAGGTGCTTCCTGGGTGAGTGCTGCACAATATGCAGCACAGACATTCAGAATCTCCATGGACTGCATGGAGGAACTGAAGTTCCGCATAATGATGCATCGATTCAATGCATCTCTCTGAGGAGATGCTGATTGGCTCAGCACAGCATTTTGCAGCTCATGAACAAAAACCTCTCAATGCTGTCCTATCGGAAAGCTTTGGCTTGGCTGAGATCATCAGTTTTGACAATCTCACCTAAGGAGGCTGAGCAGTGGTGGGAGCCATCTTCAGCAAAAGGGCAAGGGGTTTGGCCACCTAATATGGCTTTTTTTTAACACTGTAGTGTCAAAAATGCATGTTTGTATTCGTGATTCGTTTCTTTAACCCCTTAAGGACCAATCTTCTGGAATAAAAGGGAATCATGACATTTCATGCTGGTCCTTATATTCTGTTCCTATACTGTTGTGAAAAGCCTTGCTTCCACCAATCCATGCCATCCCCATCACAATGGGCTTTAAAGCCGTTGCGGCGGCATGGAACGCCGTAACGGCTTTTTAGCCCCAGAGCCTGCCCAACACTTACCTCCACCTCAATCCACTGCGGGAGAACTGCCGGACAGCCCGCATGAGCAACAGTGTTAATTTTGTTTAGTCGACTAACATTTTTGAGATTTAGTCGACTAAAACTAGACTTAAACTAAAAACAATTCAGATGACTAGAATAAGACTAAAACTAAAATGGCTTTTTAGTCAAAAGACTATGACTAAAACTAAATTGAAATTTGCTGCCAAAATTAACACTGTACAGAAGGTCTGTGGAAGGTGCAAAAGAGCAAAAGAGCCCGACCAGGGCATGGTAGAGAGACCCCTAGAGGAACTGGGAGGACACAAAGGGGCAGGGGAATAGGGCAAAAGAGACAGATAGAGGCTTTAACTAAACCCATTAGATTTTAGTTGTGTCGACTAAAACTAGACTAAAACTAAAATAATTCAGATGACTAAAATATGACTAAAACTAAAATGTCTTTTTAGTCAAAAGACTATGACTAAAACTAAATAAAAATTTGCCGTCAAAATTAACACTGCTGAGCAGTATTACTATGCCAAGAAAATCTGCACTCAAAGTATTAGCTTGATACAGTACTATTTCTTTCAATGTCTTTGATGGTTACCTTTTTGGTAAACAGCTATTCAATAAACACTGAGATATCATTGTGGCTACTCAGTAATTCTGCACCACAACCGCACTTAGTAAACTTGCGCAAAGCACAAATAAACTGTTTGGCCAAATCAATTTGTCTGAAATAGAATATTTATTCAGGCTGACTAAATTTATCCATGTGGCATTCCAGTTTGGACAACGTTTGTACATGAAAATGTTTAAGGAAAACAATTTGGATGAACCAAATGGAGCAAAAATAAGTCTATTAATTATGTAGTACACTGATAGGTGCATTTTTCTATTCACAGATCAAATAAGAAGATATAACCAATAGACAGCAAAAAAAAAGGTGAAGCAGTAAAAAACAAATCTATATTTATAAATATATAAGGTATGTAGTATAGTATTTATCTACTAAATATATAAATATAGATTTTTTCTTACTGCTCCTCCTTTTTCTCTCTCTATTGGTTACTTCTCACTTAATCTATGAATAAAATCAACATTCAGTTTTTTGGCACCATAGATGTAACTGCGAATCACAAAACAAATACAGAGTAAACTTGCAGGAGATATCTTTATTATAAATTTAACCATACTGCTGGTAAAGGAAAAGCTTGACTAAAACACTGCTACATATATTATATATGAATTGTAGCTTTAAAGGACCACTGAAGTCACACAGGCCACTTCATCTCAATGAGTAGTGGCCTGGATGCAGTGGCCCTATCTCCTTTTAACCCTGCAATGTAAAACATTGCCGCTTTTAAGAAACTTTAATGTTTATATTACAGGGTTAAATCCCCCTCTAGTGGCTGAAAAAGCAGCCATTAGAGGAGCTTCTGTTAAGCAGAAATCCCCATTCAAAAGTCCATTGATTCAATGCTTTCCTATTTGCCCATAGGAAAGCATAGAATCAATGGACTTTCCCGGTTGGATGTGCGTGTGGCACTTGCCACGCATGTTCATCAGGTCCCAAATACTTCTCTCTATGGAGCATTGGATTGGACAAAATGGGAGGAGGCCATGCCTCCATTATGACTCATTGACAGCAGGAGGAGGAGAGATAAGCAGCACAGAGGGAACCTCAGCTCTGAAAAAAGGTAACTAAAATGTAATTTTATTATTTTTTAAGACACACACGGTGAGAAAGCTACATAACTGGGAACAAGGACACAAGTTTTAGGAATACAGGTTGCGTGACTAATGCTTTAGTGTTCCTTTAATTTAAAACAAATTTTGGATTAAGAATAACAGCTTACATTAAACTTCTCTCATAAATGCTGACAGTCAATAATACTGTTTAACATCTAAAGATTTACATTACTTGTATCTGATATAGATAATGTAGCATGATATAACCTCGATTGGCTGTGTAAATGACCTATACAATGGGCTACAATAAGCCTTCTGTGGGCACCAATTATGTATCTTTTCTGGTAGACCTCCATTTATTTAAATTTTTTTGTTAATATCTTTTTTATTGCATTTTTATTTTAAAAATGCAGGTCCCAAGCAGGAGTATAAAGCATTACTGCCATTCAAACAGAAACAAAAAAAGAGGCACACAGGTTTCAACAAGTAGGAGTGAACATGTTGTAGTCAGGGGAACATGCAGGTCCCAAACATAATTTTTTTTTAAATAAAAAATACAATTATAATTTAGATGAGTACTCTGGTCCCCCCAGTCTGTGGAAAGCATATCAATTATTAGGGGGAGTGAGGTGTCACATGAGTGAAGTGACAACTGCTCTGGTGAGTAGCAGAAGGCCTAAGTTAATAGAGGGCCGTATTTGCCAGGGCGGGTTCGATGGAGAAGAGACAAAATGGGGGCTGTGGGGAAGCTGTATCAAGGATATGTAGGTCAGTCAGTACGTCAGGAAATTAGCACACCCTGGCTTTAAATTCCGGCAGCCCTACATTTTTAAAATGGATTATAGATTTTCACTTCACAGTTCCCTACCATCCAGCAGGTGTTACAGCACATCAGAATTGGTCATTGGTTAAAAAATATATGCAGACCTAATGACTGCTTTGTACCAGAAGCCATTGTTTTTCCAAATTTAGGAAATTGACTTTCATCCCCTACAGTCCATGCAGGTAAAATCTAACACCTTTCTATGATAGCCTTAGTTCCCCATGTGCATCAATGAGCCGTGGACACCCATGGCCCTGAAGTAAGTTCACAGGTTGTCCTTCCTTGCACCACTTTTGGTAGGTACTAACCACTATATACTGGGAACATCCCTGTCGTTTTGGAGATGCTCTGACCCAGTTGTCTAGCATCACTATTTGGCCCTTGTCAAAGTCACTCTGATCTTTTCGCTTGCCCATTTTTCCTGCTTTCAACATGTAAAATTCAAGAACTGACTGTTCTCTTGCCTCCTAGCACATCCCACTCTCAACAGGTGTCATTTTGGCGATACACACAATGTTGCTCAATTCACATATCAATGGTTTCAATATTGCAGCTGATCAGTGCATATCCCAGATAAGTCAGTCTACTTGCTAGCTTTCCACTTATTTTTGGATGAAAAAGATCACCATAGAATGCCATACACTTTAACAACTCTTCCTAACTAGATATCAACATTTTATTGTGTATCTTCAATATAAACATTTTTCCTTGTAACATACTAGTCACAATCTCGACGATTTACCTTATTCCACGCTCACCGGAGCATATCAGAAAAATACTTAATCTTACTTCACATAATATGAACACATACAGAACAGTAACTACCATACTAATTTGTTTTTAATTACCCTTTTGTTTACTGATCAGCTCCTGAGTTGCTTTTATCATTTTTCAATTTATCAAGGCCAGTCTCGGCTAATTAAACAATCCACAGGAATCTCTATGGAACATACTGTTGAAAACAGATTCCTTGTCTGCTGTTGGAATGCTTGTGTATCTGTAATAAGCATTTTTATGTAGCAAGTGATTTTTTCCTTTCATTAATTTGAAATATTTCTTGTCTTTTAATGACATTTTTAAGGTATAACATTTTCTTCTAAACCATTTATATTAAAATATATCTTACTAAAATGTATTTAGAAAATTCACATTTTATCTCTATTTTCACTGATCTATTGTTATTAAAAACTCAAAACACATTCTGTTTTTAATGTAGATAAAATAGCTCAGTACTGTTCCTCAAGTCACTTACCATGCTTTAATAAATCTCTCTGAAGTCTTACTTTACTTAACATTATCTCTGAGTGACTGCTTGACTTAAGGGGACACATTGTTTAAGCAGCTTTAGCCACACCCCCTTACAGATTTCCTGTAAAGAGAGATTTAATGTTTAAGCTTCATTTAATGGACAGTCTGTTTAAAGGGCCACTGTAGCATTAGGACTACATACCTGTATTCCTAACGCCATAGTCTTATGGCAGCACCCCTCAGCCCCTAAAGTAAGTTAAAGGAACACTATAGGGTCAGGAACACAACCATGTATTCAGTGATAAACCCATCATTTAGGTGGCTTGCTCCCCCTTAGCCCCCTTAAAAGGAATGAAAACGTACCTTATTTCCAGCACTGTGCGGGGCTGGTGTTTGCTTCTCCCACTTGGTGACATCATCAGAATTGCAGTTTTTTAGCTAATCGAATGCTTTCCCATGGGGAAAGGAATGGATTGGATAAAATCAGCATGGGGTGGGGCCAAACATTGTTTTGGCCAATCAGCACCTCCTCATAGAGATGCATCTTTATGAGGAAAATTCAGCATCCCCATGCACAGCGTGGGGACGCTGAACGGCAGTGCTGCCTACTGTGCAGCCCTGAGCCAAGAAGCACCTCCAGTGGCCATCAGAGGAGTGGCCACTTGTAGGTGTCCCTAGGGACAGTGTAAACAATGCCTTTTCTCTGAAACGGCAGTGTTTGCATAAAAATGCCTGAATGCAATAATTGTACTCAGGAATACATGTTTGTGTTTCTGATCCTATAGTGTTCCTTTAAAAGCCTTTTTACACTGAAATAAAATGCCCAACTTCTTTTACCATGGCAAGAAATTACCCCCTCCCATACAGTTTTAATGCATATTATTATTTACAAAATGGCCCTTTTATATAAAAGTGTCACATCCACATGTTTAGGCTGTTTTTTTTGTGTGTGTATTTCCTATTTATTATTTTTTTTTATATTTAAAGTGGTACTGGCAAATGCCAAGATTTTTATTATATCCTTATTTATCCTCTATATTTAACAAATTGTATTTAGGAGGTATAAAAAAGACACTTCATCAAGCAAACCTTTATATTAGCTCACTGCCAATCATTGCAGTCAGCACAGAGAGAAAGAGACATGAGACAATGCTTTTACTTGTCACTTGGCATGTGTTCCCTGGCTCTGCTTCGACTGAACTGGACTTGTTAGGAATGACTAGTTTATAGGCTGTTTGTTTTCATCGTTGTAACCAAGTTATGGAGCGCCTGGACGTTGGTTACAGAAAGTCTATTTTGAAGTTCCTTAAGAAACCGATAAATATTTAAAAAGAAGGGTATGTTCTCAGCGTGCTAGGGTTTGCTATGACAGTGGTTTACAATGTACTATGGATTGGTTTATAGGTGGTAGGACTGCCATCAATACAGATGAATAGAGTGAAGTTTGAGAATTAGCATTTTAGTGACAGGGATCTGGTTTCTTTCAATGAGATAGCACTGACGCTTACAAGACATATTAATACTAAAAATAAGTGCAAGGAACAGCAAAAGGAAAATACTAAGACAACATTGGAACATTCTAAGGTAATAGGCATTAAATAGAATCTTTTATAATGTTTCTGAAATAGTAACATATTTCATTATTCCAATAGAGCATAGAAAAGAAAAGACCACATTTCAAGCGGCAGTGTTACCCACATATTTACCTTTTACCAGTTGTTTCCTCTTCTCTTCCTCTTTCCCGTTCTGTTCTTCTTTTCTGATCTATTTCTGTTTAAACACATAGCACAAAGTACAGACTACTTTGTTGTGGCGAAACCAACCTCGCCACTGTGAACTGGAGAAGCTGGGTTGCTCGCCTGCTCCCTTTATTCGTGCCTTTCTGCCGGGGTGTTCGGTAGATTCCAACTACCGAACGGGGGACCATCGGGGAGCTAGAGTGTGCCACCAATTGACCGCCCAGAAGCTGCGGTTAACCGCAGCTTAATTGATGAACGCTGGGTGGCCTTTGTTAGTTTGCCGAACACGTGGCAGCGGCCATTTTAAGTACCGAACGGCCAGCGGTGTTCAGCGCTAACACTGTGGAACTGAAAACGGACACTTACTTGCGCGAACACCGCTGAGCCATCCGCCCCCTGGTTCCTATTCGTGCCCTTGGTGTCGAACACCGGTTCAGTCGGTACTTTGGGATATGTGAATATTTTAACCCAGATAGCTAAGCCATGGAGCCCATTTGTGTAACGAAAGACTATGTGAAAGACTTTGGCTCCATGGCATTTAAACTGTATGTATGTGATCTGAGCGCCATTCGGTACTAATGTGCGCTCAGATCTAAGCTATCTGGGAATATGTAGAATGTGTATGTTTTATGTACTAAATGCATCAATAGGTAATTTTGTGTCTTTTACTGTCTTTTTGTCTGCCATGTGGGTAATGGAGTTTTGCCTCTGTCCTTGGAGATAATTGGATTACTTCCCCAATTATCTCCAGGCCAGAGGGGAGGGATTGTGATGCATTGTGGGATTGTTTAAAGTTATATGTCTGTGATTGGTCCGTGGACAATATGTTTCCCAGTTTCCCATCTGGTCCCCTAGGGAAGTGTCCACCAGGTGGGAAACCTGCATAAAAGCCGGGCAGTTAGCCCCAGTAAAGTTGTTGCTGCTTAACCCTGAAGGTGAAGTGTCGTCTCATTCTTGGGGGGAATTTGACTGTATGCCGATTGCCAGGAGTGTAAGCTGTTTGTATGGCTTTTCCTGTTCGGCTGCTTCCAGGGTTCGTGTGTTTCCTGGTCGGGAGTTGGGGGATTCGTGCAGTTTGGAGTTCGGGAGGTTGGTGATTGCCGTAGCTGCTGGTCTATCTGAAAGGGGATTATCGCCTAAACGGTTTTTATCCTCTTGTGAGCGAAACGGTCTGTTACATTTGTCTTATGTATTTTACCTACGTCTGAAATTATTTGACAACAACATTTGGAGCTTAAGCTATAGTGTCAGGAATGCAAACATGCCTGGCGCTGGATGTCCTCATACAGAGCATGAGGACACCCAGCGGCAGTTACCGGACCAAAGGTCCTTTTCAATCCAGGAAGCCCTCTAGTGGCTCTCTGGCAGACAGTTACTGAAGGCAAACTAAGTACTGCAATGTAAACATAAGTGCAACAGGGGCAGTGCACCCAGACCACTTCAATTAGCTGAAGTGGTGTGGGTGCCAATAGTGTCCTTTTAAATTATTTATAACATAATATTTTAGAGCTGTGAAGCAAAATCACAGCTTGGAAGGGGGGTGAACATCAATCTCACAGTACTAATTATTGAAATGAAATGGACATGGATATCTGAATTAGTAACAATTTAAAATCTGCAGAATTTTAACCAATTCAGTGTAATTTTAAATCGAACTTGACCGATATTCTTCAGAACAGAACAATTTAAAAATTCTGAATCGATTTGAAAGAACTGATACATTTTCACTGTGTCCAAGTATAGTAGCCACTGACACTTAACACCAACTTTGAACAGATAATTTACTATTTGAGAGGTCTTTTTTTTTGGGGGGGGGGGGGGTTAAAGAGACATAATAGGCACATTTTTTCCCATCACTTTAGGACTTCCTTGGCAATTTTCCCATCAAATCAAAATTTCACATCAAACATAAAAGTTTTCTACCGAAATTCTTAGGAACCATAGAATTTTGAAAAGCAGAACAGTATCATTTCAGAAGAACTGAACATTTTCACTAAGCACAAATCTAATTCCTATCATAAATTAAAATGTGCTTATTACTCTTCAAATTAATTTTTATTCTTGTACCATGATGCACAAAATTTAATATTTGAGTATATCATTCATAAGATTGGAAAATGCAATCAATTAATTTGTAATAGTACACTTGGGAATTAAGTAGAACATAACCAAATCAAGAAATCATTTTTGACAGCACATTAAATTATAAAATTATTGAATTGAAATTTGTTAGGGCCATAATTAGTTAATGCTTTTGTTTAATTAAATTAATATATTTACATACCTTAATATATCTGTGAGATTCAAGCACAGTGGGTGGAGGACATCCTAAAAGGAGTCAAAAAAAATGAGTATTTAGTGATGAAGAAAGATTAACATTTGCAATTGTAGAATAAGAATAAAGGTATCTCCAAAAGGATAAAATTATATAAATATACAGGGCGACCACATAGGTGGTTAAATGCGCACAGGGGTTTAAAATAAGTGCTTATGTGGCACAAGGGGTATGGGGATTAAAAGTAACCCAAGGGTTTAAGGGGTGTTAAGGGGCACGCAAGGGTTACAGGAGGGGGCTTAAAAGTCAGCTAAATGGTATAATAGACACACAAGAAGTAAAAGGGTGACCAAGAGGCACACAAATGGGTAATAGGCTCACAAGTGGTAAAAATAGGGTTGAGAGGCACACCAGGAGTAAAAAGGGGGATTACAGGCATACAAGCGGTAATATGGGTTAAGAGGCACACGAAGGGTAAAATGGGGAATTAAGAGGCACACAAGAAGTAAAAGGGGAGGATAGGAGGCAGATAAGGAACATTAAAGGGGGTTAACATGTACACACAATTTAAGAGGTGTAAGATGTACACAAGGACAAAGAGGAGTAAGAGTCACACAAACGGTGACAAGGGAGGTTGAGAGGCATGTAAGGGCTAAAATGCCGTTGAGAGATACAAAAGGGGTAAGATGGGTTTAAGAGGTACACAAAGGGTAAGGAGAGTTGTTAGACACAAAAGGGTAAGAGGGGTTAGGAGAAACACACTGGAGGATGAGGGGGTTTAAGAGACAATGGATAAGATGGTAGTTTAGGGGCACGCAAAGGTGACTTCTAAATTAACTATTTTGGATAAAATCAAAGCCAAATTGCTTTTTAGTTCCTGCACTTTGTGGTCTTGGTAGTTACAAGCTTCAGCATAGTCAACAATAGCCTGTTCAAGGTGTGTCATGAGTCCACCCAGCACATCAATAGCATGATGCATTTCAGTCAGACCAACCTAAATAATGGCTTGTACATTTGTAGCACTTTTACTGTTCTGTCCATTCTGTCTTTACTGTAATTCACCATGTATATTTTGTTGATGGCAAATAAGGACTACTCCGGTCATCGGATTTAATATTTGTGTTATCCCTTTTGCTTTTAGAACACATGGTAGTTTTGCTCTTGCCTGCCTTCTTTATTCTTTTTTTTGTAAATATAATTTTTATTGTCAAACGGGTCAAAATGAGACTCGCAGGTCTCCAGTTGCATATAAAACATTCGTTTAGGACACAACATGTGTCTGAGCATAAGAAAGTATAAGGTATTGCATCAAACTTACGAGGTTGGGCGCGCAGGCCCGTAACAACATCGGACTCGCAGGTCCTTAACCATATTAAGTGGTCCTGTCTAAGGGACCGGGCTCTGATGAAGTCTTCCAATTACAACTGTGTCAGAAATTAGGACGGGTTCTAACCTGTAACGTACATTTCGGGTCTTATGGACCCCGGAAGGTCCAGGAATGTCATACGAGAATAGTCACACTCTTTTGTAGCCTCACCCTGTCCCTGTCGGGTAACCGGCCTACTTAGGCCTTTAGTAGATGGTTAGGGCTCCGCACCTTCCTGGTCGGTGCGTATCAACTGGGACGGGAGTCGGGGAGGGGGGGATTGGGTTGGATAGGGAAGGAGGAATAGGGTTAGTATGTCGTCTCTGTGTCAGTCGGTCTTGGGCATGTAGGTGCTAGGGTCGTCAGTATCGTCTGGAATTCTGGTTTCGCTGTCGTCAGTATCCACTGCGTCCAGATGTCTAGGTATGTTTGTTGTTGCGGACCAGCCGCGTACATAGTGAGTTCCTCTATGGCTCTGAGGTCTTCCATTTGAGCAAACCAGAAGGGTAAGGACGGGGTCTCCTTCGTCTTCCAGTACCTTGGGATCGTCTGCTTAGCTATATTTATGATCCGGATCGTGAGTGATTTTTTATATTTGGATGTGGGGACATTTGTGTGGTGGAGCAGCATGGCTGCTGGTTCATATGGTGGGGGATTGTCCGAAAAGCGGGCAATGATAGCGTGAATTGTGTGCCAGAAGGGTTGTATCAGTTCGCAGTCCCACCAGAGATGTCTAAGTGTGCCTATTTCCTTTTCGCACCTCCAGCAGAGGCGAGATGCATTTGTGTCTATGTGGTGTGCTGTGGCCGGTGTGCGATACCAGCGTGTGAGCAGTTTATAGGCAGTCTCTTGGCTCTTGCTGAATATGGAGCAGTGGTGTATGATATTGCACATCTTCTCCCATTCCGGGGCGCTAAAGGTGCGTTTCAGGGATTCCTCCCATTTGCCCATGAAGTTCGGAGGTGTAGTTGGTGTGTGTGACTGGAGAAGGGAGTACAGATGCGATACCCCGTGTGGTAAGGGGTCCAGGTCAGAGCATAGTCGTTCAAAGACCGTGAGATCTCTGCCGAGTGCCTGGCCTTGTGGGAGTAACTTTACGAAATTACGCAACTGTTCATATTTAAAACGCGTTAGGAAGGGTTGGGAAGTCTCCCCACACATTTCTGTCAGGCTTTTCATCCCTCGTCTAGTGCAAATGTGTCGTAGGCGGGGCATGGGGTCATTCACTAGTGCCCTGAAGGCCCTCGGGTCCAAGCCCGGTTGGAAGTCTGGGTTATGAACTAGGGGTAGTAGTGGGGATGGGTATGTGGAGAGGGCATGTCGTCCGACACTGCCTCGCCACACCGTCAGTGTCGCTTTAGTGTAAACCGAGTATCGTGTTTCCTTCCCTGACCCCCTTGCGGGGAGCCACGGAAGGAGGGCGGCTGGTATGCCCGCGTCGCATTCCTCTGCTATTTTCCAGAGTTTGTGAACCCCCGGTTTGGACCACTCTACCACACGTTGCAGGTGACACGCTCTGTAGTATAGGGCAAAGTCTGGTAGGGCAAGACCGCCCTTGTCTTTGGGTTGTGTCAGTAAGGTATATTTAAGTCTGGGTCTCCTCCCGTCCCAAACGTAGGTCCCCAGTGCCCCTCGGAGTGCCGTGAAAAAGGAGGTGGGGATCACTATAGGTAGTGCCTGGATAAGGTAAAGCAGTCTCGGTAAGAAGTTCATCTTTACTACTTGCACCCTACCTAGCCAGGATATATGGGGATAGGCCCACTCCCTCATCTCCTTCCGAAACTGGGTCAGCAGGGGGGCGAAGTTGGCTGCGTATAAATTTGTCGTGTGCACTGTCAGCCAGGTGCCTAGGTAACGTATCTTGTCTGAAGCCCATTGGAAGTTGTGACTCCTACGCAGGTGGTCAGCTCTATGCGCGGGTACATTGATATTTAGTACATACGATTTGGAAAAGTTAATTTTCAAGCCCGAGAGGAACCCAAATGCCCGGAACGCCTGCACTAGGTTGGGTAGGGAGACCTCAGGGTTGGTGATAAAGAATAGCAGGTCGTCCGCATATGCGGCTATTTTGTGATGTGTATCTCCTGTATAGAGGCCGGTGATGTCAGGGTGGCATCTGATGGTGTTTAAGAATGGCTCCAGGGCCAGCACAAATAGTAACGGGGAGAGGGGGCAGCCCTGGCGTGTGCCATTGTGTATCGGAAAGGCATCTGTTAGTACCCCGTTGACCAACACGTGCGCGGTTGGCTTGGAGTAAAGGGCTCCAATCCATCCCCGGAGGTGTGGTCCCAGGCCCATATGTGTCAGCGTCCGGAACATATATTCCCAGTTGACCCTGTCAAAGGCCTTCTCCGCGTCTGTAGAGAGCAGGAGAAGGCCCGAGTCCGTTCCAGATGTCCTGTGCATAAGCGTGAGGGCCCTAATGGTGTTATCCCGGGCCTCCCGACCCAGCACGAACCCCACCTGGTCCGCGTGTACCAGATTGGGCACATGTGTTTGGAGCCTGGTCGCCAGGACCTTTGCGAGAAGTTTAAGATCTGTGTTGATAAGGGAGATAGGCCGGTAGCTCCCGCAGTGCTCCCGGTCCTTTCCCTCCTTAGGGATGATGGTGATGTGTGCGGTGAGTGCCTGCTCGGGGAGATCGTGTCCCTCTCTGATTGCATTAAACATGTCCACTAACGGGGGGTACAGTATGTCTGCGAATCTCTTATAGTATTTTAGGGGCAATCCATCGGGGCCCGGGCTCCTCCCGGGCTTAGAGCTCTTGATCGCAAGCGCAAGTTCCTCAGGGGTAATGGGTTCATCCAGCTGATCCGTTATGTCTGTTGGTAGGGAGGGGATTGTATGGGCCGAGAGGTATTCGTCTATAGAGTCCCGGAGTCTGTGGGAGTGTGAGTCTGTGTGCGGTCGCGGAATCGCGTAAAGTTCCTGGTAGTATGCCCTAATGATCTCCTGGATCTTAGCGGGGTGCCTGTGTAGGGTTCCCCCCTTGTCCCGGATGCGGTCTATGTAAGTGTCTTGTCTCTTTTTATTGAGCATGCGTGCTAACAGTTTCCCACTCTTGTTGCCATTTACGTGGAAGAAAGCCCTGTTGCGCAATGCATCCCTGTGGTATTGGGAGTGTAGGAGTGTTGTCAGTTCTCTCCGTAAAGTAAGCAGTGTTGCCTGGTGCGTGGGGAGTTGTAGACGTTTATTGAGTGTATCAAGGTGGTGTATGTCCGCTAGTATTGAGGCCATGCGGGCCTCCCTCTGTCTCTTGAGAAGTGTGCCCTTTTGTATGAAATGCCCCCTAACAACGCTTTTGTGTGCCTCCCATCGTATGGTGGGGGGCGTTTGATTTCCATTGTGTGTGAAGTATTCTTGCAGTGTAGTTTCTATGTCGGCCGTTAGTTCTGGCTTGGCCAGTAGGGCCTCATTTAACCTCCATTTGGAGATCGTGGGTCTGAATAGTGGGGACTTCAGGGTGACCGACACCGGTGCATGGTCTGACCATGTAGCAGTGCCCTGGTCAGCCCGAAGTGCCAGCGGTAGGTAGTATTGTGGCATGAAGAGGTAGTCGATTCGGGTGTAGGAGTTATGGGGATGTGAGTAAAAAGTGTAATCCCTTTCATCGGGATGTAGGGCTCTCCAGCAGTCCACGAGCCTTTCTCTCGCCAAAAGGGCTCTGATTGCTGTGAGATGTTGGGTGGGGACGTGAGAGCGGCCCAGGGAGGAGTCCCATTTGGGATCCAGAGCCACGTTAAGGTCTACCCCCAGCACCTGTACTCCCTCTGTGAAACTCCTAAGGGTGCGGAGTGTCCGGGCCAAGAAGCGATATTGTCTACAATTTGGGGCGTAGATGTTGGCAAAAGTGTACATGGAGCCTGCTATCTCCCCCTTTATAAAAGTGTATCGTCCCTCTGGGTCGGTCAACACCCCCTTTTCTTTAAACGGAATGCGTTTGTGGAGCAGTATTGCCGTCCCCCTTGATTTCCCACCTTGGAAGTCACTGTAGTATCCGATGGGGTAGTGCTGGTTGGTCAGTGTTGGTCGTGATCCCAGTCTGAAATGTGTCTCTTGTAGAAACACTATGGACGCCTTATGGGAGAGGAAATCCCTCAAGGCTCCCGATCTTTTCTCGGGTTTGTTTAAACCTCTAGCATTGAGGGAGAGAACCGTTATGGGGGCTGGGGCAGTGGACATGGTCGATCCCTGTCAGTCAGGTATAGATGTGCAGTCTCGTCCGTCCGGCGGTCAAGTGCTTGGACGGGGTAAGGGGGGTATAGGGAAGTGTAGGGTAGTAGGGGTGGGAAGGGTCAGGGGTAGAATATATACAGTCGCTGTAAACAGCGGCGTTGGAAAAGAGCGTCGGGGGGCTGGGGCCCCTCCGGCCGTTAACGGGCGGAGGGGAACCGCTCACCTGATTTTTGTCGCTCACTCCAGTAGGGCAGTCGAAGGAGTCCCGGAATTCCCAAGTGGGCAGGGCCCAGGGGACCAAGTGCGCTCGCTAATCGGTCGTCGCTGACCACTATGGCCTCTCGGGGCTCCACCCAGTCAGGACCTTCCGTCTCCCCGGCTTACGGCACTATCTATTAAGGAATGAAACATAGTTATCAACCTCACCTTAAAAGAACAGTAATAACTTCAACAAGGATATCAGCCATAGGAAATAAACAATTCAACAATTTAACATGGGTCCCATTTGTACCTTCACCGTGTAGGTCACCTAGTGGCCTGTCACGGGACCCTCCCCCCACCCACATCTCCATTCCCTCCCAATCTCTCATCACCCTAATGGCAATTCCCACCCTCTCTCCGCTTTCCCTCACCCCTGTGGGTGAGATCCGGTCTCGGTGGCGTGTGTCTGGAAGTTGGTATTGTGGGGTCTAACCATCGGGCGGTTGGGGCACATTTATTCTCCACATGGGCATAAGGCCCCTCATGCGACTCTCGCCCACGATAATAAAGCAGGTTAATAGTATCCCCCCCTCCCCCCCCCGGGTTAGCCCCCCCATACACTTAGGTGTTCCCTAGGATGCCCTCCCTCCCCCTTATCTGGAGCCGCAGCTCTAGCAATACTTGCTGTGTCGAGAAGTCACGGCAGTGTCCATTTAGTGGTGGGGCCTCAGGGGTACCCCAGTGTAAAGTCCAGAGTTCGTGACATGCCTATGGTATCAGGGTAACAGTTCCAAGGTCTAGACTTCGAGCAGGCATGGCAGCTTTCAGTTGGGCATCCCCACTGGTCTAGTCGTCTGTGTGCGAGGTGGCCTCAGTCTCTGGGGTCGGGGACCCATACTTTGTGGTCTGGGGGTGAAGGTGTAAAAGTTCAGCGGGTTCGGCCAGGGTAGTGTCTCCGGTGGCAGGTGCAGCTCCTTCTGGAGAGCCTGGGTATCTTCTTCCCCTAGGACCATGAAGGGGCCGTTAGGAGTCGCAACTTGCAGTCCTGTGGGAAAACACCAGCGGTACCGCAGCTGGGCGGTTTGTAGCTGCCTGGTTAGGGGCTTCATTGCTCTTCTGTATGCCAGGGTTGCTGGAGATAGATCGGGGAACAGGTGGATCTCCGAACCTTCTAATAGAATTTTTTCTGCGGTTCTGGCTTTGCGAAGGATCTCCTCTTTCAGGGGAAAGCTCTCCAGACAGCAGATGATGTCGCGGGATGGGCCTTCAGGGGGTCCCTGGGGCCTAAGTGCGCGGTGTGCACGTACAAAGCCTATAGGCGTTTGAAGCGGACGGGCCAGCAGTCTGTTAAATAGATCCGACAAGGTGGCTTGAATAGGGGTGTTCTTGTCCAACCCCTCAGGTACCCCCCTGATGCGGATGTTCTGTCTCCTACCCCTGTTATCTAAGTCCTCAATATGCAATGCCATTTGCTGTAGTACCTTCGTATGAGACTGCAGCATGTCAGTGTTTGCTGCCTGAGATGCAGACATGTGGTCACTGTCTGCCTCGAGCTGGGCCACTCTCTGGCTGAGGCCCTGTATCTCCTCTCGCAGTGCATGGAGCTCTGTAGTGATGGAGGTGTGGAGTTCAGCATTAGCCTGTTTCAGGTCTGCTTTCGTGGGTAATTGCTGGAGTATGGACATCAGTTCAGGGGTGAAGGATTGGGAGTTTGTTGGTGCATGTTCTCCCTGTGGGGACCGTGGGCGGGGAAAGCCCGAGGCCGTGGAGTCAGTTGAGGCCTGGTGGTCCGGGTCCGCCTGTGCCACGAGGTATTGCTTCATGGAGGGGTTCGGAGCACTTTTCAGGGTGTCCGCGGGTCTTTGGGCACTCGATGTGCGGTGAGTCTTCCCCATTATGAGCGTTTGGCTGTGCGGTCGGTGAGGTTTAGTGCTAGGCCGGCGGGGAGCTCACGGTTTAGGCAGCCATGTTCGCGGACCTCCAAGCCACGCCCCGCCTTCTTTATTCTTTGTTGGTCCATTGTTGATCAAAAATGGCGATGATGATGATAATAATAATAATAATAAGTAGTAACATTTGTACGCTTTATTGGTGTGATTGACTTCTGTATCATTACAAATGCTCAATGGTCAGGACAGCACCCTCAGTAAAAGGCACTGCTATCCACTCAACTTATGTCCGATGCAGCCTAACATTTAAAACTTCAAGTAATACACTTTTAAATAAATGTAGCTTTCTAAGGAAGGAGGAAAGGTGCAAAAAATATTTAACAAGGTTGTCCTAAGACCACCTATTTAAAGAGAATATAGTTTCCATATAAAGCAAAAAAGAAAGGATGACAACTCCTGAGTTGTCAATGAAAACAGACAAAAACTTAAAAAGACTCGATAACTGGCCCTTTGGTACATAGTTTCCATATAGTTAACAAATTAGTCAGGGAGACTTTAAAATCCTTGCCTACAGTAATCCAATGCGTTAGGTCAGGGGTCCTCAAACTTCGGCCCCCCAGATGTTGCTGAACTACAACTATCATGATTCTTTGAATTACATAGATAGCCAGAGAATCATGGGAGTTGTAGTTCAGCAACATCGGGGGGGCCGGAGTTTGAAGACCCCTGCATTAGGTGGAGGAGGGGTAGCCAGGATTGTATCTTCCTCACAGTTATAATGTTACTTTTTTCCTATCATTTCGGTACCTGTTAATGTTTGTTATTGGCTAAGCCAGTGGTTCACAACCCAATCCTCATGGCCCACCAACAGTCCATGATTTATGTATTTGCCTTTTTTATTCATATGGAGATACTGACAAAACCTGGCCTGTTGGTGGTCCATGAGGACTTGTTTGGGGACCGGTGGGCTAAGCAACTCTTTAACTTGTTGGTTCTATGCCGTTCATGTGGACAGAGTGGGCCTAGTTGGAAAACAAAATTTCATTTAAAACCAAAACCAACAAAAAAAAATCCAAAGGAAGCCATTCGGCAAGCTAGTTGAAACTGCACTGACAGAGTATTTTCATTCATTTGCTTTCATGAATAAAACTATTTGTGATTTATTATCTACATAGCTCGCAGATTTTTCTTATTTGTGCATAAACTGCCAAAAAAGAAAATAGAAAATACAATAAAATAATGGCACCATAAATAAATTGCACATAAAATAGCATGTTTAAAAAAACAAAAAAAAAACACAATGCTGTGTTTTTAGAGCAATTGCGTAATTTATTAACAATTTGCTATTTTATTCATACATTTCTACTAGACTTAAATGTAAAAGAATGTCACCTCTTTGCTTTCACCCATTTTGGAATGCATTAAAGCACCACTTTAGTGCCAGGAAAACAAACTCGTTTTCCTGGCAATATGGTGTTAATAAGTCCCCCCCACCCTCATGGCCCCCCTCTCGCCGGGCTATAGGGGGAGGAAGGGCTTAATCACTTACCTTTCTCCAATGCCGGGCTCCCTTGGCGCTGGGGACTCTCCTCCCTCTTTCGACGAATGCGCATGCGCGGCAAGAGCATGAAAACTGCTCTGAAACTGCTATGTTTACAGCTGCAGGGTTAACCCTAGATGGACCTGGCACCCAGACCACTTCATTGAGCTGAAGTGGTCTGGGTGCCTATAGTGGTCCTTAAATGTTTGCATCCCTTACAGGCATATGTATAATTCATAAAAAAAAATATGTGTAATCCTTTAAATATTCACCACTGTGTAATTTGTTGTGTCTATATAAACAAATGATAAGAGAAATAAAAGGTGATATAAATATAGCGATGAGTATATTTCATGTCATCTTGAAAAAAGTCAAAGCAGTACATTAAAACAATGTTCCCTCCAGCTGTTTGTCACCTGTTCTACGCACAAGGGAGCTGCGTGACAACTCTGCATTAAATGAATGAAAACAGACGGACTGCAGCAAGGATAGATACAGCACAGCTCTATTAACAATTGTTTCTGATAATGTTTCTAGGGAGAGAAAGCATTAACTCCTCACAGCCAGGGAATCACTGCAGCTCATTCTTCACCAGCAGAGAAAATATTAATTAACTCTGAAAACAGTAATGTACAGCTGTATGCAAAAGCAAGAATTAGGGAGGTAATAAATGTGTGCAAGCAAACAGAAAAATGTTCAGTAACACAATGCACTAAAACACAATTAATACTATGAAGATTCATTTTGGCTCAACATGCATTCTTGACTCTTGTACTTCGAACCCTTCATAAAAGCAAATGGTTAATCCTTTCTTGCATAAAAGTATACTAATAAAAAGTGTGTATGTAAACATTACTAGTTAAAAACAAACAAGAAACAAACAAAGAAAACAATACAAATTCTTAAAATCAGTTAAATAATTACAAAATAAATGTTATAGCATTGCTCTAGCAATGGAAAATGACTTTAAAAATAAAAAAGGTGGACAAACTGAAATGCCAGTTTCTAGATTTTAGAGTGAAATGGCACAGCAGCTTACGAGATAGCTACTGCGGAAAATTTCCAATGACATGCAGAACGATGACTGAGAATAGGGTAAATCCCATGCACACTCAGTCAGAGTATTAACCTGTACCGGGCTGCAGGATAAGGCAAAGGTCATGCTCTAACATTATACCCCCTGCATAGTGCTATTGAATATATTAAAGAGTAAAAAAGCTTTGTAATACAGTATTTATAGGGGAATCCACACAGACAATTTTGTGAATGAATAAAATGCCCTTACCAAGAAATTCTGTGGCTGCTGAGATGCTCAGTTGAAGAGGAGTCTGTATGAATAAACCTGGTACTCCGTTAGCAAGAATCAAGGATTAAAGGGGAGGAGGGATAATGTTTTTCCACTGCATGGTTACTAAGCAGCGTTTAGAGAGGAGGATGGAATGAGACACATAACATACAATACCTCTACAGGACTTGCTTTCTTTATTTGTATGCAAGAGGTGTATCACTTTGAAAAAAAAAAACATAGGCTTATACCCACAGCAATAAGTAACACTGTACAGTACATCCATATTGGTGTGTATTCTATTTCACTGGTAATGTCCCTACTGCTTAGAAGCAAGGGTTTTGGTAACGTTCCGGTGCCTAACAGCAGGTATTACATTTAAAAAAAATAATAAAAATCCCAAATCACTTCAAATGTACTCCGTTCATACTCAATGAGTGTACATGTGATCCATGTTCAACTTCTGTGGCAACCGACACATTTTGAGCAAATTAATAAGACAAGACATATCAGAATTGCAGTTACAATAGTAAATCTTGCTATAATTGTCTCGAAAAGAAAAAAAATATGCCTGTGAATTAAAAAAGGAAAATGTAATATGTAAAGTACAATGAAGAAGCTACTACCACTATGTGTGGGTGCTTCTACACTTGCACTGTACACTAGAGTCTAGTCCACACTCTAGAGTTTAGAGTGTGGAGTAGACGCTAGTATACAGTGCAATATGTAAGTAAGTAGTTAAAAAACGAAATCACACAAAACTACAGTGGAGAGTGTTTCTGGTTGATGGATTACAAGGTAAAACTCGCCAGGAAAGATTAAAGGATCTTAACATGTATAGCTTGGAGGAAAGACGAGACAGGGGTAATATGATAGAAACATTTAAATACATAAAGGTAATCAACACAGTAAAGGAGAAGACTAGATTTAACCCCTTAAGGACGGAGTCAAATGTACAAGTTGTGATAAAAGCAAAACGTAAACAAACCACAGAATTTGACTCTATGTCTGTTCAACTATAATTTACCTCTTTCATACCCAGTCTTTTTTTTTCAAATAAAAACTGTACTTTTACTGATAATATTATTGTCAGTGTATAGTTTACTGCCCTGAAACACTCCTAGTTCTAATCAGTGATGTCTCACAAGCGCCACGGTACCCCCCATGTATAGGTTTTATGTTTTTTTTTAAAGTTACAGGGTCATATATAAACGGCTTATCCATATATGCTTTTTCACAATGAAATTGGTTTGCTGTGTCTAGGCTGCCTTTGAGACCGTATGGAAGCCAAGAAATGAAAATTACCACTTAATGGCATACCATTTGAAAAGGTAGACATCCCAAGGTATTCAAAATGGGGTATGGCCAATCTTTTGTAGTAGCCACTTGGGCACAAATGCTAGCCAAAGTTAGTGTTTTTTTTTTTGTTTTTTTTGCATTTTTCACATAAAAACTGTACTTTTATTGATAATATTAAAATCAGTATATAGTTTACTGCCCTGAAACACTCCTAGTTCTGTTCAGTGATGTCTCACGAGCGCCACGGTACCCCCTATGTATAGGTTTTATGCGGTTTTTGAACGTTACAGGGTCATATATACGGCTTATCAATGAAATTTGTCAGATTAATTTGCTGTGTCTAGGCTGCCTTTGAGACTGTATGGCAGCCAAGAAATGAAAATTACCCCTTAATGGCATACCATTTGAAAAAGTAGACATCCCAAGGTATTCAAAATGGGGTATGGTCAATATTTTGTAGTAGCCACTTGGGCACAAATGCTAGCCAAAGTTAGTGTTCCGTGTTTTTTTTTGCGTTTTTCACATAAAAACTGTACTTTTACTGAGAATATTAACATCAGTATATAGTTTACTGCCCTGAAACCCTCCTAGTTCTGTTCAGTGATGTCTCACGAGCGCCACGGTACCCCCCATGTATAGGTTTTATGTTTTTTTTTAAAGTTACAGGGTCATATTTTCGGCTTATCCATTTATGTTTTTTCACAATGGAATTTGTCAGATTAGATTGCTGTGTATAGGCTGCCTTTGAGACCGTATGGCAGCCAAGAAATGAAAATTACCCCTTAATGGCATACCATTTGAAAAAGAAGACATCCCAAGGTATTCAAAATTGGGTATGGCCAGTCTTTTGTAGTAGCCATTTGGGCACAAATGCTTGCCAAAGTTAGTGTTCCGTGTTTTTTTTTGCGTTTTTCACATAAAAACTGTCCTTTTACTGAGAATATTATTGACAGTATATAGTTTACTGACCTGAAACACTCCTAGTTCTGTTCAGTGATGTCTCACGAGCGCCATGGTACCCCCCATGTATAGGTTTTATGGGGTTTTGGAAAGTTACAGGGTCAAATATACGCTTGTCCATTTTTGGTTTCACACATTGAAAATTGGCAAAGCGATTTTCTGGGCCTATCTTGCCTTTGAGAGAGCATTATTGCAACAAAGCCTCACAATTTTTTTTAACATTGTCTCCTGAATATAACAGTACCCCCATATACCGGATTTTCTGTTTTTTTGGGAAGTCACAGGGACAAATATATTAGATGTCCATTTCAAAGTTGGAAATTTGACAAGGTGATTTCCTGGGCCTATTTCGCCTTTGAGAGAGCATGGCAGCCTGGGTAATAACATTTCCACTATTATGGCATACCATTTTCAAAAGTAGGCAACCCAGAGTATTTAAAATGGTGCATTTTATGATGTTTGGTCGAACCACTTTATCAGAAATGAAGGGCCCACATAGCGGTAATAGTTTTATTTGTGTATTTTTTTTTTTCCCACACATGAACTCACTTTTCACAGGACATTTCTTATTCCTGGTATGAGTTATTGCAACAAAGCCTCACTATTTTCTTTTAACATTGTCTCCTGAATATAACAGTACCCCCATGTACCGGATTTTCAGTTTTTTTGGGGAAGTCACAGGGACAAATATATTAGATGTCCATTTCAAAGTTGGAAATTTGACAAAGTGATCTGCTGGGCCTATGTGCCTATTTAGAGAGCATGGTAGCCTGGGTAATAACATTTCCACCGTTATGGCATACCATTTTCAAAAGTAGGCAACCCAGAGTACAACAAATGGCAGACCTTGAGATGTTTGGTCTAGCCATTTTGACAGAAATGATGGGCCCATGTAGCAATTTCTACTTTTATTTTTGTCTTTTTAATCACATAAATTGCATTTTCACTAGAAATGTCATAATCCTGGTATTAGTTAGTGCACTAAAACCTCAGTATTTTGATTTAACACTGTCTTCTGAATATAATGATACCTACATGTACAATGTTTCCAGCTTTTTAGTATATCACAGGAATAGTACAGTACCCCCACATACAATCTGATCTGAAGGCAGAGAGAGGCAGATAGATCTTTGACTCAGATACTGTAGCATTAACCCTGTGATTAGTTTTTTGCTTTTTTTTGAGAAGGCACATTTCAAGTACTACAAATGTAGTATTTTGAGTTGTTTGGTGTAGCCACTTTAGAATGGCTAGCATAAACAGGGACAGGCCAAGGTCAGGGGAATCCAGAAATCAGAGTAGTCGGTAAAACAAGCCAATGGGTCGGTACAGGCAGCTAACGAAGCATAGTCAGGACAAGCCGAGGTCAGGGAATCCAGGGAAATCAAGCAAACAGAGTGATTTAGTAGTTCAGCTCTGTATGGTAGACTTTGAAACAGTCTGTTATGCAGAGGGCGGGTAGGGATGGACAGGAGGGGCAATAATAACTGGAGTCCTTTCGGACTCCTCTTTTCCAGCAAATGCGGCAAATATAATTTGAGACAAAATTTGGACCATAAACTCTAGAAATGGGCATGGTCTACCTATGGCTTCCTTTTTATAAAGCACATAGGCATCGAAAATTGCAATCTGGGTTATGTAGATTGCAATTTTCTTGTACCAGGTCCTACTCTTCCGGTTCACCAGATAGGGCTGTATGCACTGATCAGCCAAGTCTACTCCCCCCATAAACTTGCTGTAGTCTACAATGCACTTCGGCTTCTCCAGCTGCTCAGTTCCACCTCTCACAGACACTGGCACTGAAGTTTCGTTGTGCATTGTAGACAACATGTACACATCTTTTCTATCGGTGAAGCGAAGGGCAAGCAACTCATCCTGGCGGAGCGCTGAAAGGTAGCCTCTACTGCGTCTACCTCTTGCCAGGGTTTGGGGGAAACCTCTACGATTCTTACGCACTGTGCCACAGGCTACGGTCTCAAAGCAAAATAGAGTTTTAAATAACTCTATGCTTGTGTAATAGTTGTCAACCCATAGCCTGTATCCCTTATTTAACAAGGGAAGGATTAGGTCCCATACTATCTTGCCACATGTACCCACAGAATCAAGGCATCCTGGTGGGTCAAGATGGCTATCCTTCCCCTGATAAATACGAAACGCCCATGTATATCCAGATTTTGATTCACACAATTTATAAAATTTTACACCGTATCGGGACCGTTTAGAAGGGATATACTGTTTAAAAAGTAATCTACCCTTAAATTTCATTAAGGACTCATCTATACAAATATTTTCTTCAGGGACATAATTTTGGGAGAATTTGTTCAATTAGGGGCCGAATTTTGTACAGCCTGTCAAACAATGGGTCGTTTCTTGGGGGGCACAGTGTGTTGTCGTTGAAGTGGAGAAAAACGCAGCAGCTGCTCATAGCGATCCCTCTTCATAACCCCAGGGAAAAGAGGGGTCGCCAGGATGGGGTGCTTGTACCAGTAGGACCTGATACTCGGCTTTTTGACAATGCCCAACTAGAGTTAGGGCACAAAATTTGCGCATTTCTGCGAGATCCGTGGGGTGCCACATATTACGCCGATTGTAATGTGACCCCGGATTTGCAGTCAGATATTGGTTGGCAAATAAATTGGTTTGCTCAACCAATAACTGAAATACTTCCTTTGACATAAACAAATCAAAATATTTTAGGGGCTCCCAAGCATCCACCATAAGCGTGATGCCAGGGGTCGCCGTAAATGGGGGAATATCTGGGGCGTTCAGGTTTGGGGGCACCCAGTCTCCATCTGGCATTGGGGTTGCTGAGCGTCCTCTTGTTGGTGGTGGGACACCATCACTAGAGGAGTCAGTCATAGCCTCAATGTCAGAGGCAGTGATAGTGTCACTGTCTTGCAGAGTGTCACTATCACTGCCTGCCAGAATGGCGTACGCCTCCTCGGCCGAGTAGCGACATGCCATTCTAGGGGGGACTACTCAATAATTAATAAAAAGGGGGGAAATTACTAAATTCCTACCTGCCTAACACCCTACTACCCACCCTCAAAAACCCACAAAAAATAAAATAAATGTACTGATCGCAGTTTAGGCTGCAGTGACCAGTACAGAAAGGGTTCATTTTTATTTTATTTTTTGTTTTTTTAATAAAAATAACCCCCCAAAAAAGTCAGCCTGATCAGAGAGCCCTCTGATCACAGTGATCACTGGTACAATACTGTACAGTAGCGATACTGTACAGTACAGTGATCACGGCAGCGGGGAAAGAGTTAAGGGAGATTTGGGTTGCTGCGGCTGACAAAGGGTCAAAAAAATTTAAAAAAAAATGTTGACCCTAAAAAAAAAAAATGAATAGTACAAATGTACTAAGATCCCTAAACAGGCTGATCACAGTGTTAAATGCTGTGACCAGCACTGGAAGGGTTAATTTTTCTTTTTTTTTTACTTTTTTTTTTTTTTTTTAACAATTCTCTCTCCACAGGACTCTCCAGCAAAGTGAGATCGAAGTGAGGAGAGGGGCAGAGACAATGTGTCAGCCAGTGATTTAAAATCATTGGCTGACACATTGTAACAGTGATCGCAGTGACTGGCTGTCACTGCGATCACAAACTGCAGATCACCACGGATTGGCCACAGGAGACCTGCCTGGGTTGCCAGGCAGGTCCCCCAACCGTGATCTGCAGTTTGGGAGGGATCGGAGACATGTGGGTGGGCTAAAACGCAGCGGCGTGCTATGCCGCCGTGAAGGCGTTTAAGCCCATAAACGCCGGGACGGCATAGCACGCTGTAACGGCGTGAATGGGTTAAAAGAAGAAAAACTACCACAACAAAAGGACATAGTCTTAAATTAGAGGGGCAAAGGTTTAAAAATAATATCAGGAAGTATTACTTTACTGAGAGGGTAGTGGATGCATGGACTAGCTTTCCAGCTGAAGGGGTAGAGATTAACACAGTAAAGGAGTTTAAGCATGCGTGAGATAGGCATAAAGCTATCCTAGATATAAGATAAGGCCAGGGACTAATGAAAGTATTTAGAAAATTGGGCAGACTAGATGGGCCGAATGGTTCTTATCTGCCGTCACATTCTGTGCTTAATGTAAGTAACAACACTTACCCTTTCCAAATGTAAAAAATGCAGGTTTCACTCAAACCCCCCCCCCCCCACCCCCAGAAAAGAAATATACACATAGTGCAACACAATTAAGTGGGCAAATGTAGAGAGTATAAGGGTGTACACATGCATTTTCACATAGATAGAGCCAATAGGTTGGCTCCTAACTTTGAATCTTCTGTACTTATTTGGCAGTACAACACCCTCCTCCTTACGTAAATAATCCCAGTGAATCATGGATGAAAAAAAGAAAATAAATAAATGGCACTAAAGAGCACTGCTCATCTTGTAAAGAGTCTCAAGGACCGGCTCATAGTATCTCTGAATATCAAAGTATCCTTGAATGTATTGCACACTTTAGAAGATATTTTATGGCAGGAAAGCTATATCTTGGCAACAGCTTCCTTTATACAATAATAGCACATGAAAAAGGCTGTGAAGCAACAGAACACTTTCTAATTAATTCAGGTAGATATCCAAAAGAACAAATAGATGTTAAAGTAGAAGCAATTAAACTTATTTTTAATAATAACTTCTGATTTGGGAACAGTTTTTATTTACAGATCTGGGGAACGACGATGGGGACTAGGTTTGCCCTCAGATATGCCAATCTGTTCATGTCCTTTTGGGAACAACTGTTTGTTTACCAGGAACATGACTGGGTGCATCACCTGGTGACCTATTGACGTTACGTAGATGATCTGTTTTTTTTTATATGAAATGTCACAGAAGAGATAATACAAAGCTTTTTAGATCATTTAAATTCTAATAATTGGGGAATTTTTCTAACTTGGAATTTTAGTCAGGAAACTTTCCTTTCAGAAAGTTAATGTTAACAGTTATATTTAACTATACAGTTGCCATTTCTCTCCTTGGCTTTTAAATGACCCTAAATCACAATTTCTTAGAGTGAGACTGTACAGATTTAGAAATTTTAACACCCAGGCCAAAAAATATTAAACAGGATTTACTTGAAAAGGTTATAATAAAAAATGAAAAAAAGCAGAAACTTTTAGTAGAAAAACACGCTTTATTTGCAGTTTTTTTTTTTTATTATTTATTGATATCTTGAACCAACATTGCAATGAGCCATTAAGTACATAATAAAATAGAGACAAGATAAATAATGGAGGCATAATTTCATACAATACAGCATCAGAGATAAATGGTTGGGGAAGGATTTTTGTGTATATATAATTAGTAATGTAAGCTGATGTGGGGTAAGAGAGTAAGATTGGCCATAGCATAGTGAGATGTGAATTATAAGCCTTTTATGTAGAAGTGGGTTGTCTCACTGGTAAGATACCACCTGCCAGGACACCTATATATGCTGGGCTGCAGGTTTGTTCTGCCATATTGAGTTTTAGTTGAAGTGAATATTAGTGATAATATTAATGGGAGGTAGTGTATGGGGCTAGTAAGAAAGTTGTGATACAATTATGTCTGGCACTCATTAACCTCTGAGCTCCAAGAGAGGAGGGAGGGGGTAACTCCAGTGACATCGGCAAGGGATGTAATGCTTTATCGTTAGTAAAGTGTTTTAGCATATACAGTCAGGTCCATAAATATTGGGACATCGACACAATCTAATCTTTTTGGCTCTATACACCAACACAATGGGTTTGAAATGAAACAAACAAGATGTGCTTTGACTGCAGACTTTCAGCTTTATTATGAGGGTATTTACATCCAAATCAGGTGAACGGTGTAGGAATTACAACAGTTTGTATATGTGCCTCCCACTTTTTAAGGGACCAAAAGTAATGGGACAGATTAACAGTCATCAAACTTTCAATTTTTAATACATGGTTGCAAATCCTTTGCAGTCAATTACAGCCTGAAGTCTGGAACGCATAGACATCACCGGACGCTGGGTTTCATCCCTTGTGATGCTCTGCCAGGCCTCTACTGCAACTGTCTTCAGTTCCTGCTTGTTCTTGGGGCATTTTCCCTTCAGTTTTGTCTTCATCAAGTGAAATGCATGCTCAATCGGATTCAGGTCAGGTGATTGACTTGGCCATTGCATAACATTCCACTTCTTTCCCTTAAAAACTCTTCAGTTGCTTTTGCAGTATGCTTCGGGTCATTGTCCATCTGCACTGTGAAGTGCCGTCCAATGAGTTCTGAAGCATTTGGCTGAATATGAGCAGATAATATTGCCCGAAACACTTCAGAATTCATCCTGCTGCTTTTGTCAGCAGTCACATCATCAATAAATACAAGAGAACCAGTTCCATTGGCAGCCATACATGCCCATGCCATGACACTACCACCACCATGCTTCACTGATGAGGTGGTATGCTTTGGATCATGAGCAGTTCCTTTCCTTCTCCATACTCTCCTCTTCCCATCACTCTGGTACGAGTTGATCTTGGTTTCATCTGTCCATAGGATGTTGTTCCAGAACTGTGAAGGCTTTTTTAGATGTTGTTTGGCAAACTCTAATCTGGCCTTCCTGTTTTTGAGGCTCACCAATGGTTTACATCTTCTGGTGAACCCTCTGTATTCACTCTGGTGAAGTCTTCTCTTGATTGTTGACTTTGACACACATACACCTACCTCCTGGAGAGTGTTCTTGATCTGGCCAACTGTTGTTGAAAGAATTATTCGGTCATCCACCACAGTTGTTTTCCGTGGTCTTCCTGGTCTTTTGGTGTTGCCAAGCTCACCGGTGCGTTCTTTCTTTTTAAGGATGTTCCAAACAGTTGATTTGGCCACACCTAATGTTTTTGCTATCTCTCTGATGTGTTTTTTTCAGCCTAATGATGGCTTGCTTCACTGATAGTGACAGCTCTTATCTTGAGAGGATCTCATATTGAGAGTTGACAGCAACAGATTCCAAATGCAGAAAGAAAAGAAGGGGAGCGGTCAAGGATAGGGGTTTAGTGTAACACCCTCATCCCATACCTAACCCACAAAAAAAAGCCACCTAGACTGGAAAAGTAGGGGATAACCCTAGAGAATACAGTAATAAGATTCCAAATGCAAATAGCACACTTGAAATGAACTCTGGACCTTTTATCTGCTCCTTGTAAATGGGATAATGAGGGAATAACACACACCTGGCCATGGAACAGCAGACAAGCCAATTGTCCCATTACTTTTGGTCCCTTGAAAAGTGGGAGGCACATATACAAACTGTTGTAATTCCTACACCGTTCACCTGATTTGGATGTAAATACCCTCAAATTAAAGCTGAAAGTCTGCAGTTAAAGCACGTCTTGTTCATTTAATGTCAAATCCATTGTGGTGGTGTATAGAGCCAAAAAGATTAGAATTGTGTCCATGTCCCAATATTTATGGACCTGACTGTACCTCTTCAGAAGAATATACTTCCATTACTGAAGATATAAAAAAAATCTTGACAAAATGGAAAGAACTGTAATCGAAACTAAAAAGAGAAAGTATTTGAGAGATAAAAATGACTATGCTAGTAACAAAGTAAGAACGTACTCAAAACAGTCATAACAATATAAATGATTTCCAATAATCAAGATATACAGGAAGGGAAGTATACAATAGGAATACATATAACTATGTAAACACATATAAAGATTCCCACTTCAGAAGACGTACCAACAGTAAAAGCTATAATTTTACTCCAAAAAAATCTTATGCAGAAGTATTGAAGAAACTGATTTATAAACCAAAAGAAAGATGTAATAATACTGAACAAAGCCGTATTTCTCCAGAAAGGGTGGTGAGGAGAAAGGAATATAAAACGAAAAAGAGAATCATATGGATTTACAAAACATGGTGTCCATTTTGATAGACGCAAATCAAACACCAATGAACGAACGAACAAGAAGAGCAGAGGATAGTGTCTTTCCCTACAATAGATTCTCACATTTAGATCAGTCACCACGACAGGAGGATTTTTGGGAACGTCAGGAAAGGGAAAGGTACAAAGGATCCCCATCCTTTCAGAGATCACCAGGCAAAAGGAGGAGATCCCTAGAGGCAGGGGAACTAGAGGAGGATTACCTATACAAAAGAGGAAAAAGGGACAGACAGTGAAACAAAATGGTATTTTCAACCTCACAAATAGAATACTATCTGTACCCCAATTGAAGTTACTTGAAAAGGGCCTAACATTTACTCTCACCAGAACACTAGACAAGTTTAACACTTATATAGATTTAAATAGGTTCAAAAGAAAACTATGTCTTAAGAAATTATTTAAGAAGAACGAGTCATTGGGACCTGAACCTAACGTTACAAATGACGAGTTTGTGCATACTGAACTTAAAGAAAAGTCCAAATTCTTTCCCAAATTTTGCATCTCAAATGAAATGACAACATTTGAAAAGATGGTTATGAAAGACATTAACCAAATTAAACCTATTAGGAAAAAATGAGTACAATTTAACCTTCCAAGAGAGAGAAACCCTGAAAGATTTAAAAAAAAGTTAACACACTGGTTTTAAAACCAGCTGATAAGAGAGGAGGCATTGTTCTTATTGAACAAACCGACTACATAGAATAATCCAATAGACTGCTAGATGATACTAAGACTTATATAGTTCTGAATAGAGACCCAACTAATTACATCAAAGCCAGTTATAGTAGATTAATAGACAAAGGTAAGTTAGGAGGCATCCTTAACAAGAAAGAATCAGAATTTTTAAATATTCATCATCCTAGAATTCCATTTTTTTATTACTTGCCTAAAATTCATAAGAACATCAATAAACCACCAGGACGCCCCATAATTTTAGACATATGGTCTATATCTAGTAGGCTTTCGCAATATATTGACCAATGCCTACAACCCATAGTACGGAAATGTTCAGGCTATTTGAAGGAAGCTATAAGCATCCTTCAAATTCTCAAAAATATTACAGTAGTACTGGTTAGTAACAGCCAACGTAAATTCTTTATATACTATAATACAACAAGAGGCTGTGAAGCAATTCGATTTTTTCTTGAAAATTACGGTACTTTCCCTCAATCCCAAATTGATTTAATCCTGGAAGGAATCAATTGGATCCTCCACAATAACTACTTTTGGTTCAATGAAAAATGTAATCTGCAGATTTGTGGGATGGCGAGGGCACCAGGTTTGCACCAAGTTATGCCAATTTATTCATGTCATACTGGGAGCATGTATTCATCTTTGGCGATCAGAGATGGGGTGCAAACCTGGTGTCCTACCATCGTTACATAGACGATATCTTCTTCATCTGGAAGGGTAATAGCAAATCCTTGGACCTTTTGTTTGCACATCTTGACAGCAATAACTGGGGTGTAAAACTTACTAAAAGCAGCAGTAAGAACTCAGTTGAATTTTTAGACCTTAACATTTATATCGACAACAATGCCATTAAGACAAGTAAATTTTTTAAAAAGGTGGATGTGAACAGCTACATCGAAGGCAGTAGCTGTCATTATTAACCTAGGCTTCTTAATGCACCGAAAGCTCAGCTTTTGAGAGTTAGAGGTAATTGTACCTATACTGATATTTTTCAGGAACAAGCGCAGAAAATCATTAATGATTTTTCTGATAAAGGTTACAACAAGCAATTACTGGATACCGCTTATCGTGAGACAGTACTCAAAGATAGAGATGCCCTCCTAAAATATAAAGATAAACCAGTGACCTCTAATGAAAGCGAAATAGCCTTTATTTGTGATTTTAATATTCAAAGTAAATTAGTAAAGTCACTAAAGTTTCAAACACTGGCCTATCCTTAAAAGCGATGAAACACTGAATGCTCTTTTACCAGACCAACCTAAAATTATATATCGAGGGGAATAAAATTTGCGAAATAATCTCACAAACAATCATGCTAACGGATGTAAAGATATTAGTAACCCATTTATCGAACCTAAAGGTTTCTACGGTTGTGGAATCTATGGGGCCTGTAAAAATACCAGTAGTAACAAAAGAGCAATTAGAGAGTTTCCAGATCCTAAAACCCCCCCAAAAAGCTATAAAATAAAAGATATAATTATTTGTCACACCAAGAAAGTAATTTACATGCTAACGTGTCCTAGTGGTCTGTTATATATTGGCCGCACTACGTGCCCTTTTCAAGTAAGGATACAAGAACACGTTCGGAATGTGAAAAACGGGTTTACAAAGCATAATGTATCTCTCTGTTTCAAAAATCTTCACAACAGCGACCCTAAACAAATACAATTTGTGGGTATCCAAAAAGTAGCCACAGACTGGAGGGGTGATGATTTGGTGAGAAAAATGGGGCAAACAGAAATGAAATGGATATTCCAATTAGATATCCTACATCCAAAAGGTCTGAACAACGACTTTGAACTCTGCCATTTTTTATGATATGCGGACAGTCTATTTTTAATAAGAATCCCCTTTTTTTTCCTTTTATTTTTAGTTAGGTATTGTTGTATGATAAATATATTTTTAAGTCATTTCTATGTATATATTTTAATTTCTGTTTGCCACATGCTTTTCACTTTAAATGATTTGGTGTGTTCTAGCATATATTTTTTTAACTTATATGTAAAACTTGAGAATAGCATTAGGCTATATATTTGTATACCTTGCTCAAATTCTGTTCTGAACGTTATTTTTATGAACTGATGCACTAACAAGAAAATTATTTTTTATTATCCAGCAAATATTGTGATTATAGTTTTCACTAATGTGCATACAATTCTAAATGTGCCATATTGATACTTCAATTTTTTCTGTTTCCATATATTACAAAACACCCACTGTTGGATGGAAATAAGTTTTGCCCGTTACATATATGGACTAAACTGGCAGTTGCCAGTACTCAATACGATGATCAGGACAAACCGGAAGTGATGTTGTGGCTACTCCGATACGTCACTTCCGCCTATATGAAAATTACCAACAGTTGTACCGGAAACCTTTTCCTTACATGGACGGAGGGAAGCATCTAATGAAACAGTCTGATTTTTAAACATACCCAGCCCAGCATAGAACTCAGAGCTCCATCAGCTGTTCCATGGCCATTTGAAACAGTCTGATTTTTAAACATACCCAGCCCAGCATAGAACTCAGAGCTCCATCAGCTGTTCCATGGCCATTTGAAACAGTCTGATTTTTAAACATACCCAGCCCAGCATAGAACTCAGAGCTCCATCAGCTGTTCCATGGCCATTTGAAACAGGTAGCCTTCTGGAAGACTCACATTTCATTCTATGTCTACATAACCTGTTAATTTTGTTGTATGTGTAATGTTTTTATATTTAGTGACTATTATTTAGTTTTATTATTTTAAATGTATACATTGTCATGTCTTTGTAACTATAGCCTGTGCTAATCATGCAAAGTATTTTATCACCTTTGTCTTTGTCCATTATGTTAAAAGTTAGTTTAACCAGCTCAGGCCCATATATCTTTCTTGTTCCTTGTTTAATGGTTTTATTTCCCTACTTAAATACCTCTGTCTTATCTCTGTAATTCTCAATCTTAGCTTTTGTTTTTCCTTAAATGACCTTAAATCAAATGTCCATCTATGTACCCCCCCCCCCAATCTCTTAGCCAATCTGACCCTAATATACATCTCTCTCCCACAGTCTGATTTTTAAACATACCCAGCCCAGCATAGAACTCAGAGCTCCATCAGCTGTTCCATGGTCATTTGAAACAGGTAGCCTTCTGGAGGACTCGGTTTCCTCCCACCCACCCCATGCTTAATTCCTCATTTATAGATAGTCTCCCACACAACTTTCAATCTCCTGAAATGACAGGTGCAAACACTGATCAGCACACCCTTCCAATCTCTTAACCCTATAGAACACATACCCTCTCTCCCTACAAATAGATATATCACACAACAATACTATATACTTTTTATTTAATTTTTGTTTTTCACGATTTCTGTTTCATTTTCAACTACACACCTCATACCACTAACATGAATCCAAATATTACCATACTGTTATTCTTAATAACCCTTTTCTCAATCCAATTTTGTTCACACCACTACCAGCATAAGCACACACCTCAAACTGGAACACAAATTATCATACACCATGGCATGCTCTGCTCCTGTAACCTATCTGCAGAGTGTTGTTGGAGAGTTCTAACAAATAGCCCTCCTACCCCCACCTCACAAAATTATAAAGTATCCCATTCACTATGTGCACAAACAAAAATTATGTCCAAATTCCTATTCCTTATCTTACTTGCCCTTGCAAATGATGTGGAGTCTAACCCAGGTCCCCCAGCTAATTCTAGTCCTAATCTCCCCACTAAAAAAGGCCTCTCTTTTGTGCACTGCAACATCCGTAGTTTACTCCCTAAACTGGATGCACTGCAAGCCTGGTGTTCCCATTACAAACCAAAAATCATTGTGCTCTCAGAATCTTGGTTAAGAACTAAAATACCAGACACCGCCATTGCAATACAGGGGTATTCATGTTTTAGAAATGACAGAGCAAAGAGAGGAGGAGGCATTGTTATTTATGTTGACAATTCCATAAAGTTTACCCCTTTACAAAACCTTAGTCCTCCTGCCACCTTTGATTTCCTTTCTGGCACAATTGACAGGGGCGGGCTGGGCCGGGGGGCAGGGAGGCAATTGCCCCCCAGGCCACCCGAAATTATTTTAGGACCGGCCGCGGCGGGCCGGCCCTTTAAATGCTGCAGCCGCCGAGCGCTCTGTTAAGAGCGCTCAGACGGCTGCAGCTGCTTTTCCCTCCCTCCCCTCCCCTGTAGGTGGCCGAGCTGCACTCCGGTCCGCGGTCCCGTCCGGAGTGATGGGAAGGTGCACACTGAGTGTGCACTTCCTGTCAGTCCGGCCGGGTACAGGAAACAGAAACTCCTGTTCCACGCGGAACAGGAGTTTCTGTGTCCTGTACCCGGCCGGACTGACAGGAAGGTGCACACTGAGCACCTTCCTATCACTCCGGCGGGGACCGCGGACTGGAGTGCAGCTCGGCCACCTACAGGGGAGGGGGTAAGAAGAAGGGGGGGGGAGAGAGTAAGAAGAGGGGAAGGGGGGGAGAGTAAAAAGAGGGGAAGGGGGGATAGTAAAAAGAGGGGAGGGGGGAGAGTAAAAAGAGGGGAGGGGGAGAGTAAGAAGAGGGGAGGGGGGAGAGTAAGAAGAAGGGAGGGGGAGAGTAAAAAGAGGGGAGGGGGGAGAGTAAAAAGAGGGGAGGGGGAGAGTAAGAAGAGGGGAGGGGGGAGAGTAAGAAGAGGGGAGGGGGGAGAGTAAGAAGAGGGGAGGGGGGAGTAAGAAGAGGGGAGGGGGGAGAGTAAGAAGAGGGGAGGGGGGAGAGTAAGAAGAGGGGAGGGGGAGAGTAAGAAGAGGGGAGGGGGGGAGTAAGAAGAGGGGAGGGGGGGAGTAAGAAAAGGGGGGGAGAGTAAGAAGAGGGGAGGGGGGAGAGTAAGAAGAGGGGAGGGGGAAGAGTAAGAAGAGGTTGGGGGGAGAGTAAGAAGAGGGGAGGGGGGAGAGTAAGACGAGGGGAGGGGGAGAGAAAGAAGAGGGGAGGGGGGAGAGTAAGGAAAGGGGGAGAGTAAGGAAAGGGGGGAGAGTAAGAAGAGGGGGGAGAGTAAGAAGAGGGGAGGGGGAGAGTAAGAAGAGGTTAGGGGGGAGAGTAAGAAGAGGGGAGGGGGGAGAGTAAGAAGAGGGGAGGGGAGAGTAAGAAGAGGGGAGGGGGGAGAGTAAGAAGAAGGTGGGAGTAAGAAGAGGGGAGGGGGGAGAGTAAGAAGAAGGGGGGAGTAAAAAGAGGGGGAGTAAGAACAAGAGTGGGGAGTAATTAGAAGAAGGGGTAAGAAGAAGAGGGGGTAAGAAGAAGAAGGGGGAGTAAGAAGAAGAGGGGGGAGTAAGAAGAAGAGGGGGGAGTAAGAAGAAGAGGGGGAAGTAAGAAGAAGAAGGGGGTAAGAAGAAGGGGGTAAGAAGAAGAAGGGGGTAAGAAGAAGAATGGGGTAAGAAGAAGAAGGAAGGGGTAAGATGAAGAAGGAGGGGGTAAGAAGAAGAATAGGGGGTAATAAGAAGTAGGAGGGTTAAGAAGAAGAAGGGGGGTAAGAAGAAGGGGGGAGTAATAAGAAGAAGGGGGTAAGAAGAACAAGGGGGGGAGTAAGAAGAACACAGGGAGGAGGGGGGGTAAGAAGAACACAGGGGGGGTGAGAACACACAGAGGGAGGAGTGAGAAGAACACAGGGAGGGTGGAGGGGGGATGAGAAGAGCACAGGGAGGGTGGGTGAGTGTGAGAAGAGACCGCTAGGGGAGGGTGGGGGAGAGGAAAGACCACTAAGGGGCAGGGGAGAGCTCTAAGGGACAGAAGGGATAGCTCTATAGGACAGGGGGCAAGACATGGAGCTCTTTAACACTACGCGCACACACACACACACACACACAATGCATCCCTATACATACACAGAAACACACAATGCACCCCTATACATACACAGAAACACACAATGCACCCCTATACATACACAGAAACACACAATGCATCCCTATACATACACAGAAACACACAATGCATCCCTATACATACACATAAACTGAACATGCTTCCCTTACACACAGAGAAACACACAATGCATCCATTACACACACACACACAATGCAACCCTTACACACAAAGACAATGCATAATTTGCACACATACACAGAAACATACAATGCAAACCCTTACACACACATGCAAACACACACACTGTTTTTCTTACATACACACAGAAACACAATGCATCTCTTACACTCAATGCACACACATACAGACACACACCTTGCATCCCTTATGCATACAAACACAGATTCCCACAATGCATCCCTCACACACAACCATAAACACATAATACATCCCTTATACACAAATACACACTGCTTCCACTACACACAAACACACTGCATCACCTGCACAAACTGGTATCCCTATACACTACATACCATAAGCACACATATTAGATAACACATAAGTGGGTGGAACATATAAGTGGACTTATGAGTGGGCCTTATGGGCATACTCACCGTCAGGCACTGGGGCCCAGACCTTGAGCTGTGTAAGAGGCCCCCAAAAAATGGAGCTGCTTCCAATTCTCCCAGAACGTTGAATTTTGTGACCACAGTTGCAAACAGCCTCCAGAGGTCCTGTTCTACACCAGACCAGTGGAGCCAAACTGCAGCCCATCATCATCCTCATCTAATTGTAAGTAGGCAATCTAGTATATTATTAGTGACACTAATCTATAATTTACCTCACATTAAAGGGACACTATAGCTTAATGAAGTGGTTCTGGTGTCTATAGCTGGTCCCTGCAGGCTTTTTAATGTAAACACACACTGTGTGCAGCACTGGCGTTAGTTCATATGGCAGATCATATGGGTGGGGCATTGTGATGTCACATGGGGGGGGGGGGGCGGCAAATTTATATTTTGTCTAGGGCGGCAAAAATCCTTGCACCGGCTCTGATCCTGGGCAGGTGCACCAGTCTACTGGTGACCCACAGGAGGGGAGTGCACTGATTGCACTGCACTCTCCTCCTGCCCAGACCCGTCTTGACCGCAGTGCAAGTGCCCTCTGCCCCTAATTTACAGTGGCTCACACTCACAACAAGCAGTGCCTGGAGCCCTTTGCAGAGACGGAAACAAAGAGGTTCTGCGGCAGCTGGCCGTCCTGCAAGCATTACATTAAACAGCTGTTCCCCATGCAGCCACAGGTGGCGTTGTGCTGGGAGACTGTGATTACTCTTCACTTCCTCCCAGCCTACAGAGCAGCGCATGGGGGAGGGAGGAGGAGGCATGATTTAATCTTGAATAAATCCTCTAAGCAAACCTTTATAAATTTGGGGGGATCAGCTCTGTTTCCACAGTTTATTGGTGTTTACTCTCATCTCTGTATTAATATTGAGGGATGTCTAAGTAGTAACATCAGTGTGTGTCAGCAGGGCCAGCCGTTGGGGTGGGCAAGCTGTGCGGTCACGCAGGGTGCCATGACAACAGAGGCGCCCGGCGGCCAACACAGCTCACAAGTTGGGTACACCAGCATATTTAATTTAAAAGATTCGCTGGTGGTCCACTGGTGCGCACCAGCAGTAGGTGCAGTCAGCATATCCTCTCCCTCGTGGTTCCGGCGCTCAGTTAGTGAGTCAGAGCACAGGCTCAGAGATTCTCAGCCTGTGCTCTGACAACATTGAAAGTCAGAGCCGTGAAGGAGCGGGTATGGCAAAGAGCTACTGATTAGCATAACATCAATATCCGTTATAAAACCAGAAAAAGGTGGGCATGGATGGTGAACTGATTTGGTGGCGCAATGGGCCACTTGACTGGTTTTGCCCCCCAGGCCTAAGGCTGCCAGCCCTCCCCTGACAATTGAGATCCCGTGCAGTAATTCAATCATTGTTGCAGGAATCTACCGCCCACCTAGTTCCCCTGTGCATACTCTTTCTGACATAGCCCATCTCCTTAGTGAAACCATTGCTCAAAACCCTAAAAGTGAACTGTTGGTCTTTGGAGATTTTAATATTGATTGGCTGAATCCTAAAAATAATAGTTCTTGCACGCTTTTTAAGACTTTGCAGCTAACGCAATTAATCTCCTCCCCAACTTGCATAAACATTAAAAGCCTTAACCATACCCTGCTAGATTGGATTCTCTCCACTTCTCCTGATAGAATCCAGGAGGCCGGTGTTCTCCCAAACACTTTCAGTGATCACTGTTTAGTGTACTGTGTGCGCAAAATAAAGGCTATTAAATCCTCTCCCAAGGTTAAAATAACCAGGTCCTTCAAAAAATTTAATATTGAATCCTTTCTAAAGGACATCAAGAACCTCCCATGGCACAGATTAAACATTATCCCGGATCTAGACTGTGCTGTTGAATTCTTTCAGTCTGAACTCCTACAAATTTGGAATCTGCATGCCCCGCTGCGTAAGGTGAGGGTAAAAGGAGCACATATGAACTGGATCACAGCTGACCTCATCCAAATGTACCAGTTTCGGGATTCTTTGTGGTCAAAGTTTAAGCGTACTGGCTCTATGAATGATCACTGTGCGTATAGACAATGGTGAAATATATGCACAAAACAAACAAAATTGGCCAAGGCCCAATATTTCTATGACAATCTGAACAATAACATCTCAAACCCTAGAAACTTTTGGAAAGTCATAAATAAACTACAAACTCCCCCAATCCACTCCCAACCCTCCACTGTCAAAGTGGATAACCAAACCCTGCAACTTCCCTTAGATGTAGCAAATGCCTTTAACAATTATTTTGTCGGATGCTCTACTGCCCTGATTGCCAAGCTAATAAATGGCACACATCCTGAAACTACAAATGTGGATCAGGTCTCACTAAACTTGCAAACGCCCAATATAGACAAGTTCACTTTTAGACCTGTACCTGTTAGTGTCATTGAAAAACATCTTAATAATCTAAAAATGAAAAACCAGTCCGGACCTGACCAAATCCCAGCAATGCTGTTGAAGCTCAGTGCGCCGGCAATTGCTAAACCCGTCGCAACTCTAATTAATGAATCCTTGGTGTCTGGATACTTACCCAAACTTTGGAAGACTGCAAGAGTAGTGCCTATCCATAAAAGTGGTGACACTACCTTGGTTTCTAACTATCGCCCTATATCATTGCTCCCGGTATTGTCAAAAATCTTAGAAAAATGTGTCCATACGCAACTATGTGAGTATTACCAACAATCAAACTATCTGACCCCTGATCAATCGGGCTTTCGCCAGAATCACTCCACTACAACTGCCCTCTTAAAAGTTTGCAATGACATCCAAACTGGCATGGAACAAGGAGACCTAACTGGAGCTATTTTCCTTGATTTTGCTAAGGCCTTTGACACAGTAGACCACGACATTCTACTGCACAAACTCAAAAACTCAGGTATTGGTGATCATTCACTAAACTGGTTTCGATCGTATGTATCGGAACGCTCACAATGTGTCAATTTCTGACAGCGACTCCCTCCCTCTCCCAGTCACGTGTGGTGTTCCCCAAGGTTCCATTCTCGGCCCCCTACTATTTTCATTATTTATAAATGATCTGCCTAATGTCTGCAAATCCTCAAATGTACACATGTACGCAGATGACACAGTAATCTATGCGAGCAGTTCCGATCTACCGCAGCTTGAGGCTGAGCTCCAAGACCAGTTTACAGAGGTAGAAAAGTGGATCGCAAAAAACAAACTGTTCCTGAACACTGACAAAACTGTCACAATGATCTTTGGAACAGTACCTAAATTACACAATTCTCACCTATCCATCAAAACAATTTCAAATGGCACACTGACCGCAGTCCACTCTTTCAAATACTTGGGTATGATGTTAGACCCCAATCTATCTTTTGGCCTGCACATAGAAAACCTTGCATCTAAACTGTATCCAAAACTAGGTGCCCTGTACAGAAACAAATCCTGTCTAAGCCCTTCAGTAAAGGAAAAGATTGTACAGCAAATGCTGATGCCAATCATTGATTATGGGGATGTAGTATATGCATCTGCATCGCAATCCCACATTAATAAACTCAACACATTGTATAACTCGTTCTGCCGATTTGTGCTACAATGTAATTACAGGACCCACCATTGTGACATGCTAAAATAACTAAACTGGCTGTCGCTGGAATCCAGACGCACCCTTCATCTTTCCAGCCTTGTGTTTAAGAGCTTTTCTGGAAAACTCCCACCCTACCTGAACGCAATGCTTTCCCCGGCTGTTCCCACTTCCTACAACCTCCGATCCAGTACCAACACTTTACTTAGTCTACCTCAATATAAAAAGAAAGCAGCCCGATCCTCCTTCTCCTACAGAGCACCGCATTTGTGGAACGACCTCCCGCACAAATTAAAATCTTCCCTAAGCTTAAAGTCCTTTAAGAGATCCTTCTCTACACACCTCAAAACAGAATGTACCTGTCATGGTTGATTATATATTTCCTACCTGTTCTATGTTAAATGTTGTATATATTGTATATTTTGTATTTTATTGTACACTAACTGTAACAATGCAATGATTTGTGGACCCAGGACATACTTGAAAACGAGAGAAATCTCAATGTATCTTTCCTGGTAAAATATTTTATAAATAAATAAATAAATAAATAAGATGGTGAGAACCAATCAGAACGGGACTTCCGGGTATTAATACAGGAAGAGAACGAACAGCAGGAATCCGATTAAAAAGGCTTTTGTGATAAGGTGAAACGCTTTTTGTTTATAAATAAATTGTTTTTATTTTCTACTGAGTTCTATGAGCTGCAGCATCTTTTCCTGCTTTACAAGAAGAGCTGTGCCCTCTTAAAGGCACACTGCTAATTATACTGAGAGCCCAGTTACCTTTGGCTCTCAATCAGGTGAGCAAGTATTTGCACCATTCTTAATTGTGACATACATTTAATAAGGATAACGCACCAGGACTTTGTTCCACTTTCTTTTCTCCTTTCTGAGTACCTGGACGTCAATATAGAAGAAGTTTGGTATTTTCTTTAAAATACCCCTGCGTTTGTGACTTGAGCCTATCCTCCCCAGGCTCTAAGCCATGTGAGTTTGTTGCATTTGTTTTTTTCCACCACTTATAAGATTTAGACATACTACACCATATTGTTCCCATTTATCTCTTACTCCAGATATCTGTTATACCAATATTTGTATCCCTTATTTTAAGGAAAAGTTATCTCTAAATAGCGCTCCACTGTTTTCTTTTTTATGTGACAGTTTTCTCTCACTCTAATCACTCCATACTCTTGCATGTATCTGTGTTGATTTCAGAGGTACCGACACGTTTGTGGTGCTGCTTTTCATAATTGGGTTCTGTATTCTATTATTTTTAAGCGCCTTATATTTCACAGTCCAACTTGTATTTATTTAGGAGATAAGCCCGTGCAAACTTTTACATTTTATTTTTTTTGACACAAAGTCTCTACCCGCTATACATACCCGCTATACATATTTATGGGTCTTTGAATGTTTGTTTTTTTTATTTGGAGAAATAAACATTTTCTTTTTAAAAAATGCCAGATGTCTCATAATTTGTTTCAACCTCACTGATATTGTAATATAACTTGATGAATTTATAAGTGAATCAACACAGTTAAGGAGGATACTATATTTAAAAGAAGAAAAACTACCACAACAAGAGGACATACTCTTAAATTAGAGGGGCAAAGGTTTAAAGAAATATTAATTTACTGAGAGGGTAGTGGATGCATGGAATAACCTTCCAGCTGAAGTGGTAGATGTTAACACCGTAAAGGAGTTTAAGCATGCGTGGGATAGGCATAAGGCTATCCTAACTATAAGATAAGGCCAGGGACTAATAAAAGTATTTAGAAAATTGGGCAGACTAGATGGTTCTTATCTTCCGTCACATTCTATGTTTCTATGTTGATACAGAGATACTCTATGATGCTTTTGACATGCACGATTGAAACGGAAGGGACATTACGCAATTTGCTAAAACCTCACTTCTGGCAGACGCCGGACTTTTAAATTACACATTGTGACGCTAATACTTTGCCAGCAATAAATCTGATTGCCAGAAATGAAGGGGCGTGACAGCATTCTGGATCGAGAGACACCTTTTAAAAAAAGTTATGCAAACAGGGGAAAGCAACCTTCAGCATTTCAGATGTTGTACACTGCACTTCTTTTTAACATATTTATAAATTATCTTAAAAATGGGCATTAAAAGCCATGTTTCGGTGTTTGCAGATGACACAAAACTCTGTAAAGTAATACAATGTGAGCAGGATATTGCTTTGCTGTAGAGGGATTTGGATAGATTGGGGGATTGGGCACTAAAATGACAGATGACATTTAATGTAGAGAAATGCAAAGTTATGCACTTCGGGGTCAAGAATGCACAAGCAACTTACACCTTAAATGGTTGTGAGTTAGGGATAACCACACACGAGAAGGATTTGGGAATTGTTATAGACAACAAATTAGGTAGCAATATGCAATGTCAATCTGCAGTTGCTAAGGCCAGTAAGGTTTTGTCATGTATAAATAGGGGCATAAATTCTCAGTATGAAAATATATTTTGCCTCTTTATAAATCGCTGGTAAGACCACACCTTGAATATGCTGTGCAATTTTGGGCACCTGTTTTAAAGAAGGATATCATGGCACTAGATATAGTGCAGAGACAAACTACAAAATTGATAAAAGGAATGGAGCATTTTAGTTACGAAGAAAGGTTAAAAAATTGTAATCTCTTTAGTTTGGAAAAACGGCACCTCAGAGGGGATATGATAACATTATAGAAATATATTCGGGGCCAGTACAAACCATTATCTGGAAATCTATTCATAAACAGGGCTATACGTAGGACACAAGGTCACACATGTAGGCTGGAAGAAAGGAGATTTCATCTAATGCAAAGAATGTTTTTTTCACAGTAAGAGTAATAAGGATATGGAATTCATATACAGATCATACAGATGTTTAAACTGCAATTGGATAAATACTTGCAAAAACATAACATACAGTGATATCATTTCTAATTAGTGGGGTAATAGCTGCTTGATTGAAGGAGACATCTGACTGCTATTTTGGGGTCAAGAAGGAATATTTTCCTAGTTTGTTGCAAAATTGGAAGCGCTACAGACTAGGTTTTTCGCCTTCTTTTGGATCAACAGAAAAACATATGTGAGGAAGGCTGAACTTGATGGACGCAAGTCTCTTTTCAGCTATGTAACTATATATCCAACAATGCTACCAGCATTATAGCTGCAAGAGCTTTGTGGGAGATGTAAGTTACAACATGAATTGCCGAAGGTTGTCTACACCAACCTAAGTCAATATAGAAGTACTATCCCTTGTATATCTGGCTGAACCCATACAGGCAAGGGTAAAACAGAATAGAAATTGAAGACAGGTACCCTCTTCAGGAGGGGTACAGCAATCACAATAATTCTTTCACTTTTTAATTGGCCGTGTCATTGAGGTACATTCCATATAAGTAAATATCGATTTTTCCTTCATCTCTTGGTTTACCCTTGCACTATGGGGCAGCACTCTTAAAGCCCCCCTTGGTTGAAAGAATGGTGTGCCTATTATAACCATTTGAATGTCTGAAACCAGCTCAGAGCACGTTTTTTTGAGATGTTCACTTGAACATCAGGAACTGGAAAGTATACTAGCTCAGGGTTACATAAGCTGTGCTTATGACCAACAAGGATTTGAAGATGGCTGCAATCAACTAACATTTTCTGATACATCTAACTATATTTATATGAAATTAATGCTTTGGTCTCCATAGATTGATAAAAAAAAAAAATAGCACCTGATCCTATTAGACCCATACTCTCCTTCTGAGTGAGGTGGAGGAGGGCAGAGAACAGGAAGCACGACTGGCACTTGTTAAAACACTTGGCAACACTTGGCAAGTGTTAAAGTGTTTCAAAAGATAAGAAGGCTTTAGAGGACTCTGGGAATGGAGTATTCTTCTATATAATTAAAAATAAAAAGTATATATATTTTTATTAGAATGTTCCTAGTAAAAGGAACACCACAGCATTAGGTATACAAATTTACATCCATGTCTCTAGCTAGTTGCAGCTCCCATGTGTGCACTGCAATATAACAATAATTTACTCACCTTTAATCCAGTCCACTTCTTCGCATTGCCTCGCGTGACCTAATCCTGGATGTGTACCTCCAAGATGACCCTCCTCGTAGAGGGTGTTTTGTCATACAGAATCATTTAATGCAATGATTCTCTATGACAAACTCTGATAGCACTGTGCATGTGCGCATGACATCATGATATGCCTAGGTATAAGAGATGAGAACCAACAGTCGAGTTGAGACTTCTCTTGAAGCTGTGCTTCCAAGCCTTGTAAATATTAAAATAAAACATTTTGGGGGAAAAAACAAGAGAGACTCTACTGTAGGCACTATAACTGCTTCAGTAAGATGAAGTGGTTATAGTGAGTACAGTGTTCCTTTAATTCTAACAATATCCCAGACATTCGCTCCACCGGAAAGGGTGGATGGGAAATAGAACAACCTAAATAAGATTGTAGCAAAACCAGAAATGGGGAAAACCTTTATTAAAACTAAAAGTTGAACCACTATATCCACCAAAGGGTGCTTAAATAGAATAAAATAGTGTCTTTACCTGGCATATAAACACTGTTTTATCCTATTTAATGACCCTTTGGTGGATATAGTGGTTCGACTTTTAGTTTTTTTTTTTTATTATATTTTTTATTGTAGTGTAAATATAATTATACAGAGATATAAAGCATATTGAGCTACATTTTTGAAGTGCATGCATGAATAATGGCAGACTCGTTTAGAACGTTTGTGCTTATACATTTACATAGAAGATCTCGTCTGGCTGAGCTTGGTGAAGGCTACCTTGCACTTATTAGTATATATCAGCTTCAACTGGTGATCTACAATCATTGCTTGCTGGGGGGTATTGGATTCTCGAGAGAGTGCTGATAGTTGCAGTGATAAACAGCTTAGTATTTAACAATTCCCGTCAGTGCTCAGCTGCAGGAACGTAATTAAGAAACACATTTAAAAGAAAAAAACTTTAACAATAATACTATGGCTTAATGGGTAGCTGTGCGGGTGTGTGTCACGGCTTCCAATAGGGGTAAGGCCACGTCAACTAGCTTAATTCAGCCGGGAGCATAAAAGTAAAATAAAATTAATAAAGCAGAAATCAAACCTGACAAAGTTTAGTAGCTAAATTCTAAATTGCTGTTATAGACTAAACAACAGGATAAAGTCCTAGGTTTTCAGCGACCATTCGCTTTTGCGCCTTGCAATGTTCAGGTGCCTGAAGACATCTGCGTCCGCGCCACCCGATTCGGCTTGGGATAGAAGGGCTGGATGTTATCAACGTCCCATGCTGGAGCGGAGGCCGATCTCTGGGTGAGGTCTGGTGCTGGTAAGTCCAGTTCTCTGAATATGCGTCCAGCTTCCGAAAGGTGTGTTAACTGCATTCTCTTCTCCGCGTGCAATATGGTCAGTTTGCGACCCGTTCCCCAGCGGTACCTGACATCCTTCTCCCTTAACAGCTTAGTCACTGGTTGTAGTGAGTGCCTCCAGGTCATTGTGGACCTTGAAAGGTCTGTGAAGAAGGCCAGGTCCGAGCCTTCAAAATGGTAAGTGGATGCAGTTCTTGTCGTGGCTGAGATAAGATGCTTGCATTAGAGCGATTGAAAACACAGCAGTAAATCCCTTGGAACCCCAGCTGGAACTTTAGGTGATTTCGGTACTGGTAGTCCAGGTGTATGGTCTTGGCTTTAGCCGATGGAAGCATAGAGCTCCACATTCTGTGGAGGTAATGAGGTACTTCGTCCTCCCCAATGTGCTTGGGGATGCCACGGACCTGCATGTTACGTTGCCGCCTAGCATCCTCCAGCACAGCAAGCCTTCCTTCCATAGCATGGTTGGTTTGCTTCAGATTTTCCATCTCAGCTTGCAGAGCCCCTTCTTTGCTTGTCATGGCAGCATCAGCCTCCTCTAGCGCCCGCAAGCGCGCTGTTATGCCTCCCATATCTTCTTGCACCAGAGCTATATCGGCTGAGAAGTAGGCCTTCAACTCTGCCATCATGTTTTGAATATCTGCTTTACTGGCGGGAGCGTGGTCTGGTTGGGCAGCTTTGCTCGCCCTCACAGGCTTCGGATCGTATTCACGGAGGGGTGAACTTTTACTGAGCTCCCCTCGATCAGCATAGTAGCTGGAATCGTCGTGATCACTGTCTTCCGAGGCGAGGTCCGAGTCTGCCCGTGCGGGTGCCATCTTAGCAGGCCTCTGCGAAGTTGTAACGCGGAGCAGGGTTACCGATATCTTGAGAGGTGGGAGTCGCTTCAATCCTGCGGATTTTGGATTTCTTCCCCATAGTGGTAATATAGTTTGCAAGGGGGTCAGAGGCAAATAGTAGCAATTAGGCTGCAAAAAATCAAATCTTTCTTGGGAGCTCCTGACATGTGCGACTGCTTCGTTCAGTGGCTGGCTCCGCCCCTCCTCGACTTTTAGTTTTAATAAAGGTTTTTCCCATTTCTGGTTTTGCTACAATCCTACTTAGGTTGTACTCTTTCCCATTCACCCTCTCCGGTGGAGCGAATGTCTGGGATATTGTTTCTTTACTCTCTATTTCCAGTTATTAGGGTTACCCCCTTAAGTATGAGTACAGCCTGGTGACCTCACTTTTTTTACTGGGGATAAGGTTATGTGATTACCCTAGCCTATTCTGCCTTTGGCTGGCGGAGTGTCACGTGATCTATCCCGCGGTTAATTCTTTCAGCCGTTACTTCCTTTAATTGTACCCTGCCCCTTTTTAATTTTAAGAAAGAACAGAGAGAAATAACTGGGCTGCGTTCCATTTATATGGAACTTTCTATATTTTCACAAAGCCTGACCACTTTCTTTCACATATGTCTCATATTTAGGGATACAATATCCTTGGGGTCCTGCAAATGTGGTTCAGTCTTTCTTTATGTTGCGTTAATTTCCTTTTGTCACTTGATTTTTTTTTACTACTGTTGTATGCGAAGATTCATAGTGCTTTGATTGTTATTTGTTTTCCCCTGTCAAATCTAAAAAATTTGCAAACTGCGTAAAAATTATAATAAAACATTATGACAGTATCCTTTTAAAACATAATGCTAGTTTGAAAACTGAAAAAGTAAACAAATTACCTGCCTGGAGACCTTAATTACCCTGTAAACATATTAGAATATATAATATTAAGACTTGAAGCATACTTATTTTTAGCATATAGTCTTAAGTTTATAAATCAGGCTTTATTCACTAAACAGTGAATCACAGTGAATGGACAAAACTAATTCCATCATTTAGGTCAAAATGAAAGGAGTTGGAAACACTACTATCTATATCTAATACTAAATTATTATTATTGGTATTTACATAGTGCCAGCTTATTCCGCAGTGCTTTACAATAAAAGGGGAATTTACCAAATGAGACAATAACAAAATGTAACAGGAACAATAGGTAGTTGAGGACTCTGCTTAAATGAGCTTACAGTCTAGAGCAGGTGGGGTATAAAAACACAATAGGAAGGGTATTGAGAGAGACAGCAAATAGACATGGTGGGAAAGTACCAGAACTGGAAGTGAGAGTGGAGTGTGGTCCTTTAGGAGAGAGCAAGAGGAAGGATTGAGAGATACAAGTTACTCTTGGAGGCCATAATCAATCCTGAAAAGATGGGTTTTGAAAGACTTCTTAAAGGATTGAAGACTATAGAGTCTGGCAGGGGTAGGTAGGCTGTTCCAAAGGAAAGGAGCCACCCGTGAGAAGTCGTGTAGGTGTCAATTTGCAGTAAGGGTGCGAGCAGCAGACAGGAGAAGGTCACCAGTAGAGCGAAGAGACCGAGAGGGGGCATACCTATGAATCAGTGAAGAAATTAAAGAGGGGCTAGAGTTGGTTAGAGCTTTATAGGTAAGGGTTAGTGTTTTAAATTGACACCTGTAGGGTACAGGAAGTCAGTGTAAGGATCGACAGAGGGGTGAGTTGTGAGAGGAGCGATAGGAGAGAAAGCTCCGCCTGGCAGAAGCATTCATCACAGATTGTAGGGAGGGCAGTACGGTTCTGGGGAGACCAGTTAGGAGAGAATTACAGTAATCCATGCAAGAGATTACTAGAGCATGAACAAGCTCCTTGGTAGCATCTTGCGTAAGAAAGGGGTGTATACGGGCAATGTTTTTAAGCTGGAATCGACAGGTTTTAGCAACAGACTGGACATGAGGTGGGAAGGTGAGGCCAGGATCAAAATTACACCAAGACAGCCAGCTTGGAAAGATGAGGTGAGGCAGGTACAGTCAACCTGCAGGGAGAGTGAAGGATCAGTGTTATGAGGAGGAAAAATAAGAAACTCAGTTTTAGAGAGATTCAGTTTCAGTAAGCGTGAGGACATCCAATCAGAGATACAAGAAAGGCAATTGGTGAAACGTTGTAGGACAGCAGGGGAGAGGTCAGGGGAAGAGAGGTATATCTGGGTGTTGCAGGTGGTAGTGGAATCAAAATAAATGAATGAGTTTGCTAAGAGAGGTAGTATAGAGAGAGAACAAAAGAGGACCAAGAACTAAACCTTGAGGGACTTGAAGAGGAGAGACGGTGTTATTGGAAAAAGACACTGAAGGAGCGTTGGGAGAGATAGGAGGGTAACCATGAGAGGGCTGTGTCACCGAGACCAAGAGATTGAAGAGTTAGGAGAAGGAGGCCATGATCAACAGTGTCAACGGCAGCAGAGAGGTCAAGAAGAATTTGTATGGAGTAGTGGCCTTTGGATTAAGCTGGAATTAGATCGTTTGTAACTCTAGTCAGAGCATTCACTCAAGAGTGGAGGGGGCGGAATCCAGACTGAAGAGGGTCAAGGAGAGAGTTGGAATTGAGGAAACAAGTCAGACGGGTAAAAACAAGTCTTTCCAAAAGCTTTGAGGAGAAAGGGAGCAGGGATATGGGATGATAGGTTGAAGGGGATGTAGGGTCAAGAGATGGCTTTTTGAGGACAGGTACAACAGTAGCATGTTTAAGGGGAGCTGGGACAACAACAGAAGAAAGAGCGCAGTTGAAGATGTGCGTTAACGACTGCACCAGACAAGGGGCGAGAGATCTGATGAGGTGGGATGGGATGGGATCAAACGGACACTTGGTGGGACAAGAGGAAAGGAGAAGCACAGCCACCTCCTGTTCAGTAGCTGGAGAGAAGTCTTGGAGGGTAGGGATGGTATGGTTCAAGTGAGATTGAGATAGAGAGGGGAGAAAGGGGAATAATTAATTCCTTAATAAATGGAGTAAGGTCCCTTTAATTATGTCCTCCAAATTAAGGGCCTAACCCTGTATATAACACAATAAGACAAATGTTCCCTCTGGAAACCAAAGTATTTGGAGTGACACTAATGAATAGTGCTAAACCATATTAGAGTGAAATAACATCCCAATAAACGTAAATGTTCAGAATCAAGTGTGGTTAAATACTATATTAGACTATACCTACGCATTCTAATGCTAAAATATTGTGGATTACCTTTAATGTATTGCTTGGAAAACCATGCGTGGTATGTCTACTAATCGAAAAATGTAAAAAGGAGAGGGGGGTATCATGCAGTGGAGAAATACTATTGAAAAGGGACGAATAAGGTCCTCAGAGATACTTCTGATGGCTTAGGACAGGCCTGTCCAACCTGCGGCACCCCAGATGTTGATGAACTACAACTCCCATGATTCTTTCAATGAAACAGATAGCCAGGGAATCATGGGAGTTGTAGTTCAGCAACATCTGGGGGGCCGCAGGCTGGACAGCCCTGGCTTAGGAGATATATATATATATATATATATATATATATATATATATATATATAAAATACAGTAACAGTGTATAGCTCTATAAGAATACTCAAAATAACTTAAAGGAACACTATAGTCACCTAAATTACTTTAGATAAATAAAGCAGTTTTAGTGTATAGATCATTCCCCTGCAATTTCACTGCTCAATTCTCTGCCATTTAGGAGTTAAATCACTTTATTTCTGTTTATGCAGCCCTAGCCACACCTCCCCTGGCTATGATTGACAGAGCCTGCATTGAAAAAAAAACTGGTTTCACTTTCAGATAGATGTAATTTACCTTAAATAATTGTATCTCAATCTCTAAATTAAACTTTAATCACATACAGGAGGCGGGATCTTGCAGGGTCTAGCAAGCTATTAACATAGCAGGGGATAAGAAAATCTTAATTAAACAGAACTTGCAATAAAGAGAGCCTAAATAGGGCTCTCTTTACAGGAAGTGTTTATGGAAGGCTGTGCAAGTCACATGCAGGTGTGACTAGGGTTCATAAACAAAGGAATTTAACTCCTAAATGGCAGAGGCATGTTATACACCAAAACTGCTTCATTAAGCTAAAGTTGTTCAGGTGACTATAGTGTACCTTTAATCCTTCTAAATGAATAGAGAAAGAGGGAAAATAAGCAAGACAAAACAGGTGTACATCCACCTCTAGTAGACAATATGTATTAACTCAACAGGCTAGTGAGTCTAAGACCTGTGTAGAGATCATAGGGGTTAAATACAGATCTGCTAACAATTCAGTTTAGATTGATTCTGAAAAATATTGCAATAAGTACCAGATTAGCCTCTAACTATCATTAGAAGGTCAAATGATACTATGTAACAACTATAAGAATCCTGATATCTTTAGAGCTATCTCAGAAGGATAGTAACTTATGCCAACAATTTAAGGTTGGCTCTGATATACACGGGCAGATGTCCGTATTACTTGAAAAATAAATGCTGTGGGCATCCAGTCAAGTATGTTACTGACACTGATTTCTAGCTGTAAAGTACAGATCGAAAACGAAAAGAGAAACTCTATAGATAAAAATATCGATCTCCTGCCTAGTTTCCCTCAACAAATTACCCTCATTAGGATAAATATCTGATGAAGAAATGCTAAGTTCTCCTCTGGACTCCCTCAACCAAAATAAAGACTTCGATGAGCAAGTAAATACTAAGAGACACTAAGTGGGGTCCGGACACAGGAAGCTAATGACAGAAACCCTAAACAGAACCACTCCTCTCCAAATAAAATATTACACTAAATATCCATCACCAATGGCCCAAAATAACAAACATAAAAGAAAAAGAAATAAACGTTTAAACGCCCGACGCGCGTTTCGGCGCTGTAGTATTGCGCCTTCATCTGGGGTTTGTAACAGTCATCTCCCTCGTTTCCATTTTTAAAGGTTCCCGCCAGAACCTTAGGCATGCCCCCCCTATGGGAATTGTCCAATCACTGCAAACGGGGCGTGTCCAAGTTAATTACCTAATTCGACCACATTTTGCCGCCCAAGAAAGCTAAAGCCATAATCCTTCATGGCTACTATTGCACACTGAAACCTCTGAGAGGCCCCAGCTCTAGTACATGAGACCTCATTGTGCAGTTTGTTTTCATGCTTGACAAGATGGCAGTCCTTTCTGCAGTGCGCAAAGCCTCCTCCTCCTGCGAATTTGAGTCCCACCCCCTTACCTTCTTACACCGATTTGTCTCGAGCCACACTACAATGGAGACGCATCCCCCGCCCGATCACCGGCATGCTACGAGAACACTGGGTTCCATACAGGTGGGGTACTCCACACTCCCTACAAGTTACCAAAGATGGCACCATCCACAGGCTTACAGACAACATAGAGACTGTCGTCTTCCTGAAGGCACTGGGCCTTCCTACTGTGACTTTGCGAAGTCGAGCAACACCAGGCCATTGAAGTTGGGATGTAGATAAGGTGCAACTCATCGTTCCCGCACACAGTAGATCATGGTCAACTAAGCTTGGCCCCAATGGCTGAACTGTGAATACTTCTGGTGACATTTCTTTATGTTTCCGTCAGTCCTTTCAGTTTCTGTGGCTCACAACCTAGCTTAATCTATGCCCTTCCGGACCGGGACTGCAACAAAATACTATATAAGAAAAGGGGAAAAAAAATAGATAAAAAAAATAAATAAAAAATAATAATAAAAAAATAAATAAAAAAATAAATATATATATATATATATATATATATCAAGCGATAAAGTGGAGCACTCCAAAAGGACTTTTCAATCGTGTATTTATTAATACGAAAAACGCTTACATTAAATCATCTATTTCGACGTTTCGACCCCTCAGGGTCTTTATCAAGAACAATTTGCAAGTGACAAAAACAGCATTTATATACAAGTGAAGATAATTGACTCACCAATCTCTTGTGTGTGTGGCCGCCCGTCCGAACCCGGAAGTGTCACGGAGACCCACGTGGTTTCCCTAGCGTGCGTCAGTGCGTGCAACGTGGTTGCTATGCGATAGACTATGCTCAATGCGGTCATGTGATCTTTGTGACCAAGAGGTTAGGAATAACAATCTGAAACGTGTATAAACTATGTGGTCTCTAGCAAGGAGATCTACATAGTGATAAGTGCTGAAATATATACAAAGGTCTAGTGGTACCCAAAAGTATGCCAGAGGGAAAACCTCAGGGTTAATGAAGTAAATAAATCATTTTGAGACATAAGACCCGAAAGGGTCGAAGTGCAGCTGGTGCTGAATAAGACTGAAAACCGTGTGGTGAAAAATACCAACAACCCCAAGTGAATGCATACAATAACATACATCTCATAAATTATATTTAAAAACAAAGTAGAAGGAGTTAATTCTTAGAGTAATATGGGAAAATCTGTATTTCAAGGATCTATTGTCATAACTTATAAATTATAAATTATGAATACAAATTCAATGGCTAATTTCTATCATTCTAATACTAAATAGTGGGGCATTACTTCGAAGATCAGAGCGAACTTTTATATTGATAATCTGGTTTAGGGCACATACGACTTCTATAGCTAAATTCAACAGAACATTTGTCCCAGTATCCAAACCAGCACCTCTCCAAACCGATATCGAATTTCATAAAATACAACAGATCTTGACTAAATACGAACGATGGACAGACAAACCCTCTATGCTGGACACTGGGAATAAACTGAAAAATCCATTAAGAATTAGGAACACAGGAGAACAAAAAACCTCCAATATGTCCATAAAAACCTTTATGCAGTCGGTGAGAAATGAAACATATCAGAAGCTAAAAAATCCTCAAGATAATCGACAAAACCTATCCCCAGCGGAGAAGACAGCCTTAAGAGACCTTATGACAGATCCCAGTATCATCATTCGACCCGCGGACAAGGGGGGAGCGATTGTAGTAATGACCTATGTGAATTACAAAGAGGAAATATATAACTAATTGTCTGACACAAGCACATATCAGAGATTAACCTATGACCCGGTTAAAAAATTTCAAGCTCAGATTAAAAATATTATTACCATTGGCATACAGATGGGGTGTGTCGATACCAACATGGCTAAATACCTATCTGTGGATTACCCGAAGCACCCAGTGTTATACACACTGCCGAAGATCCATAAAGACATGCAACATCCACCAGGAAGACCAATTGTCTCCGCTAGGGACAGCCTCCTTGAACCCATTGCGAAGTTTATCGATTATTATATCAAGACTACCGTGATGGAGCTTCCCACCTGTTTGCGAGATACAAACGACTTTTTGGAAAATATAAAGAATCTAACATCAATAGAAGAAGGATACATACTGGTAACACTGGACGTTAAGAATCTATATACCATAATACCACATATGGAAGGTATACAATCACTCCGACGGATTCTTAGCAGCTCTTCTAAATACTGCGGACCACCTATTGAATTCTTAATGGAGCTACTACAGATAGCTCTAACATGTAACTACTTTAAGTTTGAAGAGCACTTCTACCTACAACGGACGGGTACTTCCATGGGGGCAGCAATGGCACCTTCATATGCCAATGCCTACATGTTTGTGTTTGAAACCCAGTACATCTTGGAAAAATATCATGAACACATACTTGCATACCATCGTTTCGTGGATGATATTTTTCTCATTTGGACGGGAACCAGCAGTGACTTGGAACAAATGGTCTCGGATTTGAATACAGCTGAATGCCCTGTCAAATTGACATTATCATTTAATTTTCATGAGATTCAATTCTTAGATGTGTCCATCTACAAAGCAAATGGGAGACTAGGGTACACCCTATATCGTAAAGAAACGGCAAGGAATACGTTACTTCAGGCCACGAGCTATCATCCTCAGAAACTCAAAGAATCTCTCCCGGTATCCCAATACATGAGGGTATTGAGATACAATAGTGATCCAGAGAAAAGAGAGCAACAACTTCAAGAAATGACTGAGAGATTTCTGCACAGAGGATACAACCCGGACGTATTATTACAAGCAAAAGACAAAGCCATGAGACACACAAGGGATCCGATGGCGACCACCAAAAACACCTCACAAGTTACCAGGATCTATTTACCCCTAACCTTCCATACAGGCACCTCACAAATTAAAAAAGCCATGAATAAATACTGGGGCATACTACGGTCCGACAAGAATCTGCCACCTATCTTCCAACAGCAACCGATTATCAGTTTAAAAAGAAATAAAAACCTTAGAGACCTTTTAGTCAAAAGCGATCCAAGTTTATGTTACCAGAAGACAAAAGGACCTATAAAGAAAGGCTGTTACCGATGCAGTGGCTGCGTGACATGCAGCCACATGAACACCAGCACCTCATTTTCTCACCCACACAGCGGAATTCGGATCCCCATCACCCAATACATCACTTGCACTACGGATCATGTGATCTACTTAATCACATGTCCCTGTGGTCTCTCATACGTGGGGAAAACGGACCTAACCCTCCGAGATCGGATTAGAGGCCACAGATCCACCATCAACACGGCCTTCAGAGATCAAAAATCAGACAAACCTGTCGCTAAGCATTTCCTCCTAGCCAACCATAGACTCCCTACCCTACGATTTATAGCTATAGATCACGTCCCACCAAGTCCGAGAGGAGGAGATAGATCTAAAACACTACTTCAACGCGAAACCTACTGGATACACCGGCTGGATACAGTCACTCCCAAGGGACTGAACGAGTACATTACATTTTCCATGTTCTGTTGAATTTAGCTATAGAAGTCGTATGTGCCCTAAACCAGATTATCAATATAAAAGTTCGCTCTGATCTTCGAAGTAATGCCCCACTATTTAGTATTAGAATGATAGAAATTAGCCATTGAATTTGTATTCATAATTTATAATTTATAATTTATAAGTTATGACAATAGATCCTTGAAATACAGATTTTCCCATATTACTCTATCTAAGAATTAACTCCTTCTACTTTGTTTTTAAATATAATTTATGAGATGTATGTTATTGTATGCATTCACTTGGGGTTGTTGGTATTTTTCACCACACGGTTTTCAGTCTTATTCAGCACCAGCTGCACTTCGACCCTTTCGGGTCTTATGTCTCATAATGATTTATTTACTTCATTAACCCTGAGGTTTTCCCTCTGGCATACTTTTGGGTACCACTAGACCTTTGTATATATTTCAGCACTTATCACTATGTAGATCTCCTTGCTAGAGACCACATAGTTTATACACGTTTCAGATTGTTATTCTGAACCTCTTGGTCACAAAGATCACATGACCGCATTGAGCATAGTCTATCGCATAGCAACCACGTTGCACGCACTGACGCACGCTAGGGAAACCACGTGGGTCTCCGTGACACTTCCGGGTTCGGACAGGCGGCCACACACACAAGAGATTGGTGAGTCAATTATCTTCACTTGTATATAAATGCTGTTTTTGTCACTTGCAAATTGTTCTTGATAAAGACCCTGAGGGGTCGAAACGTCGAAATAGATGATTTAATGTAAGCGTTTTTCGTATTAATAAATACACGATTGAAAAGTCCTTTTGGAGTGCTCCACTTTATCGCTTGATATATATCCGGACGCTGGATGCACCAAAGGCAAGATATACTGGAATAACTTGCATGGGTGAGTGCCTAAATTATCATTTTTTCTATATATATATATATATATATTATTTCCCTATTTTTTTTTCAATTCTTTATTTTTCTTGTGCGTGTAATTACAACATGCTTGCAGCGCCACGACAGCATGTACAAGCTTTTCAGTGTCATACATTTAAACAATGTCATGGCAGTTTAAACAGCACACTTAATTTTTTTTTTAAGATATAACAGGCTTGGTACAAGTGAATAAAACTGTGATAGCTGAGTTATGCATGCTTAGTTGAGTAGTTATTATGCGATTATTAAGTTACAGGCTATGTAGAATAACGTCGTATAGATTTCTCTACACTGCTTAAAATTTACCACCAGGGGGCAGCGAGTCACTGAGCTTGCCGGATAGAGCATATATGTTGGCTTAGACTTTTTAAAATGGTTTCTATGCAGATCTGCAGTTATAAAACAACTGTGTTTAAATCAAAAATAATATTAAAAGGGAGATGTTAACTAAACAATATACAGTGCGCTGCTAAAACTTTAATTCTTCACGGTTAGCAGCTGCTTGGTTACTCCTGCAGCTGTGCTGGATCGGCTGGCTTTCAGGTTGTAATCAAGTCGCTTGTGTTTCCTGCTGGTTACTTGACTGCTTAGGAACTTGGTGGCCAGGAGTGTGTTTGGTCTTATGCTTCTACTGCCTCAACCTTAGGTGCAAAATAAAGCCTGCGTGTTGTGTCTGTTGCTCCTCTTTGAGTAGGCAGAGTGAGAGTCCAAATAAAGTCCCCTTAAGTCCGCCAGTAACAGTTGGAGTCGCTGCCTCCGATAATGCAGATCAGAGCTTGTTCTCCGGCTTGTAATGGGCGCGGCGGCCATCTTGGATTTTGCCAAGCGGTTCCAGTTTAAACATTTCGCCGCTCGGATGGTGTAAGTGGTCGTTGCTTCCCCGGTGGGGTCTGTGATAACCCCCCCGGCCCACGGGGGGTGAACGGGGCCCTCAGTAGGCGTGTGGGAGGTCCCGCCGGACTAAGAACGGGACATAGGCCGTTTCTCCCGCCAGAGCCTCACGACAGGCCTCAATCCCAGCTGCCCAGGAGTCAGCATTGCCGGTCGGACAGGGGCCGATATCGACTCCTGGAGGGGCTGCACGAGTCCCCTTTGCCTTCTTGGGCTGCTTCCTGTTCTTTTTGGGGGAGAAAAGGTTATTATGAGAGTTTCATTGTGGAGCCGAGGTGCCACACGTCCATCCATCCGGTCAGGCCCCGCCCCCTTATTTCCCTATTTTTGTCCCTTTTCTTTTCCTTTCCCACTTTTTTGTTAATGCATACATTCGTGGTATATATTACACTGTGAAGCATTATCCCCTATGTTTCATTCATGATGATGGGGCCTGTCCTTGTGTAGTTTCCCACCAAGGGTGTTGATCTAGGGTATATGTGGTATCCAGAGTGAGCATTTGAAAACATGCTGCTCAGTCCACAACTGTGGGTCTTAAGTGGCTGGTCATTAATATAAGCCTCACTGCATTATTCATATCTGTTCCCATGTTCTGGTGCACCTTATGCCTCCGCGGCCCTCCAACTTCCGTTGATCACAAGTCCCAAGGGTGCTTATGTTTTTTTCTCCCTCCATTTTCTCAGCCACATATTATCTTCTCCACAAAGAGCCACGTAATTACCTTCTCCTAATACTGTCGGCTACAACTGCCCCGCCCCCAAAGGCCTCAACCTCATTGACACAACGACATCCACCGCAACCCCACTCGCAATGTTTACAACACCCAATCCTAGAACTCCAAGTCCCGCTTTGACCTTTCCTGTTTATTAATTGAAGATAATGTTCCAGCGTTTCTATGACATATTATAATTACTATAAACTGTGCTGATTATTATAACTGACACTGCTGTTCCTCTATATTCTGTTTGAAACAAATGTGACGTCATTGCCTGCTGATTTATGATGAGTGCACAACAAAAATAAAGAATGTAAAAAAAAAAAAAAAAAAAAGAGATGGAACTGAAGTGAACCAGGAATCCCACCCTATATGTGCAATCTCACCTGGTTTGGGGACTTCCACTGTTCCCACAGTCAGAAGTATGCAATGAGGAATTAGTATTCACTTCTTACTTCCTTTATTAAAATCCCATGTAAGATCGACACAGCATATTAAAACAAGCCAATCTCAGTATTTTTTAGCCTTTATTACATTCATATAGCCATATGCAGTTGTCAAATATGCAATGTCATTGTAATAAATTTATTAAACTGATCTTACATGTAAATCCAGCCCTGGCTGTAGTAACAACAATTATGGAAGATATCCACTGGCTTATACAAGTATGGCACAAGTAAAACACTCAGGACGTGATAAAAAATAAAATAAAAAAAAACACACAAAAAAACCAATATAATTCATTCACAAGAGGACAATAACGCTGTTATAACTAAAATAGGTTTTTCATTCATGTGTATCAGAGTCTTACATGTGAGCTGTGGGGAAACAGTGTTGATATGCCTTTATATAGGGTATACCCCCACTTACTGAAAATGGATCGAAGACTAATTGGGTTATATTCTACATTCCTAGGCCAATTCCTAAAAGTGAGAATTAAAAGTGAATTTCATAGCTAATGTTGCATTTTAAATTCACTTTGTATTTTCAAGTGAATTTAGATGTAGGTAAGTGCAAATAACCAATCCGAAAGCATAGCTGGCTTGGAGTATGTTTCCAGTTTAGCTATTTTAGCCTAGAATTTGAAACTCACTTTGAGTTTGATAGGTGCAGATATTAAGTGTTCAGTTATTTTGAATGATATTGATTGATTCACACTGCAATAAAAAAATATATATATTTTGCCAGTAGTGTCCTTTTGCTCTATTTAAATGGATAAGTTGAATGTAATGCAAGGTAAATACTATGTGACAATGCTGCACTCTAGTGGCTTATATATAAAATTACAAGAACCAAACAATTAAGCACAATCACTATTCTCAGATGCATACACATTGGTACCTCGGTTTACGAATTTAAGGCGTTCTCCGGGACGTTTCGTATTGCGAAAAATTTGTAAACCAAAACGTGGTTTCCCATAGGAATGCACTGGAAACCAAGTAATACGTTCCAGAGGTCAGTAAAAGTCAAAATGAGCTGGCATGGAAACCAACCCACAATGTAGAACACACAGTAAAAGGCATGCAAATGACGAAGCTCAGCTCCCTACCTTTCCACCGCTTGATAAATGCACCCAAAAAGTTCCAAAAAGTCCCCAAACCACTGCAAAAAAATTCCAGAATGGCGCCAAAACTCGCTGCAAAAACTATTCCAACACCTCCACACTCGACGCCACTTGCCACCCACAGGCTCCAGCATGCATGGGGGAGGCGATATAAACCTCCCAGGCGCAATGCATCCTGGGACACTTGCTTTGTATTGCGAAAGAAATTCGTAAACCGTGGCATTATTTTCAATGGACTTTCATTTGTAAATCGAAAATTATGTTAACCGAGGCATTTGTAAACCGAGGCACCACTGTATATGGATATTCAAAGAAGTTCAAAAAACACAAAGATGTGGAATAGGTGGCGCTTATGTATTCGTGTATAATTATATAAAGTAGCCGCTAAAAAACACTCCGTGGGTACTCCTATAAACCCACCACACATAAAAGATCACCAAAATCAACAATGAAAACCTAAGTTTTCTTGAGTGTAGCGCTGGGTGTAATTGGAAATATAAAAGTGAATAGTGCTCTAATTGCACTTACCCTCTTTATCACACTTGTATATATGTAAAAAAAAGAGAAAATATACAAATAATTGTGCAGTATATTAGAGTGAATTAAATTATATAGTGAACTCTGGAGATATAATCAAATCCACTCACATTTTTTAGAGCCTTTTACAGATATAAGGCTCTAAACTTCCTGGTGTCTGTGTCTTTTTTGGGTAGACCACACGACCCCTCTCTCACGATATACGTATGTGTATTTTCCTCCACGTTAGATAGAAAAAAGACACAGGTAATCCAATCTGAGCGTAGTATTTCAAATACTATAAATATCAATGTAAATAAAATATAGTATTGCTCACCTTCTTTAGAGCCTTTGATAACCGGCTCTAAGTATATTGGCTTAGTGTCAATTTGTGGGGTGACACTACCCCTTTCTGGAATCACTTCAACAGGATGCAGCAAGGTTGGTTGAGTATAAAAATGTATATTTATTATAAAATAGAATTTTTAAAATTATGTATACAATTTTACTAGAAAACAATAAAATTTAAAATACCATATGGATAATACAAATATAATTATTGCCAAAACGCGTTTCGCAGTCACACGGCTTCCTCAGTCGGCTCCTGATCTTCTTCTGAATAATTCTGCTTTTTTATATCTTTAAATTGGCCGCCAAAAGTCTCTTAATCCCCAGTCCGGTGTGTTTTCAGTGTCGCGGGCCGGTGCCGCCGCGTCACTTCCTGTCTTTCGTACTACATTTCCCATGATGCTATGTGGGTCCCGGCGTAATTTCCGGTGTGCGTCAGCGGTGTTATGGGAAATCGAGTCCATAGTGATATCGTTGAAAAGTTCGTTTTTAGTCCGTGAACACATTTTGAACATATAGTTTATATGTTAAGGCAGGGGTAGAAGGAGACAAGTATAACATCATTATTAAAAGCATTTATAACTTTAGAGAATATAAGATTAATAAAAGTGAAAAAAATGTTAAGGTGATAAATAATAATGTAATAAAAACAGAGACTTGTCTAGATTTGGTATATAGGTTTCTTGGTCTGATGCCATATTTCTATCCCTAAAGGTTTGACTGTGGGATGTTCTTATATATAAAATAAATAGGTTGGGCTGCCTTACATTATTAACAGCATATGTTAAAGAGGTCTCTCTTGTATACATATATTAAATTTCTTGTCTGTGTTGTGAACATTGTGGAATTGCAGATTTTATTAAAGACACGGAGGCTCCTATTATGCTTCTCTTTCTTTAATTCTCCCTCAGCAGCGAAGAGAGATATATGCAAAAGAGATAAAAAAGAACAAATAACATAAGCATATTGACAGTGCTATCATGGGTATCCACCCCCTTAGTATATAAGGTGTAGCACTTCCTGTTTCTCCCTCTTTCTTCGCTGCTCCCTCAGATAAGTACACTCTATTTTTATTTATGGTGTGCTCTGGTGGGTTTTTAGCTTGTGACATCTTGTATTGATTTAATATACTGTTGGGATATTCTCTTCCCGTTTTCCCTTTATCCCACCTTTACATAATTTTACTTGTTTATTTCATTTATTATTTCATTTATTATTATTTACCAAGGTATTTTATTGTGCTGCTACCTTTCACTGTGTGACCGGGCTGCCCTCAGTTCGCCCTCTGGGCTCTGCCGTTTTTTCTTTCCCCTCGCCCCCCCTCCGGGTGGGGCTCTCCCCCCGGTCACACACTACCGGGTTTCGCCGGCGGGGCTCGTCTAACACCCCCGCGGCGCTTCCCGGCACTATTTACGTTGCCGCCGGCCGGATCTACTTTATCCGCGCGGCGGTTTCATTTCCCGCCGCTCGCGAGTGGCGCGCATGCGCAGTTTGCTCGCGGCGGCCATTTTTTCGGTTTCCGTCGCCGATTAAGGCGACGGCCATTTTCTGTAGCGTGTTTCACGGATTTTGTTCCTCTCACACGCTGGTTTTCGTTGCTCTCTCATCCTCAGACGGGTATAGTCTTTTCCTACCCTCTCTACCTTGAAATTACCCTCCATCTCACTATCCTTCCCATCCTGTATCTGGGTTAATCAATCCTGATACTGCCTGTCACTCATATTTCGTTTATTATTTTTCTTACTTGCACTCATTACCCACCATGCAATCTGGTGATAAGTTCCCTGGCAAACTTAGCCCACCTATGGCCAATACTAATCCTGACCCCCAGGTTGACCCTGGACTGATGGGCTCAGAGGAATTTCAATGCCTCCTGGACACCACCATGTCCAACTCTATCTCAAAGGCCATATCATCGGCCATGGGCGCTATGTCCTCTACCATATCAGACTCCATTGCACTTGCACTCAGGCAAGTACAGCCTCAATCTGCCCCGGCCTTGGCCCAGGCCCCCCCTGTAGGGACACTACCGGGGCGCAAATCATTGGGCAAACGCAAACACTCACAGGACCCCCCCCCCCACGCAGGTTGAACCTGCTCTGATTGACATGCCTCAGGCTGTCCAAGATGGCGCGCAACAACCGCGCAGTAGAGCTTCTGGGAGAGCTACGGCTACCAGAGACTGGAAACGGGCAAGAGCCCAAGATATAATGTCTGACTCAGACGAGGAGGGGGATGAGGGGTCTGACGTCCCGTACTCAGACCCGTACGAGGACGAGCTCTCAGAGGGTGAAAGCCTCCAGGGAAAACAATTCCCTTTAACGCCTACACGTGCCTTGACACATTCAGGGACGACCGGGGCAGATACTGAACACGACCCTAAAGAGGTTCCGCTTTTCGACCCAGACAACCTGAGACACCCACGCTCTGCTGAGTGGGAACCCTCCGAACATATCGCCCGATATCTGGCCCTCAGGGTGCGTAAGTCCCTCTCTCAAGAGGGCCGTAATAAATTGAGAGCAGAATGCCCCCGACCCATAATTCCTGATGCTGTGGCAAAAACCCCAGAAGTGGACCCCCAGATAGCCCAGTTTCTGGCCAAGACAGGGTGGAAACCTAAGAGGGGACTAGACTATTCCCTCCGTAACTGTCAGGACAAGTTCCTCGACACCCTGGGTCCCGTTACGAAACTTTATGAGATGCTGGAGGCAGCTCAGTCGGGTGAGGCATCATTAGACTTTGAGGTGGCATTTGGCTGGCTCCAACGCCTGGTCTGCATGATCGGCAACGCCAATACCGCCATGTCCACGGAGCGCAGGAAGGCTATTCTGCTGAAAATTGAGCCTAAACTGGCTAGCATGGCCTCCTCTGAACCAGGGGCCGCAGCTAAGGGTCTGCTATTTGGCGACTCCTTCGTCAAGGATCTGGGCTCCTATGTAAAAACCTTCACAGCCCTTGACAAAGCCCAGTCATCTATAAAGAGGGTCTTCCACCAAAAGGTTTTCGGTGGGGCCGGGAGAGGTAGGAGCCGTCTACCCGGCCGCAACCCCCGAGGTTTCTCCAGACCGGGCAGAGGCTCCTTCAACACACAGAGGCAAAGCCAGGAGCGTTCCTATACACCATTCTTCCCCTCTCGAGGGAGGGCTTGGAATGCCCGCGGCGGCAGAGGTACAACCCCAGGAAAACGCCCTTATGGTGAGTACGATTTTTCCCAATTTTTCCCATATAAATGTGGGGGGCAGGTTGGCTTTGTTCACACAGACTTGGGCCACTATCACATCCGACAGCTGGGTGTTACAGACTGTAGAGGGTTACCACCTAGAACTGACGGGTCTTCCCTTTCAGGACTCCCCTCCAAGGGTACCACACATGCCACAGTCACACCGCGACCTCATCTCCGCAGAGATAGAGGTCCTTCACAACAAAAATGCCATAGAGGAAATCCCTCTAGATACCCCAGGTTTTATAAGCAACCTGTTTTTGGTACCAAAGAAAGGCGGGGGTGTCCGCCCGGTTATCAACCTAAGACCCCTCAATGCCTTTATCCGATACCATCATTTCAAAATGGAGGGCATACTCTGCCTCCGAGACCTCCTTCTCCCAGGAGACTGGATGGTGAAACTCGATCTGCAAGATGCGTATCTTACGATCCCGATAACTCCTACACACAGGAACCTATTACAATTCCAATGGGACACAAGGAAGTGGCGCTTCCGCTGCCTTCCCTTTGGTCTATCCTCCGCCCCCTGGTGCTTTACGAAAGTATTGAAACCAGTGGTTACATTCCTCAGATTACACGGAATTCGTCTCATCATCTACCTAGACGATATCCTCATACTGTCAGAAACGAGATCCCTTCTACTATCACATCTGTCGTGGACTCTGCACCTCCTACAGAACCTCGGCTTCCTAGTGAATTGGGAGAAATCGGTACTACAACCATCTCAGCAGATGGAATTCCTGGGATTCCGAGTCGATTCGGTACAACAAATTCTATGTCTCCCTGCGGACAAGATGTCCAGCATCAAGAAGGAGATCAGGAAGATAAGACACCGTCCAAATATCTCCCTGAGACAACTAGCCCGAGTAATCGGATTACTAGCGGCCTCCATACAGGCGATCTTCCCGGGACCACTCCACTATCGGGCGTTACAGCGCCTGAAAGCTTCTTGCCTACGGAACGGGCAGTCGTACGAGTCCAACATCACTCTAGACGAGGAATCCAAGGAGGAGTTGGACTGGTGGTTGACCCACATGGAAGCATGGAACGGACGAGCGATCTTCGGTTCCACTCCGGATATAATAATAGAGTCGGATGCGAGCTTACATGGCTGGGGCGCGCGCTGCGGCTCCATCTCCACAGGAGGCAGATGGTCAGTAGACGAATCCTTCCTCCACATAAACTCACTGGAACTACTGGCAGCCTCATTTGCCATACGCAGCCTCACTCCCAGGAGCGTCTCTTGCTCAATCCTCCTCAAGTTGGACAATATCTCGGCGGTCAGGTACATAAACCATCTGGGAGGTACAAAATCACGCATCCTGGCGGTTTTAGCTCGAGACTTCTGGCATTACTGCTTACAAAACAATGTGTCGGTGACCGCGGAGCACATACCAGGCCTAGACAATTACGCCGCGGACTGGAACTCCAGATACCTGAGGGATCTGGGGGATTGGAGACTTCAACCGAAGGTCTTTTCCAAGATCGCACGGCTATGGGGTCCATTGAGTGTGGATCTCTTTGCATCCAGACTGAACACACAACTTCCTCAATTTTTCAGCTGGCGACCGGATCCGGAAGCCTTGGCAACAGATGCCTTTCTTCAAGACTGGACCGGGGGACGAGCATACGCCTTTCCCCCGTTCAACCTGATTGCTCGGACTCTGGCGTACATCCGACGGTTCAAAGCAACAGTAGTTTTGATAACACCATGCTGGAGATCTCAACCCTGGTTCCCTCACCTTCTGGAAATGGCAACCGATTTCCCACATCTACTGCCGGATCACACGTCCCTGTTAACCAATCCGGATGGGGAGAACCACGACCTGATAGAACGGGGAATACTCCGTCTCATGGCATGGCTCCTTTCAGGGGACCCTGGGAAATCACGGAAGTTTCGAGAACAACTACCCAACTCTTGGCGAACGCATGGGCACCAGGAACTCGGCGCACATATGCTGCGGCATGGAGAGTTTGGTCCGATTGGTGCCTGGAAAAATCAGTGGATCCCATATCAGCTCCTGTGAAGACAGTACTAGACTTTCTCACTCATTTATTCGAATCGGGCAAGGCGTTCCGTACAGTCAACATCTACAGATCGGCTATCTCGGCCGGTCACGATAATGTAGACGGAAGTCCTCTCGGACAGAACCCCCTGATCTGTCGCCTGCTCAAAGGCATACGTTTTGCACGGCCTCCAAAATCCAGATACGGGTCCTTTTGGGATGTCAACATTGTGTTCAAATTCTTAGAAGAGTGGCCCGACAACTCGGCACTATCACTTAAACATTTGTCTGCTAAATTGCTCATGATTTTATGCTTACTATCCTGTAAACGAGTATCAGATGTACGAGCCTTAGACTGGCAAGCCCGCACATTCACCCCGGAGGGGGTGTCATTTGATATTTCACGAAGAACTAAATCAGCGACTAAGCATGTTTTCTATCCACGCCTCCCGAACCAACAGAAGCTGTGCCCAGTACTGTGCTTGAAAGAATACGAATCCCGTACTTCTTCCCTCCGACCACCAAACGAAGGCCCATTGTTTATTTCTCTGAAGAGACCGCACCTCCCGGTATCTACACCTACGCTTGCCCGTTGGGCCAAGTGGTTATTAGCTTCAGCAGGGATAGACGTAACTGTTTTCTCGGCCCACTCGGTGAGAGGCGCTATGGCTTCTAAAGCATCGACGATAGGATGTCGATTAGAGGATATCCTGAAGGCCGCAGACTGGTCTACGGAATCCACATTCCGGAATTTCTACTTTAAACCAATCCAACATTTTTCGGAAAGAGTTATTGCTCAGCTTTGAAAGAGCATAATAGGAGCCTCCGTGTCTTTAATAAAATTCCTACATTTTACTATTAACATGACGTAAAGTCATGATTTTATTAAAGACACGGAGGCGAGTATTATTCCCTTCCCGCCCTCCCTGGGTGGAGGGATTGGATTTGCAAGGATATCGACCTCAAGCGGATGTAACCGTAAGTTCAACTGCCTTTTACAGGTTTTCCTACATCCTTCAGGTAAGTGGCTCTACGTGCTACTGTGGACATAATCTGATAGATATCTTATGTTTGACGTCATGACGATAATGCTGTACACATTAATTATAACTGTTGTGGGGGTATATGATACAACCAGTCATCAACCGAATATTACCATATTTTCTCCTTTCATTTTAGCCTGAATTATACTGTCATGGTGTTGAAGTACCGTTACTAAGTTCTACAGTCCATCATCAAAGAATGGAATTTTGACTACCGCCCACTGTTCCTGTTCGGGCCAAGTTTATCGTTCAGTTATGGATCTGGTCTTCGGATCGCAGAAGAAAGAGGAAGAAACAGGAAGTGCTACACCTTATATACTAAGGGGGTGGATACCCATGATAGCACTGTCAATATGCTTATGTTATTTGTTCTTTTTTATCTCTTTTGCATATATCTCTCTTCGCTGCTGAGGGAGAATTAAAGAAAGAGAAGCATAATACTCGCCTCCGTGTCTTTAATAAAATCATGACTTTACGTCATGTTAATAGTAAAATCTAGGAATTGTTATAACTCTAAAAACTCAGTCTAAAAGTTTCTGAGTCTTTTCAATATGTATTGTAATCATAAAATATTCTTAATTTATATTTAGTAAGAGATAGAAATGAAAATGGTTACTAGCAATGAAGTTTTTAGGAAATATTGTCTATTCAAAAAGTGTTTAACTTAGAGTTACTAGTTCAGTCTACTTTGGAGAAATTCTATTAGGTTATTGTGCAAATTGCTATAGGCATAAAATTCTTATGAGGTTATAATTTTTAGAATAGATCTCAGCATTAAAAATGATTAAAATGATAAAAAGTTAAGAAGTTAAAGGAAATGACATAGTTCGAAATCCGCATTTAAACCCAGAGGGGCTAAGGTGTTTAAATTAAAAATCCACTTTGTCTCTATTTTTCCTAGCTTCTTTATTTCATCCTCCCCTCTCCAGTTTAGAGTGACCCTCTGAATAGCTGAAAAATTTAAAAATTGAGAAACATTGTTGTGTACTTCTTTAAAATGATTTGAAACACTATGTTTTTCATACCCTTTCTTTATATTTCATATATGTTCGTTTATTCTTACGTATAAAGGACGCTTTGTTCTGCCCACATATAGAAGATTACAGGAACATTGTAGTAGATATATAACTCTCTTTGAAAAACATGTAGTCATTTCTCGTATTTTATATTTATTTTCTTTCTTTGAATCTAAAAATTCTGTAACATGTCTTTTCACACTCTTTGTATTTTTACAGGCTGAACATAACCCACAGCTGAAAAAAACTTTCTTTTGAAAGAAAGGGGTGGATTTTTTGTCTTTTATATGGTTGTGTACCAATTTTTGTTTCAGATTGGGTGCTCCCCTGTATATAAATCTAGGTTTCTCTGGTAAAATAGAGTGTAGCATTGGATCATTCCTTAGCATTGGCCAGTGTCTGCTAATTATTCGTTTTATTCTGTTACTCTCCTGATTAAAATTGCTGATAAAAGGTAAAATGTTGTGTTCTTTTGTGTTTTTTTGCTTATATTTCAATAAAGAGGATCTATCCATAGTTTCTATTTGTTTAATGGTGTTTAAAAGGGATTTTTCTTCGTAACCCCTCTCTATGAACTGGTTATTAATTTTTATGGCTTGGGTTTCAAACGTGCTTGTGTCTGTACAGTTTCTGCTGATCCTCATTAGCTGTGCTTTCGGGATGTTTTTTAACCAGGGTGAAAAGTGGCAGCTGTTTAAAAAAATATAATTATTCACATCTACTGATTTAAAAAAAGTTTTTGTCTTGATTTGGTTTCCTTCTATAAAAATTGTGAGATCCAGAAAATTTACGCTTACTTTACTATACTCAGTGGTCAATTTTACTCCCCAGTCGTTGGTGTTTAAAAAAGTTAAAAATGACTTTAAAAGATCCTCTGAACCCTTCCAGATAAAAAATATGTCGTCTATGTACCGCTTATAGGAGACCAGGTTCGCTCTCCAGTCTTCATTGTTGTTTATGAACTTCTCCTCCCAGAATGCCATGAAGAGATTTGCGTAGCTAGGAGCGAACCTGGTCCCCATAGCAGTACCGACTTTCTGTAAAAAGAATTCGTTATCAAACCAAAAATAGTTATTATTTAAAATAAGTTCTATTCCATCTGTTATAAAATTAATTTGTTCTTCAGGATAAAAATTATCTTTCTTCAGAAAAAATTGTGTGGCCTCTATTCCTCTAGTGTGTGAGATAATTGTGTAGAGTGAACTAACATCCGCAGTGACTAAGATGTAGTCTGGTTTCCACTGTATTTCTTGTAAAACGTGGATGATATTAAGTGTGTCTTTGAGGTAGTTTTTAGTTTTTTGTACAATTGGTTGTAAACATTTGTCCAGGTATTCCGATAGTCTACTTGATACAGAGTCTATACCTGAGACTATCGGTCTACCTGGAGGATTGGTGGCATTTTTGTGGATTTTGGGTAGGTGATAAAATACAGGGATTTTTGGTTTCGTGACGCTGAGGTATTTATATTCTCTATCATTCAGTATCTCTATTTCCTTTCCCTTCTGTAGTAAATTCTCAAATTTTTTCTTAATGTTAATTGTTGGATCTCCCAATAACTTTTCATATGTGTCTCCATCTCCAACTAGTCTCATGCCTTCTTGTAGATAATCTTCCGTTCTCATGACTACAATCCCCCCTCCCTTATCGGCTGGTTTGATAACTTTTTCCTTATTCTTCTGAAGTGTTTTTAATGCTGACCATTCCTCTTTATTTAAATTCATATGTCTCTTATCTTTGGGTTTGATTTTGTTTATTTCCTGCATGACCGCATTTTCGAACGAAACCATTTCTTTGGATATAAAGTTATTTGGAAAGAAAGTGGACTTTTCTTTAAGATCAGTGTGTATATATTTTGAAATTGGAGTCTGATGCGTTAATTTGTTTGTCCTCATAAAACATTTCTTTAGACACAGCTGTCTTTTATATTTATTCAGATCTATAAAAATTTCAAATTTGTTTAGGGGTTGTGTGGGAACAAATTTTAATCCCTTGTTCAGAATCTTTTGTTGGGCCAGTGGTAGGGGGTTCCCTGTTAGATTAAAAATGATTGATTGTGATTGTGCTAATGTTTTCCTTATCTTATTGTGTGTCTTTCCTCCTCGGGTGCCCCTCCTCTTAAATTCCTTTGTCTTTTGGGAGGGGGGGGTATTCTGAGGAGAGTTTGTATTTTGTGGGGATTGTGCTGCTTTGTATTTCCCTTTTTGGCGTCCCTCCTGAAAAAAATCATCATCCTCATTGTGCCTGTTTGTTAAAATGTCAAATCTATTAGTGGTAAAGTTGTGACTTTTTTGTGTTTCCTTTCGATTTCTCGTGAGGATAGGTGATCTCTCTCTTACTTTTCTGCTTGGTTCATATCTTTCCTTTGTAGGGGTTGGTGCAAATTTATTGGTTCTTGGTTGTGGCTTGGGGAGCCTTGGATGTGGTGACCTAACTCTAGAATGGTGTCTCCTATCTCGTGAATTGTTTTGTTCCCAATAAGAATGTGTTGAGTTCGAATTGTAGTTGTTCTCCCTTCTGTTTGCATAAGCATGGTTGTTTCTATCCTGTTGTAGGGAATGGTCTCTTCTATTGTGATAATTGTGGTGATTATCGGTATGTGTATCAGTGTGTTTCTTTGTTGCATAGGTGGTGACTTGATTATTGTCGTAGTCGTACCTAGCCCTCTTGTATTTCTTTCTTTTGATATTTATGGTTTCAGTCTCTGTTTTGTCTATTTGTTTTTGGATTGTCTTTGTTATGGTTTCATATTCTTCAGGGGTGGTATGGTTTAGAAGTTGGGTTTGAATTTCATTAATATCTTTATCTAATTTTTGTAAGGTAAGTTTTCTCCTTTTGATTATCATCTTCATGGTTGTGAAGGAGAAGGTTTCTAGCATTTCCTGCCATTCTTCTATAAACTCTTCCTCCCCTTTATCAAATGTGGGATATTTGTTATATCTTAGACCTCTAGGGGTAATTTTTTCTTTAATATACTTCTCTAGGGTCGCTACTTCCCAAATTATTTTAACCTCTTGGTTCATACATTTAGTTAATTTATATTGACATTCTCTTAAGTCATAGGTATATACCTATGTCATACCACTGTATATGGATATTAACTATTGGCAGCTAATGGTAGTGAAGAAGCTGAATTATGTATTATCTTTTTTTACAATCTTACATTTATAAACCCCCCCACAAATTTTTTTAAAGAGCTTTATTTATATTTTACCCTACTTTTTCCATTTATTTCCCTTCCAAAAAATATTTGAATATACCTTGATGGTTGCTGCAAGTAAAACATATATAAATAAACTAAAGAGAAAATATTTTGGGGATGTGACGAGCTGGGGTGGGGCTGTTTTCTGGGCAATTGTATGTGATTTAATAATAATAATCATGATTCATGCAACTAAGATGTAATTTAGAACAAGAACAATGTATCTTATTTACACAGACTGATTTCTAAACACATTTAACGTACCGTATTTATTCGAGTATAACGCGCACACGTGTATAACGCGCACCCCTAATTTTCGATTAAAAATCGGTATAAAATTTTATACCGATTTTTAATCTAAAATTAGGGTGCTTGTTATACTCAAATAAATATTCGAGTGGGTGCTCGATAATACCGACCGCCGGGCTCATTAAACGCTTGCAGCCCGCCCCCCCAGGACCGCCGGGCTTGTAATGAGCCCGGCGGTCCTGGGAGGTATATTTATTCGAGTATAACGCGCACCCCTAATTTTAAATTAAAAATCGGTAAAAAAATTTGCACGTTATACTCGAATAAATACGGTAGTTTAAAATACACATTACTGTGAGTATTATTGCTATGGAGCTCTAATATAAATTAAAAACACCAGGAATACAGAGTTCCTCCAAAAGGTAGGGATTTAGGCACAAAAAGAGGATTGTTCCTCCTAAATAGGGACACATGGGAGGTACCATGTTTGTGGCTAGTGTATATGCTTGTGCATTGTGTGTGCATATGTGTACATCTTTGCATGTATGTATGGCAGTGTGTAAATGCTTGAGCATTTGTCTGTGTATATCTCTGTATGGGCACACATTTGTGTTTGCCAGTTTGTGTTGGAGGCTTTGTCAATAATTTGACAAGGGGCCTCAAGAGCTCTGGTGGCAGCCCTTACTGTGAATAAAGTGCAGCTCATACAATTTTTTTAATTGAAGACAATTAAGTACAATGCTAGTGTCTCATAACTCTCCTTAAATTCCCTTTACCCTATTTAAAAGCCCCCTAAAATTAATCAGTTTGCTGAAGCAATTTAAAAGGCATTCTCATAACACTGTTCTTGTAAGGCCAGTTAACAGAGTACTGGCTGTATACCCTGTCTATGTAAGATGCAATCTGTACATAAAGTGCCAAAGTTACTTTAACCCCTTAAGGACCAAGCTTCTGGAATAAAAGGGAATCATGACATGTCACACACGTCCTGTGTCCTTAAGGGGTTAAAGAGACACTGTAGGCACCCAGACCACATGTCCCATGTCCCTTAACCCTAGAGTGGTAATTATTGTTACCCCATAGGGTTAAGTCTACCACTAGTGGCTAACAGTAGGGGCATACCTAGAGCATTTGGCACCTGGGGCGGGTCCTTTTTTTGGTACCACCTCTTCCCCCTCCCCCCCCCCACTTTAAAATGGTAAAAACAACCACAATTTCTTTACATTTTATTTTGTATTAAGCACTAAGCAGTGTTTCTGTGTTTGTGAATCTAAGCATGTATTTGTATGGAGTATGTGTGAGTGAATGTAGGGGGAGTGTTTATATGTGGTGTTGGTGTTTGAATGCAGGCATGCATTTTTATGTAGTATGGTTTTTGAATGCAGTAGAATGGTTATATGTAATGGTAGGGTTTGTATGTAGTGTGTCGTTAAAATGCAGGGGTGTATTTGTGTGTAGTGTTAGCGAGATTCTGAGATGTATGCACATATACACACATATATACACACTGACACACATGCAGATACATAGTCACACACAGATACACAGACACATGCAGACCAGGGATGTATTTACCACAAGGCAAACAAGGCATTTGCCTAGGGCGGCACTTTTATGGGGGGCGCCAAAAAATGCCACCCCAAGCTCCCAGACAAATGCCTTGTTTGCCTTGTGTTCTGGGGCTGTCCACCTTACTGTGAGTGTAGCTGTCAGTGTGTGTCTGTGAGTGAGAATGGGTGTGCCTGTGAGTGTGTGTCAGTGTGTGTATGTCATTTTATGTGTATCTGAGAGTGTGTGCCTGTCAGTGAGTGGGTGTGTCAGTGTGTGTCTGTCAGTGAAAGTGTGTGTTGGTTAAACAGTGTGTGCCAATGACTGTATGTGTGCCAATGACTGTATCTGTCAGTGAGTGTATATCAGTGCATGTATCAATGAGGGCATGTGTCTGTCAGCCAAAAAAATGGCCTTGACACGAATTGGTGGTGGTGGGGGGGGGGGGCAAACTTAGATTTTGGGGGTGCCCGAATTTAGTCATGCCTAGGGCAGCACAAATCCAAAATACACCACTGATGCAGACACTGTGGCGACTCTAGGAACAATATAAGGGGGGGGCACTAAAATCTTTCACTTGGGGATAGGGTAATGTGCTGTCATTGGTTGCCTGATGCCAGCATGCAATGCACGTTGGCATCAGTCAACAAATTTGCATATAATTCACATTAGCCACCCAGATTTCTTGTTATGGGCTGGCTGACACCTCTTAACTTCGATCTTTGTTTATCAAATAACTCCCCTATTGGCTATCCTTATGTGTGATTGCCATATTTAAGGACACCAAATAAGGGAGCCATCATATAAACAGCACCCTCATTTGGTATCTTTAAATATGGAAATCTCACACAAGGGCACCAATTTAGGGAATTATCTACTAAATACCTAAAAGAGAAAAAATTTATTTCAGTTGTTTAGTAGATAACTCCCTAATTTGTTATCCTTATGTGAGATTGCAATATTTGAGGACACCAAATAAGGGAGCTATCTACCAAACACATACACATTTATATACACACACAATAGGTGTACGTCTGTGTATGTATATCTGTGGTTGTGTATGTATATATACACACACACTTAACCACAGAGATACACACACATAAACACAGACATACACAAACACAATCACAGACACACACATACAATCACAGACACACAATCACATACACACAGCGCTATGGAATTTTCTGGCGCTATATAAATATTAAAATAATAATAGATATTCACACACAAACATCACATACATACACATATTTTAGAGGTCCACCCAGCCTCCCTACCTTGCTCTGGGAGGGCTGGAGTGGCTCATCAGTCCCTGGTGGTCAGTGGTTGCTGCTGGGATCTCTGTAATCTTCCTGCACTGGTCCCTGGCGCACCCTGTAATGACGCAGATGCCAGGATTACGTTACATGCCGGCTCACTGCAGGGCGAAGACAGTAAGACACAGTCACATGCTCACAGTTATACACATATACTGTCAAATACAGCCACATGCACACAGTCCCAGACACATAGTCACTCGCACACAGTCAAACACACAGTTACAGGTAGACAGTCGCACAGAAACAGTTGCAGGCAGACAGTCACACACACAGTTACAAACAGTCACATGCACACAGCTACAGGCAGACAGGCACACACACACACACACACACACACATACACACACTTATAGGCAGACTGTAGCACACTTACAGGCAGCATCACATAGTAACACACACTTAGTGACATGCAGACAGTCACAGTCAGTCACACACACACAGTTACTGGAAGAAAGTCATAGACAGTCCCAAGTAGACAGTCACAGGCAGACATTCACACACAGTCACAGGCAGATAGTCACACACACAGGCACAGACAGTCACAGGTAGACAGTCACAGACACAGTTACAAGCAGACAGTCCCAGACACAATCACAAGCAGACAGTCCCAGACACAATCACAGGCAGTCACAGGTAGACAGTCACAGATGCAGTCACAGGTAGACAGTCACACACACAGCCACAGACAGACTGTCATGGGTAGACAGACACAATCCCAGTTACAAACACACACACACAGACACAGACACTCTCACTTACTGACAGTATGGGCTGGAGGAGGAGTGGAGTCAGTGAAGTCCCTGGTGTTGTTGGTGGAGTTGTTGGGGAACAGGGACTCCTTCCTGCTTCCCCTCAGTGAGCTGCAGTAAGAGCAGTGAGTGGAGGCTGCTTGTAGCTCCGCCCAAGCATCCAGTTTGGCTCCGCCCCAACTCACTGTGCTATACTCTTGCTGTTCTCCTGTTGGCCCCTGTGTGTGTGTGAGCATGTTGGCTTCCCGGGGTCCCTGCTGCTATGGCAACCCGTGCAGCCACACAACCCCAAGCCTGGCCAGCCCTGGTGGCACCCTCCTACCTTGTGGCACCCGCCCTTTAGTATGCCACTGTCTACCAGACAGCCACTAGAGGGACTTACGGAATCAAAACGGACCTTTGGTCCATTATCTAACGCTGGACGTCCTCACGCTCTGCATGAGGACCTCCAGCGTCAGATTTTCCCCATAGGAAAGCATTGAATAATGCTTTTCTTTGGGGAAATCCTGATGCGAGCGCGGCCATTGCCGCGCAAACGCATTAGGTATCCCCCGCAGCCTGACGTTAGCGTGGAGGAAGCGTGGGCGGAGCCTGACCTAGCGCCGAGGGACATCGGCCTGGATTTAAGTAAGTGACTGAAGTGGTTTTAATCCCTTCATTACCTCAGAAGTGGGGGCACGAAGGAGGGGGGCACTGCACAGGCCTAAAGTGGCAGTAAAACGGGTTTGTTTTCCTGGCACTATAGAATCCGTTTAGGAATAGTGTTCCCCACGTTGCCTAGGTAACCAAGAAAGGATATCTGTACCTCTTTGGCCACCCACTGTGCATTTCAGAGTAGCTTAGATCACAAAATTAAATATATTAAAAAATCATGTTGCTGGGGCCTATTGCAATCTGTGGACCTAAAACTACAGCTCCAAAAGTCCCTATGTTAATGTACCCTGCCGTTACTAAGAATGGCTTGCTGTGGCTACCAGACAGGCCAGAAACCAATTAATCCCTGCTGCTGAATTGCCCAATTGGTTAGGTACCCAGCAATAACCCTTTGCATGTTAGTCACAGTGTCTACTGAGGACAGAGACTGCCTCAATCCCTGTAGCATCTATTGACAGGCATCCAAATGCTCAGATGTCTCGAGTAGAGGTCATGGTGGCTGTTATTTAAATATGCATAGGGAAATGCACATGTAACTTTTTTGGTTTTGAGCAACAGGACTGAACATAGCTAAGGAGTTAACACTGCTCTGTCCATGTGTAGCTCTGTGTAGCACTGACTAAGGAGATGTACCATTTTCTAACAGGATACCCCACTCTAGGTGACTCCTGTTGTGAGTCCTATCACTAGTGTGCCCCTTGTAAGCCTGCCTACCTCTGTCTTTATTCCATACCTCCCACCTCCCAATGTTCAGATGTATGACCTTGATTGACCTGACAGAGATTTGAAGGTGTTGAGATAATGCCAGGTGAGTTATTCTGTAAGTAGTAATAATGGCTTGTTACATTTTTATTAGATATTGTTTATTGTCATATTGGAACTGTGAAGTAAAGTTTTTTCACTGACACCTGATCTTAGTAAAAAAAAAAAAAAAAAAAAAAAAAATACACTTCATATTTGAAGAGGTTTTCCAGTGCATCCTTTAATAGAGATGTAGCCTACGTGCCAAATCAAGGTTATTCCATAGAATGCAATTTTGTTTGAGCAGGGCTTTCAGTACCTTCTGTTTCTATAGGTCCAACTACTTGTTTGTTAGTGCACCTATTGTTTCAGTGCTGCATAATTTGTTGACTCTATAAATAATAATTATAATGTAGTTGTGGAGAATTTATAATGCAAGGCTACATTAACCCGTAGTGGGGAAATCTCATTACCTTATTAAATGACAATGAAACACATTCCTATACCTTAAGATACCTTTTTACCCATCGTACAGCGCTGTGGAATTTGTTGGCACTCTATAAATAATAATTTAGAATCCTTGCAACAGTCGCAAGACGTTTTATGAAATGTAATAAGTTAAAGGAACAATATAGCGTTAGGAATAGGAACACAAATAAGTATTTCTAATGCTATTGTGCCATAGTTGTAAGCACCATTATACTTACCGTGGAGGTCCGCCGGTCAGCTGTTGCTCTGATACTGCGGACCGCCGCTCCCATGCAGCATGCTGCTCCGGTCAGCCTACTGGCTGCTGGGTGCTGTGCACCCGCCCCTTTTAATGACGCGGTGCAAGCGATCCGGCGTCATAACGTCTCGGGAACTCTAAGTAATAGAGTTCATCGCACTCTCACGTTTTGTGGGCGTGGTAAGCATAAACACGCCCCCAAACTTATAAAATCATGCTCAGCCCAAGGCACAGTACCCTCTTGTGATTCCTTGTGTCCCAATATTGTGTACATTGCTTTGTGTACTGATTTTTGGGATTGATCCGGCTTTGTCTTGACTACTCTGTTACTCTGGTTCCCTTTACTCGGCTCTGTTTCTCGTTTTTGTGATTTTCTGGCTTCCCTTGACCTTGGCTTGTTCTGATGTTCATCATTTTTCCTTTTATTTATTCTTTCTTTCCGGCCATTCAAAGGACTGGTTTAGGGACCTTTTCTCTGTCTTTAAGTAGGATTTACATTCTGTTTGTTGGGTATAAACTCTACAATAGTCACCATTTCGGCGACCACCCCTCACACAATGGTTAAAAGTTGACCCCTTAAGAGTTTTCTTCCTATCCTGAGCTACTCTTTCCGTGGCTGACCCTGCCTCTTTGATCTCATCATGAAGACCGATTGTCTCAGCCAATGCTGCAATGCAAGTTAACTCTGCAATGTAAACATTGGCGATACTGTAGAATATCAATTTCTTCAACTGCAGGGTTAAAACAAAGAGTACATGGCACTCAGACAACTTCATTGATCTAAAGTGATCTGAGTGCCTAAAAAAAAATAGATCTAGAAAGAAGAAACTACTGGGTTCATCCAGGATTTGAAACCAGGACCTCTCGCAACCTAAGCGAGAATGATACCTCTAGACCAACAAGCCAGATGCAATAAAGATGTTTTTAACAATATGAGAGCAAGAAAACATTGGTGGTATCAATACATAAACACCCCAACATAAAAACCTATATTATTTATTTATTTATTTATTATTGCCATTTATATAGCGCCAACAGATTCCGTAGCGCTTTACAATATTATGAGAGGGGGATTTAACTATAAATAGTACAATTACAAATAAACTTACAGGAACAATAGGTTGAAGAGGACCCTGCTCGATCGAGCTTACATTCTATAGGAGGTGGGGTGTAAAACACATTAGGACAGGAATTTACAATCAAATAAGGTGGGCTGCCCTTTAGGAGAGGGCAAGAGACAGGTATGTGAGGTAAGGGTTAGTCTTGGAGGCCATAAGCTTTCCTAAAGAGATGGGTTTTAAGGCACTTCTTAAAAGATGCAAGACTAGGGGAGAGTCTGATGGCGGTAGGCAGGCTATTCCATAGGAAGGGAGCCGCCCGTGAGAAGTCCTGCAAGCGCGAGTTGGCCGTACGAGTGCGGACAACGGATAGGAGGTGGTCACGGGCAGAACGGAGAGACCGAGAAGGGACATACCTATGGATCTGTGAGGAGATATAAGAGGGGCTAGAGTTGTTCAGTGCTTTATAGGTGTGAGTTAGTACCTTGAATTGACTCCTATAGCATACAGGAAGCCAATGTAAGGACTGGCAGAGGGGTGAGGTGTGAGAGAAACGACTAGAGAGGAAAATCAATCTAGCAGCAGCATTCATTACGGACTGTAAGGGTGCAGTACGGCTATTGGGAAGACCAATCAGGAGAGGGTTACAATAATCCATGCGGGAAATTACTAGAGCATGGACAAGCTCCTTGGTAGTATCTGGTGCAAGAAAGGGGCGGATGCGGGCTATGTTTTTAAGATGGAATCTACAGGATTTGGCAACATGCTGGATGTGAGGCTCAAAGGTGAGACCAGAGTCAAGTATGACGCCAAGACAGTGCGCTTGCAAGGATGGACTAATGTTGGTACCACAAACTTGGAGGGAGAGCGAAAGATGAGGATCAGTATTAGGAGGAGGAAAGACAAGGAGCTCAGTTTTTGAGAGATTGAGTTTCAGAAAGCGGGAGGACATCCAGTCAGAGATGGAAGAAAGGCAAGCAGTGACACGTTGCAGGACGGCAGGGGAGAGGTCCGGGGAGGAGAGATATAGCTGGGTGTCATCAGCGTACAGGTGGTAGTGAAATCCAAAAGAGGTAATAAGTTTGCCAAGAGAGGCAGTATAAAGAGAAAATAGAAGGGGACCAAGGACACAGCCTTGGGGAACGCCAACTGAGACAGGGCAAGGGGAGGAGGTATCATTAGAAAAGGAGACACTGAATGAGCGTTGGGAGAGATAAGAGTAAAACCATGAGAGGACAGAGTCACAGAGACCAAGCGATTGAAGAGTTTGAAGAAGGAGAGCATGATCAACGGTGTCAAAGGCCGCTGAGAGGTCAAGAAGAATTAGTATGGAGTAGTGTCCTTTGGATTTAGCTGCAATTAGTCTTTCCAGAAGCTTTGAGGAAAAAGGGAGCAGGGATATGGGACGGTAGTTAGAGGGGGTGGATGGGTCGAGGGATGGTTTTTTTAGTATAGGTACTACAGTGGCATGTTTAAGGTCAGCAGGGACGATGCCAGAAGAGAGCGAGCAGTTGAAGATGTGTGTTAGAGAAGGCACAAGACAAGTGGAGAGAGATCTAATAAGGTGAGATGGGACAGGATCGAGCGGGCAAGTGGTGGGGCAAAAGGAGCAAAGAAGAGCAGCCACCTCTTGGTCAGTAGCTGGGGAGAATGTCTGAAGGGTAGGAAAGGCATGATCTATGTGTGATTGAGAAACAGAAAGGCAAGGAGGGGAGAATTCTTTCCTTAGCTGTTCAATCTTGTCAGTGAAGTAACATGCAAAGTTATCAGCAGTAAGGTTAGTTTTGGGGGTGGCCACAGCAGGGCGAAGAAGAGAATTAAAGGTGTGAAAGAGACGCCTGGGGTTGCGGGAACATGAACTAATGAGAGTGGAAAAATAGGACTGTTTGGCAAGGGCTGCACTGTATGAACACAATATGAATCTATAATGGAGAAAGTCTGATTGTGTACGAGACTTCCTCCAGGAGCGTTCAGCACAACGGGAACATCTTTGCAGGTAGCGCGTTGATTTAGTATGCCATGGTTGGGGGCGGGTCCTCCTCGAGGTGCTTGTTTGGAGTGGCGCTGCAGTGTTCAAGGAAGATGTAAGAGTAGAGTTATATATGGAGATGGCCTGTGAAGGACAGGAGAGGGAAGGGATGGACAGCAGTTGTGAATCAATGTCAGCTGACAACTGTTGGAGATCAAGAGAATTAAGGTCCCTCCTGAGTTGAGGGGGGTTAGGCTGAGGTTTTTGGGTGAGGGGGTATGTGAGAGCAAATGATAAGAGGTGGTGATCAGAGAGTGGATATGGAGTGTTGCAGATATTAGATACTGTACATGCATAAGTGAAGATTAGGTCAAGGGTATTGCCAGCTACATGGGTGGGAGAATTTGCCCACTGCGATAGCCCGAGGGAGGAAGTAATTGAAAGTAGTTTAGTGGCTGCAGAGGTCAAAGGTGGGTTTTAATGTCAGACACCCTTCCCCCAATTTAAAAGCAAACAAAAATAGCCCCCTCTTATCACTGATATGCCCAAGGAAGACTGTTGGTTACAACAGTCTTTCCCTCCTTTCTGGAAAAAATTAGTACATGTGGCGATTCCTAAGAATGTGGCAATCAAATGCACTGATGGAAACTTAAAGGGACACTATAGTCACCTGAATAACTTTAGCTTAATGAAGCAGTTTTGGTGTATAGAACATGCCCCTGCAGCCTCACTGCTCAATCCTCTGCCATTTAGGAGTTAAACCCCTTTGTTTATGAACCCTAGTCACACCTCCCTGCATGTGACTTGCACAGCCTTCCATAAACACTTCCTGTAAAGAGAGCCCTATTTAGGCTTTCTTTATTGCAAGTTCTGTTTAATTAAGATTTTCTTATCCCCTGCTATGTTAATAGCTTGCTAGACCCTGCAAGAGCCTCCTGTATGTGATTAAAGTTCAATTTAGAGATTGAGATACAATTATTTAAGGTAAATTACATCTGTTTAAAAGTGAAACCAGGTTTTTTTTCATGCAGGCTCTGTCAATCATAGCCAGGGGAGGTGTGGCTAGGGCTGCATAAACAGAAACAAAGTGATTTAACTCCTAAATGACAGTGAATTGAGCAGTGAAATTGCAGGGGAATGATCTTTACACTAAAACTGCTTTATTTAGCTAAAGTAATTTAGGTTACTATAGTGTTCCTTTAAATGGACTATAGGCACACAGACCAATTGAACTCATCGAAGTGGTCTGGAGCAGTGCCCCAGTCTGTTTAACCCTGCGATGTAAAACAGTTTCTTAAAAACTGCAATTTTTACATTGCAGCATAAAGTCCACCTCTTATAGCTGTCTTCTACAGCGCCGTGCATGAACATTAAGTCCCACCATTGCTGTGAGGAGGAGATCTAGCCAGCGCCGAGTTAGTCTTGACAGAGGTTAAGTGAAAAAAAAATATTTTTAACCCTTTCATCACTGCACGGTTTGGGGTGGACTTATTAAGTTAGGGACAGGGACATTGACATTATAGTGTTAAAATACTAATGCTACAGTGTACCTTTAAGTGATTTGTAATAGTACACTCAAAAAAAAAAGAACTTTGATGAAATGATTTATAGATGTAGGTAATACTCTGTTGAGTATTTTAGAAAACAAAACTGACAAAACACTTGTGTCCGTATCTTCTAATGGGACACATATAACCAAATCATAACACATAATATGGATTGTTAAACAGTGGGTATTGTTTTAGAGAAGCTTAAGAATATGCTTCCAAAATACTTATTGTGAAGTTATGAAATTTCAAACTTTTGGCATCAATAGCAAAATTTCAAGAATTCTTTAAATCAATTAAGTTATTAAACAATTATGCTATTAAATTGTGTCTTAATATGATGCCTCAAGAACACATCTAGTTTGTCCCTAATTTGAAACCAGACCACTCATTTCAGCAGACTATGAGACAGCTGCTTGCAATTTACTCTATACAGCTGTTGTAAACCACAGGAATGTGATTTCTAAAGTAAAGTAACATTGACCTTATACAGGGTTTGAACTCAGAGACTGTCATTTACAAAGCATTACAAAGAACCACTAGACCAACAAACACATTTGCTAAAAAAAGCAGCCTGAATGCCACATCATCACTTCAATATGTTGTACTATTGTACACTCTCATGACTCACCTACTGTGTGAAGAAAACAGCATAAAGCTGCTTGCACGAAATATATAAAAAAACTAAACAAAAAAAACTATAGCACTTAACTTAATATTGTTCAATATTGAGCTTCCCTAATAAGTAATTCCAGAAATCTTTAAAAAGATATACAAATGTCTTTTAGAGTTGTAAAAGTTTACTAGGATTTTGCATTAGTAATATTAATAAAAAAAAGTGCATAAATACAGATTTTTAGCAATATGTTTAACACTTATTTTGGGAAAATTTACTTACGATTTAAATTTACTTAAGGTTTATTCACTAAACTGTGAATTATTAAGAATTGCAAACTCACAATGGAATATAAATTCTAAAACAAAAAAATAAGTAAAATATCAAACGGAAAAAAATGGGCTCGTCCGGGATTTGAACCCGGGACCTCTCGCACCCAAAGCGAGAATCATACCCCTAGACCAACGAGCCGGACAAAAACTTTGTGTATTTAAAGTTTAGTTGAATAAAACACGGTAACAACTAGTGACTGTTCTCAACTGTGAGCGACGATTGGCTCTTTAAATGAACATTTTAAGTACCACAGGTATTGCAATGCTATTTAGTAGTTATGGTGCCAGGAGTGCCCTAACCCCCTTTCTCCATTTAGGAGTCAAATAGTTTAGTAATGGTGTGATTTATTAACTGGGGTCCAAAGTTGGTGCTCTACACTTACTCTTTGCTAGAAGGAGAATATTAGCTCTCCCGAGTTAAAGGGACACACTCCAAAAGGATTTTAACATTACCTTGTTAAATGCTTTATGCGTTGAGAGTTTGAACTCTTTTTTTCATTTTATAAAAAGTTTACATTTCAATAGAAAATGACACTTTTATAAATTAACCTTGTTAACCTTTGGTCCGTCATCTGACTCTGGATGTCCTCATACTCTGCATGAGGACCACCAGCATCAGATTTTTCCACACAGGAAAGCATTGATTAATGCTTTCCTATAGGGAAATCCTAATTCGAGCATGGCCATTTACGCGCATGCGCATTAGGTCCCCCCGTCGGCTGGGCGGAGCATGACCCAGTGCCAAGGGACATCGGCACTGGATTCAGGTAAGTGAATGAAGGGGCTTGCGAGGGAGGGGGGCACTGTAGGGACCTATAGTGCCAGGAAAAAACCTTATAAAATATATACAATGCATGTATAGGAAATGTGTGTTCTAGAATTGGTCATAGTGAGAGATAAAAAACTACACATCTAGGCGAGTCCAGCAAGGTGTAGAAACCCCCCCCCCCCCCCCCCAAAAAAAATTCTAACTTTGAATAGTATAATTCTGTTAGCTGTTACTGCAAAAAAGTACAGATATTTGTATTCAGCGATGTCTCACAAGTAAAACAGTAGCCCAAATGTACAGGTTCTATGGTGTTTTGGAAAGTTACAGGGTCAAATATAGCACGTGGGATTTTTCAGTTTATACAAATTTAAATTTGCCAGACTGGTTATGTTGCCTTTGAGACCAAATGGTAGCCCAGGAATGAGAATTACCCCCATGATGGCATGCCATTTGCAAAAGTAGACCACCAAGGTATTACAAATCGGGTATATCCAGTCTTTAGTAGCCACTTAGTCACAAACACTGGCCAAAATTAGCGTTCATATTTGTTTGTGTGTGAAAATTGCAAAAAACTAATTTTGATGCTAATTTTGGCCAGTGTTTGTGACTAAGTGGCTACTAAAAAAAAGCCTGGACATACCCCATTTGCAATACCTTGGGTTGCCTACTTTTTTAAATGGTATGCCATAATGGGGGTAATTCTAATTCTTGGGCTACCAAAGAAACTGAAATGCAAGCCTTATAATTGACACAAGGCCTGCGAACCAAATTCTGTGGACTTTCTGTCTGGGATGTTAGGCAGGTCCCTCAAACTCCCCTAACTTGGGTATTGCTCCTATTACAACTAGGACTATCACTGCCTTCACTTTCCACATCCTTTCTAGTTTTTCTTTCAGTCCTTGGTATTTGTTCACCTTCTCATGTTCCTTCTTCCTGATGTTATAGCCACTGGGTATTGCCACATACACCACGACTGCAGTCTTACGTTCCTTGTCTACCACCATGATGTCTGGTTGGTTGGTCAGCACTTGCTTGTCTGTCTGGATCATGAAGTCCCACAGGATCTAAGTGACACTGCAAACACCATAAAATCTACAGCACTCTGATGACCATCTGGCTCGTTGGTGTAGGGCATAGGTTCCCAATTAATTTTTCCCGTGGAACCCTTTGACATAGTGTATCAATATTGTGGAACACTTCCCCCCGCCCCTGGCAAAATAAAAATGGCGCAGTTTTTTGTGTGTGTCTGTGTATGGTTGTATGTGCCAGGGTGTCAATGTGTATCTGTGTGTGTGTATGTATCTGACACACAGATACACACATTGGCACATAGTGGCACACAGATACACATAGTGTGTATCTGTGTGTATATGTATGTATCTGTGTGTCAAGGAGTGTGTATCTGTGTGTCAAGGTGTATGTATCTGTGTTTGTATGTGCCAGTGTGTGTCAAGGTGTGTATCTGTGTTTGTATGTGCCAGTGTGTGTATTTTTGTATCAGCATGCATCTGTGTGTGTGTGTATATGTATCTGACAAAGATACACAGTGACACACAGACACACACTCAGATGCACACAGGGACACATACACACATCTTGACTCACAAATACACACTCAGATACATATAGTGACATATACACACACTTGCACCCACAGATACACACACTGGCACATACACACACTAAGATACACCCATTGACATATACACACAGTATCATATACACACACTCACACACTCAGATACATACACACACACACACATAGGCACATACAAACCCACTAATATACACTGACACATACACACACACACACACCCAGATACACACAGTGACACATACACAAACCTTGACACACAGATACACACGCTGACACACTCAGACACACATACTCTTTGACAGACACACATACACTCTCACTGACAAACACACATACTCTTTGACAGACTCACATACTCTTTGACAAGCACACATACATTCTCACTGACAAACACATACACACACACACTCACTGACAAGCACACATAGACTCTCACTGACAAACACACATACACTGTTTGACAGACACACATACAATTTTTTAAAAAAAAAATTATTTATCTCTGTGGTCCAGTGGGGCTGCTGAGCTGGTGGCGTGCGGTCCATGGGGTTCAGTGGGGCTGCTGAATGGCTTGGGTGAGGGAGCAGTGATCTCCCTGCTCAGCTCCCTCGCGCCCCTCTTAGTGATGCTGGAGCCAGAGGGACATCATATTCCCTGCTCAGCTCCCTCGCCGTCTGCGGACATTTTGTTTTCAGAAATTTTGACGGAACCCCAGGGTTTTGCGGAACCCCAATTGAGAAACGCTGGTCGAGGGATATGATTCTCACTTAGGGTTCTAGAGGTCCTATTGAAGTTCCAGGAAGGCCAAGTAGAAGATGGAGAGAACAGCTACAACTACCTGGGGGTACCACAAACGCATTGGCAACCATGAGGAAGAGGCAAGGAGGATAGCAACATCCAAGTATCTCCAAAGAGTCAGAGGGGTCCTGAAGTCCCAGCTCAATGGCAAGAACCAGATAAAAGCCATCAACACATATTCGCTACTGGTCATCATTTACCCAGCTGGAACAATAACTTGGCCAAGAGAAGAACTGGTCACCATGGATGTCAAGACCAGGAAACTACTTACAATGAATGGAGGATTCCACCCGAAATCCAGCACCCAGAGATTGTACACCTGCCCAAAGGAAGGAGGTCGGGGCCACAGTCCTGGATTAAACACAGAGCATCCACAAGTACATCACGAAGATGGCTCCCAAAGATTAACTGCTAAGGGAACGCCTGAGACTTCCACAGATCAAGGATGCAGAAAAAGAGGAGGTTCCTTGGCAAGACAAACCTCTTTAAGGGGTGTACCACCAGCAGTTAGTGGATGTGGCTCACAGGACAAAATCCTACCAGTAGTTGGAAAAGGCAGGACTGAAAGACAACACTGAGGTACTAATCCTAGCAGCACAGGAGCAGGCACTCTGCACCAGATCAATAGAAGCTGGAGTCTACCACACCAGGCAAGACCCAAGGTGCAGACTGTGCAAAGAGGCCTCTGAGACAGTCCAGCACCTAGTAGCTGGATGCAAGATGTTAGCACGAACAGAGTACATGAGAGACACAGCCAAGTTGCTGGGATTGTGTACCGAAACATCTGCACAAAATATGTATTGGACCTGCCTAAGTCCAGATGGGAGATACCACAAAGGGTAGTTAAGAATGACATTATACCTGTACATACAGTATTATGTCTGTGTATGAGATTCTCCTCTCCTTATATTTTTTTTTTTAATTCTCTTACTATAGAGCAATGCATTCCTTTTAGTTTTATACAGGAACATGATGTGCCAAAAAACCTGTTAAAGCAAGCTTCCCTATAAAGGATGTCATAACTCTATAGATAAATTAACTTTCAAGTGGTTTTACAGGGTTATCTACTAAAGTGACACTGGTCAGAAATTCAAAGTGATTTTGAAATTTAAAGCAAAAATAGCAATATTGGAAGACTTCTCCAAGACAGCTATGCTTCTAGCTTGGCATAAAATCTTTGAATTCATAGAAATTCACACTTTAACCCCTTAAGGATACGTGGCATGTGATGATTCCCTTTTATTCCATAAGTTTGGTCCTTAACCCCTTAAGGACCAAACTTCTGGAATAAAAGGGAATCATGACGTGTCAGACACGTCATGTGTCCTTAACCCCTTAAGGACGCATGACATGTGTGACATGTCATGATTCCCTTTTATTCCAGAAGTTTGGTCCTTAAGGGGTTAAGGGGTTAAATGGACACTATAGTCACCTGAACAACTTTAGCTTAATGAAACAGTTTTGGGGTATTGAGCAGCCTCACTGCTCAATCCTCTGCCATTTAGGAGTTAAAACCCTTTGTTTATGAACCCTAGTCACACCTCCCATATTGCAAGTTCTGTTTAACCCCTTAAGGACCAAACTTCTGGAATAAAAGGGAATCATGACATGCCACACATGTCATGTGTCCTTAAGGGGTTAAAGGACCACTCTAGGCACCCAGACCACTTCAGCTTAATGAAGTGGTCTGGGTGCCTGGTCCCTCTAGGATTAACCCTTTTTTTTTATAAACATAGCAGTTTCAGAGAAACTGCTATGTTTATACTGAGGGTTAATCCAGCCTCCACCGCCTCTAGTGGCTGTCTCATTAACAGCCGCTAGAGGCGCTTGCGTGCTTCTCACTGTGAAAATAACAGTGAGAATACACCAGCGTCCATAGGAAAGCAATGTAAATGCTTTCCTATGCGACCAGCTGAAAGCGCGCGGCTCCTGCCGCGCATGCGCATTCAGCCGATGACGTCGCGAGGAAGGAGGAGGAGGAAAGCTTCCCGCCCGGTGCTGGAGAAAGGTAAGATTTTAACCCCTTCCTCTCTCCAGAGCCTGGCGGGAGGGGGACCCTGAGGGTGGGGGCACCTTCAGGGCACTATAGTGCCAGGAAAACGAGTATGTTTTCCTGGCACTATAGTGGTTCTTTAATTAAGATTTTCTTATCCCCTGCTATGTTAATAGCTTGCTAGACCCTGCAAGAGCCTCCTGTATGTGATTAAAGTTCAATTTAGAGGTAGAGATACAATTATTTAAGGTAAATTACATCTGTTTGAAAGTGAAACCAGTTTTTGTTTTCATGCAGGCTCTGTCAATCATAGCCAGGGGAGGTGTGGCTAGGGCTGCATAAACAGAAACAAAGTGATTTAACTCCTAAATGACAGTGAATTGAGCAGTGAAATTGCAGGGGAATGATCTACACTAAAACTGCTTTATTTAGCTAAAGTAATTTAGGTGACTATAGTGTTCCTTTAATTTATAACCCTGTTAATCTTGTTCTTGCCTTTATCTCACAACCCTATCACTCAGAGAGGCGGCTGTAGGCCCAGCCAACTATAAGCACCCAAATGTGTTTAGAGGTCAGTCTTTTTTAAAGGATCTCAAAACTGTCCTCCTAACACTAAAGAGCCCCTCTGCATCCCCCACAGTCATTAAAGGGTTAAAAACCCTTTCTCTTACCTGATACCAGTGCTCCTCCTGCCACGACATCATGGCAATGGGAGAACCTAATGTGCATCATTTCACAGAGTTAAATTCCATGTAAATCAAGGAAGCCCCTCTAGTCAATGTCTGGAAGACAGCCACTAGAAGCAGTCTTAACCCTGCAATATAAACATTGCAGTTTCTATAAAAAAAGTTATGTGATAATATAATATTGACAAACAAATGAGGGCTGTGACGAAGTGCCACTTGTGCCTGGAGCGGACTACTGGCTAGCCTCCTGCCTTCCGACTATGGCCCCATGTGCTGATAGCTGTATTTTCCCCTGCAGAAAGGTTTATTTGTGTATTTCTGCCGGGGAGTTCAGGACTTTCAGTATGTGAGTAGTGCTACCCCAGATAGCTATGCCATGGAGCCTATTCGTGTAACAAAAGACTATGGAAAAGACTTTGGCTCCATGGCAATTGAACTGTTTGTAGGTGATCTGAGCGTCATTCGGTAATAATGTGCGCTCAGATCTAAGCTATCTGGGGATATGTTGCATATATATGTTTTATGTAGTAATTGTAACATTGTGTAATTTTATGTCTTTTGGTAACCATGTGTTTAATGGAGTCTTGCCTCTGTCCTGGGAGATAATTTGATCACTTCCCAATTATCTCCAGGATAGAGAGGAGGGATTGTGATGTCACTGTGGGAGTGTTTTGTTTGTATTGTCTGTTATTGGCTAATATCCAATATGTGTCCCATTGTTTCATCAGGTCCCCTAGGGGAGTGTCCACCTGGTGCACACTTGCATAAATACCGGGCAGGTAGCCCTCAATAAACAAGACCTACTTGCACCTTTCTTGAAGCCTTGCTTGGGGGAAGGGATACCTACACTCTGGGGATTGCTATAATCACTTACTTCCCAGAGTAAGCTCTTGTAAGAGCTTGATTTGTTCCTGCTACGCTCTCTGGATTTAGGAGAGGTTCGTGGTCGTGGATCCAGGGTGGGTGAGAGACGGCGAGACCCCGGCGCAGCTGCATCGCTGGAAGTGGGGTCCGCAGTGCTGATGGTGTCGGTTGGAGTTCTCGGAGTCCTCGGCAAGCGCTAGGAGCATCGATTGGCGGAGGTACTCGGTCGGAGGTACTTTGTCAATTTGAAATAAAAACAAATTTGAGAGGTATGTAAAAGTCCCAAAAATGTTTGCGTGAAAACATGCATGTGTAACGCAGGTAACGACTCACTAACATACAAATCGGCTTGGGAGAGGGACCTAGGCCCACCAGAGGACTCCGGGGACAGGGAAGCCATCTGGGACGCAACGGCCTCCATCTCAATTTGTGTAAACCACAAGGAACAGGCATACAAAACTTTATTCAGGTGGTACCTCACCCCACTCAGACTCACTCAGATGGGCAGGGCAGACTCGACCGTTGCTTTAAGGGCTGTGGAGAGAAAGGCACCTACCTACACTTGTGGTGGGAATGCACTCACATAACACCGCTCTGGCACGAAGTAGCGCTACTGACCTCCCAAATACTGCATACTGACATTCCACTAGTCCCATGGATATGGCTCTTATCTAAACCCCATAGGGACGCACCACGAGCACAAAACAAACTCATAGCTAAAATAGCTCTGGCCACACGTAGAGCAATAGCCGCAAACTGGGGTAGTCCCGATATCCCCCCAATAGCCACAGTGACACGGAAGGTTAAGGAAACAAGAGAAATGGACTACCTTTCGGCACTGGTCCACGACAACACCAAACCCATGGCTCTTGGAATTCCCCCTCACCCGATAGGCAGCACGCCGCCGGGGCATCCAACCCACACCCCCCACCAGAGACAAAACCCACCAGGCTACCCCACAGCAACTCCAACCACACCACAACCAACACACACACCCCCCACACCCACCGGCTGACTTACAAAACCGCACCCACACGGAACACCCCCGCCACACTAACACATAAGGCAGACAATGCAGCACAACGTAAAGGGTAAAAAACACAGTCAAACACTCCTAAGGAAGGAAAGACTATCATCCGACCCGGATCCCCCCCGACCCACCGTGAGAACCCACCCACCACAACAAGCATAGGCCCCCCATAGGACTGCCAACACTGAACGCACCACGAAAGCAAACTGAGCACTGCATAAGGGTATGGTACCCCAACCTCCCCTCCTGACTTCCCCCTGAACACCACACCCAACACCTAACCCCAGTCCACAGACCCAAACAGAAGGCACGAAAGAAAACAGAACTAACAAACAAATCAAGTACGCTACCGCCAAAACAGAAAAGACAGCCCGGACTGCTAGACCCTCTCAGAAGCAAATATATGTACACTGACTTATACATAACCATCTACTACCTGCGATTCCTCTCCTGTACCACTACCCTAGAAGAACACATGAATAATAAGGAATGCACATGAAAAAGAAAATATACGGAGAGAACATCCTAGCCCCTTCCATTCTTTTTCTGTATCCCTCCCCAACCCCAAGACTAATGAATAACAGATGTTAACAAGAATGTTGATAATGTTTACTTAGACATAACATGTGCAGAAACTAACGTTAACAAATGGCAAATATGCTCAGACTGTGTAACCACTTTAAACTATAAAAATAAGGTGTTTCAACATCAAATAAAGTGATTGAATATTAAATATATGATAATTCTTCAGCAATTCATAACCCCATATATCTAGGGTAACCTGGTATCTCAATCCTAGCACCTAAGGATCTAAGGTGATGGAGTGACAGAAAAAAAAATTGATGAGTTGTGGCGAAACGCGCGCGTCAGGGGCCCTCGGAGATTCACAGTAACAGCTGGAAGCATGGAGCCTGACCGGTATCTCCATATTCTTCTACGAATTCCGAGCAGTTTTTTCTGTTAGCTCGTGAGCAGACGTCTTGAACTTACAACAAGCAGCTATACTAGCTCTATACTTCACGATTATGGTATAGTTCTAACAGCCTAGCTCTCGCTCTCCCTAACAGTTCAAGTGATTCAGCTCGAGCCATCCAAGCTCTACATGGCAATCAGCATAATTAGTTACTTTCACTAAGCATTAACTGCAACATTGTTTTGTTGCAATGAAAATGCATCAGAGGTACTCTGAAAACTTTTGAACAGGTCCTCTGTGTGTTACATATTATTTGATTGATTTATTTGCATGTTTTAAGCTGAATTTCCATATGCAGCATTTCACTACTATCATATAGTTATTTTTATGTGCTAGGCTTGAGACACCTTGCCGTCCTAGACATATTATTAATTACCATCATATAGATATTTTGATGTACTAGGATTGAGATATTGATCCGTCCTAGTCATATTGGGTTATAACCTGCTAATTAATTCTCATACACTTAACAAGTGTTAATTCATCACCTAATATCCCGAGGTGCTAGGGTAGAGGCACCATGCTATCCTAGACACCCTGGGTTACATATTGTTGATTCATCTTCTGTCACTCCATCACCTTAGATCCTTAGGTGCTAGGATTGAGATACCAGGTTACCCTAGATATATGGGGTTATGAATTGCTGAAGAATTATCATATATTTAATATTCAATCACTTTATTTGATGTTGAAACACCTTATAGTCAATTTTTATTATCATACTAATAAAAGTTAAATTTTAATCTTAATTATTTTCTTAAGGGCACTCAAGTCTCTTCTCTTGCCTGTTACTACTTTGGTAGTCTATTTGGGTCAACCCCACCTTTTGAGTGTTTTCCTTGAGCTTCCAGTCTCTCTCTGTACACTTGAAACTATACTTGCATGTTACGCGACAGCTTGTACACCAATAACTCCCTGTTCTTTTTTCTGTACCCTCCTCCCCCCCTTTAAAAACAAAAAACTTTCAAAATAAAGAATTTATAAAGAAAACATGCATGTGTGCATATGCATATTTATGGTGGGAGATGCCAACTGGTTTTGACTGCATAGTAATTACAATGTGTATTATATGTGACTGCATCATATTGATAACATGTATTGTTTTTGATAATGTTAGAAGTGGCTATGATAAAGGTTGGTGTAAGGTTTGAGAGAGGTGTTAGGAAGATTAACAGCTTGTGATGGGGTTAAAGTTGTACTATAAACTTTGTTTAGGATTACTGAGTTTCGGGCTAGTTGGATTACATTTCATATTGGAATACATGAGGTATTAAAGGACCACTCTAGGCACCCAGACCACTTCAGCTTAATGAAGTGGCCTGGGTGCCAGGTCCAGCTAGGGTTAACCCATTTTTTTTTATAAACATAGCAGTTTCAGAGAAACTGCTATGTTTATAAATGGGTTAAGCCTTCCCCCTAATCCTCTAGTGGCTGTCTCATTGACAGCCGCTAGAGGCGCTTGCGTGATTCTCACTGTGAAAATCACAGTGAGAGCACGCAAGCTTCCATTGGAAAGCATTGTAAATGCTTTCCTATGCGACCGGCTGAATGCGCGCGCAGCTCTTGCCGTGCGTGTGCAATCAGCCGACGGGGCGGAGAGGAGGCGGAGAGGAGGAGGAGAGCTCCCCGCCCAGCGCTGGAAAAAGGTAAGTTTTAACCCTTTTCCCTTTACAGAGCCGGGCGGGAGGGGGACCCTGAGGGTGGGGGCACCCTCAGGGCACTCTAGTGCCAGGAAAACGAGTATGTTTTCCTGGCACTAGAGTGGTCCTTTAAAGATAGGAATTGGGTAAAGAGTTAATTTCAGCTTTAAATGCTGGTGTTTGAAGGGTTATTTGAAACATACTTACCCTTCTATACCTTTTGTAGTCAAGTCAGACTGATGGTATTAGAGCTGCAGGGGTGGTTTTACATTGTGTATTACTGAGTACTTCCCCTGCTCCTCATGCAAGGCATTTCCTGAGTGAAAGGTTGTTAGCGGGCAGATGGGAATTGATCTCTTCCACTTCCTGTCCAGCCTCACACACAGACACTGGATGAACTGGGAGAGCACTGAGTTTTACACCCTCTATAACTGTTCCTGCAGCTTTGCTATTAAAGGGACACTATAGTCACTAGAACAACTACAGCTTATTGTATTTGTTCTGGTGAGTATAATCATTGCCTTCATGCTTTTTGCAGTAAACACTGTCTGGCATGACTCCCTGAAGTAAACCCTTGTTGTCTCTGATCTGGAAATGCCTGTGATTTTAGATGTTCAACAATCTTATCCTTTAACATGGTTTCCATATCACTGCCCCCGGCAATTTAGGTGAGTATAGTGTTCCTTTAATCCGAATTTTATGTGATGGATCAGAACACAATAGTCTAAGTTGGTGAAGTGAAATGAGAAAAATATATACATAAAACAATTTTTTAGAAATAGAAAACAGAAAATTGGCATGTGTGTATGTATTCACCCCCTTTGTTATGAAGCCCATAAAAAGCTCTGGTGCAACCAATTACCTCCAGAAGTCACATAATTAGTGAAATTATGTTCACCTGTGTGCAGTCTAAGTGTCACATGATCTGTCATTACATATACAAACCTTTTTTGAAAGGCCCCAGAGGCTGCAACACCTAAGCAAGAGGCACTACTAACCAAACACTGCCATGAAGACCAAGGAACTCTCCAAACAAGTAAGGGACAATGTTGTTGAGAAGTGCAAGTAAGGGTTAGGTTATAAAAAAAAAATATCCAAATCTTTGATGATCCCCAGGAGCACCATCAAATCTATCATAACCAAATGGAAAGAACATGGCACAACAGGAAATCGGTCAAGAGACGGCCGCCCATCAAAACTCACCGAGCAAGGAGGTCATTATTCAGAGAGGCAGCACAGAGACCTAAGGTAACCCTGGAGGAGCTGCAGAGTTCCAAAGCAGAGACTGGAGTATCTGTCCGTAGGACGACAATAAGTTGTACGCTCCATAGAGTTGGGCTTTATGGCAGAGTGGCCAGACGAAAGCCATTACTTTCAGCAAAAAACAAAATGGCACGTTTTGAGTTTGCGAAAAGGCATGTGGGAGACTCCCAAAATGTATGGAGGAAGGTGCTCTGTTCTCATGAAACTAAAATTTTACTTTACGGTCATCAAAGAAAATGCTATGACTGGCGCAAACTCAACACATCACATCACCGAAAGAACACCATCCCCACAGTGAAACATGGTGGTGTCAGCATCATGCTGTTGGGATATTTTTCAGCAGCCAGGACTGGGAAACTGGTCAGAGTTGAGGGAAAGATGGATGGTGCTAAATAAAGGGATATTCTTGAGCAAAACCTGTACCACGCTGTGCATGATTTGAGGCTACGACAGAGGTTCACCTTCCAGCAGGACAATGACCCCAAACACACTGCTAAAGCAACACTGGAGTGGTTTAAGGGGAAACATTTAAATGTGTTGGAATGGCCTAGTCAAAGCCCAGACCTCAATCCAATAGAAAATCTGTGGTCAGACTCAGAGGCGAACACATGACACATGACCCATGGGGCCCCGGTGCAAAAATTGATCCGTCTTCCTCCCCCCCCCGTGTTTACTCTGTGCGGGCTGGGGCTGCAATACATGGCGGCGGGCACCTGGTCGCAGGGGTCACAGGGGTTGCAGGGCTGCCAGTGCATGCAGATGCACACACACTTAAAGGACCACTACAGACACCCAGATCACCTCTAGTTTTAACCCTGCAGCTGAAAACATAGCAGTTTCAGAGAAACTGCTATGTTTCACTGAGGGTTAATCCAGCCTCTAGTGGCTGTCTCACTGACAGCCGCTAGAGGCACTCCTGCGATTCTAAGACACTGAACGTCCATAGGAAAGCATTGAGTAATGCTTTCCTATAGGCGGTTTGAATGCCGCGCATGCGCATTCGGAGATTAGAGGCGGAGGGATCCCCAGCGCCATGGGAGTCCGGCGCTGGAGAAAGGTAAGTGCTGAAGACACACACTCTCACGAACAGACGCATACACACTAGCTAACAGACACATACATTTACTGACAGAGACACACTTAGCGACAGACATACATACACACTCACTTACAAAACATACACTCTCACTGACAAACACACACTCACTAGCGCACACACAAACACACTCAGTAACAGACACACACAGTAACACACTCACTGACACTCACTAGCAGACACACTCACTGACACTCACTAGCAGACACACTAACACACACACACCAACCCTCACACACACACTCACACTAACACACACACACTAACACTCACACTCACACACACACTAACACTCACACACACTAACACTAACACTCACAGTAACACTCACAGTAACACACACTAACAACACTCACACATGTTTTTTTTTTTAATTTAATGCCCCCCAGCCTCCTTACCTTTTGGAGTGCTGAGGGGATTCCCTGGGGTCCAGTGGTGCTGCTGGGCTCCTGGACGGCCGGTCACTGGGCGGGCAGGCTGGCACGCGCGAGAGGGAGCACTCTCCCCTGAGTGCTTTCTCTTCAGCTCCCTCATCATCTTCCCTCTTGACATCATCTTCCGGCTCCGGTATCAGTACGCGGCGCGCGAGAAAGCTGAAGAGGAAGCACTCAGGGGAGAGTGCTCCCTCGGGCGCCCGCAGGACCGGCCGTGGGGTGACAGCAGGGCCAGCCTCGGGGGGCGCTGAGGTGGCCGGCTCCTGGGTCCCCCAGGAGAAGAGGCTGGCCACAGTGGCTACATATCAGGTCGCAGGGGCGGCCGGGCCCCCTGGTGGCTCTACAAAGTATTGACTTTAGGGGGGTGAATAGTTACGCACATTGACGTTTTCTGTTATTTTGTCCTATTTGTTGTTTGCTTTAAAAAACAAACAAACAAACAAACATCTTCAAAGTTGTGGGCATGTTCTGTAAATTACATGATGCAAATCCTCAAACAATTCATGTTAATTCCAGGTTGTGAGGCAACAAAACACGCGGTAAAATTAACCCCAGATCGCGGCGATCGCGGGGTTAATGGTGCTCCGGTCTGCCTCTGTATTAGAGGCAGACCGGGAGCACACGATCAGGCTGCCCCAGCACCGGTGCTCGCTCTGAAAGGCTGTCAGAGCCAGCACATGTGCTCCATTTACTCACCTTCCGCCTCCCTGCACTTCCGGGTTCACTGTGAAGTGCAGGGAGACGGATCTTCACTGATGTTGTCCCTGTTAGAAAAAAAAAATAAAGTTAGTTTAAAATCCCACCCCCCCTTTACCCCTTTTAATAAAAAATTAACCCCTTCCCTGCCAATTGATCACTGACTACAGTGATCAATTGGCAGGGAATACATTTTACTGTCATCTGATTTTTTCTTTTTTATAAATAATTAATAATTAATAAAATAAATGTAACCCCTAAGGGTTAAAAAAAAAAGAATTAACCCTTAGGGGTTACATTTATTTTATTAATTAATTTAAATATTTTCAAATTATATATGTAGCTAGCAGGGGTGGGTGGAAGTTAGTGGGGAATTTGGGGATTTGGTGTTAGGCTAACTTGGGGTTAATGTTAAAAAAGTTTTAAAATAAGCTTTAAAAAGTTAAAAATTACGTTTAAAAAAAAAAGTTTTAATAACGTTTAAGTAAAAAATAAAAAAAGACACCCCCCTTTACCCAGTCCAAATAAAAATGAACCCCTTCCCTGTCAGTCGATCACTGCCTACAGTGATCAAAATACAGATCACAGTATTATACTGTGATCTAATTTGTTTTAACCCCTGAGGATTAACTTTTATTTATTTTTTAACCCTCAGGGGTTCAATTTATTTAATTCATTAATTTAAATATTTTATAATTATATATTTTGCTAGCTGGGGTGGGTGGGAGTTATGGGAAAATGGGGAATTTACGGTTAGTGCTGCTTACTGCTAGTTAGGGGTTAATGGTAAAAAAAAGCTTAGGGAAATGTTAAATCTGTAAAAAAAAGTTTTAAGAAAGTTTAGGAAAGTTTAAAAAAAAATAATAAGCAAAACAAAAGTTTAAAAACTAGTTTTAAAAAGTTTAAAAAAAAGTAAAAAAAATACATAAAAAATGCTCATTACCACTACACCTGGAAAAAACTAGAGAAAAAATGATCCCACGCTAAGGTTCAAAATATGCCTTTTGAATTACCCCAGGGTGTATTCTTTAATAAATAGTATGTGTTTGTGGGGAAGTTTCAATAACCAACCATCTAAACTACTCCAAAATGGAACATGGACACAGCGTAAAACTTCAAAGTTAGAAAAAAACTGAATGGCTGCGTCTCAAATGTGCCCCTTCAACATCCACATATACCTGGCAAAGGTACATACCGGGGTATTGCTGTACTCAGACGACATAGCTGAGCAACATATGAAGTATTATACAGTCATAGCACACATAAGGTTTGCAAAATATACTGCACAAACTCACTTTGTGTGTCAAATTGGCAGAAAAAAATGCTTATTACCACTACACTTGGTCCAAGCTAGCGGGAAAATGATCCCATGCTAAGGTTCAAAATATGCCTTTTGGCTGGACCTAAACGGGAGCGGACGCAAGTCGCATCAGCTCCGACTTTCATCGACATTAATCGGCAAAACTAAGCTACAAATCGTCCCAAATCATACATACACACGGGTGCCCTACCTGTCAGCAACAAGGGCGAGACCCGGTCACACCACATGCCATTTTTCCAGGCGGCCAAGACGCCAAAAAAGAGACGGAAAACCGGGGCCTACCCCACCACCCAAAGCCTGGAACTGGCGGCTCTCTTTGGCGCCTTCACACCGCCGGGTGGTTCCGGAGAGCAGCCGGCACGGCAGAACGCAAGTGCCGCCGAGATGGGACGCAGATCCCACAAATCACCTGCACATACACCCACAGAGGCGCAGCACATCGACCAAATGCTCCAGAGGCAGCCTCCGCCCAAAATGGCGCCGAATGGGAACAGTAAGGCCGCAGAACCTCCAGAGTGCACCTCACAGCCTGTCAAACCTCACGCTGGGCATACCACACAGGCTGCAGGAGATGGGTCAGCCCCAGTCACCCAGCAGGACGTCCAAAACCTGGTGGGGGAAATCAAAAACTTGCTGGCGGCTAACGTGACAGCTATGAAAGCAGATATACAGCAGGTTAGTGGTCGAGTGACAACAGCAGAGGGAGACATCACTGACTTACAACACGGTATGAAAACCGTACAAGAAGCCATCCAACATCTAGAAACCTCGCAACACTCGCTCTCCATACACCTAGCCACACTGGACGACAGGTCAAGGAGAAACCATCTAAAAATAAGGGGCATACCGGACACGGTGACCTCTCACTATGTGAGACGCCTGGTGGCCACCATTCTGCCGGCCGCACAGGCCAAAAAAGTCACCCTAGATGGGACTTACCGCCTGCCTAAATCCAACAGAGCTCCAGCGACGGCAGTACAGGACGCCATAGTGCGATGCTCGCACTACCACGAAAAACTCTCCATCTGGTCAGCACTGCAAGGCAAGACACCGCTCATCTTTGAAGGCGCCAGCCTCACCTTCTATCAGGACCTCACGAGGTCCACCTTACAATGGCGGAGATCCCTGCAGCACCTCACAAGCCAGCTACGATCAGTTGGCATCAAATACAGGTGGATGTCCCCCAGGCTACTAGTGGTGAACCACAAAGGGACAATACATAAACTCTCATCGATGTCGGAGGCCCCGACCCTCCTCACGGCGCTGGGCCTACCTCCCCTCGAAACACATGATGACAGACGGGCGACAACCCAGAGGTGGAACCCCTCCCGAGCTGCCCCATTTGTTCCTGCCGCCACACCGGCTACTGACCAGGGAATCTGAAACCCTAAGAGTCTGCAGTCCAGGCCGCTAAGAGTTACACCAGAACTGTTTATAAACTGTTCATAAGTTGTTATCAACAGCATATTAACGCACCACACACACGACATATGCCCACGGAGAACCTACCACCCCTTCACTCACAACACCTAGGACTCGGGCGCCACAGGGCAGACGTATGGCTACACACCGGCCAGCCCTCCCCCCCCGCGACCCCCACGGTAAGGGGTACCACCTATGGCGGGCTAGATAACCCTCCTACATTTGACAATAAGACGGCACCACTCTGAACAGCCCGACCTGACACATCCTTAATACCAAACTAAATTAAAGACCAAATATGCACAAACTTCACGCACACTAGTACCTCTACAACCCATCTCTGAGACACTAACTCACACACGCTTAAACAATTAAAAAGTGCAAGACAATCATTGCTATGTATGTTTCAACCATGCAAATGTTTTATGTTGATTAAACGTCGCTGCAGCTGTTGGGGCGCAGCAGTGTATTATGCTGGATGTTACCACAATATGCACAACAAAAATAAAAAATTTCAAAAAAATAAAAAATGCCTTTTGAAATACCCTGGGATGTCATCTTTAAGAAATGGTAAAGCTTTATGGAGTATTTGGTTTATATAGCCTGGTAAAATACTCTAAATTGGGACATGGGCACATCGCAAAAATGTAAAGTTTGAAAAAAACTGGAATGGCTATGTCCCAAATGTGCCTCTCCAATTTCCACATATACCTGGCAAAGGTACATACGGGGGTATTGCTGTATTCAGCCGATATAGCTGAGCAACATATGAAGTATTATGCAGTCGTAGCACACATAAGGTTTGCAAAATATACTGTGCAAACTCACTTTGTGTGTCAAAAAGGCAGAAAAAACGCTTATTACTACTACACTTGGTACAAGCTAGCGGAAAAATGATCCCATGCTAAGGTTCAAAATATGCCTTTTTAAATACCCTGGGATGTGTTCTTTGAGAAATGGTATGCCTTTATGGTGTAGTTGTAATATGTAGCCTGCTCAAGTGCTCCAAAGTGGAACACGGACGCATCAAAACCCTCCATGAAAATTCACACTTAAAAACGTAAACTTGTCAAGTCTCTTTTACAGCACTGTAACTTCACAAACTATTGCCAAAGACATACAATGGTGGTGTCATTTTACTCAGAAGACTTCACTGAGCATAACTTAGTGGCACATGTGAAATATACAAAATGCCCAGCAAAAATGTAATCCGTATGTAAAAAATGCCCCAAATAATGGTTTACCACATACTTTGGCATATATTGGTGAAAAAATGGGGGCATGTTAAGGCACAATATGCACCATAAGAGATACCCTGGAGTGTCTACTTTTTTTTTTTTTTTTTTATTCTTTATTTTTGTCACTTCACATGATATGCAAGATAAAATACATTGTGTGGACAGTTCTTGACCATCATACATTGCTTTACAGACATAGTGATCAACTGGTGTTCAGCATCATGCGGAGTGATATTTTAGGTTATTAACAGGTGTATTAACAGGTTCCAAACGTAATGGTAAGCCCCAGTGGGTGCATTGGAAGTGTACGTCTAGGAGCGGTGTAACTCGCTTTAGCATGAGTGCACCATGGGGCGGACTTCTCCAGTGGTTTGTATAGGTGAGTATATTAGCATAATTGTGAAAGGTGCAGGAGGGGTTATGCAAGGTGGAGTCCGTGGCAGTTGCATTTGTGGACATCGCCTTGCGTGTATATTTGTACTAGGCTGTGGGTGTATCAAGAGTCAGAAATAGAATATTACCCGTCTGGGTCTGGTGTTGCCTATGTGTAAGCCATTACAGTGATGGAGTGTATCCCTGTCCATAGTGCCAGGGTGTGGGGGGGGTGCGTGCATGTGTGAGGTCAGCGCCCCCTAGTGGCTGGGGTATCTTCCCCTTAATTGTGTGGAGTTGGCCGTGTTGAGAGCTAAATAAGAGGGTGGAGGCATTTTCAGATTGGTATACAGTGTGAGATAGGTAACACCTAATGCTTTGTACAGCTAGTTAGAAAAGGAAGAGAGGTCTGTTAGTAACGAGAGTGTGGGCTTACTGTTAGAGGTTGTGGGCACCTCAGCTCCTGTCTCGATTAACTTTGCGTTCACGTGAGGTGCAGCAAGAGTGGATAAACATATGTAAACAATTTAACATAATAAACCAATAAAACAATTTCAACAAGGGGGGGGAGGAGAAAGCAGTTATGGCATTCTTAAGTCCCCGAAATGATGGCCGTAGGCCAGTCCATGGGTGATAAGAGAGTCCTGGATAAGGGCGCAGCAGACCCTTGAGCCCGCTCTTTTCCCCTCAGGTCCCCGTTCCCGTGGAGGAAGTGGGTTTCGTGGTTCGCGGTGTAAAATCCCTGACTTTCGCCAAATCCACCCGTGACAGGTCCCCACCTGCAATTGGTGATGGCAGAGTTATTCCAAGTGTCCGCAGTTGGTCTTCTAGTTCCTTGTCGGTGCTTGCCCGTAGAGCGGTGTCTCCGGCTGTAATTAGTACTGTGCGATTCGGGCCCCAGCGGTACGGTACCTCCTTGGCTCGGAGCAGTTGGAGTAGTGGTTGCAGGGATCGGCGCCATAGGAGAGTGCCCCTTGACATGTCTGGAAAGAAGTGCAGTGTGGTGCCCTCAAAGGTGATGGGGGTTTTTCCCCTCACCGCTTCTTGTAATAGGGCCTTGTCCCGCATGGAGCCAAAACGGAGGATAAGGTCCGGGGTCGCTGTCGGCGGTGCATTGGGTGGCTTTGTTAGACGGAACATGCCGTCGAGTCTCATGGTTTTGGCCTGTTTCGGCTGTAGGAGGGCTGCAAAAAGCCGCCTGAGGAAATGAGGTAAGTCCTGCAGTCCCACTGTCTCGGGCACTCCCCTTAGTTTTAGGTTATATCTGCGCCGTTGGTCTTCCATGGCATCTAATCTGGTGTCAATTTTTTGTTGGTATTGGGTCAGGTTAGCCAGGCCTCTCTCCACCTCTGGGAGCCGGCCTTCTTGGGTGCTCTGGGTGGCCTCAAGTTGGACCATTTTGGTAGTTGCACTTTCAATGGCCTTTTTGAATGGGGCAAGGTCTCCCGCTATGTTCTCTCGAAGTTCTGCCAACATTGCTTTGAGTTGGGTTGCTGTGATGGGGTCCCGGTCCGTCGCCGATGGGGCCCGTGCTTTTTTAGTGGTAGGTAAGGCACTCACCATCGGGGCCTCGGCCATGTCCTCCGAAGAGTAAGAGGAGCCCTCGTCCGCAAGAGCCATGTTGTCCCACGCGGCCCTCTGGGAGTTGCGGAAGAGATCGGCGATATCCCGGTTCATCAGGCTTTTATCAGGCTTGGGCTTTTTATTTTTTCGACCCATGTCCGAACTCTCAGCCAGGGGACTGTTTTTGTGAGGGTAGGTGATGGCTTTCTCCCCAATTTTAGCCGTTTTTCGGTGTCTTCGTACGGAGCTCTTCAGGCATGCGACTGTCCTGGCTCACGGTTAGGCTCCGCCCTTGCTCAATTTGATTTTAATAACACACAGCTGTCAGTTTAGTTTAGTTTACCAAGCCGGATTCCAGCACTGAAGTCCCTCTGCGCTGGGTCGCACTTCCTACTCTGAAGTCAGCCAATGGGGGGAGCTAATGTGCATGCTGCCACATAGGAGATTGCCTCAAAGCGTTGGAGTGTCTACTTTTACAAATGGTAGGCCTTTGGGTTTTTTTTTTTGAACAGTCAAACTGTTATAATACCCCAAATGGAAGCATAGGCTCATTAAATCCGTCTCTCAAAATTCTGCTGTTAATACTGAAAAGGACAGGTCTCAAATATGGCACTGTAGCTTCACGAAATAGTGCCATAGACATACAAAGGGGGTGTTATTTTACTCAGCAGATGTAACTGAACACAAAATAAAACTTTGTACAGAAATTAACACACTAACTTTACAAAATACACACGAGAAGTTCTTTGTTATAAGTTTGTGTGCCAAAAAAAAAAAAAAAAAAAATTACTCCAATATTTAGCAGAGGTTGGCGGTGAAATGACTACGTAGAAAGTCTCAAAACAACCTTAGGTAAATAGCCTGTGGTGTCTACTTTATATAAATATAACCCCTTAAGGACCGGCCTGTTTTTGCGATGTTTGTACGTTAAGGACCAGAGCAGTTTTAACACTTTTGTGGTGTTTGTGTTTAGCTGTAATTTTCCGCTCTCTCATTTACGGTTCCCATACAAGTTATATATTGTTTTTTTCAGGACAAAAGGGGCTTTCTTTACATACCATTATTTGTATTATGTCATATATTTTATTTAAAAAAAAAAAAATATGGTGAAAAATTAAAAAAAAACATGTTTTTGGACTTTTACTTGAAAAATCTTTTACTTATCTACAAAAGCTAATGAAAAAAACTGCTAAATAGATTCAAAATTTTGTCCCGAGTTTAAAAACACCCAGTGTTTACATGCTTTATTGCTTTTTTTTGCAAGTTATAGGCCTATAAATACAAGTAGGAAATTGCTGTTTCAATATATATATATTTTAAATGTATCAATAGTGACCTTGTAACACCGTTATCTGTCATAAATCCCCGAAACACACCTAACATGTACATATTTTTTTAAAGTAGACAACCCAGGGTATTCAAAATTGGGTATGTTTTTTTAGTAGTCACCTAGTCACAAACACTGGCCAAAGTTAGCATTTATATTTGTTTGTGTGTTAAAAATGCAAGAAACGCTAACTTTGGCCGGTGTTTGTGACTAAGTGGCTACTAAAAAAGGCTGAACATACCCCATTTGCAATACCTTGGGTTGTCTTCTTTTGCAAATGGTATGCCATCATGGGGCTAATTCTCATTCCTTGGCTACCATACGCTCTCAAAGGCAACCTAACCAATCTGACAAATTTCAATAAAAAAAAAAAAAGTAAAATCAAGCCTTATATTTGACCCTGTAACTTTCACAAACACTATAAAACCTCTACATATGGGGTACTGTTATACTCAGGAGACTTCGCTGAACACAAATATTAGTGTATCAAAACAGTAAAATGTATCACAGCAATAATATCCTCAGTGAAAGTGCTGTTTGTGTGTGAAAAATGCAAAAAACTTCAGTTTCACTGACAATATCATCGCTGTGATATGTTTTACTGTTTTGAAACACTAATATTTGTGTTCAGCGAAGTCTCCCGAGTAAAACAGTACCCCCCATGTACAGGTTTTAGGGTGTCATAGAAAGTTACAGGGTAAAATACAGTGCTAGCAAATTAAATTATCTGGACTTTCGGCCTGGGTTGGCAGGCAGGTCCCTCAAATTGCAATCATTAAAATTACTTAATTAGGTAAAAATATTACATAAATACGCACGTAGAATTTTAATATATATACATATTTATATATTTGACGTCTACGTGTATATTTATGAAATTATTTATGTCATTATGTATATGGACATATGTATATTTCGTATTGTTTTTATTTATTTATACATAGATATATATATCATTACATTCTAAGTGTGTTTTGATATACCGTAAATATATATATATATATATATAAATATCAAAATACAGTTAGAATAAAATTTCGTATAGATATATAATTTTTGTAAAAAAATTTATTATTATTTTTACATGTTTAATTTAATTTAAATTACTTTTTATTTGTATTTTATAATAATATATATATACAATATATATACTTATTATATATGTTATATATACGTGTGTAATTTAATTATAAGTGTATTTTTATATTAATATATGTACATATTAATATAAAAATACACTTAGTATGACATTATATATATGATATATAGACATATATTATACAGGTATAATATATGTCTATATATCATATATATATATATACACATATATAATAATAATTTTTTTTTATTCACTTTAACTTTATTTTTTTTTCTGATTTTACAGTTGCAGGGAGACTGCCTGTCAGCACAGACAGTCCCCCTGCAGGCAGACACATGGACACCTATTGTGACCATGTGGTCACATGGCCACAGGGGTCCTAATCTGCCATGGGGAGACTGTCTGGGCTGCAGGCAGTCTCCCCACAACGGGAGCACCGCCGATCGCCGCCGGGGGAACGACGGCGATCGGGTAAGTACATCTTAAATTTAGGACGTTCGGTCGGCAATGGAAAAATGCCCATGACGGTCCTGAACCGTCCTGCGTCCTTAAGGGGTTAATCACTTTGTTTTTGTTTATGCAGCCTGCATGAAAACAAAATGGTTTCAGTTTAAATCAAATGTAGCTTACTTTAGAGGTTTGTATCTCCTGCTCTATAAATTGAACTTTAATCACACACAGGAGGACGCGAGAATGTCTAGAAGGCTATTAACAGAGCATGGGATAAGACATTGTAAACTAAACAGAATTTGCAATAAAGGAAGTGTAAACATTAGATGATTCTTTACAGGAAGTGTTTAGGAAGGTTCTGTAAGTCACATGTAGGGATGTGTGACTAGGGCTGCATAAACAAAGTGATTACATTGTTATATGGCAGGGAATTGAGTAGTGAGACTGCCGAGGCATGATATATACACCAAAATTGCTTTATTAAGCTAATGTTGCTTTGGTGCCTATAGTGTCCTTTTAATGCAGATGCAGATTGCATAGGTATTTAGCCATAATTCCTTTCCAATAGAGATTAATATTTTAACAAAAATTTCAGAATGTAATTAGTTAGTTCAACAAAAATTTTAATCGACTTGTAGCTGAAAATAATCTGTCTGTCAAACAGATATAACAATAGCAAACAAGTACAAAAAGATTGTTTAAACCAAAATAAATTAAAAGGCATGACAGAAGACAAGCCAGGGTAACAGAAATTATGTTTCACTGGATGGTTATTATAATTTGGTGATATATGGCAGTTGTGTGAACGGCCACTATACTACTGGGGAGGGAAAAATAAAAAAAATTACAGACTTCGCAATGGGATTTTACCCCAAAATCACTGGAATCTAAAGCAAGGACTAAGACATTTGGGAAAGTATAATTTACCTGTTAGGCTTATTTATGTGTAGCTAAACAGAAAATCTATTGAGTCTTGTTTCCATGTCATCACAACAGAGCAACTTATTGTGAACACTATTACTTTATTCAAAGTAAGCCATTTTCCCTGAAACCTCGTTTTCCCTTTCCCTGTATGAACTATGGAAAACATTCTCACAATGTTTTGAAAAACCTTTAGTCACACTAAAAAACTGATCCCTACCTGCATATCTCCTAACATTGGGATGTGTGAAATTGAGAGTAAAGGGTAAGGCCAGGATGCCCCTCTTGCACGTTCTGCTGTGCTGGCATTGAGGCCTCCCGTCAACAGCATAGCTTCAATCCCAGATTGCAATCCCACATTGAAAATGTCCAGTTCAATGGGGGACAAATGGAACCCATTCTGTCTCATAACATTGTCATTCACCCCTTCCAGCTCAAAATGTCGTACCACTTCTCCTCCTAAATGACGGACAAATCTGGAAATGGTCCTGTTTACCTTATGTTTACAGCGTTCCAATGGCTTACTATTCCCCCTACTGAGCCACACACGGTGAGGAACAATCTCGGATCAGACTAGGATCAGATCCTTGAACAACGTAAAGCAGTGTGCCAAGTTATGTTCCATAGCATTTGAGATCCACTGACTGCTGTTGGCTGATATCGCTCCCGTCCGCATGTACAACTAACGTGACCAGCCCTGACACGCAGCGACTAAGCATTTAAGTTGTCCTAACATAAACCCCTCAGACCCCTCCAATGTACCCAAACCAACTAAAATGGGAACCCAAGGTTATGGCCATATATTCTATACTCAGCACGCCTAGCCGGCCCAATAAATGTACGAATGGCCCTAAATCCAGATGAATCGAGGAACCACACCTAGGACGATAAACAGAATAAACAACAGGGTGAGCAGCGCAGGACTGAATCTTTTAGTAAACAAGGACGCTCACCAACTGCCATCACCCGAAAAGCTTAACCACATCCTGAGTTGCCGCACCTATGCAAAAGGAGTAAGTTGTGTAAATGCCAGGAGCCAGACCACCACCAGACACACACGACTGCAAAACCCTAAAGCCCTTGCACCGACACAAACTATTGAATCAGAAACACTGGATAAAATGGGCCCTCCAGATATGTCTTAGAGTGACAAATGAGAAGGATCAGACTGGATGAGGTGACTGACATATAAGACAGCAGAAGCACAGACTAAACCAGAGTAGTGGAAGCAACCAGTTCACCGATTCGCAAGGCACCAAAAAAACACACAACAAACGCTACCTGAAACAGACGAACTTCGTACGAAGAGGAACAGTATAATAGGAAATTGGACGACGGGAGTCGGGTCTATGAATCATCCTCCAACCCTTTAGAATGCGCAAAACACAAAATGCCTTAGTAACGTCTTGCCACCCAAAGTAACAGAACAAAACGGTAAGAGCAGACAAGTACCACACAACAACTGAGGCAGACGTATCCTTAACTCACAGTGACTCCAGTAGGGCCAACGTCAACCCCAATCTACCAGCATCTGAGGAGATATCCCTGGTAGCCAGAGATCCCATCAACAACGCCACACTGACAAATAGGACTTCCTCAAAAGTCAGAAACAAAGTCTCACAGGCCCTTTGGTCATGGGGATCCCATCGGATGGGTCAGGTGATGAGACTAAAAGCCCCAGGGTACTTCTTGGGCACCAATCCCAATGGCAAGACCCGTAAATTGGGGTATGACAACAGAATGACCCATAAAAACCTCCTTCTTGAGTTTCTCCTCCCAAATTGCTAGTTTCCCTACTACTGAACAAAAATGACCCACAAATCTCCCAAATTGCTAGTTTCCCCACTACTGAACAAAAATGACCCACAAATCTGAGTATCAGTAAATCTAAATGAACAAAATTTATTCAAAAGCCGACAGAAAACTCATCAAATACCTGCACTCCCCGTTGCTTAGGATACCGGTCGAGCAATGGACACATCCTTCCAATGCTCACCAGCGTCCTCCGCTCTAGGTACGTTATCTCTAGAGGACCTAACTCCCTGCTTGCCCTTTTTAAAACACTCTTACGAGGGGTGGGCTCCACCACAGTGCAAGCACTCATGTTTGACAATGCAGGACCCATACCACCTGCAGTGGCTCTCGTTGAAGAGCCAACAAACACTCTTCCACTGCCCAGCCAACACACCGGAGTGTGCGCCGGCTGCGCCTGGAAAGAGGGACGGCCAACAGGGGATCATTATTATGTTGTCCCCCAAAGTCCATGCTTGGACTCACCAAGAGTTTCTGAAGAAACTGCTGGTCATACCTGAACCAGCATTGACCCCCCATATTTTTTATACGCCTTGTAAATCAGTTCTAAGTAACTAAACAACCTCGGAACCTTCTCTGGAAACCGCCATGAGAAAATTCTTGCAAAAATGGAAAACGCCTGAAGCCTGTTACCAAAGGTATGCAGCAGCTGCTTACCTTTTTCCCATCTGACATGTCACCATGCCCCTGCCTGTCCACTGACTCCCTATCAGGGGGTACTAGGGACGTGAAGTGAAGTGACGTGAAAACACATACTCACCCTTAGGAATTTTGTCCCTGACATCCAGCGGAACAGGCATCCCCAGGGGAGACAATTAGCAGCCCCTTGAGCAGATCCTCAACACCACTGACCTAGCACTCAGTAGGGTTAGGAAGGGGACAGGGAATGAGAGAGAGGGCCAACCCCCAGGGAGCCTATTAAGAACTGCCCTAAGTAAACTAACCACTTCCCCCTGACCTTGAAAACCATAATCCATACCCTGACCTTGAAAACCATAATCCATAAACCCCCATGACTGCCTTCGATGAGGGAGAAGGTGGGGAGGACAAGCTTGGGCAAAGGAGAATTTGATCTAGCAGCACTCTCTTTCTCCCAGACAGAAAACAGTCAGGGTTCCTCAACTGATCTTTTTTAATCCAGCCCACATTACATGGGCAGATGTCATGCTCCCCCTTCCCTAGTTGTCCAGGGGGAAACTGATTCTGAGTTTGAATTGTTTACTGCAGAATAGATGAGATTTTGTGTCCTTTCTAATTGACTCATGCACTGTACAGTGTGCCAATGGTTCTTCGAAGTACCAGCACATCCAGAGGATGGCAGTCACTCATCTAAAGGCTGTCGTCAGAAAGTAATGTATAACTTTGGAAAATAAATTTTAAGCTTTAAAAAAAGAAACGAACAATTTTTTTGAGAAGATTTTAAAAACAGTTTGTAACGCTGTGTGCACGTGTGATAAACCACGTTTATGAAATATGATGTCTTGAGGGATGCTCACATGCTCTTCATAAGCATTTTTAAGATGTAGTAAAGCTAATGGTTGCAAAACAGCCACAGTTGTGGTACATTTAGGCTTTTGAACAATGACGTCCATGATAACATTGAAAAACAAACCAAAAGAGGGCTCGTCCGGGATTTGAACCCGGGACCTCTCGCACCCTAAGCGAGAATCATACCCCTAGACCAACGAGCCAGCTGTTAACTACTTGTCCAGATGTTTTGAAGAATTTCACATGTGCACTCTGACAGACAGCATCATATTACAGCATTTTACAGTTGAGGCACAATGGAAGTTATATCTTAAAGCTACACCAAGCAAAATGAAAAGAAAAAAAAATATTTTGGATGGAAACGCTTATTACAACAAATATAATAAAAACAATTTTCAGGTTCATGGCATTGTTTGCATTATGTTTCATTTACACGTTGAAATATCAAACCATCCCACTATCAGCAATATTGCTTTGTATAAAGAACCCAAAACATTTTATTTCTCAGAAGCATCAAGAATAAATTAGTTCACCTCTTCCCTCCTTGCATGAAGAAGTGAAATTAATTCCAAACAGCAAACCACTACAGCCTGCAGTAGTGATGACTATGGTACCAAGAGTGCCCTGGCACTCTCACACAAAAAGTTGTCAAACTGTTTAAGATTAACAACTTGCCTCGAGTTCGCCGGGCACTAGGGATCGACCGATTATCGGTTTTACCAATATTATCGGCCGATATTTGGTATTTTCGGCAATATCGGTATCGGCCAATAGAGATACCGATCATACCTCCCAGGACCGCTGGGCCCATTAGAAGCCCGGTGGCCCTGGAGGTCCCGCAGCAAGCTGTGACTTACCTTCCCTTCAGCTCCCATGTAAAATCTTGTGAGTCCCGCGGCCGTCAGAGCGTTGCCACGGGTTACCATGGCAACGTTCCGCGCAGCACGCAGACTGCGAGATTTACACAGGGAGCTGCTGGGAAGGTAAGTCACAGCTTGCTGCCGGCCCCTACTGCTCAGTACACACCACTGGACCACCAGGGAATGCCATATCCCCCCTCCCTGGCCAGGTAACAAGCAGGGAGGGGGGAATAAAAAAGTAATAAAACTTATAAATATTAAAATAAAAAAATGTCTCCCCTCCTGTCCATTTTACACAAATTACATCCTTTCACAAACACACACACTATACAAACACACACACACACTCTGCATTATATACACACACTATACACACACTCTGCATTATATACACACACTATACAAGCACTACACACACTCTGCATTATATACACACACTACACACACTATACACACACTATGCATTATATACACACACACACCATACACACACTCTGCATTATATACACACACACTATACACACACTACACAAACTCTGCATTATATACACACACTATACAAACACTACACATACTCTGCATTGTATACACACACTACACACACTATACACACACTATGCATTATATACACACACACACTGTAACGGATCACCTGGCACCCCGACCTGGTACCTCCGTTAATGGATGCTCCTAGTGCTTCCTGAGGACTCCAAGCACTCTGGCAGACACCACAATCACCGAATCCGAGAAACCTTTTAAATTCTCCCAAGCATATGAATGCTGTAGACCATTGAATAGGAACCATACGAATAGGCTTGTACTCCTAGCAGTCAACTGGAACAGCATACAATAAATCCTTCCCCCAATAATGAGACGACACATCACTTTGAGGTTAAAACAGGAACTCTGGACTGTCTCATCCAGCCTGGCTTTTATTACAATAATACACATACAGGCCACACCCAGGGGGAGGCATAAAATAACCAATCACATACATGGTTCAGCCCACACATCCCCTCCCCTCAGATAACATTAAACCCAATTATCCGGTACACTTTTTCAGCCAAGTTCTGGATGTACCCCAAAACCCGGGGGTACACCTTTAAATCCAGCATCGCTGGATAGCCCTTATTCAGGGGGGCAACATATCCAAAATTCAAGTAATTCGGATGAATGGTTCGGGAGATATGGGGTTCCAAAGATTTGACCGACCGCATGGGTAAAGTATCCGAAAACAGTTCCATGCATTTTGGCCCTGCGGTCGGTCACAAACAAGGGAATGAAAACAGACGAATTGCCTGTGTTATAGAGCCTGGAGAGGGTTTGAATGAATTCCCTTGTTTGTGGGGTTCTTTCTACCGAACGGCGGGTCATTCGGTAGTTTCCATACGAATTTCTGGAAGTATGGAGGTCTCAGCGGTGTTTGCCTAGTCAAGTGTCCGATTTTAGTTCCAGACACTCGACGGCAAAACACCGCTGTTCGGTAGTTTAAGATGGCCGCCGCCACGTGTTTGTTTCCCGAATGGCGGCCACCCAGAGGACAAAGAATACATTACACTGATTGCCAATTACCCGTTCGCAACATTGTTGCAAACTGTAATTGGAGGCACACTTATTCCTGGGTGGTCTGGTTGTTCGGTAGTTTCACTCAATATAATAAATGGAGTGATTCTACCGAACAATCAGATGAATGCTGCATACATATCCCAGGTTAAACTTAATACACATATACACATATAATATTACAGGCAATATACTAGAATATGTATCACAGTCTTAAAGGGACAGTAGTCCCAAAAGTCCCAATATGTCCATAGATGCTGTTAAAAGGGCCAGTAGCAGCGATATACAGTACAATATGCCCCAAATAACCCAGGGGCCATAGTCAGCAGGTAGGAGGCTAGCAAACAGGCTTCTCCAGGGCCCAGTGGCGAGGTTGGTTTCGCCACATTTCTCCCCTTTTCCAAACAGACTAACAGGGTACCTGACCTCTTGCCGGTCAGTGCCCTTGTTAGTCCAGCAGCCCACCCACAAAACAGAAACAGCAGTACAGCCCACCCACAATAAATGGTTACTACACCTGAGTAAGAGAAAAACTTGTCCAGGTCCAGGTGCCTCACCATGGCTGTGTGGGGGACTGGTAGGCTGTTTTGGTGGGTTGCTGAGTGGGCAGAGCCCAGCGGTACTCTGCCCTGGTGCCAGCACTACCCCGGGAGTAGTCTGGTTGGAGCCTTGCTGGAGACCGACTGCCTCCCCTTTAGCTGCGCAGCTCTGCTGCTGGAGACCGACTGTCTCCCCTTGAGTTACACAGCTCTGCTGCTGGAGACCGACTGTCTCCCCTTTAGTTACACAGCTCTGCTGCTGGAGACAGACTGTCTCCCCTTTGGCTAAACAGCCCTGTTGTGGGGGGGCAGGACCGACCGTCCCTACCCCCTGTGCTGGAAGTGCAGAGACCACGGTCCCATCTGCACAGGTGTGGGGCTTACAGTCTCCCCCTGGTACATTAAGCTGCCGCTGGGGAGAGGTGGTAACCAGCTCCTCTCCCATTAGAACACTCTGCCCATCGATGATCCGTCGCTGGGGAGAGGTGGTAACAATCTCCTCTCCCATTAGAACACTCTGCCCATTGATGGTCTGCCGCTGGGGAGAGGGGGTAACAATCTCCTCTCCCATGCCTACTTTCAGTCTTTGTGGAGGGAGACCGACTGTCTCTCCTCCCAATTCAGTGTCCTGCTGCTGGGGAATAGAGACTGGGCTCTCTATTCCCAAACAATCATGCTGCTGCTGGGGGGTAGGACCAACTACCTCTGCCCCCTGTAACTCAGCCTTCCGCTGGGGAGGGAGGACGCTGCTCTCCTCTCCCTGCACTTCACACTGCCTTCCCGGCATATCACTCTGCTGCTGGGGGGTAGGACCAACTACCTCTGCCCCCTGTAACTCAGCCTGCCGCTGGGGAATGGAGACTGGGCTCCCAATTCCCTGCAATTCACACTGCCGCTGGGGAATGGAGACTGGGCTCCCAATTCCCAACAAATCACACTGCCGCTGGGGAGGGAGGACGGCCCCTTCAGCTCCCTGTAACTTGGGCGCAGAGACCACGGTCCCATCTGCGCTGGTGAGGGGTTTTCTGTCTCCCCTTGGTGTGTTAGGTTGTCGGTGGGGAGAGGGGGTATCAGGCGCCTCTCCCTGCACTGTAGACTGCCGCTGGGGAGCAGGGCTGACCCTCTGTACTCCCTGTAAGCAGGGCGCAGAGACCACAGTCCCATCTGCGCTGGTGAGGGGCTTACTGTCTCCCCTTGGTGAGCTGTGCTGCCGCTGGGGAGAGGTAATAACAGGCTCCTCTCCCTGAACCGTAGACTGCCGCTGGGGATCTGGGCCAACTGCCCAGCATCCCTGTAGGGCCGGTAGAGAGATCTCGGTCCCATCTCCACCTGCCATCTGTGGGTCTCTCCAGGACCAGTCTATGAGGTCCCCAACTTCTGCAGCTGGTAGTGAAGCAGGGGGTACCTCAGCCACATTTTCCCAGCTGTAGGCTAGCAGGTCTGGGTCTGCCACCCAGTTTTCCCGGTCTGCGTCCCTGCTCTGCGGCTGGCAGGAATTTAATAGTTCTACATAGTCCATCTCCAGCTCTCGTTCCATGGCAGCGAAACGGCGGAGGTCTTGTCCCAGTCCAATAGATCTCGGGCCCTGTATCATCTCACCTCGGTAATGAAAGATAGCCCAGTACCGTGACTCTGCTGGACTGCCGAAGTCGACATCCTCCACTAAGGCTTTCCACAACAGGCCAGGGCTCGTGTAGTTCTCCCCCTCTGGCTGGATGCCCTCTGCCCTCCACGTCTCTGGCTGGACAGTGCACCACCACAGTGCCCGGTATGAGGTGTCCAGGCTCAGTTCCCTTTCCACGAGGTACTCGAGTTGTCTTACCCGCTGCCCTCCAGGTTGGTCTCCCAGAAGCGGCATCCGCCAGGCCATTTGTTCCTCCAACCGGTATGCGACACCAGGAAGGCGCTGCTGCCGTTGATACTGGACTTCCTCCAGGGCATCGTACCATAATTCTATCCGGGCATTATCTCTCCATTCTAATTCACTCTCTTCCTCAGGTGTGTGTGTTGCCCAGGGGTCTACGAACCCCATTTTCCCAAATCTTTATGTAAACAGGGACGCTGTATGCACACCAGCGTCGCCCTCAATTTGTAAATCCAAACGCACTGTGTCTCCGAGCTGCTTTACCTCGCACTAGGACGCCATCCCACCGCTTGCCACCAATGTAACGGATCACCTGGCACCCCGACCTGGTACCTCCGTTAATGGATGCTCCTAGTGCTTCCAGAGGACTCCAAGCACTCTGGCAGACACCACATTCACGGAATCCGAGAAACCTTTTAAATTCTCCCAAGCATATGAATGCTGTAGACCATTGAATAGGAACCATACGAATAGGCTTGTACTCCTAGCAGTCAACTGGAACAGCATACAATAAATCCTTCCCCCAATAATGAGACGACACATCACTTTGAGGTTAAAACAGGAACTCTGGACTGTCTCATCCAGCCTGGCTTTTATTACAATAATACACATACAGGCCACACCCAGAGGGAGGCATAAAATAACCAATCACATACATGGTTCAGCCCACACATCCCCTCCCCTCAGATAACATTAAACCCAATTATCCGGTACACTTTTTCAGCCAAGTTCTGGATGTACCCCAAAACCCGGGGGTACACCTTTAAATCCAGCATCGCTGGATAGCCCTTATTCAGGGGGACAACATATCCAAAATTCAAGTAATTCGGATGAATGGTTCGGGAGATATGGGGTTCCAAAGATTTGACCGACCGCATGGGTAAAGTATCCGAAAACAGTTCCATGCATTTTGGCCCTGCGGTCGGTCACAAACAAGGGAATGAAAACAGACGAATTGCCTGTGTTATAGAGCCTGGAGAGGGTTTGAATGAATTCCCTTGTTTGTGGGGTTCTTTCTACCGAACGGCGGGTCATTCGGTAGTTTCCATACGAATTTCTGGAAGTATGGAGGTCTCAGCGGTGTTTGCCTAGTCAAGTGTCCGATTTTAGTTCCAGACACTCGACGGCAAAACACCGCTGTTCGGTAGTTTAAGATGGCCGCCGCCACGTGTTTGTTTCCCGAATGGCGGCCACCCAGAGGACAAAGAATACATTACACTGATTGCCAATTACCCGTTCGCAACATTGTTGCAAACTGTAATTGGAGGCACACTTATTCCTGGGTGGTCTGGTTGTTCGGTAGTTTCACTCAATATAATAAATGGAGTGATTCTACCGAACAATCAGATGAATGCTGCATACATATCCCAGGTTAAACTTAATACACATATACACATATAATATTACAGGCAATATACTAGAATATGTATCACAGTCTTAAAGGGACAGTAGTCCCAAAAGTCCCAATATGTCCATAGATGCTGTTAAAAGGGCCAGTAGCAGCGATATACAGTACAATATGCCCCAAATAACCCAGGGGCCATAGTCAGCAGGTAGGAGGCTAGCAAACAGGCTTCTCCAGGGCCCAGTGGCGAGGTTGGTTTCGCCACACACACCATACACACACTACACACACTCTGCATTATATACACACACACTATACACACACTACACACACTCTGCATTATATACACACACTACACAAACTCTGCATTATATACACACACTATACAAACACTACACATACTCTGCATTGTATACACACACTACACACACTCTGTATTACATACATACTATACACACACTATACACACTACACACACTCTGCATTATATACTCACACTATACAAACACACACACACACTCTGCATTATATACACACACTATACAAACACACACACACTCTGCATTATATTCACACACTACACAAACGCTATACACACACTACACACACTCTGCATTATATACACACACACTATACACACACTACACACACTCTGCATTATATACACACACACTATACACACACTACACAAACTCTGCATTATATACACACACTATACAAACACACACACACACTGCATTATATACACACACTATACAAACACTCTGCATTATATACACACACTATACAAACACACACACACACTCTACATTATATACACACACTATACAAACACACACACTCTACATTATGTACACACACACTACACACACTCTGCATTATATACACACACTATACAAACACACGCACTCTGCATTATGTACACACACACTACAAACACTCTGCATTATATACACACACTATACACACACACTACACACACTCTGCATTATACAAACACACTATACAAACACACACACACTCTGCATTATAGACACATACTCTGCATTATATACACACACACTATACACACACTACACACACTCTGCATTATATACACACACACTATACACACACTACACAAACTCTGCATTATATACACACACTATACAAACACACACACACACTGCATTATATACACACACTATACAAACACTCTGCATTATATACACACACTATACAAACACACACACACTCTACATTATATACACACACTATACAAACACACACACTCTACATTATGTACACACACACACTACACACACTCTGCATTATATACACACACTATACAAACACACGCACTCTGCATTATGTACACACACACTACAAACACTCTGCATTATATACACACACTATACACACACACTACACACACTCTGCATTATACAAACACACTATACAAACACACACACACTCTGCATTATAGACACATACTCTGCATTATATACACACACTATACAAACACACACACACTCTGCATTATGTACACACACACTATACACACTCTGCATTATATACACACACTATACAAACACACACACACTCTGCATTATACACACACACTATACAAACACACACACTCTGCATTATGTACACACACACTACACACACTCTGCATTATATACACACACTACACACACTCTGCATTATAGACACACACTCTGCATTATATACCCACACTATACAACACACACACACTCTGCATTATGTACACACACACTATACACACTGCATTATATACACACACTATACTACTCACACACACTCTGCATTATACACAGACATACTACTCACACTCTGCATTATATACACACACACCCTCTGCATTATATACACGCACACTACACACACTCTGCATTATATACACACACTATACTACTCACACACACTCTGCATTATACACAGACATACTACTCACACTCTGCATTATATACACACACTACACACACTCTGCATTATATACACACACTATACAAACACACACACACTCTGCATTATACACAGACATACTACTCACACTCTGCATTATATACACACACACACTCTGCATTATATACACGCACTATACAAACACACACACACTCTGCATTATATCCACATATATATAGATGACCTCTTTTTTATCTGGAAGGGTAAAGAAAATTCCCTACTACAATTCTTAAATCATGTAAATAACAACACACACAGTATAATTTTAACCTCAGAACACAGTAGTAATAGTATTAATTTTTTAGATTTATAAATTTTTATTAAAGAAGGCACCATCAATACAAAACCTTTTTTTCAAACAAGTTTGCACAAACACAGTAATTGATCGATCAAGTTTCTATTTCAAACCCTGGTTGGGTGGCGTCCCAAAAAGTCAGTTCCTACGCCTCTGCAGGAACTGTTCAGATACTAGATTTTAAAAAACATGCAGTCACAGAAAGAAAAATGTATTGACAAAAACTAACCACAGACAAACCTTAATAAAACTTTAGAAATAGTCACTAATAAAGATAGAAAGGGAGTTTTGGAATACAAACCAAAAAATACGAAAGATTCTCCATTTATGCCTGTAATTTTTAATTTTAATAATAGAAGCACAATTGTTCAAACATTTTTATTAATAAGCACTGGCACAGTGATGACGTTTTAAGAGATTTTATCCCCGAAAAACCCAGCATAGTTTTTAGAGGTGCTCCAAATTTTAAAGAATTATCCTCACTAAGAATTAGACCAAAGACCATATAAACAAAAATTCTACCTTTTTATCCAATTCTAAAGGCTTTTTAAAATGTAATACTTGTATAGTGTGTAAACAGGGCCGTCTTTAACCCCTTAAGGACTGGACTGTTTTTGCGATGTTGTACATTTGCGACCAGGCCTCTTTTTACACTTTTGTGGTGTTTGTGTTTAGCTGTAATTTTCCGCTCTCTCATTTACTGTTCCTATACAAATTATAGATTGTTTTTTTTTCAGGACAAAAAAGGCTTTCTTTACATACCATTATTTATATAATCTCATGTAATTTAATTTTAAAAAACAAACAAATATGATGAAAAATTTAAAAAAATACATTTTTTTTTACTTTTACTTGAAAAATCTTTTACTCATCTACAAAAGCAAATAAAAAAAACCTGCTAAATAGATTAAAAATATTGTCCTGAGTTTTAAAATACCCAGTGTTTACATGCTGTTTTGCTTTTTTTTGCAAGTTATAGGGTTATAGGTACAAGTAGGATATTGCGATTTCAAAACATATATTCTTTCAAATTTATCAATAGTGACATTGTAACACTATTATCTGCCAAAAGTCTCTGAATATCACCCCACATGTACATATTTTTTTAAAGTAGACAAACCAGGGTATTCAATATAGGGTATGTCCAGTCTTTTTTAGTAGCCACCTAGTCGCAAACACTGGCCAAAGTTAGCGTTCATATTTGTTTTCTGTGTGAAAAAACAAAAAACTAAATTGAACGCTAATTTTGGCCAGTGTTTGTGACTAAGTGGCTACTAAAAAAGACTGGACATACCCCATTTGCAATACCTTTTATTGTCTTCTTTTGCAAATGGTATGCCATCATGGGGGTAATTCTCATTCCTGGGCTACCATACGCTCTCAAAGGCAACATAACCAACCTGGCCATTTTCAATGTAAAAATATTTGACCCATATATTTGACCCTGTAACTTTCAAAAACGCTATAAAATCTGTACATGGGGGGTACTGTTATACTCGGGAGACTTTCTTGAACACAAATATTAGTGTTTCAAAACAGGAAAACATATCACAACAATTATATCATCAGTAAAAGTGCTGTTTGTGTGTGAAAAATGCGAAACAAAGTCACTTTCACTGACAATATCATCGCTGTGATAGGTTTTGCTGTTTTGAATCACTAATATTTGTGTTCAGTGAAGTCTCCCGAGTAAAACGGTACCCCCCATGTACAGGTTTTAGGGTGCCATAGAACGTTACAGGGTAAAATACAGTGCTATCAAATTAAATTCTCTGGAATTTCGGCCTGGGTTGGCAGGCAGGTCCCTCAAATTGCAATTAATAAAATTACTTAATTATGTAAAAATATTACATAAATATGCACGTAGAATTTAAATATATATGCATATTTATATATTTGAAGTCTATGTGCATATTTATATAATTATTTATGTCATTTTGTATATGGACATATGTATATTTCGTATTATATTTATTATTTTATATATACATAGATATATATACAATTTCATTCTAAGTGTATTTTGATATAAATATATATATTTAAATATCAAAAGACAGTTAGAATAAAATTGCATATAGATATGTAATTTTTTTAAATTTTTATTATTATTTTTAATTTTTTTAATTTAATTTAGTTTACTTATTATTTGTATTTTATAATAATATATATATATACAATATATATAGTTATTATATATATTATATATATACATGTGTAATTTAATTATAAGTGTATTTTTATATTAATATATGTACATATTAATATAAAAATACACTTAGCATGACATTATATATATGATATATAGACATATATTATATAGGTATAATATACGTCTATATATCATATATATATACACATATATAATTATTATTATTTTTTATTAACTTTAACTTTAATTTTTTTTTTATTTTACACTAGCAGGGAGACTGCCTGTCAGCACAGACAGTCCCCCTGCAGGCAGACACATGGACACCTATTGTGACCATGTGGTCGCCCTGTTGAGCGATCACATGGCCACAGGGGTCCTAATCCGCCATGGGGAGACTGTCTGGGCTGCAGGCAGTCTCCCCACAACGGGAGCACCGCCGATCGCCGCCGGGGGAACGACGGCGATCAGGTAAGTACATCTGACCGTTAGGACGGTTCAGGACCGTCACCGGTCGGCAACGCAAAAATGCTGATGACGGTTCCGGGCCCAGTTGCTCCTGGGGGGCCCAAGGCAGCTGCCTCTTGAGCCCCGCTGGCCACTGCCCACAAATTCGTGTCCCGATCTAATCCTTCACCTTCACTATGCGAGCGAGCGGCATTGCTGCATAGTGAAGGACTTACTTGTTGCTCCTCCTCCCGACCTCCCCTGCCCTTTGCGTATGCTGCGCACTGTGACGTCACGCGGAGGCGGAGTCACGGCAACGCTAGGGTGAGCGTTGTTGTGACTCCGGCCCCTTCCCCGAAGTGCAGAGCGGCGCCTTCTGGAACTGCAGAGCGGCGCTATCCGGAACTGCAGAGCGGTGTCATCCGGCACTGCAGGTCGGCACCCACTCCAGCCTTGAGCCCAGCTGCCCAACTGATCCTGAGCCTGCTGGAGTCTTCAGAACTGTAAGTAGTTACAGTATTTACAGTAGTTACAGTAATATATTGTTTTATGGGAGTAAGGGTGGTTAGAGGGGAGGGTTGGAGGAGGGGTGGTTAGAGGGGAGGGGTGTTTGGAGAAGGGGGAGGGAAGGGTGGATGGAGGGGGTTAGTAGTACAGTACTGTCACTTTGTTAAAAAATAAAGTAATCTGTTAAATACTATATATTTGTGTCAGAAGTTGTGCTTTTTTAATTTTTATAATAATGATACAGCCATTTTATTTAATACTTTTGTGCTGATCCTTTTTTCCCCTCTATTTTCAAGGGACACTATAGTCACCAGAACCACAACAGCTAAACGTAGTAGTTCTGGTGTCTATAGCATGTCTCTGCAGGCTTTTTAATGTAAACACTGCCTTTTCAGAAAAAAAGGCAGTATTTACATTACTGCCGAGGAATACCTCTAGTGGCCATTCATCAGACGGCCACTAGAGGTGCTTCCTAATCCAGTGTTGCACAACGTGCAGCACTAGCATTCGCGCTAAACACTCCTCATAGAAATGCATTGATTCAAAGCATCTCTATGAGGCCACGCATGCGCAATAGCCAGGGGAGGGCTGGCAGCCTTAGGCCTGGGGGGCAAAACCAGTCAAGTGGCCCATTGCGCCACCAAATCAGTTCACCATCCATGCCCACCTTTTCCTGGTTTTATAACGGATATTGATGTTATGCTAATCAGTAGCTCTTTGCCATACCCACTCCTTCACGGCTCTGACTTTCAATGTTGTCAGAGCACAGGCTGAGAATCTCTGAGCCTGTGCTCTGACTCACTAACTGAGTGCTGGAACCACGAGGGAGAGGATATGATCTGACTGCACCTACTGCTGGTGCGCACCAGTGGACCACCAGCGAATCGTTTAAATTAAATATGCTGGTGTACCCAACTTGTGAGCTGTGTTGGCCGCCAAGCCTCTGTTGTCATGGCACCCTGCGTGACCGCACAGCTTGCCCACCCCAACGGCTGGCCCTGCTGACACACACTGACGTTACTACTTAGACATCCCTCAATATTAATACAGACATCAGAGTAAACACCAATAAACTGTGGAAACAGAGCTGATCCCCCCAAATTTATAAAGGTTTGCTTAGAGGATTTATTGTAAGATTAAATCATGCCTCCTCCTCTCTCTCCCCCATGCGCTGCTCTGTAGGCTGGGAGGAAGTGAAGAGTAATCACAGTCTCCCAGCACAACGCCACCTGTGGCTGCATGGGGAACAGCTGTTTAATGTAATGCTTGCAGGATGGCCAGCTGCCGCATAACCTCTTTGTTTCCGTCTCTGCAAAGGGCTCCAGGCACTGCTTGTTGTGAGTGTGAGCCACTGTAAATTAGGGGCAGAGGGCAGAGGGCACTTGCACTGCGGTCAAGACGGGTCTGGGCAGGAGGAGAGTGCAGTGCAATCAGTGAACTCCCCTCCTGTGGGTCACCAGTAGACTGGTGCACCTGCCCAGGATCAGAGCCGGTGCAAGGATTTTTGCCACCCTAGACAAAATATAAATTTGCCGCCCCCCCATGTGACATCACAATGCCCCACCCATATGATCTGCCATATGAACTAACGCCAGTGCTGCACACAGTGTGTGTTTACATTAAAAAGCCTGCAGGGACCAGCTATAGACACCACAACCACTTCATTAAGCTATAGTGTCCCTTTAATGTGAGGTAAATTATAGATTAGTGTCACTAATAATATACTAGATTGCCTACTTACAATTAGATGAGGCTTTTGATGAGCTGCAGTTTGGCTCCACTGGTCTGGTGTAGAACAGGATCTCTGGAGGCTGTTTGCAACTGTGGTCACAAAATTCAATGTTCTGGGAGAATTAGAAGCAGCTCCATTTTTGGGGGGCCTCTTAAACAGCTCAAGGTCTGGGCCCCAGGGCCTGACGGTGAGTATGCCCATAAGGCGCACTCATAAGTCCACTTATATGTTCCACCCACCCATGAGTTCGCTCACAGGGAGTGGAGTGTGTAGGGGATGTGTTATGAGTTATTGTAGAGGATCTAATATGTGTGCTTATGGTATGTAGTTTATAGGGATACCAGTTTGTGCAGGTGATGCAGTGTGTTTGTGTGTAGTGGAAGCAGTGTGTATTTGTGTATAAGGGATGTATTATGTGTTTCTGGTTGTGTGTAAGGGATGCATTGTGTGAATCTGTGTTTGTATGCATAAGGGATGCAAGGTGTGTGTCTGTATGTGTGTGCATTGAGTGTAAGAGATGCATTGTGTTTCTGTGTGTATGTAAGAAAAGCAGTGTGTGTGTGTTTGCATTGTCTGTTTCTGTGTATGTGTGCAAAGGATGCATTGTCTTTGTGTGGGGGTTGCATTGTGTGTGTGTGTAAGGGAAGCATGTTGTGTTTCTGTGTATGTATAGGGATGCATTGTGTGTTTCTGTGTATGTATAGGGATGCATTGTGTGTGTGTGTGCGCATAGTGTGAAAGAGCTCCCTTCTTAACCCTCCTACTTCTTCTTACTCCCCCTTCTTCTTCTTCTTACACCCCCCTTCTTCTTACTCCCCCTTCTTATTCTTACTCCCCCTTCTTCTTACTCCCCCTTCTTCTTACTCCCCCCTTCTTCTTCTTCTTCTTATCTCCCCTCCTTCTTATTCCCCCTCTCCCTCTTCTTACTCCCCCTCCCCTTCCCCCCTCTTTTTCTTATCTCCCCTCCTTCTTATTCCCCCTCTCCCTCTTCTTACTCCCCCTCCCCTTCCCCCCTCTTTTTCTTATCTCCCCTCCTTCATACTCCCCCCTCTTCTTACTCCCCTTCCCCCTCTTCTTCTTACTCCCCCTCCCCCTCTTCTTCTTACTTCCCCTTCTTCTTCTTACCCCCCTCTTTTTCTTATCTCCCCTCCTTCTTACTCCCCCCTCTTCTTACTCACCCCCTTCTTTTTCTTATCTCCCCTCCTTCTTACTCCCCCTCCCCCTCTTCTTACTCCCCCCTCCCCCTCTTCTTCCCCCCTTTTTCTTATCTCCCCTCCTTCTTACTGCCCCCTCTTCTTACTCCCCCCTACCCATCTACCTCTCCCTCTCTTCTTACTCCCCCTCCCTCTCTTCTTCTTACTCCCCCTCCCTCTCTTCTTACCCCCCTCCCCTCTTACTCCCCCCCCTCTCTTCTTACCCCCCTCCCCTCTTACTCCCCCTCCCATCTAACTCCCCCCTCCCCCTCCCCTCTTCTTACTCCCCCCTCCCCTCTTCTTACTCCCCCCTCCCTCTCCGTACTCCCCCCTCCCCTCTTCTTATCCCCCTCTTCTTATTCCCCCCTCTCCCCTTTTCTTATTCCCCCCCTTCTCCCCTCTTCTTATTTCCCCCCCCTTCTCCCCTCTTCCTCTTCCCCCCCTCTCCCCTCTTCTTATTCCCCCCCTCTCCCCTCTTCTTATTCCCCGCCTCTCCCCTCTTCTTATCCCCCCTCTCCCGTCTTCTTATTCCCCCCTCCCCTCTTCTTATTCCCCCTCTCCCCTCTTCTTATTCCCCCCATCTCCCCTCTTCTTATTCCCCCCATCTCCCCTCTTCTTATCCCCCCTCCCCTCTTCTTATTCCCCTCTCCCCTCTTCTTATTCCCCCTCTCCCCTCTTCTTATCCCCACCCCTCTCCCCTCTTCTTATCCCCCCTCCCCTCTTCTTATCCCCCCTCCCCTCTTCTTATCCCCCCTCTCCTTATCCCCCCCACCCTCTCCCCTCTTCTTAATCCCCCCTCTCCCCTCTTGTTATCCCCCCTCTCCCCTCTTCTTATCCCCCCTCTCTCCTCTTCTTATCCCCCCTCTCCCCTCTTCTTATCCCCCCTCTTCTTATTCCCCCCCTCCCCTCTTCTTATCCCCCTCCCCTCTTCTTACCCCCCTCCCCTCTTCTTATCCCCTCTCCCCTCTTCTTATCCCCCCTCTCCCCTCTTCTTATCCCCCCTCTCCCCTCTTCTTATCCCCCCTCTCCCCTCTTATCCCCCCCTCTCCCCATCCCCCCCTCTTCTTATCCCCCTCTCCCCTCTTCTTATTCCCCCCCTCTCCCCTCTTCTTATTCCCCCCCTCTCCCCTCTTATTCCCCCCTCTCCCCTCTTATTCCCCCCTCTCCCCTCTTATCCCCCCCTCTCCTCTCTTCTTATTCCCCCCACCCTCTCCCCTCTTCTTATTCCCCCTCCCTTCTTCTTACCCCCTCCCCTGTAGCATGGCCGAGCTGCTTTCCTGTCCGCGGTCCCGGCCGGAGTGATGGGAAAGTGCACGCTCAGTGTGCACTTCCTGTCAGTCCGGCCGGTTACAGGAAACAGAAACTCCGCGCGGAACAAGAGTTTCTGTTTCCTGTAACCGGCCGGACTGACAGGAAGTGCACACTCAGTGTGCACTTTCCTATCACTCCGGCCAGGACCGCGGACCGGAGACCAGCTCGGCCACGCTACAGGGGAGGGGAGGGAGGGAAAAGCTGCTGCAGCCGCCTGAGCGCTCTTTACAGAGCGCTCGGCGGCTGCAGCATTTAAAGGGCCGGCCCACCGCGGCCGGTCCTAATAGAATTTCGGGCGGCCTGGGGGGCAATTGCCTCCCTGCCCCCCGGCCCAGCCCGCCCCTGGCAATAGCCTCCCAATGCTTCTCTATGGGAAAGCAGTGGGTTGGGTATGATATACATGTGCATATATGTGACATGTGACATTCATGTGCATTGTATTAAAGAGGTGATCTGTAATACAATCACAAATTGTACGTTCCTGTGAGTTATATTGCTGTAGAGCTTGTGATACTCACACACTGCACTTTTCTATGCATTTTATTCTGAGGTGATCTGAGATGTACTTGCACACCGCACATTACTGTGAGTTATATTGCTGTGGAGCCGTGCGATACACTGATACACTTCACATTAAGGTAAGTTGTATTAACCCCTTAACCCCTTAAGGACGCGGGACGGTTCAGGACCGTCATCGGCATTTTTGCGTTGCCGACCGACGACGGTCCTGAACCGTCCTAAATTTAAGAGGTACTTACCCGATCGCCGTCGTTCCCCCGGCGGCGATCGGCGTTGCTCCCGTTGTGGGGAGACTGCCTGCAGCCCAGACAGTCTCCCCATGGCGGATTAGGACCCCTGTGGCCATGTGATCGCCCAACAGGGCGACCACATGGTCACAATAGGTGTCCTAGACTCTGCCTGCAGGGGGACTGTCTGTGCTGACAGGCAGTCTCCCTGCCAGTGTAAAATCCAAAAAAAAATTAAAGTTATAGTGAATAAAAAAAAAATATTATTATATATGTGTATATATATGATATATAGACATATATTATACCTATATAATATATGTCTATATATCATATATATAATGTCATGCTAAGTGTATTTTTATATTAATATGTACATATATTAATATAAAAATACACTTATAATGAATTTACACACGTATATATATAATATATATAATAACTATATATATATATTGTATATATATATTATTATAAAATACGAATAATAAATAATTTAAATTAAATTTAAAAAATTAAAAATAATAATAAAAATTAAAAAAAATATATATATCTATACGAAATGTTATTCTAACTGTATTTTGATATTAATATATATATATTTATATCAAAATACACTTAGAATGAAATTGTATATATATCTATGTATATATAAATAAATAAAAAGAATACAAACTATTCATATGTCCATATACAAAATGACATAAATAATTATATAAATATACACGTAGACTTCAAATATATAAATATGCATATATATTTAAATTCTACGTGCATATTTATGTAATATTTTTACATAATTAAGTTATTTTATTGATTGCAATTTAAGGGACCTGCCTGCCAACCCAGGCCAAAAGTCTAGAGAATTTAATTTGCTAGCACTGTATTTTACCCTGTAACGTTCTACGACACCCTAAAACCTGTACATGGGGGGTACTGTTTTACTCGGGAGACTTTGCTGAACACAAATATTAGTGATTCAAAACAGTAAAACGTATCACAGCGATGATATTGTCAGTGAAAGTGACTTTTTTTGCATTTTTCACACATAAACAGCACGTTTACTGATGATATAATTGTTGTGATACATTTTCCAGTTTTGAAACACTAATATTTGTGTTCAGCAAAGTCTCCTGAGTATAACAGTACCCCCCATGTACAGGTTTTATAGCGTTTTTGAAAGTTACAGGGTCAAATATATGGGTCAAATATTTTTACATTGAAAATGACCAGGTTGGTTACGTTGCCTTTGAGAGCGTATGGTAGCCCAGGAATGAGAATTACCCCCATGATGGCATACCATTTGCGAAAGAAGACAACCCAAGGTATTGCAAATGGGGTATGACCAGTCTTTTTTAGTAACCACTTGGTCACAAACACTGGCCAAAATTAGCGTTCAATTTAGTTTTTTACTTTTTTCACACACAAACAAATATGAACGCTAACTCTGGCCAGTGTTTGCGACTAAGTGGCTACTAAAAAAGTCTGGACATACCCCATATTGAATACCCTGGGTTGTCTACTTTAAAAAAAATATGTACATGTGGGGTGTTATTCAGCGATTTATGACAGATAATAGTGTTACAATGTCACTATTGATAAATTTTAAAAATATATGTTTTGAAACCGCAATATCCTACTTGTACTTATAGCCCTATAACATGCAAAAAAATAGCAAAAAGCATGTAAACACTGGGTATTTTTAAACTCAGGACAAAATTTGGAATCTATTTAGCAGTTTTTTTCATTCGCTTTTGTAGATGAATAAAAGATTTTTCACATAAAAGTCAAAAAACATGTATTTTTTTTCAATTTTTCATCATATTTTTTCATTTTTTAAAAATTAAATTACATGAGATTATATAAATAATGGTATGTAAAGAAAGCCCCTTTTGTCCTGAAAAAAACAATATATAATTTGTATATGAACAGTAAATGAGAGAGCGGAAAATTACAGCTAAACACAAACACCACAAAAGTGTAAAAAGATGCCTGGTCGCAAATGTACAACATCGCAAAAAAAGTCCAGTCCTTAAGGGGTTAAGGACTGAGCCAAATGTACACGTTGTGAACAAAACAAAACGTAAACAAAACCTGGCATTTGCGTTATATGTCTGTCCAACCGTAATTCTTTCATATTAAATGCACCCCCCCCTTATTATATATAATTTTATTCAGGGGAAACAGGGCTTTCATTTAATATCAAATATTTAGCTATGAAACATAATTTAATATGAAAAAAATGGGAGAAAATAAGAAATATTGTTATTTTTTTAGTTCTACATGACATTTTAACTGTCAGTGTCATAATACTGTTTGCTTTTACTGCAATAAAATACACATATTTGTATTCAGCAAAGTCTCACGTGTAAAACAGTACCTCCTATGTACAGGTTTTATGGTGTTTTGGGAAGTTACAGGGCCAAATATAGCATGTTACATTTGAAATTGTAATTCGCCAGATTGGTTACGTTGCCTTTGAGACTGTATAGTAGCCCAGCAATTATATTTACACCCATAATGGCATACCATTTGCAATAGTAGACAACCCAAGGTATTGCAAATGGGTATGTCCAGTCTTTTTTAGTAGCCATTTGGTCACAAACAGTGGCCAAAGTTAGCGTTAGTATTTGTTTGTGTGTGAAAAATGCAAAACATGCCAATTTTGGCCAGTGTTTGTGACTAAGTGGCTACTAAAAAAGACTGCACATACCACATTTGCAATACCTTGGGTTGTCTACTATTGCAAATGGTATGCCATCATAGGGGTAATTTTTATTCTTGGGCTACCATAGGGTCACAAAGGCAATGTAAGCAATCTGGCGAATTTTAATGTGAAAAAAATGAAACACAAGCCTTATATTTGACGCTGTAACTTTTGAAAACACCATAAAACCTGTACATGAGGGGTACTGTTGTACTCGGGAGACTTCGCTGAACACAAATATTTGTGTTTCAAAACAGTAAAAAGGATTGCAGCAATAATATCATCCGTGTAAGTCACTTTTACTGGCGATATCATCGTTGTAATACATTTTACTGTTTTGAAACACTAATATTTGTGTTCAGCGAAGTCTCCCGAGTAAAACAGTACCCCTCATGTACAGGTTTTATGGTGTCTTGGAAAGTTATATGGTTAAATATAGTGCTAGCAAATTAAATTCCCTATACTTTCGGCATGGGTTGTCAGGCAGGTCCCGCTAATTGTAATTAATTAGGATACCTAATTATGTAAAAATATTACATAAATATATGTGTAGAATTAATATATGTATATATATATATATAATTTATTTTTTACATTTTTATTTATATATAGGTGTATATATAGTGATATATACGTATATATTTATGTATATAGATATATATTATTTCGTTCTACGTGTATTTTGATATAAATATATATATTAATATCACAATACAGTTAGAACGAAATAACACACATCTATATATTTTTTAATTATTTATTTTTAATTATTTTGTTAATTTTTTTTTTTACGTATTTACATATTTTTTTATATATTATATATAAATATATATATATATATAACAATAATTATATATATATTTAATCAGTATCAGTCTACGTGTAATTTGATATTAATATATATATATATATATATATATATATATATATATATGATCTAAGTATATAATTATTTTTCTTTACACTTATTTAACTTTTTTTTATTTGATTTCAGCCAGCAGGGGGACTACCTGTCATTACAGGCAGTCCCCCTGCTGGCAATGCAGCAGGCAGCTATCCCGGCCATGTGATTGTGAGGTCCTCGCAAGGACCTCACTCTCACATGGCCGGGGGGGCTGCTGGAGGGCAGACGTGCCGTCGGGGGCTCCCTGGCAGTCCCCTCAACCGCGATCGCCAGCGTGGGATCGCCGGCGACCGGGTAAGTAAAAAAAAAACAGAGGGCGTACAATTACGCCCGGCGGCGTTTAGAGCCGCTTAAAAAAGGACGTAATTGTACGCCCTCTGGTCTTAAAGGGTTAAAGGACCACTATAGTGCTAGGAAAACAAACTCATTTTCCTAGCACTATAGCGTCTTTAGGTCCCCCCACCCTCAGGATCCCACTCTCGCCGGGCTGAAGGGGAATTATTTTTCTTTACACTTATTTAACTTTTTTTAATTTGATTTCAGCCAGCAGGGGGACTACCTGTCATTACAGGCAGTCCCCCTGCTGGCAATGCAGCAGGCAGCTATCCCGGCCATGTGATTGTGAGGTCCTCGCAAGGACCTCACTCTCACATGGCCGGGGGGGCTGCTGGAGGGCAGACGTGCCGCGGGGGGCTCCCTGGGAGTCCCCCCAACCGCGATCGCCAGCGTCTATATATTGTTTCGTTCTACGTGTATTTTGATATAAATATATATATTAATATCACAATAGAGTTAGAACGAAATAACACACATCTATATATTTTTTAATTATTTATTTTTAATTCAAATTTTTTACACATTTACATATTTTTTAAATATATTATATATAAATATATATATATATAACAATAATTATATATATATTTAATCAGTATCAGTCTACGTGTAATTTGATATTAATATATATATATATGATCTAAGTATATAATTATTTTTCTTTACACTTATTTAACTTTTTTTTATTTGATTTCAGCCAGCAGGGGGACTACCTGTCATTACAGGCAGTCCCCCTGCTGGCAATGCAGCAGGCAGCTATCCCGGCCATGTGATTGTGAGCAGGGCCGGCCTTAGGGGTGTGCGAGCTGTGCGGCCGCACAGGGCGCCATGGACCAGGGGGCGCCCTGTGGCTGACACAGCTCGCACTGTCTCCTAGTGACAGCCTGTGAAGGAGAGCTCAGAGCTCTCCCCTAATACAGGCTGCGCTGTGTAGCGTGGCCGGGCTCCGCCCCCCTGCCTCTTAATGCTGCCCTCACTGATAGTCCCCAGACTCTCCACTCGGATCTCAGTGAGAGAAAGGGGGCGGGGTTAAACGCCGATCGGAGGCGGAGCTACATGGGAAGCAGGGCGGAGCTATAGGCAGGCGAACCCTCTGGTAAGTTAGGGGAAGCAGGAAGGAGTTCCTGTTCCCCCATCTACCACCACACTGCCCCCTGCTCCCCCATCCACCCTAACTGTGCCCCCTGCTCCCCCTACCCTAACTGTGCCCCCTGCTCCCCCTACCCTAACTGTGCCCCCTTCTCCCCACCTACTCTAACTGTGCCCCCTGCTCCCCCCTACCCCAACTGTGCCCCCTGCTCCCCACCTACTCTAACTGTGCCCCCTGCTCCCCCCTACCACCACACTGCCCCCTGCTCCCCCATCCACCCTAACTGTGCCCCCTGCTCCCCCTACCCTAACTGTGCCCCCTGCTCCCCCTACCCTAACTGTGCCCCCTGCTCCCCACTTACTCTAACTGTGCCCCCTGCTCCCCCTACCCTAACTGTGCTCCCTGCTCCCCCTACCCTAACTGTGCTCCCTGCTCCCCCCCTACCCTAACTGTGCTCCCTGCTCCCCCCTACCCTAACTGTGCCCCCTGCTCCCCACCTACTCTAACTGTGCCCCCTGCTCCCCCTACCCTAACTGTGCTCCCTGCTCCCCCCCTACCCTAACTGTGCCCCCTGCTCCCCCTACCCTAACTGTGCTCCCTGCTCCCCCTACCCTAACTGTGCCCCCTGCTCCCCACCTACTCTAACTGTGCCCCCTGCTCCCCCTACCCTAACTGTGCTCCCTGCTCCCCCTACCCTAACTGTGCCCCCTGCTCCCCACCTACTCTAACTGTGCCCCCTGCTCCCCCTACCCTAACTGTGCTCCCTGCTCCCCCCCTACCCTAACTGTGCTCCCTGCTCCCCACCTACTCTAACTGTGCTCTCTGCTCCATCTACCCTAACTGTGCTCCCTGCTCCCCCCCTACCCTAACTGTGCCCCCTGCTCCCCCTACCCTAACTGTGCTCCCTGCTCCCCCCCTACCCTAACTGTGCTCCCTGCTCCCCCCTACCCTAACTGTGCCCCCTGCTCCCCACCTACTCTAACTGTGCCCCCTGCTTCCCCACCTACCCTAACTGTGCCCCCTGCCCACCACCTACCCTAACTGTGCCTCCTGCTCCCCACCTACCCTAACTGTGCCCCCTGCCCACCACCTACCCTAACTGTGCCTCCTGCTCCCCACCTACCCTAACTGTGCCCCCTGCTTCCCCACCTACCCTAACTGTGCCCATTGCTCCCCCACCTATCCACTGTGCCCTAGCTACCATAACTGTGCCCCTTGCTCTCCCACCTACCCACTGTGCCCCTTGCTTCCCCACCTACCCGCTGTGCCCCTTGCTTCCCAGCTACCACCATTGTGCCCTCTCTCCCCCAGCTACCACCACTGTGCCCCCTCTACCCCAGCTACCACCGCTGTGCCCCCTCGCCCCAGCAAGCTTATCTGTGCACTGCGCCCCAGCTACTCACTGTGCCCCTTGCTCCCCCACCTACCCGCTGTGCCCCTTGCTCCTCAGCTACCATCACTGTGCTCCAGCTACCACCACTGTGCCCCCACTCTCCCAGCTGCCACCGCTGTGCCTTCTCACCCCCAGCTAGCTTAACTGTGCCCCTGCTCCCCCAGCTACCCGCTGTGCCCCTGCTCCCCAGCTACCCACAGTGCCCCTGCTCACCACCTAGCCTAACTGTGCCCCCCACCTAGCCTATCTGTGCCCCTGCTTCCTACCTACCCACTGTGCCCCCTGCTCCGCCAGCTACCCACTGTGCCCCCTGCTTCCCCACCTAGCCTAACTGTGCGCCTGCTCCCCCCGCTGCACACAGTGCCCCTCCTCCCCACCTAGCCTAACTGTGCCCCCTGCCCCCCCACCTAGCCTATCAGTGCCCCTGCTCCCCCATCTACCTACAGTTCCCCTTGCTCCCCCAGCTACCACCACTGTGCCCCCTCTCCCCCAGCTACAACCACTGTGCCCTTTCTCCCCCAGCTACTACCACTGTGCCCCCTCTCCCCCAGCTACCCTCTGTGCCCCTGCTCCTCCACCTTCCCACTGTGCCTCTGCTCCCCCAGTTACCCACTGTGACCCTGCTCTCCAACCTACAACTACACTACCACTGCTCCCCCAGTTACCCACTGTGCCCCTGCTCTCCTACCTATCACTACACTACCCCTTCTCCCCCACTGTGCCCCATGTTCCCCCACCCACCACTACTTTACCTCTGCTCCCCCACCTACCAATACACTACCCTTGCTCCCACAGCTACCACCACTGTGCCACCTGGTCCCCCACCTACCACCATTGTGCCCCCTGATCCCCCACCTACCACCACTGTGCCCCCTGATCCCCTACCTACCACTACACTGCCCCTGCTCCCCCAGCTACCACTACACTACACACCTATTGACACACACAGTACATGGATAAAGGGGTATGATGGGGGGGGGGGGCGCTGTGAAGATTTTTTGCACAGGGCGCCTTAGGGCCTAAGGCCGGCCCTGATTGTGAGGTCCTCGCAAGGACCTCACTCTCACATGGCCGGGGGGGCTGCTGGAGGGCAGACGTGCCGCGGGGGGCTCCCTGGGAGTCCCCCCAACCGCGATCGCCAGCGTGGGATCGCCGGCGACCGGGTAAGTAAAAAAAAAACAGAGGGCATACAATTACTCCCGGCGACGTTTAGAGCCGCTTAAAAAAGGACGTAATTGTACGCCCTCCGGTCTTAAAGGGTTAAAGGACCACTATAGTGCTAGGAAAACAAACTAATTTTCCCAGCACTATAGCGTCTTTAGGTCCCCCCACCCTCAGGGTCCCACTCTCGCCGGGCTGAAGGGGAGGAAGCGGTTAAACTCTTACCTTTCTCCAGCGGCGGGCTCCCTCGGTGCTGGGGAACTCTCCTCCCTCTTCCGACATCAGCGCTGAATGCACATGCGCTGCAAGAGCCGCGCACACGTTCAATCAGTCCATAGGAAAGCATTTCTCAATGCTTTCCCATGGACTTTAGCGTCTTCTCACTGTGATTTTCACAGTGAGAAGCGTGGAAGCGCCTCTAGCGGCTGACAATGAGACAGCCACTAGAGATGGATTAACCCTATTGTAAACATACTAGTGTATCTGAAACTGCTATGTGTAAAGTTGCAGGGTTAACCTTAGATGGACCTGGCACCCAGACCACTTCATTGCGCTGAAGTGGTCTGGGTGCCTATAGTGGTCCTTTAATGTTGGACGAAATCGTTTGATGAAAGAAGAGGAAGCTTCACTGGCATGCAAATTTACTCTTGCGTGTATACATGCATGCACTGGAGTCTTAACCCGTCAGAGAGAAGATCCATGCAACAGTCATGAGCACAGCTACAGAAGGGAAGAGCAGACAAAGCATGGAAGAACAGCGAGAGGAGGAAGGGGATTGGTGTGGCGCATGCTATCGTTAGATGCCTTCTGTGGGAACTTTGCATCTGTAGTAAGTTAAACAGCATGCTTGGCTGTAACATCAACATTTTAAATATGCAAAAATCCTATTAAAATATATGCATTTTCACTCTATTGACTTTTGTTTATGGAAGTGTCAATCACGTTTATTTATTCAGGAACCTGACTGCCCTCAACATGTCCAAACCTCTGAGTGGTGCTCAGAAGCGGAAGAAGAAGCAGGAGTTGGAGGAAAAAATATGTAGAATTCCAAAAATAACTGGTTTTCTTTTACCTACAAGTGGATCTTCTGCACAGCATTCTGTGTGTGGATCTTCTAAAGAACATGCTAGTACATGTTCTCAGGAAGAGATTCATCCTCAAAGTGTATCAGAATATGGCTCTGAAGTCAACACAGTGGATTCCTCTGATCAGCCCATGCCACTAGAAACCACTCCCATGGAAGTTGAGAAGTTGAGAAACCTAGCTTCCATACTGTTGAAATACAAGACGCAACTGCTGAAGCAGTTGATATACTGCCAAAATCCATGGAAAAGTCAGGTTTCCTAACTGACATTGGTTTGTGGCCCAACTCATCTACTCTTGAGATGCGGGAGTATCGGTCCAAAAATGGACATTCGTCAGTAAGGAAACCTCTGGAAAAACTGTGCAATGAAGGATTTCCAAAATCATTTAAAGATGGACGTTGCTGTACAGCAGATATGTTTCTTCGTAACTGTCCCAATGGGGACAAAGTTGAAAGGAAGTGGCTTTGTTAATCAAATAACAGAGGCCGAATATACTGTTTTGACTGCAAATTATTTAGTTCATCAACAAATGCATTTTCCAGTGATGGCTTCAGCGACTGGAAACATGCCAGTGAACGAATTTCATCCCATGAACAGTCTCAACATCATATACGCGCTGTGATTGATACAGCCAAATTTTCAAAACTGGAAGGTCGGATTGACTATAAAATGCAGATTGAAGAGTTGACCACCTATGGGCAAAACCTAGTAAAACGTTTGCTTAGTGTCATCGTTTTTCTTGCTGAGAGAGGATTGGCTTTTAGAGGTGATGATCAGACTATTGGATCCCCACATAATGGCAACTATCTAGGTATTTTGGAATTACTGTCAGAGTATGATGCTTTCCTAGCACAACACATCCAAACAAAGGCAAACAAAGGCAAAGGATGTACAAGTTATATATCAGCAAATGTCTGTGAGGAACTCATACAAATTACTGGGGATAAGATCTTAGAAGTTGTCATCAACCGTATTAAAATGGCAAAATACTACTCTGCTTCTGTGGATTCAGCGGAGGATTCTTCTCATACTGACCAACTAACCATGATTTTTCGATACTTAGAAGAAAATCGACCTGTGGAGCGTTTCGTTACTTTTTTACCCTCAACAGGGCATAAAGGAGAAGAAATGGCAGATGCGCTCCTAGCATTTCTTAATAGCGTTGGACTTACCATACAAGAATGCCGGGGACAAAGTTACGACAACGCAAGCAACATGTCTGGCCACTACAAGGGTATGCAAGCAAGAATTGTTAACATGAATAAATATGCTAAGTACATACCTTGTTTTGGACACTCATTAAATCTTGTCGGAAAGGATGCTGCAAATTCGTGTAGTGAGGCTGTAAGATTTTTTAATTTTGTACAAGCTCTTTATACATTCTTTAGTGGTTCAACTCGGCGCTACAAGAAGCTTAAAGACCAGCTTGATGAGAGAGGCCTCTCTGTGTCCATGCCAAAAAAGCTAAGTGACACACGCTGGTCATGTCGTGCAGATGCTTGTCAAGCATTAGTCCATGGCTATGACAATATAATGGACATTTTGTTTGAATTTGCAACTGACATTGAAGAAAAATCTGAGTGCCGTAATACCGCAAAGGGACTATTTGATCAGATAAGCAAACTTGAGACAGGGATTTTTGCAGAATTCTGGAACACTGTTTTGCAGCGTTTCAACAGCAGCAGCAAAACTCTGCAGTCTGTTCAGCTGAACCTAAATGCTGCTGTTGGTGTTTTGAAATCGTTAAAAGATTTTATTAATGAACAGCGTACTAAATTTTATGCATTTGAAGAAGCTGGCAAGCGTCTAACAGATACTGAGGAGTATATTGTGGAACACCGCCGTCTTCAACGTCGGAATGTCCGTCAGCAGCCACTTGACTATGGACACAGTGAAGAAGCTCAATTAACGCCAAAGGAGGCCTTTTATGCTAAGGCCTTTCTGCCATGTGTTGACAAACGTTTAATGTGTCTGGAACATCACCTAGGAGCCTACAGTGAAGTGTGTGATTTATTTGGTTTCTTTATAAACTTTCCAGCGATGGACTCTGAATCCATTAAAGGACCACTCTAGTTCCCCATAAACTACCTGATTTAACTGCCTTATTCTATAACTGACTACTATGTGCCCCTCTGAAGCCCACTTTTAACTTTTAAAAACTATTCTAAATACCCATTTACTTACCTTCTTTGCAGCGCTACGTCACCGATCGTCTACACCTCCCGTGCGGTCATCGGGTCTGCTGACTCTCTTCTCCACCGTCCGCCAATGAATTTCCTCTCATAGGAAATCATTGCGGGCGAAAAGCGCATTGCGCGTTCAGCACAGCGCTCATCCAATGAAAATCTTCTCATTGAGATTCATTGACTACAATGAATCTCAATGGGAAGAAATTGTATGCACACCGCGCATGTGCGCGGTGTGCGCTTTCACGAGCAAACTGAGCGACATCTCAGTTCACCGCCCACTGTCCTCCCTTAGCCCACCTCCCATTCCTCCAGCCCCGGTCTTCTATCAGACTCAGATACCTTGTGAATCTGATAGAACACCGGCACTCCAACTCTCACTACCCAGCGCTAGTCCAGGGAACCAGCAGGAAAAGTAAATCAATATAAATACCGTATTTATCGGCGTATAACACGCACTTTTTCTCCCTGAAAATAGGGAGAAAATCATGGGTGCGTGTTATATGCCGATATCCTACATTTACTTACCTGTCTTGAAGCGTGGGCCGGCTTCACAGCGCGCACCGCGGAACTGGAACTTAAATTTCAGGTTCCGGTTTCCAGGGGGACTGAAAGGAAGTGTGCACACTATTGTGTGCACACTTCCTTTCAGTCCCGCCGGTACTGGAACTTAAATTTCAGGTTCCGGTTTCCGGCGGGACTGAAAGGAAGTGTGCACACTATTGTGTGCACACTTCCTTTCAGTCCCGCCGGAAACCGGAACCTGAAATTTAAGTTCCAGTTCCGCGGTGCGCGCTGTGAAGCCGGTCCACGCTTCAAGACAGGTAAGTAAATATGGGACAGAGGGAAAGTGCACTAGGGGACACTATGGGAGGGGGGACACACTATGGGGTTGGAGAATACTATGGGGGGGGAGAATACTATGGGAGGGGGGAGAGAATATTATGGGGGGGAATACTATGGGAGGGGGGAGAGAATACTATGGGAGGGGGGAGAGAATACTATGGGAGGGGGGGAGATTACTATGGAAAGGGGGGGGGACACTATGGGATGAGGGGGGGGAATACTATGGGAGAGGTGGAAATTTCCTGGAATTTCCTTCTGGAAATGAGGTGCGTGTTATACGCCGGGGCGTGTTATACGCCGATAAATACGGTACATTTTTTTTTCAAAAAAAACAAAAAACCCACATATATATATTAATTAATTAAACATTATATAAATCACTAACTAAAATTAAAAACATTAATAAAACATTACATTAATTACATTAATTAATAAGCAAATAAAAACATTAGAAACGTGTACTTACTGTCAATGTGCAGCCAGATTCCGTTAGGGAAGATTCTTCTTTCGGCACTCTTTCTTCAGTGAGAGATTCTCTCTCACACACTGGCCTCCGAGGAATAAAACTGAGATATGAACGCGCTTGGCGCGTTCACATCTCAGCATAGTCTCTAATGCAGGCGCGCTCACATCTGAGCTGCCTGCATTAGAGGGAATGACGTTAGACGTCCAAGAGGACGTCTGACGTCAGCTCACTGTGATTTTAACAGTGAGGATTGAGGAAGCACCATCTAGTGGCGGTCTCAGAGACAGCCACTGTAGGTGGGAATAGGGGAAAAAAATACACTGCTTTTTCTCTGAAACGGCAGTGTATTTAAAAAAAAAAAAAAAAAACTAGAGGTACCTGGCACCAAGACAACTTCATTGAAATGAAGTTGTCTTGGTGCCTAGAGTGGTCCTTTAACATTGCAGCAGACAAGTTTTCTGCTTTCTACAAGCATGATCTGGGCACAACATTTGGTGATGAACTAATTCAATTTCAGTCATTCATTTCTCTTTTCCTGGATGAAAAACCAGATGATTGCAGCATAGAGCAATTCATGTACAGTACAATTAATGACAAGGATGTAAGAGATACTTTTCCGAACACGGAAATTGCTTTAAAAATCTACCTTACTTTAATGATCTCTAACAGTTCAGGTGAACGATCTTTTTCAAAAATGAAATTGATAAAAAACTTACAACGCACAACCATGAGCCAGAGCCGTCTCACCAAACTAATGTCTGCTGAATCTGATATACTTCGCAGTCTTGATTTTTCAAACATTACAACGACCTTTGCTGCTCAGAAAGCACATAGACTCATTGTTTAAATTGCACTAAAATATTTATTTACTATTTTATGTAAAAGTTCTCTGCACTTTACGTTAATGGTTCTCTGCACTTTACGTTAATGGTTGTTAAACTACCGTACGTATTCTTTTATAATAGTCTGCTACTGCAGCAGTTAGTGCCCGACAGGAATTATAATAAGGTTGACCATTTAACACTGGTACTTGATTCCCTATTATTCATATTGTAATGGGAAATGTGCACTTGGATTATACAATAAGGTTTAATATTGTTTATTTAATTGCATTGTTAATTGAATTTTTTGTTTTTTTGTGATATTACTAGCCAACATGGTTATTTATTTTATAATTTAAACATAATAATGTTGATTTGCACTGTTACTGAAAGATGTTGTTATTATGCTTGTTCTTCCAACAACGTATAACTGTTAATAAAAATATACTATAAGACCGAGGTTAAAAGAAGCTACTGGTGGCAAGTAGGTCAAGCTAAGGACTTATTTGTGAAACAGTTCTTTATGTTTACATTATTAAAGTTTACTACTCTACGAGTTGTGTGTTTTGTTTTTTTGTTATGTGTGTGTGTGTTGTGGTGGAGGGCGTGATTGCATGCTGGGGTGTGGGAAGGCAGGATCCAGGGGGCCCAAGTAAATTCTTGCCCAGGGTCCAATCAATATTAAAGACGGCCCTGTGTGTAAAACCACAGACCACAGCATAAAGACAAAAAACACCCACTTTACATCCATCAAAACAAAAAAATCATATCCTATAAAATGTGAGTTGCAACACTAAAAATGTGATATATCTACTTGAATGTCCCTGTGGCTTACAATATGTGGGCATGACTTCGAGATGTTTAAAAACTAGACTGGCAGAACATTGCTGCAATATTACAAAAGGCTATACAAATCACTCCGTATCAAAACATTTTTTTTAATTCATGACAAAAAACCTAAATATTTAAAATGTATGTGGATACAAAGATGCAAACTCCCATGGAGAGATGGTGATATCAAAAAGATTTTAGGTCAGAAAGAAATGTACTGGGTATTCCTTTTAAAAACCCTTAACCCAGAAGGGTGAAATGCAGATTTTGACCTTTTTAAATCTTTATAACCTCTTACAAGCAATAATGTATTTAATCTTCATACAATCAATAATCCTTTTTTTTTTTTTAATAAGAAACATTTATAATTGTAGCAATTTGTCCCTTTCTGTTTATCTAATTTTTATTTATATTTATTTTATTTTACTTCTCTTATTAATGGTTTATGTATAATGTATGTATTTTTTATATGTATCCATATCAACATATTTACTGTTCACATAGAAGATATCCAAATTCCCCTTATTAGATCCCTTTCTCCCTTATCTTTTATTTATAATATTTATTTGGGTTTCATTCTGCCTAGATATACAGATTCTCTGTGCCTTACTTACAAATACTTCCCCCTTCACGGACTTATTCCACTCCCCACTATGCAATGCCTCCCTTTAAACTTCACAGCACTATCTGCTGCATCCTATTCCCCTGCTTGTGGTTGCTAACCACGTCCCACGACCGAAAACCAAGCTCCCTCACTCTGTCACATGAAGCTATATTCTTTCTCAACTCCCCTCCAGCCCGGCCCATCTGGCCGCACATCACACCTCAACTACAATTCCCAATACACCTAGCAGTATGTCACGTGGTCGGCCTGATTTTAAATATGGATGCCGATCACGTGACCGCCTAAAATAAAGTTTTTAACCTATTTATAACTTTCATTTTATTGCCACATTTCAGGGAAAAACGCCCTGTACTGTATTCTTTGTATATGCATATTTTTTTATTTTATTTTTTATTTAAAAATGTTAATTGTCTTCTATGATGTCATTTGGGTGCCAAATCTTTAATTATTTCAAAATCGGTCCCCCTATATAAACCCCACCCTACTAAGCATGTCTTTTTTGTCTCCACTTGAGAAAGCTCTAGTAGGTGAACGCGTTATTGTTATGGCTATTTTATATTTTTATTCTGTATTCTAATAAAGGTGTTTTGCCTACTTTTAACATACTTTGATTGTGCCATTTTACTTTTTTTTTATATATTTTTTATTTTTACTATTGCTGCTTGGTATCCTGATTTTACTTTTTCCTGCTGAGTATTACTCCAAAGAAATCCTAGGTGGGGATTATACCACTCACGCCTGAGTCATTGAGCAGTCCGCCTGCTCAATCATATGTGAGTACACATTTAATTACTTATACTCCTAATATATTTTTATACAGCGAGCACGATCAGTTGTCTCTCTTCTCTCTTATCCTCTCTATGGTCTACATATTGATACTTACCACTCTCCACGTATCCTACAAGAGTATGCCATGTATGACATTCATACTAGAGCTGGCTAGGACTACAATAGACCCTTTTGTTCAATTATTTATCCATCTGTACTAGAAGTATTGCACAATCATTTCTCTCTTTTTTCCACATACGGATTGAAAGACCAATACCTCTCTACGTATCCTACAAGCGGGGATTGTACCGCTGTATGCCATCCACACTAGAGCTAGTAGGATTACTATAGACCCTATTTTCCTGTTATCCACCTTCTGTACTAGACGTATTGCACCATTATCTTCTCCTCTCTTCACACAAGGATCCAAAGAAGCCGTGTCCATTTGGTCCACACAGAGAATATTCCCCTGCACAGGCCGTTGGCTGTCCATCAGGCATAACTAAGGACTTTGTGTTGCTATCTCTCTTTTTTAAAGTTTTTTCTTAAGATTTACCACCATATTTTGGACTTTGTTTACCATTAGCTGTACTATAGTCTGCCTTGGCGCAACCTTTACATAGTTACATAGCTGAAAAGAGACTTGCGTCCATCAAGTTCAGCCTTCCTCACATATGTTTTTGCTGTTGATCCAAAAGAAGGCAAAAAACCCACTCTGAAGCGCTTCCAATTTTGCAACAAACTAGGAAAAAATTCCTTCTTCTCCCCAAAATAGCAGTCAGATGTCTCCTTGGATCAAGCAGCTATCACCCCACTAATTAGAAATTATATCCCTGTATGTTATGTTTTTGCAAGTATTTATCCAATTGCAGTTTAAACATCTGTATGGACTCTGACAAAACCACCTCTTCAGGCAAAGAATTCCATATCCTTATTGATCTTACTGTAAAAAAACCTTTTCTTTGCCTTATATGAAATCTCCTTTCTTCAAGCCTAAATGTGTGACCTCGTGTCCTATGTATAGCCCTGTTTATGAATAGATTTCCAGATAATGGTTTGTACTGGCCCTGAATATATTTGTATAATGTTATCATATCCCCTCTCAGGCGCCGTTTTTCTAAACTAAAGAGATTTAAATTTTTTAACCTTTCTTGTTTTGAATATTTTTATTGTTTTCACAATATAAACGCATTTAGCAATCTGATTTGTAATAAAGCAAGTAGTTGCCCGCGCAGGGGCATAAGCATTGGTTAATAAAGGTGCAAACATTTCGTCGCTTACGCAGAAGCGGATTTGTCATATCCTGTATAGCTGGTTTGAGCGAGTGCTTTATGTCAGCTGGTTTGTGCAAGTGTTTTGTGTTAGCTGGTTTGAGCGAGTGCTGTGTGTTAGCTGGTTGGAGCGAGTGCTGTGTGTTAGCAGGTTGGAGCGAGTGCTGTGTGTTTGCTGTTTGTGCGAGTGCTTTGTGTTTGCTGGTTTGTGCGAGTGCTTTGTGTATGCTGGTTTGTGCGAGTGCTTTGTGTATGCTGGTTTGTGCGAGTGCTTTGTGTATGCTGGTTTGTGTGAGTGCTTTGTGTTTGCTGGTTTGTGCGAGTGCTTAGTGTTTGCTGGTTTGTGCGAGTGCTTTGTGTACTGGTTTGTGCGAGTGCTTTGTGTACTGGTTTGTGCGAGTGCTTTGTGTACTGGTTTGTGCGAGTGCTTTGTGTACTGGTTTGTGCGCGTGCTTTGTGTGCTGATTTGTGTATGTGTTTTGCATTGGTTGGTCCGTGAATAATAATAATAAAGAATCCTTCATATGCAGAATTTTCAAAAAGATGAGCATAGGTAAGCAAACAAATTATATATATCTATTGCACAAGGGCTTCCACGTTTAAAAAGAAGTGGCATGTTTAGCCCATATAGAGCAAACTTAGTATAACGATGTAATCATTAATCCCTATGGGTATTATAGCATAAACTATGAATTCCTGTAGCTTTTCAAGCTAACTTAATAAGGACCAACGAGTATCAACTAATCAAAGCAAGGAAAAACTAAAATTGCATGAAGAACGGCTTCTCAATCCCATTATCATGGAACAGTCCCTTTATCCTTATCTGTCCTTCGTTGTTTTATTTATTCTTTGCTTGGGACAGTGCTCAGACGAGGTTAGTAATAATAATTAAGTCTCTCCGCTGGAGGTGGCATAGCAGTGCCTGGCAAGATAAGGTGTAATTGTGCAGGCTGCTCCCTACCGTGGCCTCTGGTTTGCTTATGCCAAGTGTGCTTCTATGTGTCCAGTCAGTCGGTCATTGCAAGGTCTCTCTAGCACCTCCGGTGCATCTGTCCCACTCTTTTCCCCTCCAGGCCTGCTCCGGCCGTGCAACCGGGAACACTGCGGTGCTGTGGGCACTCAGGGATGTCGGCGGTCCGGCAGACTCCCACCCCTGAAAAGTCCTCGGCCCCTTATCCCCTGCACCTCCCCAACTCCTGCAGTACCCCGTCGGAGCTCCAGCCCCATGGTGCCTCACCCTTCTCCGGTCTCATGCATGTCGCCAGCGCTCGCCTCCCCGGTCACCGGTCCGCCGGGGGTCCAGCTCACCCCAACGACACAGGGCTCACAAAGTCAGGGGCATCCTTCCCTGGACCACCACCAAATCCTGGGGTAAGGGCCGGCTCCGCGCCGACCGTTCTGCCGCCTGGTGGGGTCCATCCACGGGATCCGCCACACCGAAGGCCCAGGCGACCCCGCGTAACTCCCTGCATCTGGCACATTCGGCGGCCATCTTGGCCCTTCATGAGGAAGGATTCCTTATTATATGGGCCCTTCACCTCCAGGCTCCGGAGATTCGACTTGTGGGCCGGGATCACCCCCGCCGGCCCGAGGGGGGGGGAGCGGGGCCGGGTCCCCCTCTCTCCCTCTGTCATGCTGTCTCTCACCTCCTGTCATCTCCACATGTGCGTATGCCCCGTGGGCTCGTCTTGCAAGTCATGCGGATAACTCGGTCGTGATCCAGCTGAGGCTCATGCGGTGTGCTCCCGTTCCACCTCTCACTCAATGCCCATGTCTGTCTCGGGTCCAGGTGGGCTTTTAAAGCATTATTACTTTATATTCATGCGGCCCATTGCCGGAGCTAGCTCTGATGGCTGCCGCTCAGCTCGGCGGCCCGGCCCCGCCCCCATTTTTTAACCTTTCTTCATAACTAAAATGCTCCATTCCTTTTATCAATTTTGTAGCTCGTCTCTGCACTTTTTCTAGTGCCATGATATCTTTCTTTAGAACAGGTGCCCAAAATTGCACAGCATATTCAAGGTGTGGTCTTACCAGCGATTTATAAAGAGGCACAATTATATTTTCATTTATGCCCCTATTTATATATGACAAAACCTTACTGGCCTTAGCAACGGCAGATTGACATTGCATATTGCTGCCTAATTTGTTGTCTATAACAATTCCCAAATCCTACTCGTGCGTGGTTATCCCTAGTTCACTACCATTTAGGGTGTAAATTGCTTGTGCATTCTTAACCCCAAAGTGCATAACTTTGCATTTCTCTACGTTAAATTTCATCTGTCATTTTAGTGCCCAGTCCCCCAATCTATCCAAATCCCTCTGCAGCAAGTTAATATCCTGCTCACATTTTATTACTTTACAAAGTTTTGTGTCAACTGCAAACACTGATACATGGCTTTCAATGCCCATTTCAAGATCATTTATAAATATGTTAAATAGAAGCGGTCCCAAAACAGAACCCTGAGAGACACCACTTACCACTTTTGTCCAGCTTGAAAATTTACCATAATGACAACTCGTTGTACTCTATCCTTAAGCCAATGTTCTACCCAAGAACAAGAATATTCATCTAGACCAATTTCTTTTAGTTTGAAGACTAACCTATTGTGAGGAACCGTATCAAATGCTTTGGCAAAATCCAAGTAGATCACATCCACTGCAACACCCTGATCTATACTTCTACTTACTTCTTCGCAGAATGCGATTAGGTTTGTTTGACATGACCTATGTTTCATAAAACCATGCTGATTATTGCTAATAACACAGTTCTTCCCAATGAATTCCTGAAAATTATCTCTTAATAGCAGTTCAAATAATTTCCCAGTCACAGAAGTTAAGCTCACAGGTCTATAATTTCCAGGCAAGGATTTTGAACCCTTTTTAAATATAGGAACAGCATCTGCCTTCCCCCAATCCTCCTAGGACTGCCATCCTCCTTTATTTGTCTTGTCTTTTGTACTATCGGGCTGTGGTTGGCAATTTCGCATCAAGGGGGTCTGTTGTCCTTTCTCAGGGGTGGGGGGGGCGGCGCAGGGGGCTCTTCGCCCTCGTCGGACACTCCACGCCGCCTTGGTTGCTGCTGGCAGTTCAACGACAGCAACTGCAAGTGGGGTGCCAGCTGTAAGTTTAAATACGAGTGTTCCGTGTGTGTGTGTGGGGGGACACTCTGCAGCCAGCTGCTTCATACGGTGTAGATTAGAAAACAAAGGAGACACCATGGGATCAAAAGGGGAAGACACCACTGGACACCGGCGCAATGCATCTGTGGCTAAGCTGTTATTAGAACTGGAAAGCGTTGGCGATCCTGCTTAAGGGATTCGGGAAGGGTTTTGGATCCCTCATCGGGAGAGGGAGGCATCAGGTTCCTGTCGCAATCTGGGTTCGGTGGAGGATCACCTGGTGAGGGGCAAGCTGGATAAGGAAGTGGTCTTGGGGGCGCATGGCGCAGCCTTTCCGGCCTCTGCCCTTTTCACAATTGCGTGTTTCTCCTTTGGCTGTAGTCCCTAAGAAGGAACCGGGCAAGTTTTGTCTTATTCACCACTTATCCTATTCCCCTGGGGGTTTGGTGAATGGTGATATTGATGAGAAGCTTTGCCGGTATCAAATGCCTCGTTTGACATGGTGGTGCACTTGGTCCGGGCGGCGGGTCCGGGTGCTCTCAAGGCCAAGGCTGACATTGAGTCTGCGTTTCGTTAACTCCCGGTTCATCCGGGGTGTCATCACGTCCTGGGTTGTTACTTTGAGGATAATTACTATGTGGATCTTTGCTTGCCCATGGGGTGCTTGATCTTGTGTTTTTATTTTTAATGTTTTTAGTACATTCCTGGAGTGGGTAGTGGTGGAGGAGTCAGGATGTGACTCCATTGTCCACTACTTAGATGATTTCCTCTGCGTTGGTCCCCGTGTGTTCCCATTTACTTAATACCCTGGAGTCGGTCTCGCGGTCCTTCGGAGTTCCATTGGCGCCCGACAAGACGGTGGGCCCGGCAACATGTCTGATCTTCCTGGGGATAGAGATCGATTTGGTTGCTCGGGAATGTCACCTGCCGGCGGACAAGGTGGGGGATATCAATGATTTCCAAACCAAGGCCAGAGTACTTAGACAATATTTCAGGGAAAAAGGATACCCTAACAAATGTCTAAAAAGGGTCTATAGGAGGGCATTGGAGGCCGATAGAATGAACTTATGAATGAAATGTTGGATTCCCTTAACCCCTTAAGGACCAAACTTCTGGAATAAAAGGGAATCATGACGTCACACTTGTCATGTGTCCTTAAGGGGTTAAGGATAATACAATGAACAAAACCATCAGAATGATAGCGACGTATGACGTAGGATGGAGTAAGGTTAAAAGGTCAATGCAAAGGTTTTGGCCCATTCTACTGAATGATACCCACCTTAAAGAGGTACTTGGTCCACAGGTAACCATCATGGCATGAAGAGGTCGGAATTTTAGGGACCTACTAGTTCCGAGCCATTTCCAGACAAAGTTGGTGTCGCAAGTCACTTGGTTGGGTAATCTCCCCTGCGGCACCTATAAGTGCGGAAGGTGTGTTGCCTGCAAGCTTATTCAACGGGATTCGAAGTGTGTGACGGATAGTGAGGGGCAACAAACATTCAGAGTCTCACACTTTTTTAATTGCAATACTGCAGGGTTGGTATATTTACTGACGTGCAGTTGCAATCTTAAATATGTGGACAAAACCTTCCGCCCCTTTAAAAAAAGGATAAAGGAGCATGTGAGGTCTGCAATAAACCAACTTGAGACCCCCATTTCCAGATACTTAAAAGAATGCCACTGGGGTGAATCCAAAGACTTAAGATTTTGCGGTCTGGAGTTAGTGAAACGCGAACAAAGGCGGGCTGATTTTGACAAAATCTTACGCCAAAAGGAATTTAGATGGCTCTACAAATTTAAAACCCATAATCCACTAGGTCTGAATGAGGGCTTTTCATTCTCCATTTTATCTGACATCCTTGGCCTGGTCTGGTTGAGATTATATTCACCCGGTTGTTTACAATATTTCTGAAATTTGAATTCCAATCTGTATCACATATACGGTAATTTAGTTTATATTTATATTTAAGCATCTATGGATATTATGTCTAGCTGTTATTTTAAGTTATAACCTCCACATCCCCCTTGTATATGTACTATACGGCTTATTCCAATCACTGTGGGTATTTCATTGATTTCCAGTGTCATGTCTCTGACAAACTGACTTACTATGGTGAGAGCCTGCCAGAGGATTCGAACCAAGGGATAGATGGAACTTAGAATGGGTTGAGCCGATCAGATGCCATTTCAGATCATGAAGGGTGCTTGATGCAGATCGGCCCCTCCCATGTGGAGGGTCTGTTAGCATTACTTAAGGGACCACAATAGGCACCCAGACCACTTCAGCTCAATGAAGTGGCTAGGGCAGGGGTAGGCAACCTTCGGCTCTACAGATGTTGTGGACTACATCTCCCTTGATGCTTTACCAGCAATATAAAAGCATTATGGGAGATGTAGTCCAAAACAGCTGTAGAGCCGAAGGTTGCCTACCCCTGGGTTAGGGTGTCAGGTCTATCTAGGGTTAACCCTGCAGCTGTAAACATAGCAGTTTCAGAGAAACTGCTATGTTTACAATAGGGTTAATCCAGCCTCTAGTGGCTGTCTCATTGACAGCCGCTAGAGGCGCTTCCTAGCTTCTCACTGTGATTTTCAGCGGATGACGTCGGAAGAGGGAGGAGAGTCCCCAGCACCGAGGAAGCCCGGCGCTGGAGAAAGGTAAGCATTTAAATCCTTCCTCCCCCTTCAGCCCGGCAGGAGTGGGATCCTGAGGGTGGGGGGGACCCAAAGACCCTATAGTGCCAGGAAAGACCCTATAGTGCCTCCCCCACTTTAGGTAAGTAATTTAGTCTTTTGCTCCTCCCCTGGTTGGCTGGGAATTAGTAACACTTGTATGAATACGCCCCCCTTGGGACGTTCCCTCCCTAAATCTGCCCACAAACCAGGGAGACTGGTTAATTAAGGATTATGAAGGTAAGAGATCTCCCTGAGAATATACTTCTCCCTCCCTCCTTCTCACCATGTTTTTACAATATGATGTATTGAGGGATGCTCGGATGCTCTTCATAAGCATTTTTAAAATGTAGTAAAGCTAATGGTTGCAAAACAGCCACAGTTGTGGTACATTTAGGTTTTTGAACAAAGTCGTCCAATGATAACATTGAAAAACAAACCAAAAACTTTTTAGAAAACAGGGCTCGTCCGGGATTTGAACCCGGGACCTCTCGCACCCTAAGCGAGAATCATACCCCTAGACCAACGAGCCAGCTGTTGAGTTGTCTTCCAGATGTTTTAAAGAATATCACATGTGCACTCTGACAGACAGCATCATATTACAGCATTTTACAGTAGAGGCAGAATGGAAGTTATATTAAAGCCACACCAAGCAAAATGAAAAGAAAAAAAAATATTTTGGATGGAAACGCTTATTACAACAAATATAATAAAAACAATTGTCAGGTTATTGGCATTGTTTGCTTTATGTTTCATTTACACGTTGAAATATCAAACCATCCCACTATCAGCAATATTGCTTTGTATAAAGAACCCAAAACATTTTATTTCTCAGAAGCATCAAGAATAAATTAGTTCACCTCTTCCCTCCTTGCATGAAGAAGTGAAATTAATTCCAAACAGCAAACCACTACAGCCTGCAGTAGTGACTATGGTACCAAGAGTGCCCTGGCACTCTCCCACAATAAGTTGTCAAACTGTTTAAGATTAACAACTTGCCTCATTTTCGCCGGGCAGTGCGGGCACCCATCAATGCCTTCTCCGGAGCTGGAAGCTACTGCACTGAGCTAACCCCAGCAGTGCAGGGAGACTCTCATTGAGAGAGTGCTCAGCTACAAGGGCATCTGGCTCCAGGGAGGAGCAGCACCCACTGACTGGCAGACCCAAGTAAGTTTGCCAAACTGAGACTCAGTTTCACTACTTACTCTGGGAGATTATATCACCTGGAATATTCCTTTATTATGGTTTTTACTTTACAATACAAAATATTATATTTGTGCAACAAAAATATCAGTACAATATTAATGAATTAATAGAATGCATTAGAAACAAACAGATTAAAATGCAAGTGTTTCTGCCAAAGTGCGAAGTTGAATCTCCGACCCTGAGAAGGCAGGCCAAAGACTAGCCAGGAAAAGGGACATATGTGAGTGAGAGGAGTGTAGATTCAGGGCAGGGGAGGTCTTGAGTGAGCAGCAGGGGTGGAGCCTTGGGTAAGCGGTGGGTATCATATATATATATATATATATAGGTTACCATTTTCTGTGGGGGGTTCAGCCATTGTAATAATCTCAGCTTGGAACAGCTTACCTGTCCTGTTGCCAGAGCTTGTTTTTGGCCAGTGCCTCCATGGATATTGATAGTGTCCTGACAGCTCTTCGGGCTGAGGCCCTTCAGGATGGCGGGGCTCAGCTGCAGAACCATCTCGCTTGCCTTCAGGCTGCTGCCGCAATGGCTGCCCCTGCTTAGGGAGGTCTGCGGCGGTGGGCGCGACATCATGCCCGTTTAGCCCCTCTCCGGGTGGCTGCGTATTCCCCAGGCGCCGGAGCCCCAGTACGGTTTCACGGCCTAGGCGGTCCGCCGTGGGGGTGTCCACTCCCTCTCGGACTGTGGGGAGGATGGCAGCAGCCCGAGTTCAGCCGGCAGGCCTGGATCCTTCCAGGCGGCCGGCTCAGCCTGATAGGAGCCGCAGTCCTGCCTTGTGTAGCTGCGAGGGTGGGTGCGACCCCCAACGTTACTATCTCTCCACCTCGGGCCGCCAGCAGGTTGTCAGTGGCCCACGCACCGCGCCAGGATGCCCAGCATATGTCCCGCTCATCGGTCAGGCAGAGTGCCGGTCGCACCTCCGGGCTGGTAAGTAGGCCTCAGGGTTTGTCACGGGGCATGAGGGTGGACGGGAATTGCCGGGCACACCGGGGAATGCCCCCTCACCGGTTTTTAGTGGGTCGGGTATCCCCCACTCTTCCATACAAAACAAATTAAGAATGTAGCGCTTATGTGAAAAGAAATTAATCACCTTTTAGAGTTTTGGAGCAAAGTTTCACTGAGAAATCAGCAGGGAAAATATCTATAAAAGATAATCATACATAGTATAGATCATACTTATATACATAAGATATTATTAATATATGATATATAAACTCACAAACATAGAGCTATGGACCTAGCGCTAGGTTAAAAGGCTTCTGGGTTCATACAGGTGACCCACCCCTCTTCACGATATAATTCTGAGGTCTGTGGATAAATAAAAATACACCCAATTGCGCAGTATAGTTTAAAATGTCTCTACGAATTTATATATTTTCTCAAGTGGGTACTCACAAGTGTGGAGTCAAGGTATATTGACTCAGTTTAGTAGCGTTGTGCAGGTTCGGGACTGCACTCGCCGTTCAATATAACGATGTCAGGAACCAGGGTCGTTAAAATAATAAAAGATTTTATTAATACACTCTATAATGTAAATAAAAAAGCCACAATGTGCTAAAAATACCAGGACGCGTTTCGACACTGCAAACGTGGCTTCTTCAAACCGGATTGTAGTAAGACAATGATCCTGGAACTCCTCTTAACAAGTTTAAATATCTAAAAAACGGCGGGCAAATGTTCAAAGCACATTAACCGTCACACGTCGGTACCACCCACAGGTACGACGTGTGCCGTCCATGCCTCCTCTCCATGCCGGTGCTGAGAGCAGGGATGATTACATCCTTCCTTGTCACTTCAGCTCGTCTCATTTTTCATACAATGCCTTATATTCGTATTCGGCAGCAAATATATATTTAGAAAGTTCGTCGTTCTGTGTTAGAGTCAAGTCTTTAGTGTCCACAAAAGTCCATCTGACGAAAAGTAGCATTTATTCCCATATAGAAGGAGAGAGAAAAAATAAAACAGAAAACAGAAAAGGCAGTATCAGTTTTCTTATTATTTTAAATGTTTCTTTTATCTGTGACATTTTACAATACATTACTGTAGCGCATATATTGTCAGTTTTAGTTATCGGCGAGCATTTTGCGTTTTGGATTCCAATTAAGATAAAAATAAAGAATAAATAGTAAAAATCCCAAATAAAAGTAAAAATACAATGTTATTGCATACCTCCTTTCTTTTCTTATTGCTTACATCGATCTTAAAATTATACCGAGAACTAAAAAATTACTCATCCTCATATTTTGCTCTTCATATGTAGTTCTTCATATGTAGCAGATTGATTGACTAATTACAGAGAGAGTTATATGTATTATAGGTATTCATTCCCATATAAAAGGAGGAACAAAAATATTACAACAAAAAACGGAAAAATGCCGCATAGAATTTCTTATTATTTTAAATGTTTAGTCACTTTTATCTGTGACGTTTGTCTCATAAATTCTAATTCACAAAGATGCTAAGTCTATTTCAACTGTACATTTTACGTTTGGGATTCCAATTTAATCAATTTAAATGGAAATGGAGAAAAAATCTGATATTATTTACCTATCATCCTTGTTACTTGCATAAATCTTAAAATTATACCAAAAGTAAACAGAGCTAAGTAATGGCTACTCCTCATATTTAGTTCTTCAATATCTGTATTAATTTATAATTCTTCATATGTTGCAGGATAATTGATTCTTTACCAAAAATGTGTTATAATCCTTTAAACTCTAATCTGATTGTTTAGCAATTTAAACAAAATAATTTCCAAATCCTTTTCCGTTATAAATTAGTTTATCATGTCTATATATGTCTGTACCTATTTTCTTAAACCAATTATTAACTTTAATCCGTTCTAAAATACAATGGATAATTAATTAATATTATTAAAAAATGCTAAATATGTAAGAAAAACAGCTCTAACTCCATATTCTTATTCTCACTCCTCGCTGCTAAGATAAAATCTAATAAATATAACTATTTTAATTAAAAAGTCAATTAATGATAATAGTTACTTATACAGATGGATATATAAGGAGGCATACTTTTAAATAAAAAAAATAAAATAAAGTTGATAAGAAATCGAAAAAGAAAAAGGGGTGAAGACATCATAAAAAATGGCACAACTCAAAATCTGCATTGAGGCCGCGTGGGATCAGCGTATTTAATCTGTAGATCCATTCCATCTCACGTTTACCTAAATCTTTTATGAAATCTCCACCTCTCCAATTTTTATTTACTTTATTTATCCCCATAAACTGTAAACCCATTTGTTTTTGATCATGACATAATTTAAAATGGCTAGAGACACTATGTTGCTCAAAACCTGTCTGGGTTTTATATATGTGTTCTCTGTATCTGGTGTGGAGGCGTCTGGTTGTTCTCCCCACATATTTTAATCCACACGGACAGATTAAAAGGTACACTACATTTTTTGTATAACAAGTTATGAATTGTTTAATTTGGATTTTCTTATCCTTATTTGATGTTATATCCTTTATTATTCTTCGCTTACATCCTGATCTTTTGCAGGCTGAACACTGACCACAACCATAAAAGCCCTTCTCATTATTGAATATAGTGGAGGAATGATTTTTTTCTTTTAAAGAACTCCGAACCAGGGTATTCCTCAGGTTTTTTGCACCCCTATAAATCATCCTAGGTTTGACAGGAAGGATTTGTTTCAATGCCAGATCCTGTAATAGGATCGGCCAGTATTTATTGATAATTCGATTTATTTGATAGTTATTATTATTATACTATTATTACTAATTTTTCTATATCATAACCTTTCACAACAAAATGATTTTTTATCCGTGACGATTGTTCATCATAAACTTTTAAATCGCTACAGTTGCGTCTGATTCTGAGGAATTGCCCTTATGGGCATTTTCCAACCATGGAGAATGGTGGCAACTTATATTTTCTATAAAACTGTTACAATCAACTTTTTTTAAAATGTTTTTTTGTTTTAATTTTCCCTTCTTCAATAAAAATGTCAAGATCTAAAAAAGTTACTGTTTCTTTACTCCAAGTGCTGCTTAATCTGATACCCCAATCATTGGTATTCAAAAATTCCAAAAAAGAGGTGAGGTCACTTTCCTCTCCCTTCCAAATCAATAGGATATCATCAATGTAACGGCCATAGAAGGTCAAGCTCTCTCCCCAGCCATGCCCTTCATAAACGTAAGAATCTTCCCAAAAATACATAAATAAGTTGGCATAGCTGGGGGCGAACTTGGTCCCCGTGGGAGTCCCATTCATCTGTAAAAAAAAAAAAGGTATCATTGTACCAAAATAAATTATTATTTAGGATGAGTTTTATTTCTTCCACTATGTACTCTATTTGTTCTTGTTTAAATTCTTTTGATTCCGTTAAAAAATGTCTCGCTGATCTACATAGGAATGGGGAAAAAATGTCTCGCTGCTCTACATAGGAATGGGGAATGTTACTGTAGAGTGCCGCCACGTCACATGTAACTAGAATACAGTTACTGTCCCAAGGCAAATCTTCCAGAATTTGCGAAACTGTAATCGTATCCTTAATGTGTGATCTGGTTTTCATGACTAGAGGTTGCAATTGAACATCTATATACTGTGATAGTCTGCTTGAAATAGAATCTATACCAGCTATAATTGGTCTTCCTGGCGTTTTTTTTTTACATCTTTGTGAACTTTAGGTAAAAAGTAAAAGACTGGTATTTTGGGAAATTTAATATTTAAAAACTGGAATTCTTTTAAACTTAAAATGTTCTCATTAAGCCCCTTGTTAGAAAAAGTTGAGAAAAGGGAATTAATACGATCACTTGGGTTTATTCCTAATTGTTGATATGTATTAGAATCTTTCAAAATATTGTTTGCTTCTGTGTCATAAAACTGTTTGGACATAAGCACTATCCCCCCTCCCTTAGCCGCCGGTTTTATAACTAGATTTTTATCTGTTTTGAGATCTTTTAGTGCCTTTTTTTCCATTATTGTCAAGTTGTGTTTAAACTTATCTTTAGGGACAATTTTGTTCATTTCTGTCATGACCATAGTTTCAAATGATATTATTTCGTCTGATATCATTTGCTTAGGGTAAAAGGAGGATTTGTTCTTCAGGGAAGTATGTTTAAACCCAGCCCCGTCTTCTGAATTCATATTTTCATTAATTAGTTCTCTGTTCAGCGGGTTACCAAGAAAGAATTTTTTCAGACATAGGCTGCGTTTAAAACGGTTCAAATCTATATACATATCGAAGTGGTTTAGTCCTGTGCTAGGGGCAAATTTTAACCCTTTGTTTAGTACTGACTTGTGGTGATTATCTAGGGTTTTGTCACTTAAATTAAAAATGCCTTTTATTAGTTCCGTAGATTTAGGTCTCTCCTTTTTTATCTGTTTTCGCTTCCCTCCCCTTGTTCCTCTATATCTGAGGCCCTCCTTTTTCTGGAATTTGTTGGAATACTCAACTCTTGATCTAACTTGTGTCTGTCTTTGGTTTTGGATTGTCGAACAACCTCTTCTTCTTTATAATCTGACAGGGTTTCGTATCTATTATAGGTGGGGATTCTTTCTCTATTCTGATATTGTCTGTATGGTCTATAGTTCCTAAAATCTTTCTTATTCCTATAATTCGTTCTCTCTCCTTCTGACTTTCTCCCTGTATTGGTATGGTTATAGTTATCTCTAGTGGTGTTCAATCTTGGTCTCCACTTCTCCCTTATTTCATTTTGATAAAATCTCTTGGGATAATTGGATTTATAGTGATTCTCCGTATATGCTCTATCCATATGCTCTTCATTGGTATCCTCTATCTGATCATTAAACCTTAATCGCAATGATAACATTGAAAAACAAACCAAAATTTTTTTAGAAAACAGGGCTCGTCCGGGATTTGAACCCGGGACCTCTCGCACCCTAAGCGAGAATCATACCCCTAGACCAACGAGCCAGCTGTTAACTTGTCTTCCAGATGTTTTAAAGAATATCACATGTGTACTCTGACAGACAGCATCATATTACAGCATTTTACAGTAGAGGCAGAATGGAAGTTATATTAAAGCCACACCAAGCAAAATGAAAAGAAAAAAAATATTTTGGATGGAAACGCTTATTACAACAAATATAATAAAAACAATTTTCAGGTTATTGGCATTGTTTGCTTTATGTTTCATTTACACGTTGAAATATCAAACCATCCCACTATCAGCAATATTGCTTTGTATAAAGAACCCAAAACATTTTATTTCTCAGAAGCATCAAGAATAAATTAGTTCACCTCTTCCCTCCTTGCATGAAGAAGTGAAATTAATTCCAAACAGCAAACCACTACAGCCTGCAGTAGTGACTATGGTACCAAGAGTGCCCTGGCACTCTCCCACAATAAGTTGTCAAACTGTTTAAGATTAACAACTTGCCTCATTTTCGCCGGGCAGTGCGGGCACCCATCAATGCCTTCTCTGGAGCTGGAAGCTACTGCACTGAGCTAACCCCAGCAGTGCAGGGAGACTCTCATTGAGAGAGTGCTCAGCTACAAGGGCATCTGGCTCCAGGGAGGAGCAGCACCCACTGACTGGCAGACCCAAGTAAGTTTGCCAAACTGAGACTCAGTTTCACTACTTACTCTGGGAGATTATATCACCTGGAATATTCCTTTATTATGGTTTTTACTTTACAATACAAAATATTATATTTGTGAACCAAAAATATCAGTACAATATTAATGAATTAATAGAATGCATTAGAAACAAACAGATTAAAATGCAAGTGTTTCTGCCAAAGTGCGAAGTTGAATCTCCGACCCTGAGAAGGCAGGCCAAAGACTAGCCAGGAAAAGGGACATATGTGAGTGAGAGCAGTGTAGATTCAGGGCAGGGGAGGTCTTGAGTGAGCAGCAGGGGTGGAGCCTTGGGTTAGGGGTGGGTATCAAGTATATGTAGGTTACCATTTTCTGTGGGGGGGTTCAGCCATCGTAATAATCTCAGCTTGGAACAGCTTACCTGTCCTGTTGCCAGAGCTTGTTTTTGGCCAGTGCCTCCATGGATATTGATAGTGTCCTGGCAGCTCTTCGGGCTGAGGCCCTTCAGGATGGCGGGGCTCAGCTGCAGAACCATCTCGCTTGCCTTCAGGCTGCTGCCGCAATGGCTGCCCCTGCTTAGGGAGGACTGCGGCGGTGGGAGCGACATCATGCCCGTTTAGCCCCTCTCCGGGTGGCCGCGTATTCCCCAGGCGCCGGAGCCCCAGTCCGGTTTCGCGGCCTAGGCGGTCCGCCGTGAGGGTGTCCACTCCCTCTCGGACTGTGGGGAGGATGGCAGCAGCAAGAGTTCAGCCGGCAGGCCTGGATCCCTCCAGGCGGCCGGCTCAGCCTGATAGGAGCCGCAGTCCCGCCTTGTGTAGCTGCGAGGGTGGGTGCGACCCCCAACGTTACTATCTCTCCACCTCGGGCCGCCAGCAGGTTGTCAGTGGCCCGCGCACCGCGCCAGGATGCCCAGCATATGTCCCGCTCATCGGTCAGGCAGAGTGCCGGTCGCACCTCCGGGCAGGTAAGTAGGCCTCAGGGTTTGTCACGGGGCATGAGGGTGGACGGGAATTGCCGGGCACACCGGGGAATGCCCCCTCACCGGTTTTTAGTGGGTCGGGTATCCCCCACTCTTCCATACAAAACAAATTAAGAATGTAGCGCTTATGTGAAAAGAAATTAATCCCCTTTTAGAGTTTTGGAGCAAAGTTTCACTGAGAAATCAGCAGGGAAAATATCTATAAAAGATAATCATACATAGTATAGTTCATACTTATATACATAAGATATTATTAATATATGATATATAAACTCACAAACATAGAGCTATGGACCTAGCTCTAGTTTAAAAGGCTTCTGGGTCCATACAGGTGACCCACCCCTCTTCACGATATAATTCTGAGGTCTGTGGATAAATAAAAATACACCCAATTGCGCAGTATAGTTTAAAATGTCTCTATGAATTTATATATTTTCTCAAGTGGGTACTCACAAGTGTGGAGTCAAGGTATATTGACTCAATTTAGTAGCGTTGTGCAGGTTCGGGACTGCACTCCCCGTTCAATATAACGATGTCAGGAACCAGGATCGTTAAAATAATACAAAGATTTTATTAATACACTCTATAATATAAATAAAAAAGCCACAATGTGCTAAAAATACCAGGACGCGTTTCGACACTGCAAACGTGGCTTCTTAAAACCGGATTGTAGTAAGACAATGATCCTGAACTCCTCTTAACAAGTTTAAATATCTAAAAAACGGCGGGCAAATGTTCAAAGCACATTAACCGTCACACGTCGGTACCACCCACAGGTACGACGTGTGCGGTCCATGCCTCCTTTCCATGCCGGTGATGAGAGCAGGGATGATTACATCCTTCCTTGTCACTTCAGCTCGTCTCATTTTTCATAAAATGCCTTATATTCGTATTCGGCAGCAAATATATATTTAGAAAATTTGTCGTTCTGTGTTAGAGTCAAGTCTTTAGTGTCCACAAAAGTCCATCTGACGAAAAGTAGCATTTATTCCCATATAGAAGGAGAGAGAAAAAATAAAACAGAAAACAGAAAAGGAAGTATCAGTTTTCTTATTATTTTAAATGTTTCTTTTATCTGTGACATTTTACAATACACAATGATACTGTAGCGCATATATTGTCAGTTTTTGTTATCGGAGAGCATTTTGCGTTTTGGATTCCAATTAAGATAAAAAATAAAGAATAAATAGTAAAAATCCCAAATAAAAGTAAAAATACAATGTTATTGCATACCTCCTTTCTTTTCTTATTGCTTACATCGATCTTAAAATCATACCGAAAATAGACAAAACTAAAAAATGACTCATCCTCATATTTTGTTCTTAAAGGACCACTCTAGTGCCAGGAAAACATACTCGTTTTCCTGGCACTAGAGTGCCCTGAGGGTGCCCCCACCCTCAGGGACCCACTCCCGCCGGGCTCTGAGGGGAGGAAGGGGTTAAACTTACCTCTTTCTCCAGCGCCGGGCGGGGAGCTTTCCTCCTCCTCCTCTTCTTCCTCGCGACGTCATCGGCTGAATGCGCATGCGCGGCAGGAGCCACGCTCGCATTCATAATGCTTTCCTATGGACGCTTGTGTGCTCTCACTGTGATTTTCACAGTGAGAATCACGCAAGCGCCTCTAGCGGCTGTCAATGAGACAGCCACTAGAGGCTCTGGAGGCTGGCTTAACCCTCAGTATAAACATAGCAGTTTCTCTGAAACTGCTATGTTTATAAAAAAAAAAGGGTAAAACCTAGCTGGACCTGGCACCCAGACCACTTCATTAAGCTGAAGTGGTCTGGGTGCCTAGAGTGGTCCTTTAAGTATCTGTGTTAGTTTATAGTTCTTCATATGTAGCAGATTGATTGACTAATTACAGAGAGAGTTATATGTATTATAGGTATTAATTCCCATATAAAAGGAGGAACAAAAATATTACAACAAAAAACGGAAAAAGACGCATAGAATTCCCCTGGTCCTTAACGTACAACATGGCCAAAACAGGCCGGTCCTGAAGGAGTTAATATGCTTTACAACCTTTAATGTAATATTTATTTGTTTACATTCTCCCTCCCCCCCTCCTTAATTATGAAGTGTCATTGTATAGAAATGTTTGACTTCATTGAGGAATGGAAATCAAATAGCTCATGCAGTGTTTAAACCTCTCATCAATGAGATAGGAATGTATGCCACATCATCACTGGAACGTTGCTGATTTAACTTGCTCACTGCTGTATGCAAAGCAATACAACATTTGCAGAAGTAATTTTCTACCTAAAGGGACACTGGCTGACACACACACAGACAAACTGACACACACACAGAGACATACTTGCACACACATAGACAGACATACTGACACACACACAGACAGACATACTGATGCACACACACAGACAGACATACTGATGCACACACACACAGACATACTGACATACTAACGCACACACAGACATACTGACATACTGACGCACACACACACAGACATACTGACATACTGACGCACACTGACACAGACATACTGACACACACAGACATACTGACACACACAGACATACTCATACACACAGACATACTCATACACACACACCCAAACTTTACACTTTTAAAAACAGTGGACAGGGGCTGAGTAAGGGGACAGGGCTGTAGTGGGGGACAGGGGGTGGTAGTGGAGGGTATAACCTGTAATTGGGGGTTTAGGAAATGTACGGGGGGATAGGGGCTGAAGCAAGTTGATGGCTACAATTTGGGAAAGGGGCTGTGGTGTGGGTAATATGGGTTGCAATTGGGGGAGAGGAGCTGTAGTGGGGATGTTATGGGGCTGTGGTGGGGGGCATGGGGCTGAGGAAGGGGGCAGGAGCTGAGAGGGGGGAAAGGAGCAGGGAAAGGGTGGGACAGGGGCTGAGCAAGGGGACAGGGGCTGAGGTAGGGGACAGGGGCTGAGGTAGGGGACAGGGGCTGACTAGGGGGACAGGGGCTGAGGAGGGGGGACAGGGGCTGAGGTAGGGGACAGGGGCTGAGGTAGGGGACAGGGGCTGAGGAGGGGGGACAGGGGCTGAGGTAGGGGACAGGGGCTGAGGTAGGAGCTGACTAAGGGGACAGGGGCTGATGAAGGAGAGGTGGCGACAGGGGCTGAGGTGTGGACAGGGGCTGACTAAGGCTGAGGTGGGGACAGGGGCTGAGGTGGGGACAGGGGCTGAGGTGGGGACAGGGGCTGAGATGGGGACAGGGGCTGAGGAGGGGACAGGGGTTGACTAAGGGGACAGGGGCTGACTAAGGGGACAGGGGCTGACTAAGGGGACAGGGCTGAGGAAGGGTGACAGGGGCTGAGGTAGGGGACAGGGGCTGAGGTGGGGACAGGGGCTGAGGTGGGGACAGGGGCTGAGATGGGGACAGGGGCTGAGGAGGGGACAGGGGTTGACTAAGGGGACAGGGGCTGACTAAGGGGACAGGGGCTGACTAAGGGGACAGGGCTGAGGAAGGGTGACAGGGGCTGAGGTAGGGGACAGGGGCTGAGGTGGGGACAGGGGCTGAGGTGGGGACTGGGTCTGAGATGGGGACAGGGGCTGAGGAGGGGACAGGGGCTGAGGAGGGGACAGGGGTTGACTAAGGGGACAGGGGCTGACTAAGGGGACAGGGCTGAGGAAGGGTGACAGGGGCTGAGGTAGGGGACAGGGGCTGAGGTAGGGGACAGGGGCTGAGAAGAGGACGGGCTGAGGAGGGGGCAGGGGCTGACTATGGGGACAGGGCTGAGGAGGGGAATAAAAAAAACACTAAAGTGTATTTCCCCCCTCCCTGAGTCTTACCTTAGCCAGGGAGGGGTGGACAGCAGCCAACAGGAGCAGCAACCAGCAGCAGCCAGTGAAGTCGTCCTCTCCTGATGATGTCAGGAGGAGGGGCCGTGACTTCCTCTGCTCTTCTCCCAGACTCCCCAGCGGTCCTGTGAGAAGAGCAGTGGAAGTCACGCCCCCTCCTCCTGACATCATCAGGAGAGGCCGGCCGACTCCACTGACTGCAGACTACAGGAAGGGTTGCGACTAGTTCCTATCCAGTAGAAGGACCCTGTCCTTTCTGAGGATAGGAAATAGCTTGCTCAGTGTGAGAGAGCTAGTTCCTATCCTTCTAAGGGACCTTTTCGCCCCCTACTGGTCAGGTCCTGTATAGGGATAGGAACTAGACGGTTCACAGTGAGTTAGCTAGTTCCTATCCTGCTAAAGGACCTTTTTGCCCCTAGTGGTCAAGTCCTGTATAGGGATAGGAACTATCCTGCTCACACTGAGAGAGCTAGTTCCTATCCTGCTAAAGGACCTACTGCTCCATAGTGTTCAGGTTCTCTTAAAGGATAGGAACTAGACAGCTCACAGTGAGAAATCTAGTTCCTATCCAGCAGAAGGACCTTCCAGCTCACACAGGTCCCTTACAGGGATAGGAACTAGACAGCTCACAGTGAGAAATCTAGTTCCTATCCAGCAGAAGGACCTTTATAGCTCCAGTTTACACAGGTCCCTTACAGGGATAGAAACTAGACGGTTCACTGTGAGAAATCTAGTTCCTATCCAGCAGAAGGACCTTTATAGCTCCAGCTATCAGGGATAGTAATACCTAGTTCCTATACTGCTAAGGGACCTCTATACCTTCAGCTAACAATGGTCCCTTACAGGGATAGGAACTAGACGGTTCACAGTGAGAAATCTAGTTCCTATCCGGCAAAAGGACCTTTATAGCTCCAGCTTACACAGGTCCCTTACAGGGATAGGAACTAGACGGTTCACAGGGAGTTAGCTAGTTCCTATCCTGCTAAAGGACCTTTTTGCCCCTAGTGGTCAAGTCCTGTATAGGGATAGGAACTATCCTGCTCACACTGAGATAGCTAGTTCCTATCCTGCTAAAGGACCTATTGCTCCATAGTGTTCGGGTCCTCTTAAAGGATAGGAACTAGACAGCTCACAGTGAGAAATCTAGTTCCTATCCAGCAGAAGGACCTTTATAGCTCCAGCTCACACAGGTCCCTTACAGGGATAGGAACTAGACGGTTCACTGTGAGAAATCTAGTTCCTATCCAGCAGAAGGACCTTTATAGCTCCAGTTTACACAGGTCCCTTACAGGGATAGGAACTAGACGGTTCACTGTGAGAAATCTAGTTCCTATCCAGCAGAAGGACCTTTATAGCTCCAGTTTACACAGGTCCCTTACAGGGATAGGAACTAGATGGTTCACTGTGAGAAATCTAGTTCCTATCCAGCAAAAGGACCTTTATAGCTCCAGCTCACACAAGTCCCCTACAGGGATAGGAACTAGACAGCTCACAGTGAGAAATCTAGTTCCTATCCAGCAGAAGGACCTTTATAGCTCCAGCTCACACAGGTCTCTTACATAGTTATTATACTGCTAATGGACTGTAAACCTTAAGCTAATAGTGATCCTTTACAAGGATAAGAATTCCTAGTTTTTATACTGCTAATGAACATTTATTGATTGCAAACTTCTCAGCTAGAGGGAATGATTTTAACTTATGTGGAGCAGAAGACAGCACGTACTGAGATCTGAGTTTGTTACACGCAAAGACCTGCTACAGCCCTTGCGGCTCATAATAACTGGATGCTGCAGGCCGGTAGGGAGACTGAGTTGCTCCCAACTTAGTAAAGCTGTAGCAGTGTGGAAAGTGGGGGACAGTGCTTATGTGGGTGCAGGTCAATTTGAAAGTAAAGGGATGCAATTGCTAGCAATGGAGAAATTGAAGTGGGCAGTATATAGACCCACCCACGCAAGGTGAGGGAGGATATATGGCACTGTGATTAGATACAACACCCATATTCATGTCATTGCTTTGAAATAAAATTCACATAAACACACTGAACTGTTAATGCTGAGATTTTCTTTTCTTCTTTTGACTTCCGCAGTGTCATTATATACCTATATTTATTGTTTAGTTCATGGGTACTGGTCTGGTTCGTTTCTGACTCCAACATTTTTTCATTTGTCGTGGACTCATAGAGGGTGATTTTGTCCATGGAGCGGCAGCCGCAAGTGTCAGGAAAGTGAGGTGCTTTGGCTGTTATATTTATAAAATCCATTGCACTGGTTTTATACTTCACACAGCACATTTGGCTTCTGAAATTGAGACTCTGCCACGCACAGTTTGGTGGAGATTATTAGAGGAATTCTAGGCAAATAGCACCAGAGCAATCCCTACTTTTGTCATGACTTCATGCTGGAAATTGGAGCACACTAAGATTGTGCCACTATTGGGCACCATTTCTTTCAGCACCACCTATAAAAATCCTGACACATTGCCCTTTAACTTTACACCTGTGTGGTCTTTCTATTAACTCACAATCAATCTTCATCTGAGCTGCAGAAACTCCCGGCTGTCTTTAAAAATTTTGTAGAACATTTGTAAAACTTGGTGTACCCTAGTTGTTGCATAAAATGGCACTATCTCCTACTCAAGTATTAAAGGACCACTCTAGGCACCCAGACCACTTCAGCTTAATGAAGTGGTCTGGGTGCCAGGTCCAGCTAGGTTTAACCCTTTTTTATATAAACATAGCAGTTTCAGAGAAACTGCTATGTTTATATAAGGGTTAAGCCAGCCTCTAAATCCTCTAGTGGCTGTCTCACTGACAGCCGCTAGAGGCGCTTGCGTGATTCTAACTGTGAAAATCACAGTGAGAGCACGCAAGCGTCCATAGGAAAGCATTGTAAATGCTTTCCTATGCGACCGGCTGAATGCGCGCGCAGCTCTTGCCGCGCATGCGCATTCAGCCGAAAGGGAGGAGAGGAGGCGGAGAGCTCCCCGCCCGGCGCTGGAATAAAGGTACGTTTTAACCCTTTCCTCTCCCCAGAGCCGGGCGGGAGGGGGTCCCTGAGGGTGGGGGCACCCTCAGGGCACTATAGTGCCAGGAAAATGAGTATGTTTTCCTGGCACTATAGTGGTCCTTTAACTTTTTCCTAGTCAACCATATGTTTTACAGATTAAATAAGGTTTTATATATTTAAAAAAAAAAAAAATCTTATTTTGCAATGGTTTGCCATTTACAGGCTGGTGTAGGCCATTTTGTTGCTTATTTTGCAAGGGATGTGGTAGCTTGTTGTCAGTTGGCTGTAGTTACTTGTGGGTTTTTTTATGGGTATTTTTATACACTTTGATAATGACATGTTAGCCGAAGATTGTGAAAAATAAAGAAAACTGGTTTATTTTATCTGACACTTTGTAAAGCGGAATGGGTATATGGTACTGTGTTTACTACTCACATCTGCTTGCCATGATTTGAAAGGCTAGAAATATCATCGAAAAATTGTTAATTATTTCTTTTCATTTTATTTATTCAATATTCTTCCATCTACCCTGGACTCCCTGTTAAACTGTGTGGTCTTTAAAAAACTAGCAGGAGAAAAATGCAGTTATTGACCATATATTATACCTTGCTTTTAGGACAATACACAGCTGTGCTAGTTCACATCACCTTTGTACATGTCCACTACACAATACTTTGAAGGCAGCATCTTATGCCTGGGCTCCTATTTCACAAACCACACCTGCTACTATGTGGACTTAATCTGCGGTTAGTTAGGAGTCAGGTTGTTGTTTTTTTCTAAAACTAACAAATGCTATTGATACCGGAGAAACTGATGGAAGCCAAGCACAGAGAGATGGACACAGGTTTCTTCAGGAAGGAAGAGATTCTTTATTCGATTCACCGACCGGGACTCAGAGGGACTAATGTCACCAAAATACAACAAGATCTGAGCCCCGAACAATAGTGTAGGCTCCTTATATAGGCATGTAACTCCTCCCATAGTAAGCTCCACCCACACATACTCTTACCCAATCAAACAAGAACTAACTTCCTGTTTGACCACATGGCTTGCCCAGCACAATGGAGGAGGTGAATACTACATCCGGTATTCTCGCACATGCTCCGTACACTACTGATTGTATCTTTGCCACGTGCAACCAACCAACCGATACACCAGTATACGCACGTACACATGCCACGTGGTAATCTCGGCCTACTAAATTTATTTTTACCGAGATTCCACCACACTATATTTTCAACAACAAAAATATAATTCTTAAAGGGACACTGTAGGCCCCAGAACCACTACTGCTTAATGAAGTGGTTAATTTCTGTTCAGCTGAATCATAAGAGTAACAACATGTACATTGAAAGGACGTCACATACGTAGTATGGCACATGCCCATCTTTGTTCCCCCTCATGTAGTAAGACCCTATCGGTACACCCTCCTATTCTAAGAACACCCTGCCTAGTAATGCCCCCTAGATAAACATAGAATCAATTTGTTGCATATTTTATGCTGCTGTTAGTTAATAGTTGTCAATATTTGATTGATAATTAATGATACTCCCACTAGACCCCCCCCCCCTTATTGCATAAGATTTATAAGCAGTGTTCTGTTTAATACATTTTGGACATTTTCTGAATCAGACTCCTTTGTATGGTCTCTCAAGAGTGTCTCCAAATACTTGAGGTCGTGGTACAGTTTGGTTAGAACTATAAGACCATGGCAGGTAATTCTGCTGATCATCAAGGACAGGACATGTTCCAACACTTAATATCGTGATTCTGGTGTCTATAGCTTGTCCCTGCAGGGTTTTCAATGTAAACACTGCCTTTTGAGAGAAAATGCATCTCTATGAGTAGATGCTGATTGGCGCAGTGAGGCATTTTTGCCACGCATGCGCAGTAGTCTCCTAATGCTATGGACTGGTTCAGATCATCAAGAATGAATATTAGCCATTGAGGCAGGGCCAGCCACTGCGAGCCAACACAGCTTGGGAAAAAAGGTGAGGGCGCCAGTCATACTCACTGACAGACACACACACTCAGTGACTGACAGACACACACTCACTAATTTGACACTCACTGACAGACACACACCTATCGTACTGTGCTGCAGAATTTGTTGGGGATTTATAAATACTAATAATAATACTGGCACACACACACACATTCTCTCACACTCACAAATTATTAGTTTTTTAATTTAATGGCACCCAGCCTCACTACGTTCCTTTCCCTCGGGTCCAGTGTGGGGTTGCTCTGCCTCTTCGTGGGCCGGCTTCCGGCATCACAGCAGAGCAACAAGATCACAGCTCCTTCAACGCCGCCTCCATTCTCCCTCAGCCCCCTGAACGCACTGACAAATACCCAAGCGCCAAGAGAAAATTCCTAGTCGCCATGGCGATCTGGCGCCTGGGATTTGTTGAGTCTTGATTTAATCTATTAGATTAATATACCCATGTGACTAAAAAGTTATTGTTTGGTTGTGGGAGACTGTTCCTGTCCGTGAATTGCTATGTGCTATTCTCATGTTTTGCCCTGTATTCATATGCTTTGCCTGCTCCCCTTTCGGGAGCGCCATATGAACGGGTTCCATTCACCTCCTTAACGAGGACCACCACGAAACCCCATTTAGAATGTTGTTGTAGAACGTTCAAACCGCGTTACGAGGTGTCAAAACCACAGACCGCAAGGGAAGCCTCGGCGCGTGCCGACCCTGGGTGACAGCCCGTTCATTAGACGAACGTCATCCAGGGGGAGCATTTGCAGATTCCAATGCTCCCTGGCATGCTCACACCAATCAATTAGAACGTTGGCAACTCGCAACATAAGTGTGAAACCGCAAGGGAAGTAATTGATGAGTGCTTCCCTGGGTGGCCGCCGTTCGTATAGACGAACGGCATCCAGGGGGAGCATTTGTGTGGCCAAATAAAGTGGTTGTTGTACCCCTGGAACAGTGTGTCGTCCAGTTACTAGGGGAAAATGGGTCTCTTCATTCTGCATTAGCTGATGTAACCAGTCGGGTTACCCTCGGCCCGCTACAGAGACTAACATGGTTTCCCACATGAGAAGAAAAACAGTATAGGCATATAGTTAAAAGAAAACAAACAGATTTTAATTTAAATTAATTTTTTATTAAAAGTAAACAGGAATAAAGTTTAACATTGTGAAACATGTACAGTTGTTGCTTTATTCTATTCTATTCCCATAAACATATTAAAAGGATAACTCCAGAATGAATGAACACTGATATAAATAATACAAGTTAAATTAAAAATATATATTTATATTACAGAAAATCTAACTAATTATGTTAAAAATGTTTTCATCAAGTTTCAACATGCAGTAGTAAAAAACATTTAATTTTTAAAATACTTACTTTAAAAAAAAAATGTATTATTGAGCTTCTCAAGGGAGGTATACTCCTATTTTGAGTCCCCCTGAGAGAATTTTATTGGACAGTTTTGGTGATACATTGAGCACATGCACTTTGCACAAAGTGGATTGACCTGCAGATGGGAGTAGCAACGCACACTCCCAGGCAGTCCGCAAAGAATGGGCGCTCACACATACGATAGGTGGGTGGTAAAGACATATACACAAATACATGAAATACAACACTCAATGATGAGTGGACATTAGATTAGGGTAAACATTTATTTTTTTAATAAGGGATATTTTTCATAAATATAGAGTTAAAATGATACAATTTATTTGTTAACAGAGTTTGAGAGCAAGCTTAGAAGATCAAGTTGCTAGGTCCCTTACTCGGGGCATAAGTGCCCCTGAATAAAACTGTGATGTGGTCTGTGGGTGACACTCACACTGAGGCAGTGCTGGTGCTAGACTATTTTCCACCCTAGACAAGACCAGATACTTGCACCAACCCTAAAAAACAAAAATCGCCAGCTTTGTGTGTCTCTCTATCCCTCTTAGCCCTGTGTCTCTTTGCCTCTCTGTGTGTCTTTTTATCCTCCAAGCTCCTGTATGTGTGTCTTTTTCTCTCTAAGCCCTTCTGTGTCTGACACCCCAGCCCTTCTGTGTGCCTCTTTGCCCCCCTTAGCCCCTCTGTGTGTCTGTTCCCCCAAGTTTGTCTCTTTGCCCCTGCGTGTCTTTGTCCCCCCAAAGCCCCACTGTGTCTCTTTGCCCCCCCCGCAGCTCCCTTTGTATGTCTTTGTCCTTCCATGTGTCTCTTTGCACCTCTGTGTATCTCCTTGTTCCTCCAGCCCTGTGTGTCTTTATATCCCCCCCCCCAACTCTTCTGTGTGCCTCTTTGTTTAGCCAAGTCCCTCTAAGTATGCTCCTCCTTGTCTCTTTGTCCCTGTCAAACCCTCTGTTTGTGTCTTTGCCACCCAAAGCCTCTTTGTGTGTCACTTTGCCCTCTGTGTATCTCTTTGCCACCCCTGCCCCACTCTGTGTCTTTTTGTCCACCCTCAGTCCCCTATGTGTCTCTTTGTCCGTCCGCTCTTTTTACTGTCTTCCTCCTTCTGCAGTGCCAGCTTACCTACTTGTAGCGTGGTCGAGTGAACTGTGGTGGAGAATCTCTGTATCCACTATTCTGTCTGGGAGCACTTCCGGTTAGACTGGGTAGAGGATACAGAAGATTCTCTACTGCGGTGCCTTGGCCATGCTACATGAAATGATTGGCAGGAAGGGAATGCGTGGGACAGAGACACGCTGGCTGTGCGTGGGTAGGGGAGAGAGAGCGACACACACACACCGGCTGTGCGTGGCTGGCAGAGAGAGCGACACACACACACCGGCTGTGCATGGCTGGGAGAGAGAGCGACACACACACACCGGCTGTGCATGGCTGGGAGAGAGAGCGACACACACACACACACACAGGCTGTGCGTGGGGGAGAGAGAGAGACACGCTGGCTGTGCGTGGGAGAGAGAGAGAGAAAGAGAGAGAGAGAGACGCTGGCTGTGCGTGGGAGAGAGAGAAAGAGAGACACGCTGGCTGTGCGTGGGAGAGAGAGAAAGAGAGACACGCTGGCTGTGCGTGGGAGAGAGAGAGACACGCTGGCTGTGCGTGGGAGAGAGAGAGACACACGCTGGCTGTGCGTGGGAGAGAGAGAGAGAGACACACGCTGGCTGTGCGTGGGAGAGAGAGAGAGAGAGAGAGAGAGAGAGAGACACGCTGGCTGTGCGTGGGTGAGACAGACACACTGGCTGTGCGTGAGTGGGACAGAGAGACACACACGCTGGCTGTGCGTGCGTGGGTGGGAGAGACACACGCTGGCTGTGCGTGCGTGGGTGGGAGAGACACACGCTGGCTGTGCGTGCGTGGGTGGGAGAGGCACACGCTGGCTGTGCGTGCGTGGGTGGGAGAGGCACACGCTGGCTGTGCGTGCGTGGGTGGGAGAGACACACGCTGGCTGTGCGTGCGTGGGTGGGAGAGACACACGCTGGCTGTGCGTGCGTGGGTGGGAGAGACACACGCTGGCTGTGCGTGCGTGGGTGGGAGAGACACACGCTGGCTGTGCGTGCGTGGGTGGGAGAGACACACGCTGGCTGTGCGTGCGTGGGTGGGAGAGACACACGCTGGCTGTGCGTGCGTGGGTGGGAGAGACACACGCTGGCTGTGCGTGCGTGGGTGGGAGAGACACACGCTGGCTGTGCGTGCGTGGGTGGGAGAGACACACGCTGGCTGTGCGTGCGTGGGTGGGAGAGACACACGCTGGCTGTGCGTGCGTGGGTGGGAGAGACACACGCTGGCTGTGCGTGCGTGGGTGGGAGAAACACACGCTGGCTGTGCGTGCGTGGGTGGGAGAGACACACGCTGGCTGTGCGTGGGTGGGAGAGAGAGAGGACACTGGCTGTGTGTGGGTGGGACAGAGAGAGACACGCTGGCTGTGTGTGGGTGGGACAGAGAGAGACACGCTGGCTGTGTGTGGGTGGGACAGAGAGAGACACGCTGGCTGTGTGTGGGTGGGAGAGAGAGAGACACGCTGGCTGTGTGTGGGTGGGTGGGAGAGAGCGAGACACGCTGGCTGTGCGTGGGTGGGAGAGAGACACACGCTGGCTGTGCGTGGGTGGGAGAGACACACGCTGGCTGTGCGTGGGTGGGAGAGACACACGCTGGCTGTGCGTGGGTGGGAGAGACACACGCTGGCTGTGCGTGGGTGGGAGAGACACACGCTGGCTGTGCGTGGGTGGGAGAGAGACACGCTGGCTGTGCGTGGGTGGGAGAGAGACACACGCTGGCTGTGCGTGCGTGGGTGGGAGAGACACACGCTGGCTGTGCGTGCGTGGGTGGGAGAGACACACGCTGGCTGTGCGTGCGTGGGTGGGAGAGACACACGCTGGCTGTGCGTGCGTGGGTGGGAGAGACACACGCTGGCTGTGCGTGCGTGGGTGGGAGAGACACACGCTGGCTGTGCGTGCGTGGGTGGGAGAGACACACGCTGGCTGTGCGTGCGTGGGTGGGAGAGACACACGCTGGCTGTGCGTGCGTGGGTGGGAGAGACACACGCTGGCTGTGCGTGCGTGGGTGGGAGAGACACACGCTGGCTGTGCGTGCGTGGGTGGGAGAGACACACGCTGGCTGTGCGTGCGTGGGTGGGAGAGACACACGCTGGCTGTGCGTGCGTGGGTGGGAGAGACACACGCTGGCTGTGCGTGCGTGGGAGAGACACACGCTGGCTGTGCGTGCGTGGGTGGGAGAGACACACGCTGGCTGTGCGTGCGTGGGAGAGACACACGCTGGCTGTGCGTGCGTGGGAGAGACACACGCTGGCTGTGCGTGCGTGGGTGGGAGAGACACACGCTGGCTGTGCGTGCATGGGAGAGACACACGATGGCTGTGCGTGCGTGGGTGGGAGAGACACACGATGGCTGTGCGTGCGTGGGTGGGAGAGACACACGATGGCTGTGCGTGCGTGGGTGGGAGAGACACACGATGGCTGTGCGTGCGTGGGTGGGAGAGACACATGATGGCTGTGCGTGCGTGGGTGGGAGAGACACACGATGGCTGTGCGTGCGTGGGTGGGAGAGACACACGATGGCTGTGCGTGCGTGGGTGGGAGAGACACACGATGGCTGTGCGTGCGTGGGTGGGAGAGACACACGATGGCTGTGCGTGCGTGGGTGGGAGAGACACACGATGGCTGTGCGTGCGTGGGTGGGAGAGACACACGATGGCTGTGCGTGCGTGCGTGGGTGGGAGAGAAAATGGCTGTGCGTGGGTGGGAGAGAGAGAGACACACGCTGGCTGTGCGTGGGTGGGAGAGACACACGCTGGCTGTGCGTGGGTGGGAGAGACACACGCTGGCTGTGCGTGGGTGGGAGAGAGAGACACACACGCTGGCTGTGCGTGGGTGGGAGAGAGAGACACACACGCTGGCTTTGCGTGGGTGGGAGAGACACATGCTGGCTGTTCGTGGGTGGTAGAGACACACGCTGGCTGTGCGTGCGTGGGTGGGAGAGACACACGCTGGCTGTGCGCGCGTGGGTAGGAGAGACACACGCTGGCTGTGCGTGCGTGGGTAGGAGAGACACACGCTGGCTGTGCGTGCGTGGGTGGGAGAGACACACGCTGGCTGTGCGTGGGTGGGAGAGACACACGCTGGCTGTGCGTGGGTGGGAGAGACACACGCTGGCTGTGCGTGGGTGGGAGAGACACACGCTGGCTGTGCGTGGGTGGGAGAGAGAGACACGCTGGCTGTGCGTGGGTGGGAGAGAGACACACGCTGGCTGTGCGTGGGTGGGAGAGAGACACACGCTGGCTGTGCGTGCGTGGGTGGGAGAGACACACGCTGGCTGTGCGTGCGTGGGTGGGAGAGACACACGCTGGCTGTGCGTGCGTGGGTGGGAGAGACACACGCTGGCTGTGCGTGCGTGGGTGGGAGAGACACACGCTGGCTGTGCGTGCGTGGGTGGGAGAGACACACGCTGGCTGTGCGTGCGTGGGTGGGAGAGACACACGCTGGCTGTGCGTGCGTGGGTGGGAGAGACACACGCTGGCTGTGCGTGCGTGGGTGGGAGAGACACACGCTGGCTGTGCGTGCGTGGGTGGGAGAGACACACGCTGGCTGTGCGTGCGTGGGTGGGAGAGACACACGCTGGCTGTGCGTGGGTGGGAGAGACACACGCTGGCTGTGCGTGGGTGGGTGGGAGAGACACACGCTGGCTGTGCGTGGGTGGGTGGGAGAGACACACGCTGGCTGTGCGTGGGTGGGTGGGAGAGACACACGCTGGCTGTGCGTGGGTGGGAGAGACACGCTGGCTGTGCGTGGGTGGGAGAGACACGCTGGCTGTGCGTGGGTGGGAGAGAGAGAGGACACTGGCTGTGTGTGGGTGGGACAGAGAGAGACACGCTGGCTGTGTGTGGGTGGGACAGAGAGAGACACGCTGGCTGTGTGTGGGTGGGACAGAGAGAGACACGCTGGCTGTGTGTGGGTGGGTGGGAGAGAGCGAGACACGCTGGCTGTGCGTGGGTGGGAGAGACACACGCTGGCTGTGCGTGGGTGGGAGAGACACACGCTGGCTGTGCGTGGGTGGGAGAGACACACGCTGGCTGTGCGTGGGTGGGAGAGACACACGCTGGCTGTGCGTGGGTGGGAGAGACACACGCTGGCTGTGCGTGGGTGGGAGAGACACACGCTGGCTGTGCGTGGGTGGGAGAGACACACGCTGGCTGTGCGTGGGTGGGAGAGACACACGCTGGCTGTGCGTGGGTGGGAGAGACACACGCTGGCTGTGCGTGGGTGGGAGAGACACACGCTGGCTGTGCGTGGGTGGCAGAGACACACGCTGGCTGTGCGTGGGTGGCAGAGACACACGCTGGCTGTGCGTGGGAGAGAGAGAGGACACTGGCTGTGTGTGAGTGGGACAGAGAGAGACACGCTGGCTGTGTGTGGGTGGGACAGAGAGAGACACGCTGGCTGTGTGTGGGTGGGACAGAGAGACACACGCTGGCTGTGTGTGGGTGGGAGAGAGCGAGACACGCTGGCTGTGCGTGGGTGGGAGAGAGACACGCTGGCTGTGCGTGGGTGGGAGAGACACACGCTGGCTGTGCGTGGGTGGGAGAGACACACGCTGGCTGTGCGTGGGAGAGAGAGAGAGACACGCTGGCTGTGCGTGGGTGGGAGAGACACACGCTGGCTGTGCGTGGGTGGGAGAGAGAGAGACACGCTGGCTGTGCGTGGGTGGGAGAGACACACGCTGGCTGTGCGTGGGTGGGAGACACACGCTGGCTGTGCGTGGGTGGGAGAGACACGCTGGCTGTGCGTGGGTGGGAGAGACACACGCTGGCTGTGCGTGGGTGGGAGAGACACACGCTGGCTGTGCGTGGGTGGGAGAGACACACGCTGGCTGTGCGTGGGTGGGAGAGACACACGCTGGCTGTGCGTGGGTGGGAGAGAGAGAAAATAGCTGTGCGTGGGTGGGAGAGAGAGAGAGACACACGCTGGCTGTGCGTGGGTGGGAGAGAAAGAGGCACACGCTGGCTGTGCGTGGGTGGGAGAGAGCAGGGCTTTGCGCACATCCATTATGTTATACAGTGTGTGTAGTGAATGCATTTTGTATAGTGGATGCAGTGTCTGTGTGTGGGTAGTGGATGCAATGTCTTTATGTGTAGTGAATGTAATGCAGCGGGATTGGATAAGGGCTGTGAGGGGACAGTAGTTTTTTAAATATTTTTATTAATTTAGGTTTTTTTTTCCTCCCTGCCTCTTACCTGTTTCAGGGTGGGGGCACACAGGATTCCCTGGTGGTCTGGTGGCACAGCATACGGTGTCCTGTGAAGAAGGGACCCAGGAGTGTAATATTGCACCTCTTGAAGCATCAGGTCCTCTCTTCTCGCGAACTGTGTGAGCGTTGCTGCAGGTTGCCATAGCAACGCTACGCATAACCTGTATTGCAAGTCAGGAGTGTTGCCATGGCAACACTTACACACTCACACCGAGGGGATGGGAGAGAGAGAGAGACATACACTCACACCGAGGGGATGGGACAGAGAGAGCACGACACATACACACACCGAGGGGATGGGAGAGAGAGAGAGAGAGACACACACACACCGAGGGGATGGGAGAGAGACCCACTCACACCGAGGGGATGGGAGAGAGACCCACTCACACCGAGGGGATGGGAGAGAGACCCACTCACACCGAGGGGATGGGAGAGAGAGAGAGACCCACTCACACCGAGAGAGACCCACTCACACCGAGGGGATGGGAGAGAGAGAGAGACCCACTCACACCGAGAGAGACCCACTCACACCGAGAGAGACCCCCTCACACCGAGGGGATGGGAGAGCGAGACCCCCTCACACCGAGGGGATGGGAGAGCGAGACCCCCTCACACCGAGGGGATGGGAGAGCGAGACCCGCTCACACCGAGGGGATGGGAGAGCGAGACCCCACTCACACCGAGGGGATGGGAGAGCGAGACCCCACTCACACCGAGGGGATGGGAGAGCGAGACCCCACTCACACCGAGGGGATGGGAGAGCGAGACCCCACTCACACCGAGGGGATGGGAGAGCGAGACCCCACTCACACCGAGGGGATGGGAGAGCGAGACCCCACTCACACCGAGGGGATGGGAGAAAGAGACCCCACTCACACTGAGGGGATGGGAGAAAGAGACCCCACTCACACCGAGGGGATGGGAGAAAGAGACCCCACTCACACCGAGGGGATGGGAGAAAGAGACCCCACTCACACCGAGGGGATGGGAGAAAGAGACCCCACTCACACCGAGGGGATGGGAGAAAGAGACCCCACTCACACCGAGGGGATGGGAGAAAGAGACCCCACTCACACCGAGGGGATGGGAGAAAGAGACCCCACTCACACCGAGGGGATGGGAGAAAGAGACACTCACACCGAGGGGATGGGAGAAAGAGACACTCACAATGAGGGGATGGGAGAAAGAGACACTCACAATGAGGGGATGGAAGAAAGAGACACTCACAATGAGGGGATGGGAGAAAGAGACACTCACAATGAGGGGATGGGAGAAAGAGACACTCACACCGAGGGGATGGGAGAAAGAGACACTCACACCGAGGGGATGGGAGAAAGAGACACTCACACCGAGGGGATGGGAGAAAGAGACACTCACACCGAGGGGATGGGAGAAAGAGACACTCACACCGAGGGGATGGAGAAAGAGACACTCACAATGAGGGGATGGGAGAAAGAGACACACTGTCAGTGGGGATAAAAAGGGTTAATATATCATGCTATCAGAGAGAGTTGGGAGAGAGAAAGAAAGACAAAAATATAAAAGTCACATTATAATCCATGTATTCTGTAAAATATAGTTGGACAGTGATTAATATCTACAATTAAAGACAAAAAAGATTTAAAATACAGGTTTTAACACAGCTGCATAATTATCTGGCAAAAAAACTAAATAAAACTATATAAATATGAAATAAAAGTGACTTCTCTTAAAGATCCCTTTTTTCTTCCTTCCCCATAATATTCTCCATGTTCAGTCTCCATAATATTCTCCAGGTTCAGTCTCTGCAATGGCTGCAGTGTTCAGCTTTACCCATACAATTCCCATACATTGCAAACCTCCAGCTTCCAGGCTGTCTTGTGAAATAAGATGTTTTGTAAAGTTAATATCAATGTTTCCATCAGAACTCTCCTACCAGCAGCAGGAGATCAGCACAGCTCAGTCCATTGCATTCATTTGGATTTCCCGCTTTGCTGCTTCCTGTAGCTCTCTGTACCATGTGACCAAGCAGTCACATGGTCTAGTGATGTCACCAGGGTCCTTCCACTGGATAGGAACTAGCCACTACCGTTCAGGGATTGCAGGATAAAACTTACCAGGAAAGGTTAAAGGATCTTAACATGTATAGCTTGGAGGAAAGACGAGATAGGGCTGATATGATAGAAACATTTAAATACATAAAGGGAATCAACACAATAAAGGAGGAGACTATATTTAAAAGAAGAAAAACTACCACAACAAGAGGACATTGTCTTAAATTAGAGGGACAAGGTTTAAAAATAATATCAGGAAGTATTACTTTACTGAGAGGGTAGTGGATGCATGGAATAGCCTTCCAGCTGAAGTGGTAGAGGTTAACACAGTAAAGGAGTTTAAGCATGCGTGGGATAGGCATAAGACTATCCTAACTATAAGATAAGGCCAGGGACTAATGAAAGTATTTAGAAAATTGGGCAGACTAGATGGGCCGACACATTCTATGATTCTATGTTTCTAATGCTTGCATTTAACTAGGTGGATTGGGCTGTGGAGCCCTTACAGCGCCACCTGTTGGTTGCAAGGATCTAGCAACCGCTGTATGCACTGCCTGAATAGCAAGGATTGCTAATTTGCATATTCATGTAGATTTGCATATTGCTAATTCTGCAGGCAGGAGAGATATGTTCTGTTAATTAATGTCTTCCCCATCCTTGTATAAATATGTGATTATGCTATAATAATATCCTGTATATTTTGTGGCATGGTTTGGTTATTTGAATTTTATTATGTTGTATTATGTAATGAACATATGGGCTAGTCCCAAGTAAAATAAAGTATCGTATGTTAGTTCCACTTAGAACGGTGTCCTGTGTGGATTTTTTGGGATCCCAGCCATAGAGTTGTTGTACCTGTTGGCTGGTTGCATGATCCCTCTAACCCTGGGATAAATCAAGAGAGCTAGGCCTGAGGCACCTAAAGCACGTGCCTTTGTAAAAGCAATAGAAATCAAATTGCAGGCAAAAGGTGTGTCTGGAAGAAGAGCTGCAGTGGAATAGGCAGAAGGGACGATACCTGCCTGGAAGAAGAGCTGCAGCGGAATAGGCAGAGGGGACGATACCTGCCTGGAAGGAGAGCTGCAGCCTGGTCGGGTGGAAAAAGCGGGACCCCAGTCAAGCTACGGCGACTGGGGCAGAAGAGTGCCAGTTTTGCTCAGTTCCAGCTATGAAGCGATCCTGGGCAGAGGTACCCAGCCAGGGTACAGGGAGCTCCGCTACAGGAGTACTGGTGTTATTGGCATCCAAATGAGGTAATTAGTTTGCCAAGAAAGGCAGTATAAAGAGAAAATAGAAGGGGACCAAGAACAGAGCCTTGGGTGACTCCAACTGAGATAGGATGAAGGAAGGAGGTATCATAAGACAAGGAGACACTAAATAAACGTTCATTCTTTCATTTGATAATGGGACACTCTGAGCACAGTATCCACTACAGTTTGTTGTCCCCTGTTGTACAGAGTTTGGACTTATCCGTCTCTCCCGCTCTCTTATTGCTAAAGCAGATATAGCCTGGAAACAGACCTACAAACAAACAGACAGGCTGGAAGGGTTAAAGTGTATTTAGTGGTCTTTCATAAGGCTAAAGCCAGCTCTGACCAGTTTATTGCTATGCAAGCTTTGTAAATAAGAAAAGAAAAACGTGCAGTTTGTCACCTACATCGAACTTTCTAGAAGTAAAAAAAAGCAATGCCCCTCATTATGATAATAAACCTTTTTTTTCTGAAATATGATTGCACAAAATGAGTTAACCTGTTTGCTTATTTATGTTAAATCGTTTTTTATTGAAGTCATCACAATAAACAGTTTTTCCACGCAGGGGATAAGGCGTAAACAGTGCATACTGTATGGATAAACATATATAGTTTGGTATTGTTTCTACCTCTTTTTTGTTAATTTCCATTTCTCTCTCTCTCTTCCCCACCTTCCCCCCCCCTTTTTTCTCCCCTCTTTCTATGCTATGTGAGGACGCCGAAATCCCCATAAGAAAGCATGCCATTGCCTTGCATGCACATTAGGTCTCACCCGCCGACGTCAGCCTTATAAAGCCTTCCCACACCCTGCAATTAGGCTCAGAGCACTCTGATTGGTTGGTTTAAGCTAACCAATCAGAGTGCCTGACAGGTAAATGAAGAGAATGACAGGTAAGTCACTACATTTACCTTTCACAGCACTCTGATTGGTTGCCTTGAAATCCAACCAATCAAAGTGTTCTGTGTTATTTTACACAGCGTGGAAAAGTTATTTGGAATTTTCCCACACTATGTAATTTGACTCATAACACTGATTGGTTGCTTTCAATTTGAAATCCATCCAATCAGAGTGCTCTGTGTCATTTTACAAAGGGTTTATTATAATTTTTTGGGTAGGGGGTGACTAGGGGCTTGGGGACCCCTAGTCACCTTTGGGCGGGGGTAACATTTTCATTTAGGTCCCCCCTGATTGTTATTTAGGGCCCCCACCTGCCGCTCTTCCGCTGCTCAGGGGTGGGGGCCGGGAACGTAGGACAATAGGTCTCTCTTTCACTGTATGTTTCTTGGCTGTTGGATCTTTTCTTCCAATTCTTTCATTTGTTTAATTACAAGACAGTTAATGCATTAATAACATTTACAATATCTTTTTTCTGCCTTCAATTCTCTCAGTTCCAAAGCTGCTCTCCTTAATAATTAGTTATTATGTTTTCCCTAATCATGTTAGTGCTATTTTTTGTTATAATTACAAGAATGGAGTAAAAGTCTCCTTGTTTATACTGTAATAGAGAAACCAGATCAAAAACATTGTTGGGAGCCTTTTATTTAAAGAAAAGACTGTTTGGTTATTTTCTATAAATAAAATACATACATACAGGGCCGGCCTTAGGGGTGTGCGAGCTGTGCGGCCGCACAGGGCGCCATGGTGCAGGGGGCGCCCTGCGGCCGCATAGCTCACACGGCAGGGGCGTATTAGCCGCAAGTCTAACAAGGCATTTGCCTTGGGCGGCATTTTCCAGGGGGCGGGAAAAAAAAACGCCCCCAAATGCCCAAGGCAAATGTCTTGTTAGCCTTGCGGCTAACAGACATGCTGGGCTGCGCTGGTGGGCGGCTGGCGAGGGAGCACTTCCTCTGAGCTGTCTGCTCAGCTCCCTCCCACGCCGCACAGTGAGGCTGTGAGGCGGAGCCGGAATATGACGTCATATTCCGGCTCCCAGCCTCACTCTGAGGCGGGCGAGGGAGCTGAGCAGAGAGCTCAGAGGAAGTGCTCCCTCGCCAGCCCGCCCACCAGTGCCGCTCGCCCAGCAGCCACTGGACCACCAGGGAGGAAGAGACACCCCCCTCCAGCATTCCCAAAGGTAAGCAGGCTGAGGGGGGGGGGGTGTTTAAATAAATTTTAAAAAAATGTGTTAATGTGGGTGAGTGTGTGTGTGTGTCTGTGTCTGTTAGTGTGTGTCTGTGTCTGTTAGTGTGTGTCTGTTAGTGTGTGTCTGTTAGTGTGTGTGTCTGACTGTGTGTGGATGTCTGCCTGTGTGTGTGTGACTGTTTGCCTATGTGTGTGTGTGTGACTGTCTGCGTGTGTGTGACTGTCTGCCAGTGTGTGTGTGTGTGTGTCTGCCTGTCTGTGTGTGTGTGGCTGTCTGCCTGTGTGTGTGTGGCTGTCTGCCAGTGTGTGTTTGACTGTTTGTCTGTGTGTGTTTGACTGTTTGTCTGTGTGTGTGACTGTCTGTGTGTGTGACTGTGTGTGTGTGTGGCTGTTTGCCTCTGTGTGTTTGGCTGTCTGCCTGTGTGTTTGTGTGTGGCTGTCTGTGTGTGACTGCCAGCCTGTGTGTGTGGCTGTCTGCCTGTGTGTGTGTGTGTGTGTGTTTGTGTGTGTGACTGCCTATGTGTGACTGTCTGGGCAGACTAGATGGGCCGAATGGTTCTTATATGCCGTAACATTCTATGTCTGTGTGTGTGTGTGTTTGTGTGTGGCTGTCTGTGTATGACTGCCTGAGTGTGTTTGTGTGTGTGTATGGCTGTCTGCCTGTGTGTGTGTGTGACAGGGTGTGTGGGAAGGGGGAAGGAGTGGGGGAGGGGGGGACGGGAAGGGGGGTGCTGTGAAGATTTTTCACACAGGGCGCCCAAATGCCTAAGGCCGCCCTGCATACATAGACTGTACAGCGAGAATAATGTCACACTCCCACCTATATATACACAGAATATATGACTCTCTCAATAAGCAAAATGTCCCTCTTTATATACATGCAGTCTATATGGCTCTCTCAATATGTAAAAGGCCCCAATCTATATACATACAGTCTATATGGCTGTGTATAATGTCACACTCGTACCTAAATACACACAGACTATATGTCTCTCTCAATAAGCAAAATCCTCATATCTATATACATACAGTCAGACATATTTACAGATATTAGTAAGTACCTAAAATTTCTCATAAAAGCCCTGTCCCTGGCCACACGCCCATCCATTGAATATGGCCATTTGTCAGCAGGAGAGTGAAAGAGTAAAATAGATATGAGTGGACTGGATGGTTGTGAATCCTGGTTGCTAGGTGGTCAGATTGAAATAAAAAAAAAGTGGTGTATGTTAAAGGACCACTATAGTGCCAGGAAAACATATTTGTTTTCCTGGCTCTATAGGGTCCTTGGGTCCCCCTCACCCTCTGGGCCCCCCTGCCGCCGGGCTCTAGGAGGTGGAAGGGGCTAAATCTCACCTGTTTTCCCCCGCCGGGATCCCTCGGTGTGGGGAACTCTCCTCCTCCTTTTCGCCGTCATCAGCTGAACTTTAGGAATTATTTGATTCAGGCTTTTTCCTAAATGCCTTGCTATCTCCTAGATCAGCTGTTCCCAAACTCTAGGACCGGGAAACATTACAGCTGAACTGGGGCCCAGTCAGACACAGCATCCTTTTAAGACCGAGACTTGGTAGTGTCAGAAGGCTGGGAGGAAGTGAGACAGCTTGGGTGGGAGAGGAGGCCGCTACAGAGGCAGCATGAGGGGAGAGGAGCATGAAGAGCTGCTCCAGATCGCTCACTCCCACCAGGACTCCAAGCCACCCTCCTGGACACACAAGGTAAGCTAACAGGAGGCTGGCTGCAGAAAATAAAAAACATTACTTGTATGTGTTTATGTGAGATTGTGTGTGTGTGTGTTAGGGTGTGCATCCATTTGTGTGTGTGTGCGTGTGTGTGTGTATAGATGTCAGTGTCCTTCTGTATATTTGTGTCAGTGTGTGTGTGTCTGTGTGTGCGCCAACATCTGTGTGTCAGGATGTGCATCTGTTAGTCAGGGTGAGCATAAGTGTGTCAGGATGTGTGTTTTTATGTCAGTGTGTGTATCTGTGTCATGGTATGTGCATATGTCAGCGTTTTTGTGCGTCCGGGTGAGTGCATCTGTGTGTCAGAGTGTGCATTTGTATGTGTACATGTCGGTGTATGCGTGTGTTAAGGTGTGTATGTGTCGGCGTGTGTATCTATGTGTGTGTATGTGTCGGAGTCTATATGAATTTGCGTGTATCTGTCAGTGTATTTATATGTATCTGTGTGTTAATGTGCATGCATATCTGTGTAAGATTCTATGTATGTGGTAGTGTATATGCAAACACTCAAGCAGTCAAACACAAGCACAACATACAAACACACTCCTGCAATCTAACACAAATATTACATACAAACACACCCCTGCATTCAAACGCCAAAATTATATACAAACACACCACTTTACTCAAACATAAATGTACATCCACATTTAAAGATGAACATTACATTCAAACACACCATTGATGTAGATTAATTTAGAAATAAACAAATATGTTTAAATGTCTATCTGTTCCTGTCCAAATCTGAGATGATTAAATTGCGTATACGCAGAAGTAAGTTCACACTGACACATGGAGTTCAGGTTAAAAGCACTTCGAGAAAATGTAATGGCATCTGGCAAAAAACAGGCTTGCAAGCCCTTATAAGAGAAAAATGACATCATCATTGAATATCAGATAATAACAAATAAACATCATTAATTGGATTAAATGTTAGGTGGCTATGTCAGTGTCCACCCATCAATATTATTAATTGGATCAAGAACTAAGTGGTTAGCTAGGTGTCCTCCCACCGGGAGGTGGTATTGTTCTGGACACGGGTGTGGACAGATGGCTCAAGCGCCATCTCTCCCAGCATGAGGCTTACTCGGTGGGAAGGGGGGCTTGAGCGTCATTTTGGGCAGTTAGTGATGTCAGACTCGTGGTCAGGTGCAGGGTTCTTTTATGAATAGAACATTTCATTAGGCCTGCTTCACATGGCCTTGGCTCTGGCCTTGGTTATACTTTGTTGCATGTTACAGGAGATTCAATAATTCCGGAGTCAGCTATGTCTTTATAGAAAGTACAGTCTCTATTCATTACACTAAATGTTGCTGGGAAATTCTGTCATGTAATGTAGTTTAAAATGGAGGATCTGTCAGGTAATGTGGGTTAAAATGGAGTTAGTGCAAACATTCAACACAGGTTCAATAAAGATTTTTCAATAATTCTACATCAGTCCCCCCTATGAAATGTTAGATTCTAAAAGATAAACTTTATTGGTTAGTTCCAGAAGACATGTTAGCCCAAAGGCACAAAACCCTATGAAGTAACGGTTCTTAAAGTCTTCTTAGTTCTTCAGAGAGACATCATAAAATAGACAAGCTTACATTACCATATGGACCTGTGTTATCTGGAGTATAGGCACAACAAGTCATGGTGACAGGTAAACGTTGTTGGTTGCAATAGATATAATAAATGCAAATCAAAATATTATTATCAGTGACGGTTGGGAAAATGGACTCAAACTTTTCTTTAACTGCAAAATCATCTGGTATCCCCCTTGGCACACCTATGGCATCAATATATATATATATATATATATATATATATATATGTGTGTCAAACTTCCCTTTAGAGGGGTGCTCCTCTTTGTGTTCTTAAGCATGAATGTGGTGTGTCAAGAGTACCTTGTCATGTTTTATGTGTATGGACATAATAACCTTGGCTAGGGCACATTTGCTTATTCATCATAGTATTAAACCTGTTCCACGCTACATCAGTGTAGGTGGACTTGGATCATTTAGTCAATATTAATATCACCACAAACTCAGGATGGGCAAATAATCCTGAGGAAGCTTGGCGTTTGGATCTCTTTAGCTTCACGAGGTCTCCTTTTGGGGTCCTCGGCTTTCCATCGATGGCAGGTGGTCAGGCATTATTATGGCCATCAACCACCTACTTGTTGATATCTTTTTGTTTTCTAACAAGTCATTTTTCCTTTAGAGTCAAAGGTTTGTCAAAATCAACAAATGTTACTTCCCATGTTGCAGAGAGAGAGTCTTGAATCTGGAACAATGAATCCACTGAGTGATCTCTGCAACTTTCACAATGCACTATTGGGTATATGGTCTTGGTTGTCACATTGATGACCGGCTAGGCTTCTGGCCATCCTGACAAAATGTCTATTATAATTAGTGCATATTTAACCCAGCAGCTCTTTGGCACCTGGATATAGTCACTTGGATTCTTGAAAGGGATAGTGAGAGTTAGCTAGGTGCTCCAGAGTATTTAGGGATCAAAGAGTTCATGAGGGTCTTGGATAGGTATAAAAAAATCCATGGGCCCACTGTCCAGTACATGTTTTTTGGGTAAACAGAACTTGAGAGTGTTGGAGTACAGCCCGTCTTCAAGGGTTGCCCCTTTCTGTTTTTCCAGCTTTGTATTTCTTCAGGGTCAGCAGCTGCTTGTCATTCTTTCAGAAGCTTGAGATCTGTGGGTAGGATCTACATGGTGAGTATAGAAGTTTCTTCAGCGGACACCCTTCTGTCCACTTCCCTTGGTGCACTTGTGGCTTGGTTGGCAGCTTTGGTCAGCTGAGTGGTGCTTCTTATCTTCCAGATTGATCCAAAATAATGTGCTGCACCCAGGGCATATCTTGAGTGTAGATATTGGCATGTCTTCCTTCAGGCATTTTCCATGCCACTGAGAAGGCTGTCAATTCAGCGTCTTGAGCAGATGTGGGTGAGGAAAGTGAAGATGCTTGACGTACCTGATCTTCTGTAGCAACAGCAAATCCAGTATGGTACCTTTCCTCTTTATCCGCAAACAGAGTGGAGTCAGGATCTGGTAAAGCTACTGCATGCCCTGTTGAGAGGTGTCTTGTTTCTTCTTTCATCTGTTCAAAGCAACCATGAGGAGCAGTAGAAGAGGTTTCCTCACCTATTTCTGTGTGAGATTGGGGGTTATTTATCTTTCTATTTACAGTTCTCTTGCTGGCCCCCCTCTGTAGAGAGCTGATATCGATTGTTAGTGTTTCATGTTTTTGTTCTAATGAGTCAGGTTCCTTTCATGAGATTTCTGGGGACTTAGTGAAGAAAACATGAGGGACAGCCACCTCCCAGTGATGATACAAGTGTCTTACTTCCATGGGAATCTGGGTCAGGACCGCACTATTTCCTTGAGAGTGCCCAAAACAGGTCTTTCATGATGAAGTGCACTCCACCAGTCTGAATAATTTTTCGTTAGTGTGGTATTCCCCCCTGGGAAGTGGCGGAAGAGTGGCCAGAGCAACTTTTTCTTCAAAATATAATGTTGTCAGGTAGAGGACAAGGTGGAGTAGAGAGAGGAGTAGGAGGAGGAGAAGGTGGAGTAGAGGGAGGAGAAGGTGGAGTAGAGGGAGAAGTAGGAGGAGGAGAAGGTGGAGTAGGAGGGAGGAGTAAGAGGAGGAGAAGGTGGAGTAGAGAGAGGAGTAGGAGGAGGAGAAGGAGAAGGAGGAGGAGAGAAAAGTAGAAGGAGGAGAAGGTGGAGTAGGAGGAGGAGAAGGTGAAGTAGAGGGAGGAGTAGAGGAGAGGAGTAAGAGGAGGAGAAGGTAGAGTAGAGGGAGGAGTAGGAGGAGTAGGAATGAGTAAGAGGAGGAGGGAGGAGTAGGAGGAGGAGAAGGTGGAGTAGAGAGAGGAGAAGGTGGAGTAGAGGGAGAAGTAGGAGGAGGGGAGTAAGAGGAGGAGAAGGTAGAGTAGAGGGAGGAGTAGGAGGAGTAGGAATGAGTAAGAGGAGGAGGGAGGAGTAGGGGGAGGAGAAGGTGGAGTAGGAGGGAGGAGTAAGAGGATGGAGAAGGTGGAGTGGAGGGAGGAGTAGGAGGAGTAGGAATGAGTAAGAGGAGGAGGGAGGAGTAGGAGGAGGAGAAGGTGGAGTAGAGAGAGGAGTAGGAGGAGGAGAAGGAGAAGGAGGAGGAGAATGTGGAGTAGGAGGAGGAGAAGGTGGAGTAGAGGGAGGAGAAGGTGGAAAAGGTGTAGAGGGAGGAGTAGGAGGAGGAGTAGAGGAGAAGTAGGAGGAGAGAGGAGAAGGTGGAGTAGAGGGAGGAGTAGGAGGAGAAAGTGGGGGACTGTAGATGAAGGGGAGGGATAGGTGGAAGGAGTAAGCGGGGGTGGGCAGGTAAGGGAGCAGACAGGTGATGTAGCAATGGAGGATACATCAGAAATCAAGACTAGGTAGAAATGCAATGGAGGCTGCAAATAGCCCACGTACAACAACTATTAACTGGCCCTATGCTTTCCCTAGAGAAAAATAATAAAAGGCTAACATGCTCATCTTGTCTGCACAGGCCTCGAACGTTTCACTCCGTGGGTGCCCCGCAGTGGCTAGCCCACTACTTCTCCCACACCAGACTTGTGCCCGTGGAGACAGACGCTATCCCTGACTCTCGTTCTTTATTTTATTTATATCTAACTTCTCAAAATGTAATTCTTACTTATATCACAAATATACATTATCACAATTTTATGTCTTGCAAATGGGATAAAACTTATTCTACTTTTCACTGATAATGTATTTTTTTAAAACATACAAAATAGACAAATAACATTGTCTTCTGCGAAATAAATGAAAAAGATAATGGAGATTTTGTTAGGCTTATAAATAGCTATACATTAATTCACATTTCTTGTTTTCCAGTTTCTGGCTGTTAATGACAATGTACAATGTAATAGAGCAGCAGGAAATGCCAGCAGAGTGCTTGGTTGCATAGGGAGAGGCATCAGCAGTAGAGAGAGGGAAATGCTCATGCCATTGTACAGAACACTGGTGAGACCTCACTTGGAGCACTGTATACAGTACTGGAGACCATATCCTCAGAAGGATATGGATACCTTAGAGAGAGTTCAGAGAAGGGCTACTAAACTGGTTCACGGATTTTAGGCTAAAACTTACCGGGAATGGTTAAAGGATCTTAACAGGTATAGCTTAGTGGAAAGACGAGACAGGGGAAATATAATAAAAGCATTTTAAATACATAAAGGGAAACAACACAGTAAAAGTGGAGACTATATTTAAAAGAAGGAAAACTACCATAACAAGAGGACATAGTCTCAAAAATAGAGGGACAAAGGTTTAAAAATAATATCAGGGGGGGGCGGAGCTAGCGCTGGAACTGAACGGTCGCATATCCCTCGAGCTCCGACCACAGGCACCCAAAAACGATTAAAATTGAGCAATTACCCCAAATTTTGCGGGCACCACTGGACCCACGACCTACACAAACAGCAATGGGTCGTAAAAGCAAAAAGCAAAAAGCTGACAAGCCGAGAGCCGGAGCGACCATAGGAGACCTATGGCGGCAGGCACATGGCGCCTCACAATCTCAGCTATCACACTACATGGGAGAGAGCTCCGACTTCTCCGATGACCAGACCATGGGGTCGGAGGACCTTCACGTACCGGCACCAAGAGCACAGACATCGCCACCTGCGCCCACTGGATCACAATCGACTGCAACACCGGTCACTAAGGCGGACATGCAAGAGCTCCTAGCGGGCCTGCGGCTGGATATACAGGCGGATGTGGCCGTGCTCAGAAAAGACCTGCTAGGCCTCACAGGCCGCATGGGCAAGCTCGAGGAGAACGCCCGCGCTGCCACTACGCAACTCACCCAAGTGCAACAAGAGTTACACACGCTCCAAAGGCAACACAATATGCTGGAGCAAAGATGTGCAGCTATGGAGGACTCCAGACGCCGCAACAACATTAAAATCAGAGGGGTGTCGGAGAATGTGCCGGACGTTGAGCTACCGCACTTCCTCAGACGGCTCTGGGGTGCTCTCCTGATCCCCAGACAAGCCAAATTGATAACAGCTGCGGACACATTCCGGATTCCCAAGCCATCCCGGGCGCCGGCCACGGCCCCAAGGGACCTGATCGTCCGTTTCCAGACCGGCCAGGACAAGGCCGCGGTGTTGGGCTCTCTCAGGGGACAAACTCCATACTCATTCGAGACCTCTCAGCTTCACTTTTATGCAGACCTCTCTGGTAGTACCCTGGCTTGGAGGAAGACACTACAGCCCTTCACTACGTTCTTACGAAACCAGGGAATCACCTACCGTTGGAAATCAGCCCGCACGCTGATGGTCACAAAGGACAGTGCTTCCTATCCGGTCCATGATATTGGAGAAGTGGGGGCGACCCTGGCGACACTGGGCTTCCCAAAGGACACACTCCAGACTGGGAGATCGCAGGTAGCGGCCCGGCCCCACGTATGGAACCCAGCTACCACGGCACCATTCGTACCCAGAAAGCTCACAGGGGACGCAGGCGCACTGACCAACACAGGAGTGTCAGTGGGAGATCCACAGCGCTAGGCCTCCAGAGGGACACCCCCTACTGCATGGTGCGGGCTGAAGGCTCGCTGGACTAAGTACAAAACTCCCTACTGTAACTAACAACAGGAGGGTTCTTAATGCTCTTGTTGTGCCTTTGCTTGTTATGTTTTATTGTTCCTTTATCTATATTATTTTTGTTTCACTCCAAGCGCTGCACATCTATGTGCGCGCCGAGCGCCCACCCTATGGCCACCGGATTAACCACCGCACAGCCGCCACCATACAGGGACTGGAACATGGTGAGGAGCACTGACTACAGGACACTCGGTCATCCCTCCCCCCCCCCTGACAGAGGACCACGAGCTACAACTTCGGGACAATGCTCCCACGGGGTAGGGGCCACTCAACCTCTTAGCAACGACCCGACAGGGAACCACCAATCACACACCCCCCCCCCACGCATACTACACACACTAGAAGGCGACTGACCCACAACACTTGACCCACAACGTCGCTCAAGATCAAGCGACCGCACACACTAAGCATCAATGTATATAGTTTACCCATAACCCATACAGGTCTCTTCAAATACATATCAACTATGTGCCTTAGCATTTGAAACACGTAGTAACACCGCCTTAAGGCATGGAACGGCCCCTGTCTTGTTCATTGTTTTCTTGTTAGAAGCTGCTTTCTGGGATACGGCATATATAAGAGTAGCAACACTAGCAATAGCTATCACGGTACTATATCTCAGCCAGCAAAATTGAACTAGCTCAGTTAAACGTATGTTGTCCTGGAGGCATGTTATCTTTTATGTTTGAAACTATTTGTACCATAACCGCACATGTCTGATTGTTTCACAACTACCGCATCAAACGTATTCCTATGCACACTAATAATGCATGTCTCACCTATACCTCAGCTAATTTTTCAAAACGTGTGCAATTACATTACATTTTGTATTTTACCATAAAAAAAAAGGTGCAGGCTCAGCAAAATGAAACAAAAAATCACCCTTAAGATGTAACTGTTGATATAATCTGTTTTGTTGTGACTATTTCTTGCTCCTGCAACCGTTATTGTGACGATGCAGGAGGTTATGTTCATACATGCACTACAAAAATAAAGAATTAAAAAAAAAAAAAATAATATCAGGAAGTATTACATTACTGAGAGGGTAGTGGATGCATGGAATAGCCTTCCAACTGGAGTGGTAGAGGTTAACTCAGTAGAAGTGTTTAAGCATGCGTGGGATAGGCATAAGGCTAAGCACTTGCTGCTAGTAACAGATCTAGAATCAATACACTATAATGCCCAAAGTCTCAATTCCTATGCATATGCAATAATAAAATATCTGGGCTTACAACAAAAATTATGTTAGTCAGTCTTTAAACTTGGAGGCAAACATTATCCAATAAAAACAGACTGGAGCACACTCCCACCTTATCCATTTGTTAATATTTAGGCTTATAATGTTTACTGGTTCCTTTTCAATTAGATCAAAACATTTTGAAACCAATCCTTAATTGTATTACCATTTGTTCAAGAAATCTTTGTTTATTAGAAATTTATTTTAGTAAATGTTCTTTAAGATAACCCCTCTTCCAGCATGTTATCAATTTTTGTACACAAAGTTAAAACACATTTGTTACTTACACGTGAATCGATACATATATATATTCTATCTACATATTAACCATCACTTGTCACAGACACTTTCCTGATATAGGGAAACTAATAGCAGGATTATTTTAGTAATTGTAACTTTCTTGTTCATAATATGTGGGATACAAGGAAAACAGTATGTCTTAAGATGGGATGAGCATGACACGATATATGGGCGGATATGACCTCACTGATATGGTAAGGGCAGGCCACTTAAGGACAACCTTCTTTTGTTCTAGGGGCCATTTTCTTTTAGGGCATTTCAGCTTTACACTAAGTTATAGCCTAATTAAATAAATCAGAGAAGCAATATTCTGTTCAGCAAAATGAAATACCAAACTATGGACAGACTTGACGGATTAAATAAGACAGTTTAAAACATTATACATTTAACAGCCCGTGAAGCTTTGAAATAACATGGTGCAAAAAATAAACTCACGGAATGCAACTAACCTCCCCCACCACTCACCAGCCATCAATCACCCAACACGTCCAAATACATATACAACGCCACGGAACCTGCTGGCGTCACACAAATGGCAACAACAACAACAACACACAAACCCTAGAAACCTCCTATACGACACATCACTCCTATGTAAGTAGCAAAATACACAATTTGAATATTTTCTAGCAAAAACTTCCGTTGCCAACCCAGTATTTTCTGAATAACTCTACGGAAGAAACAAATCTGAATTTGCAAGCATGCAACCCCCCTCCCTCCCCCCCGAACCTCCGCACACGGAGACCAGAAGCAGGAGGGGCAGAGGGGGGGGGGGGCAAGAGAGGAGAGAAACAAGCACAGGCACAAGTTTTAACCATGTCACTGCTGGAAGGACAGTAACCAAACAGAAGGATAGATACATTACAATTATTGCAAAAGCAAAGAGACACAAAAACACAACATTTAGTAATACTCTCAGTGAAACTGGGCTTTTACCATCTAAAAACCCCACAGCATTTAAGATTGGATGGGGATGGTGACCGTGGTCAGCTACATTTCGGTCATTACTGACGGGATGATGGGAGTGGTCACCTCCTGGACGCCATGACAGGGCTCTGGCTGGGAGAGCTTCCCAGTAACACAATTATTATAATATACATACATTCTTAACCCTTTGTGATCTAGTTCTTCCTCAACCCAACCTTCCTGCTGAATAGCTCTTGCTACTCTGTACCAGGCTTCTGCTTGTATGAAGCAAATCATTATCTGTAAGCTTGCTTTCTTCTCTGTTAACAATCTGCGCCAGCTCTCTGGCTGCAATCTACCACATGAAGGCACAGCAATTTTACACACTTTAGCAATCTTTTCAACTCCTTTAACCATCTCCTCACCCTCTCTGTCTTCCACTAAATCACATGCTAACCAGCCCCTACTGGGCTTCCCTAATTCTTGACCCATCTCCTCTATAAAGGCGTCCCAGATATAGAGGAAAGAAGGTTTTTGAACAGAGTGTCTACAATGGTCGTCTGCCACCTGAAAGGGTGGGTCCCTCCAAGTGCATCTTCCCAAAACGCAGACTAGTCACTAATTCCGTGTACCCGAGGTGGTAGCCACGGATTGGAGCGGGGTGAGAAGTGTGTGACCAATCACTTCTCTCACAAGAGAAATAGGAGTAGATAGTGTAAATAATACAGGAAGTAGAGCAAAAAGTAAAAAAGTAAAGTGAATGTAGAGACAGACACGGGAGTTTGAATGACTCCCAAATAAAACAACAATTCAATTGAAATACAGTGCATGCATCACAGTTCAAATAAAATCAACAGTAATCCCTTTCCTTTACTCGTGTGACCAAAGTCACCTCCCTCAACCTCGTAGTGTCCCCGCTCGGAGAACAACTTTCGTAAGTTTCACTACCAGCGGCCAAGGATAACAGCTAACACCGGTTCGAAATCCATATGCCTCCCTCGTTACAGCAGTCCACTAAGTGTGGCCACCTCTATCCTCACCCCCGTAGCGCCCCTATGAACCCACTCATAAGTCTCACTACCCCGTGGTGATGGAGACAGCAATGCCTGCCCGAATCCACGCACCACAAATAACAATTGGAATGCCACCAGCCTCAGCGCTCGAAGCTGGAGGGTACCACCTCTCTGCAAGCAGAGTTATGTGCACAATGAGGCTAGCTAGGCTATCAAAGTGACACCAGAAGGACCCCCAGGAAACTATGAGTCTACACAATCTCCACAGATCCAACACCCTCTTTTTCCTTACAGCCACAGCCACGAGGCTCCTAAAAGAGGTAAACAGGCAAAGAAGACCCCCAGGAAAACTTCCACAGGTCCACCCCCTTTTTCCCTACAGCCACAGCCACGTGGCTCCTAAAAGGGGTAAACAGGCAACAGAGGACCCCCAGGCAAACTACCACAGGTCCACCCCCCTTTATCCCAAAAGGGGTACACAGATAAACACTCTACCCGGGCACTTAAGCTAAAACAGGCCAATACAAACACACCCAGGCAACAGATAGACTAAATGCAGGTAAACAAGTGAGTAACAAGACACCGGGCAAGATATTACCTGTCTTTGATGTCCTCCCGGCAGCAGTCACAGACACGTGGACGGGTCAATCAAAGGGGCTGGGACATACCGGCTAGGCTCTGCAGAAGTCTCTACCGTGTACAGGGAGGTGATCAGTCTCCTTTCCTTCCCCCAGGATTCCCCCGTCCAACAGCATCTTCCTTAGGACGGCTTACCGGCCAGAGGCCATAGCCCGGTGCCCCACGTTCTGGGCGCCAAATTGATGTAGATTAATTTAGAAATAAACAAATATGTTTAAATGTCTATCTGTTCCTGTCCAAATCTGAGATGAATGTAGGAAATTGGCATTCCGTGAGATCTTTGTTTTTCACACCAGTTTCTGAAGAAATCGAATCAGAGTATCTTGCAGTTAAAACCGTATATTTATTCCAATATACATTTCATCCGGAAAATAACAACAGTCTGTTTTTAAAATCATATGGACCAATAAACAATGTATATTCACTTCTAGATCTTATCCAAGCTTGATGGTAAAAGTATTGGTAAAAATTCTATCTGCAAAAGGTTTTTTATATGTTTAAATTCAGTTACATAGGGCGTATACACAAAGACATAAGGTTTGCCTTCTTTAAAATAATTGGTTATCTGAGAAAGAAAGGTGGTAACCCAAATCTCTGATTAAAGCCATACGTTATATTATTTTGGTAAATTACACACACAAAGACTTCTATATACATGATGTAATGAATAATTGCCTGTAGAAATGTGAGTCTTCAAAGGAATTCAGGCTTTCAAGGCTAGGTCAAAGGTTATTATCAACAGGGTCCACAAGTCTCCATCCATCATTCTTGACTAGAGCCATATGTGTATAAATTACAGTATGTTTGTAATATATATGCCTATGTATGACCCCTTAATGTCTGGATATGCTTAGAATAATAACTTATAATATTTCTACATTCCTAAAACACATTGAGTACATTTAAAGTTCATAAAAATATTTATCAAGATCCCCTTTGATGCTTTATGTACATATAATGCATCATAATTTACTCCAATTCCTTGTAAGACTTTAATTTTGTGGTCAGAAATTTACATCTGTATTCAACATCCATCAGTTGAGATCGCATATGATTAATTCTTTTAGACATATAACAACTAAATAAGAATAAAACCATAATGATAATTATCAATATTACCAAAGGATGAGTTATGAAGTGTGTCATACCCATAACTAATCCTGTCTTTTGTCCCCCAAACCACCGTTGCCACCAGGATGTGGTTTCTTCAATATAGTCTTGTTTAATGCTTTTAATCATACCTTGCACTGTATGTATTTGTACTAAAGTGTTATGTACTCCAGTCGCAGCTTTATCAATAACTTGTATTAACTCTTCATTGTTCTTTAACTGCTTATAGAAATCAGCTCCGTAACCTATGCTTACATTATACAAAGTTCGTTGATCATACCTCATAATAGAATCAGTCCTTTTTAGTATGGGCGGTATTATATCATAATATTTACCCCTTATATCCTTGGTAGTTACTGACAAAGCAGGTCTCTTTGTACAGTAACTTCCTGGTGCTAAGCTTACTGTCTCAGAACAATTTTTCTCATGTATTTCTGTTTTTCCTTCTATTTGATGCCAACATACCATGCCTTTATTGTATGTCCATGCAGGCTGAATTGGTATTTTATTTAATTTCATTTGACATGTGTCATTATTTTCCCAGCACCATGATACCTCTTCTAGAACATTAACACCATAAGGGCAGACATAATCACCATCATTTAGCAAACAATTTTCTATATTAAGCATGTACTCTACAGTTTTTACTCCCACTAGGATTTTATCATTTTGCTTATTATCCATTTTTATCCATTTGGAATTCACTATTTTACCCAAATCAATATATTTAAATCTGTTGTAATTAAATCCTCTAGTAGGGAGAAAAATAGCAAAAGCACAATTTTCTATTGTGTCTTCCAGACATCCTAACCATTGTGTATGCCAAAAAGCTCTGTAGTAAAAACTTAATTTAGGCACTTCAAGTGGGACTTCATAAGGCCATTGATGGTTAAAAAGAGCTTGCAAGAATATTTTTGCATTTGTATTGATGTCCATTTGTAAAGCTATACAGCCTAAAGCTAAAGAGGTATCCGTTGCAATCTTTTCCATTCCTACACTGATATTATACTTCTTATTAATGAGATTCTTAATAATGGAAATATCTGTTCTGTAGTTGTTGACAACTGTTTGCATCTGTATCTTAGATAATAATAATGAAGCATCCTGCGATTTGCTACCTGCAGCTGCTAGTGTACTCATTCTAGCTGCTAACGATTCTATATTTACTCCATTTAACATACTTGCTCCTACACCTAAACCACCTAATACTGTGTTATACCACTCACGTTTTCTTCGTGTATTCACTGGTCTCGAGAAAGTGGTGTCTTGTTTTAACCAATAATAGAAATCTTGTTGTATTCCTACTGTATATTCCTGACATTGTGGGAATGTACGTGTAATGTCCCATTCTGACATGTTCAATGAATATGTGTATATACTAAATGAAGCTCCAAATAATACTTTGTGGTCATCATCTTTGTATATTCTAATGGGATCTTTCCCTTCCTGTTCTACAATATTACAATCATCTGTTATTCTTTGTTCTGGAGCCCAATTATCATGAAATGTCATGATCGTGAATGCATATGACAGCGAAACAGTGTGTCCATTCCTATTTATTGTATGTCTCATAACAAAAATAGGTGTCCATAACCATGTAGGTTTTCTAGATTTTGGATGCCAAGGCCACATTGTGATTTGGCCTGCACATTTAGCTGGGTTTTGATAAGTAAATGAGCTGTCTTGTGTTTGTTCGAGTACTTTTACTTTAGCGTTTGTGTAAGGATTAACAAGTGTATCTATTAAGTACATGTAGCAATTTAACCCATCATCATTAATACTTCTCACATTAAACATAGTAAGGGTAAGGGTGTTGTCTATACCAGTAGGTACCACACACCTACTCTCAGTATTATTTTGCCTTATATATGTCCGATCCTTGGTAATATTAATGATTAAATCAATTCGTCCGTCAACTGATAGATATGTCATACATGGTTCCTGGTTATCATGAAACATGAGCATACCAGATATTGCATCCTCAGATGTGTCTGCATTAATGCAACCACAATAATCAACATCGGGAGTCTTACAATAGCTCACTTTACAATCATATGGAAATGCTGTACATTTAGTAAAGGTATCTCTGCTTTCACAATCTAGAGTACCTGTATCTTGGGCATTGATTGTACCTAACATCATCATGATTAATAACAGTATTACATTTACAAGAAACCCCAATCGGTTTGATTTAGTCCATGAAGTAATGTCTTCTCCAATCGCATCAATGAGAGCAGTCTTTTTGTCCATAGTGTCTTTTAAAAGTCCACACAGTTTGTCCTTTTTAAAATTAAACAGTCTTTGTCCATGAACAAACATTATTGGTTCTGTAATGAAAAACAGATGGCAGTTTACTATTCTTATACATTTGTGAGTTTACATTGATCAATATGCACAAGAATGGCTTTATTACATTTCCTACCAACTTTTGCTCTTTGAACCTGTAACACAGTTTGTCCTAATTTCTTTAGAATAACATAAGGACCTTCCCAACCTGCCTTCCAGGGACCTGGTGTTCTAAATGATTTTACCATCACCTTGTATCCTGGTTTAAATTTATCTGCATAATTCCCCTGAGTTACATCTTTAACCCATTGTTTGCCAGAAGGGGCCATATTCAAAGCAGCAAACTTCAACACTGACTGCAGCTGTACTTGTAATACTTTCAACCATTCAGCATGTTCTGCAGCAACTTTGAAAGTACTTGGAACAAAAGGTTCATTGGGGAAAGTAATTGGCATGGTTCTGCCTGTCATTAACTCATGAGGTGACACTTGCGTTTTAGAGTTTGGAGTTGCACGAATAGACATTAAAACTCCTGGTAAGTGTGTTACCCAACTACTCCCTTTATCCTCAAGCATTTTTTTTCAATCTAGATTTCAATGTCCTATTCATTCTTTCCACTATGCCAGCCGACTGTGGATGATATGGGACATGAAATCTTTGTTGGATCCCCAACAATCTACACGTTTCTTTAAGTACTTCTCCAATGAAGTGTGGACCATTGTCAGATTCAATGATTCTGGGAAAACCCCATACAGAAAATACATATTTCCACAGTGCTTTACTTGTCGATAACGCCGTACAATTGGTAAGTGCTATACAATCTACCCATTTGGAGAATATATCAACAATTACCAATCCGTACTTTAGACCTCCTGGAGCTATAGGTAATGGTCCAATAAAATCAATTTGTATAGAGTCCCATGGTCCTTTTGCCAAAGGCACTCTCTGCAATTTTGGTTTCTGACCTTTAGGTCTGGGATTAAATTGAGCACATATGAGACATTCCTGCACTATATTTATACACCATTTTTTCAAATTAGGATGATAAAATTTATTTTGCAGGACCTTAAACAGTTTTTCTGTACCCAAATGCCCCAGTGTACGATGATTGAATACAATCAACTCCTGCAATAAATCACTCGGTACAAATGGTACAAAAGTTTGTGTTTCCTCATGTTTAACCCCGTACAAGCCAGTTTCAGTATCTAAATCCATTGTTTCTCTACTGAAAGCTACATCTTTACTCTGATTTTCTTTCAGATCTTGTAAGGGATCTGCTATTGGTCTTTTACTCACAGTTGCAATCATTATATTTTCTGAATATTGCAACGTTCCTATTAAAGCAGCTTCCTTTGCTCCCTGATCTACAAGTCTGTTTCCTTCTGCCATTTCATCCCCATTTTTCCTGTTTTGATGTGCTTGAACTTTCAAAATAGCACAAGTTAAACCTTTTTTTTCTGCATAGTCAAACAGTTCTGTCAAAATACCTGCATGTTTTAAAGCTTTGTCTTGAGAATCTACCATCCCCCGTTTTCTCCATATTGGGAGATGAAGTGTTAAAGCTTTAACTACATAGCTGCTGTCACTGATTATATTCACTGGGTCATATACTGTTATTTCAAGAGCTTTCCTTACAGCCTCTAACTCAGCTCTCTGAGCAGACATATGGCCTGGCAATTTAAATCTTTGCATTTCTTTTGTTTGATCGTCATATATGGCATAACCTGTGTGATGTGATCCATCAGCATAAAATCTCGTACCATCCACATACAAACAAGGAGCCCCTTGTATTGCTTGTTTCTCAAAAGGAGATTTGGATTCAATTTCCAATTCCTTCTGACAATCATGTGGCGTTCCATGTATTTCTATCAATTCAGGAATAACATATCTTTTACTGCTTTCTACTCTGAGTGGTTTATCTTGTAACTTCAATATCCAATGAGCTACTCTCTGGCTATGTACTCCTAAATCTGGACAATTTTGTAACAGTTTTAAAGGCGTATGGGGGGTTTGTAAAATTATCTGTCCAAATCCTACAATGTGTTGTGTTGCTTCTAAAGCCCAAAATACAGCCATGATCTGTTTTACACAGGAAAACATTCCCCTTTCCACTGGAGACATGATTTTAGAAAAATATCCCAGTATTCGTAAGGAGCCATGTTGCCTTTGCATCAAAACTGCTATTAATGAAGAGACACCTGCGTAACATTGAACAATATATGGTACTGTTTCAATGGGAGCAGCTAGCACAGGCGCTTGTGTAAGAGCATCTTTTAACAGATTCCAACTCTTTTCAGCTTCCTCTGTCCAGAGTAGCTTATCTGTATTGGCACTATCTTTTAGCATATTGTACAAGGGTTTTGCTATCCCTGCCATATCATAGATGAATTCTCTGCTAAAATTTACCAAACCTAAAAATTTCCTTAGGTCAGACACTGTCATTGGCCTTGGCAATTGCTGTAACGCTTTAACCCTTGCTGTTCGTGGGGTTTTACCTTCTGGATCTATATTTACTCCTAGGAAAGCCACACTTTCTTTCAAGATCTGCACTTTAAATGTGTTCAGTTTTAACCCATTATCTGCCAGTGCTTGACAGATATCACACAGTATCTTCTCATGCTCTTTCCTTGTAACTGTTTGAACCAATAAATCATCAACATATTGCAAAATCTTGCTCCCATACCCCAGGGGTTCCAATACTTGAGCCAATGCTTTATGAAAATAAGCTGGCGAGGAGTGGAAGCCCTGTGGCAGCACCTGGAACAGATATTGATGATTTTTAAAGGTAAAAGCAAAACGATACTGACTATCTGGGTGTACTGGTATTGAGAAAAACCCATTGGCTATATCCAGGACAGAAAAATACTTAGCATTGCCGTCTACTTGTGCCATGATATCTGGTGAGGAGGCCACTATATGGGCTGCTGGTGGGGTATACTTATTCACCACTCGCATGTCCACAATTAAACGATAAGAGCCATCTGGCTTGATTATTGGCCAAATGGGGGAATTACATTTGGAATTACCCACTCTCAGCACTCCTTGAGATACCAATGCCTCTATCACCTGACTCACACCTTCTTCTGATTCTTTTGGAATTTTATATTGTTTTACTGCAGGGGGGTCTGGACCTTCAATGACAACTTGTAAATTCATTCTCCCACAATCTTGTTTAGACTTAGACCACACTGTGGGGTATTTTTCTTTAAGATAGGTTACAAACTCATCATCTTGTTGTATAGAAGGTGGCACTTCACTCTGTTTTACAGCCATGACATGACTATACCATCCTAAATCATTAGGTTTAACAACTCCACCTGATTTGCTCTCACCTGGAGCTTGCCACAAAACCAAATTCAATAAATCCACATACAACTTTTTTTCATTGATAACATCCATTCCCATAATAGTACAGTGGGAGGAGAGGTCGACCCATAAGTCACAATTTATTTTACCTCCTTCAAATTCAATGTCATTATCAATGGATAGAATTGCGTGTGCTTGAGCTCCATTAAAGCTTAGAAGGGAAATTGTTGGTGCTTCAATTTTTAAAGGCAAGCTTTTGTTGGTTAGAGACACTGCAGCTCCTGTGTCTACTAAAAACTCTGTTATATTCCCCTCTAGTGTTCCATAAATATATGGCCGTCCATCTTCACCCAGAGTAATATCAGTAAGATAGACCAGAGAACAACTAGGGGTTACACATCCCTATTTATAGGTGTGGTAAGCAGAATTCACTTCTGGACTTGTAACTGCTTCCACCTTCTTTTCAATGGCATTTAACATCCGTCTACACTCTTCATATGGATTTGCTATATGAGGGGGTTTTGAAGATGTATTTTCGGGTTCTACAGCTGCCACTCTCAGTTGATTCTTATAGCCTGGCACAATGCCATTTTCTCTACCTTTCACTGGGTAAGATTTTTCTTCATTTTTAGGACAATATCTCCTAACATGACCTTCTTGGTTACATTTATAGCATACCATAGGATTACTCTGATTAACCCTATAGTATCTATCATGGGATGGGGCCGAATAATTTCTAGTACCTTGGTAATTTTGTGGTTTACTCATAGACCTCCCTCTAAAATTACCATTCCTATTATCATTTTCATATCTTCCTCTACCTTCTTCACGAGACACATAGTTAATAGGGGCCAGACCTGCTGAAGTATCCCTAGAGAAGAGTGTGTCTGTGAAAGCAAAAATCTTAGCTGTTTCTGTGTTTTTCTTTTGCAACAATTGCAAAGATTTCATTATTTCAGTAGCAGCAAAATCAACTGTGGGTGAATCAAAAGCTCTTAATTTTATCTCATTTGGCAACCCTGCTATTCTAGAGACAAATTCAGTAACACTCTGCTTATGTTGTTCTTTAGACATAGCAGACGGTTCTGTATCAGTAATTAAATTCCATGCCTTATTCCACAAATTAGCACAAACACGTATATCATCATTTTTCTCCATTTTAAATGAATCAAGAGTAGAAAATTGAAAATTCTCCACACCAGTTGCACACTGTACCACCATTAGCAATCTTTGTGTATTATTTGGAAACAATTCTTCCAATTCAACTCGGGGCTTTTCACTTGACTTCCCTTCCAACATATCAATGAGTTTAACTTTAACCCATTCACTTAATGAGGTTGGCAGCCAGATCAAAAGACCTCTTGTGGCTACCACATCATCAAATTGTCTTTTATTCATTTCACCTTCAAAAACACTCATATTGTGAAAAGGTCCTCTCTTCTCCTCATATTTAGGCAAATCCTTAATCAATTTAGCTAATTTGAGAATATCCAACTGACCCTTTCCTTGTACATTTCCCAATTTATTTTCTATTTCACTTCTCGCCTGCCCGTTTTCACAACTTAACCTTTGAGCTATTTCATTTTCACTTTCCTCTTTCAAAGTAAAATCCAAATCTTTCTGATTTGTAGCTTTCCACAAAATATCTGTAGCATTCCCCAGATTAGTAATTTGTCTCTGCAATTTGTCAAAATTAGTAACATTTATGTCTAACTCTTTAGACATGTGAGACAGGGTTTGGTGAGTTCTATCTAACAGATCAGTCTGATTCCTAAGCATCTCTTTCATTATAGTAATATCTTCACTTACTTCATCCTCACTAAATTTTTTCAACAATCGCCGAGAATCTTCTATTTGAGTTTTTGCTTCAGTTAACGTGGAGTCTAAGTCACTATCAAAAGAAAGCCTTGGGGGCAATCTCCCTTCTGTTAACAGCTTTTGAGGAGATTTCACAGTTTTGCTGGGGGGGCTAGGGAAATAACTAGTCCTTGTGACAACACATACATTTTTCAGTTGTTTTAACAAAACATCTCTTTTTTGTTTTGTTGTACTACACACATAACAATTACTGGTCTTTTTAAGTTGACACCATTCATTCATTGCATCATTAGTTTCCAAAAAGCTCTTTGCCAGTAATGCAACTTTTTGACTTTCCTTCTTAAATACATTGCTGTGCTCAATCTCACTTAATCCGTCTAACAATTTCAATAAACAATCATCCCAAATATTTTCAGGATTAACCCCTTTTACAGAAAGATCACTATTAGACTTGGCAGCAATCTTTTGCAACCACTCCATAATTAACTTAAACAGTTAAAACTATTTGTTTAACAAAACAATATATATGTGAGAGCACTTTTTACATATGATTTAAAACAGACACATACCCATTAAGTATTTCGGCTCCACAGATATGGCCACTTTCTGATAGAAAAATACTTTCTGGAGTATGTAGTTATTTCTTGAGAATCCTCCGAAATGCAATCTTCGATCTGCAAGTCGTCACAAATTACTTAATAAAGTGTGGATAAAAAGGATCCAAATTGTCCATCTCAATTATTTATCTTCATATATATATATATATATATATATATATATATATATTTATTTTCCTCCAGCGCTGGAAATACACATTAGCCGCGTTCGAACGTCTTCTCCCCTGCTTCACCTCTGTCTTCGCATCAGATCTGGGATGTTTAAAAAAAGTCTTTGGGATGCCCTCCTGCTGTTTCAATCACTTGTATTTCTTCCTGTTTCAAGCCGGGTAGTACAGCTTTTTCTTCAAGTTACAATTTCAGCTTTTCTTCAGTGATTTTCTTATCTTCTTGTCTTCTTGTAGCTTGTAGCAGAACACCTAAATATTAAGTCAGTAATAATTCAGACTTAAATCAAAGTTGTTGTTGTTGTTGGTGTTGGTGCCCGCATTCTCCACCATTAAATGTAGGAAATTGGCATTCCGTGAGATCTTTGTTTTTCACACCAGTTTCTGAAGAAATCGAATCAGAGTATCTTGCAGTTAAAACCGTATATTTATTCCAATATACATTTCATCCGGAAAATAACAACAGTCTGTTTTTAAAATCATATGGACCAATAAACAATGTATATTCACTTCTAGATCTTATCCAAGCTTGATGGTAAAAGTATTGGTAAAAATTCTATCTGCAAAAGGTTTTTTATATGTTTAAATTCAGTTACATAGGGCGTATACACAAAGACATAAGGTTTGCCTTCTTTAAAATAATTGGTTATCTGAGAAAGAAAGGTGGTAACCCAAATCTCTGATTAAAGCCATACGTTATATTATTTTGGTAAATTACACACACAAAGACTTCTATATACATGATGTAATGAATAATTGCCTGTAGAAATGTGAGTCTTCAAAGGAATTCAGGCTTTCAAGGCTAGGTCAAAGGTTATTATCAACAGGGTCCACAAGTCTCCATCCATCATTCTTGACTAGAGCCATATGTGTATAAATTACAGTATGTTTGTAATATATATGCCTATGTATGACCCCTTAATGTCTGGATATGCTTAGAATAATAACTTATAATATTTCTACATTCCTAAAACACATTGAGTACATTTAAAGTTCATAAAAATATTTATCAATGATTAAATTGCGTATACGCAGAAGTAAGTTCACACTGACACATGGAGTTCAGGTTAAAAGCACTTCGAGAAAATTTAATGGCATCTGGCAAAAAACAGGCCCTTATAAGAGAAAAATGACATCATCATTGAATATCAGATAATAACAAATAAACATCATTAATTGGATTAAATGTTAGGTTGCTATGTCAGTGTCCACCCATCAATATTATTAATTGGATCAAGAACTAAGTGGTTAGCTAGGTGTCCTCCCACCGGGAGGTGGTATTGTTCTGGACACGGGTGTGGACAGATGGCTCAAGCGCCATCTCTCCCAGCATGAGGCTTACTCGGTGGGAAGGGGGGCTTGAGCGTCATTTTGGGCAGTTAGTGATGTCAGACTCGTGGTCAGGTGCAGGGTTCTTTTATGAATAGAACATTTCATTAGGCCTGCTTCACATGGCCTTGGCTCTGGCCTTGGTTATACTTTGTTGCATGTTACAGGAGATTCAATCATTCCGGAGTCAGCTATGTCTTTATAGAAAATACAGTCTCTATTCATTACACTAAATGTTGCTGGGAAATTCTGTCATGTAATGTAGTTTAAAATGGAGGATCTGTCAGGTAATGTGGGTTAAAATGGAGTTAGTGCAAACATTCAACACAGGTTCAAAAAAGATTTTTCAATAATTCTACATCACCCCTACAATCAAACGCAAACATTACACACAAACACACCACTGTATTAAAACACTAAAACTATGTACAAGCACCCCTTCAAACACCAACACTACACATTCAATTAGAGTGCCAGTATATGCCGCAGCGCTGTATAGGTATACAACCTAGAAATTTTGAAAGAAAAATATTGAAATATTAAGGGCGTCTAAAAAGTTTGGGAACCAAAGTTTGGGAACCACTGTCGTAGATTCCTTAATTATTGGTTAACCTGCACACTAACGGGCTCTTTTTAACTTTCAGAATAGCAGCCAATCAGAATATAGGTTTGATTTAAAAGTTTTTTGCTAGTTTTGGATCTTTTTTTTTTCTTTTTTTTTCTCTATATTTGCCATTACACACTTTTGTAAAATAAAAAGTAATAAATATTACTGCAGTCCAATACAGAGAAGCTGCAATTAATGTTTCAGTGTACGTACAAACATATCTCTGTGCACTTTATTATATAAAATACGACTATATCCAGGTACTACTGGCTCATCAGAACATCTGGATGCTTTCAGTAACCTGACCATGCATGGCCATTGTCCTCTAGCTCACAGCTGCCGTTGCCTAGCAACAGTGGTAACAATCAGACCAAGTGGGGATATGATGTAAAATGATGATGTATCTGGGATTCATTATCTGTTAGTCCAGAGTCGAGTAGACAGCGATTAACAGTTACTCCAGTCATATATTGGATCAATTTGGAAGATATCCAGTTCATAAAATGGAGACAAACCTAGATACATCTGAATCTGAGGAGTACGAGGATGACTTGCTGTAGGTTTATTTAAAATAGTTTGTTTTCTATATTAGTAATGACATAATCATTAAGTTAGAAGGTAAATCCCTAGGTAACTACTTCTATGGCCGTCCATATATATATATATATAAATACAATTTAACAGGTTAGGATTTTTGGGTGATACTTTGTTTATCATTTCAATGTTAAATATTTAACTTATGACCCTGGACATTATAACCTCAACCATACTGGATACTACCAGAACTATAATAATGATGTTATTCCTAGTCTCTTAAATTATTTTTAAGATTAGGAATAAAAAAATTAGTTTAACAATTATCCAATGTTTAAAACAAACAGTGTACAAGGTCTATTCTGTAAAGTCTAGAATGTTTGCCTATTTTAGAAAAATGATTAAAATAATTTACAAAGTGTAGGGTGGGGATGAGGGGGCGGGGGGAATTTATGTTGGAAAATTGATTATGATAGTAATTAGCCATTTATTCAAAAATACACGACTATTTCCAACAATCGAAGCAGGAGCACGGAATGATTCAATACGTATACAATGTGTCTCCATGCACTATGTTATATAAAATATATTTAATTATAAAAGTATCATTGGTCATCAGAACCGCTGGATGCTTGCAGCTAGCTGACCATAATTGTACATTGCACTCTACCTACAGCTACAGACCAAACAACCTGATACAAAGTGTGATTATGATACAAAATATCATGTATCTGGGTTTATTATCTGGTATATGAAGTGCTGAATAGTCAGTGATTAAAGGGACACTATAGTCACCTGAACAACTTTAGCTTAATGAAGCAGTTTTGGTGTATAGAACATGCCCCTGCAGCCTCACTGCTCAATCCTCTGCCATTTAGGAGCTAAATCCCTTTGTTTATGAACCCTAGTCACACCTCCCTGCATGTGACTTGCAAAGCCTTCCATAAACACTTCCTGTAAAGAGAGCCCTATTTAGGCTTTCTTTATTGCAAGTTCTGTATAATTAAGATTTTCTTATCCCCCGCTATGTTAATAGCTTGCTAGACCCTGCAAGTGCCTCCTGTATGTGATTAAAGTTCAATTTAGAGATTGAGATACAATTATTTAAGGTAAATTACATCTGTTTGAAAGTGAAACCAGTTTTTTTTTTTTATGCAGGCTCTGTCAATCATAGCCAGGGGAGGTGTGGCTAGGGCTGCATAAACAGAAACAAAGTGATTTAACTCCTAAATGACAGTGAATTGAGCAGTGAAATTGCAGGGGAATGATCTATACACTAAAACTGCTTTATTTAGCTAAAGTAATTCAGGTGACTATAGTGTTCCTTTAACCCCTTAAGGACCAAACTTCTGGAATAAAAGGGAATCATGACATGTCACACATGGCATGTGTCCTTAAGGGGTTAAACGTTATTACAGTATTAACCAGATTTGAAAATAAATGTCCTCCATATGAAATGGAGGAAAACTCTGAATTATGTAAACCTGGGAAGCAACTAAATGATTTGCTGTACGTTTATAGAAAAATATTTAATTTTACATATTATTAATGTTAGAACTTAGATCCCCTTTTAACTAGACACGGTTAATTTAAAGAAACAAGTAAATGACTCTGCAGGTGTGCATCCAATTCTATAGATTAACAGGCGATAATTTGTAAGGTTGGTTTCTTTTCAATGACCACATCGGAGGACACGATTAGAGCTTTGTTTATTATGTTAAAACTAATTTTATTAACTGAAAGACTCCTCTCCAATCAGTTATATCAGTCTGGTGGAAGTTGTATGGTAAAGCTAGAAATAGATTGTAGTTAATTTTTTAGGTGACTAATTTTTAACACAGATGAGGTTAAACAGTCTATGTCTTTGATCCCATATTTTTTAAAAACAACTGGAAAATGTAATAAACATTTTCAACGACGCTGAATGGTAAGAAGGTGACAGGTCCACTATAAAATGTAAATATCAGGGAATTTTTCTGACAGACAACTTAAGGGACCGAGAGTTTATTGAAGTTAACAGACAAAACAAATTAAACTTCACAAATATCAGATGTACAAATGTAGACACTAAGCGCTAAGTACATGTTATTCTCGTTAAATAGTCAAATAATCCTGATTTCGATGGTTTCATGTTGTGACTGAATTTTAGCAATGTGTTAAATTTAAACTATTTCCTTTTTTTCTCCTGTCAGTAAATTGGAGCAGGGTGACATCCTGTGCTCTAGCACTAACGATTACATAGTGCAGGAATTGTTGGGCAGCGGCTCCTTTGGAAACGTTGTGAAGGGTGTTATAAGAGCAACCAACGAAAATGTGGCAATCAAAATCTTGAAGGACCACCCACGTGTTGTTAAATATGCTAAGGCTGAGGTGGAAATCCTCTCCCAGCTGAACAAGGAAAACCCAGACAAATTTAACGTTGTTAAGCACTATGAGTATTTCCAACACAACGATAACATCTGCCTTGTGTTCGAGATGTTAGATATCAGCCTATACGACTTTATTAAGAAACGCAACAATAGGCCGCTTCCTGTGAGACACATACGCCCTATTGTGCAGCAGGTGGGCAATGCACTGGATAAACTAAAGAGTCTACAGATAATTCATACCGACTTGAAGCCAGAGAATATCATGTTGGTAAACACGTCCAAGTACCCATTCAAGATCAAGGTCATAGACTTTGGTTGTGCCATCCATACATCCAAGGTTCGAGTTCCAAGTTACATACAAACAAGATACTATAGGTAAGAGACATTTATTAGTCATAATTCACATTTCAAATAAAGTATAGATATCCTTTGCATTTATGAAATGAGTATAAAGAATAATGTTAACTAGGTCTGGTTAATTATTTTGTTAACTTTTTTTTATTATCCAAAAAGAATAAAGTGCGCTGTACCTTTTAAAACACTTAATATGTGTAAAACCTAATATTCCATTATATATAGTATACCAATATTTTAAAGTGCATGTGCAATATCAAACTTGTGAAAATATAAATCCAAAGGAGGAGATACACACTTACAGATAATAGCTGTAGGACGCAGCAATGGCGCTGATTACCCTTCGGGGTGATATACAAAGCAAACACAAGAAAAAAAAAACATAGGGTAGCATGCAATAAATATGCGCCACATAGCGCCTTTTTTGCTTGTAATTTTTATTTTTCTATTGTACTTTTTCTATAGCCACATAGCGCCTTTTTTGCTTGTAATTATTATTTTTCTATTGTACTTTTTCTATAGCCACATAGCGCCTTTTTTTGCTTGTAATTATTATTTTTCTATTGAACTTTTTTTATTGAATATTAGGAGATATTAGTGATATTTATGGCATCTGATGGAGTGTAGCAGTCAGCTAGCTCTACACATGCACACAGGACTCTTAGGTGGACATTGATTTATCAGAATTTGCCCAAGTGACATGGCTGCTTGTTACAAAGCTCTCCGAGGGAGAAGGGAAGTAGTCAAAATATTCCCCCATTTTTCTCCTTCAAAGCTTTGCATATCAAGCTGTCAGAAGACATGTCACTGGTATATTCTTGGTAGAAAAGATTACAAAATATAGCTTCATGGGATCTCTGCCGAAATTCTCATATGTGCACAGAGTGATATGAAGGGCTTTGAGAAGCTGTGTAAATCTGCGGAATATGATAGAATATCAATTACATTCCAAAGCACCATTTAGGCAGTATTCCTCTACAGGGAGTGCAGAATTATTAGGCAAGTTGTATTTTTGAGGATTAATTTTATTATTGAACAACAACCATGTTCTCGATGAACCCAAAAAACTCATTAATATCAAAGCTGAATATTTTTGGAAGTAGTTTTTAGTTTGTTTTTAGTTATAGCTATTTTAGGGGGATATCTGTGTTGCAGGTGACTATTACTGTGCATAATTATTAGGCAACTTAACAAAAAACAAATATATACCCATTTCAATTATTTATTTTTACCAGTGAAACCAATATAACATCTTAACATTCACAAATATACATTTCTGACATTCAAAAACATAACAAAAACAAATCAGTGACCAATATAGCCACCTTTCTTTGCAAGGACACTCAAAAGCCTGCCATCCATGGATTCTGTCAGTGTTTTGATCTGTTCACCATCAACATTGCGTGCAGCAGCAACCACAGCCTCCCAGACACTGTTCAGAGAGGTGTACTGTTTTCCCTCCTTGTAAATCTCACATTTGATGATGGACCACAGGTTCTCAATGGGGTTCAGATCAGGTGAACAAGGAGGCCATGTCATTAGATTTTCTTCTTTTATACCCTTTCTTGCCAGCCACGCTGTGGAGTACTTGGACGCGTGTGATGGAGCATTGTCCTGCATGAAAATCATGTTTTTCTTGAAGGATGCAGACTTCTTCCTGTACCACTGCTTGAAGAAGGTGTCTTCCAGAAACTGGGAGTTGAGCTTGACTCCATCCTCAACCCGAAAAGGCCCCACAAGCTCATCTTGATGATACCAGCCCAAACCAGTACTCCACCTCCACCTTGCTGGCGTCTGAGTCGGACTGGAGCTCTCTGCCCTTTACCAATCCATCCATCTGGCCCATCAAGACTCACTCTCATTTCATCAGTCCATAAAAACTTAGAAAAATCAGTCTTGAGATATTTCTTGGCCCAGTCTTGACGTTTCAGCTTGTGTGTCTTGTTCAGTGGTGGTCGTCTTTCAGCCTTTCTTACCTTGGCCATGTCTCTGAGTATTGCACACCTTGTGCTTTTGGGCACTCCAGTGATGTTGCAGCTCTGAAATATGGCCAAACTGGTGGCAAGTGGCATCTTGGCAGCTGCACGCTTGACTTTTCTCAGTTCATGGGCAGTTATTTTGCGCCTTGGTTTCTCCACACGCTTCTTGCGACCCTGTTGACTATTTTGAATGAAACGCTTGATTGTTCGATGATCACGCTTCAGAAGCTTTGCAATTTTAAGAGTGCTGCATCCCTCTGCAAGATATCTCACTATTTTTAACTTTTCTGAGCCTGTCAAGTCCTTCTTTTGACCCATTTTGCCAAAGGAAAGGAGGTTGCCTAATAATTATGCACACCTGATATAGGGTGTTGATGTCATTAGACCACACCCCTTCTCATTACAGAGATGCTCATCACCTAATATGCTTAATTGGTAGTAGGCTTTCGAGCCTATACAGCTTGGAGTAAGACAACATGCATAAAGAGGATGATGTGGTCAAAATACTCATTTGCCTAATAATTCTGCACGCAGTGTATTATTCTCATTTTATAAAAACTGATCACCATTAAAGTAATTGGAAATGATTGCAGACTGTCCATGGTCTCTCTAAGCTAGGGGAAATGGGAGTTGGGTTTTGCTGAGCGCTCTGTTAGCTGATATGTACTTGTGCTGAGAGTTTTAGGAGTCGGGGGAAAACACTTCCACTGATAACTCTCAGGCAGCCAGATGAAACAGATTAAAGATTAAATTAATAGAAATAGTAACTATTTCAGTGATTTACATCTAATTTAAGTGATTTAAGCACTAACGGGTAAATTATTCATCTAACCTTCTGACTTCTCTCCTTTTAATAAAATTCAGGTCCCCAGAAATAATATTAGCATTACCGTTCTCGGAGGCTATCGACATGTGGTCTGTGGGGTGTATCATGGCAGAGCTTTTTACAGGATATCCATTGTATCCTGGATCATCTGAGTATGATCAGGTGAGTTCAAATTTAATAGATATCTATGTCTAATTATATATTAAGGTCTCAGTCAGGAATCCAGAATCGGTTCACATAGAAAGGTATCACATAGCTGTTTTATTTGCTTATACAGACTGGAGTCAAAGTGCAAAGTTAAAATGGTCAATTTTGTTTAAACTGAGTGAGAAAGAATTGTAGTGAATCAAAGATAGAAATTTGACAAATTTAGGCAAAAGTGCAAATTTTGAAGAGCTCTTCAACTCAACTGCTGTCATACCTTTTACCCTAAAGTTTGGGATACGGTTATTAACTCACCTCAATCCAGTGTTTAGTAAATGAATGCCTTACGGATGGAGGCAATTGTACACATTCTGATCAAAACAAAACCGTGGAATTTAACTCTATGTCTGTTCAACCATAATTTACTTTTTTCATATGAAGGGCACCTCAACTTATTATAAATCATTTTATTCAGGAGAAACAGGGCTCTTATTTCACATCAGATATTCATATATGAAACACATTTTTAAAGCATGCACGTTAGCATACTCACACCAATGTTTATTTGGTAGTTTAGGTAACTTTCTATAGAAACATATAGCTGTATAATTAATGTATTTATTAAATACAAACATTCTATTATAAGAAGTAATTGCACTCCAACTTTTAAATTTGATAATATTTGTATTTTAACTAGTTTTTAAACAAAATGAAGAATGGGTATCCCTGTCGCAAATAGAATTCTAAGCCTTTTAATAAAAATGTGTCCGGCATTAGAATGTGGAGACAAACAGATTAGTTTATATACTTAGAATCACTGTTTGTAACGTTAAGTAATTTATATATTATTTCACAATGCTAGTTTCCATTCATTTACTTAATTTTTCAAGTTATAACCACAGAAAATGTTAGTTGTTGATAAGTTGTGGAAATGCAGTAAATCAGACAGATTTGAAGCAGGTGATTGTGGGTAATGATTGATTACGGGTACGTTTACAGTTTTACTAGAAGCTGACGGTACTGGCATGAAAAGTTGTGACCTCTTGTTTCCTCCCTGCAGATCCGCTACATCACTGAGACCCAGGGTTTGCCCCCTGATAACATGCTCAATTTGGGAGCAAAGACCGAGGATTACTTTAGAAACGACAGCGAATGTGAGGTTTTATTATGGAGTTTAAAGGTGCGTCCTTATATATCAACCATAGCCATGTTTATATAAAATAAAATGATATGTAACTCCTTCAGGATGTGGGGTTTAGCAAATCCTATGATATCATGACAGTCCCAGTAAATGACCTGCCATGAACTGGTTAAAGCAACATTTCGGGATTTGTATTTAATTTATTTTATTAAGTCAGATTATGTTTTACACACTAACATTCAGCTATTTGGAAGTTCCGATGTGATAAAATGTCAATAATAGTTCCTCCTTAAAGTGTTTTACCTAGTTCCCCCTTTCTCAGTCAGCTTTGCAGCCATTTCATAAATAAAATTTCACAACCACACGGCAAATAAAAAAACTAAACTGTTTAGACTCAGGGAAAGCTGCTGGGTCAGGTAATGGTAAGACGTGTTTATCGGTTCCATTCTAACATTAGCAGGAAACTAACTGACACACTGTAGAATGTTACACTGAGTGATGTTCTCATTCCAGAACCTAATGGACAATCTTGTTTTTCCTCTTCTCTAGAGTGAAAACCACTACGAATATGAGACTGGTATTAGTCCAGTGGAAACAAGGAGATATGTCTTCAGCTCTCTTGATGATATGAGGAAGGTACTGTATTCCTGGGGCACTCACATTAATCCAAAATCTTATGGCATCTTTCTCTCACCTCTTTGGCTCAGCAGAAAAAAAAAATACTTAAAGGAAAACGATAGGGTCAGGAACGCAAACATTTATTCCTTACCCTATAGTGTTACAACCACCACCCAGCCCCCCTGGGCCCCTCTTGCCTCCCTAAATATAGTACAATCTTACTTGTATTCAAGTCTGAAGCTGCTGGTTTTGCCCCTGTTTGTCTTTGCAGATCGGGGGCAGAGCCAGCACAAGTAAAACACAGACCTGGCCAATCAGCATCTCCTAATAGAGATGAATTGAATCAATGCATCTCTATGAGAAAAGTTCAGTGTCTGTATGCAGAGGGAGGAGAGACTGAATGTTGTGATGCTTACTTTGCAGAACTCAACCAGGAAGCACCTCTGGCAGCCATCTGAGGAGTGGCCAGCGAAGTTATCACTAGGCTGTAATGTAAACACTGCATTTTCTCTGAAAAGACAATGTTTACAACAAAAAGCCTGAAGGGAATGATTCAACTCACCAAAACAAATACAATATTCTGGTGTTGTTCTGGTGACTATAGTGTCCCTTTAAAAATTGTCTAGTTGGTCAAGCACAGAAGAGGTGGTGGAGCAATCTCTTTGTGCTGAACTTTGGATGTGAGGAGCAACAGCTTGGGGGCAAAGAAATTGTATGTGCATTGTTCGTACGGCAAGACCTTAAACATTTTGCCCCTCTACATAAACACTTTTCTTCATTTTGTTGTAACGTATGTGTTACATTTTCCATTTGTAATATGTGTTTTTTTACATGCAGCATTTTAAAAAATATATATATTATTAAAGTATAAAACAGGAACCTATTTCTTGATTTTCGCACCCCTGCCTTATCTTCAGTTACCGATCTTGTTACAAGAATCTGACGATCTGCCTAGAACCCCTACTAGTGTCATCAGTAACATTGTGGCTATTTAGTCCAGATCCTATCAAACCAAGTTGTGAGGTTGGTAGGGAATACTGAAAAGCAGCCAAATCACCTACTGAAGTTACTGAATAATGTTGGCCCTATGCCACTAAAAAAAATTATTGCTTTGTATATTTTTTCATGAATACTTACCTCACTAAAACAAATAATCTTCTTATTGACTGTTTCTTTCTCTTCAGGTACTTTTACCATTAAAGTTGGTGAGCAGTGACACGCTGGTGGAGATGGGAGACGTATGGCAGTTTATTGATCTGCTGAAGGAAATGCTTACTATGGACCCAGACAAGAGAATAACTCCGATAGGCCTTCTCAGCCATCCCTTCATAACCATGGCACATCTCCAGCACTTTGCACGGAGTTCATAGTACGTGATCTTCCTTGTGCACTGGGAAGGTTGCTTGGAAATGTTGGGAAAATTGGTATCAATGTGGGAGTAGGAGGATCAATCATATTCAGAAATAATATAGGAAGCTTAATATATCTACTAGAATATGTAGAATTATATAAATTGTATGAGTAACCTCCAGCACTCTAGCTTTTTGCTGCCTCTTGTGATGGTTCATAATATAACGGAACCCTTTAGGCATACTGTTCTGGCGCCCCCTCTGTTACAAGAAGTCAAACAGCTCACCACCTACTCTGCAGCCATGAGAGGTGAACGCTTAGCTCAGAGAAAGAGAGCTTCCTGCTCTGTGAAGGGTGTAGTGGAGGCAGGGAGCAGTGAAGTCAAACTGTCCGAAAAAGGTTTGATCACTTACATTGAAGGGTGTCAGGGCAATCCAAGCACCATAACCACTGCAGTGCACTGATCGGTTAGGGTGCCTGGAGTTTTCCTATTACAAATATTGTAAGAGTATTTTTTAACTTTAACAGCAGCTAAAATTATGTTTACTTCAGGTCTGGGAAGGAATGTTGTATTCAACGAGTCGTCCTTTGTGTTTTCTTGCTCATATAGTTCCCTGTTTATTCAATTATTGTATTACTTTTTTGTCTATTACTTATCATTTGTTTTCATTTTTCCATAACTTTTTACTCGTTAATTTCTTCACAATGTTTATCACTTCCTTGTTTTCAGTGACATTCTTCCTTTTTATATAATTTAATCTCACTGTCTTTGTCTCTCTTTTCCCAGCGTAAATCATTGCTTCCAGGCCATGGAGATAAACAAAGAACAGGTGAGTATAGTGATAGTCCTCATTATGATCCCATTAAAAAACGGAGGGGAACTGTTAGGGGTGTCCAGTAGACAGCAATGTGCAGCTGATGATGTAATGGTTTCTCCAGCTTGTGGGATGGGGATCATTATTCATAACTCTAATTATAACGTGAACACAGACATAGAACAGGTAAAGGGATGATATTCTATTTTTACTAAATAAACTCTTAGTATTTATAAGAAAAATGTCAATTTAATTTGTGTTAACGCAGAGCAGCACATTTCGGGATTTATTTTCTCTCTTTATTTTCTATGCTATCATACAACAGGAGGTGTGTCCCGAGTCAGAGTCATCGAATGAAGAGGAAAAAGAGAAGGATTACAACGAGAGACTTCTGGAACTTGTGAGTGCCTCCATGGGTGTAACTGGGTGCAAGAATCAAAGAATCTCAGTCCCCCCTAAGCAATGCATCTGAGTGAGATGATGGGATGAGTCTGACTGTGTGTTTAATTGGATGATTGTATGTAACCTTAAAGGGATACTCTGGGTACCATAACAACTTCATCAATTGAAGTTGTTATGGTGCCAGGAAGTCCTATGTGCCTTCCTATCATAAAGGTTTAACCCTTTATGACAGCAATGTGCAGCTGAAGATGTAATGGTTTCTCCAGCTTGTGGGATGGGGATCATTATTCATAACTCTAATTATAACGTGAACACAGACAGAGAACAGGTAAAGGGATGATATTCTATTGTTACTAAATAAACTCTTAGTATTTATAAGAAAAATGCCAATTTAATTTGTGTTAACGCAGAGCAGCACATTTCGGGATTTATTTTCTCACTTTATTTCTATGCTATCATACAACAGGAGGTGTGGCCTGATCCTCCAGAAATGGAGACAGAGTCATCGAATGAAGAGGAAAAAGAGAAGGATTACAACGGGAGACTTCTGGAACTTGTGAGTGCCTCCATGGGTGTAACTGGGTGCAAGAATCAAAGAATCTCAGTCCCCCCTAAGCAATGCATCTGAGTGAGATGATGGGATGAGTCTGACTGTGTGTTTAATTGGATGATTGTATGTAACCTTAAAGGGATACTCTGGGTACCATAACAACTTCATCAATTGAAGTTGTTATGGTGCCAGGAAGTCCTATGTGCCTTCCTATCATAAAGGTTTAACCCTTTATGACAGCAATGTGCAGCTGAAGATGTAATGGTTTCTCCAGCTTGTGGGATGGGGATCATTATTCATAACTCTAATTATAACGTGAACACAGACATAGAACAGGTAAAGGGATGATATTCTATTTTTACTAAATAAACTCTTAGTTTTTATAAGAAAAATGTCAATTTAATTTGTGTTAACGCAGAGCAGCACATTTCGGGATTTATTTTCTCTCTTTATTTCTATGCTATCATACAACAATAGGTGTGTTTCGAGTCTCCAGAAATGGAGACAGAGTCATCGAATGAAGAGGAAAAAGAGAAGGATTACAACGGGAGACTTCTGGAACTTGTGAGTGCCTCCATGGGTGTAACTGGGTGCAAGAATCAAAGAATCTCAGTCCCCCCTAAGCAATGCATCTGAGTGAGATGATGGGATGAGTCTGACTGTGTGTTTAATTGGATGATTGTATGTAACCTTAAAGGGATACTCTGGGTACCATAACAACTTCATCAATTGAAGTTGTTATGGTGCCAGGAAGTCCTATGTGCCTTCCTATCATAAAGGTTTAACCCTTTATGACAGCAATGTGCAGCTGAAGATGTAATGGTTTCTCCAGCTCGTGGGATGGGGATCATTATTCATAACTCTAATTATGACGTGAACACAGACATAGAACAGGTAAAGGGATGATATTCTATTTTTACTAAATAAACGCTTAGTATTTATAAGAAAAATGTCAATTTAATTTGTGTTAACGCAGAGCAGCACATTTCGGGATTTATTTTCTCTCTTTATTTCTATGCTATCATACAACAATAGGTGTGTTTCGAGTCTCCAGAAATGGAGACAGAGTCATCGAATGAAGAGGAAAAAGAGAAGGATTACAACGGGAGACTTCTGGAACTTGTGAGTGCTTCCATGGGTGTAACTGAGTGCAAGAATCAAAGAATCTCAGTCCCCCCTAAGCAATGCATCTGAGTGAGATGATGGGATGAGTCTGACTGTGTGTTTAATTGGATGATTGTATGTAACCTTAAAGGGATACTCTGGGTACCATAACAACTTCATCAATTGAAGTTGTTATGGTGCCAGGAAGTCCTATGTGCCTTCCTATCATAAAGCGTTAAACCGTCTATGAAGGGTTTAACCCTGTCTGCTCTGCAGACAGGGTTAAACCCTTCATAGACGGTTTAACCCTTTATGACAGCAATGTGCAGCTGAAGATGTAATGGTTTCTCCAGCTTGTGGGATGGGGATCATTATTCATAACTCTAATTATAACGTGAACACAGACATAGAACAGGTAAAGGGATGATATTCTATTTTTACTAAATAAACTCTTAGTATTTATAAGAAAAATGTCAATTTAATTTGTGTTAACGCAGAGCAGCACATTTCGGGATTTATTTTCTCTCTTTATTTCTATGCTATCATACAACAATAGGTGTGTTTCGAGTCTCCAGAAATGGAGACAGAGTTATCGAATGAAGAGGAAAAAGAGAAGGATTACAACGGGAGACTTCTGGAACTTGTGAGTGCCTCCATGGGTGTAACTGGGTGCAAGAATCAAAGAATCTCAGTCCCCCCTAAGCAATGCATCTGAGTGAGATGATGGGATGAGTCTGACTGTGTGTTTAATTGGATGATTGTATGTAACCTTAAAGGGATACTCTGGGTACCATAACAACTTCATCAATTGAAGTTGTTATGGTGCCAGGAAGTCCTATGTGCCTTCCTATCATAAAGGTTTAACCCTTTATGACAGCAATGTGCAGCTGAAGATGTAATGGTTTCTCCAGCTCGTGGGATGGGGATCATTATTCATAACTCTAATTATGACGTGATTTTTACTAAATAAACTCTTAGTATTTATAAGAAAAATGTCAATTTAATTTGTGTTAACGCAGAGCAGCACATTTCGGGATTTATTTTCTCTCTTTATTTTCTATGCTATCATACAACAGGAGGTGTGTCCCGAGTCAGAGTCATCGAATGAAGAGGAAAAAGAGAAGGATTACAACGAGAGACTTCTGGAACTTGTGAGTGCTTCCATGGGTGTAACTGGGTGCAAGAATCAAAGAATCTCAGTCCCCCCTAAGCAATGCATCTGAGTGAGATGATGGGATGAGTCTGACTGTATGTTTAAAGGACCACTCTAGTGCCAGGAAAGCATACTTGTTTTCCTGGCACTAGAGTGCCCTGAGGGTGCCCCCACCCTCAGGGACCCCCTCCCGCCCGGCTCTGGAAAGAGGAAAAGGGGTAAAACTTACCTTTTTCCAGCGCTGGGCGGGGAGCTCTCCTCCTCCTCTCCGCCTCCGTTCCTCCCCGTCGGCTGAATGCGCACGCGCGGCAAGAGCTGCGCGCGCATTCAGCCGGTCACATAGGAAAGCATTCATAATGCTTTCCTATGGACGCTTGCGTGCTCTCACTGTGATTTTCACAGTGAGAATCACGCAAGCGCCTCTAGCGGCTGTCAGTGACACAGCCACTAGAGGAAATAGGGGAAGGCTTAACTAATTGATAAACATAGCAGTTTCTCTGAAACTGCTATGTTTATAAAACAATTAGTTAACCCTAGCTGGACCTGGCACCCAGACCACTTCATTAAGCTGAAGTGGTCTGTGTGCCTAGAGTGGTCCTTTAATTGGATGATTACATGTAACCTTAAAGGGATACTCTGGGTACCATAACAACTTCATCAATTGAAGTTGTTATGGTGCCAGGAAGTCCTATGTGCCTTCCAATCATAAAGCGTTAAACCGTCTATGAAGGGTTTAACCCTGTCTGCTCTGCAGACAGGGTTAAACCCTTCATAGACGGTTTAACCCTTTATGACAGCAATGTGCAGCTGAAGATGTAATGGTTTCTCCAGCTTGTGGGATGGGGATCATTATTCATAACTCTAATTATAACGTGAACACAGACATAGAACAGGTAAAGGGATGATATTCTATTTTTACTAAATAAACTCTTAGTATTTATAAGAAAAATGTCAATTTAATTTGTGTTAACGCAGAGCAGCACATTTCGGGATTTATTTTCTCTCTTTATTTTTTATGCTATCATACAACAGGAGGTGTGTCACGAGTCTCCAGAAATTGAGACAGAGTCATCGAATGAAGAGGACAAGAAGGAACAGCTGATAGAAGAAGATTCTGGGAAGAAAGAAAAGGAAAAAAAGAATGATCGCAGCGAGAGACATCTGGAACTTGTGAGTACTTCCATGGGTGTAACTGGGTGCAAGAATCAAAGAATCTCAGTCCCCCCTAAGCAATGCATCTGAGTGAGATGATGGGATGAGTCTGACTGTGTGTTTAATTGGATGATTGTATGTAACCTTAAAGGGATACTCTGGGTACCATAACAACTTCATCAATTGAAGTTGTTATGGTGCCAGGAAGTCCTATGTGCCTTCCTATCATAAAGGGTTAAACCGTCTATGAAGGGTTTAACCCTGTCTGCTCTGCACAGTGCCTTCAACCGATTCTGCATTAAATCCGGAGGCCTCGGACTTGGTACCACTGACTTGTTCCCTATTCATAAAACTGAGTGCAAAATGAACATTTTATGAATGGGTTGTGTTTATAATCAGTGTGCTGTGAATTCAGGTTTGTATCAGTGTGAGGTTCCCATAAATGTCAATGTAGGGTATATCTGGAAAGATATGTCAATGTTTATATGGAAAAGCAAGGTGTGTTTGTGTGTCGGGTTTGTGTGCAAGTGAATATGTGTGTATTTGTGTGTTGCTTTTTTTTTCCATTTTCTTTCTTGATCGGAGGAATTCCAGGGCCCAGTCGCAATTATTTGTGCTGTTTTTATTTTGTATCTCTGTGTATAAAATATAATTCATAGTGTCACACATATTACTATGAAAGTTGATACATGACATTGTCCAAGGGATACATTAACGAATAAATTCTGATTCTGTTTTTCTTTTGATTTGTAGCATACATATTCTATCGCACTTGCAAAGCAAATAGCTAGCCAAACTGAGGCTGAGCCCCTGGGAGCATGTGAGAGTTCCCCATCAGCACAGATCGAGATCCAAGACCAGGTAAGGATGTACGCAATATGGCAGATTAGTCCTTAAGGTTTTGGGGCACTAGATATTGACTGGAGGTAGAGACTTTACCTCTCTGAACTTTGTTATACACAGAAAAAAAAAAAGATGACAATACTCTCTACATTACAGAAAGGAAGATCTTAGATCTATATTTATTGCTATGGTTCTAGGGATAATTTATTTATTTAGAACACATTGCTTATTCTGCTTACAGTTTGATAATTGTAGTACTGAGTGTGTGTGATTTATCACCTTCCCATGTGTGTCACTGTGATACACTATACACCAGTGGGAGGCAAACTTTGGCAGTCCAGATGTTCTGAACTACATCTCCCCTGATGCTTTGCCAGAATTATGGCTGTCAGAGCATTTTGGGAGATGGTTGTGTAACCCTGCTATACTCACTCTAACCTCGTGGCACGTAGCACAGCATAGCGCATTGTGTTGACTTGTTATATCCTGTGTGCTTTCTATTTTATTCCACTCTTTACAGAGAAATCGATATATATATATATATATACATATATATATACACACATATACACACACACACACACACATACCTACAACATACATATACACACACACACACACACATATACATACACACATACATACACACACACACACCTAATGGATCAAAGTTAATGAATAGCAATGCCCAATTGACGCCTTCAATGAATACATTCTGATGGTTTTCTTTTCCTTTCGTGGCTAGCATGCTCAAGAAGGACCTTTACTGGAAGAGTCAAGCGAAGCAGAAGAGAGCTGTGAAGTAGTTGCGGAGGATATGGAACCTGACACCCAGGAAAGACCACCTCAGTGCGGGAAGGATACATCGGATGAAAACGAAATCGAAATCCTGAGTGAGTTTGATGAAGGCGACAAAGTAGAGGAGGAGAAAAAAAAGAAAAAGAGGGGATCCCGCATGAGACGGTTGCTACGAGCCTTGTGCTGCTGCTTCCACAGAAAACCAAAGAAATTGAAGGTGAACACACCTGAGACCTCAGATGTCATCATATATCAAGTCCATGGACTTTGCAATTCGAGCAGAGAAAGCAGCACAGAGAGCGAAGCCGCAGCTTCCACCCACTCCTCCCTGCCATCAGAGCGCAGTGCAGGTATGCTGCGGAAATGGAAATGTGTCAACGACCTGTCTAAAATAGGAATGTGAAAACAAAAAACCTCTTCATAAACATCAATAAAATATCAAGGCATTCCATCAATAAGAATCAAGAATGTGGAAAACCTTCCCGCTGCCTGTATAGATGAAATCAACATGTAACATGCACGGCACCTCAAAATGCATAACACATTGGGAATCCAACTGAAAATTGATAATGAGGTGGCCACAAGACTGGGATAATATTTACCCTACAAGTTCTGACCTCAACTCAGCACCTTTTTTTTTCGCATTTTCTGGGACTTTTCTCTTTAGGGGGGTGATGAGGAGAGGGGGCGTGATTGTGAGAGGGAGGGGGGTGATGAGGAGAGGGGTGGTGATTGTGAGAGGGGGGCTGATTGTCAGAGGGAGGGGGTGATGAGGAGGGGGGGTGATTGTGAAAGGGAGGGGGGCGATGAGGAGAGGGGGGTGATTGTGAGAGGGGGGGGTGATGAGGAGAGTGGGGGTGATTGTGAGGGGGGTGATTGTGAGAGGGAGGGGGTGATGAGAAGAGGGGGGGTGATTGTGAGAGGGAGGGGGTGATGAGGAGAGGGGGGTGATTGTGAGAGGGGGTGATTGTGAGAGGGGGGTGATTGTGGGAGGGGGGTGATGAGGAGAGGGGGCGTGATTGTGAGAGGGAGGGGGTGATGAGGAGAGGGGTGGTGATTGTGAGAGGGGGGGTGATTGTCAGAGGGAGGGGGGTGATGAGGAGGGGGGGTGATTGTGAAAGGGAGGGGGGCGATGAGGAGAGGGGGTGATTGTGAGAGGGAGGGGGGTGATGAGGAGATGGGGGTGATTGTAAGAGGGAGGGGGTGATTGTGAGAGGGAGGGGGGTGATGAGGAGAGGGGGGTGATTGTAAGAGGGAGGGGGTGATTGTGAGAGGGAGGGTGGTGATGAGGAGAGGGGGGGTGATTGTGAGAGGGGGGTGATTGTCAGAGGGAGGGGGTGATGAGGAGACGGGGGTGATTGTGAGAGGGAGCGGGGCGATGAGGTCAGGGGGTGATTGTGAGAGGGGGGGTGATTGTGAGAGGGAGGGGGTGATGAGAAGAGGGGGGTGTAGCGTTACTCACCTTTCCCAGGGGCCGGCCGCGGTCCTCTCTTCAAGCCACGCGCGGTCCTGCGGCTGCACAAGCCGCGCGCGGCTCATCCGATGCTTCAGACAGGAAGGCGGGCAGTGACCGCGAGATGCGGTCACATGTCCCGCCTGAATCTAAGAGCGCGCCGCGAGTCTCGGGCGCGCTCTTAAAGAGACAGTGGGAGCCTAAATTGCCAAAAGACTCCCATTGGCCCCTGTCATCCCACACACCCCATACACTTACCTTTTGGGGGTGTGGAAGTGACAGGAGCCAATCACATTAGTTTTGAACCTATTTATACTTACCCTTTTCCCTTAGTTCCTTGCCCTATCGTGGTTTCTGCTACAGTTCCCTTTAGCGCTTGTTGTGTTCAGTTGTGTTCCTCCGTATTTGACCTTGGCTTTGTATTCTGACTTCGTTTTCGCTTTATCCTTGTCTGTTCTGTTTGCCGGCTTGCTGATTCCTGTGTACCAGACCCCGGCTAGTTCTCGTTTACGCTGTCTCTTTGTGCCCTTGACCTCGGATCGTTCCTGACTCTGTACTTCTCCTATATACGTCGAGTCCGGCCACTCTAAGGTCCGGTAGACGTATCTCTCCTCTGTGCTGTCTTCTGTTTAGCTGGATCCTGCGTGTAGGGGTATATTCTCGTTACATTACGATAGGGCCATGGACCCTGCAGATTTAGCTCAACAGATGGCGTCCCATGAGGCTAGATTTGTAGAGCAGGATCACCGTATGGATCAGATAGCTCAGGCTCTCCAAACGCTCTTAGCTAGAACCATTCCAGCAACCAACTACTTTGCCTAATACTTCGGCCCATTTAACGCCTCCTCCTAGGTATGGAGGGGATTCTAAGACATGCAGAGGGTTCATTAACCAAATAGAGTTTCACTTTGAGATGTATCCACGTTCATTTCCCACAGAGAGATCCAAAGTTGGGTTCTTTATGCACCAACTTACCGACAAAGCACTTGAGTGGGCAAATCCTATTTGGGAAGCTAATGGACCTATGGTGCATGACTTTCACAGTTTTCTTACAGCTTTTCGCAGAACTTTTGACACTATGAAAAGGTCTAAGAATGCCGCAAGAGCATTAATGAGAGTTAAACAGGGTTCTAGATCTGTGGCTGATTTCGCTATTCAGTTTCGTACCCTTGCCTCACAGGTAGATTGGACCAACAATGGGTTAACTACTGCCTTAATGGAAGGCTTATCAGACTCTATATTGGATGAGGTAGCAGCTAAGGAGCTTCCTGTTGCCTTAGAGGACCTTATTGACTACCTCATTGATATAGATAATAGGATTCGTGACAGGCTCTATACCAAGAACAGGAATAGACGTTTTGTTACACCTATTCACCCCAGAGTTAATACACCGGAGAGTGTTAAAGTATCTGAAGAGGAACCTATGCAATTAGGGGTTGCCAAACTCTCTGATAATGAAAAATTACATAGGAGAAGGGAGGGACTCTGCCTATATTGTGGTAGGAGAGACCATATGGTAAAGGAATGTCCTTTGCTCCCGGAAAACTCTCGCACCTAAGACCTTATAGGGGACTGGCCTTGGGTGTGATTTCTAAGTCTCCTACATTGCCTCCTAACCGACTGCTTCTCCCTGTTTCTTTACACATGGGAGAGAATTGTATAGTTGAAAATATATTCGCCCTGGTTGACTCTGGGGCAGCTGAGAATTTTATAGACTCTGGTTTTGTAAAGAAAAACAACATTCCCATCAGGGAGAAGGAGATACCCTTGGCCGTTGAGGCCATAGATGGTAGACCATTGATATCTCCAGTTGTTACTCATGAGACTGCACCGCTACACATGTACACAGGGGTTTTACACTATGAAACCATTCGGTTCCAGGTGATCACCTCTCCCTCTTCACAGTTAGTGTTAGGGTATCCATGGTTACGTGCCCACAATCCCATTTTTGACTGGGAGACAGGGCAGATAAAATCATGGAGTGAAGCCTGCCATGAGTCTTGTACTATTGAAGTCACGCCTGTGAATACTATTAATGTTCCTACCATTCCTCCTTTGTCTACGACTATACCCTCTCAGTATTTATCTCTAATGACTGTCTTTGATAAAAGAGAGGCTGACAAATTACTGCCTCACAGACCCTACGATTGTGCTATTGACTTGTTGCCTGGCACTATACCCCCAAAGGGCAGGGTGTACCCTCTATCGGTTCAAGAAAACCGTGTCATGGAGGAATACATCAAAGAATCATTAGACAAGGGATTTATTAGGAGATCCTCTTCTCCGGCTGGAGCGGGGTTCTTCTTTGTATCAAAAAAAAGAAGGTGATTTAAGACCTTGCATTGATTATAGAGGTCTTAATAAAATCACCATCAAAAATGCTTACCCTATACCATTAATAACAGAATTGTTTGACAGGCTCAAACATGCTACGGTATTCACCAAATTAGATCTTAGAGGAGCATACAATTTGATACGCATAAAAAAGGACCACGAATGGAAGACAGCCTTCAACACTAGGTCAGGTCATTATGAGTATACCGTCATGCCATTTGGGCTTTGCAATGCCTCAGCAGTATTCCAAGAATTTATTAATGATGTCTTAAGAGACTTTATTCACTCATTTGTTATTGTGTACTTGGATGACATTTTAAAATATTCTACAGACTTACACACTCATCACAGACATGTTACGACAGTTCTGAAGACCCTTCTTGCTAATGGTCTTTATTGTAAACTAGAAAAATGTCTATTCGACCAATCCGAAGTCCAGTTTTTGGGGTATTTGATTTCCGCTAAGGGTTTTCGTATGGATCCCCGGAAGCTCGCTGCTGTCATAGAATGGCCTCTGCCGCAAGGTCTAAAAGCCATCCAGCGTTTTCTGGGTTTCTCTAATTATTATAGACATTTTATCAAAGGTTTTTCGTCTATTGTAGCACCTATTACTCGTATGACAAAAAAGGATGGCAATACTCGTGTCTGGTCTACCGAGGCACTTCAAGCTTTTGACTTTCTTAAGAATACGTTCGCCTCTGCACCTATTTTACAGCATCCTGTCCCCTCATTGCCCTATATACTTGAAGTTGATGCTTCGGATATCGGGGTAGGTGCTGTCTTATCTCAAAGAGAGTCTCCTGAAAAGCCATTGCATCCTTGTGGCTTCTTTTCTAAACAAATGTCCAAAGCAGAGAAGAATTATGATGTGGGTAATCGCGAACTCCTTGCTATCATTTTAGCACTCAAAGAATGGAGACATTTGTTAGAAGGCACTAAGGATCCCATCCTCATATTTACGGATCATAAGAACCTGTCCTACCTTAGCGAAGCTAAAAGATTGTCTTCCAGGCAGGCTAGGTGGTCACTGTTCTTGTCCCATTTCAATTATATAATCACCTATAGGCCAGGTGATCGGAACACTAAAGCGGACGCTCTGTCCAGACAGTTTGAAACTATTGACAAACAGGAGATTGATGTTACTCCTGTCATTCCCCTAGACAGGATAATAGCAACTACTGTATTGTCTATTTCCTCGTCCCTCTTGCAGGCCATACAAGCGAAACAAAGCATGGCACCTAGCGAGAGGCCTAATGATAAATTGTTCGTTGACGTTCCCGAGAGACGGGATATTCTGTCACTATATCATGATACTAAGACTGCTGGACATCCTGGTATTTCCAAAACAGTGTCAGCTGTTTCTCGGTATTTTTGGGGGGTTTACTTACGAAAGGATGTCACTGACTATATAAGTGCTTGTACTACTTGTGCCTGTATGAAATCCTCTTGTAGAGTTCCTTGTGGGCTGTTGCATCCGTTAACCGTTCCCGAGAGACCTTGGTCCAACCTATCTATGGATTTTATTGTTGAATTACCCCCTTCGAATGGTAACACAGTCATCCTGATGATAGTTGACCGGTTTTCCAAAATGGCTCACTTTGTGTCTCTTCGCAAGTTGCCCACATCCAAGGAACTGGCCATTATCTTCGCTAGAGAAGTATTTCGGGTTACATGGCATTCCCTTATCTATTGTGTCCGATAGGGGTAGCCAATTTATTTCCAGGTTCTGGAAAGCCTTTTGTACAGAAATGGGTATTTCTCTCTCGTTTTCTTCCGCTTACCATCCCCAGTCTAATGGAGCTGCTGAACATGCCAACCAGTCTCTGGAGCAGTACCTCCGTTGTTTTGTGTCTCACCATCAGGACAATTGGTCTGACCTGCTTCCTTGGGCTGAATTTGCTCGGAATAACGCCACTCATGATTCTTCCGGCAAAAGCCCTTTTTACGTCGTCTATGGCCAGCATCCCGTTGTTCTCCCGGCTGCATTCTCCTCACAGGGCATGCTAGTTCTGGATGAGCATTTGGCTGGTTTGCGTAATACTTGGGAGCAGGTTCAGCGTTCTTTGGTTGACTCTGCTGCTCGCCAGAAGGCTCAGGCTGACAAGCATCGCAGAGCGGCTCCTTCCTATGTTGTGGGGGACAGAGTTTTGCTTTCCACGCGGAATATTCGCCTCCGGGTGCCTTCTATGAAATTGGCTCCCCGCTTCATTGGTCCTTATCATATTATACATAAGGTTAATCCCGTTTCTTATGCCTTGGGTCTGCCTAAGAATCTGCGCATACCTAATGTTTTTCACACCTCGTTGTTGAAGCCTTACGTGCGCAACCGCTATACCCGGCATGCTCCTCCTCCCCCTCCTGTCTCTGTGGAGGGTCATGAGGAATTCGAGGTGTCTGCTGTTCTTGACTCTCGTTTCCTTAGGGGTCGGCTTCAGTACTTGGTACATTGGAAGGGTTATGGGCCTGAGGAGCGCAGTTGGATTTCTGCTGATGCTGTTCATGCTCCCCGCCTTGTGCGTTCTTTCCATTCACGTTTTCCTACCCGACCTAGTCCTGCCCGCCCAGAGGGCGTGTCCTCAGGGGGGGTACTGTAGCGTTACTCACCTTTCCCAGGGGCCGGCCGCGGTCCTCTCTTCAAGCCGCGCGCGGTCCTGCGGCTGCACAAGCCGCGCGCGGCTCATCCGACGCTTCAGACAGGAAGGCGGGCAGTGACCGCGAGATGCGGTCACATGTCCCGCCTGAATCTAAGAGCGCGCCGCGAGTCTCGGGCGCGCTCTTAAAGAGACAGTGGGAGCCTAAATTGCCAAAAGGCTCCCATTGGCCCCTGTCATCCCACACACCCCATACACTTACCTTTTGGGGGTGTGGAAGTGACAGGAGCCAATCACATTAGTTTTGAACCTATTTATACTTACCCTTTTCCCTTAGTTCCTTGCCCTATCGTGGTTTCTGCTACAGTTCCCTTTAGCGCTTGTTGTGTTCAGTTGTGTTCCTCCGTATTTGACCTTGGCTTTGTATTCTGACTTCGTTTTCGCTTTATCCTTGTCTGTTCTGTTTGCCGGCTTGCTGATTCCTGTGTACCAGACCCCGGCTAGTTATCGTTTACGCTGTCTCTTTGTGCCCTTGACCTCGGATCGTTCCTGACTCTGTACTTCTCCTATATACGTCGAGTCCGGCCACTCTAAGGTCCGGTAGACGTATCTCTCCTCTGTGCTGTCTTCTGTTTAGCTGGATCCTGCGTGTAGGGGTATATTCTCGTTACAGGGGGGTGATTGTGAGAGGGAGAGGGGTGATGAGGAGAGGGGGGTGATGAGGAGAGGGGGGTGATGAGGAGAGGGGGGTGATTGTGAGAGGGGGGTGATTTCAGAGGGAGGGGGGTGATGAGGAGACGGGGGTGATTGTGAGAGGGAGGGGGGCGATGAGGAGAGGGGGTAATTGTGAGAGGGGGGTGATTGTGAGAGGCAGGGGGTGATGAGAAGAGGGGGGGTGATTGTGAGAGGGAGAGGGGTGATGAGGAGACGGGGGTGATTGTGAGAGGGAGGGGGTGATGAGGAGGGGGGGGTGATTGTGAGAGGGAGGGGGTGATGAGGAGTGGGGGGTGATTGTGAGAGGGAGGGGGTGATGAGGAGAGAAGGGTGATGAGGAGAGGGGGGTGATTGTGAGAGGGGGGTGATTGTGAGGGGGTGATGAGGAGGGGGGTGATTGTGAGAGGGAGGGGGTGATGAGGAGAGGGGGGGTGATTGTGAGAGGGAGGGGGTGATGAGGTTAGGGGGGTGATGAGGAGAGGGGGATGATTGTGAGAGGGGGGGTGATAAGGAGAGGAAAGGGGGTGATAAGGAGAGGGAAGGGGGTGATAAGGAGAGGGGGCTGATTGTGAGAGGGAGGGGGGTGATTGTGAGAGGGGGTGATGTAAGAGGTAGGGGGGTGACAGGAGGGTCATTGCAGTCTGCCCCAGGCACCCCCCTAGTAAGTGGCACCCGGGGCAGACCGCCCCCCTTAGTACGCCACTGGTCATATCATATGCGTAGAATTTCTCCTTATTTTCAGTTCAGTGTTTTAGTGTTCACTGTTTTTAGAATAGTGTAATTTTAATTTTGCTAAAAATCTGAATGTAGGCCCCTCTTGATCTTGAGGCTCTAGGCTGAAGCCTAGTTAGCCTATAGGAAAATCCAGCCCTGCCTGAATCACACATACAATACTTACATGACGTCAATGACCTCTAAAACCTATATTACGTTTGATATGATGTATAATTTACTGACTGTACTTTTGAACTTTTATGTTATACTTTATGTTTTATTTTATGTTTGTAATATTGATTGCTATTGTCATGTAATATCAACCAAATTGAAAAAAAATCTCAATAAAATGTATACATTTAAAAATAAATAAATGAATGGAGTAATTCGTTATTAGTTAACAGTTCCTTTAGTTACACATAAAGGTGTTTGTGGTGGTGAGGAGATTCTTATCACATTTTGGTGAGTTAAGATTTATGATAAAGACTTGAATCCTGTCTTAGATCTGAGATTCCCTTTCCAGATGTTGCCAGCACTTGGCAATAAGACAGGAGATATAATCCAAAAGCTGGTCATTTCCCACCAGTCGCAGAGAGAGTAAGGAACGTTTGATGCAGCCTCATATTTTACAGATGGCGTTAATCAAGGAAGTTTTTGTGATTTGCCGAATCAGCCCACATCGACCTCATAACCCTCTTTGCTATGGGACACTTGGAGGTGCGTCATAGCATAAAAATGTACCTCGGCACACTATTAGAAAAATACTGCTTTGTAATTCACTTACTTACTGCAGTAAGCTGTATTTACACCGACTCTCTTTCTTAGGTCCACAATAAAGTAACAACATAAGTCTTTTGCCTCTTTTTATTTCATGGGAGAACGTTCTTGCATTTGGATATTTACGTTTTATCGAAATGTTCCAACGTACTAGTTTATAGATTCTTTTCCCTGGTAATTGCATGAGTTTATTTTCTGTTCTCCCACAGTGAATGTCCTAAATCTGAGAAACAAAAAGAAGGGTGGTGGTGGTCAGTTTTTCATTAGTTATTCAGAGTTATTCATTAAAGGAACACTATAGGGTCAGGGGCACAAACATGTGTTCCTGATCCTATAGTGTTAAAACCACCATTTATGTGGCCTGATTTAGCCCGTTAGAAGGGGTTAAAACTCACCTTATTTCCACCGGCACTGGTCTGCCGGCACTGGCCCCGCCCCCGCCCCCGATCTGCCTCCTTGGTGACATCATCAAACTGTAAGATTTTTAGCCAATCCAATGCTTTCCCATAGAAAAATTGGCTGGAATCGGCAAGTTGGCGGAATGAGAGCAGTGCCAAACACCATTTTGGTCAATCAGAACCTCCTCATTGAGTCAATGTATCTCTATGAGGAGAATTCTACGTCTCCATACAGAGCGTCTGTGGAGTGGCCACTTGGAGGTGTCCCTAGGGGGCAATGTAAACCCTGCCTTTTCTCTGAAAAAATATGCAAATATATTTTTTGGACAATGTAAAACAATTCTGAGAAATGGCAATGCTTACATTTGGATGAAAGCATGTAACCAATGTTCCAGAGTCTTCATATTTGGCATGATCTTGCACAGTATGGTAACACCGAATACGGCTAATAATTCTTTGTATTACTACTCATGGTTCCATAGGTCTGCTTCTGTATGAAAAGCTATGTGGCAGCATTTTATTGTCCCCAGAATTGGCCAAATAGTCCCATTTGTTGCAATGGGAAGGATGTTTTAAACTTTATTGCTTGTAAACCTCTTTTGCTGCCCATTCACACAGGGGACAATTTAGTCCCTTTAAAAGTTGGGAAACAAGCAAGCACAGGCTCAAAATCTCCTTTGATTGCACCTTGTTGAATGGGGCCCTTGATGGGTTGAGATAAATGGTTAATCGGATAATTACAACATTTTAAATTATTGGGAATTCAAAAGGAATTTCAAATTTAAGGCCAAAATATCTGAGCTGGTTGATTTGGCCTTAAATTTGAAATTCACTTTGAATTCACTTTGCATTCTTCACAATTCTTGCTTTAGTGAATAAGTCTGAATGTGTGTATTGTGTTTTTATGAAATTAAAAGATAGTGAGTTGGACACCAGCATGTGTTACGTATTTTGACAGGAGGAGCCCAGGCAGCAGGAATAAGCCAAAGCGGGGTATCAAAAGGAATAAGCAGAAGTGTAGTCAGAAAGGACAAAGTTAAATCCTAAAGGTACATTTTAACAAAATGGAGGCTCTTTAGTTTTATTCCAATGGCCATTTGTTTAAATGTACATAAGGATTTAGGCCAGAGCGACGGTAACGTTCTCTTTGTTTTTACTATGTATTTTGAACTGTTGGATACTAAGCTACTGCTGCTGTAAACGCGGTGCTTTGTGTTTGTATAGGAATTGAAGAAGGCTCACTTGGGATGGACAAAAATTGTTAAGAAATACATTTCTATTGAGTGACTGTTGGCTGTGGTGGGAGAGGATACAATGAATTTATAGTCAACTGAATCTTTGGTCTTCATCTCTACAAACCACATTATCCACAGCCAGCCTAACGTCTAGCTGAGGATAATGGGAGGATCATGGTTTAGCATAGACTATCTGCCCAGTTGCTTTTCTTTTATGACAGCAAGCAGCAAGTGACTGCTCGCTGTTTAGTAGATGGCATGGCAGGTGGGGGCATTAGGGAGGTTTAAAACTAATGACAACTGAGCAAAGTTAATATAAGCCATTGGAGGATTTTGAGAAAGAAGCATTGTGGCGCTCTGCTCCCCTCACCTCCAATTCCCTTTTCAACCCCTCAGTCGCAGGCAATTTGTGAAAAGTAAAAAATGTATTTGGTTGGTCAAAATTTAGCTTGCAACGTAAATGCAAACGAAATTCAGATGGACCAAACCAAACCATGGACAAAATTTAGTTCAGTAGATCAGGTTTTATTTTCTGATGGAAAAGGGACGAAACAAATTTAGGTCCATGCCCAAGTCTTGTTTAGAGCATCTGCTCTGCCAGAGATTGCCTACCCCTGCTGTTAAGAAAATAAACTACAGGTTTCCCATTTGTGTGCTGTTCATGCCAGCTACGTCTTACCAGCTCATTCAGCCTAAAAGGCCACCACATTAATGAGCACTCTGCATTGACCTTTTAATAGCAATTGTCTGTCCCCGAGCTAATCAGCATTTTAATTATGGTGTAACGAGATGTTTACAGTGAAGCTGCGGGTGAGAATTATCAATGCATGACTCTAGAGGAAGAGAAAACTTAAACGGCCACTTCAGGGTGGAAATGGATAATGTACCCGGGAAGATAATTAATATTTATGTAATACCAGCTTTTGTGTCTAATGAACAGTGTGAGCCGTAATTCAAGCTGCTCCAAACACATGCAGGAGACCAGGATTGACTCTATACAGATTAAACAAAAGGTTAAGGAATATCACAACCAAAAGAAAAATGCAGTAACCAGCACTATAAAACCTGGTTTGTTGGCATAAGACTGCTATCAAGTCTGCCTAAAACACGGCTATTCACTACAGTAGAAAGTCAAAGTAAAGTGAATTTTAACTTTAAGACCAAGATTCCCAAACTGAAAATGTAGACAACTTTAAGAATGTTTTCTATTAGTTTATATTGGATTAGAATTTTAAATTCACTTTGAATTTAATATAAAATGTGGATGATCCATGTTTTAATGAAAAGTCCTGTAAGTGTTAGCAATAACAGGTTTTACAATTTTACTATTTTACTATTCATAAATCGGTCTCTCATTGGGTATTACAATTGCATTAGAACATGGGTCCTCAAACTCCGGCCCCCCAGATGTTGCTGAACTACAACTCCCATGATTCTTTGAATTACATAGATAGCCAGAGAATCATGGGAGTTGTAGTTCAGCAACATCTGGGGGGCCGGAGTTTGAGGACCCATGCATTAGAATGTGTTGCCAGATAAAGCTATCGAGGGTGATGTATACCTACCAAGTGTGTCATTTTAGGTGGGACAGTCCTGATTTTGGGTTGTGATTCCTAAGTCTCTCTTTCCTGCCCCAAAGTCTATTTTTTTTACCAGTAAACAGTGTTTGAAACACTTTTCAATCTCTTACCTGAATGATTCTGGGTATCATTCATGTCGACTTCCGAGCAATGCTTTATTCAGTGGGGCAATATTAATTTTATGAATCTTATCCAGTCTAGAATCTGGGTTGACTGGCTTCTGGGTACTCCAGATGAAAGTTTAACCTCCTCCACACTAGATAAGCACTCTAAGGCATTTCAGCTTCAGCATGTGCAATTACTTGGTTAATTCCTGACAATTCATGATTTACATCTTTATTTATTGAATTGTCAATTATCATGAATTCAAAGTGAAATTAATTTTTTATTCCCCCCAAAAGAGCCAAACCGGATACATTCTCAAAGTCAGTTATGTTTTATCAGTTCGGCTATTTTTGGCCTTTTTTCGTGTTTGTGAATAACCCAAGTCGAACTACAAAACATTTCTTCAGTTCAGCTATTTTTTTTATCTCCAATATATCATCCTAAAATGTGCAATTTGTGACAATTCCTGGTTATATTCTTGCTTTCTAGATTGTTACATAAAGAATGGTTATTCACTGCCAACTCTATCAAATTAACATCAAACATTTAGGCTAACAAAGCCAACTGTGACTATTGTCGAATTGTAGAATTCTCCCAAATCCACTGTTGTTGTCTGTATCTTGCCATTTGGATTTAATTTCCCTACAATACAGAATTTATTGAATAGCACTGGCAGTGTATAGTATTTGGGGACCCATCCGCACACATTAAAAGAAAATAATAACTCTAATTATAATTTGGACTATAACACTTAACACTGGGTCTCTGTTTTCCATTATATTTTCTAGATAGATATATGCTGTGCAATTCACCATTTTTGTGTGTTGTTGACCACTTTGTTAATTACTGTGTACAACGAAATATTGGTGTAATATAAATAAAAGCTGGCAAACAATTAACCAGACGGATTCACACCTGTGTTTGATTCACTTTTCTAATACTTAGATCTCCGACGATTTCTTTTTTCTCTAGAGAAATAAAGCAGGATACTGTGACTTTTCAGTAATTCTGCCAATCTTCTGGCTGACTCAGACTTGAAAATGAGTTTTATGTCTTGTAACCTGCTGATTAATTGAGTCTCTGCCGTGTATGTCTGTCTGCGGTTGTGTTTTTCACGAGGAATCGATTAGGTCGGTATTAAACATGCCCGTTCCTACTAGTAGAAACAGAAATAAGTTAATTTCCCTTTTAAATTAATGTTTTCATTCGAAATGGTCAGAGAATAATTTCAATCAATTTTTTTTCCCAACTATAAAAAAAAGTGCTTATGCCCTATCTGCAAACCATCTGTTAATATATTATTCAATTAATTCCCAAAGTATAATATGCAGAGGAGTGCGCATGGGGAGTGCCACATGTGACCATGTGGGTATTCTTTGGTTTTGCCCTTACCCTAAATAAATTCAAATCTCTATTTATGTGGCAGTTTTAATTGTTTGTAATCTTTGTTTTTGACTTTAATATATACACCAGGCTACCGCTAAATTGGTAATTTAGTCCACGTGGTTTACATTTTCTATTTATGTACAGTTTAGCACTCGATTCCAGTAAGTATCGATTCACAAACCGGACTTTACATAGGACACAAGGTCATGCGTTTAGACTGGAAGAAAGAAGATTTCGTCTAAGGCAAAGGAAAGTTTTTTTTACGGTAAGAACAATAAGGATGTGGAATTCTCTGCCTGAAGAAGTGGTTTTGTCAGAGTCCATACAGATGTTCAAACAACAACTAGATGCATACTTGCAAAAACAGAATATTCAAGGATATAATTTTTCCATGTAGGTAATAGCTTCTTGATCCAAGGATAAATCTTAGTGCCATTCTGAGGTCAAGAAGGATTTTTTTCGTAGTTTGTTGCAAAATTGGAAGTGCTTCAAACTGGGTGTTTTGCCTTCTTTTGGATCAACAGCAAAAAAAACAAATGTGAGGAAGGTTGAACTTGATGGACGCAAGTCTCTTTTCAGCTGTGTAACTATGTAACAATGTAATAAGTATTTAAAGGAACACTGTAGGGTTAGGAATACAAACATGTATTGCCAATGCTATAGTGTTCTATTCTCTATTCAGGTGCCCCACCTCACCTTTATGAGTGTTTAAAATGGTTTGAAAGATGAGATTTTAAAGTTTACTTACATTATATCCCACAACATGCTAGTCTTGATGCGTCAGCTCCACCACCATAGCTGAGATCATCAATCTTGATGATCTCACCCAATCCAATGCCCTCCCATAAGGGCGTATGTGAGGTAAATTGCTGTGCTGAGCCAATCAAATGCTCTCTATGAAAAGAGAATGCTCTCTATTGAATAATGAAGTCTGGCTTATACTGGGCACTGCACCCAGACTCCTTCATTTAAATTAATTGGTCTGGGTGTCCCTTTAAGTTTTAGTGTGTATACAGCATTAGAGAAACTGAGAAAATATAGACAAAAATGTTTAGATGTCTCCAATAACAGAGAAATAATTAAAAATAACTAAATATATATTAAATTAAAATAACTAAATACATTTAAATAACTATATATATATATATATAACCTTGCCTAATAAAAAGGTGAAATAAAAATATCTTTACACCCCTTAAAATTGCTAGAAACATAATACGTACAAGATCCTTATTAACACACTTGTGCTTGGCTATATTGCACTATTGGTTGTTTTCTTTATCTTTTTTAGATTTTTGCTGCTGATTTCAAACACAGATACCTCAATATCTACTTGTACGAATTGTGTTTCGATCACTGTTAATGGGTGTTAAGATATTTTTAATTCACCTTTTTATGGAGCACGTTTTCTTTATTTATTGCTGTGTGTTTTACTCTCTGTAAGGTTTTGGGACATCTTTTTTAGACCACTGCCACCTCTCTATTATAGTGAGCGTCTACTTCTGTTTGTTTTTTTAATTAAAAGATTGATGTGTATTTATGTGCGATTGTGTGTCAGAAATATTGTGTCTATGCATTTCTAGATTTACACCAAGAAATGCAAAACATTTTTTAATCTATCTTTTAGGCACCCAGCATGTCCACTGAATTAGACCAGTGGTAGATTCCCAGATGTTGCAAAACAAATGCTACCATGATGCTTTGCCCGAATTCAGAGTGACAAAGCATCATGGAAGTTGTAGTTGTTGTGGAGACTGACCTTTTGAACACCAGAAATGAGACACCAGGAAGGAAGCTCAGTATGTTGGGACAAGAGCCCCAAATTAGGACTGCCCTGTCAAATGTAGGACTGTTGGGAGGTATCATATAGTGTGAAGGCATATGCAGTTTATCAGGAAAACCTATGGAGCCTATGAGTTATTTTTTGCAGGGGACACCATCAAAGATGTAATACACCTGTGCATGCAATGTGCAATTATGAAACACATTCTGAGATAATCCATTGGAATGTACGAAAATAGGATAGCACGTACTGCTGAACTCACCATAGTTATTGATGTGTAGAATGTGACGTCTATTTACATACATGAATCCTTTTAAATAAACTGATCCTGACACTCCTCAAAATACAGTAGTCAGCTTATCCGGTGATTTATTATCTCTCTACCTAATTATTCAGACAATTTACATTCCGTTTCATAATAGTGCTAATGCTTTGAAAAAGGGGGATTACCAAAGACTAAATGCAGAGAATCAATCTCCGTTAGTGAATGGTCCTCATTCCTTCCATCAATGGACAAGTTTAAGAGATATCAGTTATCTGTCAAAATTGATTATCCGCCAGCCGTACTATGCCCTTGATTAATAACTGATGATCTGCTATCCTAACCCTTCAGTAACCACATCTAATGCTTCCGTAGAAACTCAATAAATGGTGGTGACTATGGAACTGATATAAGCTTGCCAGATCCACCATATCTTCACATACAGTAGACAATATCACTTTTTCATGCAGCACATGAAGCATAGAGCCTTGTAGAATGTTTACTTGAAAAGAACACGATAGTGTTAGGAATACAAACATGTGACCTGATCATTGTTTAAGGTCCCAGTCCCCCTCCAATCACATCGTCGTGGTGGTCTCCACTCTGCTACCCTTCTTCCTTAGCTGAGATGACCAGTCTTGATGATCTTAGCCAATCCAATGATTTTCCACAGGAAAGCATTGAGAGGATAGTGTGCATGCACAAACACTGCGCCAATCAGCATTCCTTTATAGAGATGCATTGAAGTAATGCAGAGCATGATGATGCTGAATGTAGGTCCTGCAAAGATTGCATGACCTAACCGAGGAACTCCCTCTAGTGGCTGTCTGAGTGATAACCTCTAGAGGTGTTACACGGCACCTTTTTAAACACTGCCTTTTCTCTGAGAAGGTAATATTTCAAATGCTAGTCCTGCATGGACATGCTATAGACACCAGACCAAATACAAGGAACCAAAAGTGTATAAGTGCTGTAGAGCTGATGAGCTACTCAGTTCAGCTGCACTGTACCACCGTAAAAATGATAATACACAGATAATAATATTACCACAAAAAGCTTGCTTGAACTGATGACAAAATTAATCTATAGATAACAGAAAAAACACAATATAGTGAAGACAATCTGGAGAGTGTAATGTATAAATTGGAGTTTTTTTAGACATTATATTTCTATTGATATACTGTGTTTAGGCGATATGCCCTTGTTTTTACTCCATGTAATTTTTATTGCCTTTTCTTTTATTGGTGCTTTTCATGTCTTCATCTGTTCTCTATAATTCCGCCTTCTATGCCATGTGGACTTATACTTTGGAGGTAGACACACCTTCGATTGATTAGAGAAGGTATAAAACACACGCCCAACTGAACTCACTTATGCTTGAGAAAGCCCCGAGAGGCGGGGCGAAACATGTAGCACGCCGAACCCAGAAGTCACTACATGTAGATGGAGAGTCTGTTATCAGCTGGAAAACACAGTGTAATAGGACTTATATGGTTTATTCACTGATACCCAGGACTGATCTACTCCTATACCAATTTTTTATTATTTGATATATTTGTTTATTTGACAATTAAATAAATATTTTTGTATACTTCAACTATTCGGCTGAGAGTGAGTTCATCAAGCACACTGCACTTGGTTCTCCAGGGGCTGATCCTCCCAGAGCCTGATAGTTTGGAGTGGTACTTCAACCACTCCACAATTGTGAGTTTTATATTTTTACATATACCCTGCAAAAGACTGTTTTACAATATTGCACTAGGTTCTTGTTTTTATGTATTTCAGATTAAGCTGTTCCTGTGTACAAGTACAAGTGCAAGTATAAATGTGCTGTTCACATTATATTGTATATATTTTGCCTGACCACTTGGTGTTTTATGCAAGCTTCAGCTGCTCACTGATCTTGTTTTTATTTCTGTATATACGTGTGTGTGTGCATATATTGGTATATTTCTCATACTATCTGTTCAAGTATATTTCTCTGGTTGCTATTTTTCCAAATAACATTGCACACCTGCACCTTTTGGATTTTGGATTTTGAATGTACACAAAGGGGTAATGGGGAGAAATCACACGGACCAGAGCCCCATAACCCCTGGCTCTGGGTTTGAAAAGCTCCATGGGAGAGGGAAGTTTCCCACACTGTGCTGACAGGATCTGGATGGTAAGCTCCCAGTGAACAGATGATTCTTTGCAATAATAGTGGAGAAAAAGTACAAGTAAAACTGTAGGGTACATAGAATCTAGATATTAAACCCACAGTCTGCTGGTACATAGGTAGCAATCCATACTGTAATAAAATATAACCTTTAATTGATAGTTTAAAACCAATATTGATTCAGTCACAATGTATCTAAATAGCTCAATCGCTATGTCAAACTAAAAGTAAGATAGCAACAAAGGAGAGGGAAAGGAAAGATGAGATAAATAGAATCGTGCCTATTAGGATCCTGGCACTGGTAATAAGGGAAAGACAGGGTTTCCTTCTCTAACTCCATCTTCATGTAGAAAAGCCCGGAAGAGACTGTCTCTCACTATTTGGGCGTCATTTCTCCTCCAACTTTTCCGGTGGGACAAAAGCCTGGTAGAGTACGGCTCTCACTATTGCAGCTTTGTCCATGGGAGTTTTCCTTCTCTAACTCCTCCCTCATCTAGGAAAGCATGATAGAGTGCGACTCCCACTATTGCAGTTTTGTTTGTGGGATGTTTCCTTCTCTAACTACTCCTTCATGTAGTAAAGCCTAGGAGAGGGTTACTATTGCTCTTTCAACTTTTCTGGTGTAGCATAAGCCTGGGAGAGTGCGTCTCTCACTATTGCAGCTTTATTTGTGGGTCGTTTCCTTCTCTAACTCCTCCTTCATGTAGAAAAGCCCGGAAGAGACCGTCTCTCACTATTTGGGTGCCATTTCTCCTCCAACTTCCCCGGTGGGACCAACGCCTGGTAGAGTACGGCTCTCACTATTGCAGCTTTGTCCGTGGGACTTTTTCTTCTCTAACTCCTCCTTCATGTAGGTAAGAATGGTAGAGTGCGGCTCTCACTATTGCAGCTTTATTTGTAGGACTTTTCCTTTACTAACTCCTCCTTAATGTGGGAAATCCTGGGAGAGGGTGGCTCTCGGTATTGGTGCTTAACCTTTGGGTGCCATTTCCCCTTTAAGTTCCTCGATGGGACCAAAGCCTGGTAGAGTACGTCTCTCACTATTGCAGCTTTATTTGTGGGACGTTTCCTTCTCTAACTCCTCCTTCATGTAGAAAAGCCCAGAAGAGACTGTCTTACTATTTGGGTGCCGTTTCTCCTCCAAGTTCCTCGATGGGACCAAAGCCTGGTAGAGTACGGCTCTCACTATTGCAGCTTTGTCCGTGGGACTTTTTCTTCTCTATCTCCTCCTTCATGTAGGTAAGAATGGTAGAGTGCTGCTCTCACTATTGCAGCTTTATTTGTAGCACTTTTCCTTTACTAACTCCTCCTTAATGTAGGAAATACTGGGAGAGGGTGGCTCTCGCTATTGGTGCTTAACCTTTGGGTGCCATTTCCCCTCCAAGTTCCTCGATGGGACCAAAGCCTGGTAGAGTTTGGCTCTCACTATTGCAGCTTTGTCCGTGGGAGTTTTCCTTCTCTAACTCCTCCCTCATCTAGGAAAGCATGGTAGAGTGCGTCTCCCACTATTGCAGTTTTGTTTGTGGGATGTTTCCTTCTCTAACTCCTCCTTCTTGTAGGAAAGCCTAGAAAAGGGCTACTATTTTTCTTTCCATTTTTCTGGTGGGGTATAAGCCTGGGAGAGTGTGGCTCTCAGTATTGCAGCTTTATTTGTGGCACGTTTCCTTCTCTAACTCCTCCTTCATGTAGAAAAGCCAAGAAGAGACTGTCTTACTATTTGGGCGCCATTTCTCCTCCAACTTCCCCGGTGGGACCAAAGCCTGGTAGAGTACGGCTCTCACTATTGCAGCTTTGTCCTTGGGACTTTTTCTTCTCTAACTCTTCCTTCATGTAGGAAAGCATGGTAGAGTGCGACTCTCACCATTGCAGCTTTATTTGTAGGACTTTTCCTTTACTAACTCCTCCTTAATGTAGGAAATCCTGGGAGAGGGTGGCTCTCGCTATTGGTGCTTAACCTTTGGGTGCCATTTCTCCTCCAACTTCCCCGGTGGGACCAAAGCCTGGTAGAGTACGGCTCTCACTATTGCAGCTTTGTCCGTGGGAGTTTTCCTTCTCTAACTCCTCCCTCATCTAGGAAAGCATGGTAGAGTGCGACACTCACTATTGCAGCTTTGTTTCTGGGATTTTTCCTTCTCTAACTACTCCTTCTTGTAGGAAAGCCTAGAAAAGGGCTACTATTTTTCTTTCCATTTTTCTGGTGGGGTATAAGCCTGGGAGAGTGTGGCTCTCAGTATTGCAGCTTTATTTGTGGCACGTTTCCTTCTCTAACTCCTCCTTCATGTAGAAAAGCCAAGAAGAGACTGTCTTACTATTTGGGCGCCATTTCTCCTCCAACTTCCCCGGTGGGACCAAAGCCTGGTAGAGTACGGCTCTCACTATTGCAGCTTTGTCCTTGGGACTTTTTCTTCTCTATCTCTTCCTTCATGTAGGAAAGCATGGTAGAGTGCGACTCTCACCATTGCAGCTTTATTTGTAGGACTTTTCCTTTACTAACTCCTCCTTAATGTAGGAAATCCTGGGAGAGGGTGGCTCTCGCTATTGGTGCTTAACCTTTGGGTGCCATTTCTCCTCCAACTTCCCCGGTGGGACCAAAGCCTGGTAGAGTACGGCTCTCACTATTGCAGCTTTGTCCGTGGGAGTTTTCCTTCTCTAACTCCTCCCTCATCTAGGAAAGCATGGTAGAGTGCGACACTCACTATTGCAGCTTTGTTTCTGGGATTTTTCCTTCTCTAACTACTCCTTCATGTAGTAAAGCCTAGGAGATGGTTACTATTTCTCTTTCAACTTTTCTGGTGGGGCATAAGCCTGGGAGAGTGCGTCTCTCACTATTGCAGCTTTATTTATGGGACGTTTCCTTCTCTAACTCCTCTTTCATGTAGAAAAGCCCGGAAGAGACCGTCTCTCACTATTTGGGTGCCATTTCTCCTCCAACTTCCCCGGTGGGACCAAAGCCTGGTAGAGTACGGCTCTCACTATTGCAGCTTTGTCCGTGGGACTTTTTCTTCTCTAACTCCTCCTTCATGTAGGTAAGAATGGTAGAGTGCGGCTCTCACTATTGCAGCTTTATTTGTAGGACTTTTCCTTTACTAACTCCTCCTTAATGTAGGAAATCCTGGGAGAGGGTGGCTCTCGCTATTGGTGCTTAACCTTTGGGTGCCATTTCCCCTTTAAGATCCTCGATGGGACCAAAGCCTGGTAGAGTACGGCTCTCTCTATTGCAGCTTTGTCCGTGGGAGTTTTCCTTCTCTAACTCCTCCCTCATCTAGGAAAGCATGGTAGAGTGCGACTCCCACTATTGCAGTTTTGTTTGTGGGATGTTTCCTTCTCTAACTCCTCCTTCTTGTAGGAAAGCCTAGAAGAGGGCTACTATTTCTCTTTCAATTTTTCTGGTGGGGCATAAGCCTGGGAGAGTGTGGCTCTCACTATTGCAGCTTTATTTGTGGGACGTTTCCTTCTCTAACTCCTCCTTCATGTAGAAAAGCCAAGAAGAGACTGTCTTGCTATTTGGGTGCCGTTTCTCCTCCAAGTTCCTCGATGGGACCAAAGCCTGGTAGAGTAAGGCTCTCACTATTGCAGCTTTGTCCGTGGGACTTTTTCTTCTCTATCTCCTCCTTCATGTAGGTAAGAATGGTAGAGTGCTGCTCTCACAATTGCAGCTTTATTTGTAGCACTTTTCCTTTACTAACTCCTCCTTAATGTAGGAAATACTGGGAGAGGGTGGCTCTCGCTATTGGTGCTTAAGCTTTGGGTGCCATTTCCCCTCCAAGTTCCTCGATGGGACCAAAGCCTGGTAGAGTTCGGCTCTCACTATTGCAGCTTTGTCCGTGGGAGTTTTCCTTCTCTAACTCCTCCCTCATCTAGGAAAGCATGGTAGAGTGCGTCTCCCACTATTGCAGTTTTGTTTGTGGGATGTTTCCTTCTCTAACTCCTCCTTCTTGTAGGAAAGCCTAGAAAAGGGCTACTATTTCTCTTTCCATTTTTCTGGTGGGGCATAAGCCTGGGAGAGTGTGGCTCTCACTATTGCAGCTTTATTTGTGGGACATTTCCTTCTCTAACTCCTCCTTCATGTAGAAAAGCCAAGAAGAGACTGTCTTACTATTGGGGCGCCATTTCTCCTCCAAGTTCCTCGGTGGGACCAAAGCCTGGTAGAGTACGGCTCTCACTATTGCAGCTTTGTCCGTGGGAGTTTTCCTTCTCTAACTCCTCACTCATCTAGGAAAGCATGGTAGAGTGCGACACTCACTATTGCAGCTTTGTTTCTGGGATTTTTCCTTCTCTAACTACTCCTTCATGTAGTAAAGCCTAGGAGAGGGTTACTATTTCTCTTTCAACTTTTCTGGTGGGGCATAAGCCTGGGAGAGTGCGTCTCTCACTATTGCAGCTTTATTTGTGGGACGTTTCCTTCTCTAACTCCTCCTTCATGTAGAAAAGCCTGGAAGAGACCGTCTCTCACTATTTGGGTGCCATTTCTCCTCCAACTTCCCCGGTGGGACCAAAGCCTGGTAGAGTACGGCTCTCACTATTGCAGCTTTGTCCGTGGGAGTTTTCCTTCTCTAACTCCTCCCTCATCTAGGAAAGCATGGTAGAGTGCGACTCCCACTATTGCAGCTTTATTTGTGGGACGTTTCCTTCTCTAACTCCTCCTTCATGTAGAAAAGCCCAGAAGAGACTGTCTTACTATTTGGGTGCCGTTTCTCCTCCAAGTTCCTCGATGGGACCAAAGCCTGGTAGAGTACGGCTCTCACTATTGCAGCTTTGTCCGTGGGACTTTTTCTTCTCTATCTCCTCCTTCATGTAGGTAAGAATGGTAGAGTGCTGCTCTCACTATTGCAGCTTTATTTGTAGCACTTTTCCTTTACTAACTCCTCCTTAATGTAGGAAATACTGGGAGAGGGTTGTGTAACGGAGCTCCGTGTACTCCTACTGAGTACCCTCCGTTGATGGATGCTCCTAGCGCTCTCAGAGGACTCCAAGCACTGCAGACGACACCACAACCACCGCAGGCTCCACAACTGCCGTAGCTTAACTGGAGCCGCGCCGTCTTCCGTCCACCCTGGAATGAACCTTCAGCATTCAGGAACGTGTGGGGAAGACCTCTCCTCCAGGAGAGCGTATCCGGAACAAGCTCTTACAAGAGCTAAGTGATTGAAAGCTCAGGGGAATATGCAGAGCATAGCAATCCCCAGTGTGATATAGCAGTTCCCTCCAATAACGAGACAAGGCTACGTATTGAGGGTCAGAAGAGGTCTGAGGACTGGAACACCCAGCCTGCTTTTTATTAGGATAAGGTACACACAGGACACTCCCAGGGGGAGGATGAAATTAACCAATAACAGCATAGTACAGCCCACAGGTTCCCTCCCCTCAGATAAACAGTTAAACCAATTATTACATACAATAAAAATACAGTTTTTACACACACTGTAACTTTAAAACCATACATCCAATAAAAGTTGCATATTCAGACTCCGCATACATCAAACATAAACACTTCCAAAAATCAGCCAAATCCCTCCAGTGGATCAAAAGTTAGCTGGAAGTCCTTTATGACCGACCGCAAGCACAATTTCCTGCCCAAAACAGTTCCATAGATTTGGGCTGTGCGGCCGGTCAATTTCATGCGGAAAAACGACCAAGTCCCATTTCGAACGGGACTTAGTCTCTGGAGCTGCAAGTTCCGTATGGGGAAGGTAAGGGTCAGCGGTGTTCGGCAAAATGTGTAGCCGATTTTAGTTCCACAGAATCTTTAGCATACACCGCTGACCGCATTCGAATGACTAAAATGGCCGCCGCCACGTGTTCGGCTGCCGAATGGCGGCCACCCAGCGCTCGGCAATTAACCTGCAGTAACCTCACAGCCTGGGAGGTAAATTGACTGCACACTTTAACTTCTGGGTGGTCCGCCTGTGTGGTACTTGGTTCAGTAAGCCCTATTTACTGAACCAAGTGGGAGAGAGCCAGGGGCAAGTTATTTTACAGGTCTGGGGACATAGTCTTAAAGGGGTATTGTTCAGCAAAGTCACAATATGTCCCCAGACGGTTCTTAAAGGGCCATGCACACCCAATAAATGTTAATAAGTTTTCAGGGGCACAATCTTCCAGGGGCCATAGTCATGAGGCAGGAGGCTGGCAAACATGCTTCTCCACAATCCAGGGAAGCAGGGCAATTTCTCATTTAAAGGGCCAGTTACAAATAGCGATTTGTAACAGGTGGCTCTCGCTATTGGTGCTTAACCTTTGGGTGCCATTTCCCCTCCAAGTTCCTCGATGGGACCAAAGCCTGGTAGAGTTGGGCTCTCACTATTGCATCTTTGTCCGTGGGAGTTTTCCTTCTCTAACTCCTCCCTCATCTAGGAAAGCATGGTAGAGTGCGTCTCCCACTATTGCAGTTTTGTTTGTGGGATGTTTCCTTCTCTAACTCCTCCTTCTTGTAGGAAAGCCTAGAAAAGGGCTACTATTTCTCTTTCCATTTTTCTGGTGGGGCATAAGCCTGGGAGAGTGTGGCTCTCAGTATTGCAGCTTTATTTGTGGCACGTTTCCTTCTCTAACTCCTCCTTCATGTAGAAAAGCCAAGAAGAGACTGTCTTACTATTTGGGCGCCATTTCTCCTCCAACTTCCCCGGTGGGACCAAAGCCTGGTAGAGTACGGCTCTCACTATTGCAGCTTTGTCCTTCGGACTTTTTCTTCTCTAACTCTTCCTTCATGTAGGAAAGCAAGGTAGAGTGCGACTCTCACCATTGCAGCTTTATTTGTAGGACTTTTCCTTTACTAACTCCTCCTTCATGTAGGAAATCCTGGGAGAGGGTGGCTATCGCTATTGGTGCTTAACCTTTGGGTGCCATTTCTCCTCCAAGTTCCTCGGTGGGACCAAAGCCTGGTAGAGTACGGCTCTCACTATTGCAGCTTTGTCCGTGGGAGTTTTCCTTCTCTAACTCCTCCCTCATCTAGGAAAGCATGGTAGAGTGCGACTCCCACTATTGCAGCTTTATTTGTGGGACGTTTCCTTCTCTAACTACTCCTTCATGTAGGAAAGCCTAGAAGAGGGCTACTATTTCTCTTTCAACTTTTCTGGTGGGGCATAAGCCTGGGAGAGTGTGGCTCTAACTGTTGCAGCTTTATTTGTGGGACATTTCCTTCTCTAACTCCTCCTTCGTGTAGAAAAGCCCAGAAGAGACTGTCTTACTATTTGGGTGCCATTTCTCCTCCAAGTTCCTCGATGGGACCAAAGCCTGGTAGAGTACGGCTCTCACTATTGCAGCTTTGTCCGTGGGACTTTTTCTTCTCTAACTCCTCCTTCATGTAGGTAAGTATGGTAGAGTGCGACTCTCACTATTGCAGCTTTATTTGTAGGACTTTTCCTTTACTAACTCCTCCTTAATGTAGGAAATCCTGGGAGAGGGTGGCTCTCGCTATTGGTGCTTAACCTTTGGGTGCCATTTCCCCTTTAAGTTCCTTGATGGGACCAAAGCCTGGTAGAGTACGGCTCTCACTATTGCAGCTTTGTCCATGGGAGTTTTCCTTCTCTAACTCCTCCCTCATCTAGGAAAGCATGGTAGAGTACGACTCCCACTATTGCAGCTTTATTTGTGGGACATTTCCTTCTCTAACTCCTCCTTCATGTAGAAAAGCCCAGAAGAGACTGTCTTACTATTTGGGTGCCGTTTCTCCTCCAAGTTCCTCGATGGGACCAAAGCCTGGTAGAGTACGGCTCTCACTATTGCAGCTTTGTCCGTGGGAGTTTTCCTTCTCTAACTCCTCCCTCATCTAGGAAAGCATGGTAGAGTGCGACACTCACTATTGCAGCTTTGTTTCTGGGATTTTTCCTTCTCTAACTACTCCTTCATGTAGTAAAGCCTAGGAGAGGGTTACTATTTCTCTTTCAACTTTTCTGGTGGGGCATAAGCCTGGGAGAGTGCGTCTCTCACTATTGCAGCTTTATTTGTGGGACGTTTCCTTCTCTAACTCCTCTTTCATGTAGAAAAGCCCGGAAGAGACCGTCTCTCACTATTTGGGTGCCATTTCTCCTCCAACTTCCCCGGTGGGACCAAAGCCTGGTAGAGTACGGCTCTCACTATTGCAGCTTTGTCCGTGGGACTTTTTCTTCTCTAACTCCTCCTTCATGTAGGTAAGAATGGTAGAGTGTGGCTCTCACTATTGCAGCTTTATTTGTAGGACTTTTCCTTTACTAACTCCTCCTTAATGTAGGAAATCCTGGGAGAGGGTGGCTCTCGCTATTGGTGCTTAACCTTTGGGTGCCATTTCCCCTTTAAGTTCCTCGATGGGACCAAAGCCTGGTAGAGTACGGCTCTCACTATTGCAGCTTTGTCCGTGGGAGTGTTCCTTCTCTAACTCCTCCCTCTCTAGGAAAGCATGGTAGAGTGCGACTCCCACTATTGCAGTTTTGTTTGTGGGATGTTTCCTTCTCTAACTCCTCCTTCTTGTAGGAAAGCCTAGAAGAGGGCTACTATTTCTCTTTCAATTTTTCTGGTGGGGCATAAGCCTGGGAGAGTACGGCTCTCACTATTGCAGCTTTGTCCGTGGGACTTTTTCTTCTCTATCTCCTCCTTCATGTAGGTAAGAATGGTAGAGTGCTGCTCTCACAATTGCAGCTTTATTTGTAGCACTTTTCCTTTACTAACTCCTCCTTAATGTAGGAAATACTGGGAGAGGGTGGCTCTCGCTATTGGTGCTTAACCTTTGGGTGCCATTTCCCCTCCAAGTTCCTCGATGGGACCAAAGCCTGGTAGAGTTCGGCTCTCAGTATTGCAGATTTGTCCGTGGGAGTTTTCCTTCTCTAACTCCTCCCTCATCTAGGAAAGCATGGTAGAGTGCGACACTCACTATTGCAGCTTTGTTTCTGGGATTTTTCCTTCTCTAACTACTCCTTCATGTAGTAAAGCCTAGGAGAGGGTTACTATTTCTCTTTCAACTTTTCTGGTGGGGCATAAGCCTGGGAGAGTGCGTCTCTCACTATTGCAGCTTTATTTGTGGGACGTTTCCTTCTCTAACTCCTCTTTCATGTAGAAAAGCCCGGAAGAGACCGTCTCTCACTATTTGGGTGCCATTTCTCCTCCAACTTCCCCGGTGGGACCAAAGCCTGGTAGAGTACGGCTCTCACTATTGCAGCTTTGTCCGTGGGACTTTTTCTTCTCTAACTCCTCCTTCATATAGGAAAGCATGGTAGAGTACGACTCCCACTATTGCAGTTTTGTTTGTGGGATGTTTCCTTCTCTAACTCCTCCTTCTTGTAGGAAAGCCTAGAAGAGGGCTACTATTTCTCTTTCAATTTTTCTGGTGGGGCATAAGCCTGGGAGAGTGTGGCTCTCAGTATTGCAGCTTTATTTGTGGGACGTTTCCTTCTCTAACTCCTCCTTCATGTAGAAAAGCCTGGAAGAGACCGTCTCTCACTATTTGGGTGCCATTTCTCCTCCAACTTCCCCGGTGGGACCAAAGCCTGGTAGAGTACGGCTCTCACTATTGCAGCTTTGTCCGTGGGACTTTTTCTTCTCTAACTCCTCCTTCATGTAGGTAAGAATGGTAGAGTGCGGCTCTCACTATTGCAGCTTTATTTGTAGGACTTTTCCTTTACTAACTCCTCCTTAATGTAGGAAATCCTGGGAGAGGGTGGCTCTCGGTATTGGTGCTTAACCTTTGGATGCCATTTCCCCTTTAAGTTCCTCGATGGGACCAAAGCCTGGTAGAGTACGGCTCTCACTATTGCAGCTTTGTCCGTGGGAGTTTTCCTTCTCTAACTCCTCCCTCATGTAGGAAAGCATGGTAGAGTGCGACTCCCACTATTGCAGCTTTATTTGTGGGATGTTTCCTTCTCTAACTCCTCCTTCTTGTAGGAAAGCCTAGAAGAGGGCTACTATTTCTCTTTCAACTTTTCTGGTGGGGCATAAGCCTGGGAGAGTGTGGCTCTAATTATTGCAGCTTTATTTGTGGGACATTTCCTTCTCTAACTCCTCCTTCATGTTGAAAAGCCCAGAAGAGACTGTCTTACTATTTGGGTGCCATTTCTCCTCCAAGTTCCTCGATGGGACCAAAGCCTGGTAGAGTACGGCTCTCACTATTGCAGCTTTGTCCGTGGGACTTTTTCTTCTCTAACTCCTCTTTCATGTAGGTAAGAATGGTAGAGTGCGGCTCTCACTATTGCAGCTTTATTTGTAGGACTTTTCCTTTACTAACTCCTCCTTAATGTAGGAAATCCTGGGAGAGGGTGGCTCTCAGTATTGGTGCTTAACCTTTGGGTGCCATTTCCCCTTTAAGTTCCTCGATGGGACCAAAGCCTGGTAGAGTACGGCTCTCACTATTGCAGCTTTGTCCGTGGGAGTTTTCCTTCTCTAACTCCTCCCTCATCTAGGAAAGCATGGTAGAGTGCGACTCCCACTATTGCAGCTTTATTTGTGGGACGTTTCCTTCTCTAACTCCTCCTTCATGTAGAAAAGCCCAGAAGAGACTGTCTTACTATTTGGGTGCCGTTTCTCCTCCAAGTTCCTCGATGGGACCAAAGCCTGGTAGAGTACGGCTCTCACTATTGCAGATTTGTCCGTGGGAGTTTTCCTTCTCTAACTCCTCCCTCATCTAGGAAAGCATGGTAGAGTGCGTCTCCCACTATTGCAGTTTTGTTTGTGGGATGTTTCCTTCTCTAACTCCTCCTTCTTGTAGGAAAGCCTAGAAAAGGGCTACTATTTTTCTTTCCATTTTTCTGGTGGGGTATAAGCCTGGGAGAGTGTGGCTCTCAGTATTGCAGCTTTATTTGAGGCACGTTTCCTTCTCTAACTCCTCCTTCATGTAGAAAAGCCAAGAAGAGACTGTCTTACTATTTGGGCGCCATTTCTCCTCCAACTTCCCCGGTGGGACCAAAGCCTGGTAGAGTACGGCTCTCACTATTGCAGCTTTGTCCTTGGGACTTTTTCTTCTCTAACTCTTCCTTCATGTAGGAAAGCATGGTAGAGTGCGACTCTCACCATTGCAGCTTTATTTGTAGGACTTTTCCTTTACTAACTCCTCCTTAATGTAGGAAATCCTGGGAGAGGGTGGCTCTCGCTATTGGTGCTTAACCTTTGGGTGCCATTTCTCCTCCAACTTCCCCGGTGGGACCAAAGCCTGGTAGAGTACGGCTCTCACTATTGCAGCTTTGTCCGTGGGAGTTTTCCTTCTCTAACTCCTCCCTCATCTAGGAAAGCATGGTAGAGTGCCACTCCCACTATTGCAGCTTTATTTGTGGGACGTTTCCTTCTCTAACTCCTCCTTCATGTAGAAAAGCCCGGAAGAGACCGTCTCTCACTATTTGGGTGCCATTTCTCCTCCAACTTCCCCGGTGGGACCAAAGCCTGGTAGAGTACGGCTCTCACTATTGCAGCTTTGTCCGTGGGAGTTTTCCTTCTCTAACTCCTCCCTCATCTAGGAAAGCATGGTAGAGTGCGTCTCCCACTATTGCAGTTTTGTTTGTGGGATGTTTCCTTCTCTAACTCCTCCTTCTTGTAGGAAAGCCTAGAAAAGGGCTACTATTTCTCTTTCCATTTTTCTGGTGGGGCATAAGCCTGGGAGAGTGTGGCTCTCACTATTGCAGCTTTATTTGTGGGACATTTCCGTCTCTAACTCCTCCTTCATGTAGAAAAGCCTGGAAGAGACCGTCTCTCACTATTTGGGTGCCATTTCTCCTCCAACTTCCCCGGTGGGACCAAAGCCTGGTAGAGTACGGCTCTCACTATTGCAGCTTTGTCCGTGGGAGTTTTCCTTCTCTAACTCCTCCCTCATCTAGGAAAGCATGGTAGAGTGCGTCTCCCACTATTGCAGTTTTGTTTGTGGGATGTTTCCTTCTCTAACTCCTCCTTCTTGTAGGAAAGCCTAGAAAAGGGCTACTATTTCTCTTTCCATTTTTCTGGTGGGGCATAAGCCTGGGAGAGTGTGGCTCTCACTATTGCAGCTTTATTTGTGGGACATTTCCTTCTCTAACTCCTCCTTCATGTAGAAAAGCCTGGAAGAGACCGTCTCTCACTATTTGGGTGCCATTTCTCCTCCAACTTCCCCGGTGGGACCAAAGCCTGGTAGAGTACGGCTCTCACTATTGCAGCTTTGTCCGTGGGACTTTTTCTTCTCTAACTCCTCCTTCATGTAGGTAAGAATGGTAGAGTGCGGCTCTCACTATTGCAGCTTTATTTGTAGGACTTTTCCTTTACTAACTCCTCCTTAATGTAGGAAATCCTGGGAGAGGGTGGCTCTCGGTATTGGTGCTTAACCTTTGGGTGCCATTTCCCCTTTAAGTTCCTCGATGGGACCAAAGCCTGGTAGAGTACCGCTCTCACTATTGCAGCTTTGTCCGTGGGAGTTTTCCTTCTCTAACTCCTCCCTCATCTAGGAAAGCATGGTAGAGTGCGACTCCCACTATTGCAGCTTTATTTGTGGGACGTTTCCTTCTCTAACTCCTCCTTCATGTAGAAAAGCCCAGAAGAGACTGTCTTACTATTTGGGTGCCGTTTCTCCTCCAAGTTCCTCGATGGGACCAAAGCCTGGTAGAGTACGGCTCTCACTATTGCAGCTTTGTCCGTGGGACTTTTTCTTCTCTATCTCCTCCTTCATGTAGGTAAGAATGGTAGAGTGCTGCTCTCACTATTGCAGCTTTATTTGTAGCACTTTTCCTTTACTAACTCCTCCTTAATGTAGGAAATACTGGGAGAGGGTGGCTCTCGCTATTGGTGCTTAACCTTTGGGTGCCATTTCCCCTCCAAGTTCCTCGATGGGACCAAAGCCTGGTAGAGTACGGCTCTCACTATTGTAGCTTTGTCCTTGGGACTTTTTCTTCTCTAACTCCTCCGTCATCTAGGAAAGCATGGTAGAGTGCAACTCCCACTATTGCAGTTTTGTTTGTGGGATGTTTCCTTCTCTAACTCCTCCTTCTTGTAGGAAAGCCTAGAAGAGGGCTACCATTTCTCTTTCAACTGTTCTGGTGGGGCATAAGCCTGGTAGAGTACGGCTCTCACTATTGCAGCTTTGTCCTTGGGACTTTTTCTTCTCTAACTCTTCCTTCATGTAGGAAAGCATGGTAGAGTGCGTCTCCCACTATTGCAGTTTTGTTTGTGGGATGTTTCCTTCTCTAACTCCTCCTTCTTGTAGGAAAGCCTAGAAAAGGGCTACTATTTCTCTTTCCATTTTTCTGGTGGGGCATAAGCCTGGGAGAGTGTGGCTCTCAGTATTGCAGCTTTATTTGTGGCACGTTTCCTTCTCTAACTCCTCCTTCATGTAGAAAAGCCAAGAAGAGACTGTCTTACTATTTGGGCGCCATTTCTCCTCCAACTTCCCCGGTGGGACCAAAGCCTGGTAGAGTACGGCTCTCACTTTTGCAGCTTTGTCCGTGGGAGTTTTCCTTCTCTAACTCCTCCCTCATCTAGGAAAGCATGGTAGAGTGCGACACTCACTATTGCAGCTTTGTTTCTGGGATTTTTCCTTCTCTAACTACTCCTTCATGTAGTAAAGCCTAGGAGAGGGTTACTATTTCTCTTTCAACTTTTCTGGTGGGGCATAAGCCTGGGAGAGTGAGTCTCTCACTATTGCAGCTTTATTTGTGGGACGTTTCCTTCTCTAACTCCTCTTTCATGTAGAAAAGCCCGGAAGAGACCGTCTCTCACTATTTGGGTGCCATTTCTCCTCCAACTTCCCCGGTGGGACCAAAGCCTGGTAGAGTACGGCTCTCACTATTGCAGCTTTGTCCGTGGGACTTTTTCTTCTCTATCTCCTCCTTCATGTAGAAAAGCCAAGAAGAGACTGTCTTACTATTGGGGCGCCATTTCTCCTCCAACTTCCCCGGTGGGACCAAAGCCTGGTAGAGTACGGCTCTCACTATTGCAGCTTTGTCCTTGGGACTTTTTCCTCTCTAACTCTTCCTTCATGTAGGAAAGCATGGTAGAGTGCGACTCTCACCATTGCAGCTTTATTTGTAGGACTTTTCCTTTACTAACTCCTCCTTCATGTAGGAAATCCTGGGAGAGGGTGGCTCTCGCTATTGGTGCTTAACCTTTGGGTGCCATTTCTCCTCCAAGTTCCTCGGTGGGACCAAAGCCTGGTAGAGTACGGCTCTCACTATTGCAGCTTTGTCCGTGGGAGTTTTCCTTCTCTAACTCCTCCCTCATCTAGGAAAGCATGGTAGAGTGCGACACTCACTATTGCAGCTTTGTTTCTGGGATTTTTCCTTCTCTAACTACTCCTTCATGTAGTAAAGCCTAGGAGAGGGTTACTATTTCTCTTTCAACTTTTCTGGTGGGGCATAAGCCTGGGAGAGTGCGTCTCTCACTATTGCAGCTTTATTTGTGGGACGTTTCCTTCTCTAACTCCTCCTTCATGTAGAAAAGCCTGGAAGAGACCGTCTCTCACTATTTGGGTGCCATTTCTCCTCCAACTTCCCCGGTGGGACCAAAGCCTGGTAGAGTACGGCTCTCACTATTGCAGCTTTGTCCGTGGGACTTTTTCTTCTCTAACTCCTCCTTCATGTAGGTAAGAATGGTAGAGTGCGGCTCTCACTATTGCAGCTTTATTTGTAGGACTTTTCCTTTACTAACTCCTCCTTAATGTAGGAAATCCTGGGAGAGGGTGGCTCTCGGTATTGGTGCTTAACCTTTGGGTGCCATTTCCCCTTTAAGTTCCTCGATGGGACCAAAGCCTGGTAGAGTACGGCTCTCACTATTGCAGCTTTGTCCGTGGGAGTTTTCCTTCTCTAACTCCTCCCTCATCTAGGAAAGCATGGTAGAGTGCGACTCCCACTATTGCAGCTTTATTTGTGGGACGTTTCCTTCTCTAACTCCTCCTTCATGTAGAAAAGCCCAGAAGAGACTGTCTTACTATTTGGGTGCCGTTTCTCCTCCAAGTTCCTCGATGGGACCAAAGCCTGGTAGAGTACGGCTCTCACTATTGCAGCTTTGTCCATGGGACTTTTTCTTCTCTATCTCCTCCTTCATGTAGGTAAGAATGGTAGAGTGCTGCTCTCACTATTGCAGCTTTATTTGTAGCACTTTTCCTTTACTAACTCCTCCTTAATGTAGGAAATACTGGGAGAGGGTTGTGTAACGGAGCTCCGTGTACTCCTACTGAGTACCCTCCGTTGATGGATGCTCCTAGCGCTCTCAGAGGACTCCAAGCACTGCAGACGACACCACAACCACCGCAGGCTCCACAACCGCCGTAGCTTAACTGGAGCCGCGCCGTCTTCCGTCCACCCTGGAATGAACCTTCAGCATTCAGGAACGTGTGGGGAAGACCTCTCCTCCAGGAGAGCGTATCCGGAACAAGCTCTTACAAGAGCTAAGTGATTGAAAGCTCAGGGGAATATGCAGAGCATAGCAATCCCCAGTGTGATATAGCAGTTCCCTCCAATAACGAGACAAGGCTACGTATTGAGGGTCAGAAGAGGTCTGAGGACTGGAACACCCAGCCTGCTTTTTATTAGGATAAGGTACACACAGGACACTCCCAGGGGGAGGATGAAATTAACCAATAACAGCATAGTACAGCCCACAGGTTCCCTCCCCTCAGATAAACAGTTAAACCAATTATTACATACAATAAAAATACAGTTTTTACACACACACTGTAACTTTAAAACCATACATCCAATAAAAGTTGCATATTCAGACTCAGCATACATCAAACATAAACACTTCCAAAAATCAGCCAAATCCCTCCAGTGGATCAAAAGTTAGCTGGAAGTCCTTTATGACCGACCGCAAGCACAATTTCCTGCCCAAAACAGTTCCATAGATTTGGGCTGTGCGGCCGGTCAATTTCATGCGGAAAAACGACTAAGTCCCATTTCGAACGGGACTTAGTCTCTGGAGCTGCAAGTTCCGTATGGGGAAGGTAAGGGTCAGCGGTGTTCGGCAAAATGTGTAGCCGATTTTAGTTCCACAGAATCTTTAGCATACACCGCTGACCGCATTCGAATGACTAAAATGGCTGCCGCCACGTGTTCGGCTGCCGAATGGCGGCCACCCAGCGCTCGGCAATTAACCTGCAGTAACCTCACAGCCTGGGAGGTAAATTGACTGCACACTTTAACTTCTGGGTGGTCCGCCTGTGTGGTACTTGGTTCAGTAAGCCCTATTTACTGAACCAAGTGGGAGAGAGCCAGGGGCAAGTTATTTTACAGGTCTGGGGACATAGTCTTAAAGGGGTATTGTTCAGCAAAGTCACAATATGTCCCCAGACGGTTCTTAAAGGGCCATACACACCCAATAAATGTTAATAAGTTTTCAGGGGCACAATCTTCCAGGGGCCATAGTCATGAGGCAGGAGGCTGGCAAACATGCTTCTCCACAATCCAGGGAAGCAGGGCAATTTCTCATTTAAAGGGCCAGTTACAAATAGCGATTTGTAACAGGTGGCTCTCGCTATTGGTGCTTAACCTTTGGGTGCCATTGCCCCTCCAAGTTCCTCGATGGGACCAAAGCCTGGTAGAGTTGGGCTCTCACTATTGCATCTTTGTCCGTGGGAGTTTTCCTTCTCTAACTCCTCCCTCATCTAGGAAAGCATGGTAGAGTGCGTCTCCCACTATTGCAGTTTTGTTTGTGGGATGTTTCCTTCTCTAACTCCTCCTTCTTGTAGGAAAGCCTAGAAAAGGGCTACTATTTCTCTTTCCATTTTTCTGGTGGGGCATAAGCCTGGGAGAGTGTGGCTCTCAGTATTGCAGCTTTATTTGTGGCACGTTTCCTTCTCTAACTCCTCCTTCATGTAGAAAAGCCAAGAAGAGACTGTCTTACTATTTGGGCGCCATTTCTCCTCCAACTTCCCCGGTGGGACCAAAGCCTGGTAGAGTACGGCTCTCATTATTGCAGCTTTGTCCGTGGGAGTTTTCCTTCTCTAACTCCTCCCTCATCTAGGAAAGCATGGTAGAGTGCGACTCCCACTATTGCAGCTTTATTTGTGGGACGTTTCCTTCTCTAACTACTCCTTCATGTAGGAAAGCCTAGAAGAGGGCTACTATTTCTCTTTCAACTTTTCTGGTGGGGCGTAAGCCTGGGAGAGTGTGGCTCTAACTGTTGCAGCTTTATTTGTGGGACATTTCCTTCTCTAACTCCTCCTTCATGTAGAAAAGCCCAGAAGAGACTGTCTTACTATTTGGGTGCCATTTCTCCTCCAAGTTCCTCGATGGGACCAAAGCCTGGTAGAGTACGGCTCTCACTATTGCATCTTTGTCCGTGGGACTTTTTCTTCTCTAACTCCTCCTTCATGTAGGTAAGAATGGTAGAGTGCGACTCTCACTATTGCAGCTTTATTTGTAGGACTTTTCCTTTACTAACTCCTCCTTAATGTAGGAAATCCTGGGAGAGGGTGGCTCTCGCTATTGGCGCTTAACCTTTGGGTGCCATTTCCCCTTTAAGTTCCTTGATGGGACCAAAGCCTGGTAGAGTACGGCTCTCACTATTGCAGCTTTGTCCATGGGAGTTTTCCTTCTCTAACTCCTCCCTCATCTAGGAAAGCATGGTAGAGTGCGACTCCCACTATTGCAGCTTTATTTGTGGGACATTTCCTTCTCTAACTCCTCCTTCATGTAGAAAAGCCCAGAAGAGACTGTCTTACTATTTGGGTGCCGTTTCTCCTCCAAGTTCCTCGATGGGACCAAAGCCTGGTAGAGTACGGCTCTCACTATTGCAGCTTTGTCCGTGGGACTTTTTCTTCTCTATCTCCTCCTTCATGTAGGTAAGAATGGTAGAGTGCTGCTCTCACTATTGCAGCTTTATTTGTAGCACTTTTCCTTTACTAACTCCTCCTTAATGTAGGAAATACTGGGAGAGGGTGGCTCTCGCTATTGGTGCTTAACCTTTGGGTGCCATTTCCCCTCCAAGTTCCTCGATGGGACCAAAGCCTGGTAGAGTTTGGCTCTCACTATTGCATCTTTGTCCGTGGGAGTTTTCCTTCTCTAACTCCTCCCTCATCTAGGAAAGCATGGTAGAGTGCGTCTCCCACTATTGCAGTTTTGTTTGTGGGATGTTTCCTTCTCTAACTCCTCCTTCTTGTAGGAAAGCCTAGAAAAGGGCTACTATTTCTCTTTCAATTTTTCTGGTGGGGCATAAGCCTGGGAGAGTGTGGCTCTCAGTATTGCAGCTTTATTTGTGGGACATTTCCTTCTCTAACTCCTCCTTCATGTAGAAAAGCCAAGAAGAGACTGTCTTACTATTTGGGCGCCATTTCTCCTCCAACTTCCCCGGTGGGACCAAAGCCTGGTAGAGTACGGCTCTCACTATTGCAGCTTTGTCCTTGGGACTTTTTCTTCTCTAACTCTTCCTTCATGTAGGAAAGCATGGTAGAGTGCGACTCTCACCATTGCAGCTTTATTTGTAGGACTTTTCCTTTACTAACTCCTCCTTCATGTATGAAATCCTGGGAGAGGGTGGCTCTCGCTATTGGTGCTTAACCTTTGGGTGCCATTTCTCCTCCAAGTTCCTCGTTGGGACCAAAGCCTGGTAGAGTACGGCTCTCACTATTGCAGCTTTGTCCGTGGGAGTTTTCCTTCTCTAACTCCTCCCTCATCTAGGAAAGCATGGTAGAGTGCGACACTCACTATTGCAGCTTTGTTTCTGGGATTTTTCCTTCTCTAACTACTCCTTCATGTAGTAAAGCCTAGGAGAGGGTTACTATTTCTCTTTCAACTTTTCTGGTGGGGCATAAGCCTGGGAGAGTGTGGCTCTCAGTATTGCAGCTTTATTTGTGGCACGTTTCCTTCTCTAACTCCTCCTTCATGTAGAAAAGCCAAGAAGAGACTGTCTTACTATTTGGGCGCCATTTCTCCTCCAACTTCCCCGGTGGGACCAAAGCCTGGTAGAGTACGGCTCTCACTATTGCAGCTTTGTCCTTGGGACTTTTTCTTCTCTAACTCTTCCTTCATGTAGGAAAGCATGGTAGAGTGCGACTCTCACCATTGCAGCTTTATTTGTAGGACTTTTCCTTTACTAACTCCTCCTTCATGTATGAAATCCTGGGAGAGGGTGGCTCTCGCTATTGGTGCTTAACCTTTGGGTGCCATTTCCCCTCCAAGTTCCTCGATGGGACCAAAGCCTGGTAGAGTTGGGCTCTCACTATTGCATCTTTGTCCGTGGGAGTTTTCCTTCTCTAACTCCTCCCTCATCTAGGAAAGCATGGTAGAGTGCGTCTCCCACTATTGCAGTTTTGTTTGTGGGATGTTTCCTTCTCTAACTCCTCCTTCTTGTAGGAAAGCCTAGTAAAGGGCTACTATTTCTCTTTCCATTTTTCTGGTGGGGCATAAGCCTGGGAGAGTGTGGCTCTCAGTATTGCAGCTTTATTTGTGGCACGTTTCCTTCTCTAACTCCTCCTTCATGTAGAAAAGCCAAGAAGAGACTGTCTTACTATTTGGGCGCCATTTCTCCTCCAACTTCCCCGGTGGGACCAAAGCCTGGTAGAGTACGGCTCTCATTATTGCAGCTTTGTCCGTGGGAGTTTTCCTTCTCTAACTCCTCCCTCATCTAGGAAAGCATGGTAGAGTGCGACTCCCACTATTGCAGCTTTATTTGTGGGACGTTTCCTTCTCTAACTACTCCTTCATGTAGGAAAGCCTAGAAGAGGGCTACTATTTCTCTTTCAACTTTTCTGGTGGGGCGTAAGCCTGGGAGAGTGTGGCTCTAACTGTTGCAGCTTTATTTGTGGGACATTTCCTTCTCTAACTCCTCCTTCATGTAGAAAAGCCCAGAAGAGACTGTCTTACTATTTGGGTGCCATTTCTCCTCCAAGTTCCTCGATGGGACCAAAGCCTGGTAGAGTACGGCTCTCACTATTGCATCTTTGTCCGTGGGACTTTTTCTTCTCTAACTCCTCCTTCATGTAGGTAAGAATGGTAGAGTGCGACTCTCACTATTGCAGCTTTATTTGTAGGACTTTTCCTTTACTAACTCCTCCTTAATGTAGGAAATCCTGGGAGAGGGTGGCTCTCGCTATTGGCGCTTAACCTTTGGGTGCCATTTCCCCTTTAAGTTCCTTGATGGGACCAAAGCCTGGTAGAGTACGGCTCTCACTATTGCAGCTTTGTCCATGGGAGTTTTCCTTCTCTAACTCCTCCCTCATCTAGGAAAGCATGGTAGAGTGCGACTCCCACTATTGCAGCTTTATTTGTGGGACATTTCCTTCTCTAACTCCTCCTTCATGTAGAAAAGCCCAGAAGAGACTGTCTTACTATTTGGGTGCCGTTTCTCCTCCAAGTTCCTCGATGGGACCAAAGCCTGGTAGAGTACGGCTCTCACTATTGCAGCTTTGTCCGTGGGACTTTTTCTTCTCTATCTCCTCCTTCATGTAGGTAAGAATGGTAGAGTGCTGCTCTCACTATTGCAGCTTTATTTGTAGCACTTATCCTTTACTAACTCCTCCTTAATGTAGGAAATACTGGGAGAGGGTGGCTCTCGCTATTGGTGCTTAACCTTTGGGTGCCATTTCCCCTCCAAGTTCCTCGATGGGACCAAAGCCTGGTAGAGTTTGGCTCTCACTATTGCATCTTTGTCCGTGGGAGTTTTCCTTCTCTAACTCCTCCCTCATCTAGGAAAGCATGGTAGAGTGCGTCTCCCACTATTGCAGTTTTGTTTGTGGGATGTTTCCTTCTCTAACTACTCCTTCATGTAGTAAAGCCTAGGAGAGGGTTACTATTGCTCTTTCAACTTTTCTGGTGGGGCATAAGCCTGGGAGAGTGCGTCTCTCACTATTGCAGCTTTATTTGTGGGACGTTTCCTTCTCCTAACTCCTCTTTCATGTAGAAAAGCCCGGAAGAGACCGTCTCTCACTATTTGGGTGCCATTTCTCCTCCAACTTCCCCGGTGGGACCAAAGCCTGGTAGAGTACGGCTCTCACTATTGCAGCTTTGTCCGTGGGACTTTTTCTTCTCTAACTCCTCCTTCATGTAGGTAAGAATGGTAGAGTGCGACTCCCACTATTGCAGTTTTGTTTGTGGGATGTTTCCTTCTCTAACTCCTCCTTCTTGTAGGAAAGCCTAGAAGAGGGCTACTATTTCTCTTTCAATTTTTCTGGTGGGGCATAAGCCTGGGAGAGTGTGGCTCTCACTATTGCAGCTTTATTTGTGGGACGTTTCCTTCTCTAACTCCTCCTTCATGTAGAAAAGCCAAGAAGAGACTGTCTTACTATTTGGGTGCCGTTTCTCCTCCAAGTTCCTCGATGGGACCAAAGCCTGGTAGAGTACGGCTCTCACTATTGCAGCTTTGTCCGTGGGACTTTTTCTTCTCTATCTCCTCCTTCATGTAGGTAAGAATGGTAGAGTGCTGCTCTCACAATTGCAGCTTTATTTGTAGCACTTTTCCTTTACTAACTCCTCCTTAATGTAGGAAATACTGGGAGAGGGTGGCTCTCGCTATTGGTGCTTAACCTTTGGGTGCCATTTCCCCTCCAAGTTCCTCGATGGGACCAAAGCCTGGTAGAGTTCGGCTCTCACTATTGCAGCTTTGTCCGTGGGAGTTTTCCTTCTCTAACTCCTCCCTCATCTAGGAAAGCATGGTAGAGTGCGTCTCCCACTATTGCAGTTTTGTTTGTGGGATGTTTCCTTCTCTAACTCCTCCTTCTTGTAGGAAAGCCTAGAAAAGGGCTACTGTAGCGAAAGCCACTTCGCCACTGTGGTTTGGAGGGGGCTGCTTGCCCGCCTCTTACCCTGTGACTACGGTCCCTGGGCGATTTGGCCCTTTATGCACGGTATTTGGACATACTGTGGGTTATTGGGCTGCCCCAGGATTATGGGCCCTCTCATCAGCCCATACGAAACTTAAACCCCATGGCGTTTGAACTGTGTTTGTGGCATCTAAACGCTGTTTGGATATGTTGAGCGCTCAGATCCAAGCCATCTGGGGATGGGTTGAATGTGGGGGTTCTGTTTAGTATAACAGGAGTTATGTATTTTCATGTCTTTTGGTGGTTGCTGGTAACATGTGCTTAATGGAGGCTGTGTTTGTCCCTGGATATAATTAAATCAGCTTCTCCATTGTCTCCAGGATAGAGGATTCTAGGGAACTAGTTTGAGCTTCTAAAAACCATGCTTCCAGAAGGTCAAATGCACATTTGTACTAACTTTTGAACCCCTGGTCCAATTCGTATGATTTTTGAGTATGTTGTTCCCCCGAATGGATTGATTGTGTATATGTATTTTTATGCGAATGTGATGTATATTTTGGGAGTTATGAATGTTGTGTAAAAACTGTATTTTCCCTACCTAGGATAATTGTATTTCCTGTGTGTACAGATAATTAGTTTACAGGTAGAGGGGAGGGCTATGTGTGGGATGTAACTATTGTGTGATTGGTTAATGTACGTTACCGTGTGTCCCTCCCCTTCATGGGAGCACCTAATAAAAAGGGCTGAAAGCTAGCAGCCAGAGAGTTCCTGTTTTACCCTCAAAGTGATGTGTCGTCTCATTATTGGGGGGAAGGATTTATTGCATGCTGTTCCAGTTGACTGCTAGGAGTACAAGCCTATTCGTATGGTTCCTATTCAATGGTCTACAGCATTCATATGCTTGGGAGAAATTTAAAGGTTTCTCGGATTCGGTGATTGTGGTGTCTGCCAGAATGCTTGGAGTCCTCAGGAAGCGCTAGGAGCATCCATTAACGGAGGTACCCGGTCGGGGTGCCAGGTGATCCGTTACATTGGTGGCAGCGGTGGGATGGCATCCTAGTGCGAGGAGAAGCAGCTCAGAGACACCGGTAACGTGTGGAGTTGTGCAGCGTCCCTATCTTCAGCAACATAATGGAACCAGCAGTGGCTACAGCAAGCATGGCGTATAGCTACTCCGTACTAGAGTTTGGCACGATGGTAGGGTTGCGCCTGAAGTTTTACGGACCCAATCCAGAGGAGAAATACGTGCGGTTCGTGTGGGACATGGTGACCCGGAACCTACAACACAGGGCGTTGAGGGAAGGCCAGTGGGCACGTTGGGAGAAACTCCAGCCACAGGTAGAGTGGGACGAGGAAGAAACCGAGGTGGCCGGTGGAGATGGGACCGAGGTCTCTCTACCGGCCCTACAGGGATGCTGGGCACCCGGCCCAGATCCCCAGCGGCAGTATGTTTTACAGGGAGGGGAGACAGTCGGTCTCACTCCCCAGCGGCAGAATGTGTTATTGGAGGAAGAGACAACCGGTCTCCCTCCCCAACAGCAACCAGAGGTACCCGAGGTAGAGGACCTCATAGACTGGTCCTGGGAGGACCCCCTGCAGGCAGGTGGAGATGGGACCGAGATCTCTCCACCGACCCTACAGGGATGCTGGGCAACCGGCCCAGATCCCCAACTAGAGCTGGAGTTACAGAAAGTGGAGAGCATCGACCTCCCCCCCAGCAGCAGCCGGAGTACCAGGGGGAGGTAAGTGATATTTCTCCTCCCCAGTCAACTCCTTTGTTCCCTGACCCCCCAGCAGAAGAGCTGGCAACTGGGCAGAGCGCCGCTGGCCTCTGTCCTCCCTTGTTTCCTTCCCCTGAGCCTGACTTTCTACAGGCTGCCTCAGCGGAAGAGCTGGCAACTGGGCAGAGCGCCGCTGGCCTCTGTCCTTCCTTTTTTCCTTACCCTGAGACTACCCCAGCTCTGACCCCGGAGCAGAGCACATCGGGCATCTGGCCCCCAAGTACTCACAGCCATTTGCCCAGCAAGGCCGAGGGTGCCACAGTTTCACCCCACAACTTGGGACCTACAGGCCAGTATGACTTATTGTTGGGGGGCTATTCTGTGAATTCTTTATTGTGGGGGGTCTACACTGCTAAATTTGTTTTGTGGGTGGGCTACTCTGCTAATTTTGTTTTATGGGTGGGCTGCCCGACTAATCTAGGTACTGACCGGCAAAAGGTCAGGTACCTGGTTAGTCTACCCCCGAATGGGAAGATATGTAGCGAAAGCCACTTCGCCACTGTGGTTTGGAGGGGGCTGCTTGCCCGCCTCTTACCCTGTGACTACGGTCCCTGGGCGATTTGGCCCTTTATGCACGGTATTTGGACATACTGTGGGTTATTGGGCTGCCCCAGGATTATGGGCCCTCTCATCAGCCCATACGAAACTTAAACCCCATGGCGTTTGAACTGTGTTTGTGGCATCTAAACGCTGTTTGGATATGTTGAGCGCTCAGATCCAAGCCATCTGGGGATGGGTTGAATGTGGGGGTTCTGTTTAGTATAACAGGAGTTATGTATTTTTATGTCTTTTGGTGGTTGTTGGTAACATGTGCTTAATGGAGGCTGTGTTTGTCCCTGGATATAATTAAATCAGCTTCTCCATTGTCTCCAGGATAGAGGATTCTGGGGAACTAGTTTGAGCTTCTAAAAACCATGCTTCCAGAAGGTCAAATGCACATTTGTACTAACTTTTGAACCCCTGGTCCAATTCGTATGATTTTTGAGTATGTTGTTCCCCCGAATGGATTGATTGTGTATATGTATTTTTATGCGAATGTGATGTATATTTTGGGAGTTATGAATGTTGTGTAAAAACTGTATTTTCCCTACCTAGGATAATTGTATTTCCTGTGTGTACAGATAATTAGTTTACAGGTAGAGGGGAGGGCTATGTGTGGGATGTAACTATTGTGTGATTGGTTAATGTACGTTACTGTGTGTCCCTCCCCTTCATGGGAGCACCTAATAAAAAGGGCTGCAAGCTAGCAGCCAGAGAGTTCCTGTTTTACCCTCAAAGTGATGTGTCGTCTCATTATTGGGGGGAAGGATTTATTGCATGCTGTTCCAGTTGACTGCTAGGAGTACAAGCCTATTCGTATGGTTCCTATTCAATGGTCTACAGCATTCATATGCTTGGGAGAAATTTAAAGGTTTCTCGGATTCGGTGATTGTGGTGCCTGCCAGAGTGCTTGGAGTCCTCAGGAAGCGCTAGGAGCATCCATTAACGGAGGTACCCGGTCGGGGTGCCAGGTGATCCGTTACAGCTACTATTTCTCTTTCCATTTTTCTGGTGGGGCATAAGCCTGGGATAGTGTGGCTCTCACTATTGCAGCTTTATTTGTGGCACGTTTCCTTCTCTAACTCCTCCTTCATGTAGAAAAGCCAAGAAGAGACTGTCTTACTATTGGGGCGCCATTTCTCCTCCAACTTCCCCGGTGGGACCAAAGCCTGGTAGAGTACGGCTCTCACTATTGCAGCTTTGTCCTTGGGACTTTTTCTTCTCTAACTCTTCCTTCATGTAGGAAAGCATGGTAGAGTGCGACTCTCACCATTGCAGCTTTATTTGTAGGACTTTTCCTTTACTAACTCCTCCTTCATGTAGGAAATCCTGGGAGAGGGTGGCTCTCGCTATTGGTGCTTAACCTTTGGGTGCCATTTCTCCTCCAAGTTCCTTGGTGGGACCAAAGCCTGGTAGAGTACGGCTCTCACTATTGCAGCTTTGTCCGTGGGAGTTTTCCTTCTCTAACTCCTCCCTCATCTAGGAAAGCATGGTAGAGTGCGACACTCACTATTGCAGCTTTGTTTCTGGGATTTTTCCTTCTCTAACTACTCCTTCATGTAGTAAAGCCTAGGAGAGGGTTACTATTTCTCTTTCAACTTTTCTGGTGGGGCATAAGCCTGGGAGAGTGCGTCTCTCAATATTGCAGCTTTATTTGTGGGACGTTTCCTTCTCTAACTCCTCCTTCATGTAGAAAAGCCCGGAAGAGACCGTCTCTTACTATTTGGGTGCCATTTCTCCTCCAAGTTCCTCGATGGGACCAAAGCCTGGTAGAGTACGGCTCTCACTATTGCAGCTTTGTCCGTGGGACTTTTTCTTCTCTAACTCCTCCTTCATGTAGGTAAGAATGGTAGAGTGCGGCTCTCACTATTGCAGCTTTATTTGTAGGACTTTTCCTTTACTAACTCCTCCTTAATGTAGGAAATCCTGGGAGAGGGTGGCTCTCGCTATTGGCGCTTAACCTTTGGGTGCCATTTCCCCTTTAAGTTTCTTGATGGGACCAAAGCCTGGTAGAGTACGGCTCTCACTATTGCAGCTTTGTCCATGGTAGTTTTCCTTCTCTAACTCCTCCCTCATCTAGGAAAGCATGGTAGAGTGCGACTCCCACTATTGCAGCTTTATTTGTGGGACATTTCCTTCTCTAACTCCTCCTTCATGTAGAAAAGCCCAGAAGAGACTGTCTTACTATTTGGGTGCCGTTTCTCCTCCAAGTTCCTCGATGGGACCAAAGCCTGGTAGAGTACGGCTCTCACTATTGCAGCTTTGTCCGTGGGACTTTTTCTTCTCTATCTCCTCCTTCATGTAGGTAAGAATGGTAGAGTGCTGCTCTCACTATTGCAGCTTTATTTGTAGCACTTTTCCTTTACTAACTCCTCCTTAATGTAGGAAATACTGGGAGAGGGTGGCTCTCGCTATTGGTGCTTAACCTTTGGGTGCCATTTCCCCTCCAAGTTCCTCGATGGGACCAAAGCCTGGTAGAGTTTGGCTCTCACTATTGCATCTTTGTCCGTGGGAGTTTTCCTTCTCTAACTCCTCCCTCATCTAGGAAAGCATGGTAGAGTGCGTCTCCCACTATTGCAGTTTTGTTTGTGGGATGTTTCCTTCTCTAACTCCTCCTTCTTGTAGGAAAGCCTAGAAAAGGGCTACTATTTCTCTTTCAATTTTTCTGGTGGGGCATAAGCCTGGGAGAGTGTGGCTCTCAGTATTGCAGCTTTATTTGTGGCACGTTTCCTTCTCTAACTCCTCCTTCATGTAGAAAAGCCAAGAAGAGACTGTCTTACTATTTGGGCGCCATTTCTCCTCCAACTTCCCCGGTGGGACCAAAGCCTGGTAGAGTACGGCTCTCACTATTGCAGCTTTGTCCTTGGGACTTTTTCTTCTCTAACTCTTCCTTCATGTAGGAAAGCATGGTAGAGTGCGACTCTCACCATTGCAGCTTTATTTGTAGGACTTTTCCTTTACTAACTCCTCCTTCATGTATGAAATCCTGGGAGAGGGTGGCTCTCGCTATTGGTGCTTAACCTTTGGGTGCCATTTCTCCTCCAAGTTCCTCGTTGGGACCAAAGCCTGGTAGAGTACGGCTCTCACTATTGCAGCTTTGTCCGTGGGAGTTTTCCTTCTCTAACTCCTCCCTCATCTAGGAAAGCATGGTAGAGTGCGACACTCACTATTGCAGCTTTGTTTCTGGGATTTTTCCTTCTCTAACTACTCCTTCATGTAGTAAAGCCTAGGAGAGGGTTACTATTTCTCTTTCAACTTTTCTGGTGGGGCATAAGCCTGGGAGAGTGCGTCTCTCACTATTGCAGCTTTATTTGTGGGACGTTTCCTTCTCCTAACTCCTCTTTCATGTAGAAAAGCCCGGAAGAGACCGTCTCTCACTATTTGGGTGCCATTTCTCCTCCAACTTCCCCGGTGGGACCAAAGCCTGGTAGAGTACGGCTCTCACTATTGCAGCTTTGTCCGTGGGACTTTTTCTTCTCTAACTCCTCCTTCATGTAGGTAAGAATGGTAGAGTGTGGCTCTCACTATTGCAGCTTTATTTGTAGGACTTTTCCTTTACTAACTCCTCCTTAATGTAGGAAATCCTGGGAGAGGGTGGCTCTCGCTATTGGTGCTTAACCTTTGGGTGCCATTTCCCCTTTAAGTTCCTCGATGGGACCAAAGCCTGGTAGAGTACGGCTCTCACTATTGCAGCTTTGTCCGTGGGAATGTTCCTTCTCTAACTCCTCCCTCTCTAGGAAAGCATGGTAGAGTGCGACTCCCACTATTGCAGTTTTGTTTGTGGGATGTTTCCTTCTCTAACTCCTCCTTCTTGTAGGAAAGCCTAGAAGAGGGCTACTATTTCTCTTTCAATTTTTCTGGTGGGGCATAAGCCTGGGAGAGTGTGGCTCTCACTATTGCAGCTTTATTTGTGGGACGTTTCCTTCTCTAACTCCTCCTTCATGTAGAAAAGCCAAGAAGAGACTGTCTTACTATTTGGGTGCCGTTTCTCCTCCAAGTTCCTCGATGGGACCAAAGCCTGGTAGAGTACGGCTCTCACTATTGCAGCTTTGTCCGTGGGACTTTTTCTTCTCTATCTCCTCCTTCATGTAGGTAAGAATGGTAGAGTGCTGCTCTCACAATTGCAGCTTTATTTGTAGCACTTTTCCTTTACTAACTCCTCCTTAATGTAGGAAATACTGGGAGAGGGTGGCTCTCGCTATTGGTGCTTAACCTTTGGGTGCCATTTCCCCTCCAAGTTCCTCGATGGGACCAAAGCCTGGTAGAGTTCGGCTCTCACTATTGCAGCTTTGTCCGTGGGAGTTTTCCTTCTCTAACTCCTCCCTCATCTAGGAAAGCATGGTAGAGTGCGTCTCCCACTATTGCAGTTTTGTTTGTGGGATGTTTCCTTCTCTAACTCCTCCTTCTTGTAGGAAAGCCTAGAAAAGGGCTACTGTAGCGAAAGCCACTTCGCCACTGTGGTTTGGAGGGGGCTGCTTGCCCGCCTCTTACCCTGTGACTACGGTCCCTGGGCGATTTGGCCCTTTATGCACGGTATTTGGACATACTGTGGGTTATTGGGCTGCCCCAGGATTATGGGCCCTCTCATCAGCCCATACGAAACTTAAACCCCATGGCGTTTGAACTGTGTTTGTGGCATCTAAACGCTGTTTGGATATGTTGAGCGCTCAGATCCAAGCCATCTGGGGATGGGTTGAATGTGGGGGTTCTGTTTAGTATAACAGGAGTTATGTATTTTTATGTCTTTTGGTGGTTGTTGGTAACATGTGCTTAATGGAGGCTGTGTTTGTCCCTGGATATAATTAAATCAGCTTCTCCATTGTCTCCAGGATAGAGGATTCTGGGGAACTAGTTTGAGCTTCTAAAAACCATGCTTCCAGAAGGTCAAATGCACATTTGTACTAACTTTTGAACCCCTGGTCCAATTCGTATGATTTTTGAGTATGTTGTTCCCCCGAATGGATTGATTGTGTATATGTATTTTTATGCGAATGTGATGTATATTTTGGGAGTTATGAATGTTGTGTAAAAACTGTATTTTCCCTACCTAGGATAATTGTATTTCCTGTGTGTACAGATAATTAGTTTACAGGTAGAGGGGAGGGCTATGTGTGGGATGTAACTATTGTGTGATTGGTTAATGTACGTTACTGTGTGTCCCTCCCCTTCATGGGAGCACCTAATAAAAAGGGCTGCAAGCTAGCAGCCAGAGAGTTCCTGTTTTACCCTCAAAGTGATGTGTCGTCTCATTATTGGGGGGAAGGATTTATTGCATGCTGTTCCAGTTGACTGCTAGGAGTACAAGCCTATTCGTATGGTTCCTATTCAATGGTCTACAGCATTCATATGCTTGGGAGAAATTTAAAGGTTTCTCGGATTCGGTGATTGTGGTGCCTGCCAGAGTGCTTGGAGTCCTCAGGAAGCGCTAGGAGCATCCATTAACGGAGGTACCCGGTCGGGGTGCCAGGTGATCCGTTACAGCTACTATTTCTCTTTCCATTTTTCTGGTGGGGCATAAGCCTGGGATAGTGTGGCTCTCACTATTGCAGCTTTATTTGTGGCACGTTTCCTTCTCTAACTCCTCCTTCATGTAGAAAAGCCAAGAAGAGACTGTCTTACTATTGGGGCGCCATTTCTCCTCCAACTTCCCCGGTGGGACCAAAGCCTGGTAGAGTACGGCTCTCACTATTGCAGCTTTGTCCTTGGGACTTTTTCTTCTCTAACTCTTCCTTCATGTAGGAAAGCATGGTAGAGTGCGACTCTCACCATTGCAGCTTTATTTGTAGGACTTTTCCTTTACTAACTCCTCCTTCATGTAGGAAATCCTGGGAGAGGGTGGCTCTCGCTATTGGTGCTTAACCTTTGGGTGCCATTTCTCCTCCAAGTTCCTTGGTGGGACCAAAGCCTGGTAGAGTACGGCTCTCACTATTGCAGCTTTGTCCGTGGGAGTTTTCCTTCTCTAACTCCTCCCTCATCTAGGAAAGCATGGTAGAGTGCGACACTCACTATTGCAGCTTTGTTTCTGGGATTTTTCCTTCTCTAACTACTCCTTCATGTAGTAAAGCCTAGGAGAGGGTTACTATTTCTCTTTCAACTTTTCTGGTGGGGCATAAGCCTGGGAGAGTGCGTCTCTCAATATTGCAGCTTTATTTGTGGGACGTTTCCTTCTCTAACTCCTCCTTCATGTAGAAAAGCCCGGAAGAGACCGTCTCTTACTATTTGGGTGCCATTTCTCCTCCAAGTTCCTCGATGGGACCAAAGCCTGGTAGAGTACGGCTCTCACTATTGCAGCTTTGTCCGTGGGACTTTTTCTTCTCTAACTCCTCCTTCATGTAGGTAAGAATGGTAGAGTGCGGCTCTCACTATTGCAGCTTTATTTGTAGGACTTTTCCTTTACTAACTCCTCCTTAATGTAGGAAATCCTGGGAGAGGGTGGCTCTCGCTATTGGCGCTTAACCTTTGGGTGCCATTTCCCCTTTAAGTTTCTTGATGGGACCAAAGCCTGGTAGAGTACGGCTCTCACTATTGCAGCTTTGTCCATGGTAGTTTTCCTTCTCTAACTCCTCCCTCATCTAGGAAAGCATGGTAGAGTGCGACTCCCACTATTGCAGCTTTATTTGTGGGACATTTCCTTCTCTAACTCCTCCTTCATGTAGAAAAGCCCAGAAGAGACTGTCTTACTATTTGGGTGCCGTTTCTCCTCCAAGTTCCTCGATGGGACCAAAGCCTGGTAGAGTACGGCTCTCACTATTGCAGCTTTGTCCGTGGGACTTTTTCTTCTCTATCTCCTCCTTCATGTAGGTAAGAATGGTAGAGTGCTGCTCTCACTATTGCAGCTTTATTTGTAGCACTTTTCCTTTACTAACTCCTCCTTAATGTAGGAAATACTGGGAGAGGGTGGCTCTCGCTATTGGTGCTTAACCTTTGGGTGCCATTTCCCCTCCAAGTTCCTCGATGGGACCAAAGCCTGGTAGAGTTTGGCTCTCACTATTGCATCTTTGTCCGTGGGAGTTTTCCTTCTCTAACTCCTCCCTCATCTAGGAAAGCATGGTAGAGTGCGTCTCCCACTATTGCAGTTTTGTTTGTGGGATGTTTCCTTCTCTAACTCCTCCTTCTTGTAGGAAAGCCTAGAAAAGGGCTACTATTTCTCTTTCAATTTTTCTGGTGGGGCATAAGCCTGGGAGAGTGTGGCTCTCAGTATTGCAGCTTTATTTGTGGCACGTTTCCTTCTCTAACTCCTCCTTCATGTAGAAAAGCCAAGAAGAGACTGTCTTACTATTTGGGCGCCATTTCTCCTCCAACTTCCCCGGTGGGACCAAAGCCTGGTAGAGTACGGCTCTCACTATTGCAGCTTTGTCCTTGGGACTTTTTCTTCTCTAACTCTTCCTTCATGTAGGAAAGCATGGTAGAGTGCGACTCTCACCATTGCAGCTTTATTTGTAGGACTTTTCCTTTACTAACTCCTCCTTCATGTATGAAATCCTGGGAGAGGGTGGCTCTCGCTATTGGTGCTTAACCTTTGGGTGCCATTTCTCCTCCAAGTTCCTCGTTGGGACCAAAGCCTGGTAGAGTACGGCTCTCACTATTGCAGCTTTGTCCGTGGGAGTTTTCCTTCTCTAACTCCTCCCTCATCTAGGAAAGCATGGTAGAGTGCGACACTCACTATTGCAGCTTTGTTTCTGGGATTTTTCCTTCTCTAACTACTCCTTCATGTAGTAAAGCCTAGGAGAGGGTTACTATTTCTCTTTCAACTTTTCTGGTGGGGCATAAGCCTGGGAGAGTGCGTCTCTCACTATTGCAGCTTTATTTGTGGGACGTTTCCTTCTCCTAACTCCTCTTTCATGTAGAAAAGCCCGGAAGAGACCGTCTCTCACTATTTGGGTGCCATTTCTCCTCCAACTTCCCCGGTGGGACCAAAGCCTGGTAGAGTACGGCTCTCACTATTGCAGCTTTGTCCGTGGGACTTTTTCTTCTCTAACTCCTCCTTCATGTAGGTAAGAATGGTAGAGTGTGGCTCTCACTATTGCAGCTTTATTTGTAGGACTTTTCCTTTACTAACTCCTCCTTAATGTAGGAAATCCTGGGAGAGGGTGGCTCTCGCTATTGGTGCTTAACCTTTGGGTGCCATTTCCCCTTTAAGTTCCTCGATGGGACCAAAGCCTGGTAGAGTACGGCTCTCACTATTGCAGCTTTGTCCGTGGGAATGTTCCTTCTCTAACTCCTCCCTCTCTAGGAAAGCATGGTAGAGTGCGACTCCCACTATTGCAGTTTTGTTTGTGGGATGTTTCCTTCTCTAACTCCTCCTTCTTGTAGGAAAGCCTAGAAGAGGGCTACTATTTCTCTTTCAATTTTTCTGGTGGGGCATAAGCCTGGGAGAGTGTGGCTCTCACTATTGCAGCTTTATTTGTGGGACGTTTCCTTCTCTAACTCCTCCTTCATGTAGAAAAGCCAAGAAGAGACTGTCTTACTATTTGGGTGCCGTTTCTCCTCCAAGTTCCTCGATGGGACCAAAGCCTGGTAGAGTACGGCTCTCACTATTGCAGCTTTGTCCGTGGGACTTTTTCTTCTCTATCTCCTCCTTCATGTAGGTAAGAATGGTAGAGTGCTGCTCTCACAATTGCAGCTTTATTTGTAGCACTTTTCCTTTACTAACTCCTCCTTAATGTAGGAAATACTGGGAGAGGGTGGCTCTCGCTATTGGTGCTTAACCTTTGGGTGCCATTTCCCCTCCAAGTTCCTCGATGGGACCAAAGCCTGGTAGAGTTCGGCTCTCACTATTGCAGCTTTGTCCGTGGGAGTTTTCCTTCTCTAACTCCTCCCTCATCTAGGAAAGCATGGTAGAGTGCGTCTCCCACTATTGCAGTTTTGTTTGTGGGATGTTTCCTTCTCTAACTCCTCCTTCTTGTAGGAAAGCCTAGAAAAGGGCTACTGTAGCGAAAGCCACTTCGCCACTGTGGTTTGGAGGGGGCTGCTTGCCCGCCTCTTACCCTGTGACTACGGTCCCTGGGCGATTTGGCCCTTTATGCACGGTATTTGGACATACTGTGGGTTATTGGGCTGCCCCAGGATTATGGGCCCTCTCATCAGCCCATACGAAACTTAAACCCCATGGCGTTTGAACTGTGTTTGTGGCATCTAAACGCTGTTTGGATATGTTGAGCGCTCAGATCCAAGCCATCTGGGGATGGGTTGAATGTGGGGGTTCTGTTTAGTATAACAGGAGTTATGTATTTTCATGTCTTTTGGTGGTTGCTGGTAACATGTGCTTAATGGAGGCTGTGTTTGTCCCTGGATATAATTAAATCAGCTTCTCCATTGTCTCCAGGATAGAGGATTCTGGGGAACTAGTTTGAGCTTCTAAAAACCATGCTTCCAGAAGGTCAAATGCACATTTGTACTAACTTTTGAACCCCTGGTCCAATTCGTATGATTTTTGAGTATGTTGTTCCCCCGAATGGATTGATTGTGTATATGTATTTTTATGCGAATGTGATGTATATTTTGGGAGTTATGAATGTTGTGTAAAAACTGTATTTTCCCTACCTAGGATAATTGTATTTCCTGTGTGTACAGATAATTAGTTTACAGGTAGAGGGGAGGGCTATGTGTGGGATGTAACTATTGTGTGATTGGTTAATGTACGTTACTGTGTGTCCCTCCCCTTCATGGGAGCACCTAATAAAAAGGGCTGCAAGCTAGCAGCCAGAGAGTTCCTGTTTTACCCTCAAAGTGATGTGTCGTCTCATTATTGGGGGGAAGGATTTATTGCATGCTGTTCCAGTTGACTGCTAGGAGTACAAGCCTATTCGTATGGTTCCTATTCAATGGTCTACAGCATTCATATGCTTGGGAGAAATTTAAAGGTTTCTCGGATTCGGTGATTGTGGTGTCTGCCAGAGTGCTTGGAGTCCTCAGGAAGCGCTAGGAGCATCCATTAACGGAGGTACCCGGTCGGGGTGCCAGGTGATCCGTTACAGCTACTATTTCTCTTTCCATTTTTCTGGTGGGGCATAAGCCTGGGATAGTGTGGCTCTCACTATTGCAGCTTTATTTGTGGCACTTTTCCTTCTCTAACTCCTCCTTCATGTAGAAAAGCCAAGAAGAGACTGTCTTACTATTGGGGTGCCATTTCTCCTCCAACTTCTCCGGTGGGACCAAAGCCTGGTAGAGTACGGCTCTCACTATTGCAGCTTTGTCCTTGGGACTTTTTCTTCTCTAACTCTTCCTTCATGTAGGAAAGCATGGTAGAGTGCGACTCTCACCATTGCAGCTTTATTTGTAGGACTTTTCCTTTACTAACTCCTCCTTCATGTAGGAAATCCTGGGAGAGGGTGGCTCTCGCTATTGGTGCTTAACCTTTGGGTGCCATTTCTCCTCCAAGTTCCTTGGTGGGACCAAAGCCTGGTAGAGTACGGCTCTCACTATTGCAGCTTTGTCCGTGGGAGTTTTCCTTCTCTAACTCCTCCCTCATCTAGGAAAGCATGGTAGAGTGCGACACTCACTATTGCAGCTTTGTTTCTGGGATTTTTCCTTCTCTAACTACTCCTTCATGTAGTAAAGCCTAGGAGAGGGTTACTATTTCTCTTTCAACTTTTCTGGTGGGGCATAAGCCTGGGAGAGTGCGTCTCTCAATATTGCAGCTTTATTTGTGGGACGTTTCCTTCTCTAACTCCTCCTTCATGTAGAAAAGCCCGGAAGAGACCGTCTCTTACTATTTGGGTGCCATTTCTCCTCCAAGTTCCTCGATGGGACCAAAGCCTGGTAGAGTACGGCTCTCACTATTGCAGCTTTATTTGTAGGACTTTTCCTTTACTAACTCCTCCTTAATGTAGGAAATCCTGGGAGAGGGTGGCTCTCGCTATTGGCGCTTAACCTTTGGGTGCCATTTCCCCTTTAAGTTCCTTGATGGGACCAAAGCCTGGTAGAGTACGGCTCTCACTATTGCAGCTTTGTCCATGGGAGTTTTCCTTCTCTAACTCCTCCCTCATCTAGGAAAGCATGGTAGAGTGCGACTCCCACTATTGCAGCTTTATTTGTGGGACATTTCCTTCTCTAACTCCTCCTTCATGTAGAAAAGCCCAGAAGAGACTGTCTTACTATTTGGGTGCCGTTTCTCCTCCAAGTTCCTCGATGGGACCAAAGCCTGGTAGAGTACGGCTCTCACTATTGCAGCTTTGTCCGTGGGACTTTTTCTTCTCTATCTCCTCCTTCATGTAGGTAAGAATGGTAGAGTGCTGCTCTCACTATTGCAGCTTTATTTGTAGCACTTTTCCTTTACTAACTCCTCCTTAATGTAGGAAATACTGGGAGAGGGTGGCTCTCGCTATTGGTGCTTAACCTTTGGGTGCCATTTCCCCTCCAAGTTCCTCGATGGGACCAAAGCCTGGTAGAGTTTGGCTCTCACTATTGCATCTTTGTCCGTGGGAGTTTTCCTTCTCTAACTCCTCCCTCATCTAGGAAAGCATGGTAGAGTGCGTCTCCCACTATTGCAGTTTTGTTTGTGGGATGTTTCCTTCTCTAACTCCTCCTTCTTGTAGGAAAGCCTAGAAAAGGGCTACTATTTCTCTTTCAATTTTTCTGGTGGGGCATAAGCCTGGGAGAGTGTGGCTCTCAGTATTGCAGCTTTATTTGTGGCACGTTTCCTTCTCTAACTCCTCCTTCATGTAGAAAAGCCAAGAAGAGACTGTCTTACTATTTGGGCGCCATTTCTCCTCCAACTTCCCCGGTGGGACCAAAGCCTGGTAGAGTACGGCTCTCACTATTGCAGCTTTGTCCTTGGGACTTTTTCTTCTCTAACTCTTCCTTCATGTAGGAAAGCATGGTAGAGTGCGACTCTCACCATTGCAGCTTTATTTGTAGGACTTTTCCTTTACTAACTCCTCCTTCATGTATGAAATCCTGGGAGAGGGTGACTCTCGCTATTGGTGCTTAACCTTTGGGTGCCATTTCTCCTCCAAGTTCCTCGTTGGGACCAAAGCCTGGTAGAGTACGGCTCTCACTATTGCAGCTTTGTCCGTGGGAGTTTTCCTTCTCTAACTCCTCCCTCATCTAGGAAAGCATGGTAGAGTGCGACACTCACTATTGCAGCTTTGTTTCTGGGATTTTTCCTTCTCTAACTACTCCTTCATGTAGTAAAGCCTAGGAGAGGGCTACTATTTCTCTTTCAACTTTTCTGGTGGGGCATAAGCCTGGGAGAGTGCGTCTCTCACTATTGCAGCTTTATTTGTGGGACGTTTCCTTCTCCTAACTCCTCTTTCATGTAGAAAAGCCCGGAAGAGACCGTCTCTCACTATTTGGGTGCCATTTCTCCTCCAACTTCCCCGGTGGGACCAAAGCCTGGTAGAGTACGGCTCTCACTATTGCAGCTTTGTCCGTGGGACTTTTTCTTCTCTAACTCCTCCTTCATGTAGGTAAGAATGGTAGAGTGTGGCTCTCACTATTGCAGCTTTATTTGTAGGACTTTTCCTTTACTAACTCCTCCTTAATGTAGGAAATCCTGGGAGAGGGTGGCTCTCGCTATTGGTGCTTAACCTTTGGGTGCCATTTCCCCTTTAAGTTCCTCGATGGGACCAAAGCCTGGTAGAGTACGGCTCTCACTATTGCAGCTTTGTCCGTGGGAATGTTCCTTCTCTAACTCCTCCCTCTCTAGGAAAGCATGGTAGAGTGCGACTCCCACTATTGCAGTTTTGTTTGTGGGATGTTTCCTTCTCTAACTCCTCCTTCTTGTAGGAAAGCCTAGAAGAGGGCTACTATTTCTCTTTCAATTTTTCTGGTGGGGCATAAGCCTGGGAGAGTGTGGCTCTCACTATTGCAGCTTTATTTGTGGGACGTTTCCTTCTCTAACTCCTCCTTCATGTAGAAAAGCCAAGAAGAGACTGTCTTACTATTTGGGTGCCGTTTCTCCTCCAAGTTCCTCGATGGGACCAAAGCCTGGTAGAGTACGGCTCTCACTATTGCAGCTTTGTCCGTGGGACTTTTTCTTCTCTATCTCCTCCTTCATGTAGGTAAGAATGGTAGAGTGCTGCTCTCACAATTGCAGCTTTATTTGTAGCACTTTTCCTTTACTAACTCCTCCTTAATGTAGGAAATACTGGGAGAGGGTGGCTCTCGCTATTGGTGCTTAACCTTTGGGTGCCATTTCCCCTCCAAGTTCCTCGATGGGACCAAAGCCTGGTAGAGTTCGGCTCTCACTATTGCAGCTTTGTCCGTGGGAGTTTTCCTTCTCTAACTCCTCCCTCATCTAGGAAAGCATGGTAGAGTGCGTCTCCCACTATTGCAGTTTTGTTTGTGGGATGTTTCCTTCTCTAACTCCTCCTTCTTGTAGGAAAGCCTAGAAAAGGGCTACTGTAGCGAAAGCCACTTCGCCACTGTGGTTTGGAGGGGGCTGCTTGCCCGCCTCTTACCCTGTGACTACGGTCCCTGGGCGATTTGGCCCTTTATGCACGGTATTTGGACATACTGTGGGTTATTGGGCTGCCCCAGGATTATGGGCCCTCTCATCAGCCCATACGAAACTTAAACCCCATGGCGTTTGAACTGTGTTTGTGGCATCTAAACGCTGTTTGGATATGTTGAGCGCTCAGATCCAAGCCATCTGGGGATGGGTTGAATGTGGGGGTTCTGTTTAGTATAACAGGAGTTATGTATTTTCATGTCTTTTGGTGGTTGCTGGTAACATGTGCTTAATGGAGGCTGTGTTTGTCCCTGGATATAATTAAATCAGCTTCTCCATTGTCTCCAGGATAGAGGATTCTGGGGAACTAGTTTGAGCTTCTAAAAACCATGCTTCCAGAAGGTCAAATGCACATTTGTACTAACTTTTGAACCCCTGGTCCAATTTGTATGATTTTTGAGTATGTTGTTCCCCCGAATGGATTGATTGTGTATATGTATTTTTATGCGAATGTGATGTATATTTTGGGAGTTATGAATGTTGTGTAAAAACTGTATTTTCCCTACCTAGGATAATTGTATTTCCTGTGTGTACAGATAATTAGTTTACAGGTAGAGGGGAGGGCTATGTGTGGGATGTAACTATTGTGTGATTGGTTAATGTACGTTACCGTGTGTCCCTCCCCTTCATGGGAGCACCTAATAAAAAGGGCTGCAAGCTAGCAGCCAGAGAGTTCCTGTTTTACCCTCAAAGTGATGTGTCGTCTCATTATTGGGGGGAAGGATTTATTGCATGCTGTTCCAGTTGACTGCTAGGAGTACAAGCCTATTCGTATGGTTCCTATTCAATGGTCTACAGCATTCATATGCTTGGGAGAAATTTAAAGGTTTCTCGGATTCGGTGATTGTGGTGTCTGCCAGAATGCTTGGAGTCCTCAGGAAGCGCTAGGAGCATCCATTAACGGAGGTACCCGGTCGGGGTGCCAGGTGATCCGTTACATTGGTGGCAGTGGTGGGATGGCGTCCTAGTGCGAGGAGAAGCAGCTCAGAGACACCGGTAACGTGTGGAGTTGTGCAGCGTCCCTATCTTCAGCAACATAATGGAACCAGCAGTGGCTACAGCAAGCATGGCGTATAGCTACTCCGTACTAGAGTTTGGCACGATGGTAGGGTTGCGCCTGAAGTTTTACGGACCCAATCCAGAGGAGAAATACGTGCGGTTCGTGTGGGACATGGTGACCCGGAACCTACAACACAGGGCGTTGAGGGAAGGCCAGTGGGCACGTTGGGAGAAACTCCAGCCACAGGTAGAGTGGGACGAGGAAGAAACCGAGGTGGCCGGTGGAGATGGGACCGAGGTCTCTCTACCGGCCCTACAGGGATGCTGGGCACCCGGCCCAGATCCCCAGCGGCAGTATGTTTTACAGGGAGGGGAGACAGTCGGTCTCACTCCCCAGCGGCAGAATGTGTTATTGGAGGAAGAGACAACCGGTCTCCCTCCCCAACAGCAACCAGAGGTACCCGAGGTAGAGGACCTCATAGACTGGTCCTGGGAGGACCCCCTGCAGGCAGGTGGAGATGGGACCGGGATCTCTCCACCGGCCCTACAGGGATGCTGGGCAACCGGCCCAGATCCCCAACTAGAGCTGGAGTTACAGAAAGTGGAGAGCATCGACCTCCCCCCCCAGCAGCAGCCGGAGTACCAGGGGGAGGTAAGTGATATTTCTCCTCCCCAGTCAACTCCTTTGTTCCCTGACCCCCCAGCAGAAGAGCTGGCAACTGGGCAGAGCGCCGCTGGCCTCTGTCCTCCCTTGTTTCCTTCCCCTGAGCCTGACTTTCTACAGGCTGCCTCAGCGGAAGAGCTGGCAACTGGGCAGAGCGCCGCTGGCCTCTGTCCTTCCTTTTTTCCTTACCCTGAGACTACCCCAGCTCTGACCCCGGAGCAGAGCACATCGGGCATCTGGCCCCCAAGTACTCACAGCCATTTGCCCAGCAAGGCCGAGGGTGCCACTGTTTCACCCCACAACTTGGGACCTACAGGCCAGTATGACTTATTGTTGGGGGGCTATTCTGTGAATTCTTTATTGTGGGGGGTCTACACTGCTAAATTTGTTTTGTGGGTGGGCTACTCTGCTAATTTTGTTTTATGGGTGGGCTGCCCGACTAATCTAGGTACTGACCGGCAAAAGGTCAGGTACCTGGTTAGTCTACCCCCGAATGGGAAGATATGTAGCGAAAGCCACTTCGCCACTGTGGTTTGGAGGGGGCTGCTTGCCCGCCTCTTACCCTGTGACTACGGTCCCTGGGCGATTTGGCCCTTTATGCACGGTATTTAGACATACTGTGGGTTATTGGGCTGCCCCAGGATTATGGGCCCTCTCATCAGCCCATACGAAACTTAAACCCCATGGCGTTTGAACTGTGTTTGTGGCATCTAAACGCTGTTTGGATATGTTGAGCGCTCAGATCCAAGCCATCTGGGGATGGGTTGAATGTGGGGGTTCTGTTTAGTATAACAGGAGTTATGTATTTTTATGTCTTTTGGTGGTTGTTGGTAACATGTGCTTAATGGAGGCTGTGTTTGTCCCTGGATATAATTAAATCAGCTTCTCCATTGTCTCCAGGATAGAGGATTCTGGGGAACTAGTTTGAGCTTCTAAAAACCATGCTTCCAGAAGGTCAAATGCACATTTGTACTAACTTTTGAACCCCTGGTCCAATTCGTATGATTTTTGAGTATGTTGTTCCCCCGAATGGATTGATTGTGTATATGTATTTTTATGCGAATGTGATGTATATTTTGGGAGTTATGAATGTTGTGTAAAAACTGTATTTTCCCTACCTAGGATAATTGTATTTCCTGTGTGTACAGATAATTAGTTTACAGGTAGAGGGGAGGGCTATGTGTGGGATGTAACTATTGTGTGATTGGTTAATGTACGTTACTGTGTGTCCCTCCCCTTCATGGGAGCACCTAATAAAAAGGGCTGCAAGCTAGCAGCCAGAGAGTTCCTGTTTTACCCTCAAAGTGATGTGTCGTCTCATTATTGGGGGGAAGGATTTATTGCATGCTGTTCCAGTTGACTGCTAGGAGTACAAGCCTATTCGTATGGTTCCTATTCAATGGTCTACAGCATTCATATGCTTGGGAGAAATTTAAAGGTTTCTCGGATTCGGTGATTGTGGTGTCTGCCAGAGTGCTTGGAGTCCTCAGGAAGCGCTAGGAGCATCCATTAACGGAGGTACCCGGTCGGGGTGCCAGGTGATCCGTTACAGCTACTATTTCTCTTTCCATTTTTCTGGTGGGGCATAAGCCTGGGATAGTGTGGCTCTCACTATTGCAGCTTTATTTGTGGCACGTTTCCTTCTCTAACTCCTCCTTCATGTAGAAAAGCCAAGAAGAGACTGTCTTACTATTGGGGCGCCATTTCTCCTCCAACTTCCCCGGTGGGACCAAAGCCTGGTAGAGTACGGCTCTCACTATTGCAGCTTTGTCCTTGGGACTTTTTCTTCTCTAACTCTTCCTTCATGTAGGAAAGCATGGTAGAGTGCGACTCTCACCATTGCAGCTTTATTTGTAGGACTTTTCCTTTACTAACTCCTCCTTCATGTATGAAATCCTGGGAGAGGGTGGCTCTCGCTATTGGTGCTTAACCTTTGGGTGCCATTTCTCCTCCAAGTTCCTCGTTGGGACCAAAGCCTGGTAGAGTACGGCTCTCACTATTGCAGCTTTGTCCGTGGGAGTTTTCCTTCTCTAACTCCTCCCTCATCTAGGAAAGCATGGTAGAGTGCGACACTCACTATTGCAGCTTTGTTTCTGGGATTTTTCCTTCTCTAACTACTCCTTCATGTAGTAAAGCCTAGGAGAGGGTTACTATTTCTCTTTCAACTTTTCTGGTGGGGCATAAGCCTGGGAGAGTGCGTCTCTCACTATTGCAGCTTTATTTGTGGGACGTTTCCTTCTCTAACTCCTCTTTCATGTAGAAAAGCCCGGAAGAGACCGTCTCTCACTATTTGGGTGCCATTTCTCCTCCAACTTCCCCGGTGGGACCAAAGCCTGGTAGAGTACGGCTCTCACTATTGCAGCTTTGTCCGTGGGACTTTTTCTTCTCTAACTCCTCCTTCATGTAGGTAAGAATGGTAGAGTGTGGCTCTCACTATTGCAGCTTTATTTGTAGGACTTTTCCTTTACTAACTCCTCCTTAATGTAGGAAATCCTGGGAGAGGGTGGCTTTCGCTATTGGTGCTTAACCTTTGGGTGCCATTTCTCCTCCAAGTTCCTCGGTGGGACCAAAGCCTGGTAGAGTACGGCTCTCACTATTGCAGCTTTGTCCGTGGGAGTTTTCCTTCTCTAACTCCTCCCTCATCTAGGAAAGCATGGTAGAGTGCGACACTCACTATTGCAGCTTTGTTTCTGGGATTTTTCCTTCTCTAACTCCACCTTCATGTAGAAAAGCCCAGAAGAGACTGTCTTACTATTTGGGTGCCATTTCTCCTCCAAGTTCCTCGATGGGACCAAAGCCTGGTAGAGTACGGCTCTCACTATTGCAGCTTTGTCCGTGGGATGTTTCCTTCTCTAACTCCTCCTTCTTGTAGGAAAGCCTAGAAAAGGGCTACTATTTCTCTTTCCATTTTTCTGGTGGGGCATAAGCCTGGGAGAGTGTGGCTCTCAGTATTGCAGCTTTATTTGTGGCATGTTTCCTTCTCTAACTCCTCCTTCATGTAGAAAAGCCAAGAAGAGACTGTCTTACTATTTGGGCGCCATTTCTCCTCCAACTTCCCCGGTGGGACCAAAGCCTGGTAGAGTACGGCTCTCACTATTGCAGCTTTGTCCTTGGGACTTTTTCTTCTCTAACTCTTCCTTCATGTAGGAAAGCATGGTAGAGTGCGACTCTCACCATTGCAGCTTTATTTGTAGGACTTTTCCTTTACTAACTCCTCCTTCATGTATGAAATCCTGGGAGAGGGTGGCTCTCGCTATTGGTGCTTAACCTTTGGGTGCCATTTCTCCTCCAAGTTCCTCGTTGGGACCAAAGCCTGGTAGAGTACGGCTCTCACTATTGCAGCTTTGTCCGTGGGAGTTTTCCTTCTCTAACTCCTCCCTCATCTAGGAAAGCATGGTAGAGTGCGACACTCACTATTGCAGCTTTGTTTCTGGGATTTTTCCTTCTCTAACTACTCCTTCATGTAGTAAAGCCTAGGAGAGGGTTACTATTTCTCTTTCAACTTTTCTGGTGGGGCATAAGCCTGGGAGAGTGCGTCTCTCACTATTGCAGCTTTATTTGTGGGACGTTTCCTTCTCTAACTCCTCTTTCATGTAGAAAAGCCCGGAAGAGACCGTCTCTCACTATTTGGGTGCCATTTCTCCTCCAACTTCCCCGGTGGGACCAAAGCCTGGTAGAGTACGGCTCTCACTATTGCAGCTTTGTCCGTGGGACTTTTTCTTCTCTAACTCCTCCTTCATGTAGGTAAGAATGGTAGAGTGTGGCTCTCACTATTGCAGCTTTATTTGTAGGACTTTTCCTTTACTAACTCCTCCTTAATGTAGGAAATCCTGGGAGAGGGTGGCTTTCGCTATTGGTGCTTAACCTTTGGGTGCCATTTCCCCTTTAAGTTCCTCGATGGGACCAAAGCCTGGTAGAGTACGGCTCTCACTATTGCAGCTTTGTCCGTGGGAGTTTTCCTTCTCTAACTCCTCCCTCATATAGGAAAGCATGGTAGAGTACGACTCCCACTATTGCAGTTTTGTTTGTGGGATGTTTCCTTCTCTAACTCCTCCTTCTTGTAGGAAAGCCTAGAAGAGGGCTACTATTTCTCTTTCAATTTTTCTGGTGGGGCATAAGCCTGGGAGAGTGTGGCTCTCAGTATTGCAGCTTTATTTGTGGGACGTTTCCTTCTCTAACTCCTCCTTCATGTAGAAAAGCCTGGAAGAGACCGTCTCTCACTATTTGGGTGCCATTTCTCCTCCAACTTCCCCGGTGGGACCAAAGCCTGGTAGAGTACGGCTCTCACTATTGCAGCTTTGTCCGTGGGACTTTTTCTTCTCTAACTCCTCCTTCATGTAGGTAAGAATGGTAGAGTGTGGCTCTCACTATTGCAGCTTTATTTGTAGGACTTTTCCTTTACTAACTCCTCCTTAATGTAGGAAATCCTGGGAGAGGGTGGCTTTCGCTATTGGTGCTTAACCTTTGGGTGCCATTTCCCCTTTAAGTTCCTCGATGGGACCAAAGCCTGGTAGAGTACGGCTCTCACTATTGCAGCTTTGTCCGTGGGAGTTTTCCTTCTCTAACTCCTCCCTCATATAGGAAAGCATGGTAGAGTACGACTCCCACTATTGCAGTTTTGTTTGTGGGATGTTTCCTTCTCTAACTCCTCCTTCTTGTAGGAAAGCCTAGAAGAGGGCTACTATTTCTCTTTCAATTTTTCTGGTGGGGCATAAGCCTGGGAGAGTGTGGCTCTCAGTATTGCAGCTTTATTTGTGGGACGTTTCCTTCTCTAACTCCTCCTTCATGTAGAAAAGCCTGGAAGAGACCGTCTCTCACTATTTGGGTGCCATTTCTCCTCCAACTTCCCCGGTGGGACCAAAGCCTGGTAGAGTACGGCTCTCACTATTGCAGCTTTGTCCGTGGGACTTTTTCTTCTCTAACTCCTCCTTCATGTAGGTAAGAATGGTAGAGTGCGGCTCTCACTATTGCAGCTTTATTTGTAGGACTTTTCCTTTACTAACTCCTCCTTAATGTAGGAAATCCTGGGAGAGGGTGGCTCTCGGTATTGGTGCTTAACCTTTGGGTGCCATTTCCCCTTTAAGTTCCTCGATGGGACCAAAGCCTGGTAGAGTACGGCTCTCACTATTGCAGCTTTGTCCGTGGGAGTTTTCCTTCTCTAACTCCTCCCTCATCTAGGAAAGCATGGTAGAGTGCGACTCCCACTATTGCAGCTTTATTTGTGGGACGTTTAATTCTCTAACTCCTCCTTCATGTAGAAAAGCCCAGAAGAGACTGTGTTACTATTTGGGTGCCGTTTCTCCTCCAAGTTCCTCGATGGGACCAAAGCCTGGTAGAGTACGGCTCTCACTATTGCAGCTTTGTCCGTGGGACTTTTTCTTCTCTATCTCCTCCTTCATGTAGGTAAGAATGGTAGAGTGCTGCTCTCACTATTGCAGCTTTATTTGTAGCACTTTTCCTTTACTAACTCCTCCTTAATGTAGGAAATACTGGGAGAGGGTGGCTCTCGCTATTGGTGCTTAACCTTTGGGTGCCATTTCCCCTCCAAGTTCCTCGATGAGACCAAAGCCTGGTTGAGTACGGCTCTCACTATTGCAGCTTTGTCCGTGGGAGTGTTCCTTCTCTAACTCCTCCCTCATCTAGGAAAGCATGGTAGAGTGCGACTCCCACTATTGCAGTTTTGTTTGTGGGATGTTTCCTTCTCTAACTCCTCCTTCTTGTAGGAAAGCCTAGAAGAGGGCTACTATTTCTCTTTCAACTTTTCTGGTGGGGCATAAGCCTGGGAGAGTGTGGCTCTAATTATTGCAGCTTTATTTGTGGGACATTTCCTTCTCTAACTCCTCCTTCATGTAGAAAAGCCCAGAAGAGACTGTCTTACTATTTGGGTGCCATTTCTCCTCCAAGTTCCTCGATGGGACCAAAGCCTGGTAGAGTACGGCTCTCACTATTGCAGCTTTGTCCTTGGGACTTTTTCTTCTCTAACTCTTCCTTCATGTAGGAAAGCATGGTAGAGTGCGACTCTCACCATTGCAGCTTTATTTGTAGGACTTTTCCTTTACTTACTCCTCCTTCATGTAGGAAATCCTGGGAGAGGGTGGCTCTCGCTATTGGTGCTTAACCTTTGGGTGCCATTTCTCCTCCAAGTTCCTCGTTGGGACCAAAGCCTGGTAGAGTACGGCTCTCACTATTGCAGCTTTGTCCGTGGGAGTTTTCCTTCTCTAACTCCTCCCTCATCTAGGAAAGCATGGTAGAGTGCGTCTCCCACTATTGCAGTTTTGTTTGTGGGATGTTTCCTTCTCTAACTCCTCCTTCTTGTAGGAAAGCCTAGAAAAGGGCTACTATTTCTCTTTCCATTTTTCTGGTGGGGCATAAGCCTGGGAGAGTGTGGCTCTCAGTATTGCAGCTTTATTTGTGGCATGTTTCCATCTCTAACTCCTCCTTCATGTAGAAAAGCCAAGAAGAGACTGTCTTACTATTTGGGCGCCATTTCTCCTCCAACTTCCCCGGTGGGACCAAAGCCTGGTCAACCCCCCTTTTTCCCTACAGCCACAGACACGTGGCTCCTAAAAGGAGTAAAACAGGCAACAGGACTCCAGGCAAATCCCATCTCTTGCTTTAAACTCATTGGGTACCCCCCTAGGCACCCCAATGGCATCAATGTAAATGTGAGGGTCAAAACTTCCTTTTACTGGGGCTTCACGCTTAACCTTAGTGTGGCTGGACTCATGGGTGTTGAGGTGTGTGTCAGAGATAATGTGTATGGGCATAATGGCCTTGGCCAAAGTACACTCCCCCCACCACTCCGTGTCCATTCTGGATCTTAGCTGTAAATCCCCACACAACCAGTAAATGTCTCCCAGTGACCTAGTGTGATGCTGCAGCAAACGTACAGGAACAGTTCTGTATGTAGCACAATAACCTACGGGAAAGTTACCCACAAATTTACCAATCCCATCGTGCATGGCATAGCAAGTATAATTACCTTTATATACGGTAATACCATTAGGGGGTTTGACACCTTTGGCTAGAAGAGGATACTCTGCTGTCCATGCTTGACATATGGACCTGTTAACATTGTATTGGTAGGCAAAAAGACTTAAAACACAATTTTCTACATCTACTGGCAGGGTCAAAGGCACAGTCCCCAGATGGGGCCGGGCACCACCACACACATAGCATGCGGTTTTGTTATGTTTGTTGGCATTGTATTTCATCCATTCTAACCATAGGTTAACATCATTAAAACCTGTTTCAGCGGCCATGGTATCTTCGAAGGTGGGGTTAGCAATGGATATCATGTCCTTAAAGGACTGGATGTGTGGTTTTAATGGGTTTGTGATCATGTGAGTAGCTCCTCGCCACTCAGAGGAATTACACATATCTCTAAGGTAGAAATGCCCTAATTTAGTATAGGACCCTTTTTCCAATACATTCCCAATACATATCGGTCTGCATCTGTTGGGCTTGGATGCTCAATATTAAGAATTAATTTCATTGGTGTGCCTCCTCCAGGCTTTCTCAGAGTCATTCTTTGAAGGAGGGACCTGCCATGATCATCTACTTTAGATAAGGCACTTTTTGGCTTGTAACCCCAGGAAGGCCCGGCATTCCATCCCGCCGCCCCCCAATGGCCACAATTGTGCCCCCATTGTCTGTCAACTACACAAACATATGGGTCTTTTGCATGAGGGATATCTCTATAGATATTCTGGATTTGTGCTGTAGAGAATGGGCATTCTACGATGTCACAATAATCAAAGGTATAGGTAGCCACACGGGTACATGATGAATTATACCAGAAGGTGTACCCACTAACATCTTTAGTGATGGCTACCTGCTGGGCCTTAATTAAACTAATTAAGGAGACAATGTACCAGAGGTACATGGTTGTGCGGTATCTGCTTCCTCTGGGGCAGGAGACTTCTTGCAGTGGGAAGCGTGGATCCAATGTGGCCTGCCGGCCAATTTGACAGAGGTTGCGGTGATCAGGAGAACTTGGAATGGCCCGTCAAATCTTGGTTCCAGGGTACTTTTCCGCACAAACTTCTTAACCAGAACCCAATCTCCGGGAAGCAGGTTGTGAGTACCTGTGTCCAAATCAGGATCTGGAATTGAAGAGAAAACTTGGGCATGTATTTTGTTCAAGGCACTTGCAAGTTCAGTTACATAGTCTACTAAAACATCTGATTGAAGCTGTAACTGCTGCGGATAATAACAACCTAGTCTGGGTGCTGTCCCAAATAGAATTTCATATGGGTATAACGAATGCTTCCCTCTAGGTGTGTGCCTAACGCTGAATAAAGCTATTGGCAGGCTTTCTGGCCAGGGCATCTTTGTTTCTTGTGACATTTTTAACATTCTGGCTTTTAGAGTGCCGTTCATGCGCTCTACTTTACCACTACTTTGTGGGTGGTAAGGGGTGTGAAAGGCTAGGGTCACCCCCAGAGCAGTCCAAATTTCTTTAGTCACTGTTGCTGTAAAGGCTGGGCCCTGATCACTTTCAATGACTTCTGGAAGTCCAAATCTACATACAATGTCTGTAAGTAGGCGTCTTGCGGTTGTTTTTGCAGTGATATTGGTCACAGGGTAGGCTTCTGGCCAGCCTGAGAACATGTCCACTATTACTAGTGCATATTCATGAGGCCCACTCTTGGGCATTTGGATGTGATCAATTTGAATTCTCTGGAATGGGTACATGGGTTTTGCTAGGTGCTTTGCAGGCACCTTGATTGGTTTTCCTGGATTGCATTTTGCACAAATGACACAGGCCTTGCAGAAACTGTTAATCAGGGTTGTGATTCCAGGTGCTTCATAATACTTTTGAATGAGGGCGGCCATTAGGTCTTTTGACAGATGTGCAGGTCCATGTGCCCATTGGACAACTGCTGGATATAAATTTCTTGGAAGGCAAAATTTAGAGTTGTTGTAGTAAATTCCGTCCTTTAGGACAGCTCCTTTCTTCTTCCATTTCTGGATTTCTTCAGGGGTAATTGCAGCTTGCTGTTCTCGCAAAATTCTCAGATCAGTAGGAAGAGTTTGCAAGGTAAAGATAGGAACTTCTTCTTCTTGTCCGGACACTTCTTCATCCACTTCCTGCAAATCTCTGGCTGCTTGCTTAGCAGCCTGATCAGCCAAATGGTTGCCCTTTGCTTCATCTGTATCCAACTTCCCATGTGCCTTAACTTTAAAAACGGCCACTTCTTCAGGGAGTAGGAGGGCATCCATTAGTTCCTTGATTGCAGAGCTGTGTTTGACTGGTGTACCGGCAGTGGTAAGAAATCCCCTTGTCTTCCAAATGAAGCCGAAGTCATGTGCCACACCTAGAGCATATCTCGAATCTGTATAGATGTTGGCGCGCTTTCCTTCTGCAATTTTGCATGCTGAAGTCAGGGCTTTTAATTCAGCTTCTTGCGCAGACATTGCTGGCGGTAAAGATGATGACTTGAGAACTTCCTCTGTTGTGGTTACGGCATCCGGAAATCCGGATTTGGTAATGGATTCTCATGCACAGTTGGTAAGTGCACTGTTTCCATTTTCATCTGTTCAAAACAGTCATGAGGAGTTTCTGGGTCATTGTCATTCACTATGACCAGGTCTTTAAATTCTTTTTCCAGGAAATGGCGTGGCCAAGCTTCAAGAAGATCAGTTGTTGTGTATTTGGCAATGCCATTTTCCTGTAGCTGTGATTCATCCATGGTGGCCCATAATTTTGCCATAGGCCCAAGATCATTCCATGATCTTGTTTTCAACTTGGTAACAGGGATATGTGGAATAGCAGTATCCCAATGGCGGTACAGGTAATTAAGTTCTGAGGGCAGTTGGATCAGGACCATGCTATTGCCTTCGGAGTCACAATAGAAATCCTGAGCAGTGAGCTTCACTTCAATCCAGTGGTAAAGCTCATCTTCGTAGCAAGGTTCAGGAGTAATGTTTGGCTTGTACCACATGGTACAGAAGGCATAATCCGGGCCTTCACAGAGAGGTGTTTTGCCTTCGTAAAATGTTAAATGTGGATGCATTATTTTCTTGATACATCCACAGAGAAGGTATATGTAGGTTTCATCCGTGACAAACCCATAGTAGATACCCCCCTCAGGGAGTGGAAGAAGAGTGGATGGGTTAAGAACTTGACATCTTTGTATAGAAATGTTGTCAGGCAGAAGAAGATGACATTGTAGACGCAAGTGTCTAGCAGGAGACACGTGCTTGAGCTGTACTTGGTTGATAATGGCAGAGATGTCATGAGGGGCCAAAACAACCAGAGGGTGGCCAAGGACCAGATCAGAAGTTCTTTCAATGAGTTCTCTTGCAGCAAAAACAGCCCTAAGGCAGGAAGGGGCACCTCTGGCCACAAGGTCCAGCTGGCACGAGAAGTATCCAATAGGCCTCTGGCGGCCTCTTAAGTCATTAGTTTGGGTAAGAACTCCTGTAGCATGGCCTTGTCTTTCAGAGACAAATAATTTGAAAGGTTTGGTATAGTATGGTAGGCCCAAGGCAGGAGCAGAAGCAATGGCACGTTTAAGAGATTTGAAATTGTCCAGAGCTTCATTGGTCAGGCCGAATGGGTCTGACTTGAGTGCATCATAGAGAGGTTGCATAAGCAGAGAGGCTTCTGGGATCCATGCTCTGCAATAGGAAATGAGGCCTAAGAAGGCATGAAGAGATTTTGAAGTCCTTGGGGGAGGAATGTCCAGAACTGCTCTGACTCGGTCCCGAGTGAGATGTCTGGTACCTTGAGATAGGCAATGTCCAAGGAAAATTACTGAAGGTTGGCAGAATTGCAGCTTGAGAAGTGAAGCCTTGCATCCTTGTTCTGCCAAATAACAAAGTAGACTAATTGAACACTTTTCAGTAGTGGGTATATCATCTCCACAGAGCAGTAAATCATCCACATACTGGAGCAAAACAACTTCTGGGTGTTCAGCTTGCCATGGGTCAAGGATGGTACACATGGCCTTTGCAAATTGACTTGGAGAATTTTGTGCTCCCTGGGGCATGACAGTCCATGTATACTGTTGCATTTCATGGGTGAAAGCAAACAAGTATTGACAGGATGGATCCAGTGGAACACTGAAAAAGGCATTAGCCAGGTCAATGACTGTGAAGTACTTTGCAGATGGAGGGACTCCTGAGAGCAGAGTGTGAGGGTTTGGCACAAGAGGGGTGTCCAGAACAGTTGCTTCATTGACAGCACGGAGACCCTGAACCATCCTGTACTTCTCTGGCTCACCTTTTGGAGTTTTCTTCTTCACAGGAAACAATGGAGTATTACATTCTGATTTACATTTCACTAGAGCACCCTTCTCCAAGAGTGCTTTGATTTGGATAGAAATGGCTGCAGCCTGTGCTGGTTTGAGAGGATATTGTGGTTTTCTTGGTAATTTAGCTCCTGGGATCAGCTTTACCACCACAGGTGGAACATTTAGGTGACCTATGTCCTCTGGACCTGAGGACCATAACTTAGCAGGCACCTCTGTTTTCAACATATCTGGGAAATTGGACCTTGGTTCTGCTGCTTCCCTACGGGAATCCTCTAATTGCAGCATCAGGGGTAGGGAGCACAAGGCTGAGGTGTCTGGAACAGATAGAGGTGTAGACATTTCTACCTGTCCATCTGGAGTGAAGGTTATAGATGCCTGCAGGCGTGAGAGGACATCAGCGCCTAACAGATTAATTGGGCAGGATACTACAAAACGAGCAAGTAGGCTTGTGCCAACTCGCAGAGGGGTTGTTAGAGGACTGTGTCTTGGTTGGCCATCCACTCCAACACAGGAGACATCAATACTTGACAAGAAGGATGGATCTGGCAGGTCTTGTTCTCTTAGAACACTTCGGGCTGCACCTGTGTCAACAAGAAATGTGGTAGGTTGGCCTTCAATGGGTAAAGTCACTGTGGCAAGTGGCCCCCCTCCTTTATCCCCTGTAGACACTGCCATGACAGGGGTTAATGACACAGGTTTGCCAATTTCCTAATCATCTGGTTCCTCAACAATTGGAACCGTTTTCTCGGCCTTAGGGGCCGGGGCAGGCTTGGATTGCTTTCTGGGCTCCCCTGGTTCCCTTCTAGGTTCTGGACATCCACTTCTATAATGCCCTGTAGCCTTGCAATTAAAACAAGTTACATCCTCTAGTTTAACAGCCTTGGTGGCAGGGGTGATGGGGGTGGCGCGGGTCACCATGAGGGGAGCTGGACTGGGTCTTCTGGGGGTCTGGGCCGATTCCAAACCTCTAGCAACTAGGAGTAAAGTATCCAGAGGAACAACCTTATATTCAGGGCGTGCAGCAATGATTCCCTTGCGTATGGAGTCTTTAACACCTTGGACAAATGCACCTGACAGCATTTGTTAATGAATTTTGTCAGTAAGATCAAATCCCAAATCTGTAAACATTTGATACAGTCTTGCATGAAACCTTTCCACTGATTCTCCTTTGTCTTGCACAACATCAGTAAGACCAGCAGCCTGATCTGCAAGTTTGTCCTTAGCCCAATCTTTCAATTGATTGCAAAAAGTTACTCCGGAGGGGTAATCAACATCACTTGTAAGCAGATCTGTACTGAGGTGGCGGGCCATGCTAGGCCAATATGCATCCCCTGCTTTAATAGCACAAATACTCAGTAGGTCACGCCAGGCGGCGGAATAAGTCTTTTGAATCTGAACTATCCCTCGGTAAAAAGGCATAGGCTGCTTTTCTGGGTCGGGGAGAGATTTCATTAAAGCACTAGCTTGTGTGGGGTTAAAGGCAACATATTTAGGAGGGGCTCGTTCTCCCCGACCCTTATGGCCAAAGGGATCTTCAATAGAGCGGTGGGTTGAGACTCTCGCAGCCTCCAAAGAATCCTGAGACAGCCTGTCATCCCTGTCATCCTCTTCCTCATCTAACTCTATGATCTGGGCCCTTCTGCGTGAGGGGATTACCTGAGGTGACAGAGCTGGGGGATGAGAGGGAGTCCCGGAGGCGGGAGGCGCCATCGAGTCATAATCTTGGGATCGGTAATCACCGGGAAGCACCGGCATCAGGGGTGCTGAATGACTGGGGGCCGCCATATTGGAGGCGGGGAAGGAAGTTGCATTGGGGTTAAGGGAAGAAGCGGCGGCCATGTTGGATGTGGGCACATCCGGGGCAGGCTGTATCGGACTGGGCATGACCGGAACCTGGGGAGTGGCTTGGGGAAAGGGGTATGGATAATTTGGATAGGGCATGGACATGGGGTATGGGAAGGGGTATGGCCAAACCATCTGGGCAGGGGCTGGGGCGGAACCTGGAGTGGGCAGGAAGGTTGGGTAGGGATTGGCAAAGGGGGTGGGAACCTGGGCCGTGGTAGGGACGGACAAGGGAGAGGATGGAGAAGAATCAGTAGAGGTGGGTGAAGAAGGAGGAGCCGGAGTGGGATCAGCAAGATTGACAGTGGCAGGGGAGGAGGGGTTAGCTAACTGGGCAGATGCAGATGGGAGGGTAGGATTATCAATGGAGAGAAAGTGCGGGGAAGGAATGGCAGATGAGATGTTAGCATTAGACATAGAAGGTGGCTTAGGAATGGATGAGGATGATGGGAGTGTTAGGGAAGGAGAAGGGGAAAAGAAAGATCCATCAGAATTCAGGACCAGGCAAAGGGGGGAGGTGACGGGATGGGTGCTGGGAGGATTGGGAGCGGGATACATAGTCAGCTGGCAATCTCCCATTGCTGACTGGACCTTTGGGATAGACATCCCCTGGGCGCCATTTTGGGGCGCTGGCTGAGGAAAAGCCCCAGCAACACAGTTATTATGATACACAAACAATTTCACACCCTTGTGAATTATTTCTTCTTCCACCCAACCTTCTTGCTGAATAGCCTTCGCTACTCTGTACCATGCTTCAGCTGTCTTTAATAAATCATTATTTGCAAGCTTGCCTTTCTTCTCCATCAATAATCTACGCCAACTTTCTGGTTGCAATCTACCACATGTAGGCACAGCAATTTTACATACTTTTGCAATCTTTGCAACACCTTTAACCATCTCCTCACCCTCTCTGTCTTCAACTAAATCACATGCTAGCCCGCCCTTACTGGGCTTAACCAACTCCTGCCCCATATTCCCCTTTTCCCCTACACCAGCGTCCTAGATATAGGGAAAGATAAGGAAATTGAACAGGAACGTCTACAATGCTCGACTGCCACTTTGAGGAAGGTGGGTCCTACTCAAGTGCGTCTTCCCAAAACGTAGACTAGTCACTGAATCCGCCTACCCGGGGTGGTAGACACGGATTGGAGCGAGGTGAGAAGTGTGTGACCAATCACTTCTCTATTAAGAGGAATGGGAGTGGATAGTGTAATAGTACAGGAAGTGTAGAAAAGGTAAAAAGGTAAGGAAAGAAAATCCTTAGAGACAGACACAGGAGTTTGAATGACTCCTAATTAAACAAACAAGACAACAATACAGTTGAAATACAGTGCATGCATCACAGTTCAAATGAAATCAACAGTAATCCCTTTCTTTTACTCATGTGCTTACTCCAAAGTCACCTCCCTCAACCTCGTAGTGTCCCCGCTCGGAGAACGACTTCCTCAAGTCTCACTACCAGCGGCCACAGGAAACAGCAATCATCTCCGACCCGAATCCTGTCTAGCCCCCCTCGTTACAGCAGTCCACAAAGTGTGGCCACCTCTATCCTCACTCCCGTAGTGCCCCTATAAAACCCACTTTATAAGTCTCACTACCACGTGATGCGGAAAACAAGCAATGCCTACTTGAATCCCCCCAGGAAACTGAGTCCCCTGCCACAAGACTGAGTCCCCTACCACAATTAAATAATCAGGAAGCCCCCAACTCAACACTTAGAGCCGGAGGGTCCGGGTCAGGAAGCCCCCAACTCAACTAGAGCTGGAGGGTCCGGGTCAGGAAGCCCCCAACTCAACACTTAGAGCTGGAGGGTCCGGAAGCGCACAGTGAAGCTAGCTAGGCTATCAAAGTGACACGAAATGGATCACAGGAAACTATGATTCTACACAGTTCCCACGATACCACAAACCTCTTTTTCCATACAGCCACAGCCACGAGGCTCCTAAAAGAAGTAAACAGGCAAAGAAGACACCCAGGAAAACTTCCACAGGTCAACCCCCCTTTTTCCCTACAGCCACAGACACGTGGCTCCTAAAAGGAGTAAAACAGGCAACAGGACTCCAGGCAAATCCCATCTCTTGCTTTAAACTCATTGGGTACCCCCCTAGGCACCCCAATGGCATCAATGTAAATGTGAGGGTCAAAACTTCCTTTTACTGGGGCTTCACGCTTAACCTTAGTGTGGCTGGACTCATGGGTGTTGAGGTGTGTGTCAGAGATAATGTGTATGGGCATAATGGCCTTGGCCAAAGTACACTCCCCCCACCACTCCGTGTCCATTCTGGATCTTAGCTGTAAATCCCCACACAACCAGTAAATGTCTCCCAGTGACCTAGTGTGATGCTGCAGCAAACGTACAGGAACAGTTCTGTATGTAGCACAATAACCTACGGGAAAGTTACCCACAAATTTACCAATCCCATCGTGCATGGCATAGCAAGTATAATTACCTTTATATACGGTAATACCATTAGGGGGTTTGACATCTTTGGCTAGAAGAGGATACTCTGCTGTCCATGCTTGACATATGGACCTGTTAACATTGTATTGGTAGGCAAAAAGACTTAAAACACAATTTTCTACATCTACTGGCAGGGTCAAAGGCACAGTCCCCAGATGGGGCCGGGCACCACCACACACATAGCATGCGGTTTTGTTATGTTTGTTGGCATTGTATTTCATCCATTCTAACCATAGGTTAACATCATTAAAACCTGTTTCAGCGGCCATGGTATCTTCGAAGGTGGGGTTAGCAATGGCCATCATGTCCTTAAAGGACTGGATGTGTGGTTTTAATGGGTTTGTGATCATGTGAGTAGCTCCTCGCCACTCAGAGGAATTACACATATCTCTAAGGTAGAAATGCCCTAATTTAGTATAGGACCCTTTTTCCAATACATTCCCAATACATATCGGTCTGCATCTGTTGGGCTTGGATGCTCAATATTAAGAATTAATTTCATTGGTGTGCCTCCTCCAGGCTTTCTCAGAGTCATTCTTTGAAGGAGGGACCTGCCATGATCATCTACTTTAGATAAGGCACTTTTTGGCTTGTAACCCCAGGAAGGCCCGGCATTCCATCCCGCCGCCCCCCAATGGCCACAATTGTGCCCCCATTGTCTGTCAACTACACAAACATATGGGTCTTTTGCATGAGGGATATCTCTATAGATATTCTGGATTTGTGCTGTAGAGAATGGGCATTCTACGATGTCACAATAATCAAAGGTATAGGTAGCCACACGGGTACATGATGAATTATACCAGAAGGTGTACCCACTAACATCTTTAGTGATGGCTACCTGCTGGGCCTTAATTAAACTAATTAAGGAGACAATGTACCAGAGGTACATGGTTGTGCAGTATCTGCTTCCTCTGGGGCAGGAGACTTCTTGCAGTGGGAAGCGTGGATCCAATGTGGCCTGCCGGCCAATTTGACAGAGGTTGCGGTGATCAGGAGAACTTGGAATGGCCCGTCAAATCTTGGTTCCAGGGTACTTTTCCGCACGAACTTCTTAACCAGAACCCAATCTCCGGGAAGCAGGTTGTGGGTACCTGTGTCCAAATCAGGATCTGGAATTGAAGAGAAAACTTGGGCATGTATTTTGTTCAAGGCACTTGCAAGTTCAGTTACATAGTCTACTAAAACATCTGATTGAAGCTGTAACTGCTGCGGATAATAACAACCTAGTCTGGGTGCTGTCCCAAATAGAATTTCATATGGGTATAACGAATGCTTCCCTCTAGGTGTGTGCCTAACGCTGAATAAAGCTATTGGCAGGCTTTCTGGCCAGGGCATCTTTGTTTCTTGTGACATTTTTAACATTCTGGCTTTTAGAGTGCTGTTCATGCGCTCTACTTTACCACTACTTTGTGGGTGGTAAGGGGTGTGAAAGGCTAGGGTCACCCCCAGAGCAGTCCAAATTTCTTTAGTCACTGTTGCTGTAAAGGCTGGGCCCTGATCACTTTCAATGACTTCTGGAAGTCCAAATCTACATACAATGTCTGTAAGTAGGCGTCTTGCGGTTGTTTTTGCAGTGATATTGGTCACAGGGTAGGCTTCTGGCCAGCCTGAGAACATGACCACTATTACTAGTGCATATTCATGAGGCCCACTCTTGGGCATTTGGATGTGATCAATTTGAATTCTCTGGAATGGGTACATGGGTTTTGCTAGGTGCTTTGCAGGCACCTTGATTGGTTTTCCTGGATTGCATTTTGCACAAATGATACAGGCCTTGCAGAAACTGTTAATCAGGGTTGTGATTCCAGGTGCTTCATAATACTTTTGAATGAGGGCGGCCATTAGGTCTTTTGACAGATGTGCAGGTCCATGTGCCCATTGGACAACTGCTGGATATAAATTTCTTGGAAGGCAAAATTTAGAGTTGTTGTAGTAAATTCCGTCCTTTAGGACAGCTCCTTTCTTCTTCCATTTCTGGATTTCTTCAGGGGTAATTGCAGCTTGCTGTTCTCGCAAAATTCTCAGATCAGTAGGAAGAGTTTGCAAGGTAAAGATAGGAACTTCTTCTTCTTGTCCGGACACTTCTTCATCCACTTCCTGCAAATCTCTGGCTGCTTGCTTAGCAGCCTGATCAGCCAAATGGTTGCCCTTTGCTTCATCTGTATCCAACTTCCCATGTGCCTTAATTTTAAAAACGGCCACTTCTTCAGGGAGTAGGAGGGTATCCATTAGTTCCTTGATTGCAGAGCTGTGTTTGACTGGTGTACCGGCAGTGGTAAGAAATCCCCTTGTCTTCCAAATGAAGCCGAAGTCATGTGCCACACCTAGAGCATATCTCGAATCTGTATAGATGTTGGCGCGCTTTCCTTCTGCAATTTTGCATGCTGAAGTCAGGGCTTTTAATTCAGCTTCTTGCGCAGACATTGCTGGCGGTAAAGATGATGACTTGAGAACTTCCTCTGTTGTGGTTACGGCATATCCTGTGTGGTATTTTCCTTCTTCATCAGCATACCTTGAGCCGTCCACAAACAGGGTGAAATCCGGATTTGGTAATGGATTCTCATGCACAGTTGGTAAGTGCACTGTTTCCATTTTCATCTGTTCAAAACAGTCATGAGGAGTTTCTGGGTCATTGTCATTCACTATGACCAGGTCTTTAAATTCTTTTTCCAGGAAATGGCGTGGCCAAGCTTCAAGAAGATCAGTTGTTGTGTATTTGGCAATGCCATTTTCCTGTAGCTGTGATTCATCCATGGTGGCCCATAATTTTGCCATAGGCCCAAGATCATTCCATGATCTTGTTTTCAACTTGGTAACAGGGATATGTGGAATAGCAGTATCCCAATGGCGGTACAGGTAATTAAGTTCTGAGGGCAGTTGGATCAGGACCATGCTATTGCCTTCGGAGTCACAATAGAAATCCTGAGCAGTGAGCTTCACTTCAATCCAGTGGTAAAGCTCATCTTCGTAGCAAGGTTCAGGAGTAATGTTTGGCTTGTACCACATGGTACAGAAGGCATAATCCGGGCCTTCACAGAGAGGTGTTTTGCCTTCGTAAAATGTTAAATGTGGATGCATTATTTTCTTGATACATCCACAGAGAAGGTATATGTAGGTTTCATCCGTGACAAACCCATAGTAGATACCCCCCTCAGGGAGTGGAAGAAGAGTGGATGGGTTAAGAACTTGACATCTTTGTATAGAAATGTTGTCAGGCAGAAGAAGATGACATTGTAGACGCAAGTGTCTAGCAGGAGACACGTGCTTGAGCTGTACTTGGTTGATAATGGCAGAGATGTCATGAGGGGCCAAAACAACCAGAGGGTGGCCAAGGACCAGATCAGAAGTTCTTTCAATGAGTTCTCTTGCAGCAAAAACAGCCCTAAGGCAGGAAGGGGCACCTCTGGCCACAAGGTCCAGCTGGCACGAGAAGTATCCAATAGGCCTCTGGCGGCCTCTTAAGTCATTAGTTTGGGTAAGAACTCCTGTAGCATGGCCTTGTCTTTCAGAGACAAATAATTTGAAAGGTTTGGTATAGTATGGTAGGCCCAAGGCAGGAGCAGAAGTAATGGCACGTTTAAGAGATTTGAAATTGTCCAGAGCTTCATTGGTCAGGCCGAATGGGTCTGACTTGAGTGCATCATAGAGAGGTTGCATAAGCAGAGAGGCTTCTGGGATCCATGCTCTGCAATAGGAAATGAGGCCTAAGAAGGCATGAAGAGATTTTGAAGTCCTTGGGGGAGGAATGTCCAGAACTGCTCTGACTCGGTCCCGAGTGAGATGTCTGGTACCTTGAGATAGGCAATGTCCAAGGAAAATTACTGAAGGTTGGCAGAATTGCAGCTTGAGAAGTGAAGCCTTGCATCCTTGTTCTGCCAAATAACAAAGTAGACTAATTGAACACTTTTCAGTAGTGGGTATATCATCTCCATAGAGCAGTAAATCATCCACATACTGGAGCAAAACAACTTCTGGGTGTTCAGCTTGCCATGGGTCAAGGATGGTACACATGGCCTTTGCAAATTGACTTGGAGAATTTTGTGCTCCCTGGGGCATGACAGTCCATGTATACTGTTGCATTTCATGGGTGAAAGCAAACAAGTATTGACAGGATGGATCCAGTGGAACACTGAAAAAGGCATTAGCCAGGTCAATGACTGTGAAGTACTTTGCAGATGGAGGGACTCCTGAGAGCAGAGTGTGAGGGTTTGGCACAAGAGGGGTGTCCAGAACAGTTGCTTCATTGACAGCACGGAGACCCTGAACCATCCTGTACTTCTCTGGCTCACCTTTTGGAGTTTTCTTCTTCACAGGAAACAATGGAGTATTACATTCTGATTTACATTTCACTAGAGCACCCTTCTCCAAGAGTGCTTTGATTTGGATAGAAATGGCTGCAGCCTGTGCTGGTTTGAGAGGATATTGTGGTTTTCTTGGTAATTTAGCTCCTGGGATCAGCTTTACCACCACAGGTGGAACATTTAGGTGACCTATGTCCTCTGGACCTGAGGACCATAACTTAGCAGGCACCTCTGTTTTCAACATATCTGGGAAATTGGACCTTGGTTCTGCTGCTTCCCTACGGGAATCCTCTAATTGCAGCATCAGGGGTAGGGAGCACAAGGCTGAGGTGTCTGGAACAGATAGAGGTGTAGACATTTCTACCTGTCCATCCGGAGTCAAGGTTATAGATGCCTGCAGGCGTGAGAGGACGTCAGCACCTAACAGATTAATTGGGCATGTGGAGGATACTACAAAACGAGCAAGTAGGCTTGTGCCAACTCGCAGAGGGGTTGTTAGAGGACTGTGTCTTGGTTGGCCATCCACTCCAACACAGGAGACATCAATACTTGACAAGAAGGATGGATCTGGCAGGTCTTGTTCTCTTAGAACACTTCGGGCTGCACCTGTGTCAACAAGAAATGTGGTAGGTTGGCCTTCAATGGGTAAAGTCACTGTGGCAAGTGGCCCCCCTCCTTTATCCCCTGTAGACACTGCCATGACAGGGGTTAATGACACAGGTTTGCCAATTTCCTAATCATCTGGTTCCTCAACAATTGGAACCGTTTTCTCGGCCTTAGGGGCCGGGGCAGGCTTGGATTGCTTTCTGGGCTCCCCTGGTTCCCTTCTAGGTTCTGGACATCCACTTCTATAATGCCCTGTAGCCTTGCAATTAAAACAAGTTACATCCTCTAGTTTAACACCCTTGGTGGCAGGGGTGATGGGGGTGGCGCGGGTCACCATGAGGGGAGCTGGACTGGGTCTTCTGGGGGTCTGGGCCGATTCCAAACCTCTAGCAACTAGGAGTAAAGTATCCAGAGGAACAACCTTATATTCAGGGCGTGCAGCAATGATTGCCTTGCGTATGGAGTCTTTAACACCTTGGACAAACGCACCTGACAGCATTTGTGAATGAATTTTGTCAGTAAGATCAAATCCCAAATCTGTAAACATTTGATACAGTCTTGCATGAAACCTTTCCACTGATTCTCCTTTGTCTTGCACAACATCAGTAAGACCAGCAGCCTGATCTGCAAGTTTGTCCTTAGCCCAATCTTTCAATTGATTGCAAAAAGGGGTAATCAACATCACTTGTAAGCAGATCTGTACTGATGCTAGGCCAATATGCATCCCCTGCTTTAATAGCACAAATACTCAGTAGGTCACGCCAGGCGGCGGAATAAGTCTTTTGAATCTGAACTATCCCTTGGTAAAAAGGCATAGGCTGCTTTTCTGGGTCGGGGAGAGATTTCATTAAAGCACTAGCTTGTGTGGGGTTAAAGGCAACATATTTAGGAGGGGCCCGTTCTCCCCGACCCTTATGGCCAAAGGGATCTTCAATAGAGCGGTGGGTTGAGACTCTCGCAGCCTCCAAAGAATCCTGAGACAGCCTGTCATCCCTGTCATCCTCTTCCTCATCTAACTCTATGATCTGGGCCCTTCTGCGTGAGGGGATTACCTGAGGTGACAGAGCTGGGGGATGAGAGGGAGTCCCGGAGGCGGGAGTCGCCATCGAGTCATAATCTTGGGATCGGTAATCACCGGGAAGCACCGGCATCAGGGGTGCTGAATGACTGGGGGCCGCCATATTGGAGGCGGGGAAGGAAGTTGCATTGGGGTTAAGGCAAGAAGCGGCGGCCATGTTGGATGTGGGCACATCCGGGGCAGGCTGTATCGGACTGGGCATGACCGGAACCTGGGGAGTGGCTTGGGGAAAGGGGTATGGATAATTTGGATAGGGCATGGACATGGGGTATGGGAAGGGGTATGGCCAAACCATCTGGGCAGGGGCTGGGGCGGAACCTGGAGTGGGCAGGAAGGTTGGGTAGGGATTGGCAAAGGGGGTGGGAACCTGGGCCGTGGTAGGGACGGACAAGGGAGAGGATGGAGAAGAATCAGTAGAGGCGGGTGAAGAAGGAGGAGCCGGAGTGGGATCAGCAAGATTGACAGTGGCAGGGGAGGAGGGGTTAGCTAACTGGGCAGATGCAGATGGGAGGGTAGGATTATCAACGGAGAGAAAGTGCGGGGAAGGAATGTCAGATGAGATGTTAGCATTAGACATAGAAGGTGGCTTAGGAATGGATGAGGATGATGGGAGTGTTAGGGAAGGAGAAGGGGAAAAGAAAGATCCATCAGAATTCAGGACCGGGCAAACGGGGGAGGTGACGGGATGGGTGCTGGGAGGATTGGGAGCGGGATACATAGTCAGCTGGCAATCTCCCATTGCTGACTGGACCTTTGGGATAGACATCCCCTGGGTGCCATTTTGGGGCGCTGGCTGAGGAAAAGCCCCAGCAACACAGTTATTATGATACACAAACAATTTCACACCCTTGTGAATTATTTCTTCTTCCACCCAACCTTCTTGCTGAATAGCCTTCGCTACTCTGTACCATGCTTCAGCTGTCTTTAATAAATCATTATTTGCAAGCTTGCCTTTCTTCTCCATCAATAATCTACGCCAACTTTCTGGTTGCAATCTACCACATGTAGGCACAGCAATTTTACATACTTTTGCAATCTTTGCAACCCCTTTAACCATCTCCTCACCCTCTCTGTCTTCAACTAAATCACATGCTAGCCAGCCCTTACTGGGCTTAACCAACTCCTGCCCCATATTCCCCTTTTCCCCTACACCAGCGTCCTAGATATAGGGAAAGATAAGGAAATTGAACAGGAACGTCTACAATGCTCGACTGCCACTTTGAGGAAGGTGGGTCCTACTCAAGTGCGTCTTCCCAAAACGTAGACTAGTCACTGAATCCGCCTACCCGGGGTGGTAGACACGGATTGGAGCGAGGTGAGAAGTGTGTGACCAATCACTTCTCTATTAAGAGGAATGGGAGTGGATAGTGTAATAGTACAGGAAGTGTAGAAAAGGTAAAAAGGTAAGGAAAGAAAATCCTTAGAGACAGACACAGGAGTTTGGATGACTCCTAATTAAACAAACAAGACAACAATACAGTTGAAATACAGTGCATGCATCACAGTTCAAATGAAATCAACAGTAATCCCTTTCTTTTACTCATGTGCTTACTCCAAAGTCACCTCCCTCAACCTCGTAGTGTCCCCGCTCGGAGAACGACTTCCTCAAGTCTCACTACCAGCGGCCACAGGAAACAGCAATCATCTCCGACCCGAATCCTGTCTAGCCTCCCTCGTTACAGCAGTCCACAAAGTGTGGCCACCTCTATCATCACTCCCGTAGTGCCCCTATAAAACCCACTTTATAAGTCTCACTACCACGTGATGCGGAAAACAAGCAATGCCTACTTGAATCCCCCCAGGAAACTGAGTCCCCTGCCACAAGACTGAGTCCCCTACCACAATTAAATAATCAGGAAGCCCCCAACTCAACACTTAGAGCCGGAGGGTCCGGGTCAGGAAGCCCCCAACTCAACTAGAGCTGGAGGGTCCGGGTCAGGAAGCCCCCAACTCAACACTTAGAGCTGGAGGGTCCGGAAGCGCACAGTGAAGCTAGCTAGGCTATCAAAGTGACACGAAATGGATCACAGGAAACTATGATTCTACACAGTTCCCACGATACCACAAACCTCTTTTTCCATACAGCCACAGCCACGAGGCTCCTAAAAGAAGTAAACAGGCAAAGAAGACCCCCAGGAAAACTTCCACAGGTCAACCCCCCTTTTTCCCTACAGCCACAGACACGTGGCTCCTAAAAGGAGTAAAACAGGCAACAGGACTCCAGGCAAATCCCCCGGGTCCACCCCCCTTTTATCCCAAAAAGGGGAAACAAATAAACATTCAGCCCGGGCAACCAAACTAGACCATGCCAATACAGACACACCCAGGTAACAGACTGAATGCAGGTAACAAATGGGTAATGAGACCCCGGGCAAGATATTACCTGTCTTTGATGTCCTCCCGGGAAGCAGTCACAGACACGTGGACGGGTCAATCAAAGGGGCCGGAACATACCGGTGGCTCTGCAGAAGTCTCTACCGTGTACCTGGAGGTGATCAATCTCCTTTCCTTCCCCCCGGATTCCTCCGTCCAACTGCGTCTTCCTTAGGACGGCTCACCGGCCAGACATAGCCCGGGGTCCCTGTTCGGGCGCCAAAGTTGTTATGGTACTTTTTCAGTAAACCAAAATGTTTAAATGTCTATCTGTTCCTGTCCAAATTAAAGAGAATTGAATTGCGTATATACGCTGAAGTAATTCAGTCTGACACACGGAGTTCAGGTTAAAATAACTTCGAGGAAATTTATTGGCAAGTGCAGCAAGAGCGGGCGCGCAGGCCCTTTTAAGAGGAATTTTTCGTCATCATTGATTATCAAGATATCCGTGAATAAACATCATTAATTGGATTAATTGTTAAGTGTCTGGATTAGTGTCCACCTATCAATATAATTAATTGGCTCAAAAATTAAGTGGTTAGCTTCGTGTCCACCCACCAAGAGGTGGTATTGTTTTGGACACGGGTGGGGACAAGGGGGGGCTTGAGCGTCATTTTACACGGTCAGTGATGTCAGGTCTTGTGGTTAGGTGCAAGGTCTCTTATGAATAGAACATTTCATTACTACAGTGTTCTCATGGCCTTGTTTTTATACTATGTTGCGAGTTAGGGGAAATTCAGCAGTTCCTGGGTAGTCATGTCTTTATGGAAAATACAGTCTTTGTCTATTGTGTTAGATGTGCTGAGAAATTCTGTCATGCAATGTAGTTTTCAAATGGAGAAGTCAGGTTATGAGGACAAAATGGAGGATTTGTCACAGTATCAGGTTAAAATGGAGTTAGTGCAATAATTCAATACAAGTTCAATAAAGATTTTTAATAATTCTACATCATATATATATATATATATATATATATATATATATATATATATATATATATACATGTTATGGTACTTTTTGAAAGTAAACCAAAATGTTCAAAGTCTATCTGTTCCTGTCCAAATCAATAAATTAAATTGCGTATATACGCTGAAGTAATTAAGTCTGACACACGAGGTTCAGGTTAAAATAACTTCGAGAAAGTTTATTGGCAAGTGAAGAAAAAGCGGGCGCGCAGGCCCTTTTAAGAGGCATTTTGCGTCATCATTGATTATTAGAATATCAGCAAATAAACATCATCAATTGGATTAATTGTTAAGTGACGGAGTTAGTGTCTTACCTATTGGTTAGTAAAATTAAGAGGTTAGTCCCGTGCCCACCCATCAGAGGTGGGATTATTCTGGACACGGGTGGGGGACAAGGGGGTCCTAAGCGTCATTTTACACGGTCAATGATATCAGGCTTTATGTCCAGGTGCAAGGTCTCTTATGAATAGAACATTTCATTACTACTGTGTTCTGTGGCCTTCAAACTGTACTATCTTATAAGCTCTTAAGGAGTAGCCAGCAAGTCTTAAGGAGTAGCCAGCACCTCCTGGTACTTGTCCTTGAAGGCAACACGGTCTTTGTCTACTGTATTAATTGGGTTGAGAAGTTCAGTCACGTAATGTAGTTTTAAAATGAACAAGTTAAGTCATGAGGACAAAATGGAGGATTGAAGAAGTCAGGTTAGGAGGACAAAATGGAGGACGAAGTCACAGTATAAAGTTAAAATGGAGTTAGTACAATAATTCAATACAAGTACAATAAAGATTTTTAATAATTCCACATCAGTCCCCCCTATGAAATGTTAGATTCTAAGAGATAAAACTTTATTATGTTAGTATCAGAAGACGTGTTAACCCAAAGGCACAGAAACCCCGTGGCCGCTAGCTAGATGTTAATGCAAAGTGCAAGGCTGTCCCTAGATCTGACCCTAATAGGCTAACCATCCGTCAGTATGGCTCTCGAACGCTTCACACCCAAGGGTATCCCATGGCAGCTAACCCACCACTTCTCCACATGGGGCCTTTACCATTCGCTGACAGATGCTGTCCCTGAGCTAGTCCCTTCCTAGAATTCCTGCACTTTATCGACAAAAGGGAATGTTTGCAGCGGCAGACAGGGTGAGTTGATGTCTTGAGATTCTTGGTCATCAACTTCGAGATGGGTAAAAGCGGGTGCCGCTTGGTCAACAGTCTTCATGAGGGATTTTCTCAGACATGGGAGGACACAACAAAAGAGAAGAGCAAAAATAAAAAGAAAAATTAGTATAGCCATACCAATCTGCATTAAAGCCTTTTGCCATCCTGTCATCCAACCAAACCATCTTTCCCAGGGATCTTTTATCCCAGAATTCCTTTTTAACTCTTCAGACAAGTCATTTAATTTTTCTATAGCTAGTGTGACTTTACCATTAGGGCCTGTGTTTTCTGGGATGTAGGTACAACATGTCATAGTGTCGGGCAAAATCTTACAAACCCCTCCTTTTTCGGCTAAGATCATATCTAGGGCCATCCTATTCTGAAAAGTCATTTGGGATGTGGCCTGTAACTGTTCGGCCAATCCCTGGAGGGCGTCTCTGGTGTAATTGACAAAACGCTGTTGATTATAATAAATGTAATTTATCCAATTTAGATTCTTGTTTGCGGTAACTATGGTAAAAATTGATTCAAATCCTGCAGCAACTTCATCCCTAGCTTTAAACTCATTGGGCACCCCCCTGGGCACTCCAATGGCATCAATATATACATGAGGATCAAAACTTCCTTTCACTGGGGCGTCACGTTTAACCTTAGTGTGGCTGAACTCATGGGTGTTGAGGTGTGTGTCAGAAATAATATGTATAGGCATAATGGCCTTAGTCAAAGTACACTCTCCCCACCATTCTGTGTCCATTCTGGATCTTAGCTGTAAATCCCCACACAACCAATAAATGTCTCCTAGTGACCTAGTGTGATGTTGCAGCAAACGTACAGGGACAGTTCTGTATGTAGCACAATAGCCTTTGGAAAAGTTACCTACAAATTTACCAATACCATCGTACATGGCATAGCAAGTGTAATTACCTTTATATACGGTAATACCATCAGGGGGTTTGACGTCTTTGGCTAGAAGAGGATACTCCTTTGTCCATGCAATACATATGGACCTGTTAAAATTATAGTGATAGGCAAAAAGGCTTAAAACACATTCTTCTATATCTACGGGTAGGATTAAAGGTACGGTACCCAGGTGAGGCCGGGCACCTCCACACACATAACATGCGGTTCTATTATGTTTATTAGCATTATATTTCATCCATTCTAACCATAAATTTACATCATTAAAACCTGTTTCAGCGGCCATGGTATCTTCAAAAGTGGGGTTAGCGATGGCCATCATGTCCTGAAAGGTCTGGATATGGGGTTTTAATGGGTTAGGGACCATGTGGGTGGCCCCTTGCCACTCAGAAGAGTTGCACATATCTTTGAGGTAGAAATGCCCTAATTTCTGGTAGGAACCCTTTTTCCAGTACATTCCCATCACATACTGGTCTGCATCTGTTGGGCTTGGGCGCTCAATGTTAAGGATTAATTTCATTGGTGTGCTCCCCCCAGGCTTTCTCAAAGTCATTCTCTGGAGAAGCGATCTACCATGATCATCTACTTTAGCTACGGCACTTTTTGGTTTGTAACCCCAGGCAGGCCCGGCATTCCATCCCGCCGCCCCCCAGTGATCACAATTGTGCCCCCATTGTTTGTCAACTACACAAACATATGGGTCTTTCGAATGAGGGATATCTCTATAGATGCTCTGGATTTGTGGTGTGGGAAATGGGCATTCTACAATATCACAGTAGTCAAAGGTATAGGTAGCCACCTGGGTGCATGATGAATTATACCAGAAGGTGTACCCACTAATGTCTTTGGTAATGGCTACTTGCTGGGCCTTCATAAGGCTAATTAAGGAGAAGATGTACCAGAGATACATGTTTGTGCGATATTCGCTTCCTCTGGGGCAGGAGATTTCTTGCAGTGGGAAGCGTGGATCCAATTTGGCCTACCGGCCAATTTGACGGAGGTTGCGGTAATCAGGAGAACTTGGAATGGACCGTCAAATCTTGGTTCCAGGGTATTTTTCCGCACAAACTTCTTGACCAGGACCCAATCTCCGGGAAGTAGGTTATGGGAACCTGTATCCAATTCGGGATCTGGAATTGAAGAGAAAACTTGGGCATGTATTTTGTTTAGGACATTTGCAAGTTCAGTTACATAGTCTACTAAAACATCTGATTGGAGTTGCAACTGCTGCGGATAATAACAACCTAGTCTGGGTGCTGTCCCAAATAGAACCTCATATGGGGACAGTGAATGCTTCCCTCTAGGTGTGTGCCTAACACTAAATAGAGCTATCGGTAGGCTTTCTGGCCAGGGCATCTTTGTTTCTTGTGACATTTTTAACATTCTAGTTTTTAGGGTGCCATTCATGCGCTCCACTTTACCACTACTTTGTGGGTGGTAAGGGGTGTGGAAGGCTAGAGTCACCCCTAGAGCAGTCCAAATTTCTTTAGTCACAGTTGCTGTAAAGGCTGGGCCTTGATCGCTTTCAATAACTTCTGGGAGTCCGAATCTACATACAATATCTGTAAGTAGGCGCTTTGCGGTTGTTTTTGCAGTGATATTGGCCACTGGGTAGGCTTCTGGCCAGCCTGAGAACATGTCCACTATTACTAGTGCATATTCATGGGGCCCACTCTTGGGCATTTGGATGTGGTCAATTTGAATCCGCTGGAAGGGGTACATGGGCTTTGCCAGGTGTTTCGCAGGTACTTTAACTGGTCTTCCTGGATTGCATTTTGCACAAATGACACAGGCCTTGCAGAAGCTATTGATCAATGTTGTGATTCCAGGTGCTTCATAATACTTCTGTATGAGGGCGGCCATCAATTCTTTTGACAGGTGTGCAGGCCCATGTGCCCATTGGACAACTGCTGGATACAAATTTCTGGGAAGACAAAATTTGAAGTTGTTGTAATATATTCCGTCCTTTTGGACAGCTCCTTTCTTTTTCCATTTCTGGACTTCTTCAGGAGTGACTGCAGCTTGCTGTTCTTGTAAAATTCGCAAATCAGTAGGAAGAGTTTGCAGGGCAAAAATAGGGACTTCTTCTTCTTGTCCGGACACTTCTTCATCCACTTCCTGCAAATCCCTGGCCGCTAACTTAGCAGCCTGATCAGCCAAATGGTTGCCCTTTGCTTCATCTGTATCCAATTTCCCATGGGCCTTTACTTTCAAAACGGCCACTTCTTTGGGGAGTAGGAGGGCATCCATTAGCTCCTTGATTGCAGTGCTGTGTTTGACTGGTGTACCGGCGGTGGTAAGAAATCCTCTAGTCTTCCAAATTAGGCCGAAGTCATGTGCCACGCCTAGAGCATATCTTGAATCTGTATAGATGTTGGCACGTTTTCCTTCGGAAATTTTGCAGGCTGAAGTCAGAGCCTGTAATTCAGCTTCTTGTGCAGACATTGCTGGTGGTAAGGATGATGATTTAATAACTTCATCTGTTGTGGTTACGGCATATCCTGTATGATATGTTCCTCCTTCATCGGCATATCTCGATCCGTCCACAAACAGGGTAAAATCCGGATCTGGTAATGGGTTCTCATGCACAGTTGGTAAGTGCACTGTTTCCATTTTCATCTGTTCAAAACAGTCATGAGGTGTTTCTGGGTCATAATCATTCTTTATGACCAGATCTTGAAATTCCTTTTCCAGGAAATGGCGTGGCCATGCTTCTAGAAGGTCAGTTGTTGGGTATTTGACAATACCATTTTCCTGTAGCTGTTCTTCAGTCATGGTGGCCCATAGTTTTGCCATGGGCCCAAGATCATTCCATGACCTTGTCTTCAACTTGGTAACAGGAATATGTGGGATAGCAGTATCCCAATGACGGTAAAGGTAGTTAAGTTGTTGAGGTAGCTGGATCAAGACCATACTATTGCCGTCAGAGTCACAATAGAAGTCTTGTGCAGTAAGCTTTACATCGGTCCGGTGGTAAAGCTCATCTTCATAGCAAGGTTCAGGGGTAATGTTTGGTTTGTACCACGTGGTGCAGAAGGCGTGATCTGGGCCTTCACAGAGAGGCTTCTCATCTTCACAAAATGTCAAATGTGGATGCATGACTTTCTTGATACATCCACAGAGCAGGTGAATGTAGGTTTCATCCGTGATAAATCCATAATAGATACCCCCCTCAGGGAGTGGAAGAAGAGTGGACGGATTAAGCACCTGACATCTTTGGATGGAAATGTTGTCAGGCAAAAGGAGATGACACTGTAAGCGCAGGTGTCTGGCTGGAGACACGTGCTTGAGCTGGACTTGGTTGATGATGGCAGAGATGTCATGAGGGGCCAAAACAACCAGAGGGTGGCCAAGGACCAGGTCTGAGGTCTTCTCTATGAGTTCTCTCGCAGCAAAAACAGCCCTGAGACAGGAAGGAGTCCCTCTGGCCACAATGTCCAGTTGACATGAGAAATATCCAATAGGCCTCTGGCGGCCTCTTAAGTCATTAGTTTGGGTGAGCACTCCTGTTGCGTGGCCTTGTCTTTCAGAGACAAACAATTTGAAAGTTTTGGAGTAGTCAGGGAGGCCCAAGGCAGGAGCAGAAGCAATGGCTCGTTTGAGAGCAGTAAAATTGTCCATAGCTTCTTTAGTTAAACAGAAAGGGTCAGACTTAAGTGCGTCATAGAGAGGTTGCATGAGCAGAGAGGCTTCTGGGATCCATGCTCTGCAGTAGGAAATGAGGCCTAGGAAGGCATGAAGAGACTTAGAAGTCCTTGGAGGCGGAATATCCAGCACAGCTCTTACCCGGTCCCGAGTAAGATGTCTGGTACCTTGAGATAGGCAATGTCCAAGGAAAATTACTGAAGGTTGGCAGAACTGTAGCTTGATGAGTGAAGCTTTGCATCCTTGTTCTGCTAAATAACAAAGCAGACTAATTGAGCACTCTTCGGTAGTGGGTATGTCATCTCCACAGAGCAGCAAATCATCCACATACTGAAGCAGAACAACTTCTGGGTGCTCGGCTTGCCATGGGTCAAGGATGGTGGCCATGGCCTTTGCAAATTGACTTGGTGAATTTTGTGCCCCTTGGGGCATGACAGTCCAGGTATACTGTTGCATCTCATGAGTGAAAGCAAACAGATATTGGCAGGATGGGTCCAGTGGGACACTGAAAAAAGCATTTGCTAGGTCAATAACTGTGAAGAATTTTGCAGATGGTGGGACTCCAGAGAGCAGAGTATGAGGATTCGGTACAAGAGGGGTGTCCAGGACTGTAGCTTCATTAACAGCACGGAGATCCTGAACCATCCTGTACTTCTCTGGCTCACCCTTCGGAGTTTTCTTTTTCACAGGAAATAACGGGGTGTTGCATTCAGATTTACATTTGACAAGGGCACCCTTCTCCAAGAGTGCCTTAATGTGGACAGAAATTGCAGCAGACTGTGCTGGTTTTAATGGATATTGTGGTTTTCTTGGTAATTTAGCTCCTGAAATAAGCTTTACCACCACAGGGGGAACATTTAGGTGACCTATGTCCTCTGGGCCTGAGGACCATAACTTTGCGGGCACCTGTGTTTTTAATTCCTCTGGGAAATTGGACCTTAATTCTGTTGTCTCCTCACGGGGCTTTTCTAAATGCAGCATCAGAGGCAAAGAGCATAGGGCTGAAGTGTCTGATACAGACAGAGGTGTAAACATTTCTACCTGCCCATCCGGGGTAAAGGTGATGGATGCTTGCAGGCGTGAGAGAACATCAGCACCTAACAGGTTAATTGGGCATGTGGAGGATACTACAAAGCGAGCGAGCAGGCTAGAACCAACTCGTAGTGGAGTTGTTAGAGGACTATGTCTCGGTTGGCCATCCACTCCAACACAAGAGACATCAATATTTGACAGAAAAGATGGGTCTGGCAAGTCTTGTTCTCGTAGAACACTACGGGCTGCACCTGTGTCAACTAGAAATGTGGTGGGGTGGCCTTCAATGGGCAAAGTCACTGTGGCAAGTGGCCCCCCCTTATCCCCTGTAGACACTGCCATTACAGGGGTTACAGACACAGGCTTGCCAGTTTCCTATTCATCGGGTTCCTCAACTATTGGGACCCCTTTTTCGGTCTTAGTGACCGGGGCAGGTCTGGATGGCTTCCTTATCTCTCTTTTGGGTTCCGGGCAATCACTTTTAAAATGACCTTTAGCTTTGCAATTAAAGCAGAAGCTGTCCTCTGGTCTGGTGCCCCTGGGAACAGGGATACTACGTGATACCATAAGAGGAGCAGAGCTTGGCCTTTTGGGGGTCTGGGCAGATTCTAGGCCCCTAGCGACTAAAAGCAGGGTATCCAGGGGAACAACCTTATATTCAGGGCGTGCAGCAATAATTCCCTTGCGTATAGAGTCTTTAACGCCTTGGACAAACGCACCTGACAGCATTTGTGAATGAATTTTGTCAGTAAGATCAAACCCCAAATCTGTGAACATTTGATACAGTCTTGCATGAAACTTTTCCACTGATTCTCCTTTTTCTTGAACAACATCAGTAAGGCCAGCAGCCTGATCTGCAAGTTTGTCCTTAGCCCATTCTCTTAATTGGGTGCAAAAGGTTACCCCGGAGGGGTAATCAACATCACTGGAAAGCAGATCTGTACTGAGGTGACGGGCCATACTTGGCCAATAGGCATCCCCTGCTTTAATAGCACAAATGCTGAGTAGATCACGCCATGCGGCGGAATAAGTCTTTTGAATTTGAACTATCCCTCGGTAGAAAGGCATAGGCTGTTTTTCTGGGTCGGGGAGCGATTTCATTAATGCGCTAGCTTGAGTGGGGTTAAAGGCAACATATTTAGAAGGGGCCTGTTCTCCCCGACCCTTGTGGCCAAAAGGGTCATCGATAGAACGGTGAGTTGGGGCTCCCGCGGCAAGCTCCGATGAGACATGGGACACCCTGTCCATCTCGTCATCATCGAATTCTATGATATTGGCTCTTTTGCGTGGTGCAGGGCCCGAATGAGGTGAAAGGATCGGTGGTTGGGAACGAGCCCCAGATGCGGGGGTGGCTAGTGAGTCATAACCTGGGGATAGGTAGTCACCGGGGATTACCGGCATCAGGGCCGAACTGGGGGCCGCCATATTGGTGGCCGGAGAAGGTGTTACAGTAGGGTTAAGGGAAGAAGCGGCGGCCATGTTGGAAGAGGGCACATCCGGGGCAGACTGTGTCGGACTGGGCATGACCGGGACCTGGGGAGTGGCTTGGGGAAGGGGTAGTGGATATCCGGGATAGGGCAGAGTCATGGGATACGGGAAGGGGTAGGGCCAGGCTGGGGAGGGAAAGGAGGTGGGGTATTGGACTGGGGTGGAGATGGGAGGGGGAGGAGTCGGGGCGAGGGTGGAAGAGGTGGTTAGTTGGGCGGGTGAGGAAGGGAGGGGGTCATGAACGGAGAGGGAGCGTAGGGAAGGAATGGCAGATGAAATGTTAGGGGGAGGTACAGCAGGTAGCGTAGGGATGGACGAGGATGATGGGAATGTTAGGGACGGGGAGGGGGAAAAGAAAGATCCATCAGAATTCAGGACCGGGCAAACAGGGGAGGTGGCGGGATGAGTGTTAGGAGGATTGGGAGTGGGGAACATAGTCAGCTGGCTATCACCTACTGCTGACTGAACCTTGGGGATAGACGTCCCCTGGGCGCCACTTTGGGGCGCTGGCTGAGGGTAGACCCCAGCAACACAATTCTGATGATACACAAACAATTTCACACCCTTGTGATTTATTTCTTCCTCAACCCAACCTTCTAGCTGAATAGCCTTCGCTACTCTGTACCATGCTTCAGCAGTCTTTAATAAACCATTATCTGTAAGCTTGCCTTTCATTTCTGCCAGTAACTTACGCCAACTTTCTGGTTGCAATCTTCCACCCGTTGGTACAGTAATTTTACATACTTTTGCAATCTTTACAACACCTTTAACCATCTCCTCGCCCTCTCTGTTTTCTACCAAATCACATGCTAACCAGCCCTTATTGGGCTTGCTTAAATCCTGCCCCATAATCCCTTTACCCCTATACCAGCGTCCTAGATATAGGGAGAGAGAAGGAAAACGGAACAAGAACGTCTACAATGCTCGACTGCCACCCGAGAACCGTAAAACTTTCTCAGGTGCGTCTTCCCAAAACGTAGACTAGTCACTGAATCCGCCTACCCGGGGTGGTAGACACGGATTGGAGCGAGGTGAGAAGTGTGTGACCAATCACTTCTCCTTCAAGAGGAATGGGAGTGGATAGTATAATAATATAGGAAGTACAGAAAAGATGAAAGGCAAGGAAAATCCTTAGAGACAGACACAGGAGTTCATGAGACTCCTATTAAACAAACAAGACAACAATACAGTTGAAATACAGTGCATGCATCACAATTCAAATGAAATCAACAATAATTCCTTTCCTTTACTCGTGTGCTTACTCCAAAGTCACCTCCCTCAATCCCGTAGTATCTTACTACCAACGGCCAAGGATAACAACTAACACCGGTCCGAAATCCATATGCCTCCCTCGTCACAGCAGCCCACTCGTAGTGTCTGCGCTACCCTCACTCTTGTAGTGCCCCCATAAAGACCCACTTTATAAGTCCCACTACTCCGTGGTGATGAAGACAGCAATGCCTGCCCGAATTCACACACCACAAAATAAAAATTGGAATGGCTCCAGCTCAGCGCTCAAAGCTGGAGGGTACCACCACTCTGCAAGCAGAGTAACGTGCACAGAGAAGCTAGCTAAGCTATCAAAGTGGCACAAGAAGGATCCCCAGGAAACTATGAGTCTACACAATCTCCACAGATCCAACACACCTCTTTTTCCCTACAGCCCCAGCCACGAGGCTCCTAAAAGAGTTAAACAGGAAAAGATGACCCCCAGGAACACATCCACAGGTCAACCCCCCTTTTTCCTTACAACCACAACACCGTGGTTCCTAAAAGAGGTAAAACAGGCAACAGAAGACCCCCAGGAACGAATCCACAGGTCCACCCCCCTTTATCCCAAAAGGGGTAAAGTACAAACAGATAGACAGACACACTGAAGACCCAGGCAACTCCCCTCAGGTCCACCCCCCTTTATCCCAAAAAAGGGGAAACAGGCAAACAATTCAAACACAATTCAAACACACCCAGGCAACAGATAGACTAAAATTGCAGGTAAACAAGTGAGTAACGAGACACCGGGCAAGATATTACCTGTCTTTGATGTCCTCCCGGGAAGCAGTCACAGACACGTGGACGGGTCAATCAAAGGGGCCGGAACATACCGGTGGCTCTGCAGAAGTCTCTACCGTGTACTTGGAGGTGATCAGTCTCCCTTCCTACCCCCAGGATTCCTCCGTCCACCCTTGTCTTCCTTAGGACGGCTCACCGGCCAGACATAGCCCGATGCCCCACGTTGGGCGCCAAGTTGTTATGGTACTTTTTGAAAGTAAACCAAAATGTTCAAAGTCTATCTGTTCCTGTCCAAATCAATAAATTAAATTGCGTATATACGCTGAAGTAATTAAGTCTGACACACGAGGTTCAGGTTAAAATAACTTCGAGAAAGTTTATTGGCAAGTGAAGAAAAAGCGGGCGCGCAGGCCCTTTTAAGAGGCATTTTGCGTCATCATTGATTATTAGAATATCAGCAAATAAACATCATCAATTGGATTAATTGTTAAGTGACGGAGTTAGTGTCTTACCTATTGGTTAGTAAAATTAAGAGGTTAGTCCCGTGCCCACCCATCAGAGGTGGGATTATTCTGGACACGGGTGGGGGACAAGGGGGTCCTAAGCGTCATTTTACACGGTCAATGATATCAGGCTTTATGTCCAGGTGCAAGGTCTCTTATGAATAGAACATTTCATTACTACTGTGTTCTGTGGCCTTCAAACTGTACTATCTTATAAGCTCTTAAGGAGTAGCCAGCAAGTCTTAAGGAGTAGCCAGCACCTCCTGGTACTTGTCCTTGAAGGAAACACGGTCTTTGTCTACTGTATTAATTGGGTTGAGAAGTTCAGTCACGTAATGTAGTTTTAAAATGAACAAGTTAAGTCATGAGGACAAAATGGAGGATTGAAGAAGTCAGGTTAGGAGGACAAAATGGAGGACGAAGTCACAGTATAAAGTTAAAATGGAGTTAGTACAATAATTCAATACAAGTACAATAAAGATTTTTAATAATTCCACATCATACATACACATAAATACACATACACTGTCTAAGTGTATTTTAATATTAATATACAAATACTAAATATTTACTAAATATATATATATAATTTTCACGCTATATAAATATATATATAAAATAAACAAATATGTAAATACGTTAAAAAAATAATAAAAAATATATACCGTATATACTCGAGTATAAGCCGAGTTTTTCAGCACATTTTTTGTGCTGAAAAACCCCAACACGGCTTATACTCGAGTCAGTGTCTGTATTATGGCAATTTACATTGCCATAATACAGACAATGGGGCTGGCAGCGAGCGCTTACCTCTCCCGCAGCTCCTGTCAGCTCCCTTTTCCTCCGCGCCGGTCCTTTCAGCACCTCTGGCAGCTCCCAGGGTAAGTCTTGCGAGAACCGCGGGGTCATAGTGCGGCTCTCGCGAGACTTATACTGTGAGCTGACAGAGTTGCTGACCGGACCAGCGCGGAGGAGGAGGGAGCTGACAGGAGCTGCAGGAGAGGTAAGTAAGAGCTCTCTGCCAGCCCCCTCCTACACAGTGCCCAACCACTGGACCACCAGGGAGTGAGAGCCCCCCTCCCTGCCATGTATCAAGCAGGGAGGGGGGATGAAAAAAAAAAATAATAAAATAAAATAATAATAATAAAAAATAATAATAATATAACAAAAAAAATTTAAAATAATATTTAAAAAAAAAAAAATGCCGAGCACACCGCAGGAACCTGCACAAAAGATGGCGGCCTCCCTTCAACCGGCCGGACAAGGCCTGAACTCACCTCAAGGGCCTCTCCCAAGCACTGCAGCAAGCATCCTGCTCTGACTTGATGCAATATTTCAGACATTCTGGCGAGGATTCATGTCACCGAGCCAGATTGTCACAGCACCAGGAGGTTCAAGAGGAAAGCGAGCTGCTGAGGAATATTAAGCTCCCACAAGGTGATCCTGCCACTAACATGCTTCCCAACACTGCCGCTCACCATCCTAGGCAGAGAGCCACACGAACCACAGACCTACCGCATCACCCACGTGTGCGGAGGATCACACGCTGCCAGCTGCTTACAACATACAGATCCCCCGTATCCTTCAGGGGAAGGAAATGGTCCCCGAAAGGACCACAGTCCATGGAATCAAGATGCAGGCTCTCACACAGGCCTAGGGCCGGAAGAGTGCTGTGTCCTGGCGGGAATATGCCGACCACCACCTAAACCTACCTGGCTGCATGAACTGTACCATCAGACATATTGCTGCAGATCTGATTCATCCCTGATTAAAGCGGACGTGTCCTAACTCACTAACCTCCTTATGTTTCATAGTCATCTAATTTCTTATCTTTTAATTTTGCTTTAATAGCCCAATTCAGTTCCAGTGGCCTTATTATTGTCCTGTCATAAAGCATATTTGACTTGCATACATTATAAGCATAACAAAGCAAGAGATGTATCCTGCTATACCAGTTGCACATAATACATGTTTAATAATACATTCTGTTCTTGTCTACCAAAAAAAATAAAAAATGCCCACCCCCCACCAAGGCTCTGCAACACAAACACACACTGCATCACACACACACACACACACACTGCACTCATACACACACACTGCATTCATACACACACACTGCATTCATACACACACACACTGCATTCATACACACACAAACACTGCATTCATACACACACACTGCATTCATTCACACACACTGCATTCATTCACACTCACTGCACTCATACACACACACTGCACTCATACACAAACACACACTGCATTCATACACACACACACACACTGCACTCATACACACACTGCATTCATACACACACACTACACTGCACACTCATACACACACTACACTGCGCACTCATACACACACTGCATTCATACACACACACACACTGCATTCATACACACACACTGTAAATAAATATTCATTACCGTATATACTCGAGTATAAGCCGATCCGAATATAAGCCGAGGCCCCTAATTTTACCCCGAAAAACTGGGAAAACGTATTGACTCAAGTATAAGACTAGGGTGGGAAATGCAGCAGCTACTGGTAAATTTCTAAATAAAATTAGATCCTACAAAAATTATATTAATTGAATATTTATTTACAGTGTGTGTATATAATGAATGCAGTGTGTGTGTGTATGAATGCAGTGTGTGTATGAGTGCAGTGTGTGTGTGTATGTGTGCAGTGTGTGTATGTGTGCATGAGTGCAGTATGTGTATGTGTGCAGTGTGTGTATGAATGCAGTGTGTGTGTGTGTGTGTGTTGCAGAGCCTTGGTGGGGGGTGAGCAATTTTATTATTATTATTTTAATATTTTATTTTATTATTTTTTATTTTATTTTATTTAATTATTATAATTTTTTTATTATTTTTTATTGTTATTTTTTTATTATTTTATTTGTAATATTATTATTTTTTTACTTATTAATATTTTATTATTTAGATTTATTTGTTTCGTCCCCCCTCCCTGCTTGATACATGGCAGGGAGGGGGGGCTCTCACTCCCTGGTGGTCCAGTGGCATTGGCAGTTCAGTGGGGGGGAAGAGGGGGGTTGGCAGGGAGTGCTTACCTGTCCTGCAGCTCCTGTCAGCTCCCTTCTCCTCTGTGCCGGTCCGTGCAGCTCCTCTGTCAGCTCACACTGTAAGTCTCGCGAGAGCCGCACTATGACCCCGCGGCTCTCGCGAGACTTACACTGGGAGCTGACCGAGGTGCTGAACGGACGGCGCGGAGGAGGAGAGAGCTGACAGGAGCTGCAGGAGAGGTAAGTAAACTCTCTGCAGCCCCCACAGCCCCTGTCTGAATTATGGCAATGCAAATTGCCATAATACAGACACTGACTCGAGTATAAGCCGAGTTGGGGTTTTTCCGCATAAAAAATGTGCTGAAAAACTCGGCTTATACTCGAGTATATAAGGTAATATAATTTTTTTAGGATCTAATTTTATTTAGAAATTTACCAGTAGCTGCTGCATTTCCCACCCTAGTCTTATACTCGAGTCAATAAGTTTTCCCAGTTTTGGGGGGTAAAATTAGGGGCCTTGGCTTATATTCGGGTCGGCTTATACTCGAGTATATACGGTATACACATGTATAATTTTGTTCTAACTGTATTTTACAATATATATATATATATATATATAGATAGCAAAATACATGTAGAACAAAATAATGTATGTATGTATGTATATATATATACACATGTTACGGTTATCCCTAGGCTAGCTGGAAGCTGGACCGCTTGGATGATCTGGATCCCGGTTTGGAGAGAGAGAGAGAAGCCGCTTCAGCTAGACGACCAAAAGAATCCTCTAAATGTAGAACAATCCCACTAGCTATTGTACAGCTAGGATACTCTTTTCCCCACAAAACGAGTCGAGGCTGCGATTTGAAGGTCAAACAAGAACTGGCTTTAATGGCACACAGGGATCGGTATTTATGCAAAATCTCAGGTCCAGGGACAGCCCCCTCTGGACCTGATGGGATACAGGAATAATACAAGGGATCAACCAATGAGAATAAAATGCATCGTTTGAATTTGTTACCGCCCAGCTTGGAGATAATGAATCCAACGGCTATAACAATACAATTATCTCCAAGCGCCCAAGTGCCACGTTTTTATTACACATAAAAAATAGGTTAAAAATATATAACTTGGGGGCGGGGCCTGACGGCCAAGTTGACCGGTCGCACATTCTCAGAGCTCCAGCCATACAGCGCATAAGCACGCAATTTTATCACATGACAGGAGGCTTCATATTTTGCATAACTTTCTTTACTTTATGCCTCCAGCAGCACAAGTCAATCAGAAAACTTTAAACCAATCAGTAACAGGCATCACATCCATATATAAAGCCCTGGCAGTCACATGATTTCCTCTTTCTTTGCTGCTTCCAGCCAAGGCACAGGTCAGAGTATTAAGCTCTCAACTGTTTTATATATATAATGCAAATTTATCTTGTGGTCCCTTTAAATTGTTTTGGCATTGTACCTTTTAATTTCCCCCTGTCTGGGGCCCCCCTCTTTCATCTGCCTTCTCTACTTCTCCCTGCTGTATCCATCCTTCTCCCTGGACTGTAAGGTGCTTTTTTTTTCCCACAGTTTTTTCCCCTGCTGGGATCTGTTGCTCTCTGTCTGTTTGCCTGTTTGTCCCTCGCGATTCGCGGCATTTTACCGCGATTGCGCGGGACCACCAGGCTTCTCCAAGAGTCCCAGGGTACCGAGGGGTGGGTAGGGGGGCGCGAGGGGGTACCGACCGATACCGTCGGACCGCAATCACGGGCCGCGATCGCGGACTGCGCGGCAATTTTGCGCGCGAACAGTGGCCATCTTGGATCTCGCGATATCGCGAGATCCTCGGCGGCCATCTTAGTTTCGCCAGTTCGTGATTCCCACGAACTGGCACATAGTTTTTCTGCTTCTATAAATGTTTTATGTGCCATTAAGAGTTACCTGAATAAATTGGTCCTACCCACAGGACACCTCACCTAGTTTTAAAGGTGAAGTGTCAAAATGCTGGACATTGTCGGAAATACAAGTTTTGCCACATAATATAAGGTGTAAAAACTAAACACACTCCCCACATCAGGCTTAACACACTTCTCACTGCAGTTAACCCCTGCAACTCTGTGCTAAAGGGCCACTGCAGATAACTTACCATTAGGATTGTATTGCACCAAACCAGGAACAACTCCCATCAGGCTAAGCACACTTCTCACTGCAGTTAACCCCTGCAACACTGTGCTAAAGGGCCACTGCAGGTAACTTACCATTGGGATTGTATTGCACCAAACCAGGAACAACTCCCATCAGGCTCAGGCTGCACTGCCCAATCGGATGAACACTCACAGAAGGCAATGAGGATTGGTACAAACCACTGAAGAACTACCCAGAAATCATTACAAACAAACAAACAACAACAACAAAAAATCTGGCATTATCCGAAATGACAATTTTGATTTACAAAGGGTGACCACCACGCCCAATCTAGGGCTTATAACGAAGTACGCACAATCTACAATGGCAAAATTTCCACAAAATTCCATACACAAGGGTGAAAGCGTACTGAGGTCTTCGATACCTCCCATTACCGGGCTTACGTCCCGACCATTACCGGGCCCCGTCCCGACCATTACCGGGCTCCGTCCCCACCATTACCGGGCTCCGTCCAGACCATTACCGGGCTCCGTCCCGACCATTACCGGGCTCCGGCCCAACATTTAAGACCGTTCACCCCGGTCGATAAGAGGGTGACCCCTCTTCAGACCACTTGTCAAATTCCTAGTGGTACTGATTACATGATACCTGGGTGTCCCCCAGTTGTACGTGGAAGCCACTGTGTAGCTACATACGCACTGACGTATACTCTGTCTCCCCACAGACGGGAAGAATCATACTACCTTTGTGTCAGACACTCCACAAGACCCCCATCAGGGGATGAGGAACCATTATCTCCACTGTCCTTAGAAATCATAGACGAATGGAGGGCAGAGGACTCGCCCTCGGAGGAAGAGGACTGGCAAGACATACCTCAGGAAGTCAGAGAACCCAGCCTAGACCCGGAATGGCTAGGGACATATAGATATTGGGGTCTAATCCCCACGCCCTAGGACGGGCTGATAACCACGGAGTCCGATCTGTTACACAATGGATACAGGTATGTCGACAGCACCAAGAAGGAGAGCTCACGGTGCTGCCAAAGCTCCACAGTACTATATCCAATAAGGGTGACCCATTGGATAATTTGGAGACTACCGTACCCCATACGGGCTTACGTCCCGACATCCCGGTCTTATTGAGGGCGACCCCCTCCTCAGGCCACTCCAGGAAATCTCTAAGTGGTATTGATGGAAACAGTTCTGGGTGAACCCCAGCTGTAGATGGAGACCCACTAGTGACAATAAGTGTATTACCATACCTGACACCTGTCTCGGTACCCCACAGACCGGAAGAGGGTCCCAACAAGTCCAGGGCACACTACAGGCATGTGTGCCGACACCTCTATGTTTCAATTGGAGGACCCGTACGCCCTTCCCTTAACCGAGAAGGAAAACCCACTATACCGCCAAACTCCACAATTCTAGGACATATAAGGATGAACCATTGGATTATACATAGGGAGACTTTCACGTCTCCCATACCCGGGTACGTCCCGGTCCTACGGAGAGTGTCCTCATGCTCAGATCACTGCCCAGATCCTGCGAAAGTGGTACTGATACCGGAGAAACTGACGGAAGCCAAGCACAGAGAGATGGACACAGGTTTCTTCAGGAAGGAAGAGATTCTTTATTCGGTTCACCGATCGGGACTCAGAGGGACTAATGTCATCAAAATACAGCAAGTTCTGAGCCCCGGACAATAGTGCAGGCTCCTTATATAGGCATATAACTCCTCCCATATTAAGCTCCACCCGCACATTCTCTTGACCAATCAATACAAATAAGAATTAACTTCCTGCTTGACCGCATGGCTTGTCCAGCACAATGGAGGAGGGGAATACTACATCCTGTATTCTCGCACATGCTCCGTACACTACTGATCGTATCTTGCCACGTGCAACTAACTGATCGATACGTCAGCATATGCACGTACACATGCCACGTGGTAATCTCGGCCTACTAAATTTATTTTTACCGAGATTCCACCACATTCCCCCCTTTGATGCCTCTTGATATTTCACAATTACTTGAGGCATCACTTAACCTTAGTTTGCATATACCTCAGGCTACCATGAACCAGACCAGACTTTTCCCATGATGTGAATCCCTCAACACTCCTCTTCCTGCATTGGTTCTCCCTGATCTAGAGCCTCATATTTATATATGGCCATTATCTGTGCTGCAGCCTTCCTCTCTGCTATATTTTCTATCAGGCTTTGCACAGACCTAACTACTAAGGGGATAAGACATGGCAGGAGTAGACACAACATTAAAATCAGTAGGACTCCGCCTACCAATGCCTTAAGCCCTCCAAACTGCTCATACCAGCTACCAAACCAACTACTTGGATTATACCCTTTCCATACCTGAGTAGGCACATGCGCTAGTTTAACCATATGGCTAGTAAGCTCAGCTATTGCTTGCCCTTCGTCATCTATTTGAAGACAGCAATTGCTCAGGTTAAACTTCCCACATAAACCTCCCTCTACTGCCAATAGGTAATCCAAGGCTAACCTATTTTGGTATACTGCTGTCCTCATCCTGGTATTATGCTTCGCTAGAAGATTGAGCGCTTGTGAGGTCTCATTAGTAATAATCTCAACCACCGCCTGTAACCTTATAATACGGTTGAGCATATAAATTGGGGTTCTATAACCAAAAGTACCATCCTCTGCCCATGTGGCTGGCCCATAATAATCTATAATACGCTGGGGAGGCCATTCATCATCTTCCCAGGCGCCTATCTCTATGGGTCCCCTTTTCTTCCTATGATTCACATCATATACTTTAACTCCCAAAGTCTCACCTGTTTCAATAGGTAACAAGAAGAAGGATGGTTTGAGCATACCCAACACACATGCCCCTTCCCAGTCCTGTGGCAACTCCGAATAGGCCTTCTTACCACAGATCCAGTACAAATTTGCTGGGGCTCTCCAACTAGATGTGATGGATAAATCAAACCACACGTCCTTTAAATTGGCAAATCTTGCAAACGGGTTAGATGGTTCTGAGACATTTGAAGCCGACCACCAAGTTGTATTCTTTGTATCATCATCATAAGCTTTTTGCCCTAGACAAGTTAACTCTCCTACAGAAGTATTATACATCATTCCTTTCCTTGCTATGCAAACATAACCTATGATGGAAGTATTTAATCTCCACTCAGATTTACCTCTAACACTCATCTGATAATCGGCTTGTGAAGATATTAATTGTTCAACTGCCTCAGAACCGGACATTACCTCCTTTGCTTCCCAAGGCCATTGGTCTCCCATGTTAGTACCTCCACACACATAGCAGTTGGTAACATTAAGACTACCGGCAATACTTTCAGCTAAATCAATGAACAGGTTTTTAGCGTTATGGGGGATCTTATTATCTATACTCATCTCTTCATAAAAGGAATGGTATACCTGATGAGTTTGGGAGGTTACCGTATCGGTCTCTATCCCTATAAACAATACTGTCCCAGGGTCTAAACCCGTCCCGTATATTTGAAACCCAAATAAATTACCATATCTATCTAAGAAGTGGTCAGGATTATTTATAAGAATATGGACTGGATTGCATTCCATAGACTTACAGTATGGATTGGTAGGCAACTTAGTCACAATCATATCCTTGTCTGCTGTCTGTCCCCAAGTTGCCCACCCCACACAAGACCAATATGGGCAAAAATTATATTCTCTATTTGGGCATCTAGGACTCATATACTTATTTTTACTACTGGGACAAATATATTTATCATTAGACCCATACGTTCTCTCCCATCTAAGATCCCCACATACATTCCACGGCTTTCTACCACTTGATATTGCTTTACATGCATCAAATAGCAGAACACCCGAAGAATGTACGGATTCTAACACTGTTTTATTTATTAGGGTCCCCTGAGGATCTCCATTCCTGAGAGTCAACCAAATTGTACGGGGTTGATACTCTGGATTGAAGCACTTAGGTTCTCCTACCCCTAGATGGCATACACTATACTCTACATTTAAGTATCTACACCTAGACACATCACCTTTACACTCATATTGCGAATGCCAAATTTGGGTCTGGGAAATATGGTTACCTGTTCTTGTAGTCTTAAAGCATACCTCACAGCTAGGAGTGTCGGTACCTCTACCTTCCTGAATATAAAAATACATATAAATAAACATTATCATAAGCACATCTTTCGTCGGCATCCTCAGTCTTCGTCCGTGCGATGGCACCTCAGCTTCCAGGATGTAAGGGCTGCAGGGAATGGAGTTCTGCTCGTCTTCACAGGGGTCCCTTCGAGACTTTTCCTGACTTTTAAATCACTCGTTGGTGAGCGGACAACCTGCATTTCGTCATTGTTAAAACATACCCAGAGCTGAGCAACCGACAAGACGTGCCTGTGCAGAGCTCCTGCTACATAGACAGCAAAAACGGCCAAAAACCACGAAATCGGGCATATTTAGAAATAAATTATTGCCTATACCTCCTATATCACGATGGGGCGCAAACACCGCAAGCTAACCCACACGGAGGGATACTGCCAGAACGATATTCGACGATCCTTCGACGGGCCGCGGCCTCAGGCCCGGACCAAGATGGCCCCTGACACAGCACGAGGCTCTAGTAACTCGGAGGATTCCATGGAGGAGGAAGATACCGAGGCCCCACAGACAGTGAGTGGAATACACCAAAGGGCAGAATCAGACACATACACATCCCCGTCCACTAAAGGGGACATAAAACAACTCCTACTGGACCTACGGGCGGTATGGATAGCAGACCTCGCGGGGGTACAGTCTGAAATAACCACCCTGACCCACCGAGTAAATGAAGCGGAATCCAGAGAGGGGGAACGAGACGGCCTAATAGCAGACTCTCAAACGCAAATACAAGCCATGTCCCTGCAGATCCAGAGACTTACCAACTCGGTCACGACTCTGGAGGCAAGACACCGCAAGAGAAATATTAGGCTCAGAGGCATACCGGAGACCGTGAACCAGGAGGCCCTGATGGAGTTTGCTTCTAAGGTAGCCGTAGCATTGGGGGTGCAGGTGGGGAACGGAATACAGCCCTTGATATCGGCGTTCCGAGTCCGGAAGGCCCCCACAGCCCCTGCAGACGCCCCCAGGGACACCATCGTGATTACACGAGATATCTCAGTCAAGTCAGCCATACTGTCCCGCTCCAGAAACCAGGACGCCGTGGCGGTGGAAAACAGCCGCATAAGAATCTTTGATGACCTACCTTTCTCGATACTAGCAGAGCGGCGCAGATTCCAGCCCATCACCAGGGCCCTCAGAGAGCACGGAGTCCGGTACAGATGGGGAGCCTCCGGCACGCTAGTAGTGCCCCACGGCGACTCTGTCCTGGCCCTCTCAGCAGGGGAAGACCCGACCAAGCTCCTCACCATGCTGGGGCTGCCCGTTACAATGCAGCCGTCAAAGGGAACAACGGAGGGAACGACCACTCCGGCAACCAGCCAGAACGGACCAACCCGAAACAGGGACCAGAACCCTCCTTAACAAGTCAGCAGACTGTAGTGGCCAACCCGGCTACCCATCAGGAGGTATCCAGTTGAAGCGGAACGATTGCTGTAGTTGCAAGGGACAATTAAAACCTTGACTCACAAACACTTGCAGCGCAACCCTTTAACCTCTGTTATAGCTTATATTTTATCAGAGCAGTAGCTCAGTTTACCGAGTGTGCCCCACCAAGACTGCACAACAGACTAGGCCCCAAATTCAAATTCAGATCGACACATTAACATTTTCCCTACCTACACCTTCCACATGGCCCCAAACTAGTGGGATCACTTGCCCTATAGGGGATCGCTCATTAGATCACACATTCTTTCTCTGTACCCGTAATTACTGGCAAGCAGTGAAGTCCATATAACCTCACGGCGGCCAGATTACTACATACGGGAACCTCCACCCAGGACAGACCCTCCTAGACACCACATTATGTTTATTTTGCTGTACATAGGCTTAATTTGCAATATTATATTATATAATTTAAGGAGACAACGAACCAAAGGCCACAAGAGATGCATGTGTCCCCCAGGGGAGAAACAGGCTTATAGCCTCTACTAGACAACCATAGACACCCTATTATGCCCACCTACGGGCCATGATCTAAGCTAACACGATAGTCCTCAATGCCATTGTTTCTTTTATTTTCCTTTTTCTTGCATACGTGATGTTCTTAAGAGAATACATTATATAACTTACTTTGTGACAACATAGTTAAACGGATAATCAGTCATACTAGCAGGAACGGTTTTTAAAGGTGTGAATAGTTAAGTCAGGCTCTGGTTTCCAATGAAGCTAGAGCTTCATAAGATTTATATATAACAAGCCAACACTCCTCTAACGCCATGCTTTGTACCTACTCGTCTTTTAAAATACATGTTGACTCTGTTTACATTCATATATAGTTCAACCTTTTTCTAAAAATGTGCACAGCTATCTCTATGCCATGTTATTCACTGTTATCCAATGGTTTTCTGCAACTGTTGTGGTTCGGAGAGCTAAAATGTTATTCCATGCACTAACAAAAATAAAGAATTAAAAAAAAAAAAAAAAAACATACCCAAACCTGCACATAAAGCATCATCAAGTTACAGTTGCTCAGCATGTCCTCTACAAGTAACATTTAAACATTGCTATCACTAATGCTAGACAAGCTAGGGTCTTATGCTATGACCTGTTCACAGCCCAGGGCTGAGGTGCTTATCCAGGGAATACTCACTTTAATTACAATTGTTATGTTGGTGGCATCTCAGTAGAGTGACAGCTTACAACATGGAAACCAGACAGCCCCTTGAAGCACTAAGATACACTGAGAGTTAACTAGTTATTACATAACACAATAGTCATCATGACACAGCATCGCAGAAGGGCACAAATGTTGATACCATCTCATTGTTTTCTTTCTTAAGTGCAACGAAGTCAGGATGCTGCAAGCTTGTTCGTTCTCTAATAGTTTATCGTTTAGACATACCTGCCTAGCTTACTATGCTTTTAAAACAAAAAATGTGCAAGTTTTCCATGCCACTGTTTAACCTATCTATGCTTATTTGTAAACGTACGCTGTTGTGGCGCATGACTATGCTCTGTACTTACCTGCACAACAAAAATAAAGAATAAAAAAAAAAACATATATAACTTCAACATTTTCAGCTATAATTCGGGACTTCCACCATTCATTCTGTAGCCCAGGTCCGGGTGCAATTGTTCACCGAAGAGCGCCTCAAACCCACGAACCATATGCTTGGTTTCTTCATTACAGAGTCCGTTCGCATATTTGGTCCCGAGCTTGAGATGGCGGCCATGTTTTTGAGTGATTCAATAGGCAGCGGGACCTCTGCATCAAACTCGTGGAACTATCGGGAGATAAGGCACGAACGAGAATGCCCGGAGGCCGTCAATTAACCTGCGGTTAACCGCAGACCGCAACTCTCTGGGCGATCAAGTGATAACACACTCCCCTCACAGGGTGGTCGGTTGTTCGGTAGTTTGAAAGGTGACCGGGGTTAAGTGGCGGCACACGCCAGGGACCGGGTGGTCCGTTATTCGTTTAACGAATCAGTGTAAGCAATCCATTCGTTAGTTGGGTACAGGATTCAAATACCGAAGCCATATTATAGCAAAGAAACAACATAATGCTTGTCTGTAACAGTTTTGTAACAATATACATTCGTGTGTGTGTGTGTGTTAGAGATGTATCGAACTGTACGCTGGCGAATAGTTCCTGGCGAACATAGCGTGTTCGCGTTCGCCACGGCGGGCGAACACATGCGCGGTTCGATCCGCCCCCTATTCGTCATCATTGAGCAAACTTTGACCTTGTGCCTCACGGTCAGCAGACACATTCCAGCAAATTAGCAGCAGACCCTCCCTTCCAGACCCTCCCACCTCCTGTACAGCATCATTTTAGATTCATTCTAAAGCTGCATTCTTAGATAGAGGAGGGAAAGTGTAGTTGCTGCTCATTTGATAGGGAAATTGATAGCTAGGCTAGGGTATTCAGTGTCCACTACAGTCCTAAAGGACTCATCTGATCTCTGCTGTAAGGACAGCACCCCAAAAAGCCCTTTTTAGGGCTAGAACATCAGTCTGCTTTTTTTTTCTGTGTAATGTAATTGCAGTGGCCTGCCTGCCAGCTTCTGTGTCAGGCTCACAGTGGATACTGTGCCCACTTGCCCAGTGCCACCACTCATATCTGGTGTCACAATAGCTTAAGCTTGCATTTAAAAACAACATTTTTTTTTCACTGTAATAGATTGAATAGCAGTTAGTTGTCTGCAAGCGTCTGGGTGTCAGGCCTTCAGCGTGTACTCTGCCAACCTCTGCAAGTGCACTTTGCCACTCATATCTGGTGTGACTATAGGATGCCTTTAAAAAGAAAAAAAGTTTTTCACTGTAAGCTAATAGCAGTCAGTGTCCTTCAAGCTGGTGTGTCAGGCCTTCAGCATGTACTCTGCCAACCTCTGCCAGTCCACTTTGCCACTCATATCAGGTGTGACAATAGCGTGCCTTTACATAGTACCACTAATCCAAAAAAAAATGACAGGCAGAGGCAGGCCACCCCGCAGGGGCCATCGTGGTCGTGGTGCTGTGATTCCCTTTGGCCCTAGAATAATGCCCAGTTTTCAGAGGCCACGTACCCTGAACTTGAAAAGTTCTGAGGACATAGTTGACTGGCTAACACAGGACACTCAATCTTCTACAGCTTCCGCTCGGAACCTTGACGCGCCATCCTCCTCCAGCTTAGCTTCGGGCACCTCTCAAGATACCACTCACCCGCCTGCCGCCACCACCAACACTGGCAACACAGCCGCTTCACTTGGTATGTCAGAGGAGTTATTTACACATCCGTTTGAAGAAATGAGTGATGCGCAACCATTATTGCCAGAGGATGTAGATAACAGGGATATGTCTCAGGCAGGCAGCATTACACACATGGACGTACGGTGTGATGATTATGATGTTGTACCCGCTGCTGCTTCCTTTGCTGCGTTGTCAGATACAAGTGAAGCGGTTGATGATGACGATGCGTCCATGGATGTCACGTGGGTGCCCGCTCGGCAAGAAGAAGAACAGGGCGAAAGTTCAGATGGGGAGACAGAGAGGAGGAGGAGGAGGAGGAGGAGGAGACGAGTTGGAAGCAGGGGGAGGTCGTCGCAAGGAGCTAGTGGCACAGTCAGTCAGCATGCATCGGCACCCGGGGTCAGCCCGACAGCACGCCAATCAACGCATGATGTGTCCACCACCAGAATGCCATCATTGCAGAGCTCAGCAGTGTGGCATTTTATTTGTGTGTCTGCCTCTGACAACAGCGATGCCATTTTCAACCTGTGCCAAAAGAAACTGGGAAGTCGTGGGAAGTCCAACACCCACCTAGGTACAACTGCTTTGCGTAGGCACATGATCGCACATCACAAACGCCTATGGGATCAACACATGAGTACAAGCAGCACACAAACTCAAAGCCGCCATCCTCCTCCTGGTCCAGCATCTTCAGCCACGTCAACCACTGCTGTCCTCCTTGCCCCCTCTCAACCATCCGCCACTCCGTCTCTCGCCTTGAGCAGTTCCTGCTCATCTGCCCACAGTCAGGTGTCTGTCAAGGACATGTTTGAGCGTAAGAAGCCAATGTCAGAAAGTCACCCCCTTGCCCAGCGTCTGACAGCTGGCTTGTCTGAACTATTAGCCCGCCAGCTTTTACCATACAAACTGGTGGAGTCTGAGGCACAAAAGGCAATCCCCAACCTGTACTCGATTGTGCAAAAAGAAGTAATGCCCTGCGAAGAGTGCAGGCCGTAGATGAGCGTGAAGAGGAAGAGGAAGAGTTGTGGTCACCATCACCACCAGAAACAGCCTTATCAGCATCGCTTGCTGGACCTGCGGCAACGCTGGAAGAGGATTGTGAGGAAGAGGAGTCAGAGGAGGAATGTGGCTTTGAGGAGGAGGAGGAAGACCAACCACAACAGGCATCCCAGGGTGCTTGTTGTCACCTATCTGGTACCCGTGGTGTTGTACGTGGCTGGGGGGAAGAACATACCTTCATTGAGATCACCGAGGAGGAGGAACGGGAAATGACCAGCTCGGCATCCAACCTTGTGCAAATGGGGTCTTTCATGCTGTCGTGCCTGTTGAGGGACCCTCGTATAAAAAGGCTGAAGGAGAACGACCTGTACTGGGTGTCCACGTTACTAGACCCCCGGTATAAGCAGAAAGTGGCGGAAATGTTACCGAATGCCAACAAGTCGGAAAGAAAGCAGCATTTGCAAAATAAATTAAAAAGTATGCTTTACACAGCGTGTAAGGGTGATGTCACAGCACAACGGGAATCTAACAGGGGAAGAGGTTAAAGTCATCTTCCTCCTCCCACGACCATGCCGGCAAGGACAGGACGCTTTAAAGACGTGTTGTTGATGGAGGATATGCGGAGCTTTTTAAGTCCTACGCATCGCCACAGCCCTTCGGGATCCACCCTCAGAGAACGACTCGGCCGACAGGTAGCAGACTACCTCGCCTTAACTGCAGATATCGACACTCTGAGGAGCGATGAACCCCTTGACTACTGGGTGTGCAGGCTTGACCTATGGCCTGAGCTATCCCAATTTGCGATAGAACTTCTGGCCTGCCCCGCTTCAAGTGTCCTGTCAGAAAGGACCTTCAGTGCAGCAGGAGGTATTGTCACTGAGAAGAGAAGTCGCCTAGGTCAAAAAAGTCTAGGATTACCTCACCTTTATTAAGATGAATGAGGGATGGATCCCAAAGGGACTGACAGTGGGCGATACATTCGACTAAAAAAGGCCTGATGAGATGAGCTGCCTTGGGCTAAAAATGGTGACCCTATGTAGGAGGAACAGTCCCTATTCTGCTCTGTGTCAGTGTGTATCAGGGTCCCTGAGGACAGGTGTCAATCCATATCTGCCAAGTGACCCTATGTAGGGGGAACAGTCCCTATTCTGCTCTGTGTCAGTGTGTATCAGGGATCCTTAGGATAGGTGTCAATCCATATCTGCCAAGTGAACCTATGTAGGATGAACAGTCCCTATTCTGCTCTGTGTCAGTGTGTATCAGGGTCCCTGAGGACAGGTGTCTATCCATATCTGCCAAGTGACCCTATGTAGGTGGAACAGTCCCTATTCTGCTCTGTGTCAGTGTGTATCAGGGTCCCTGAGGACAGGTGTCAATCCATATCTGCCAAGTGACCCTATGTAGGGGGAACAGTCCCTATTCTGCTCTGTGTCAGTGTGTATCAGGGTCCCTGAGGACCGGTGTCAATACATATCTGCCAAGTGACCCTATGTAGGGGGAACAGTACCTATTCTGCTCTGTGTCAGTGTGTATCAGGGTCCCTGAGGACAGGTGTCAATACATATCTGCCAAGTGACCCTATGTAGGGGGAACAGTCCCTATTCTGCTCTGTGTCAGTGTGTATCAGGGTCACTGAGGACAGGTGTCAATCCATATGTCAAGGTGTCAATATGTCAGGTGTCAATCCATATCCATTATGATTTAGGAATTTTAGGTGATTTATGCCCTTTATGGATTAAAACCAGACTCTGCATCAACTGTGTAATTTTCCATGGGAGTTTTGCCATGGATCCCCCTCCGGCATGCCACAGTCCAGGTGTTAGTCCCCTTGAAACAACTTTTCCATCACTATTGTGGCCAGAAATTCGCCTGCCCATTGAAGTCACGGGCGGTTCGCCCGGTTCGCCGGTTCACGAACGTTTGAGGAAGTTCGCGTTCGCCGTTCGCGAACCGAAAATTTTATGTTCACGACATCACTAGTCATGACAAGTCGAGGTCAGAAATCCAGGGAAATCAAACAATCAAATCAAACAAACTGCCAAAGTCCCATACAGAGTGATTCAGAAGTTAAGCTCTGTATGGTAGACTTTGAAACAGTCTGTTATGCAGAGGGCGGGTAGAGATGGGCAGGTAGGGCAATAATAACTGGAGTCGTTTTGGACTCCTTTCTTGTAGCAAACACAGCACTTTCTTTGGGGAGCTTTTTTTACTAGGGGTGGGTGGGATTCGGGAAGGGAAGTGTTTGCCACAAAGTCTTTGGAGATCTCCTGATTCCAAAGTGGGATTGGGGGGCGGGTAAATAACATACGAGACAAAAGGCTTAATGTGAATTTGAGGAAAGGGCAGGGCCTACCTATGACCTCTTTTGTATAGAGGACATTGGCATTGAAAATTGCAATCTGGCTCACGTAGTGTCAGGGTGGCGGTCCGGTGCCCGGAACCCAGACACAGTGTCCAGGCGGCGGCGACCCATAATGCCTGATGTTAAGTTACATAGTTACATAGTTACATAGTTAGATAGCTGAAAAGAGACTTGCGTCCATCAAGTTCAGCCTTCCTCACACCTGTTTTTTGCTGTTGATCCAAAAGAAAAGAAAAAAAAAAAAAAAAGAAAAAAACCCAGTTTGAAGCACAATTTTGCAACAAGCTAGGACAAAAAATTCCTTCTTGACCCCAGAATGGCAGTCAGATTTATCCTTGAATCAAGCAGTTATTACCCTACATTGAAAGATTATATCCTTGAATATTCTGTCTTTGCAAGTATGCATCTAGTAGCTGTTTGAACATCTGTATGGACTCTGATAAAACCACTTCTTCAGGCAGAGAATTCCACATCCTGATTGTTCTTACAGTAAAAAAACCTTTCCTTTGCCTTAGACGAAATCTTCTTTCTTCCAGTCTAAACGCATGGCCTCGTGTCCTATGTAAAGTCCGGTTTGTGAATAGATTTCCACACAATGGTTTGTATTGGCCCCGAATATATTTGTATAATGTTATCATATCCCCTCTCAGGCGACGTTTTTCTAAACTAAATAGGTTTAAATTTGTTAACCTTTCTTCATAGCTGATATGTTCCATTCCTTTTATTAATTTTGTAGCCCGCCTCTGCACTTTTTCTAGTGCCATGATATCCTTCTTTAGAACAGGTGCCCAAAATTGCACAGCATATTCAATATGTGGTCTTACCAGTGATTTATAGAGAGGCAAAATGATATTCTCGTCCCGAGAATGAATGCCCTTTTTCATGCATGACAATACCTTACTGGCCTTGGCCACTGCTGATTGACATTGCACATTGTTGCATAGTTTGTTGTCTATAACAATTCCCAAGTCCTTTTCGTGTGTTGTTATCCCTAATTCGCTTCCATTAAGGGTATACGTTGCTTGTGTATTCTTTACGCCGAAGTGCATAACTTTGCATTTTTCAACATTAAATTTCATCTGCCATTTGAGTGCCCAGTCCCCCAGTCTATCTAAATCCTTCTGCAGCAAAGTAATATCTTGCTCACATTGTATTATTTTACAAAGTTTTGTGTCATCTGCAAACACTGAAACATGACTTTCAATGCTGTCTTCAAGATCATTTATAAAAATGTTAAATAGAAGGGGTCCCAGAACAGACCCCTGAGGGACACCACTTGCCACCTCTGTCCAGCTTGAAAATTTACCATTAACGACAACTCTTTGTATTCTGTTTTTAAGCCAATGTTCTACCCAAGAACAAGTGGGAGTCTTCAGCGTGGAGGTGGATTAGCAGGATCTGGTGCAGGGTAACCGCACTCCCCTGGTGTTGAGCACCAGCGTTTGTGCAGCCACATACCAAGACCCTGAATCAGTTTAAGCGGATACCAGGAACTAGGAGTATGGAAATTAGCAGGCCTCCCAGGAGCTGAATAGGGAGGCTCTGCAGCAAGATTGTATCCAGTACTAGAAACAAGGCAAGACTAGAAATAGGCACCAAACATGAAAACAAGACAGAACTAGTAGAACCCAGAACCAGAGAAGGATAGTAAGCTAAACCCAGAACATATACACAAGACATGAGGAAAGCATGAACATAACATGGGCATGACTGGACAGGACTGTACATGGACTGGGTATACAAACTAAAACAAGACAGGATAACATAGGCAAAACAAGAGGAGAAATAACTAAGTACTACATATGAAAATCATGGGGATTTAGTCACAATATATGATCATACATTGCATAAGCCTGCCAACAACGCCAATGTACCCCATATCTGGCAGGTCCTACACTGCCTAATGTATGCTAAAACAACCAAAAGACATATATAGCACTTACCTGCAAGAAAGGGCAGAAGCCTTGAGGAGCTGCCTGCAGGAACACTGAAACAGAGTGAATGATGGAAAACAAACGGGTGTGGCAACATAAAACAAACATTTAAATGAAACCTGGAGACTGGGAATCCCAGGGATGGATTACAGGAATGAACCCAGAAATCCCAGCATAAAGAAAATCAGACATAGAATAGAAAACCAAAAACCAAGAAACACTAAACAAGAATTGTAACAAGAGTACTGGATACCAGAAGCCATTGCCAGACATCTTCACAGAACAGAGCAGGACGTGACACGTAGATTGCAATTTTCTTGTACCAGGTCCTAGTTTTTCAGTTCACCAGATAGGGCTGTATGCATTGGTCAGCCAAGTCTACTCCCCCCATAAACTTGCTGTAGTCTACAATGCACTTCGGCTTTTCCAGATGCTCAGTGCTACCTCTCACAGACACTGGCACTGTACTTTCGGTGTGCATCTTAGACAGCATGTATACATCTTTCCTATCTCTGAAGCGAAGAGCAAGCAACTCATCCTGGCGGAGAGCTGAAGAGGAACCTCTACTGCTTCTGCCTCTTGCCAGGGCTTGGGGGAAACCCCTGAGATTCTTCCTCACTATGCCACAGGCTAGGATTTCAAAGCAATATACATTTTTAAATAATTCTATACTGGTATAATAATTGTCAACCCATAGCCTATATCTCTTATTCAGCAAGGGAAGGATTAGATCCCAAACAATCTTGCCACTTTTACCCACATAATCAGGGCATCCTGGTGGGTCAAGATGGCTATCCTTCCCCTGGTAAATGCGAAACGCCCATGTGTAACCAGTACAGGATTCGCATAATTTATAAAATTTAAAGCCATATCTGGACCGCTTTGATGGAATATATTGCTTAAATAGCAGTCGACCTTTAAATTTCATAAGGGAATTGTTAATTGAAATATCTTTATCGGGGACATAATTTTCAGAAAATGTGTCTGACAGGAGTTGGATAAAGGGCCGAATGTTATAGAGTCTGTCAAACAGTGGGTCGTTTCTAGGGGGACACAGTGAGTTATCATTAAAATGAAGGAATAGCAGCAGTTGCAGGTAGCGATCCCTCAACATAACCTCAGGGAAAAGAGGGGTAGCCAGGATGCGTTGCTTGCTCCAGTAGGACCTGATACTGGGCTTTTTAACTATACCCATCGTTAGGGTTAAAGCCCAAAATCGCTTAATCTCTGCGACATCCGTGGGTCTCCACATACTACTGCGACTATGATGCGACCCCGGATGTGCAGAGAGATACTGCATGGCAAACAAATGTGTTTGCTGAGCCATGAGCTCAAATATATCGTCTGACATAAAGAGCTAAAAAAAAAAACGAATTGGCTCGCATTCGTCCACTGTTACAGTGATGCCAGGTGTAACAGTGAACGGCGGTATTTCTGTGGCAATCACGTTTGGAGGCACCCAGTCTCCGTCTGGCATTGGGCTTGCTGAGCGTCCTCTTGTGAGTGATGGTGGGGCACCATCACTTGAGGTCTCACTCAGAGGTTCAATGTCAGAGGCAGTGATAGTGTCACTGTCTTGCAGAGTGTCACTATCACTGCCTGCCAGAATGGCATACGCCTCCTCGGCTGAGTAGCGACGTGCCGTTCAGGGGGACAAATTAATGAATTTATATACTAAGGGGGTAATTAATTATCTACCTGCCTAACACCTACTACCCGCCCTCAAAAAATAATATAAATGTACTGATCCCAGTATAGGTAGCTGCAATCAGTACACTGAAAGGGTTATTTTTAGATCTATAAAAATAACCCTAAAAAAGGTCAGTCTGATCAGAGAGCCCTCTGATCACAGTGATCACTGATACAGTACTGTACAGCAGATATACTGTACAGTATAGTGATCATGGCAGCGGGGAAAGGGTTAAGGGAGATAAAATAATTGTTTTGACCCCCCCCCAAAAAAATAGTATAAAAGTACAAAATGCCCTAATCAGGCTGATGACAGTAATATGCTGTGATCAGCACTGAAAGGGTTAAATAAAATAATTTTTTAAAGACTTTTATAAAGTATTAAAACTTTTTTCTTCACAGGATCACCTCAACAACGATCTCTCTGCCTCTCTCTCTCAGATCGAAGTGAGGTGAGGAGAGGGGCAGAGACAATGCGTCAGCCAGTGATTTGAGATCATTGGCTGACACATACTAACAGTGATCACAGTGACTGGCTGTCACTGTGATCACCTCCTACAGATCGCGGTAATTGGCCACAGGGGGAGTGCTTGGGTGGTACATGCATACCCCCCACTGCGATCTGTAGGGGGCTAATGGCTGCAGTTACATGTGTCAGACATAGTAACACTGATTACACTGACAGGCTATGGCAGCCTGTCAGTGCGATCAGACTGCAACCTGACTGTGCAGATCGCGGTCACTGACCACAGGGGGGCTGCCTGGGGGGCCAGGCATGTTTCCCGACCGCGATCTGCTGCAGCCATGTGCCGCCGGCCATGTGGGGGGGAAAAGGCCGCCCTGCGGCGTTTAGAGCCGGCCAATTAAGGACGGCATAGAATGCCCTGCGATCTTAAGGAGTTACGGTAAACTAATATATGGGAATTAACATCTACACGGTCCCCACTACCTTCACACATGCTCATTGATATCAGTAGCTTCATTAGATTTCTCCTTAATGCTTTATCGATTGAATAACTCCCCAAGTATGTTTTTAAAAAGACAGATTTTGTACTGAACTTTGTCAGTAAACATTATATATTTCCTTTATTTTAATATTATGTGGTTTAGTATTGTGGCCATAAAGGGGATAGCTGCTTTAAACCCTTTGCGACCGATGACAGTTCAGGACCGTCATCGGAAATATCCCCTTGAGGACCGGTGGCGGTCCTAAACCGGCATAACGGAAATCCTTACTCACCCGGTCGCCGTCGTTCCCCCTGGCGGCAATCAGCGTTGTTCCCGGTGTGGGGAGACTGCCTGACAGCCCAGGCAGTCTCCCCACGGCAAATCAGAACCCCGCAGCCATGTGATCGCTCAACAGAGTGGTCACATGGTCACAATAGGTGTCTGCCTGCATTAATTACACATGTGTGTGTATATATATATATATATATATATATATATATATATATATATATATATATATATATATATATATATATATATGTGTGTGTATATATATATATATATATATATATATATTTATATATATATATTAACGATATATATTGTGTGTGTGTGTGTCTGTGTGTATATATATTATTATAAAATACAAATAAAATAAATTAAAAAACGTAAAAATAATAATAATTATATATATATATATATATATATATGAAATTTTATTCTAACTGTATTTTGATATTAATATATATATATATATATATATATTTATATCAAAATACACTTAGAATTAAATTATATATACATCTATGTATATATAAATAAATAAAAATAATATGAAATATATATATATATATATATATACCCATATACATAATTTCATAAATATACATATATAAATATATATTTAAATTCTACGTGCGTATTTATGTAATATTTTTACATAATTAAGTAATTTTATTGATTGCAATTTGAGAGACCTGTCTGACAACCCAGGCCGAAAGTCCAGAGAATTTAATTTGCCAGCACTGTATTTAACCCTGTAACTTTCTATGACACCCTAAAACCTGTACATGGGGGGGTACTGTTTTACTCGGGAGACTACCCCCCATGTACAGGTTTTATAGCATTTTGAAAGTTACAGGGTCAAATATAAGGGTCAAATATTTTTCATTGAAAATTGCCAGGTTGGTTATGTTGCCTTTGGTAGCCCAGGAATGAGAATTACCCATGATGGCATACCATTTGCAACAGAAGACAACCCAAGGTATTGCAAATGGTATATGTCCAGTCTTTTTTAGTAGCCACTTAGTCACAAACACTGGCCAAAATTAGCGTTCAATTTAGTTTTTTACTTTTTTCACACACAAACAAATATGAATGCTAACTTTGGCCAGTGTTTGTGGCTACTAAAAAAAAGACTGGACATACCCCATATTGAATACCCTGGGTTGTCTACTTTAAAAAAATATGTACATGTGGGGTGTGATTCAGAGATTTATGACAGATAATAGTGTTACAATGTCAGTATTGATACATTTAAAAAAATATATATTTTGAAACAGCAATTTCCTATTTGTACTTATATCCCTGTAACTTGCAAAAAAGCACGTAAACACTGGGTGTTTTTAAACTCAGGACAACATTTTGAATCTATTTAGCAGTTTTTTTTCATTAGCTTTCGTAGGTAAGTAAAAGATTTTTCAAGCAAAAGTAAAAAAAAATGATTTTTTTTCCTCCAATTTTTCACCATATTTTTTTTTTTTTTAAAGTAAATTATATGACAAGATACAAATAATGGTATGTAAAGAAAGCCCTTTTTGTCCTGAAAAAAAAAAAATATATAACTTGTATGGGAACAGTAAATGGGAAAGAGGAAAATTACAGTTAAACACAAACACCACAAAAGTGTTCAAAGAGCCCTGGTCCTTAACATACAACATGGCCAAAACAGGCAGGTCCTGAAGGGGTTAATATGCTTTACAACCTTTAACCCCTTAAGGACACAGGACGGTTCAGGACCGTCATCTGCATTTTTCCATTGCCGACCGCTGACGGTCCTGAACCGTCCTAACTTTAAGATTTAATTACCCGATCGCCGTCGTTTCCCCCGGCGGCGATCGGCGGTGCTCCCGTTGTGGGGAGACTGCCTGCAGCCCAGACAGTCTCCCCATGGCAGATTAGGACCCCTGTGGCCATGTGATCGCTCAACAGGGCGACCACATGGTCACAATAGGTGTCCATGTGTCTGCCTGCAGGGGGACTGTCTGTGCTGACAGGCAGTCTCCCTGCATGTGTAAAATCATAAAAAAAAATAAAGTTAAAGTTAATAAAAAAAATAATAATTATATATGTGTATATATATATGATATATAGACATATATTATACCTATATAATATGTCTATATATCATATATATATAATGTCATACTAAGTGTATTTTTATATTAATATGTACATATATTAATATAAAAATACACGTATAATTAAATTACACACGTATATATATAATATATATAATAACTATATATATTGTATATATATATATATTATTATAAAATACAAATAATAAGTAATTTAAATTAAATTAAACATGTAAAAATAATAATAAAAATTGAAAAAATATATATATCTATACAAAATTTTATTCTAACTGTATTTTGATATTAATATATATATATATATATATTTATATCAAAATACACTTAGAATGAAATTGTATATATATCTATGTATATATAAATAAATAAAAAGAATACAAACTATTCATATGTCCATATACAAAATTACATAAATAATTATATAAATATACACGTAGACTTCAAGTATATAAATATGCATATATATTTAAATTCTACGTGCGTATTTACGTAATATTTTTACATAATTAAGTTATTTTATTGATTGCAATTTAACCCCTTAAGGACCAAACTTCTGGAATAAAAGGGAATCATGACATGTCACACATGTCATGTGTCCTTAAGGGGTTAAGGGACCTGCCTGCCGAAAGTCCAGAGAATTTAATTTGCTATCACTGTATTCTACCCTGTAACGTTCTACGACACCCTAAAACCTGTACATGGGGGGGTACTGTTTTACTCGGGAGACTTCGCTGAACACAAATATTAGTGATTCAAAACAGTAAAACATATCACAGCGATGATATTGTCAGTGAAAGTGAAGTTTTTTGCATTTTTCACACACAAACAACACTTTTACTGATGATATAATTGTTGTGATACATTTTCCAGTTTTGAAACACTAATATTTGTGTTCAGCAAAGTCTCCTGAGTATAACAGCACCCCCCATGTACAGGTTTTATAGCGTTTTTGAAAGTTACAGGGTCAAATATTTTTACATTGAAAATGGCCAGGTTGGTTACGTTGCCTTTGAGAGCGTATGGTAGCCCAGGAATGAGAATTACCCCCATGATGGCATACCATTTTCAAAAGAAGACAACCCAAGGTATTGCAAAGGGGGTATGTCCAGTCTTTTTTAGTAACCACTTAGTCACAAACACTGGCCAAAATTAGCGTTCAATTTAGTTTTTTACTTTTTTCACACACAAACAAATATGAACGCTAACTTTAGCCAGTGTTTGCGACTAAGTGGCTACTAAAAAAGTCTGGACATACCCCATATTGAATACCCTGGGTTGTCTACTTTAAAAAAAATATGTACATGTGGGGTGGTATTCAGCGATTTATGACAGATAATAGTGTTACAATGTCACTATTGATACATTTTAAAAATGTATGTTTTGAAACCGCAATATCCTACTTGTACTTATAGCCCTATAACATGCAAAAAAATAACAAAAAGCATGTAAACACTGGGTATTTTTAAACTCAGGACAAAATTTTGAATCTATTTAGCAGTTTTTTTCATTCGCGTTTCTAGATGAGTAAAAGATTTTTCAGATAAAAGTCAAAAAACATGTATTTTTTTCAATTTTTCATCATAATTTTTCATTTTTTTAAAATTTAATTACATGAGATTATATAAATAATGGTATGTAAAGAAAGCCCCTTTTGTCCTGAAAAAAACAATATATAATTTGTATGGGAACAGTAAATGAGAGAGCGGAAAATTACAGCTAAAGACAAACACCACAAAAGTGTAAAAAGATGCCTGGTCGCAAATGTACAACATCGCAAAAACAGTCCAGGCCTTAAGGGGTTAATGTAATATTTATTTGTTTACATTTCCCCCCTCTCCTTAATTATGAAGTGTCATTGTATAGAAATGTTTGACTTCATTGAGAAATGGAAATCAAACAGCTCATGCAGTGTTTAAACCTCTCATCAATGAGATAGGAATGTATGCCACATCATCACTGGAACGTTGCTGATTTAACTTGCTCACTGCTGTATGCAAAGCAATACAACAATTGCAGAAGTAATTTTCTACCTAAAGGGACACTGTAGTCACCAGAAACACTGAGCTTAATGTAGTGGTTCTGGTGTCTCTAGACTATCCCTGCAAGCTTTTCAACATAAACGTTACCATTCAATGGAAAAGGCAGTGTTTATATTGCTGGTAAGAAACCTCTAGAGATGTTTCCTATTTCTGTGCTACACAGTGTGCAGCACCTTCATTCAGACTCTCCACGCTCTGTATGGAGATGCTGAATGCTCCCCATAGAAATGCATTGATTCAATGCATCTCTATGAGAAGATGCCAACTGGTACAGCGTGGCATTTTGGCGCTGATGAGCAATAGCCATTGGCAGTACATGGCCCAGCTCTTCTGGGTGAAGAGATAGCACAAAACTAGTTACATATACAGCTCACAACTTGCTCACGCAATTCCACGCTAAATGTGGATTACGGTAAATTGATATAGCCAGACTGAAGTCTCTTTCATTCTTGAAAAAAAGCTAAATATCTTAAATATATTATTATTACCATCATTTGTATAGTGTATTAAGACATGACATGTATGGGGAAGATATAGATATGTATGGGGAAACAATTTTTTTGTTTTTGGTTTTGTGAAATTCAGTAATAATCTATTGATCCAAAACAATTGGAAAATTTGTATGTCTGTTATTCCATGTAGGATGTTGTTTAATAGATGGCTGCTCTAATTTGATAACCTGGTGTGAGATTCTCCTTCTTAGGATACCAGATTAGGACGCTGTTTAATAGTGGGCTCCCTTAATTTAGTACCCTGATGTGGGTTTCCCCTACGCAGGAAAACAAAATTAGGGTGGTGTTTAGTACATTTCTTTCCTAATTTGGTACCTTGATTTGGAGTTCCCCTACTTAGGATATGGATACCAAGTTAGGATACTAGATAGCTCCCTAATTTGGGACCCTTATATGGGGTTTCCCTATTTAGGATTCACATTTCGGCACTGTATAGCCTGTTTGGTGATCAAAACAAGGTAAATTTAGACTGCTTGTCACTGGTATATATTGTTAACCATGACCGGTGTATGGTCGCCATATGGGCAGTCGGAACCTTGGACAAAAATCCCACATACCTATCCCAATAACACGCTGACACTAGGGTATATGAGTAAAATTGTCCACAGCTTTATTAAACAAATATAATAATATAACAATAATAATGCTTAATAATAATCATAATAATGATAGCAATAAATTAACATATAAATTAACATATAAACATGGGTCATTGCCCCCACCTTCTGCCCCTCGCATCCGTATGCCCCCACCTCCCTGCCCCCTCTCCACACTGTAACCCCTTCTATCCCTGCCCACTCTCCACACTGTAACCCCTTCTCTCCCTCCCCACACTGTAACCCCTTCACTCCCTGCCCCCCACACTGTAACCCCTTCTCTCCATGCCCCCCTCCCCACACTGTAACCACATCACTCCCTGCCCCCTCCCCACACTGTAACCCCTTCTCTCCCTGCCCCCCTCCCCACACTGTAACCCCTTCTCTCCCTGACCCCTCCCCACACTGTAAACCCTTCACTCCCTGCCCCCTCCCCACAATGTAACCCCTTTTCTCCCTGCCCCTCACTGTAACAATTTATCTCCCTGCCCCCCCACTGTAACCCTTTATCTCCCTGCCCCCCCACTGTAGCCCTCTCTCTCCCTGCCTGCCCACTGTAACCCTTTCTCACACTGCCCCCCCACACAGTCACCCTCACCTCTCCCAGTCACCCTCACTTCCTGTCTCTGCGTGTATGTGTATCTGTGTGAACTTTTGTGTCCATTTGTGTGTCTGTGTGTATTGTGTGTCAGCGTGTATCTGTGTACATAAATGTGTGGGAAACTAGGTGTCATTGTGTATGTGTCTGTGTGTATCGCTGTGTCAGTGTGTGTATTTGTGTGTGTCTTTGTATGTCTGTGTATGTGTATACACTGCACACATACTCCATACAAAAAACATGCTTACATTCAGACACACATTGTGTATATGTATATTTTATATACACACACTGCACCCACTACACACGCACTGCAATCAAATGCAAACATTACATACAAATACACCCCTGCATCAAAAACATGCTTACATTCAAACGCTCAAACAGTGCTCACAAATATAACCCTGCAAATGGTAGATCCCTAACTGGCATAGTATTGTTGAAGTTCTCCGACAGATGAAGATCTACCTTTTGGCCACACTTGCACTAGAAGGGGTCCCAGAAAACATACTTGCACCAGTGCCCTCTTTACACTAGTTCCACCACTGCATGAAAAAGCAGGACACAGCACTTCTGATTCTGACTGAGTCTGTGAATAAGCAGTTGTATGCCTCTAAAACTGATTGCCATGATATGTCAAAATTATGCCTCTAAAGCTGTCATGACATGCCAATTTTATGCATCTAAAGCTGATTGCAATGGTGTCAATTGTATGCATCTAAAACTGACTGCCATGGTGTGCCAACTGTATGCTTTTAAAACTGATTGCCATGGTGTGACAATTGTATGCCTCTGAAGCTGATTGTCACGATGTGCCAAGTTTATACATCTAAAAGTGATTGCCATTATATGCCAAGTTTATGCATCTAAAGCAGATTGCCATGGTGTGCCAAGTTTATGTATTTAAAGCTGCCATGATGTTCCAATTGTATGCCTCTAAAAACCGATTGCCATGGTGTGCCAATTGTAAGCCTCTAAAACTAATTGCCATGGTGTGCCAATTGTATGCACCTAAAGTTGCCATGGTGTGCCAAGTTTATACATCTAAAACTGATTGCATGATGTACCAGTATTATGCCTCTAAAGCTGATTGCCATGGTATGCCAATTGTATGCATCTAAAGCGGATTGCCATGGTGTGCCAGTTGTATGCATCTAAAGCGGATTGCTATAGTGTGCCAATTGTATGCATCTAAAGTGGATTGCCATGGTGTGCCAATTGTATGCATCTAAAGCGGATTGCTATAGTGTGCCAATGGTATGCCTCTCAAGCAGTTTGCCATGGTGTGCCAATTTTATGCCTCTAAAAGTAATTGTCATGGTGTGCAATTGTGTGCCTATAAAGCGGATTGCCATGGTGTTCACTTTTTAAAATATGCATTAAAAGCAAGTGGGTCTCGAAAAATTACCGTTTTGAAAAGTGGGTCTCGGACCATAAAAGTTTGGGAAGCCCTGCTCTAGGGTTATACACCATAGAATATTGCAGTCTTTTAAACACAACTTATTGTACAGTCCAATATCAGTATTTTTCCAGCAATTCCAAAAACAAAAAAACAGAAAATAAATCCTAGCTCTCACCACTAACTAGAACACGATCACTCCCTTACTATCGATAATTGGCTACTTATATTTACTAACCTCAACAAATCACAACATGTAAATACATCACTTTTGCATAGCAATCTGTTATCTTCACTGCAGGTCTGCATCCTCTCTGCAACCAGAAAATAAATTAAGGTTCTGAGCCTTTCTTGCTCTGACTTTTGAAATTTATATTTTACTTATTTATAGTTAGGTGTTGTCCCGTAGTTATCCCTCACCTGTAGTGCCGCCTCCTAGGACATGTAGATTTTCTTTACTCCCTTAAGTTCATACAGACTGTGTAGGATTCTAGGACCTAAATATCTTCCTTCCACAACCACACCTGTGACACTGTCACAATATATATATATATGTATAATCTGTGGTTGGAAACAGAGGCATAACTAGAAACCACCGGGCCCAGTGCGAAAACTGTCTCATGCCCCCGCCAGTCTCTCCACACGTTTCATCTCCCTCTGCCAGCCCCTCCACACGTCTCATCTCCCTCTGCCAGCCCCTCCACAAGTCTCATCTCCCTCTGCCAGCCCCTCCCAAGTCTCCTCCCCAGTCTCCTCCCCAGTCTCCTCCCCAGTCCCTCAATGTTTCTTACCCACCTCCCCAGCCCCCTCATGTGTCTCACCCACCCTAATATGAGCCAACTTTACACTAGCTTGTTTCAGCATTTATTTACGTTCTTCTCTCATTTTATAAAATGTTCAGTAAATTCAAATGACATGACAAAGTCTGACGATATAATGCTTGTTACCGCTATTGTGGCCGCACAGGCTTGATTGTACTTTTATGCATGACAAAAATAAAGACTTGGAAAAAAAAAAGTGTTGATTTTATATAATCTTATTATAACCTTTTGTAGCGGTACTTACCCTTCCGGGTGCCGGCCGGGGTCCTCTATTCAAGCCGCGCGCGGCTCAGCTGCTGCACAAGCCGCGCGCGGCTCATCTGATGGCTGGAGATGGAGGGCGGGCAGTGACTGCGAGAAGCGGTCCCGCCTGACACTAAGAGCGTGCCGCGAGTCTCGGGCGCGCTCTTAAAGGGACAGTGGGAGCCTAATTAGAAAAGTCTCCCATTGGTCCCTGTCATGCCACACTCCCCATACAATTACCTTTTGGGGGTGTGGATATGACAGAGACCAATCATAATAGAGGTTTGGCTATTTATACTTACCTCTTTCCCTTGTTCCTTGCCCTATCGTGGTTTCTGCTACAGTTCCCTTTAGCGCTTGTGGTGTTCAGTTGTGTTTCTTCGTTTTGACCTTGGAATTTGTATTCTGACTTCGTTTACTCTTTATCCTTATCTGTTCTGTTTGCCGGCTTGCTGTTTACTGTGTACCAGACACCGGCTAGTCCTAGTTTACGCTGTCTCTCTGTGCCCTTGACCTCGGATCGTTCCTGACTCTGTACTTCTCCTATATACGTTGAGTCCGGCCACTCTAAGGTCCGGTAGACGTATCTTCCCTCTGTGTTGTCTTCTGTTTAGCTGGATCCTGCGTGTTGGGGTATAATCTCGTTACATTACGATAGGGCCATGGACCCCGCAGATTTAGCTCAACAGATGGCGTCCCATGAGGCTAGATTTGTAGAGCAGTATCACCATATGGATCAGATAGCCCAGGCTCTCCAGACGCTCTTATCTAGAACCATTCCAGCAACCACACCTAACCCTCCTACACCCCTTATTCCTGAAGTATCTACTTTGCCTAATACTTCGGCCCATTTAACACCTCCTCCTAGGTATGGAGGAGACTCTAAGACATGCAGAGGGTTCATTAATCAAATAGAATTCCACTATGAGATGTATCCACGTTCATTTCCCACAGAGATGTCTAATGTTGGGTTCCTTATGCACCAACTTACCTATTTGAGAAGCTAATGGATCTATGGTTCATGATTTCAACAGTTTTCTTACGTCTTTTCGTAGAACTTTTGACACAACAAAAAGGTCAAAAAATGCCGCAAGAGCATTAATGAGAATTAAACAGGGTTCTAGGTCTGTGGCTGACTATGCTATTCAGTTTCATACACTTGCTTCACAGGTAGATTGGACCAACAATGGGTTAACTACTGCCTTCATGGAAGGCTTATCAGACACTATATTGGATGAGGTAGCAGCTAAGGAGCTTCCTATTGCATTAGAGGACCTTATTGACTACCTCATTGATATAGATAATAGGATTCGTGACAGGCTCTATACTAAGAACAGGAATAGACGTTTTGTTACACCTATTAACCCCAGAGTTAATATACCGGAGAGTGTTAAAGTATCTGATGAGGAACCCATGCAATTAGGGGTTGCCAAACTCTCTGATACTGAGAAATTACATAGGAGAAGGGAAAATTTTATAGACTCTGGTTTTGTGAAGAAAAACAACATTCCCATCAGAGAGAAGGAGATACCCTTGGCCGTTGAGGCCATAGATGGTAGACCATTAAGTTCTCCAGTTGTTACTCATGAGACTGTACCGTTACACATGTACACAAGGGTTTTACACTATGAAACCATTCGGTTCCAGGTCATCACCTCTCCCTCTTCACACTTAGTGTTAGGGTACCCATGGTTACGTGCTCACAATCCCATTTTTGACTGGGAAACAGGGCAAATAAAATCATGGAGTGAAGCCTGCCACGAGTCTTGTACTATTGAAGTCACACCTTTGAATTCCATTCATGTTCCTACCACTCCTCCTTTGTCTACGGCTATACCCTCTCAGTACTTATTTCTAAAGACTGTCTTCGATAAAAGAGAGGCTGACAAATTACCGCCTCACAGACCCTACGATTGTGCTATTGACTTATTGCCTGGCACTATACCTCCAAAGGGCAGGGTGTACCCTTTATCGGTTCAAGAAAACCGTGTCATGGAGGATTATATAAAGGAATCACTAGACAAGGGATTTATTAGGAGATCCTCTTCTCCAGCTGGAGCAGGGTTCTTCTTTGTATCAAAGAAAGAAGGTGATTTAAGACCGTGTATCGATTATAGAGGTCTAAATAAAATCACCATCAAAAATGCATACCCTATACCATTAATCACGGAATTGTTTGATAGGCTCAAACATGCTATGGTATTCACCAAACTGGATCTTAGAGGTGCATATAATTTAATACGTATCAAGAAAGACCACGAATGGAAGACAGCATTCAACACTAGATCAGGCCATTATGAGTATACTGTTATGCCATTTGGTCTTTGCAATGCCCCAGCAGTATTTCAAGAATTTATTAATGATGTCTTAAGAGACTTTATTCACACATTTGTAATTGTGTACTTGGATGACATATTAATATATTCTACAGACTTACACACTCATCACAGACATGTTACGACAGTTCTTGCTAATGGTCTTTATTGTAAACTGGAAAAATGGCTATTTGACCAATCCGAAGTCCAGTTTTTGGGCTATTTGATTTCTGCTAAAGGTTTTCATATGGATCCCCAGAAACTTGCCGCTGTCATAGAATGGCCTCCACCACAAGGTCTGAAAGCCATTCAGCGTTTTCTTGGTTTCTCTAATTATTATAGACGTTTTATCAAAGATTTTTCGTCTATTGTAGCACCTATTACCCGTATGACAAAAAAGGAAGGCAATACTCGTGTCTGGTCTTCCGAGGCACTTCAGGCTTTTTAATTTCTGAAAACTACGTTTGCCTCTGCACCTATCTTACAGCAGCATCCTGTCCCCTCACTGCCCTATATTCTTGAGGTTGATGCTTCCGATATCGGGGTAGGTACTGTCTTATCCCAAAGAGAGTCGCCTGAAAAGCCATTGCATCCTTGTGGTTTATTTTCCAAACAGATGTCCAAAGCGGAAAAGAATTATGATGTGGGTAATCGCGAACTCCTTGGTATTATTTTAGCACTGAAAGAATGGAGGCATTTGCTAGAAGGAACCAAGGATCCTATTCTCATATTTACGGATCACAAGAACCTATCCTACCTTAGTGAGGCTAAAAGATTGTCTTCTAGGCAGGCTAGGTGGTCACTGTTTTTGTCCCACTTCAATTATATTATCACCTATAGGCCGGGTGATCGCAACACTAAAGCGGACGCTCTGTCCAGACAGTTCGAAACTACTGACAAACAGGAGATTGATGTTACTCCCGTCATTCCCCCAGAAAGGATAATAGCTACTACTATTTTGTCTATTTCCTCGTCCCTCTTGCAGGCCATACAAGCGAAACAAAACATGGCTCCTAGCGAGAGGCCTACTGATAAACTATTCGTTGATGTTCCCGAGAGACGGGATATTCTGGCGTTATATCATGACACTAAGACTGCTGGACATCCTGGTATTTCCAAAACGGTGTCGGCTATTTCTCGGTATTTCTGGTGGGATTCCTTGCGCAAGGATGTCACCGACTATATAGGTGCCTGTACCACTTGTGCCTGTATGAAATCTTCTTGTAGGGTTCCTTGTTGGGCTGTTGCATCCGTTACCCGTTCCCGAGAGGCCTTGGTCTAACCTGTCCATGGATTTTATTGTGGAATTACCTCCTTCGAATGGTAACACTGTTATCCTAATGATAGTTGATCGGTTTTCCAAGATGGCCCACTTTGTGTCTCTTCGCAAGCTGCCCACGTCTAGGGAACTGGCACTTATATTTGCTAGAGAGGTGTTTCAGTTGCATGGTATTCCCATATCTATTGTGTCTGATAGGGGCAGACAGTTTATTTCCAGGTTTTGGAAGGCCTTTTGTTCAGAAATGGGTATTACGCTCTCATTTTCTTCCGCATACCACCCCCAATCTAATGGAGCTGCTGAACGTGCCAATCAATCTCTGGAGCAATACCTTCGTTGTTTCATGTGCCACCATCAGAATAATTGGTCTGACCTACTTCCTTGGGCTGAATTTGCTCGGAATAACGCTACTCATGATTCTTCCAGCAAAAGTCCTTTTTACGTTGTTTATGGCCAGCATCCCGTTGTTCTTCCGGCTGCTTTCTCCTCACAGGGGATGCCAGTTCTAGATGAGCATTTAGCTGGTTTACGTAATACTTGGGAGCAGGTTCAGTGTTCTTTTGTGGATTCCGCTGCTCGCCAGAAGTTGCAGGCTGACAAGCATCGCAGGGCGGCTCCTTCTTATGTCGTGGGGGACAGGGTTTTGCTTTCCACGCAAAATATTCGTCTCCGGGTGCCTTCAATGAAATTGGCTCCCCGCTTTATTGGCCCTTATCGTATTTTGCATAAGGTTAATCCTGTCTCGTATGCCCTGAGTCTTCCTAAAAATCTGCGTATTCCTAATGTTTTTCATACTTCCATGTTGAAGCCTTACGTACGCAACCGCTATACCCGGCATAGTCCTCCTCCCCCTCCTGTCTCTGTGGAGGGTCATGAGGAATTTGAAGTATCTGCCGTTCTTGACTCTTGATTCCTTAGGGGGCGACTTCAATACCTTGTACATTGGAAGGGCTATGGGCCTGAGGAGCACAGTTGGATTTCCGCTGATGCTGTTCACGCTCCTCGCCTGGGGCGTTCCTTCCATTCTCGTTTTCCTGCCAGGCCTGGCCCTCCCCGCCCGGAGGGCGTGTCCTCAGGGGGGGGTACTGTAGCGGTACTTACCCTTCCGGTTGCCGGCCGGGGTCCTCTATTCAACCCGTGCGCGGCTCAGCTGCTGCACGAGCCACACGCGGCTCATCCGACGGCTGGAGATGGAGGGCAAGCAGTGACCGCGAGAAGTGGTCACGTGTCCCGCCTGACACTAAGAGCGCGCCGCGAGTCTCGGGCGCGCTCTTAAAGGGACAGTGGGAGCCTAATTAGAAAAGGTTTCCCATTGGTCCCTGTCATGCCACACTCCCCATACAATTACCTTTCTGGGGTGTGGATATGACAGAGACCAATCATAATAGAGGCTTGGCTATTTATACTTATCTCTTTCCCTTGTTCCTTGCCCTATCGTGGTTTCTGCTACAGTTCCCTTTAGCGCTTGTGGTGTTCAGTTGTGTTTCTTCGTTTTGACCTTGGCTTTGTATTCTGACTTTGTTTACTCTTTATCCTTATCTGTTCTGTTTGCCGGCTTGCTGTTTACTGTGTACCAGACCCCGGCTAGTCCTAGTTTACGCTGTCTCTCTGTGCCCTTGACCTCGGATCGTTCCTGAGGTCAAGGGCACACGTTGAGCCCGGCCACTCTAAGGTCCGGTAGACGTATCTTCCCTCTGTGTTGTCTTCTGTTTAGTTGGATCCTGCGTGTTGGGGTATAATCTCGTTACACCTTTTTAAAGTAGTCTCTGTTTTTTCCATCTAGGCAAAAGCACCTAGGCTGCAATTCCAGAAAGGGTCTTAATTTTCTTGCTTCCCTTACTACACATTATGTTTATTTGAGAATTTCCTATCTCCTGTTTTTTTTTTAGTAGTCCATTAGAGCATTCAACAACCTACTGTCTGTGATTAAAGTTCCAGTAACAGAGCGGGAGATAAAAACTTCTAAAATAAACACACTGTACTGTAGGATCTGACTGAAAATTAAACTATTTTTTTCATAGAGATTGTGTGAGTTAAAGCCAGGAGAATTGTGGCTATCTAAACATTTGTAAAAGGAAAAAGTTAGAATTAAAGACTAATACCAAACTATACAAAAACAAAAGTGATTTAACTCCATTGATTTAAAGTATGACTGCAGAGGCATGGTTTATACACTAACCCAGCTTCATTAATTGTTAGTTATTTTGGTTCGTAGAGCATCTCTTTTAGTTGTAAAATATTACACATTTTATTATGCGTAAGTACACACACACTATAACTGCAAAAAAACAAACAAACAAAAAACAAACTTAGAACAAAACAATTAATAAAACATCTATAGTTTCAATCAATTGTAATACTTCTGAAGGAAGTTTCCATGATTTCATATGTATTTTTATCTTCTAGTAATCTAGAATTATTTTATTTAATTTAAAGGGACACTATAGTCACCTGAACAACTACAGCTTAATGTAGTTGTTCATGTGAGATCTATAGCTCCCTGCAGGCAATCTAATGTAAACACTGTATTTTTAAAGAAAATACAGTGTTTACATTGACAGGAATACCTCTAGTGGCTGTCACTCAGACGGCCACCAGAGGGACTTCCTATCATGTATGGCCCTAAAAAGGCCATGTACACGTCAGACGTATTAAAATACGTCTGACGTGTGCAGGAGAGAGAAGGCACTGTGTGCGCGCCTTCTCTCTCCTGCCTGTCAGCAGAGAAGAGGGGGGTGGGTAAAGATCGCGAGCGTTCAGGACTTCATAGCGGTAGTGCGCTCAGGACGTCATAGGGCTGCGCATGCGCACAAGGGAGCAATGACGCTTCCGAACGGAAGCGTCTGATTGCTCCCTGCTCGCGCCCGCCTATTTCGTCATTTTTTCATTAATTTTGTAAACGATTCAATTAAAGCATGATATTGCTAATCAGCAAATTACAACTTGGTTACAATTTGAAGATTTTCCACTAGATGGCGCTAGTTGAGCGTCCAATATAATATTCTTTCACTCTACTGTTACAAATCAGTCTAATTCAGACACTATAGGGATATTTAACTATGCATTATACTAATGTGAAACACTCGGTTTTGTTTAGTTTGGTATTAGTCTTTAACTCTTTAAACTTTAAATTTTTCTTTTACAAATGTTTAGATATGTCTAGTATTTTAAAAATATATTTTTAAAATAAGTTATATTTTCGTTTCTTACATGATTTCAAAACTCTTCTAAAATCAATGTATCATCAGAGTTTGAGAAATGCACTTTATGGTTGTCCCCACTTATATATTGCTATTCTTTAGAATTGCCCGATCTATTTACATAACCAACCACTCACAGGATAGTGAACTGAGGCTGGAGGAATCGGATTAAGCTTAGTAACAGCTCCCAAACAGGAGACCAACCAACATATGAGATGGCTGCACAGGGGTGGAGTAAACATTCTAATACTTTGTTTAGTTGAATCAAAATTGTCAAACATTGTGCATGCACATCGGATATGATAGGATGGGAGATGGAAAATATGCATGTAGAACTGAGCTGTAAACACTCTAATACAGTGTGATTCCTCGCTCTGGCTATCTACATATAGCTCCATAACATGTTAATGGTAAGAAGCCCTTAACCCCTTAAGGACACATGACATGTGTGACGTGTCATGATTCCCTTTTATTCCAGAAGTTTGGTCTTTAAGGGGTTAAAGATGTCCAAAATGTGATTTCCATAAAAAATGTCCCTGTAGCAGTACTTGATGAATTAATAGCAGTTAATGTTTTTTCACTTTGTAAATGGCTGCACCGAAGTCACAAAGATAAAATCTACCTAAAGCTGTAGAAGTAGTTCTCAATCTGTATCATTAAAATTGTATACAGTATGTCATCCCTATTCCAACCTAATTCATATCCATATCATGAGTGCGATACACTGCCTTTTAATTACATGTCTGTCTATTCTATAATGTCTTCCCATATTTAATAATTTCTCTATTTCTGATGTACTTTACATCACCTCTGGACTTTCTTGTACTATCCCTTGTTCTGTTTGTAATCTCACACTCCATCTATTTATTGTCTCTGTACTGATATCTCCTGGTGTCCTCTTTTGTGCCTGTTTCTCTGTGATCCCCTCATTGGCCAGTTTCCCATTGTCAATTAAGGTATAGACTCCATGTACATTCTAGTGAAGACTGAAATAATATAGTGATTAAAAGTGAAATAAGTAGTTGTACACCTCCACCACAGCAGAATAAAGAAAATGACTAATGAAACATTTAACCCCTTAAGGACCGGATTGTTTTGGCTATGTTGTACGTTAAGGACCAGAGCAGTTTTGACACTTTTGTGGGGTTTGTGTTTAGCTGTAATTTTCCTCTCTATCATTTACGGTTCCCATACATAAATAGTTATATATTGGTTTTTTTCAGGACAAAAAGGGCTTTTTTTACATACCATTATTTGTATCATGTCATATAATTTATTTAAAAAAAATAATAAAATATGGTGAAAAATTGAAAAAAACAACATGTGTTTTGACTTTTACTTGAAAAATCTTTTACTTATCTACAAAATCTAATGACAAAAACTGCTAAATAGATTCAAAATTTTGTCCTGAGTTTAAAAACACCCAGTGTTCACGTGCTTTATTGCTTTTTTTGCAAGTTATAGGCCTATAAATACAAGTAGGAAATTGCTGTTTCAATATATATATATTTAAAATTTATCAATAGTGACATTGTAACACCGTTATCTGTCATAAATCCCCGAATCACACCTCACATGTACATCTTTTTTTTAAGTAGACAACCCAGTGTATTCAAAATGGGGTATGTCCAGTCTTTTGTAGTGGTCACCTAGTCACAAACACTGGCCAAAGTTAGCATTTATATTTGTTTGTGTGTTAAAAATGCAAAAAACGCTAACTTTGGCCAGTGTTTGTGACTAAGTGGCTACTAAAAAAGGTTGAACATATTCCATTTGCAATACCTTGGGTTGTCTTATTTTGCAAATGGTATGCCATCATGGGGGTAATTCTCATTCCTGGGCTACCATACCCTCTCAAAGGCAACCTAACCAATCTGACAAATTTCAATAAAAAAAAGTAAAATCAAGCCTTATATTTGACCCTGTAACTTTCACAAACACTGTAAACCTTTACATGTGTACTGTTATACTCAGGAGACTTCGCTGAACACAAATATTAGTGTATCAAAACAGTAAAATGTATCACATCAATAATATCATCAGTGAAAGTGCCGTTTGTGTGTGAAAAATTCAAAAAACTTCACTTTCACTGACAATATCATCGCTGTGATATGTTTTACTGTTTTGAAACACTAATATTTGTGTTCAGCAAAGTCTCCCGAGTAAAACAGTACCCCCATGTAAAGGTTTTAGGGTGTCATAGAAAGTTACAGGGTTAAAAACAGTGCTAGCAAATTAAATTCTCTGGACTTTCGGCATGGGTTGGCAGCAGGGCCGGACTGGGAGAAAAATTCGGCCCGGGCATTTTTTTATCACAGCGGCCCACTAAGAAGGGGGGGGGGCAGAGAGGGTGTGTTTCGTCATCACCAATGACAAACACGCCCCCTCTCAAAGTGAGCATGTTGGTTCAATGCTCTTCCAGGGCAGACCATGCTCAGAACTCTGCTAAAGAGCTCTAGCATGAGAAAAAAAGCCCTGTATTTGTTCTGCACAGTGCAAGCAAATTTAATAACATGCTTGCACTCTGTTTCCTTGCAATTTGTCTCTGGTGTCTCTATAAATGGATACCAGGAGACAAAAGGGCCAGGAAAGAGTATTGTGCACGTGTTTGGAGCCTGCTTGTGGGATTGCGTGTGTGTAGAGTGAGCTGATTGTGATGTGGTATTGTGTAATAAGGTTGGTTTTAGTCGTGTTGTGTTTTTGGTGTAATGTAATGCATATGTGGCTAGGGGCTGTAGAGAATGTGTGTATAGGGGATGTAGTAAGTGTGTGCATACAGGCTATAGTGTGTGTGTGTATATAGGTGATGTAGTGTTTGTACGGGTTGTAGAGAGTGTGTGTTTAGGGGTGTAGTATGTGTTTGTTTACAATGAATCTAGTGTGTTTATAAGGGATCCAGAGTGTGTATTTTAGAAATGTAGTGTGTGTGTGTAGGTGGTACAGTATGTGTGTATACAGGAGTCTAGTGTGTGTTTGAAGGACCCAAAATGTGTGTGAGATCTACTGAGTGTGTGTAGATAATGGATTCAGAGTGTATAAAGGGATCTAGTGTGTGTATATGATCCAGAGTTGGGTAAGGGATCTAGTGTGTGTCTGGAACGTAAAGTGTTTAGGAGTGCAGTATGTGTGTGAGGGGTGCTGTAGTGTGTATATATGTATATATATATATATATATATATATATATATATATATATATATATTCGGAAGTATTGTGTGTGTGTGTGTGTGTGTGTGTTTGGTGCAGTGTGTATGGGTGAGGGGTGCAGTGGTGTCTGTGAAGGGTGCAGTATGTGTGTGTGATGGATGCTGTGTTTGAGGGGTGCTGTGTGTGATGTGTGGGGGCTGTGTGTGAGGGTGATGTGTGTAAGGGTGCTATGTGTGATGGGTGCTATGTGTGATGGGTGTGAGAGTGCTGTGTGCGATGGGTGTGAGAGTGCTGTATGATGGGAGCGAGAATGCTGTGTATGATGGGTGTGAGAGTGCTGTATGTGATGGGTGTGAGAGTGCTGTATGTGATGGGTGTGAGAGTGCTGTGTCTGATGGGTGTGAGAGTGCTGTATGTAATGGGTGTGAGAGTGCTGTGTCTGGTGGGTGTGAGAGTGCTGTGTGTGATGGGTGTGAGAGTGCTGTGTATGATGGGTGTGAGAGTGATGTGTGTGATGGGTGTGAGAGTGCTGTGTGTGATGGGTGTGAGAGTGCTGTGTCTGATATGTGTGAGAGTGCTGTGTCTGATATGTGTGAGAGTGCTGTGTCTGATGGGTGTGAGAGTGCTGTGTCTGATGGGTGTGAGAGTGCTGTGTATGATGGGTGTGAGAGTGATGTGTGTGATGGGTGTGAGAGTGCTGTGTATGATGGGTGTGAGAGTGCTGTGTCTGATATGTGTGAGAGTGCTGTGTCTGATATGTGTGAGAGTGCTGTATGTGATGGGTGTGAGAGTGCTGTGTCTGATGGGTGTGAGAGTGCTGTGTGTGATGGGTGTGAGAGTGCTGTGTATGATGGGTGTGAGAGTGGTGTGTGATGGGTGTGAGAGTGCTGTGTATGATGGATGTGAGAGTGCTGTGTATGATGGATGTGAGAGTGCTGTGTATGATGGGTGTGAGAGTGATGTGTGTGATGGGTGTGAGAGTGCTGTGTCTGATGGGTGTGAGAGTGCTGTGTCTGATGGGTGTGAGAGTGCTGTGTCTGATGGGTGTGAGAGTGCTGTATGTGATGGGTGTGAGAGTGCTGTGTCTGATGGGTGTGAGAGTGCTGTGTCTGATGGGTGTGAGAGTGATGTGTGTGCTGTGTCTGATGGGTGTGAGAGTGCTGTATGTGATGGGTGTGAATGTTAGAAGGGATTGAGTGTTTGGGGGGGGGGGGTAAAATAAAAAAAAGTAGCCATTATGTCCCCCCCTCCCTTCTTACCTTTAGCTTGGGAGGGGGGGACCGGCATGCTGGTGAGTGGGAGGGGGGGATCAGCATTCCAACACCATCCCTGGTCCAGTGGGTGAGTGAACCCCTGGTCCAGTGGGTGAGTGAACTCTAGAGCTCCGCCGGGTCCTCTCCCTCCCTCTCCAGCCGCATGTGCCGCATGTCTCTCCAAGGGGGCCGGTGAAGGAGATCTCTGATCTCCTCACCGGCCCTTCATTGAAAACAGCGGGGCCGGCGCTCGGATAGTGCCGGCCCTGCATAGACCGGCAGGGGAGATCCTGGGACTTCCCCTGCCGGCCTCGGCCCATGGCCACCGCGGCCCACCGGGCATTTGCCCAGTGTGCCCGATGGCCAGTCCGGGCCTGGTTGGCAGGCAGGTCCCTCAAATTGCAATAATTAAAATTACTTAATTAGGTAAAAATATTACATAAATATGCACATAGAATTTTAATATATATACATATTTATATATTTGAAGTCTACGTGTATATTTATGAAATGATTTATGTAATTATGTATATGGACATAAGTATATTTCGTATTATTTTTATTTATTTATACATAGATATATATTATTACATTCTAAGTGTATTTTGATATAAATATATATATATATATATATATATATATATATATATTAGTATCAAAATACTGTTAGAATAAAATTATATAATTTTTTTTAATTATTAAAAATTATTTTTACTTTTTGTTATTTATTTTTTATTAACATATTATTTATAATATATATATACAATATATAGTTATTATATATATTGTGTGTATATATACATGTGTAATTTAAATATAAGTGTATTTTTATATTAATATACGTATATATAAATATAAAAATACACTTAGGGGGGCGTGGCTTGACCGGGAACCAAGCTGGACGTGCAAGCCTAGAGCTCCTCGCCAACCCCCTTACCAAACACACACAAAAGCCATAAAACCGCGAAAAATTCCCACCCCACCTTATCCCCAAAGAAGCATGGACAAGCGCTTACCAAGGAAACCGGCCAAAAAGCAGCCAGACACAGCTACCACGGTGCTGGACCTCCTCGCGTGTTCCCGCCCAAACCCCAAGACTCCCAAGATGGCGGCGGCGCCACCCCTGCAAACCCAAACTCACCCCAGCCGCAGGGCCCCGCCGTGCCAAACGCGGCACAAATACTACTGGAACTGGCAGCGGTGAAAAGCTACTTAGCACACGAAATAGACCGCAGCTCAAAGGCGGTAATGGTGGAGATCCACGCGCTGGGAGCGCAAACTGCCGAACTAGAGCAACGAGTGGAAACTACCACCATGGCCCACAACAACATGGCCACCCACGTTAATACACTTACCACCCGGCTGGAAGCATCGGAAGCAGTGTTCGAAGACCTGGCGAACAGGTCGCGACACAATAATCTGCGAGTGCGCGGCCTACCGGAACAACGAGACGAAGGCCCACTGGCAACCACAATCCTAAACATCCTGCGGCCTCTATTGCCAGAAATACCAGAAGAACACTGGCACGTTGAAAGGGCGCACAGGGCTCTACGCGCCCGGAGGGATGACAACATAAGGCCAAGAGATGTAATAATACGCTTCCTCCACTTCCAAATCAAGGAAGCTATACTGAGGAAGGCCCTAGACAGATCAATCAAATACCAAGATGAAGAACTTACCTTTTTCCAAGACTTGGCTCCTATCACCCTCCAACGCAGAAGAGAGTAGAAACCAGTCACAGACCTGCTCAGAACCAATGCATTAAGGTACGCATGGGGCCATCCCTTTAAGCTACTGGTCTTCAAAAATTGCAGGCCCCACATCCTTGCACCTGGGGCAGAACCGGCTCCCTTCCTCCGTGCCCTGGGCATTACACCACTGGAAAATCTCGCACTTCCGACCACCACACTACCGGCTCTTCAACACTTACCGAGGGACTGGTAAACAGCTACGGAGTAAAAAAGGCGTCTAGATGACAACTAACACCACTACTAAACAAGCCTCATGAACACCGGACCCACTCCAGTAACGACCCGACACCCTCACACCACCTTTGTACCCATTGGACACAGACCCCCAAAAAGAATGGAGACCCTCCAGAGACATATCGGCTTCTCGACAGAGAAAACCTGCAGCGTCCAAGGACTACACCTTCCATCATACGAGTTCTCTATACCTGGACTACCCTCTCCACTTACACCTCCATAGGAACGGCCTCCTGCCCGCTGCCCCTCAAGATCCATTCTACACAACCACAAGGTCACAAGGTCACCCTCCACGCACATTGTTTAACCTGGATACGGTTACAAGGACTGACCACATAACGAACTCAACCGGCGGTAACAGCAGAGGCCTTGGAACTGATGAACAACCCCCCCCCCCCCCGAAAACACAATGAAAAAGTTACATGTTACTCTCCAGAACTGTAATGTATAAACCAAGTGCCCTGACATTAGCACAGCTTTGGGGGGAGACTCGCATGGCACACGCACCCAGGATAGACACCAACATACACACAAGGCACCACACGGCTAACCAACCATCCACACACATACACACCATCATCCGCCTCACCTCTGCCAAGACACCTAAATACAAACCAAGATAAGCACAACAAACAGAGATAAGGTGTTCACCCGACAGGGGGCTGGCGAACTTATAGATACCAAAACTCAATGCCCGGTGGTGGGGGTTGGGGTGGGGGGCCGGGGGACACATGGGGGAACGTGTGGCCAGGCGGGGTTATTACATGTCTATAACTGAACTGCACCGCATCATTTTAGTTTTACACTGTATCCTGCTACCCAGTAGGCACAGCTCTAACTTAGCGACAGCTCAGAGAGTGAATTTACTGCCATATCTCTGCCCAGCCAATGCTGCGGTTTACAAGCTTGATTAGCCTATTATCCTGTACCACTCTTGGGCCCGAGTAATTCCCCTCAGGATGACCTTTAAGATCTTCCTGGTATTAAGCCTGGCGCAACTTCCCAGCGTGATTATACCCATGTTTTCGTAGACCACTTGTCAGCCTGCCACAGCCAAGAACCTGCGTTATTAAGCCGTTTATATCATCTATACTGTTTCTCACCTTTACATATTTTCTTTAAATTGTACATTTTGCGTTAAGCTGGATCTGTTATTCTTAAATTTTGAGTATACTTGTTAACCGACACAAAAATAAGCCTGAAATTTCTATGTATTTACGTGACGAAACTTGGCAAAACACCTGTGCGCGCATGCTTTAAAAATGTCGTTACTTGTACATAGCTTAACTTACCTGACCAGTGTCACTAACGCTGAACTAGCCAGACCTGCTTGCATATTGAAGTTAGCATGTACCTAGCATAAGTAACTAATGTTTTTTTTTTTTTTTATTTTTTTTTATTTTATCTATGTGTAATCTGTCGCCTGACTAGCATGACCTAGCGAGATATTAATCCGGATCCTACGATCCTTAGCTTGTATTTTCAAATTGGAGCTTAACTACGTTACATAAAAACAAAAAAACAAAAATTAGGCATTGAAAATCTGGGAATGTACTTTAACTGTGTGTATTGTTGTACCGACCCTATAATGTAACTCGCTTTAACGTTTCCTCCGTCTTCTCTTCTGTACCCCATACTATATGCCTTAATAAAAATCAGATTGACAAAAAAAAAAAACAATGACTTACCTGGACTAAAAGGACATACTATGACAAATCCAATAAAATGGACACATTACTAGCCCGCACGCTGCGGCCCAGAACCCAACACCCCCATATCACGGCCATTAGGGCCCCAGATGGCACGCTGAAAACTTCACCTACAGACATATCCCAAGTCTTCACGACTTTCTATAAAATGCTATACAACCACTCCCCTCAAGATAGCATAACAAACGCCGACACAGACCGGAGCATAACCGATATCCTCTCCCGACTACACCTACCCAAACTACACACCACGGCCATAGCAGAATTATCAGCACCGATAACCAAAGACGAAATCAATGCAGCCATCTCCTCCCTTAAAAGTAATAAAGCCACGGGCCCTGATGGCTTTGAGGGCAGCTACTACAAGACCTTCAGAGAGGACTTAATACCTCACTTAGAAACTTTATTCAATGACTTGATGACAGGAACCCCACCGGACAGAGACATGACACAAGCGCACATGATATTACTCCCAAACCAGGAAAAGATCACTCCCAACCAGACGCATACCGACCCATCTCCCTCATAAACCAGGATAGTAAGATCTTCTCCAAGATTCTAGCGGGGAGACTAAACCCATACCTAACACACCTAGTCCACGCAGATCAAGTGGGATCCATCCCAGGCAGACAGTTATTCGAGAACACAAGACGAAATATAGACATAATTTGGACACTAGCAACAGCAAAAACCCCATCCCTAGCTCTCTCCCTCGACGCAGAAAAAGCATTTGACCGCGTAAAATGGCCCCACATGTTCACGCTCCTAGACCATCTGAACATACCCCCCCATACATCGTAGCAGTACGCACACTATATACGAACGTGTCGGCACAAATAAAGATAACCGGGGCGATCTGCCCGCTATTTAACATTGGCAATGGCACCCGACAAGGCTGCCCCCTATCCCCATTGCTCTTTGTTCTGACTCTCGAACCACTCCTCCAAGCCATTAGAGAACACCCACAAATCACAGGGGTAAAAATAGAAAATCAGGAGTTTCTAGTATCAGGATACGCGGATGACGTCCTGCTCACCCTAGCCGACCCAATCCCAACCTTACGAGCACTACTCTCACTCCTGAAATCATATAGTGAGATCTCAGGATACAAAGTAAACATGGAGAAATCCAGTGCACTCCTCATCAACCTCTCACAAACAGACATAGCCAAGATCACCTCAGACCAACACATACACATCTCGGCCACGTACCTTACTTATCTTGGTATCAAATTACCAGCAGACCCTACCGCGCTCCACAGACTAAACTACACACCCAAAATTAACAAGCTCACCCGCCCAGGCACTAGAAGGTGGGTAGACTTGGAATCGCTGCTCACGAAATCAGACCTCCCACAATTCTACATCTGGACCCCGAAAGAGCACAGAGCACTCCCGAGAACGGCGTGCCCAGCCATCACCAACTCAATTCAACTATGGGACAAGTACGCCCTTAAATATGAATTAACATCAACATCCTCCCCTCTCACACCCATATACCGCAACAGAGTCTTCCCGCCAGGCATGAGACCTAGGGACTTCAGGGGCTTAGAACGAGCCGGCCTCCGGAGGGTTCACCAGCTGTACATTGACGACACAATAGTCCCCTTCCCAGAACTGCAAACTAGGGCAACCTTAACCCCAGCCGACTTTTTTAGATATCTCCAACTCAGAAACTATGCAGCCCAAGAGACGGTGAAAACTGCCGCTAAAACCAAGCCGACCTTTTTTCGAACAGATCTGCCTTGCAGAACAACACCAGCGGGGCATGATCACCCAACTGTACTCCCACCTCTGTTCCACCACGCAGGAATGGGTCAACCTACACTACACCGACAAATGGGAAACCGACTTGGGGGAAACTCTAGAGGGCATCGACTGGCAGGACATTTGGGAGGCCAACACCAAAACCTCCATCTGTGTCACAATGCAGGAACAGGCATATAAAACAATGTTCCGGTGGTATACCACACCGGTCCAATTGTATCACATTAAAAAAAGCCTACCGATCTCTGCTGGCGTTACTGTGGAGAAAAAGGGACCTACACGCACATGTGGTGGCACTGCCCCACAATTAAGCTTTTTTGGACAGACATCCAAACACTTATATCCCAAATACTTAGCAGACCGGTGGACCTGAACCCATGGACATTCCTGCTAGCCAAGCCCCTTGACAACTTGCCCAGACCAGAACAACAATTGCTAAACAAAATAGCACTGGCAGCCAGAAGGGCCCTGGCCCAATCCTGGCTACAACCCACAACCCCCCCAATGACCACGGTACTCAACAAAATCAAAGAATGTCACCTCATGGACAAATTGACGGCGCAAATCAGAGGCACCACAAAAACAGTCACTAAGACATGGGAACCATGGGAAAATTACATCGACAAAACATAAATCAGAGCATTGACCAAAGGACATGACACTCAAAAGACGAACAAGACGTACCTCCCCCCTCTTTCTGTCTACTTCCGCCCCCTTCCCCTCCCCCCCCTCTCTTTGTTTTTGCACCTGGGCCGGGACAACCGGTATCCTGGCCTATAGTGCAACACACTACAGCCACCAAGACAAGATGGCAATCTAAGCGAACTGTTACAATGAGTTAACTATGTTTTCAGTTACGATTACTTCTCTACTGTTACTACTAATTGTATTACCTATAGGATTAAAGGGAATCGAGAAACGTTATACATATGTGCACAAAGGGAATGTGGGGCCCGGGATTCTCAGAGCAGTCTGGACCACCTGGCCCATGACACACTGGAAGTTCACTGGAGGTATTTTAACACTTCAGCTCAATGAATTGTTTATATTGCCTTCCTAAGTTTTACTCAGTGCAAACATTAATAGTTAAATATATTTTGTGCATTCAGATAAAGATCCCTTTATGCCTACATCCAACTGTAAATGTCAAATGCTGCATGTCAAGTTTTTGCAACCTGTGATTTAACATGTATGCTTCAAAACTCCTATATGTTTTTTTATATATATAAAAATGCCAAAGTGTATGGTCATAGGCAGCACAAAAATGTAAAAAAAAATATAGAGTTTACCAAATGTACCAGAAAAAGGAGCCATACCAATCTTTAAAAAATAAATAAAATAAAAACATTCATGAAGTGTCAAAGTGTTAAAGGACCACTACAGTGCCAGGAAAACAAACTTGTTTTCCTTGCACTATAGAGTCCTTAGGTCACCCCACCCTCAAGGCCCCCTCCCGCTGGGCTGAAGGGGTTAAAACCCATTCAGCCACTTACCTTTATCCTTGGCGCTGGTGACCTCTCCTCCCCCTCCTACGTCAGCTCCCGAGTGGAGCCGAATGTGCATGCGCGGCCACAGCCACACGCGCATTCAAACCGCCTATAGGAAAGCATTACTCAATTTTCGCATTGAGGGTTGCGGAAGCGCCTCTAGCGGCTGTCAAGAAGACAGCCACTAGAGACTGGATTAACCCTGCAATTTAAACATAACAGTTTCTCGGAAACTGCTATGTTTACAACTGCAGGGTTAAAACCTGGGGGACCTGGCACCCAGACCACTACATTGAGCTGAAGTGGTCTGGGTGACTATAGTGGTCCTTTAAATATTGCTAATGAAATACTAAGTATAAGTGGAAACAATAGTTCTAAATTACTAACATAACCATATATAGTTTGGGACACACATAATCAAGATCAACATATATAGGAGCTGAATGACCGGTGCTTGAGGTGAGCTATAACTATCTGCCAAATGAAGGCTATACCTTGTAATTTTCTACAAAATTCCCTAATGTGAGGGGAATACTGACAGAAATAAATTGGATAAATATGTTTCAACATTGAAAATTTTAAGTACGGTAAGTCTATAGGTGCACAGAAACACTGGCCAAATGAAAAAATACATGCAGCTACCTCGACAGTTAAGTTTAACAGAACAAAGGATGTTGGAACATGGACTTGCCCTCAGTAATTATTTTTGAACTTAACCAAATTCACTCTGGGAAAAATAATTACCAGCAAGTAATTTTGAAATTTTGCTTGTACACATAGATGAAGTAGTTGAAGAGGACTGTTGTTCATCAACTCCTTTTCAATATCCTTCTAAATAGGAAAATAGTTAGTTTACTTCAAACTCTCAATTTCAAGGGATTAGAAATGTTTCAGTCTCAGATATCTCTTCATATGAAGAAATTGTTTCTTCAGATATTGGAGAAATATTTACATCAAAGGAACCCACAGCAGAGGAATTTGTGTGCAAGTATGTGTAATATTGTAATGCGCCAATAATTTTAAAAAATAAATTAAAATAAAGCAATGTAAGGAACATTATTAAGTATATATACAATATAAATTGTATAGAATGAAAAAGTCACCAACGGATGCTGTTGTAGAGGATGTGGCTATAGAGTTTTGTATGTTTACATTGCCCCCAAGTCCAAATATCTTGGAAAAAGATTCAGGACTTTTTGGGGCAAATCTTCCAAAGAGCACCAGACTTACACCCATGGATATACGTATTAAAGAGACCCTTAGAGGGCTGGACCAATTGGATACACTAGCTGCTAGGAAGGTGTTAGCCCACTCGTGGTTTAAAGCTGACATCCCCGCTACTCAGGAAGTACTGGCTAAATTGCGAAATATATATCCAACTGACAATCTGACCGCTAGGATCAGAGGATCCATAAAGGAAATTAAAAAAATATCTGGGAACCCTGGCTAAACAATGATCTCGCAGATGAAATAGAGGCAGGTCTTACCCTCAATGAAATTTTTTACAGAGGCTGCAACATGAGGTTAAAGCGACCCCACCCGCCCTCTCACCCATTACTCCCTGAAGTGAGTGGTGATATATGGATGACTATCTCTCTATCCTTTCTAATTTTCTTCTTTCTTCATCTGGTCTTTTCTTTACTTCTATCTTCCTTTTTCAAGATAGTAAGGTACACAAGACATAACAAGAATCTCCTCTAGTCTTTCAGCAATATCCCAGTGGTTCATGTAGATATAAACCGGCATGCACTTCCCATCTTGACACACAACAGGCTATATATAGCAATGAAAGATATATCCTGCTATGTTTAAAGCCTATATAAATTTATATTTGCAGTAATATACAAGTATAAAAATGTGACATGATTAGGACAGGGATAGGGGTACCACCCGAATGATTTTCAATGTACTATATTCAACTTATATCACCAATTAATGTACTTACCAGCACTGCTAATGTACTAAGATTCAACTGTTGCTTTGTGTGATATCTATGTCAAGACTGTCATTCAAAAAAAAAAAGAATTGAAAAAATTATATATATGTGTATATATATATATATATATATATATATATATATATATATATATATATATATATATATATATATATACTGTAACGGAGCTCCCTGTACCCCTGGCTGGGTACCTCGGCCAAAGGACCACTTCCTAGCTGGAACAGAGGACAAACCTCAGCACTTCTGCCCACAGCCGACGTGGCTTAACTGGGGCCCTGGAACCGCTTCTTCCTGGAGCCGAATGGGGAATTTGCTCTAGACACCCCCAGGCACTGGACGACACTCAGTCCTGGGAGCTCTAGTCCTTACAAGGACTTTCCCCGTTGAATCCCCTGCAAGCTGGAACAGCAGACACAGGAGTTAAATCTTCCTTCCCTCCAATAACAGGACGACACACAGTTTTTGAGTGCAAGCTGGAACTCATTTTAATGGTGCCACACTTGGCCTTATATGACAATCCCCATGCAAGGGGTATGCCCACATGGACCTTTTGGGGAACTATGTTACAAAGTCATAGACCAATAACAATAGAGTTAAAATACTCCCATATACAGTATACAATCCCTCCCCTGCCTGGGAGATAATTGAGTCAATTACTGTATCAACTCAATTATCCCCAGGCAAAAAAAACACATATTTTTTACAAAACTCCAAAAGAACCCCAAAACACATAATATCCCCACAAATCCCCTGATAGCCCTGATCTGGGTGATCAATATATCCAAAAATCACCCAGATCAGTTCAGGGGTTCAGGAATTTCCTGGAAGTCCCATTTTGACCGACCACACGTATGGTCCCATGCCCAAAACAGTTCCAGAGAATCAGGCTGTGTGGCCGGTCTACTTCGGGGATTCGAAGTAACGTCCAAAATACCGAACGTAGAGTGTTCGTATGGCACTTAGTCTATGTCTCTGGTTTGGGTGCTTATTCCCACTGAATGCCATTCGACTCCCGTTCGATTAGCCAAACATCCATGGAAGATTAGAGTTTAGCGGTGTTTGCCCCGTCGCGTCCGATTTTAGTTCCATGAACTGGACGACCAAACACCGCTCATTGTTCTCGCGGCTTAAGATGGCAGCTGCCACGTGTTCGAGTGCCAGTTCGAATGACTTAGAGAGTTCGGGAGTTTGAAGTGCCACTTTGAACCACTTCGGGAGTTCGAAGTGTTGCTGTCCAAGTCCAAAAAGGCACAAACAGTATCTTTACCCAAAGTCTATAACAGGGGCCATAGTCACACTGTAGGAGGCTGGTAACCAGGCACCTCCAAATGCCAGTGTCGAGGTTACTTTTGCCACAAATACAATATGTAAAAAAAACAATATCAATGTCTCTTGTGGAGGAGCCAGCCATTGCTCAAAAATAGTTCATATGGGAATGTATTGGTGAAACACTATTGTTCAATGGTTCTCATTTTAAAAAAGTTGCTGAACTTTTTAAAATTTTAGGTGTTCTAATTATAAGTGAAACACTACATACAGATCTCAAAATATTTCTTTTGTTCCGCATCATTGACTTGCATCATCAAAAAGATAGAGAGGCATTCTTTGATAGTTTAAAAGGAATGGCAGGAAGTATGAAGATGGGCAGGATTCAGTTCATATACCCTACTCGAAGAAGAAACTCATAAAAGAGTTGAATGTACCATAATCCAAGTAAGTGAAGCTACCTCGTCAGTGGCTATGGAGTCAGAAGCATTTTGAAGATGTGTACACAAAATAATTGCTGATGGACTTAAAACTGGAATCATTGCTGCTTTATATGATGTTTGGCATTTCTGTAAAACCTGAGCACCAAAATTTATGATAGTACAAGACAGCAGATGTTCAAGGAGTTGTTGCCATACCCACCTTGGAAAAAAGGTGGTACACGTGGAAATTGTGATCATGAACCGATTGATAAAAGTGAAGAATGACCAGGTCAGTTTCTGAAAATAGAAACTGCGGAGCATTCCAGACTCAGCTATTTGGTAACATACCCAAAATTATTAACAAGTTTGGATCAGGTAAAGCAAAATAATTTGTAATTTTACATTGTAATATTATAAGAAATGTTAAAATGCTTTAAAAAAATCAGTAATTGTGCAGTATTTTGCTTTAGATTTTTGTTCTTGTTTTGTTGGTTTATGTTATAAATATTTTAGATTACAAGATAATTAATAAATAATATATTTGTAGATTATGATGGGTAAAGGAAGGCAGCCTGGTGAAGGCAGTGTTATACTGTGGGCAAATGTTCTGCTGGGAAACCTTGGGTTCTGGCATTCATGTGGATGTTACTTTGACATTTTTGGCCATTTACAGAGCCAAAAAGTCAAATGTCCATCTCTTCCTTATCAGTGGGGAAGTGTCTTGTTCCTGATGGGCTTATCACCAACTGTTATAAGCTTTTCTCCACAATACATAGTTACTTAGGCTGAAAAGAAACATGCGTCCATCAAGTTCAGCCTTTCTCACATCTGTTTTTGCTGTTGATCCAAAAGAAGGCAAAAAGCACAGTTTGAAGCACTTCCCAAGTTTGCAACAAACTAATAAAAAAAATCCTTCTTGACCCCAGAATGACTGTCAGGTCTCTCCTTGGATTAAGATGCCCATTATTATCCCTTTACGCAATATTGTTTTATAATATTATGTTGCAGCCCACCCTATGGGACTGTAATCAGTCCAGAATCACAGTTTTTCTCCTTTATACCTACAAACAGAAATTAGTACTGAATGTAGATTTTAAGACGTTATCATACATTTTGACACAATGATTAAAAACTCAATTATCAGAATAACGGGCTCAGTAGAAATTGGATTTTGAGGAAACCCTATTCCATCCTTAGTGCGAGAAAGTCATTGTTTGCTATCATCGCTTTGTATTCCAAACCTGAGAAAACAATCTTATTGGTTGCGATGCACATACGGTATTTAATGAAATTTCTTAGGAATACATGGATTTTTTTTTTTTCTAAACTTTTTTTTTCCAACAGCTTTTGAATTTTTCCAGGCTTTTTATTTATCATATTCCATTAGCCTGTATAACAGCTGTCAGGGCACTTACCTAGGATTCCCCTACCGCATCTCTCTCCGCAACCAACGCAGTTCCTCTTTGGTGCATGCCAGACCTTTTGGTGTGTTAACCGTCAAGGGGGCTGGCCCCAGGGGCGTACCTAGAGCATATGGCACCCGGGGCGGGTCCTAGTTTTGGCACCCCTGCCCCCCCCCCCCTGCACTTTAAAATGTACAAAACACCCACACATTTTTTTAATGTATGTAGCATTGAGCAGTGCTTGCATGTTTCAATGTAAGCATGCTTTTGTATGGAGTAAGTGTGAGTGAATGAATGGGTCTGTTTGTATGTAGTGTTGGCATTTTAATGCAGGCATGCTTTTGTGTGTAGTGTTGGCGAGATGCAGTGGTGTGGTTATATATAATGGTGATGTTTTAATACAGAGGTGTGTTTGTGTGTAGTGTTGGCAAGATGCTGAGATGTATGCAGATATATACACACACTGACACACATGCAGATACAGACACACATTTACACACATGCAACTACAGAGACACAATGCCATCCTCCTGTTTAGTACCTGCTGGCTGAGGCTGTTGGGAGTTGGGCTCTAGTTCTCTCCCAATCAGTGCCGCCCTCCATCCTGCGTGGCTCAGTGTTAGCTGGGAGGAAGTGACTGAATTTCACTTCCCCCAGGGCTGCCATTATATTATTACAGAAGCCTGGTCGCACCATTAAAGCACCACAGCGCACAACTGGGCCCCTGAAGCAGTGGTGACTCTAGGAACAATATATAGGGGAGGCACATAAGCAGTGGGGGCTGGAAGCATTAATAATTTTCACTAAGTAATGGGGTAATGTGCTGCCATTGGCTGTCTGACGACAGCATGTTGTGCATGCTGGCATCAGACAATACATTTGCATAGAATTCACATTAGCCACCTAGATTTCTGGGATGGCTGACACCTCTTAACTTTGCTCTTTGTTTAGCGGATAACTCCCCTATTTCTTATCCTTATGTGGGATTGCCATATTTAAGGACACCAAATAAGGGAGCTATCTGCTAAACAGCACCCTAATTTGGTATCTTTACATATGGAATCTCACATAAGGGCACCAATTTAGGGAATTCTCTACTAAACAGCTAAAAGATCAACATTTAAAAAGCCTTTTTCTTAATTTTAATCTTTAGGTTGTTTAGCAGATAACTCACTTATTTGTTATCCTTATGTGGGATTGACATATTTAAGGACACCAAATTAGGGAGCTATCTACTAAACATATACACAACCACAGATATACACACACATTTAGTTATTAAGAGGTCCAACCAACCTCCCTACCTTACTCTGGGAGTGACAAGCGGTTGCTGCTGGGCTGGGATCTCTGTGCTCTTCCTTCACAGCTCACTTGCACGACCAGTAGTGATACCGATGCCAGGATGACGTCATACCCCGGCTGCCGGCATACTGCAGGGCGTACACAAAGAGTGAGGGGATGACAGGTCGCAGAGGGAGGGGGTGGTTAGTGACAGAGTGACTGATGGAGGGAGTGACAGGGTGACTGAGGGAGGGGGTGACGGACAGATTGACTGAGGGGGGGTGACTGGTGACTGAGGGGGGGTGACTGGTGACTGAGGGAGGGGGTGACTTGTGGCAGAGTGAGGGGGTGACTGGTGGCAGAGTGAGGGGGTAACAGAGTGACTGAGGGAGGGGGTAACAGAGTGACTGAGTGAGGGGGTGACTGGTGACAGAGTGACTGAGGAAGGGGGTGACAGGGTGACTGAGGGAGGGGTTGACTGGTGACTGAGGAAGGGGGTGACTGGTGACTGAGGGAGGGGGTGACTAGTGACAGAGTGACTGAGGGGGGTGACTGAGGGAGGGGGTGACTCGTGACAGGGGGTGACAGGGTGACTGAGGGAGGGGTGAGAGGGTGACTGAGGGAGGGGATGACAGGGTGACTGAGGGAGGGGGTGACAGGGTGACTGAGGGGGGTGACTGGTGACAGGGTGACTGAGGGGGGTGACAGGGTGACTGAGTGGGGGGGTGACAGGGTGACTGAGGGAGGGGGTGAGAGGGTGACTGAGGGGTGGTGACAGGGTGAGGGGGTGACTTGTGACAGGGTGACTGGGGGGGTGACAGGGTAACTGAGGGAGGGGATGACAGGGTGACTGAGGGAGGGGGTGACAGGGTGACTGAGGGAGGGGGTGACAGGGTGACTAAGGGGGGTGACAGGGTGACTGAGGGGGGTGACAGGGTGACTGAGTGGGGGGGTGACAGGGTGACTGAGTGGGGGGGGTGACAGGGTGACTGAGTGGGGGGGTGACAGGGTGACTGAGGGGTGGTGACAGGGTGAGGGGGGGTGACTTGTGACAGGGTGACTGGGGGGTGACAGGGTAACTGAGGGAGGGGGTGAGAGGGTGACTGATGGGGGGTGACAGGGTGACTGAGGGGGGGGGGTGACAGGGTGACTGAGGGGGTGACAGGGTGACTGAGGGGGTGACAGGGTGACTGAGGGGGTGACAGGGTGACTGAGGGGGGGTGACAGGGTGACTGAGGGGGGGTGACTGGTGACAGGGTGACTGAGTGGGGGGTGACAGGGTGACTGAGGGAGGGGGTGACAGGGTGACTGAGTGGGGGGGTGACAGGGTGACTGAGGGAGGGGGTGACAGGGTGACTGAGGGGGTGACAGGGTGATTGAGGGGGTGACAGGGTGACTGAGGGGGGGTGACAGGGTGACTGAGGGGGGGTGACTGGTGACAGGGTGACTGAGTGGGGGGTGACAGGGTGACTGAGGGAGGGGGCGACAGGGTGACTGAGGGAGGGGGTGACAGGGTGACTGAGGGAGGGGGTGACAGGGTGACTGAGGGAGGGGGTGACAGGGTGACTGAGTGGGGGGGGTGACTGAGGGAGGGGGTGACAGGGTGACTGAGTGGGGGTGACAGGGTGACTGAGGGGGGTGAGAGGGTGACTGAGGGAGGGGGTGACAGGGTGACTGAGGGAGGGGCGAGAGGGTGACTGAGGGGGGGCGAGAGGGTGACTGAGGGAGGGGGTGACAGGGTGACTGAGGGGGGTAGGGGGATGACAGAGGGAGGGGGTGACAGGGTGACAGAGGGAGGGGGTGACAGGGTGACTGAGGGAGGGGGTGACAGGGTGACTGAGGGAGGGGGTGACAGGGTGACTGAGGGGGGGTGGCAGGGTGACTGAGGGGGGTGAGAGGGTGACTGAGGGAGGGGGTGACAGGGTGACTGAGTGGGGGGGTGAGAGGGTGACTGAGTGGGGGGGTGAGAGGGTGACTGAGGGAGGGGGTGACAGGGTGACTGAGGGAGGGGGTGACAGGGTGACTGAGGGGGGGTGAGAGGATGACTGAGGGAGGGGGTGACAGGGTGACTGAGGGGGGGTAGGGGGATGACAGAGGGAGGGGGTGAGAGGGTGACTGAGGGAGGGGGTGAGGGTGAATTTACAATAATATTGTCTTACCATAATTGAGGGGCTGTATCTCTCCATCCCAGCCCAGGCAGTGCAGGAGGTGCAGGCAGAGTGGCCGAAGGGGAGAAACCTGGCAGAATGCACACTCTGCGCCCCCTGCTGGCACACTCCATAACAGCATCCCTGGTGCTCAGTGATGACTCCGAACCCAGGCTGGGAATCCCCTCCCTGTGCTCTGACTCACTCACTGAGCGCCTGAGCCGCGAGGGAGAGGACGACCAGCAGGAGGGACAGAGTGTGGCACCCCCCTACTGGATGGCACCCGGGGCGGACCGCCCCCCCCGCCCCCCCCTTAGTACGCCACTGGCTGGCCCCCTGACTGTTAGGCTGCAAATCAACACAGGGACTGGAACCCTTACGCTGCCATGGTCTTAAGCGTAATCAAAAAGTTACTGCTTCCCCTTATCTCTGCTCAAAATTCTGCTCGCAGGATACACTCAAATGCACGCCAGACAGTTATGGAGTTCAAAAAAGTTTTTGAAATTTTAATGCGTGTATATCGTATACATGAAACACATTTTTCTTAGGGGTGTATACAACATAAGGCAAAATCTACCAATCATAGCAGTTTCAGTGCAAACAGTATAATTTTCTCATATATCATTACGTATTACAGTTAGTCTACTGCACATGTATAACTGATGTACATGAAAGTCTTTGATTTAGGAACCTGTAACGGAGCTCCGTGTACTCCGACCGAGTACTCTCCGTTGATGGATGCTCCTAGCGCTCTCAGTGGACTCCAAGCACTGCAGACGACACCACAACCACCGCAGGCTCCACAACCGCCGTAGCTTAACTGGAGCCGCGCCGTCTTCCTTCCACCCTGGATCGGCTTCTGTCCTCCAGGACCGTGTGGGGAAGACCTCTCCTCCAGGAGAGCGTAACAGGAACAAGCTCTTAAAAGAGCTAAGTGATTAAGAGCTCAGGGGAATATGCAGCGCATAGCAATCCCCAGTGTGATATAGCAGTTCCCTCCAATAACGAGACAAGGCTACGTATTGAGGGTCAGAAGAGGTCTGAGATGCTGGAACACCCAGCCTGGCTTTTATTGAGGTTACATGCAAATAGGACACTCCCAGGGGGAGGCATAAAATCACCAATCACACATCTGGTGCAGCCCACACATTTCCTCCCCTCAGATAAACAGTTAAACCAATTATTACATACAATAAAAATACAATTTTTACACACACACTGTAACTTTAAAACCATACATTCAATTTCAATAGTTGCATATTCAGACTCAGCATACATCAAACATAAACACTTCCAAAAATCAGCCAAATCCCTCCAGTGGATCAAAAGTTAGCTGGGAGAAGGTAAGGGTCAGCGGTGTTCGGCAAAATGTGTAGCCGATTTTGGTTCCACAAAATCTTTAGCATACACCGCTGACCGCATTCGAATGACTAAAATGGCCGCCGCCACGTGTTCGGCTGCCGAATGGCGGCCACCCAGCGCTCGGCAATTAACCTGCAGTAACCTCACAGCCTGGGAGGTAAATTGCCTGCACACTTTAACTTCTGGGTGGTCCGCCTGTGTGGTACTTGATTCAGTAAGCCCTATTTACTGAACCAAGTGGGAGAGAGCCAGGAACAAGTTATTTTACAGGTCTGGGGACATAGTCTTAAAGGGGTATTGTTCAGCAAAGTCACAATATGTCCCCAGACGGTTCTTAAAGGGCCATACACACCCAATAAAAGTTAATACATTATCAGGGGCACAATCTTCCAGGGGCCATAGTCATGAGGAAGGAGGCTGGCAAATAGGCTTCTCCACAATCCAAGGAAGCAGGGCAATTTTCCATTTAAAGGGCCAGTTACAAATAGCGATTTGTAACACATCTCCCCTTTGGGGGGAAGACTAACCAGGCACCTGACCTTCTGTCGGTCAGTGCCTCCGTTAGTCGATCCACCAACCCACAATAACCAAATGCCAGAGTAGCCCACCCACAACAAACAGGTACAAGGGTGACCCACCCACAAGACACAATTACTGCACCTGGGTATTTTGCTGTGGTGATGTGGTAACATGCTGTGGGGACTTGCGGGAGGGCAGAGGCCAGCGGCGCTCTGCCCTGATGCCAGCTCTTCTGCTGGGGTAGCCCTCAGGACCTCAGGCTCTGGACCAGGGACAAAGGTAGGGCAGAGGCCGACTGCACTCTGCCCAGCTGCCAGTTCTTCCGCTGGGGTAGCCTGCAGGACATCAGGCTCTGGATCAGGGACAAAGGTAGGGCAGAGGCGGACTGCACTCTGCCCAGATGCCAGCTCTTCTGCTGGGGTAGCCTGCAGGACATCAGGCTCTGGACCAGGGACAAAGGTAGGGCAGAGGCCGACTGCACTCTGCCCAGATGCCAGCTCTTCCACTGGGGTAGCCTGCAGGACATCAGGCTCTGGATCAGGGACAAAGGTAGGGCAGAGGCCGACTGCACTCTGCCCAGCTGCCAGCTCGTCTGCTGGGGTACTGAGACCATAGTCCGGCTCAGTAGCCAAGGGAACATGGACGTCAGTAGGGGTTAACATCGCCTCTGTTAACCCTGGTGCCACACTAGGAGTTAGCAGGGGAGGGGAATTTGTACTTTCCCCCTCCTCCTGTTGTCCCGGTGAGAGCAGTTGGGGATCTGGACAGGTTGGCCAGCATCCCTGTAGGTCAGGCACAGAGACCACGGTCCCATCTGCGCCGTCTGGGGGATTGGTGTCTCCCCTTGTTAGGGTAAGCTGCCGCTGGGGAGAGGGGGTGCTGTGCTCCTTTCCCGGAAACACAGGCTGCCGCTGGAGAGGGAGACCGCCTGTCTCCACTCCCTTAACATTGTCCTGTTGCTGTAGAGAGGGACCAACTGTCTCTGCTCTCTGTAGGACACACTGCTGCTGGAGGGAAGGTCGGCACCTTCGGCCCCCTGGGGTACACACTGCCGCTGGAGAGGGAGACCGCCTGTCTCCACTCCCTTACCATTGTCCTGTTGCTGTAGAGAGGGACCAACTGTCTCTGCTCTCTGTAGGACACACTGCTGCTGGGGGGGAAGGACGGCACCTTCGGCCCCCTGGGGTACACACTGCCGCTGGAGAGGGAGACCGCCTGTCTCCACTCCCTTACCATTGTCCTGTTGCTGTAGAGAGGGACCAACTGTCTCTGCTCTCTGTAGGACACACTGCTGCTGGGGGGGAAGGACACTCACTCTCTTCGGCTCCCTGACACTCACTCTGGGGTTGGGGATCTTCCCAGTAAACCTCTACGATATCCTTCCAGCTGAAGGGCTCTAGACCTGGTTCTGCTTGTCGGGTAGGTTGGGGCTGCACGGAGCTGAGCAGGTGTAGGTAGTCTTGCTCCAGCTCCCACTCCCTTGTTACCAGGTGGGTCATGTCTTCTCTCACCTCGCGTTCGTCAGCCCAGACATACATGCCCATCCGGTAATCGTAGATGTCCCAAAACCTAAACTCCTCTGTGCTGCCGAAATCAAGCTCCTCCGCCATGGCATCCTGAAGTAGGCCAGGACCATCGTAATCATCCCCCTCCGGTAAGTCGTGCTCGGCTGTCCAGGGGGTAAGTCGGATGGTATGCCACCAGAGGGCCTGGTATGCGTTGTCTAGCCCGATCTCTCGCCATACCAGGGTCTCCAGTCTTGCCACCCACTCATCTAGGGGTTGCTCTCCCAATAGACCCATTCGCATTGCCACACGCTTCTGTAGCCGCTGCTCATCACTGGGGAGCCTCTCACCTCGCCGCCACTGGGCATCTTCCAGGGCATCATACCAGAGTTCCCTTCTGGCTGCATCCCTGTAATCTGCGGCCTCCTTCTCCTCCTCATCATGGAACGCTGTCCGCAAACCAGCTGATTCCATCCTGTTGTAGCCAGGGGCGCTGCCCAATGGCTAGCGTTGCCCTCAACTGTAACTCCAAACGTTACCAGTGTCTCTGAGCTGCTTCTCCTCGCACTAGGACGCCATCCCACCGCTGCCACCAATGTAACGGAGCTCCGTGTACTCTGACCGAGTACTCTCCGTTGATGGATGCTCCTAGCGCTCTCAGAGGACTCCAAGCACTGCAGACGACACCACAACCACCGCAGGCTCCACAACCGCCGTAGCTTAACTGGAGCCACGCCGTCTTCCTTCCACCCTGGATCGGCTTCTGTCCTCCAGGACCGTGTGGGGAAGACCTCTCCTCCAGGAGAGCGTAACAGGAACAAGCTCTTAAAAGAGCTAAGTGATTAAGAGCTCAGGGGAATATGCAGCGCATAGCAATCCCCAGTGTGATATAGCAGTTCCCTCCAATAACGAGACAAGGCTACGTATTGAGGGTTAGAAGAGGTCTGAGATGCTGGAACACCCAGCCTGGCTTTTATTGAGGTTACATGCAAATAGGACACTCCCAGGGGGAGGCATAAAATCACCAATCACACATCTGGTGCAGCCCACACATTTCCTCCCCTCAGATAAACAGTTAAACCAATTATTACATACAATAAAAATACAATTTTTACACACACACTGTAACTTTAAAACCATACATTCAATTTCAATAAAAGCATATTCAGACTCAGCATACATCAAACATAAACACTTCCAAAAATCAGCCAAATCCCTCCAGTGGATCAAAAGTTAGCTGGAAGTACTTTATGACCGACCGCAAGCACAATTTCCTGCCCAAAACAGTTCCATAGATTTGGGCTGTGCGGCCGGTCAATTTCATGCCGAAAAACGACTAAGTCCCATTTCGAACGGGACTTAGTCTCTGGAGCTGCAAGTTCAGTATGGGAGAAGGTAAGGGTCAGCGGTGTTCGGCAAAATGTGTAGCCGATTTTGGTTCCACAGAATCTTTAGCATACACCGCTGACCGCATTCGAATGACTAAAATGGCCACCGCCACGTGTTCGGCTGCCGAATGGCGGCCACCCAGCGCTCGGCAATTAACCTGCAGTAACCTCACAGCCTGGGAGGTAAATTGCCTGCACACTTTAACTTCTGGGTGGTCCGCCTGTGTGGTACTTGATTCAGTAAGCCCTATTTACTGAACCAAGTGGGAGAGAGCCAGGAACAAGTTATTTTACAGGTCTGGGGACATAGTCTTAAAGGGGTATTGTTCAGCAAAGTCACAATATGTCCCCAGACGGTTCTTAAAGGGCCATACACACCCAATAAAAGTTAATACATTATCAGGGGCACAATCTTCCAGGGGCCATAGTCATGAGGAAGGAGGCTGGCAAATAGGCTTCTCCACAATCCAAGGAAGCAGGGCAATTTTCCATTTAAAGGGCCAGTTACAAATAGCGATTTGTAACAGAACCCAATTAAAATTTGCAGGTGCTTAGAAAGAATGTTTTTTTTTGTAAATGTAATTTTTATTTGTTTTGAACTTAGAGAGAAAAGCAGTAAGCATATAGACTCGCAGGTCTATGTTGTGGTATTTAAACATGTATAACACATATAACTTGGGCTCGCAGGCCCACCGTGGAGTTGGACTTGCAGGTCCCTTATAATAGTAATAGCATTAACAGTGTGCACTTGGGCTCGCTGGCCCTTATTACACATGTGAACTCACTGGTCCCAAACATTATTATTAGGCGGTTATGAGAGCCTCTGTCCCGTGTACTGTAGTTCTATTATTTGCCTTGTGGTCATATGGGCAGTCCGCCCTTAGTTGTCGGTCTCCTGCACCCCCTTAGCTCCCATGCTATTTGGGTGATTGGGTTTAAACGATCTGTGTGTGCGAGTGGGGTGTTTCTTATGCTTTGGTGGTTCTGTATTTTGTTCGGAGCCTATCTGTGTATGGCTTCGGTTGCGGGCTGCCCAGCGTGTTGGTGTAGGCATTTTTTTCCCAGTTTATGGGGGTTATGCTCTTGAGTTATGTTGGACTTCTGTTCCTCTGCTCAGGGATCTGCGTCACCCCGAGTATCGTGTGTAGAGTGGGTCGAGGGTGGGGTAGTAGGTTCAGGCAAGGAAGGAGGGAGAGGATTTATCGTCCGTCTATGTGGTAGTCCGTCCTGTGTTCCTCACGTTGGGTGGTTATGTATTAACGTTAGGAAGTCAGGTTTTGTCGTTGTCGGTATCCAGTGTGTCCAAATGTCTAGGTATGTCTGATGCTGCGGTCCAGCCGCGAGCATAGTGAGCTTTTCTATCGCTCGTAGCTCTTCCATTTGGGTGAACCATTTAAGCAAAGATGGGGTCTCATTTTTCTTTCAGAATTGTGGTATAGTCTGTTTAGTCTGTTTAGCCATGTTAAGATCCGGATTGTGAGTGATTTTTTTGTATTTGGATGTCGGGGTTTTCATGTGGTGAAGTAGCATGATATGGGTTGTCAGAGAATCGGGACAGTATTTTATGGATATTCCTCCAGAATGTTGTTATAAGCTCGCATTCCAACCATATATGTAGGAGCGTACCCGTTGCCTTGGCACACCTCCAGCAGAGGCGGGACTCATTAGTGTGTATGTGGTGTATTGTATCAGGTGTGCAATACCATTGCGAGAGCAATTTGTATGCCGTCTCCTGGCTCTTGCTAAAAATTGAGCAGTGGTGTGTGACATTACAGATCTTTTCCCACTCTGCTTTGCTAAAAGTCCGATTTAGGGCCTCCTCCCAGTTCCCCATAAATTTTGGTGTTGCCAAAGGTGTGTGTGCTTGCAGTAGGGAATATAGGTGTGACACACCATGTGGTAGCGGGTCGGGGTCCGTGCAAATGTTTTCAAAAATAGTGAGTTCCCTGTTTAGGGCTACTGCTCGCGGTAAGGTCTTCACATAACTGTGCAACTGTTCGTATCTAAAGTGAGTTAAAAAGGATTGGTCTGTCTCCCCACATATTTCTTTCAGGTCCCTTAGTCCCCGTCTGGAGCACACATGACTCAGCCTTGGCAGCGGTTCTCTCACAAGGGCCAGGAGTGCTCTCAGATCCATGCCCGGCGGTGGGGATGGGTAGGTGGACAGGGTTGGGGTTAGGGTTAGGGGGTTAGAGTTAGGGTTAGGGTCAGAGGCTAGGGTCAGGGTCAAAGGTTAGGGTTAGATTTCCCTACTGCCGGAGGAGTGTCTCCAGAGGTCAAAGGTCACCAGGTGTCGCTAGCCACACCTACGCTACTGCACCAAATCTTCAGTGTCGCTTTAGTGTATGTGGAGTAGTGTTTCTCTCTACCGTCCACCCTCGTAGGGAGCCACGGGAGAAGAGCGGTGGGGACCCCTGCTTCCCCCTCCTCCGCCTTCTTCAAGAGTTTGCTAACCCCCATCTTGGACCACTCCACTATGCGCTGTAGGTGGCACACTCTATAGTATAGTGCAAAGTCTGGCAAGGCTAAGCCGCCTTTGTCCTTGGGTTGTGTGAGTAGTGCGTATTTAAGTCTGGGTCTCCTCCCGTCCCATACAAATGCTCCCAGTGCCCTTCGAAGTGTAGTAAAGAACGAGGTTGGGATCACGATAGGTAGGGCCTGAAAGAGGTATAGCAGTCTTGGTAAAAAAAAATCATTTTTACCACTTGTATTCTGCCTAGCCAGGATATGTGAGGGAGGGCCCATTCCCTCATTTCTTTTCTAAATTTTTACAGCACCGGGGTGAAATTTGCCGTAAAGAGTTCCGATTCCTTTACAGTCAGCCAGGTGCCTAGGTATCGTATTTTGTCCGTGGCCCATTGAAATGCATAACTCCATGGACTAACGTTTAAAATATATGATTTAGAAAAATTAATCTTCAGACCCGACATCCCTCCAAAGGTCCGGAATGCCTGTACTAGATTAGGGAGGCAAACCCTATACACCAGATATGAGTTGCACTGGTGTGACACTGTGCCCTGGCAGGCCCTGAAACGCACACGTGTGAAGGAAACTGACTGCTATTATATTACAGTCAAAAAAGTTTTTTTTTTAAATGCAAGCTATTGTGACATCAGATATGAATGGTGGCACTGGGCAAGTGGGCACAGTATACGCTGTGAGCCTGACACACATGCTGGCAGGCAGGCAACTGCAATTAGATTACACAGGAAAAAAAAAAGCAAACTGATGTTCTAGCCCTAAAATGGGCCTAAAAAGGGCTTTTTGCAGAGATCAGATGAGTCCTTCAGGACTGTAGTGGACACTGAATACACTAGCCTAGCTATCGATTTCCCTATTAAATCAGCAGCAGCTACACTGTCCCTCCTCTCACTAAGAATGCAGCTTCCAAATGAATCTAAAATGGATGCTGTTCAGGAGGTGGGAGGGTCTGGGAGGGAGGGTCTGCTGCTGATTGGCTGGATGTGTCTGCTGACTGTGAGGTACAGGGTCAAAGTTTACTCAATGATGACGAATAGGGGGCGGACCGAACGCGAACAAGCTATGTCCGCCAGGAACTATTCGCCGGCGAACTATTCGGGACATCTCTATTCATTTGTTTAACCCCTTAACCCCTTAACCCCTTAAGGACACATGACGTGTGTGACACGTCACGATTCCCTTTTATTCCAGAAGTTTGGTCCTTAAGGGGTTAAGGACCAAACTTCTGGAATAAAATGGAATCATGACGTGTCAGACATGTCATGTGTCCTTAAGGGGTTAAGGACACATGACATGTGTGACATGTCATGATTCCCTTTTATTCCAGAAGTTTGGTCCTTAAGGGGTTAAACTGAAACGAGAATGTAAATAGGTATTAGCTTCCAATATTGGTTGGGTAAAAACAATGAACTGTTTACCCCTTAAGATAAGATAAACTAGTATTAAATATAGTAATTGCATTCCTCCGATCTATCGATGCTAACTAACATCCCACCCACATGGCATATATTAAATGTGCAACAAACTCATTATAGATAACATAAAATGAAGAAAGAGATAGAATATACATGAAACAGAGGGAGGGAAGAGCAAGAGAGAGTAGGGAGGGAAAATACTCGCCTCCTGTCATTATTAAAATTAAGATTATCTGTACACTAAAGCTAGCATAATCTTCAATTTTATCACATGACAGGAGGCTTTGTATTTTGCAATTTCAACGCGAGAAAGTAGAGCAAAAGCCGGATTAGATGGAGGACGGAAGTAGAACGTCCGAAAGGTGGATTCCCTAGTCCAGTCCGCCGCTCGCAAAATATCTGGAAGGGAGGCCCCCGCCGCGTAGGCGGAAGAGGCTGCAGCTCCTCGAACCGAGTGTGCTCCAAAACCCTGGTCTATCCCGGCAAGGGCCAATAGCCATCTAACCCAACGTAGTGACCGAGACTGGAGCGTAGGGGCGGACGTAGGAGATAAGAAGTTGACGATTGGAAGTATTCCGCAACGTTCCGATAGCTTCCACGTATTGACGGAGAGTAGAGACCACACAGAGTTAGGGATCTGAGGGGAAAAAAGGATAGAAAACGGAGGAAGAGTCCGACTGTGCGCCGAGAAACCTGGAAGGTTACTCCCGCTGGACAAAAGGTAAATGCAAAAGGTAAATGCATCGGCGTCGAAAGCGCGAGACCCGACGAAAGGAGACTAGACAGAGAAGGAAAGTGAATTTCGCCATAAGTTGGCTAAGTGATACATTTTCATTAGGAGGCAAGTCCCCTAAAAACTGCAGAACTGTGCCAACGTCCCAGAGTCTAGAGTATTGGGTTCCGGGGGGTGCCGGAGGCGCATGCCACGGAGGAGTCTACAGATGAGCGGGTTCTGGCCTACTGGTGTTCCTTGAGTCGGCGTATGGGCCGCCGAGATGGTCAAACGTACCACGTTGATGGATCGGTACGATTTCCCCGTTGTGAATAGGGATGTGAGGAAATTCATGATGCAGGGAATAGGTGCCGTAAAGAGATTGAGATTCCGTCCCAGACACAAGTTGTCCAATAGTGATGCACCGAACTGTTCGCTGGCGAATAGTTCCCGGCGAACATAGCGTGTTTGCGTTCACCACGGCGGGCGAACACATGCGCGGTTCGATCCGCCCCCTATTCGTCATCATTGACTAAACTTTGACCCTGTGCCTCACAGTCAGCAGACACATTCCAGCCAATCAGCAGCAGACCCTCCCTTCCAGACCCTCCCACCTCCATTTTAGCTCATTCTGAAGCTGCATTCTTAGATAGAGGAGGGAAAGTGTAGCTGCTGCTCATTTGATAGGGAAATGTATAGCTAGGCTAGTGTATTCAGTGTCCACTACAGTCCCGAAGGACTCATCTGATCTCTGCTGTAAGGACAGCACCCCAAAAAGCCCTTTTTAGGGCTAGAACATCAGTCTGCTGTACTCTGCCAGTGTGCACAGTGCCACTCATATCTGGTGGCACAATAGCGTGCATTTAAAAACCCACAAACTTTTTTTCACTGTAATAGATTAATTAGCAGTTAGTTGTCTGCAAGCGTCTGTGTGTCAGGCTCACAGTGGATACTGTGCCCACTTGCCCAGTGCCACCACTCATAGCTGGTGTCACAATATCGTGCATTTAAAAACAAAAAACTTTTTTCACTGTTATAGATTGAATAGCAGTTAGTTGTCTGCAAGCGTCTGTGTGTCAGGCCAACAGCGTGTACTCTGACAGTGCACAGTGCCACTCATATCTGGTGTCACAATAGCGTGCATTTAAAAACAAATAAACTTTTTTCACTGTTATAGATTGAATAGCAGTTACTTGTCTTCAAGCGGGTGTGTCAATCCAACAGCGTGTACTCTGCCAACCTCTGCCAGTGCACATTGCCACTCATATCTGGTGTCACAATAGCGTGCATTTAAAAACAAAAAACTTTTTTCACTGTTATAGATTGAATAGCAGTTAGTTGTCTTCAAGCGGGTGTGTCAGGCCAACAGCGTGTACTCTGCCAACCTCTGCCACTGCACACTGCCTCTCATATCTGGTCTCACAGTAGCTGGCACGCATAGTACCACTAATCCAAAAAAAATGACAGGCAGAGGCAGGCCACTCCGCAGGGGCCATCGTGGTCGTGGTGCTGTGATTCCCTTTTGCCCTAGAATAATGCCCAGTTTTCAGAGGCCATGTACCCTGAACTTGAAAAGTTCTGAGGACATAGTTGACTGGCTAACACAGGACACCCAATCTTCTACAGCTTCCGCTCGGAACCTTGACGCACCATCCTCCTCCAGCTTAGCTTCGGGCACCTCTCAAGATACCACTCACCCGCCTGCCGCCACCACCAACTCTAGCACCACAGCCGCTTCACTTGGTATGTCAGAGGAGTTATTTACACATCCGTTTGAAGAAATTAGTGATGCGCAACCATTATTGCCAGAGGATGTAGATAACAGGGATATGTCTCAGGCAGGCAGCATTACACACATGGACATACGGTGTGATGATGATGATGTTATACCCGCTGCTGCTTCCTTTGCTGAGTTGTCAGATACAAGTGAAGCGGTTGATGATGACGATGCGTCCATGGATGTCACGTGGGTGCCCGCTCGGCAAGAAGAAGAACAGGGCGAAAGTTCAGATGGGGAGACAGAGGACAGAGAGGAGGAGGAGGAGACGAGTTGTAAGCAGGGGGAGGTCGTCGCAAGGAGCTAGTGGCACAGTCAGACAGCATGCATCGGCACCCGGGGTCAGCCCGACAGCACTCCAATCAACGCATGCTGTGTCCACCACCAGAATGCCGTCATTGCAGAGCTCAGCAGTGTGGCATTTTTTTTTGTGTGTCTGCCTCTGACAACAGCGATGCCATTTGCAACCTGTTCCAAAAGAAACTGAGTCGTGGGAAGTCCAACACCCACCTAGGTACAACTGCTTTGCGTAGGCACATGATCGCACATCACAAACGCCTATGGGATCAACACATGAGTACAAGCAGCACACAAACTCAAAGCCGCCATCCTCCTCCTGGTCCAGCATCTTCAGCCACGTCAACCACTGCCGTCCTCCTTGCCCCCTCTCAACCATCCGCCACTCCGTCTCTCGCCTTGAGCAGTTCCCGCTCATCTGCCCACAGTCAGGTGTCTGTCAAGGACATGTTTGAGCGTAAGAAGCCAATGTCAGAAAGTCACCCCCTTGCCCAGCATCTGACAGCTGGCTTGTCTGAACTATTAGCCCGCCAGCTTTTACCATACAAGCTGGTAGAGTCTGAGGCGTTCAAAATATTTGTGGCTATTGGGATACCACAGTGGAAGGTACCCGGACGAAATTTCTTTGCACAAAAGGCAATCCCCAACCTGATTGTGCAAAAGGAAGTAATGGCAAGGGTCCATATGACCACTGATACCTGGTCTGCAAAGCATGGTCAGGGCAGGTATATGACCTACACTGCGCATTGGGTAAACCTGCCGACGGCTGCCAAGCATGGAATGCGTGGCTCTGCAGAGGAGTTGGTGACACCGCCACGACTTGCAGGCAGGCCTGCTGCCACTTCCTCTACTCCTCCTACTCCATCCTCTTCCATAACCTCCTCGGCTGAGTCCTCTTCTGCTGCTGCGTCTTGCTCCACATCAACGGCACCCCCCCAGCTCCCCAGGTACTATTCCACATCCCGGATACAGCAGTGTCACGTCGTCTTGGGTTTGACTTGCTTGAAAGCAGAGAGTCACACCGGACAAGCACTCCTGTCCGCCCTGAACGCACAGGTGGAAAAGTGGCTGACTCTGCAGCAACTGGATATCGGCAAAGTGGTTTGTGACAATGGAACAAATTTGTTGGCGACATTGAAGTTGGGCAAAGTTGGGGATTTGCGACAGCCCGACACGTTGGAATTCAACACTCCTAATGTTCGACCGCCTGCTCCAACAAGAAAAAGCCGTTAATGAATATTTGTATGACCAGGGTGCTAGGACAGCCTCTGGGGAGCTGGGACCCCTAGTCACCTGGGGGGGAAACATTTTTTTAGGGCCCCGCTCAGGGGTGGGGGCCAGAGGGGATGGGGGCCAGAGGGACCTGAGGTCGCCCCCTTTTTAGGATTTAGGGCCCCCACCCGCCGCTCAGGGGTGGGGGCCAGGGGGGAGGACCTTAGGACCCCCCCTTTTTAGTATTTAGGGCCCCCACTCAGGGGTGGGGACTGGGGGGGAGGACATTAGGTACCCCCTCTTTTTAGTATTTAGGGCCCCCACCCGCCGCTCAGGGGTGGGGGCCAGGGCGGAGGACCTTAGGTCCCCCCCCTTTTTAGTATTTAGGGCCCCCACCCACCACTCAGGGGTGGGGGCCAGGGGGAGGACAGTAGGTCCTCCCCCCCATTGTAATTTATGGCCACCACCCAGGGGTGGGGGCCGGGGGGGGAGGACAGTAGGTCCCCCCTCATTATCTTTATGGCCCCTACCCACTGCTCAAGGGTGGGGGCCGGGGGGAGGGCAGTAGGTCCCCTCCCCCATTGTAATTTATGGCACCCACCCATCGCACAGGGGTGTGTTTTTTTTTTACAGTGAGGAGCCACTGGCTGCTCACTGCTTACTAGACATGCCCCTACTCGTGGTATAGCGAGTAGGGGTAGAATTTACTAATACTATTAGTACTATTAGTATTAGTAAATGTGGCTGAAAGACCAATTTAGGTCTTTCAGCCTTTTAGTAGATAACTCCCTAATACCGTGGGAATTAGGGAGTTATCTACTAAGCGGCTGCAAGATGCAGCCGCGGATCTGAGTTTGCATGCCACAGTCCAGGTGTTAGTCCTCTTGAAACAACTTGTGGGTTTTAAAATTCGCCTGCCTATTGAAGTCTATGGCGGTTCGCCCGGTTCGCGGGTTCGCGAACATTAGCCGAAACTCGCGCTCGCCGTTTGCGAACCGAAAATGTTATGTTCGCGACATCACTACTGATGAGATGAGCTGCCTTGGGCTAAAAATGGTGACCCTATGTAGGAGGAACAGTCCCTATTCTGCTCTGTGTCTGTGTGTATCAGGGTCCCTGAGGACAGGTGTCAATCCATATCTGCCAAGTGACCCTATGTAGGGGGAACAGTCCATATTCTGCTCTGTGTCAGTGTGTATCAGGGTCCCTGAGGACAGGTGTCAATCCATATCTGCCAAGTGACCCTATGTAGGGGGAACAGTCCCTATTCTGCTCTGTGTCAGTGTGTATCAGGGATCCTTAGGATAGGTGTCAATCCATATCTGCCAAGTGACCCTATGTAGGGGGAACAGTCCCTATTCTGCTCTGTGTCAGTGTGTATCAGGGTCCCTGAGGACAGGTGTCAATCCATATCTGCCAAGTGACCCTATGTAGGGGAAACAGTCCCTATTCTGCTCTGTGTCAGTGTGTATCAGGGTCTCTGAGGACAGGTGTCAATCCATATGTCAAGGTGTCAATATGTCATATGTCAGGTGTCAATCCATATCCATTGTGATTTAGGAATGTTAGGTGATTTATGCCCTTTATGGATTAAAACCAGACTCTGCATCAACTGTGTAATTTTCCATGGGAGTTTTGCCATGGATCCCCCTCCGGCATGCCACAGTCCAGGTGTTGGCCCCTTTGAAACAACTTTTCCATCACTATTGTGGCCAGAAAGATTCCCTGTGGGTTTTAAAATTCGCCTGCCCATTGAAGTCTATGGCGGTTCGCCCGGTTCGCGAACGTTTGAGGAAGTTCGCGTTCGCCATTCGCGAACCGAAAATTTTATATGCGCGACATCACTATTGTCCAACAGTGCCATGCCGATAAATAGCACCTCCTTGTTCCTGGTGCCAATGAATCCCTTAGGAGATCCCTAGTTTCCTGCGATATATCTTCGGTTCGCCAGGAACCCCTGAAAGAGTCCAGGCCACTAAAGGAAGCCGATCTTCCTTGACCAGTGGATGGGGATGTCCCATCGGGTTCCTGAGAATGGTCGGAGTATCTGGCAGGAGGAGGGGATCCTTCTTCGACAGTTCCAGGAGCTCCGGGAACCACGGCTGGCTCTGCCACAGTGGTGTGATGAGGGTCAATGTCACCCTCTGTGTCCGGATTCGGTGTAGAACCCTCGTTATCATCGAGAATGGCGGAAATGCATAGGCTCCGTGTTGTGGCCATTGTTGCAGGAAAGCGTCCGTCGCTAGACTCTCTGGGTCTGGGAGCTGAAGAAGTCTTCAACGGTTGTTGCGGGAAGCGAATAAATCCAGGGAGAAAGGACCCATTTGTGCGTCCAGTATCTCGAAAACCTGAGGGTCTAATTGCCAATCGCTGGCGTCCCGCCAGTGGCGTGAGTACCAGTCTGCTGTCATGTTGGATTTCCCTGGAAGATGTTCCGCCAACAATGTGATGTTGCGGGGAAGGCAGTAATCGAAGATTTCCTTTGTGAGTTCTACTAGTGCCTGAGAGCGGGTGCCTCCGAGTCAGTTGATGTATCTTACCGCTGAGACATTGTCCATCCGGAGCAGGATGCAACAGTTGGATCGTTCCTTTGCTAGGCTGAGAATGGCGAACAATCCTGCCAAGAGCTCCAGACAGTTGATGTGTGTAACGGATCAACTGGCACCCCGACTGGGTACCTCCATTGAAAGATGCTCCTAGCGCTTCCAGAGGACTCCAAGCACTCCACCAGACACCATAAGCACCGCAGGCTGCAGCTATCTCCCTTCAGAACGAAGCAGGAACAAGCTCTTACAAGAGCTCAGTGATTATAGCAAGGGAATATGCCTAGCATAGCAATCCCTTGTAGCAGATTCCCCCAATAAGAGACAGGACTCAAGTCAGCCTGGCTTTTATTACAATAATACACATACAGGCCACACCCAGGGGGAGGCATAAAATAACCAATCACATACATGGTTCAGCCCACACATCCCCTCCCCTCAGATAACATTAAACCCAATTATCCGGTACACTTTTCCAGCCAAGTTCTGGATGTACCCCAAAACCAGGGGGTACACCTTTAAATCCAGCATCGCTGGATAGCCCTTATTCAGGGGGACAACATATTCAAAATTCAAGTCATTCGGATGAACGGTTCGTGAGATATGGGGTTCCAAAGATTTGACCGACCGCATGGGTAAAGTATCCGAAAACAGTTCCATGCATTTTGGCCCTGCGGTCGGTCACAAACAAGGGAATGAAAACAGACGAATTGCCTGTGTTATAGAGCCTGGAGAGGGTTTGAATGAATTCCCTTGTTTGTGGGGTTCTTTCTACCGAACGGCGGGTCATTCGGTAGTTTCTATACGAATTTCTGGAAGTATGGAGGTCTCAGCGGTGTTTGCCTAGTCAAGTGTCCGATTTTAGTTCCAGACACTCGACGGCAAAACACCGCTGTTCGGTAGTTTAAGATGGCCGCCGCCACGTGTTTGTTTCCCGAATGGCGGCCACCCAGAGGACAAAGAATACATTACACTGATTGCCAATTACCCGTTTGCAACATTGTTGCAAACTGTAATTGGAGGCACACTTATTCCTGGGTGGTCTGGTTGTTCGGTAGTTTCACTCAATATAATGAATGGAGTGATTCTACCGAACAATCAGGTGAATGCTGCATACATATCCCAGGTTAAACTCAACACATAAATACATATGTAATATTAAAGGCAGTATACTGGAATATGCTCCTCAGTCTTAAAGGGACAGTAGTCTCAAAAGTCCCAATATGTCCATCGCTGATTTTAAAGGGCCAGTAGCAGCAATATAAAGTACAATATGCCCCAAATAACCCAGGGGCCATAGTCAGCAGGTAGGAGGCTAGCAAACAGGCTTCTCCAGGGCCCAGTGGCGAGGTTGGTTTCGCCACAATGTGCATGGAGCTTGGGGAGTTCTTGGGGATTCCACACTCCTCCCGTGGAGGAGGTGCCATCCGTTGCTCCCCAGCCTGAGCGGCTGGCGTCTGACTCCAGTATGAAGTCTGGTTGGTTGCCGAATATGGCCCGGCCGTTCCAAGCCTGCATGCAGTTCAGCCACCATTGCAATTCTTCCCGGACCTCGTCCGACATAGGGACCGGTTGGTCGTAAGTCGGGTTTCTGCGAAGGAACTTCGTCTTGAGGTGTTGCATGGCTCTGTAATGTAGGGGTCCGGGAAATATGGCTTGGATGGAGGAGGAGAGAAGGCCCACGATCCGTGCCAATAGTCTTAAAGGTATGGACGTCAGTCGAAGTACTTTCCGAATTTCTCTGTGGATGGTGGCAATCTTTGCGGCTGGAAGGCGTAGAGTACACGACGTTGAGTCTATCTCGAACCCTAGGAATTCGATCACCTGAGCGGGAATCAGAGATGATTTGGGGCCGTTGATAACGAAGCCCAAAGATTCAAGTAGTTGTATAGTGTAGGTTGTGTGATTCGTTACGAATATCAAGATGTCGTTGAGGTAGACGATGCATCTTATGCCTTGGGCTCTCAGCTTTGCCATTACCGGTTTCATAATTTTGGTGAAACACCATGGGGCCGAACTGAGACCAAACTGGAGACAAGTGAATTGCCAAGGCGTCCCGTGCCAGTAGAAACGGAGATATGATCGGCTCCTTTTGTGCAAGGGGATGGTAAGGTATGCGTCCTTGAGATCTAGACGCGTGAACCAGTCGTTGTCTCGAAGTAGGTCCCGTAGGAGATGGATAACTTCCATCTTGAAGTGGCGATATACCACGTAGGAATTCAGCTCCCTGAGGTTGATGACGGGTCGGAATTCTCCTGTCTTTCCTGACCAGGAAAATATTGCTGTAAAATCCGGAGGGATCCGTAGCCGGTTGGATGGCACCCTTGGAATGTAAGTCCTGAAGTTCCGTGTCTATCACGCCAGCGTCTGCCTGAGATAGTTGAATCGGGCGAGGTGGAGTCTGTTGGAGCGTCGTCGTCTCGAATTCTATTTGATAGCCCCGTACCGTCCGCAGTATCCATGTGTCTGAGGATAGGTCTACCCAATTCTGGCAAAAAAGAGAAACACGTCCTGCGATACGGCAGGGGGTTAGAGATAGAATAGAATGGTGACTTACCGTTGGACAATCTCGCTCTTGAGCGTACTCGACCGCCACGGCCACGGTCCGATCCCCTAAACTTGTGGAATCAATGGAGATGAGTCCGTGTAGAATGGTTGTGTCCTGGTAGTGCGGGGCCCGGATGGCCAAAAACGGCTGGGGGCACGGCCCCTCTGCCGACCAGCCCTCCCCAAAAACACCTTGAGTGTTGGATCCATGGAATACTTTCCGCATGGACGTTTGTGCCTTATTGAGGGATGTAAAGATATTCACCCTTTTATTGAGCTCAGTAAGGAAAGCCTCTCCAAACAGTTTTCCCTGTGCCAAATGGCCTAATTCCTTATCCCCCAGTTCGACAAGCTTGTCATCAATTCTGAATAGTGCTGCTCGACGCCTCTCCGAAGAGAGGGCCACATTGGTGTTCCCGAGGAAGCAGAAGCACCTCTGTGCCCACTCTTGGGTATCTCGTGCCCACTCACGCACCATATCTGGGGTGAAATCAGCAGCCCTTTCATAGGCATCATCTGCCATATCCATAATTCTTGCCAATGGGCCGATAGCATCCAATAGTTTATCTTGGGCTCCCTCGAAGCCACGTTCCACTCCCTTGCGTGGGTCCCGACCCCCGCGGGACATAAACATGGTCATAAGCGGATCGAACTCGGGAGTATGTGCTACCTTGTCCGGTAGGCTTGCGCGAGGACATTCTGATCTCATGCGTTTTCTCACTTCCTTATCGAGAGACTTCCAGGGCCAGAAGTGCATGAATCTGGTCAAGTGTTCGGGTGGTGTCCATTCTTCCGAACGGGGATGGCGAATGTTCCTTGGGTCGAACATTCGGTGGCCAGAGTTGTCCAGGAATATCTCTGAACCCTCTTGTGGAGCAGCTAACTATGTGGCCACAGAATCCTGGGGCTCACCCAGGGTCTGTTCCCTTACCAGAAAGGGTCAGAATTGGCAGCGGAGTCCCAGTCGGATTCCTCCTAGTCGGAGGCAGCCGCCTGCCATTCGTCCACCACCGCTAGTGTGTGTGACGGTCCTGCACCCTCTTCTTCCGAGGAGGCCTGAGCAGGTTTTTGAGATGACCTGCTCGTGTCTCTACTGCGTTTAGCACAGGCTTTTTCCTTTGGACTTACGAGGTCCCATGGCTTCGCCTATCCAATGGCGCTTAGAGGGGCGGAAGCGCTCCCTGGAGGAATCAGAGTCCTCAGAATCTGCCCCATAGTGTGTCCGTCTTCAGAGGCGTTGCTAGGGGAGGGCCAGAGGGGGCCATGGCCCCCCCTACATCATGCTGTGCCCCCGTATGGCCCCCCCAAATGCCAGCAACCAGCTGGCCATGTGCTTCAATTATATTCCCTCGGGCTGTAACAGTCTGTGACAGCCCGAGGGAATGCAGGAGAGAGGAGCTGTAATGGTGCTGGGGGCTGTCTGTGGCCAGAGGAAGCACTGACAGGCTCCCCAGCACAGGCCCCGCCCCCAAATGAAGCCCCGCCCCCCACACATAAGCCCCGTCCCCGCCGTTAAGCAGCAGCCCTTGCTGCTGCAAAGGCCAGAAGATGGCTCACCCCCAGTAACAGGTAGGCTTGATGTGTGTGTGTGTGTGTGTGTGTGTCTGCTAGTGAGGAAGCTTGTGTGTGTGTGTATGGACTCAGCAGTCTGTGTGTGTGTGTGTGTGTGTGTGTGTGCATGGACTCAGCAGTCTGTGTGTGTGTGTGTGTGTGTGTATGGACTCAGCAGTCTGTGTGTGTGTGTGTGTATGGACTCAGCAGTCTGTGTGTGTGTGTATGGACTCAGCAGTCTGTGTGTGTGTGTGTGTGTGTGTGCATGGACTCAGCAGTCTGTGTGTGTGTGTGTGTGTGTGTGGACTCAGCAGTCTGTGTGTGTGTGTGTGTGTGTATGGACTCAGCAGTCTGTGTGTGTGTATGGACTCAGCATCAGGGCCGCCATCAGGGCATGACAACCATAACGGTTGTCATGGGCCCGGCGGTCCTGGGGGGCTCGAGCCCCACATTCATTATGTGCACATATATATATATATATATATATATATATAGCGATTTTCGCTATATATATGTGCACAGAGGGCACCCTGCTACCTGTACATTGCAGATGGGGCCCCAGCAGCACACTCTGTCCTCCTTTCCAGCTGCTCTCTGTCTAACTTTCCTGCGCCCCGCAGCCGCCAGAGCGTTGCCACAGGTTACTATGGCAACGCTCCGCACAGCACGCAGGCCTGTCTCGCGAGAGTTAGTCAGAGAGGAGCTGGAAAGGAAGACGGTGTGTGCTGCTGGGCCCCCTCTTCAATGTACCGCGGCTGGCTCCCTCCAACATGCCACTGGACCAACAGGGAATGCGATCTCTCCCCTCCGTGGCACGGTAAGAACCAGGGAGGGGGGAATAAAATTGAAATATACACAAAAAAAAATAAAAAAAATATACTCCCCTCCCCCCCTATTTTACACACACACTGAATCCTTACAAACACATTCTGCACTACACATACACACTACGTTCACTAAACACACTCTGCACTACACACGCTACATTCACTAAACACACTCTGCACTACACACACACACTACATTCACTAAACACACTCTGCACTACACATACACTACATTCACTAAACACACTTTGCACTCACTACAAACACTACATTTACTAAACACACTCTGCACTACACACACACACTACATTCACTTAACACACTTTGCTCTACACACACACTACATTCACTATACACATTTTGCTTTACACACACACACTACATTCACTATACACATTTTGCACTACACACACACACACTACATTCACTAAACACATTCTGCACTGCACATACTCACACTACATTCACTATACACTATCTGCACTCACTACAAACACTACATTCACTAAACACACTGCACTACACACACACTACATTCACTAAACACACTTTGAACTACACACACACTACATTCACTAAACACACTTTGCACTACACACACACACACACACTACATTCACTGTACACACGTTTCACTCACTACACACTACATTTACTAAACACGCTCGGTACTACACACCCACACACTACATTCACTAAACACACTTTGCACTACACACAAACACACACACTGCATTCACTATACACACATTGCACTCACTACAAACACACTACATTTACTAAACACACTTTGCACTCACTACAAACACACTACATTCACTACAAACACATTACATGCTATATACACACTACATTCACTATACACACTACATCCACTACAAAAACACACACCCTGCATTCACTATACACACCTACATTCACTACACACACTCTCTGCATCTAATGCGTGCATACAAACATTACATACACAAAATGTACACTCTGCATCCACTATACACACTGCATCCATGACACACATACTGCATCCACTATACACACTGCATCCATGACACACATACCGCATCCACTACACACATTCTATATCCACTATACACACTGCATCCATGATACACATTCTACATCCACTATACACACACACACTTCATCCTTGAGATCTTGAGCTGTGTCAGGGGCCCTAAAATTTCTGATGGCAGCCATGTGTATGGACTCAGCAGTCAGTGTGTGTGTGTATGGACTCAGCAGTCTGTGTGTGTGTGTGTGTGTGTGTGTGTATGGACTCAGCAGTCTGTGTGTGTGTGTATGAACTCAGCAGTCTCTGCGTGTGTATGGACTCAGAAGTCTGCGTGTCTGTGGGTGTATGGACTCAGCAGTCTGTGCGTGTGTATGGACTCAGCAGTCTGTGGGTGTATGGACTCAGCAGTCTGTGTATGTGTGTGTGTATGTGTGTTTGTATGTGTATGGACTCAGCAGTGTGTATGTGTGTGTGGACTCAGCAGTCTATGTGTGTGTGTGGACTCAGCAGTCTATGTGTGTGTATGGACTCAGCAGTCTGTGTGTGTGTCTGTGTGTGTGTATGGAATCAGCAGTATATGTGTGTGTATGTGTGTATGGATTCAGCAGTCTGCGTGTGTGTGTGTGTCTGTGTGTGTGTATGGACTCAGCAGTCTGTGTGTGTATATGGACTCAGCAGTCTGTGTCTGTGTGTGTGTATGGACTCAGCAGTCTGTATGTCTGTGTGTGTGTATGGACTCAGCAGTCTGTGTGTGTTTGTGTGTGTGTGTATGGACTCAGCAGTCTGTGTGTGTGTGTCTGTGTGTGTGTGTGTGGACTCAGCAGTCTGTGTGTGTATATGGACTCAGCAGTCTGTATGTCTGTCTGTGTGTGTGCATGTGTGTGTATGGACTCAGCAGTCTGTGTGTACGTGTATAAATCAGCCTGTGTGCATTCAGCAACGCCTGTGTGCATTCAGGAGTCTGTGTGCATTCAGAAATCTGCAGCAGTCTATCAATAATTAATACATTTATTCCTGTGAGTTGTTGTGTAGGAAGGGCCCCAGTGCACTGCTTTGCCCGGGGGCCCTTAACGCTGTTAAGATGGTACTGCTTGTGTGTGTCAGTGAGCTTCTATTTAGTGAGCATGTGTGTGTCAGTGAGCTTGTCTTTAGTGAGCTTGTGTGTGTCCCTGAACTTCTTTGTAGTGAGCCTTGTGTTTTTACAAGTGAGTTTGTCTGTAGTAAGCTTGTGTGTGAGTCAGAGAGTTTTGTCTGTCAGTAAGCCTATTTGCGCATGTCAGTGAGCTTGTGTGCTTACTGTACAATATATACATATTGACTTGTAGAAATGGCATACATTTTTTTCCAGGACTGCTTTGTATTCTCAGTTTGGCTCTGCCTGTGAGGTCACTTTACCGCTGAATCATCTGTGTGAGCTTCCGCACACTTTAGCCCTATTACACGCGTCTGGGAGCTGCTAGTGACAGGTACTAGTAGTCTAGAGATTGGGACATGGGGTATATGCTCAGCTATCTGAATAATACTATAGTGCTGTTATCTGTATAATACAGATCTATGTGTGTATAATATCCCGAGATAGTCAGTGTTCCTGTATAGTGCTGCTCTCTGTCTTGGGATATTATACACAAACAGACCTGTATTATACAGAGAGCAGCACTATACAGGGAGCACTGACTGTCCTGGGATATTATACACACAGCCATGTATTATACAGAGAGCAGCACTATACAGGGAGCACTGACTGTCCCAATTTATTATACACACAACCCTGTATTATACAGAGAGCACTAGCTGTCCAGGGATATTATATACAGACAGTAATTGATAGCTGTGCTGCAAAATGTCCTTGGAATTTTTTTTCAAATGTTGGCAACTATGGCACTGTATCAAAGGAAATGTGTTTTGTTTTTTAATAATCCCTGGTGGAAAATAATGAATCCTCCACCAGGGATTCTAAAAAAAAAAAAAAACACATTGTGTCGGGGGCGGGGCTTAACATGCGGCAAGGGTGGGGGCAAACTGCGGCGAGGGCGGGGTTGATGTACTTTTGTCCTTGGCCCACAATGTGCCCCCCCCTAAAGATGAATCCTAGAGACGCCACTGCTGCTAATGTCTTGGTGCCAGATACCATAGGACACATTCAGAGGTCTTGTGGAGCCCATGGCTAGATGCATTAGAGCTGTTTTGGCAGCACGAGGGGGACCTACACGATATTAGGTAGGTGGTTTTAATGTTATGGCTGATCAGTGCATGAGCCCTTGAAAATGAATAAGGAGGAAGTGTTTTAAGTGTAACTTTAGAAAGTCTAATTAGCATCCTTGATAACATGCGTTGTTTCATATTGGAGATAATTAATTTTAAATTGTAAATTATTTCTTTCACAATTTGGTGGTTGGCATGCAATTTTACTCTCAAACTGAAATATTTATAATACAAAATATCATGGTAAGTGTAAGAGACTTAGAAGAGTATCCTAAACCAGTTAAAGGGATACTGTATGAACTATAACAACCATTTTACATAATTAAGTTGAATATTGTGCCTGTAGTCCTCTGGCACTGTCCCTCATGCAATTAAACACTGGCCACCCACAGCACAGATATATGTCCAATGTAGAGATTACACACTTCCTTCTAGCCATACCAAGTCATACTAGCAATAAGCACTTGGATAGGCTGAACGCAGTTCCATGACACTCTTAGCCATTCACAGCCAACCATTGTTTCTCAGACTAATCCTTGTTTATTAGCCCAAGCAGCACAGAGGAGATATGCTGCTGGGGACTCTAGTTTGTATGAGAAGATAGCAGCAGGGAACTACAGACATTATGACCACTTCAATGAAAGTTTACTAGTGTTACTGCTAAGAAAGCATTTCTATGTACATACTGTATGTGGCTCTTCCTGCACTTGAGTTCATTCCAGATCTCAAATGCCAGGCATTATTATTAAGTTTGGGTAATCCGATCAGGGCCGGACTGGCCCGCCGGGATACCGGGAAATTTCCCCGTGGGCAGTCGGCACCTGGGGCCGGGGAGACATTTCGGTGACCTACGGCCGCAGGGAGAACTTGAATGGCATCCGCAAGGGAAGCTCTTCTGGCGGCAGCTGGGGGAGCAGGCTGTTCTGTCTCTGCTCCCCCGCCCTTGCGCGCTAGAAAGAGACCGGGGCCGGAATATGACGACATATTCCGGCCCCTGGTCTCATTAAGCTGCGTGCGAGGGCGGGGGAGCAGAGACAGAACAGCCTGCTCCCCCAGCTGCCGCCAGAAGAGCTTCCCCTGTGGCCGCCATTCAAGTTCTCCCTGCGGCCGCCAGCACACCTATCAGTCTGCCCACCCACACAGGTAGCAACAAGTATGTATGTCAGTGGGAGTGTGTGTGTGTCTGTGCCATGCTGTGTGTCTGTGTCATGCTGTGTGTGTGTGTCTGTCTGTGTCATGGTGTGTGTGTGTGTGTGTCTGTCTGTGTCATGGTGTGTCTGTCATGGTGTGTGTATGTCTGTCATGGTGTGTGTGTGTGTGTGTCAGTCGTGGTGTCTGTGTGAGTTTTTAAAAATAGTGTTTTACTCACCTTTTTTTTTTTTTTTTTCAACGTCGTGCTGGTCTCTGCCTCTATGACTGAGATCATCAAGCTTGATGATCTCAGCCAATCCGCACTGACACAGGAAGCGCCTCTAGTGACCGTCTGAGTGTCTGTCACTAGAGGTGTCACTAGGAAGCAATGTAAACACTGACTTTTCTCTGAAAAGTCAGTGTTTATATTTAAAAGCCTGCAGGGACAGGCTATAGACACCAGAACCACTACATTAAGCTGTGTGTGCGTCTGTGTAGCGGTACTTACCCTCTCCAGGGGCCGGCCGGGGTCCTCCCTTCTCGCCGCGCGCGGTCCTGCTCCTGCACGAGCCGCGCGCGGCTCAGCCAACGATGGGATCAGTCAGGCGGGCAGTGACCGCGAGAAGCGGTCACATGTCCCGCCCGACACTAAGAGCGCGCCGCGCGTCTCGGGCGCGCTCTAAAAGGGACAGTGGGAGACTAAATTAGAATCAGTCTCCCATTGGCCCCTGTCAGGCCACATTCCCCATTCACTCACGTTTTGGGGGCGTGGATATGACAGGAGCCAATCAAAGTGAACCTTAGGGTTTTTATACTCACCTGTTTCCCCTTGCTCCTTGCCCTATCGTGGTTTCTGTCCAGTTCCCTTTAGTGCTTGTATCGTTCAGTTGGTTTTTTGGTGCTTGACCTTGGCTTTGTTCCTGACTCCGCTCTCTCCTTATCCTTGCTTGCTTATCCGCTGTTTTGTCCTCTGTGTACCAGTCCTCGGCTTGTTCTACGTTACGCTGTCTCTCAGTTCCCTTGACCTCGGCTTGTTCTGACTCTGTCTTTCTCTCGTCCTAGTCCGGCCATTCTAAGGTCCGGTAAGACGAACACTGTTTCTTGTCTCTTGACTGTGAACTATTCCTGCGTGTTGGGGTATATTACCGTGACATTACGATAGGGCCATGGACCCCGCAGGTTTAGGTCAACAGATGGCCACTCATGAGGCTAGATTCGCAGAACAGGATCACCGTATGGATCAAATGGCTCAAGCCATCCAGACACTGTTATCCAGATCTGTTCCGGTACCTGTACCTACGCCTCCTGTAAACCCTATACCGGACACAGCTAATATGTCTAATGCTTCTGCACATCTAACCCCGCCACCTAGGTATGGAGGGGACGCTAAGACATGTAGGGGATTCCTTAACCAAGTGGAATTCCACTTCGAAATGTACCCACGTTCATTTCCCACTGACAGATCTAAGGTGGGTTTTCTTATGCACCAGCTTACGGATAAGGCACTAGAATGGGCAAATCCTATTTGGGAGGCTAATGGGCCTATGGTACACGACTTTAATAGCTTCCTCACAGCGTTCCGTAGAACATTTGACACGACTAAAAGGTCAAAAAATGCCGCCAGGGCATTAATGAGAATAAAGCAAGGATCTAAATCTGTAGCCGATTATGCTATTCAGTTCCGGACCCTTGCCTCACAGGTAGATTGGACTAATAATGGCCTTACTACTGCCTTTATGGAAGGTCTGTCTGATACTATCTTAGATGAGGTAGCAGCTAAGGACCTCCCTGTACCCCTGGAGGACCTGATTGACTATCTTATCGATATAGATAACAGGATCCGTGACAGGTTATATACCAGGTCTAGAAATAGACATTTTGTTCCCTTTAACTCCCCTAGAGCTGAGACTCCCGAGGGATCTAAAGGTTCTGAGGAGGAACCTATGCAGTTAGGGGTTGCTAAACTTACCGACGCTGAAAAGCTTTATAGGAGAAAGGAGGGACTTTGTCTTTATTGTGGTAGGAGGGGTCATATGAGACAAGAATGTCCCGTGCGTCCGGGAAACTATCGCACCTAAGACCGTATAGAGGACTGGCCTTGGGTGTGACATCACAGTCCTCACATTTGCCTCTTAATAAGTTACTTCTTCCTGTTTCCCTGCACCTTGATAGTAACTGCATAGCAGGGAATATACTAGCCCTGGTTGATTCCGGAGCGGCCGAAAACTTTATTGATTCCAGTTTTGTCAAGGAGAATAACATACCCACCAGAGAGAAGGAGACACCCTTGGCCGTTGAGGCCATAGATGGTAGACCATTATGCTCTCCTATTATCACACATGAGACTGTTCCCCTACATATGTCTACAGGGGTGTTACACTCTGAGACCATTCGGTTTCAGATCATTACTTCTCCTTCCTCTCACCTCGTGTTAGGGTATCCTTGGTTACGTACTCATAATCCCACCATTGATTGGGAGTCAGGACAAATAGTTTCTTGGAGTGATTCTTGCCAAGAGTCTTGTGTTGTTAAAGTCACCCCTTTGAATTCTACTCATATTCCTCCCGTGCCTACGGTCATACCCTCTCAGTACCTGTCTCTTAAATCTGTTTTTGATAAAAGGGAGGCTGAAAGATTGCCACCTCACAGGCCTTACGATTGTGCAATTAATTTATTACCTGGTACGATGCCTCCCAAAGGGAGAATATATCCTTTATCTCCTCAGGAGAATCTGGTTATGGAGGAATATATCAAGGAATCTCTAGAGAAGGGATTTATAAGAAGATCCTCTTCCCCGGCAGGGGCTGGGTTCTTCTTTGTGTCTAAGAAAGATGGCGAATTAAGGCCTTGTATTGACTATAGGGGCCTTAATAAAATCACCGTCAAAAATGCGTACCCCATACCTTTGATCACAGAACTTTTTGATAGGCTTAAACAGGCCACAGTTTTTACTAAATTGGACCTTAGGGGTGCTTACAACCTCATACGTATCAAAAAGGATCACGAGTGGAAGACTGCTTTCAATACCAGGAGTGGCCACTACGAATACACTGTGATGCCCTTTGGTCTTTGTAACGCCCCAGCAGTTTTTCAAGAATTTATTAATGATGTCCTACGTCAATTTATACATACATTCGTTATAGTATACTTGGACGACATATTAATTTATTCTAATGATTTACAGACTCATCACATGCATGTTAAATTAGTGTTGAGAACTCTTCTGGTTAACGGTCTCTATTGCAAACTCGAAAAATGTTCATTTGATCAATCTGAAGTCCAATTCTTGGGTTATATAATCTCTGCCAAGGGTTTTCGTATGGATCCCAAGAAACTGTCTGCCATTATGGAATGGCCTCTGCCCCAGGGTTTGAAAGCCATTCAGCGTTTTCTGGGGTTCTCTAATTATTATAGGCGTTTTATTAAAGGGTTTTCTGCCATTGTAGCGCCTATAACCAGAATGACCAAGAAGGATGGTAATACTCATGTCTGGAAACCAGAAGCACTCGAGGCCTTTGAATTCTTGAAAGCTACATTTGCCTCTGCTCCTGTTTTACAGCATCCTGTCCCTTCACTGCCCTTTATTCTTGAGGTTGATGCTTCTGAGATAGGGGTAGGTGCTATCTTGTCTCAAAGAGATTCACCTGAAAAGCCGTTACACCCTTGTGGCTTCTTTTCCAGACAGATGTCCAAAGCAGAGAGGAATTATGATGTAGGCAATCGTGAACTCCTTGCTATCATTTTGGCGCTCAAGGAATGGAGACATCTGCTAGAGGGTACCAGGGATCCTATCCTCATTTTAACGGATCACAAAAACCTCTCATACCTTAGTGAAGCAAAAAGATTGTCTTCTAGGCAGGCCAGGTGGTCTCTGTTTTTGTCTCGTTTTAATTACATAATCACTTACAGACCGGGTGATCGTAATACTAAAGCTGACGCTCTGTCCAGACAATTCGAGACTACTGACAAACTCGAGGTCGAAGTTACCCCTGTCATTCCGCCTGACAGAATAATAGCGACTACTGTTCTTTCTATTTCGTCTTCTCTCTTACAGACTATTCAGGCTAAACAAAACTTGGCTCCTGAGGAGAGGCCTGCTGATAAGCTATTCGTTGATATACCAGAGAGACGAGACATCTTGTCATTATATCATGACACTAGAACTGCTGGACACCCTGGTATTTCTAAGACAGTCTCAGCAGTTTCTAGATATTTCTGGTGGGCTTCCTTGCGCAAGGACGTCACCGATTACGTTAATGCCTGTAACACTTGTGCCAGTATGAAGTCCTCCCACAGAGTTCCTTGTGGGTTGTTGCATCCGTTGCCCATACCCGAGAGGCCATGGTCCAATATATCCATGGATTTTATTGTTGAATTACCTCCCTCTAATGGTAAAACTGTCATCCTGATGATTGTGGATCGTTTTTCTAAGATGGCTCATTTTGTGTCTCTTGTCAAATTGCCATCATCCAAGGAACTTGCCTCTATCTTTGCCGGGGAGGTGTTTCGGTTGCATGGTATTCCCACTTCGATCGTGTCCGATAGGGGTAGCCAGTTTATTTCCAGATTCTGGAGAGCGTTTTGTGCAGAGATGGGTATCTCCCTCTCGTTTTCTTCAGCCTACCACCCCCAGTCTAATGGAGCTGCTGAACGTGCCAACCAATCTCTGGAGCAGTATCTTCGCTGTTTCGTGTCCCACCATCAGAACAATTGGGCTGACCTGCTTCCCTGGGCTGAGTTTGCTCGTAATAATGCTGCTCATGAATCCTCCGGTAACAGCCCTTTTTACGTTGTTTATGGCCGGCATCCCGTGGTTCTTCCAGCTGCATTCTCCTTACAGGGCATGCCAGCTCTGGACGAACATTTGGCTAGTCTACGTAATACTTGGGAGCAGGTTCAGTGTTCTTTGGTGGCCTCAGCTGCTCGCCAGAAGGTTCACGCTGACAAGCATCGCAGGGCGGCTCCATCCTATGCGGTGGGAGACCGGGTTTGGCTTTCTACTCGCAATATTCGTCTTCGTGTGCCTTCTATGAAGTTGGCCCCTCGTTTTATTGGTCCTTTTCGTATCTTGCATGTGGTTAATCCTGTCTCGTATGCATTGGATCTTCCAAAAAATCTACGCATTCCTAACGTGTTTCATACCTCCTTGTTAAAACCCCTCCTGTGCAACCGTTTTACTCGGCATGTCCCCCCTCCTCCTCCGGTTTCGGTGGAGGGCCATGAGGAGTTTGAAGTGGCGGCTGTAATTGACTCTCGCTTGCTTCGGGGTCACCTCCAATATCTGGTACATTGGAAGGGCTATGGGCCTGAGGAACGCAGTTGGATTTCCGCTGACGCTGTTCACGCTCCTCGCCTTGTGCGTTCTTTCCACGCTCGTTTTCCTGCCAGGCCTGCTCCTCCCCGCCCGGTGGGCGTGTCTTCAGGGGGGGGTACTGTAGCGGTACTTACCCTCTCCAGGGGCCGGCCGGGGTCCTCCCTTCTCGCCGCGCGCGGTTCTGCTCCTGCACGAGCCGCGCGCGGCTCAGCCAACGATGGGATCAGTCAGGCGGGCAGTGACCGCGAGAAGCGGTCACATGTCCCGCCCGACACTAAGAGCGCGCCGCGCGTCTCGGGCGCGCTCTTAAAGGGACAGTGGGAGACTAAATTAGAATCAGTCTCCCATTGGCCCCTGTCAGGCCACATTCCCCATTCACTCACGTTTTGGGGGCGTGGATATGACAGGAGCCAATCAAAGTGAACCTTAGGGTTTTTATACTCACCTGTTTCCCCTTGCTCCTTGCCCTATCGTGGTTTCTGTCCAGTTCCCTTTAGTGCTTGTATCGTTCAGTTGGTTTTTTGGTGCTTGACCTTGGCTTTGTTCCTGACTCCGCTCTCTCCTTATCCTTGCTTGCTTATCCGCTGTTTTGTCCTCTGTGTACCAGTCCTCGGCTTGTTCTACGTTACGCTGTCTCTCAGTTCCCTTGACCTCGGCTTGTTCTGACTCTGTCTTTCTCTCGTCCTAGTCCGGCCATTCTAAGGTCCGGTAAGACGAACACTGTTTCTTGTCTCTTGACTGTGAACTATTCCTGCGTGTTGGGGTATATTACCGTGACAGTCTGCTAGTGAGTGAGCTTGCTTGCATGTGTGTGTGTGCCTGCTAGTGAGTGAGCTTGTGTTTTTATGTCAATGAGCTTATGTATATTAGTGAAATTGTTTGTCTATGAGGCTGTGTATCAATGAGCTTGTGTATGTCAGTGAGATTGTCTGTGTCTGCATGTGAGTATGCTTAATGTATAATTAAATGTTTTACTCTGAAAGGACCAATATTTTATATTAGAAAAAGCAATATATATAATTATTATTGCCATTTATATAGCGCCAACAGATTCTGTAGCGCTTTACAATATTATGAGAGGGGATTTAACTATACATAGGACAATTACAAATAAACTTACAGGAACTATAGGTTGAAGAGGACCCTGCTCAATCGAACTTGCATTCTATAGGAGGTGGGGTGTAAAACACATTAGGACAGGAATTTGCAATCAAATAAGGTGGGCTGCCCTTTAGGAGAGGGCAAGAGACAGGTATGTGAGGTAGGGGTTAGTCTTGGAGGCCATAAGCTTTCCTAAAGAGATGGGTTTTAAGGCACTTCTTAAAAGATGCAAGACTAGGGGAGAGTCTGATGGCGGTAGGCAGGCTATTCCATAAGAAGGGAGCCGCACGCGAGAAGTCCTGCAAGCGCGAGTTGGCCATACGGGTGCGGACAGCGGACAGGAGGTGGTCACGGGCAGAGCAGAGAGACCGAGAAGGGACATACCTATGGATCTGTGAGGAGATATAAGACGGCCTAGAGTTGTTCAGTGCTTTATAGGTGTGAGTTAGTACCTTGAATTGACTCATATAGCATACAGGAAGCCAATGTAAGGACTGGCAGAGGGTTGAGGTGTGAGAGAAACGACTAGAGAGGAAAATCAGTCTAGAAGCAGCGTTCATTACGGACTGTAGGGGTGCTTTTGGGAAGACCAATCAGGAGAGGGTTACAATAATCCATGCAGGAAATTACTAGAGCATGGACAAGATCCTTGGTAGTATCTGGTGCAAGAAAGGGGTGGATGCGGGCTATGTTTCTTAAGATAGAATCTACAGGATTTGGCAACATGCTGGATGTGAGGCTCAAAGGTGAGACCAGAGTCAAGTATGACGCCAAGACAGCGCGCTTGCAAGGATGGACTGATGTTGGTACCACAAACTTGAAGGGAGAGCGAAAGAGGAGGATCAGTATTAGGAGGAGGAAAGACAAGGAGCTCAGTTTTTGAGAGATTGAGTTTCAGAAAGCGGGAGGACATCCACTCAGAGATGGAAGAAAGGCAAGCAGTGACACGTTGCAGGACGGCAGGGGAGAGGTCTGGGGAGGAGAGATATAGCTGGGTGTCATCAGCGTACAGGTGGTAGTGGAATCCAAAAGAGGTGATAAGTTTGCCAAGAGAGGCAGTATAAAGAGAAAATAGAAGGGGACCAAGGACGGAGCCTTGGGGGACTCCAACCGAGACAGGGCGAGGGGAGGAGGTATCATTAGAAAAAGAGACACTGAATGAGCGTTGGGAGAGATAAGAGGAAAACCACGAGAGGACAGAGTCACAGAGACCAAGCGATTGAAGAGTTTGAAGAAGGAGAGCATGATCAACGGTGTCAAAGGCCGCTGAGAGGTCAAGAAGAATTAGTATGGAGTAGTGGCCTTTGGATTTAGCTGCGATTAGGTCGTTAGTAACTTTGATAAGGGCAGTCTCTGTAGAGTGGAGAGGGCGGAAGCCAGATTGAAGGGGGTCAAGGAGAGAGTTGGAATTGAGGAAATGAGACGCACGGGTAAAGACAAGTCTTTCCAGAAGCTTTAAGGGAAAAAGGGAGCAGGGAAATGGGACGGTAGTTAGAGAGGGTGGATGGGTCGAGGGATGTTTTTTTTAGTATAGGTACTACAGTGGCATGTTTAAGGTCAGCAGGGACGATGCCAGAAGAGAGCGAGCAGTTGAAGATGTGTGTTAGAGAAGGCACGAGACAAGTGGAGAGAGATCTGATAAGGTGAGATGGGACAGGATCGAGCGGGCAAGTGGTGGGGCAAGAGGAGCAAAGAAGAGCAGCCACCTCTTGGTCAGTAGCTGGGGAGAATGTCTGAAGGGTAGGAAAGGCATGATCTATGTGTGATTGAGAAACAGAAAGGCAAGGAGGGGAGAATTCTTTCCTTAGCTGTTCAATCTTGTCAGTGAAGTAACATGCAAAGTTATCAGCAGTAAGGTTAGTTTTGGGGGTGGCCACAGCAGGGCGAAGAGAATTAAAGGTGTCAAAGAGACGCCTGGGTTTGCGGGACCATGAACTAATGAGAGAGGAAAAATAGGACTGTTTGGCAAGGGCAAGGGCTGCACTGTATAAACACAATATGAATTTATAATGGAGAAAGTCTGATTGGGTACGAGACTTCCTCCAGGAGCGTTCAGCACAACGGGAGCATCTTTGCAGGTAGCGTGTTGATTTAGTATGCCATGGTTGGGGGCGGGTCCTCCTTGAGGTGCTTGTTTGGAGTGGCACTGCAGTGTTCAAGGCAGATGTAAGAGTAGAGTTATATATGGAGATGGCCAGTGAAGGACAGGAGAGGGAAGGGATGGACAGCAGTTGTGAATCAATGTCAGCTGACAACTGTTGGAGATCAAGAGAATTAAGGTCCCTCCTGAGTTGAGGGGGGTTAGGCTGAGGTTGTTGGGTGAGGGGGTACGCGAGAGCAAATGATAAGAGGTGGTGATCAGAGACTGGATATGGAGTGTTGCAGATATTAGATACTGTACATGCATAAGTGAAGATTAGGTCAAGGGTATTGCCAGCTACATGGGTGGGAGAATTTGCCCACTGCGATAGCCCGAGGGAGGAAGTAATTGAAAGTAGTTTAGTGGCTGCAGAGGTCAAAGGTGGGTTTATAGGAATATTGAAGTCCCCGAGAATTAGGGATGGAATGTTAGAAGAGAGGAAATAGGGTAGCCAGGCAGCAAAGTGGTCAAGGAAGAGAAGAGGGGAACCAGGGGGACGGTAAATAACAGCAATGTTAGCAGAGAAGGGTTTGAAAAGGCGAATTGAGTGTATTTCAAATGACGGGAAAGAAAGTGAAGGGGGGGGGTGGGAAGAGGTTTAAAAGAGCAGTGAGGGGAGAGGAGAAACCCAACACGACCACCTTTACATTCAGAGTTTCTTGGGTTGTGGGTAAGTTGGAGACCACCGAAGGAAAAGATGCAGGGGTTGCAGTGTCAGAGGGGGTTTCTGTTAAGGCTAGTAAATCTATTGAACGAGAGATGAAGAAGTCATGGACAGCAGTGGATTTAGTTATATTGCAAACAGAGTGTGCATTCCAGAGGGCAGTATTGAAGGAGGATTTAGAGGAACATGAGATGGGTATGAGATTAGTGTGGATCCTTGGGTTAGTATGTGCTGAGTTTGTTGAGAGGGGACCGGGGTTTGGAGAGACATCACCAGCTGCTAGGAGCAGAAGGATAGAAAGGAAGTGAAGGTGGGAGTAGGATTTGAAAGTTTTGTAGGAGGGTATGTATGTAGAGGATTTGGGAGGAGTTGGTGGAGATAGGCTGGAAAGGTATATGTAGAGTGCATGGGATGAATAGAGAGGGGAGGGGAGTAAGGTGGAAGTAATGATGATGGTGTTGCCAGGGACAGATGAGTGAAAGGATAGGGATATTTTAGTGATGAGAGAAGTTAGTGTTAAAGTGAAAAATAGAAAGGAGAACATTAGAGAAAATGTGTATTATATAGATATGTAGATCATATATACAAACACACACAAATATCAATGAGTGTTTAAACCAATGTAAGGATGCAGTGTGTTAAATGAATTCAGGTGAGGAGAGGTTTAGTGACTTGATTGGTGTGTTAAGGAAACCAGCTGATGTGCACTATCTATAAGTAAGTTGATGACCATGGGTGGGATGGTGTGGGGAGGGTAGGGTGGGCAATCTTCCAGAGATGATACCTCTGCTCTGAAGATTCAGCAGGACTTGGTTGCTTGGGAGTGCTGGGTGTTAATGCTGTTTTAAGGGTCCCAGTCTGAAATATAAGGTCTGAGGTTAGAAAAAAAAAAAAGAATTAAAACACACTATTATGGGTGGGGAGACATGGGGCTATTGAGGTAATTAATTAGAGATGAAAAACTAAAAGGAGAGAACATTTGGGATAAAAAGATAGGAAGGATCAGATAGGTGAAAGTCATAAACCATGAACATAAATTTACTAGATTATCAGTGAGAGTAGTAACACTAGCTAAACAAACAATTAACAAAGAGTCTTAGAGAATGAACATAAAATGGCATGATCATACCAGCTTTAAGAAAAACAAAAACAGAAGATCAGGATGGGAGATATAGTTATCAATTAAGTAGTGATAGTATAGGGAGGGAGAATGAATAGAACACAATTTTAAAATAAGAGTTTAAAGGAAACAGTAATACAGGAATTCTTGAGTAGATCTTCCAGAGATGATACCTCTGCTCTGAAGATTCAGCAGGACTTGGTTGCTTGGGAGTGCTGGGTGTTAATGCTGTTTTAAGGGGCCCAGTCTCTGCTCTGAAGATTCAGCAGGACTTGGTTGCTTGGGAGTGCTGGGTGTTAATGCTGTTTTAAGGAGCCCAGTCTCTGCTCTGAAGATTATATATATATTAATCATCTGGGGTGGCAAGACATAGCCTTACATATTACATGCAACAATATATGGCGCAATGACTTATGGGGCTGGCATAGATTTTTTTTTGTCCAGGGCTTTGTATCCCCAGTCCGGCCCTGAATCCGATAGTCTTCTATGTTGTAGTATCATCAATACAAAATATTCATGAACACAACTTGGGCAAACCAAAATGAAGAGAAAATAAGCCAATCAGTGTACTGCTAAATATATACATAATATAAATATGATGTACTGTACTCTGTTTTTGTTATGTAACTCTGAATCAAATGAACATGTTATGAGATAGTGTATTATAGGGGATAATGTTTAGTGATCGTGTTAGTGTAGTGTTAAACTTAGTAGTGTTTAGTATAGGACTATGTAGGAGTCAATAGTTAATGGTAGACTTTTCAGTTTTTTTGTTGTATAGGAAAGAGTAAGAGTTAAAGGGAGGCCTTTACCGTTCCTAAGATTAGTAAGAGTTTTGGGCGGTTACTATTTCACTGCTGTATTAAAATGGTAAAAGGCAGGGCTGGCGCTACCATTGGGTTCAGTATAGGTAACAGGATGAATTTTTAAATTTCTTGTAATTAGCAAAGAGCTGCAATTTAAATGAGAAAGTTACCCCATACGCGTAAACATGACATCTATCATGCCCAACACAGCACAGCACTATTTATGAGAGACAAGCAAGTTAGCAGAAACAAACCATCAATAACAAACTATGTACAACTACTTACATTAAAACACAGTGCTAATAGATAGACAGACAGACAGACAGAAAGACAGATAGATAGATAGATAGATAGATAAATAGATCTTGTATATATAGACATTTCAAAAGCAAATGGGCACTCCCTAACTAATTAGACAAACTATAACTGACAGTATACCACACGTAATTCAAGCAGTATCAGTCTTTACATACAATTAACACTTTAACAAACTAGAAACTGAGACAGATACATTATTTTTTAGTGCTCTTTTATTCCAATGTGTACAAAAACATAACATTTACTTTCTGTGGTATTTGTCAATCATATACTATACGTTATCGAGAAATGTAAATCTTAGCCAATACTCTATTTGCCAAGACATTACCCTTTGAAGAATGTACAGTATGACATTGAATGTATGAAAGAAATACTTGAATCTGGAAGCACCACCAAATCCATTGAGGGAAGTAACATGACTATGAAGAAGGTACACAAGATCACACAAGATCACTCCCTTCAATGGGAGTAGGATGTAGAATAAATTGTGTGATTTATATTTATAACACATCCAAATTATGGTGAATTGGAATTTGAGTGGTAAGATTTGCAGGGTTTTTTAAAGTGAATTTCAAATTTAAGGTCAACATCGTTAAACTGAAACATTTTTCCAAGTCACCTATGTTTCCAGTTCAGCTACTTTGGCTTTAAATTTGAAATTAACTTTGAATTCTCCCTTTAGTAAATATCCCTAATAGTCAAGCTGTTACAAAAGCTGAATTCGATAATTTTTCTAAAATAGCCTACATTTTGCCTTTCTGATTCTCACCACTTGGAAGTAAAAGGAGAAAATAATTGCTAGATAACATAGAGGAGACTAGGCCACACATATCTATGAAGAAAAGGGTATTGAAGACTGTAATATTAATAAATGTATGCACTACAGATTTTAATAAATACTTGTCTTTAAAAATGCTTTCATTTTCTTAATTGCTAATGTAGCTTACACAAGTATTTTTGTCCGAATATTCTCGATGGTTGGTACCCATCAAATTTTTTATGTGTGAACAGTTTATCAGATATAATTTAGGGTTGGTGGCAATGATGACTATAGGACTTAAAGCAGAGTAGGAACAAGCTAGTATTATTCTTGCATTGTTTAAATCAGGGTAAACATGAAACGTGGAATAAAGCCACATGAAATTATCAAGACCAAAAAGCATCACATAGAGGACAACCAATAAAATGACAGCTCTAGATGCTTTGTACTCTTTAGATTTTCCTTGACTGTTGTCTGAGCTCCGAATACTTTTAACGACTTGCTGATGATGGAGCAATACATTCACCATGTAACTGCTTGCAAATGTCATCAATCCCACTAATAGAAAGTCTTTAATGGCCAATAATGTCCCATTTATGAAAAAAGAAGCATAGGTTAAAAAGTCTGTGTGACATGTAATCATGTGCAAGGTATATGGCGTATTTGTGAAATTCTTCTTTGCTTGGGCATACACAAGACTTGATGAGTAGAGCACAAGATTGATGATCAAGATGACAAAAATGATTATCAACATATTCTGGGATATTTTTTGTTTGAGAAAACCCCATAGCTTATTAACTGGAGCAATAAGTGTACACTGGTGACAGCTAAGTAGACTTGTGAAAGAAATGGACATTGCTCTACACACTCTGTAACTGTACACAATTAGCTTGCACACAGCATCATCAAGTAGGTTCTCCAACACCATGGCATACATATACTGAGGAATTGCCCGAGCAAGAAGTAGAAGAAGGTTCACAAGTGCTAAAACCATTAGGATCATATTTGTTGGTAGCAACTTCTTCTCCAGTATCCTAATGAAGGTAAATCTCCATACAATATACACATTGCTCGGAACGCCAATCACCACCAAAGGGGTGAATCCAACAGCTGTTAAAATATGAAGTACCATGATGTCTATTTTGTTTCAGAAGCCTGCAAAGTTAATCAAATATCAGGAGAATATGATAAAATAAACATATTATTCTACAATATTATTATATTATATTTTAAAATATATTAACATGAACAAAAATGCAAAAACAAAAAACTTTAATTATGGATATCAAGATAAATTGTTATCTGAGCACTTGATTATGAAGTTTGTATAGATGTTTTTATACCCCATCTCCTCTAGACTGAAAATTCATTTTCCCCTTTTATAATATTGTAAAGCACAGCGGAATAAGTTGGCACTGTAAAAATTGTAAAATTAATCAGAAAAATAATTTTATAGAATAAAATGCATTTATTATTATAGATATACTTACTCCTTCTTAATTGTTATTCTGTATCCTATTTGCTTCTCATCTCTAATTGCCTGGGTAGATAATATCATGCACTACAACAGATAATATATTTTTTTTAAATAACACTGCTTTACCTGTCAATATTAAACAAAACAATTTTATTTTTAACATTTTAATCTAATCTAATAATTTAGTAATCTAATTTTATGGGGCAGCAGTATAGTATGTGTATGCATAGAGATATTAAGTAATGGTTTGTAGCACTAAGGTTTAAAAAGATATTCTAAAAATGTAAAAAAAAAAAATAGCAGTAGTACTCTGATAGGAACAAGCCTCTTAAACTACCAATAAACAAACATTAATATAAAGATATTATAAATATAAAGATTTTATAAGATTAAAAAAACTAAACATTTAATTTTAAATGGAGCTACTATTTATTTAGATTGGAACTTGTGATTTTTAATAAATATAAATATTTCAGTGGAAAAACACCTGCTTTGTAAAGTTAGTTATCATATCTAAAGGAAGTTTAAAAATATCTATATAATCACTGTCAACTGAAAGCATTAGTGAGGACATGACTGCAAATAGCATGATATAGAATGCAAAAATAGCATAATGTGTATTATTATTTGAGAATGAGTTGTATTTTTATTATTATTATTTATAAAGCGAAAACAAATGCCTCAGCGCTGTACAATGGTGTAGTAGAAGAGATAGACTAAAATGTACGTCAAAATGACTAACCTAGAAAAAAAACAATTAAACACATTTTTCCCACAGTTTTGGACCTGGAATAAAAAACAATGAGCTAGCAGTTACCATACGTAATTAAAAAAAATAAAAATACTGCAAATTAAACATTAACATAGATACATTGAAAAACTAAAATAAAAAAGTTTACATAATCATACTATAATAAACAAGCAGTTATCTTGGAATTTAGTATAAGTAAAAAGCAATGCAATAGTAAACAAACAATGCTTTTTAAGATCTGAAAACTGGTTACAAAAGACATAAACTTACCTCAGTCACCCACCTTCAATGGGCTTGCATTGGTCTTAAGCCGAGAAAGATTTTCTTTATTTATAGGCATTTTACTGTGACATCATATCACATGGGATCCATTAAATCAGATTCATCAACACAATCTTCACTGGAGCAGGCACCTTTCACCTTGCACTAACAATCCAGTGTCTTAACCCTATATCTACCTTTGGCACATGGTTCTTTGTCATGATTTTAAATATGTAGCAGTGCAATCCAAATTCTCCAGTGTACTGAGATTTTATTTTTATCCAGATCAACATTGGTTGATGAAGACTAGTATTAGATTCCCAATATTCTCTTGCACCCTGTTTTTTTGCTCTCTCTAGGGTAAAAGGATAATCCAGGCATGGACCCCTTGCACTCTGTGCCTAGAGATGTAGTGACTTTATCTCACAGATGAGGCCTAATAAGGCTAAAACTATCACCTAGGGTTGGTGTATCTCTCATGCAAAGAGAGCTCCATGTTTTAAATTTGTACTGTCCTTTTCGGTAGGATCAGTCTTATAACCAAATGGAGCCCAGGTAGCATGAATAAGCCAAAGCAAGGTACAGAAAGAATAAACAAACACGTATTTAGGAAAAGCCAAAGGTCAGGGCAGACAGTGCAGGTTCACAGAGGATAAGACTAGCAGAGGTTCAAATACCAGATAATCAGATAAGGCTGATTACTAGGCCTTACATCACATTACAGTACAGTAAGCATCGTATTATTGAGCACTGGGGACATATACATCCATGGCGATTGAGGTTTTATAGGAGAGAGGTTCACACCTCTCCCACTCCATTGGTTAATTTGTTTTTGCCTATTAATAGGCTGTTCTCTAAGCGCACACGTGTCCATGACATCATGAGATTGTGGAGCAATTTCATGTCCCCTACCACCCACAATCCTCATGGCAGGTAGAAAGAACCAACAGGACCATTAAAGACAAGTTGAGGAAAGGAACAAATGCATTTCATAATTGGCCAGACCACCTCCCTGCAGTGTTAGCAGAGATCAGGATGACTCCTAATAAGATGACAGGGTTGTCCCCTTTTGAGATACTCATGGGTAGGACATTCCTCACTATTTGGGCTAACAAGAGACCCAGGGAATGATAGAGGAAGTAGAGGTTGCTAGGTTAGAATATGTTTACAGCCTAGTCAATAAGTGATGTTTCTCAGTATCTCCCACTTCCATATACAGCACCCACACATCCATTCAAGCCAGGAGACCAAGTCCTGATACAGAGGTTGAGAAAGCTCAGAGCCACTGACTCGCCCTTCGATCCACCATCTGATGTTGTTACTGTTACGAGGACGGCTGTCCTGACCAACCAAAGGCCAGTATGGATCCATATGAGCAGAGTAAAGAAAGTGCCTGGGCATTCGAGCCAAGAAGAACATACCAAGATGGAGACGGAAGTATCTTCATCATCAGAGACAAGAGAGAACCAAGATTTAAAGAACATTGAGATGCTAGAAACCCATTCCTCTTAGTGGTTGTCTTACCCGCTACATTGATCTTACTTATTGCCTTCATTTGCTATTTTGCTAACTTTGTATACCCCATGCAAACAAACTATGTCATGTCTAATCTCTCTCTCTCGAGAATAGTGCAGTTAAGTTAGCCAATGACATAAAGGCACAATCACCCACTAAGGAGGGAGTATTACCGCAGAGGGAACCCAGGCTAACCCTAGTATGACACAAGTCCTTAAGAGGTTAAAGAGAGAATTTCGTATGTCTTTATGGGAAAAGGATAATATGTTTGTACAGTCTGCCAAAATAATTTTCAAAGGTAATAATGACACACAAGCCCCTTGCTGGGTATGCGCACATACACCCCATAGTTTAACACAGGAGTACCTGTGAAGAAAATAGCATGTTATTCTAGACTTTTATTGCCATTCAAGACTTTTTTCATTTTATTGGTTCGATAGCTATAACTACCAAACACCCACCACCCCCTGGCTCATTATCTTCAAAGAAAACTGTTGATTAAAGCTCTCCCTGTGTGGCCGCCATTCGTATAGTCAAACGCCACGTGCGAGAGAAAATGGCGGCCATCTTGTTTGCATGAAAGGAGGCAGCGGGACTTGGTCATCGAGTGTCTGGAACTAAAATCGGACACTCGACTTCCAGAACACCGGTCAAACCATACGAATAAAAGCCAGTGTGGCACCATTGCAATTAATTCCTGTTGTACCCTTCATGAAGTCTAGGCTCATGTTTGGGTAACTATCTACTTGCTGGGGAGAAACTACTTGGATGCTGCATTCGTCTGGAACTATTCGTATCTACACCCAAACTGCAGCTTTAACCCCTTAAAGACCAAACTTCTGGAATAAAAGGGAATTATGACATGTCACACACGTCATGTGTCCTTAAGGGGTAAATCACTCAGGTTCAGCAGTTCGGGAGGAATAGGCGAACAGGATATCTAATACACCAGTGTTCGTAACAGTACCCTTTTACCGGGATCTCACTTAATGGAACAGGATTGGCAGCACTGTGCAAACAGGGTAAATTATGGTACTTTACCAACAGCTCTTCTACCAAAGAGCCTGATAGGGTTCATTTGGCAACAAGTGTGGACACTGGAGCCATAATGTACTTTAATAATACTGACGAAAGTTACCCCAATGGCTCCAATAGATTTAGTAGATTTCCCCACAAAGCCAGGTTAATCTGGTTCAACAAGACTGCTTGGGATGACAACACAAAGAAACCCAGGACCTTCTCTAACGCCATTTATTTTAACCCTAACTTATGAGATAACACATCCACAGGAGAGAGTGAAAATAGAACTGATATGGGTGTGATATATCATTGGTTCCTTCAGCAGAATAAATCCCTGATGGCATCAATACGGTCAACTGGTAAATTCACTTTTTCATCCCTCCACCTAACTGTGAATGGCAATAAAGCCCCTGTAAAGAGGCCATATTTCATATTACCACCTTCTCTTAGTCCAGTAGCCCCTAAATGCCCACCTTACATCCCACTTCCTTTGGGTTATTACTGGTCTTGTGGTAGGTGGACCACTAAAATTATACCCTGTACTTATATGGAACCCTGTTTCTTGGGGACCATTACACCCTCTATGTATGTCACAAGTGATTTACCAGAAGTAAGAGTTAAAAGATATATTGAAATTCCTAATTTTATCACATGACATGAGGCTTTGTATTTTGCAAAATCTTTCTTTACTAACTCCATAGCAGCAAAGAAAAGAGTGACATAACTGAGAACCAATCACAATGCAGTATAGAGTAAAGGGGTGTAACGTATGACATAATTTCCTCTTTCTTTGCTGCTCCATCACAAGATAAGTACAGATTTGGTTTATCCTCTCTGTCCTTTTATTATTACTGTTTTTCATTTTCATTTTGTAAACTACTGTTACTATTATTATATTGCTGATTATTTCCTATATTTCTTTTTGGGGACTTTCCCCTCTATTCTGGGGTTCTTCCCCTGGCTCTGGGAACTTCTATTATCCCTTTCCCTTTATTAGAGGTCTTACCGGCTTTTTCGCCATCTTCACCTCTAATTCCCAGTGTCAGTTAGTCCTCGCGGTATTTCCTGCTCTTTATTTGCATTCGCTTGTTGTTTTCGTTTTTCAAATGGCATTTTGATCGTTCATTAGTTCAATTCATTTCTTTTGCCGAACGCCTAGCGTTCGGCAAATTTCCAGCGAACGCCTTGTATTGGGTGCTCGCGTTCGTTTCAGGAACTGAACGCTCGCGCCATCTATTGACGCGCGTTCAGTTTAAATTAGTTTATTTTGCCGAATGCCTAGCGCCATCTAATGATGCGCATTCGACTAATTCGTGCGCACGAACGCACAGAATTCGTGTAAATCCCTTTTTGCCGCCTATCACCTGGGGGAGGTACTAAAACCTCCCATTTCAACTGTCCTTAGTCCGGCGGCCATTTTAAACGGCTGATATTGCTCTGTTGCAGACTCCTGCTCATTCTGCTCTGGAATATTATCCTGAAGCCAGGTTTTCTTTCTCCGCTCATTGTGGGACCAGTATAAGGTTAGTGCTTTGCACTTGGGGTCGGTTTAAGCCAGTTGGTGTATCTTTATTCTGGCAGGGGTGAGCCCCCATTTTCGTGCTGCTGAACGGACCTGTTTATGCAGGATTCCGAATTCCTGGGTGAGCCCCAGTGACAGCCCTCATCATCTCATTTGACCTATCAGTCGCTTAATCCTTTCAGGTTAACCCTACCTAAATTTATACCACCCCTGGTCCCCAGGCCTCTCCAAGTTTTTTGTGCCACAAGTGCCCTCACGCATAATTACCGGGTGAGCCCCGAGTGTAAGTGATCATGGAAGAATCACAAAATCCCTCAGACCTCCAGGCCATGATTGCAGCAGCAGTAGCTGCGTCCATGGAAAAGGCCTTTGCTAAGACGTTCCAAATGAAACAAGAGGCAGCTAAGCCCACTCCAATCCAAGTGGCGTCTCTAGGATTAATTTTTAGGGGGGCACATGGTGGGCCAAGGACAAAAGTTGGGGGGCACATTCAACCCCGCCCTCGCCGCAGTTTGACCCCGCCCCTGCCACATGTTAAGCCCCGCCCCCGACACAATGTGTTGTTTTTTTATAATCCCTGGTGGAGGATTTATTATTTTCCACCACGATTATTAAAAAAAAAAACAAATTTCCTTTGATATAGTTGCCAACATTTGAAAAAAAATTCCAAGGACATTTTGCAGCACAGCTATCAATTACTGTCTGTATATAATATCCCTGGACAGCCAGTGCTCTCTGTATAATACAGGGTTGTGTGTATAATAAATTGGGACAGTCAGTGCTCCCTGTATAGTGCTGCTCTCTGTATAATACATGGCTGTGTGTATAATATCCCAGGACAGTCAGTGCTCCCTGTATAGTGCTGCTCTCTGTATAATACAGGTCTGTTTGTGTATAATATCCCAAGACAGAGAGCAGCACTATACAGGAACACTGACTATCTCGGGATATTATACACACACAGATCTGTATTATACAGATAACAGCACTATAGTATTATTCAGATAGCTGAGCATATACCCCATGTCCCAATCTCTAGACTACTAGTACCTGTCAACAGCAGCTCCCAGACGCGTGTAATAGGGCTAAAGTGTGCGGAAGCTCACACAGATGATTCAGCGGTAAAGTGCACTCGCTGGCAGAGCCAAACTGAGAATCCAAAGCAGTCCTGGAAAAAAAATGTATGCCATTTCTACAAGTCAATATGTATATATTGTACAGTAAGCACACAAGCTCACTGACATGCGCAAATAGGCTTACTGACAGACAAAACTCTCTGACTCACACACAAGCTTACTACAGACAAACTCACTTGTAAAAACACAAGGCTCACTACAAAGAAGTTCAGGGACACACACAAGCTCACTAAAGACAAGCTCACTGACACACACATGCTCACTAAATAGAAGCTCACTGACACACACAAGAATAGTACCATCTTAACAGCGTTAAGGGCCCAAAGCAGTGCAGTGGGGCCCTTCCTACACAACAACTCACAGGAATAAATGTATTAATTATTGATAGACTGCTGAGTACATACACACAGTACACTGAATACATACACACACACACACACACACAGATTTCTGAATGCACACAGACTCCTGAATGCACACAGGCGTTGCTGAATGCACACAGGCTGATTTATACATGTACACACAGACTGCTGAGTCCATACACGCACACACACAGACAGACATACAGACTGCTGAGTCCATACACACACACAGACAAACACACAGACTGCTGAGTCCATATACACACACAGACTGCTGAGTCCACACACACAGACACACACACACACACACAGAGACTGCTGAGTCCATACACACACACACACACAGACATACAGACTGCTGAGTCCATACACACACACAGACACAGACTGCTGAGTCCATATACACACACAGACTGCTGAGTCCATACACACACACACACACACACACACACAAACAGACATACAGACTGCTGAGTCCATGCACACACACAGACAAACACACAGACTGCTGAGTCCATATACACACACAGACTGCTGAGTCCACACACACATACACACTGCTGAGTCCATACACCCACAGACTGCTGAGTCCATACACACTCACAGACTGCTGAGTCCATACACCCACAGACACATAGACTTCTGAGTCCATACACACGCAGAGACTGCTGAGTCCATAAACACACACATACACAGACTGCTGAGTCCATACACCCACAGACTGCTGAGTCCATACACACGCAACGACTGCTGAGTCCATACACCCACAGACACAGACTTCTGAGTCCATACACACGCAGAGACTGCTGAGTCCATAAACATACACACACAGATTGCTGAGTCCTTACACACATACAGACTGCTGAGTTCATACACACACACAGACTGCTGAGTCCATACACACACACACACACACACACAGACTGCTGAGTCCATACACACACACAGACTGCTGAGTCCATACACATGACTGCCATCAGAAATTTTAGGGCCCCTGACACAGCTCAAGATCTGGGCCCCCGGGGCCAGCCCCGAGTCCGCCCACAAGGATGAAGTGTGTGTGTGTGTGTGTGTGTGTATAGTGGATGTAGAGTGTGTATCATGGATGCAGTGTGTATAGTGGATGTAGAATGTGTGTAGTGGATGCAGTATGTGTGTCATGGATGCAGTGTGTATAGTGGATGCAGTATGTGTGTCATGGATGCAGTGTGTATAGTGGATGCAGAGTGTACATTTTGTGTATGTAATGTTTGTATGCATGCATTAGATGCATAGTGTGTGTGTAGTGAATATATGTGTGTATAGTGAATGCAGAGTGTGTGTTTTTGTAGTGGATGTAGTGTGTATAGTGAATGTAGTGTGTATAGAGCATGTAATGTGTTTGTAGTGAATGTAGTGTGTTTGTAGTGAGTGCAAAGTGTGTTTAGTAAATGTAGTGTGTTTGTAGTGAGTGCAACGTGTGTATAGTGAATGCAGTGTGTGTGTTTGTGTGTAGTGCAAAGTGTGTTTAGTGAATGTAGTGTGTGGATGTGTAGTACCGAGCGTGTTTAGTAAATGTAGTGTGTAGTGAGTGAAACATGTGTATAGTGAATGTAGTGTGTGTGTGTGTGTAGTGCAAAGTGTGTTTAGTGAATGTAGTGTGTGTGTAGTGCAAAGTGTGTTTAGTGAATGTAGTGTGTGTAGTGCAGATTGTGTTTAGTGAATGTAGTGTTTGTAGTGAGTGCAGATAGTGTATAGTGAATGTAGTGTGAGTATGTGTAGTGCAGAATGTGTTTAGTGAATGTAGTGTGTGTGTAGTGCAAAATGTGTATAGTGAATGTAGTGTGTGTGTGTAGAGCAAAATGTGTATAGTGAATGTAGTGTGTGTGTAGAGCAAAGTGTGTATAGTGAATGTAGTGTGTGTGTGTAGTGCAGAGTGTGTTTAGTAAATGTAGTGTTTGTATTGAGTGCAGAGTGTGTTTCGTGAATGTAGTGTATGTGTAGTGCAGAGTGTGTTTAGTGAATGTAGTGTGTGTGTGTAGTGCAGAGTGTGTTTAGTGAATGTAGCGTGTGTAGTGCAGAGTGTGTTTAGTGAACGTAGTGTGTATGTGTAGTGCAGAATGTGCTTGTAAGGATTCAGTGTGTGTGTAAAATAGGGGGGAGGGGAGTATTGTTTCTTACTGTGCCAGGGAGGGGGAGATCGCATTCCCTGTTGGTCCAGTGGCATGTTGGAGGGAGCCAGCCATGGTACATTGAAGAGGGGGCCCAGCAGCACACACTGTCTTCCTTTCCAGCTCCTCTCTGACTAACTCTCGCGAGACAGGCCTGCGTGCTGTGCGGAGCGTTGCCATAGTAACCTGTGGCAACGCTCTGGCGGCTGCAGAACGCAGGAAAGTTAGACAGAGAGCAGCTGGAAAGGAGGACAGAGTGTGCTGCTGGGCCCCCATCTGCAATGTACAGGTAGCAGGGTGCCCTCTGTGCACATATATATTGTGAAAATCGCTAGATATAAATATATGTGCACATAATGAATGTGGGGCTCGGGCCCCCCAGGACCGATGGGCCCATGACATCCGTTATGGTTGTCATGCCCTGATGGCGGCCCTGCTGCTGAGTCCATACACACACACAGACTGCTGAGTCCATACACACACACACACAGACTGCTGAGTCCATACACACACACACACACAGACTGCTGAGTCCATACACATACACACACACACACAGACTGCTGAGTCCATACACACACACACACACACAGACTGCTGAGTCCATACACACACACACACACACAGACTGCTGAGTCCATACACACACACACAGACTGCTGAGTCCACACACACACACACACACGCGCACACAGACTGCTGAGTCCATACACATACACACACACACACAGACTGCTGAGTCCACACACACACACACACACACACACACAGACTGCTGAGTCCACACACACACACACACACACACAGACTGCTGAGTCCATACACACACACACACACACAGACTGCTGAGTCCATACACACACACACAGACTGCTGAGTCCATACACACACACAGACTGCTGAGTCCATACACACACACAGACTGCTGAGTCCATACGCACACCCACACACAGACTGCTGAGTCCATACACACACACACACACACACAGACTGCTGAGTCCATACACACACACGCACACACAGACTGCTGAGTCCATACACACACACACACACAGACTGCTGAGTCCACACACACACACACACACACACACACAGACTGCTGAGTCCATACACACACACACAGACTGCTGAGTTCATACACACACACACACACAGACTGCTGAGTCCATACACACACACACAAGCTTCCTCACTAGCAGACACACACACACACACACACACACATCAAGCCTACCTGTTACTGATAACAAGGGCTGATGCTTAACGGCGAGGACGGGGCTTATGTGTGGGGGGCGGGGCTTCATTTGGGGGCGGGGCCTGTGCCGGGGAGCCTGTCAGTGCTTCCTCTGGCCACAGACAGCCCCCAGCACCATTCCAGCTCCTCTCTCCTGCATTCCCTCGGGCTGTCACAGACTGTTACAGCCCGAGGGAATATAATTGAAGCACATGGCCAGCAGGTTGTTGGCATTTGGGAGGGCCCAAGGGGGGGCACAGCAATGTAGGGGGGCCATGGGGCCCCCTCTGCCCCTCTCCCCCCCCCCCCCAGCGACACCTCTGATTAGCAGCAGATCTTTTTATTTCTGCAAGTTGCCTGGTGGGGCCTCCATGGATCGGATTTATTGTTCCAAAACTTCCCACAGATGCTCATTTGTATCGAGCTCTCGGGAATTTGGTGTGAGCTGTGTCGACCGCAGGGCGCCCCCTGCTCCGTGGCGCCCTGTGCGACCGCACAGCCCGCACACCCCTAAGGCTGGCCCTGATCATAGGCGCTCTGATTGTTCTGCTGCTACACAGCCTCATATGCAGCAAACTGTGATGCACTGTGTGTTCTGACAGCTTTCTATCATGGCCAGCAATACATTTTTCAGCAAATTGCGGTACAGTTTTAATGTTGTGGCTGATCAGTGTATAATAATTAACTAATCACTATTTTATATTTTAAAAGGAGTCTAATGAGCAATATGACGTCTGTGAAAAATATAGTGTAACTGAAAAATGAAACATTTAATATAATTAGCCTGGGGCATTGCTATTGTCAAAAGACAAAGTAAATGTTAAGTCCCTCCTAAACATATCACTTACGCCCATCCGAAAATCCCACCCTATGGCAAACCCTGGACCCTAACATATGCTTTGAATCACATTATGAAACCAAATATGTGCACATATTTAGAGTAATATATAAAACTATATTTTATATAGTTTATGTAGATCTATCTATCTATTGATAACCCTACACTCATTACAACAAAGTTACAACATTAAAAATGCAAGCCCTGCATTAAAACCAGGGCCAGTGCAGACAATTCTGATGGTCATAAATACATAATATACACACCCTATGCTAACCTCTTGCTTTCATCTTCAAAACAAATCTATACCCCAGAACATTGGCGTACTGTGAAACAGGATGTCAGTGAGCGGGGAAAAAGGAGGTGGGGCAGTTATGTGAAACATGTCACTGGCGCCACCCAAAGGGGTGTCTCGTTCTACCATCCCCCCACCACTCAATGTATCTCATTTTCTCTCCCAGCCACTCCATGTCTTATTCTGCCATCCCATGTTTCTCTCCCACCACCCCATGTGTAATTTCCTCCCCCAGCTCCTCCATGTCTTATTCTGCCTTCCCATCTGTCTCTCCTACCCCCTCTCAGCCTCTCCAAGTGTCTCATTTCCCTCCGCTCCTCCATGTGTCTCATTCCACCATCCCCCATGTATCTCATCCCCACCTCCCCACGTGTCTCATTTCATTCCCTCAGCTCCTCCATGTTTTATTCTGCGCCCCATGTGTCCCCTGATGTGTCTTTCCCACCCCATACTCCTCCATGTGTCTCTCCCCAATTTCCCTCCTGTACCTGCTCACCTCTGACAGATAGCAGCGGTACCCAGTTTCACAGTGATCTCTCTTAGTGAGCACTTCCTGTTAGACCACGGTCCATTCGGCCATGCTACATTCAGTGATCGGCAGAAGGGGGTGCACTGTGCAGTGTGCTCCCCTGATGTCGGTCACCCGATGACCACTTGCCCCAGGCCGTGCTGGCTGTGCATCTGTATATTTATACATTATATTTATTTAATTTCAATCTTTTTATTGTCATGATGTATTTTTATGCATTTTGTACAATATACACAATAGTTTTGAGAGAGATGGTTTGGAGGCTATAAATGCAGCTTCTTGCATGACATTTAGTTTTTGAGAAAAATAAAATAAAATAAAATGATACAACAATTAAAACTATGAAGAATAGTATATTAAGCTAAACAAAACTTGCTCTTTTTTATTCGTCCTAGATGTTTGGGCTTAGAGTTAATTTGAAATAGCAAATGTTTACGGTGAGGTGTTTTGTTTGGACATGTTTATGTTACTGGGCAATGGGTGTTTAGCCTGCCCACTACTCTGTACAGGTACCAGTCTGTAAATTCAAAAGTAGATTTTAGTTTTGGTTGTGTATTTATTTCTAGTGTGTTGATGTATAGTTACTAGGTTAAGGTACTTTTAAATACTTTTTAAGGTACATTAAGGTACTTTTATTTAACAAGGTTTCCACCCAATCTAGTTAGAACATTTTCATGTGGAGCAGTGCTAATGATGGAGGGGAGGGCTCTATCCAATAATGTATCATACTTTTGCGAAAATGATGTATAATATGACGTCATATTCAAGCTCCTCGCGTAAGTAGACAGCTCGCGAGGGAGCAGAGCAGGAAGATTACAGCTCCCTTGCCGCCTCTGATGAGCTCACAGCTGCCTGCCTCGGGGGTCCATAAACTGCTTCCACCACGACAGGAGAAAGCACCGGGACATCCATGCAGGCACTTTGGGATAGATACCGCCAGAACTGGGCTTAGGCCTTTAGGTGCCCTGTGAGTTACCCTGATAGAGTACAACAAAACAGATTGTCTTAGAGCATGAGTAAAGTACAACATTGCGTCATAGAGCAAGCACGTGCTACAGTCTTACATCAGTGTTTAAACTACTTTTTTTTTTGTAAATAACTCTCATATTACTTACTATGAAATAATGACAGTACAATGGATAGCACAGGTGTTTCAAAAACACATTTGGAGCTGACTAGGTCATCAGGTTGCATGTTGGCATAAGTGCTTTGGCAACAGGATTTATATTTTGACATATGATCATTTTTTGTTAACCCCCAAATGACCGATGATGTTATGAAGGGGTTAAAGCAACTAAAGGATTAATATGCAACATGCAATATGCAATGGTGGTGTGGTATCATAGTGGGCTTGTCCGTAGACAAGGAGATTCTTTTGGTATTTAACATACATAAACAAAAAAATAAGTCAAAACTCTGTGTCACATTTGTGCATATGTATAAAAATTCATTTTTTAAATAACTTTTTTTTAAAAAAAAACATTTTTATGTGTGGTGTTATCAAAGTAATATCCAAGAATTAAAAAAATGCACAGACAAATATATTATATTGTTTTTGTATTTTGTAACAAGAAAAATAAAACTTTTTATTTTGCTCAATATATCCAATTATATTTGCATCCTTCCTGCAAGTAGAAACATGTTACGAAAGCTGTATCTTTAACAAACACAGTAACTGCATCATCTAACTCCCCCAGCTGCCTTTTAAAAGATATAATTAAGCTCTAGAGTAAATAGCGCAAACAGGTTGATTAATTAGAATGCAATTATTAAGAGCTAATTTAAAGGTCTATAAGCATTTTTAATTACGGCTCTTCATTTACCACACTTCAAGTAAATTGGAAATGGCAGCGCAGAACAGATATCAAATTTAGAACCGAAACTAACTTGGCAGTTATCCTACGTGCAATTTTTTTTTTCCACTCCCTGTATTAGAGTTTTATAAATCCCTTTAAACAATATATGTTTTGTGTGCATTAACACATGGTGATTAACAGCAGTGAACCTGGAATAAAACCCTATATTAATTTACAGTTCCATATATTATGACCTGCAGCTAATACATACAAGATTTAACAGCTTAAAAAAAAATCTAAAATTATAATTTTGCACTGTCTGTTTTAGCGTGGAACTGTATAAGCTACTGTATTGAATGCGCTACTGTACAGGCTACTTGAAGGACCACTCTCAGTACTGCTTGTTCTCACTGTACACTGCTATTTAAAGGTACACTCAACTGCCCAAATACACAAATAAAATCATTGTTTAGTAGATATACCCAAAATAAAAACTTGCATGCATTTCATTATAACATTTTTTTTCATTGGTGTTATATCTAAAAAAAACTTGCAAAACCTGCAGTTTTCTTGTTGGCTGCCTTTACAATCCGTCCCCTTCTAACCCCGCCCAGCCATTATGTGACTGCCCAATCACAGACATTCTAATGCAGCTCAATGAGAAGTCAATTGCTGCCTCTCCAGTTTAGCTCCACTGAGCTAACCAAACCAGGAAGTAACAGGACCCGTTGTCTGCTTGAAATGCAGGGGGGTGTAACCAAGTTTATTTGTAAAAGTGTAAATTTCTTTTGAAATCTGCATTTTTTGTAAAATGAAAAAAGAGAACATACACTTCAAACATAAAAGATTTTCAGCAAGCAACAGTGCTTTAGGGGTCTGGAGTCTCCCTTTAAGTGAATCTTGGTTGGGAGCATGTACTTGCCTGGCGATGACATCTGACATAATCCCAATGTGATTGTGCTATAGGTTTTAGCTGTATGTTATTGGCAGCACACAAGAATAGTAGGCCTTGGGACCTGACAGTGGTCCTTTAAAGGATGACCAAAAGAAAGTTCAACAAACATTATAGAACTACAACTCTCATCATGTTTTGCCAGGCTGGGCTACTTTATTGCTTTATTTTTTCATATTGTGATCTATAGATTAGGATTTGACAGTGGGATCCCTGTGTGTGCAGATACTCCATCCATTACAAGTTGCAGTGTTGGAGTGGAAACATATATAACTTTTAGTCTATATATTTGCTGGCAACAATAGTTAAAAACCATCAGCAGCGCAGTGCAGGGGTTCTCTGCTTTCCAAGTCGGACATCGAAGCAACTTTCGTCCTCCTTCCAATTCACCAGGATTTTTTTACCTGCTAGGGTGCCAGCTTAGGGGATTTTATTTTTATGACATGGGACTTCCCATTGACTGTTCCCTATCATGTCATCAATTTGAAGTTTTTTTCCACTTCTCTGGAGTGGGTGGTAGGGTAGGAGGTGGGGAATCTCAGTTTGATTCATGATTTGGAAGATTTCTGTTGTTCATTTGTCCACTGAGATCTGTTAGGAATGTTCTAGGGGTTGAGGGGGTGAAGCATTTTAGAGTTCCCGACGTTTGGTGTCCCTTGAGATGCTTCATAGCTTGTTTAGGGTTTTACTGGCGGTTGCCTCTTTGGTGTCAGAGGCTTGTCTTTTTTGTGCTGCTTTATTTATAGCTTTTTATGGGGCTTTGCATTTGAGTGAATTTGTGGCAGCCAGGAAACAGTAGGATTCTGTTCTCCACAGTTTGGATGGCTTATCACAGACATGGTCCATATTTGGATTTTGCGATCAAAACAAAACTGGTCAGGACACAGTGTGGAGTTTGTGATTTGGGCGTTAAGGGGCTGTTTTTGTCTGGTTGCCTTTGTCTCATAATATATTGCTGCTCGTCCATCAGGGTTGCCTTTTTACTTCATGACAATGGTTCACCTTTGACTAGATATCAGTTTAATATGGTTTTTCAGGCTTGTTTAACCCCTTAAGGAGACATGACGGAACTATTCCGTCATGATTCCCTATAATTCCAGAAGTTGTGTCCTTAAGGGGTTAAGACAATTGAGTTTGGATGATAAGCCATGTGTCTCTCTTTACCCCTCTGTCTCTTTCTACCCCGCCGTGTCTCTTTCTTCCCCCTCTGTATTTGTCTCCCCTCTCCCTCTCTGTCTCTTTCTCCCCCCTGTGTCTCTTTCTCCACTCTACCCCTCTGTCTCTTTCTACCCCCTCCCCATATCTCTCTTCCCCACTCTCAATTTCCCCCCTCCTCCTGTGTCTCTCTTTTCCCCCTGTCTCTTTCCACCCTACCCTGTGTCTCTCCCTTCTGTGTCTCTCTTTCCCCCTCTGTCTCTCTCTACCCTGTGTCTATTTCTTCCCCCTCTGTCTTTCTCTACCTCTGTCTCTTTCTCCCCTCTCCTCCTCTGTCTCTTTCTTCCCCTTCTGTCTCTTTCTTCCCCCTCTGTCTCTTTTTCCCCTCTCCCGCTTTGTCTCTTTCGGCCACTGTCTCTTTCTCCCCCCTTCCCGTGTCTCTCTGTACCCACTCTCTCTTCCTCCCCTTTCCCATGTCTCCCTCCTTCCCCTGTCTCTCTCTCCCCCTCTGTCTCTTTCTCCCCCCTCCCCATGTGTCTCTCTCCCCCTCTGTTTCTTTCTCCCCCCCCTCCCCTGTGTCTATTTCTTCACCACCCCCTGATGCTGACCTTCTTGTCTGACAGTCTGTTAGAAAGCGCTGGGGAGGGAATGAACAGCATGGACACATCATAGAGTAGTAGCAAGATAGTCAGATCTGCTCCCTCCCTCAGTCCTATTGTGCTTTCTGACAGCTGCTGCTGCTGTTACTATTAGAGAGTTTGCCGCCGGACCGGCTAGGCGGCCACCCGGCCCAGTGGCACCACCATGATATGCAGCTGGCCCCCTATGTGTGCCACTGGACCGGTGGCACCTACATGCGGCCAGCGGCCGCGATATTACTCAAAATGGACACACGGCTCCCTCAGTCCCTCTCTATGTGAGGGCAGAATTAGAGCGCCGCAGCCCACCGGAAAATTTTCTGATATCCCGTTGGGTCAGTCCAGCCCTGGTCCTCACCTCTTATCATTGTTTTTTTCAAGAGATTTGGCTATCATGGTTTGTTGTTGGTCACTCAACTATAATTGTTGGGCTAGCTTTCTGGCTGAAGAATGGCGTTATTGGCTCGTCTTTGTTGGCGTGGACTTCATAGGCTTCACTGTAATCAGTTATTTATGCAGCTGTACGCTTTGCATAGAGTTGCCTGCAACCCCTTAATTTTAGTATTGCATGTAACGATCTGGGTAGATTGCACACTGTAGCTTTGATTAGGGCCATAAAACAAGTCTTAGTGAGGTGTCTCACTTTGTTCTTTCATGTCTTTTTGGTCTTGTCTGCCTCACTGGGTAGCAAGCTGAGCTGCGTAGTTTCACAGTTTGTGCGCAGGATGGGAGGGGTGGTAGTGCGACCTGTTGAGCTGGAAGGCGATATGATGAGGATATCGGTCTAGATGTCTTTAATGCAGGTTTAGAGACGGGAATTGAAAGGACGATGTCTGCAGAAGGATGCAGCTTTAGCCTAGGAGCATGCTGAGGTCAAGTCAAGTGAGAATTGCCAAGAATTCAAAGTAAATTTAAAGAAATTTCTAATTTTAGACCAAAACAGCCAAACTGGAAGCATAATTTACTTATATTTTAACTTTAAAATTTGAAATTCACTTTGAATTCTTGACAATTCACACTCTACTAAATAATCCAGAACCATTATGCAACCTGCTTTTAAAATACAGATGTGGATTTACTACAGCAACACATACTCGAATAACTAAACAAACCAATAATCAGCAGCAAAATAAGGGGTTAATTCTACAGGGACATAATGCATTACTAATATGGCTAATGTTTGGATAAAACACACTCATTATGCTGACATTAGGGCAGTCACCAATTAAATGAAATGCCCAAGAGTTTTACTTTTCTAACACCTGTAATGGGAAGTGTTAAGAATGCCATATTAGCTCATTTCCTCACACTGTCACTAATCTGCTAGACTATCACATATTTTTCAATTAATTGTTGGGATATACAATCATGAGGGATAAAAAAAGCTCACCCTCTTTGAATTCTACAGTTTTATATATGAATCCATAATAAAAAAATATCTGTTCTTTGACAGATCTTAAAATTAGTTAAATACACCCTCAGATGAACAAACACACATTACATACTATAGTGTCGTGATTTATTTAACAAAAAATTAAGCCAAAATCTACAAAAGAATGGCTGAAAAATAAATAAATTAGGGTGTTGCACTGGCCCAGTCAAAGTTCAGATCCGATTGGAATGCTGTGTTGAGACCTTAAGAGAGCAGTGCATAAACAAATGCCATCAAACCCCAATGTACTGAAGTTATGTTGTTAACAGTGGGTCAACATTCCTCCACAACGATGTAAGAGACTGATAAAGTCATACGGAAAATGATTACTTCAAGTTATTGTTGCCAAAAGTGGTTCTACAAGCTATTGAGTCTTAGTTTTACACTAATGGCTTCTCCATTTTGGCTTTAATTTTGTTAAATAAATCCTGACACGGTGTAATATGTCATGTTTTGTTGTTCAACTGAGGTTGGTATCTAACTAATGTTAACCCCTTCAGGACAGAGTCAATAGTGCACGTTCTGATCAAAACAAAACGTAAACAAAAACTAGAATTTGCGCTACATGTCTGTTCAACCGTAGTTCCTCTCTTTCAAATTATATACACCCACACTTATTATATATCATTTTGTTCTGGAGAAACAGGGCTTTAATTTACCATTAGCTATTCATATATGGAACATAATTCATTATGAATAAAATTTAAAAAAATGTGAGAAAATAAGATTTTTTTTTAAATTTGTATTTCCGTCTGACATTTTAGCTGTGAATGTCATAATACTGTTAGGTTTTACTGCACAAAAATGCACATATTTGTAATCAGCGATGTCTCACGAGTACAACAGTATCCCCCATTAACAGGTTTTATGGTGTTGGAAAGTTACAGGGTCAAATATAGAACGTTCCATTTTCAAATAGAAATTTGCCAGATTGGTAATGTTACCTTTGAGACGGTGTGGTAGCCCAGCAATGAGAATTACCCCCATAATGGCATACCATTTTAAAAAGTAGACAACCAAAGGTATTGAAAGTGGGGTATGTTTAGTCTTTTTTAGTAGCCACTTAGTCACAAACACTGGCCAAAGTTAGCGTTCATATTTGTTTTTGAGTTAAAAAAGCAAAAAACGAATATTTGGCCAGTGTTTGTGACTAAGTGGCTACTAAAAAAGACTAAACATACCCCACTTTCAATACCTTTGGTTGTCTACTTTTTAAAATGGTATGCCATCATGGGGGTAATTCTCATTCCTGGGCTACCATACGCTCTCAAAGGCAACATAACCAATCTGGCAAATTTCAATGTAAAAAAAATGAAATGCAAGCCTTATATGTGACTCTCTAACTTTCCAAAACACCATGAAACCTGTACATGGGGGGTACTGTTATTCTCGGGAGACTTCACTAAACACAAATATTAGTGTTTTAAAACAGTAAAACATATTACAACAATAATATAGTCCATAAAAGTGCCGTTCGTTTGTAAAAAATGCAAAAAACTTCACTTTTACTTAAAATATCATCATTGTAATACAATTTACCAATTTGAAACACTAATATTTGAGTTCAGCGAAGTCTCCCGAGTAAAACAGTACCCCCCATGTACAGGTTTTATGTTGTCTTGGAGAGTTACAGGGTCAAATATAGTGTTTGCGAATTAAATTCTCTGCACTTTCTCCCTGTGTTGTCAGGCATGTCAATCAAATTTTAATTAATCAAATCACCTAATTATGTTAAAAGATTACTTAAATATACACGTAGAATTTTAATACATATGCATTTATAGGTATTTAAATTCTACGTGTATACTAATGTAATATTTTATGTAATTATATGTATTTATCTATATATATATATATATATATATTTGCGGTTATTTGCATTTTATATATAGATAGATATAGATAGAATGTCATTCTAAGTGTATTTTATTACCAATATATATATATTAATAACAAAATACAGTTAGAATGAAATTACATATGGATATATAATTTTTATTACAAAAACAAAAGTTTTAGACTTTAGAAAAACAGACTTTTCCAAAATTAGAATATGTGTAAAGGAGTCATTATCAGACTGAAGCAATTTAAATGGAGTCCAAAAGAAATGGGATTATTTAAAAGTTGCACTACTGAAGGCAACAGAAAATTGCATTAGGCTTGTCAGTAAAAGCAAAAAATTCAAGAAACCACTGTGGTACTCCACAGATGTAGCCAAAATAGTAAAAAACAAAAAGTTAGCATTTAGTAATTATAAAAAAACCCAGAGTGAGGAAGACAGAATGACCTATAAGATTAGGCAGAAAGAGGCTAAGCAAGTTATAAGAGCTTCCAAATCACACACAGAAGAGAAAATAGCACAGTCAGTAAAAAAGGGGGACAAAACCTTTTTTAGATACATAAATGAGAAAAGAAAAGGATAAAGGTCTAGCTGACTGCCTCAATGAATATTTTTGTTCGGTATTTACAGATGAAAATGAAGGAAAGGGACCTCAGTTAAGAAAAAGGATAAATGAGTCATTTATTACACGTGAGTTTACAGAGGAAGAGGTTCTATTTCAACTGTCAAAAGTAAAGACAAATAAGTCAATGGGACCTGATGGAATACACCCAAAGCTATTAAAAGAGCTTAGTGGTGTACTAGCAAAACCATTAACAGATTTATTTAACCAATCATTGATAACAGGAGTAGTCCCAGAAGATTGGAAGTTAGCGAATGTTGTGCCCATTCACAAGAAAGGTAATAGGGAGGAGTCGGGCAACTATAGGCCAGTAAGCCTAACTTCAGTAGTGGGGAAAGTGATGGAAACCATGTTAAAGGATAGGATTGTTGAACATCTAAAAACACATGGATTTCAAGATCAGAGACAACATGGGTTTACTTCAGGGAGATCATGCCAAACTAATCTTATTGATTTTTTTGATTGGGTAACTAAAATTATAGATCAGGGTGGTGCAGTAGACATTGCTTACCTCGATTTCAGTAAGGCTTTTGACACTGTTGCACATAGAAGGCTTATCAACAAACTACAATCTTTGAGTTTGGATTCCAATATTGTTGAATGGGTAAGGCAGTGGCTGAGTGACAGGCAACAGAGGGTTGTAGTCAATGGAGTATATTCGAAGCTTGGGCTTGTCACCAGTGGGGTACCTCAGGGATCTGTACTTGGACCCATTCTCTTTAATATTTTTATTAGTGATATTGCAGAAGGTCTTGATGGTAAGGTGTGTCTTTTTGCGGATGATACAAAGATATGTAACAGGGTTGATGTTCCAGGAGGGATAAGCCAAATGGAAAATGATTTAGGTAGACTAGAAAAATGGTCAGAGTTGTGGCAACTGACATTTAATGTGGATAAGTGCAAGATAATGCATCTTGGATGTAAAAACCCAAGGGCAGAGTACAGAATATTTGATAGAGTCCTAACCTCAACATCTGAGGAAAGGGATTTAGGGGTGATTATTTCTGATGACTTAAAGGTAGGCAGACAATGTAATAGAGCAGCAGGAAATGCTAGCAGAATGCTTGGTTGTATAGGGAGAGGTATTAGCAGTAGAAAGAGGGAAGTGCTCATGCCATTGTACAGAACACTGGTGAGACCTCACTTGGAGTACTGTACACAGTACTGGAGACCCTATCTTCAGAAGGATATTGATACCTTAGAGAGAGTTCAAAGAAGGGCTACTAAACTGGTTCATGGATTGCAGGATAAAACTTACCAGGAAAGGTTAAAGGATCTTAACATGTATAGCATGGAGGAAAGACGAGACAGGGGGGATATGATAGAAACATTTAAATACATAAAGGGAATCAACACAGTAAAGGAGGAGACTATATTTAAAAGAAGAAAAACTACCACAACAAGAGGACATAGTCTTAAATTAGAGGGACAAAGGTTTAAAAATAATATCAGGAAGTATTACTTTACTGAGAGGGTAGTGGATGCATGGAATAGCCTTCCAGCTGAAGTGGTAGAGGTTAACACAGTAAAGGAGTTTAAGCATGCGTGGGATAGGCATAAGGCTATCCTAACTATAAGATAAGGCCAGGGACTAATGAAAGTATTTAGAAAACTGGGCAGACTAGATGGGCCGAATGGTTCTTATCTGCCGTCACATTCTATGTTTCTATGTTTCTATGTTTATTAAATTTTGTTTCAATATTTTATTTATTAATTGTATTATTTTATTTATTTATTATTGTAATTATACGTATTTATATATATATAATATATGTGTATATCTATTATATATATAATATATGTATATTATATATATATGTAACGTCATTCTAAGTGTATTTTAATACTAATATATGTACTTATATTAGTATTAAAATACACTATGTATGACGTTAAATATATATAATATACATATATATTATGTATATATATATAAATACATTTGATTTATTTTAAAACATGTCTAATTATTTTTTTTTATACTTCCCACCAGCAGGGGGACTGTCTGATATTTTAGACAGTCCCCCTGCTGGCAGATCCACAGCCAGCTATAGGAGGCCATGTGATCGCTCTTTGAGAGCGATCACATGGCCCCCGGGGGCCTGATTTGCCGTGGGGCTGTGAGGCAGTCCTCCCGAAGCGGAGCGCCGGGAAGGTAAGTATCCCGGGCGCTCCAGGGCTTAAAGCCGTTACGGCGTGCTATGCCGTCACAACGGCTTTAAAGCCCACTTAAACCGTGACGGCATAGCACGTGGTAACGGCGGGAAGAGGTTAAGACCTGCTAAGGAACAGATTGTTGTTATGTTGTCCTGATATGTAAAACCATATAATTCAAAGAGGGTGTGCTTTATTTTCCAATGCCTGCAATTACTGATAAATGCTGTCCGTTATAAAATACTTTTTTGGCATTTGGTAAAAAAGGATGAAGGAAGAAAGCGTGAAATAGGGAATATTACAAATAAAACACACTCACATTTTAGAACTGTATGTCCTTTTCTGCTGTATGTAGTTTATTCTATCCATCCTCTGCTTTTGCCTGTCCTCTCTTTATATTTCCAGACTTTACTTACTATCTATCTTTACATCGTATTTATCTTTATCTGTATCTATCTACTTACTTACTTACTTACTATCTTTCACATCTAAAGTTACTCAATAAAGCTCCATATTATGTTTCAACTTATATAATTTAAGAAAATTCCCCAAATTTCAAGAACTGCATTTACAATACACAGCTAACTAGCCCTGAAAAGGAATGGCTTTCTCCAAAATTGTACTTTTGAGATTCTGATTATCTGCTTTTTGAAAGTGAAATTCACAGTATTTGCCCATCAGAAACAGAAATGTCACAGTGAATACACATTAATACGGAAAAATTGGGTACGTCAAAAGAGACAATATAGACGTATCAAGAACTGAAATTCCCTATGAGAAGAATGCAGTAGGGAGAACAACAGTATGAATCTCATAGATCACTTTAGGATTCGTGAGCAGTATTATTTTGAGCGAACTCTGCGCAAGCAATCAAGCAAGCAGGCCAGCCCAGTCATCTTGGTGGTGAGAAACAAAGCAACGAAGGTACTGCTCAAGGGACTGATTGTCATGTTCGGTAGCTCTATTAGGCTGGGAATGGTAGACAGAGAAGAAGATTAAAGCAATATCCATCATTGAGCAAAAAGTCACCCAAAAATGGGAAAAAAAAGTCCTCCAAAAGTGAGAAACTTGCTACTATATTCTATCTAGATCTATCTTCCTCAAGCAACCTAAGACAGTTCCACACTTTGCAATACAGGATTTAAAAAAACATGATCAGCACATAACAATGATGGCTGCCCAAAACTGATCCAAATCACACTCCTGTGCTGCCTCTATCAAAAACTATGTGTTCAGGTAAATCATGTAAAAGAAATATCTCCCTGGAGAAGAACTTTCTATCGGGGTTTAAAGTGGGCCAGTTTCGAGAATATTTCACTATCATGAGTATTACAGTGAATCCAAAGGAGGAGGTCGACAAAATTCATACAAGGTTAGGTTCAAGGTTTATTGGGTACAGGTAAGGGTTGAACTAACCCACAACCAACTTTGTGTGTAGCTTTAACTATAGCACATGAACATGTTAGTTACTACTGATATTCTGCACCAGAGGTGTCGATCAGGTAAGTGTCCAATTACAAGGATAGACAGATGGATAAATAATAGACAGATAGATAGATAGATAGATAGACACATCTATGGATGGATGGAGGATGAATGAGAAGCAGGAAGGGTGGATGAATGGAAGTAAGGAAGGATAGATAGATGGATGAATGGATCGAGAGATGGATAGATGGATGAATGGATGGAGTGATGGATAGATGTATGCTGCTGAACTGAAAGGCACAGAGAAATAAAATAAAAAAAATACACTGTAAACATATATGTGGGGTATCAGAAACAAGACTTACCCTGCAGATCACTATAATTAATTAGCTTTCATGCCAACTAACCACAGTACTCTTAATGAGCATTCAACGTCTAAGAAAATCTTTACAAAGTGTGGGTTGTTGTGAATATGAGCTCTTGTGGGAATTTAGTTTTTTGTGTCTGATTTTTTGTGTTTTTCAGCTTAGCTTTGCAAATTAGGTCTTTATTTTAAACCAGTTTGTGTGCTTATAAAAATGTAATAGAAAACATCCTTGAGTTTTTGTAGGTACTATCCATGTGCAGTCAGAGTGATTGTAGTAAAGTTGGCAAGGGGGTGGTGCTAATTGCACGGAGAAGTAATAAATACCACCATCAAAGAGTCCTTTATTCACAGCCTGAATGCTTTAAAGAAATCTTTTGCTACAGGTGGTAAGTAATATTAGTAAAACAGTATTCAGCTGTTATCAGATCTTTTTGCTAAAAAGTTAAATATTACAATGTACATTCATCTCTGTATGTAGACACACATATATACACACCAGTGCGTTTATGCAGTTATAGAAATTGTAAAAACAGATTACTATACATAAATATTATTTGCAGATTAATCTCTCATTAAAGTTATTAAGTTAAGCACGTCAAAACTAGAGTTGTTTTCATAATGTCAAGCTAGGCATGATACATTTATATTATTTTAACCATGCAAATTTCAAAACATATTTTTATAAATTTCTACATATATATATATAAATGTAGAAATTTATAAAAATATGTTTTGAAATTTGCATGGTTAAAATAATATAAATGTATCATGCCTAGCTTGACATTATGAAAACAACTCTAGTTTTGACGTGCTTAACTTAATAACTTTAATGAGAGATTAATCTGTAAATAATATTTATGTATAGTAATCTGTTTTTACAATTTCTATAACTGCATAAACGCACTGGTGTGTATATATAGACACAGGAAGAAAGAGATAGAGCGATGACACAAAATGGTGAGATGTGTATATGGGGACATTAAGGGTTTCTGGAGAGATCCATATTTATGGATCTCTCCAGAATCCTGGAATGGCATAATTTTCCCAAAATAAATTTTACTGTCAAAAATCTTTTATATTACGTGACCGGCAGGAATTGTCTATTTCATACCATTCCAGGGGTACAGGCACACATAAACACAAACACATACATGCTCACTTGAACACTGTGATTCCTATATAACTGCTGTAGGTGCAAAACATTCTGTTTCTCTTACTTTATTGATATTCCAGGCAAGTTGCTAGAAAGAAAGAGACAAGGTGCCTTTCTTTCTCCACGTCCCCTTACTCTAGATATGAATAATGGTAAAGGGACAGAATAGTAACGGCCACTAGCTACTACTGCAGTCCACACTTTGCAATACAGTATTTAAAAAACATAATCAGGGCATTAAAATGTAGGCTGCCCAAGACTGATCCAACTGGTCCAACACTCCTGGACTCTCATAGCAGTTTTTGCCCTTGTTGTAGCTACTTATAATATTCTGTCTCTTTCCCCTTGCTCACATGCCAGTCGAGATGCTAAAGTGAGTGAGACGCCATATCCTATACTCCTTAGTACTTTGTGCAACTAATCAGTAAGAGAAAAGTAAGAATGAAGTATTTACAAAAAAGTCAGTATGAAAGACAGACCATGTGAAATCTAGAGCAAAGTTCCTGTAACTAGTATGCATGACAGTTTGTTTGTTTAGTTATGTGTCTCTATATGTGTCTGTGTGTTGCATTTCACAAAAGATGGAATGGCAGGGTACAGGCATTCTCTGGCTCTTCACCATGAATTAAACTTGTCATAAAATACCTGGCCTAATCGTATAATACTAGCATGCGATTCTCGGACTCCAATAAATGCCCACTACCTTAATAACCTCTTTGGGGTTCAAGGAACATGGACAGTCTTGTGGTTTATAGTATTTCCAAAACCCTTTGAGTATCATTATATATACCTTCCATTTATGTTTAAATGTATAACTTTTAAGAACACATAAGTTCTATTGAGTATCTATTTATCTATCTATCTATCTCATGTTTAAATATGTAATTTATAACTCACCAAAACTCAAATTCCACCACCACTATATATCATCAAATGTATGCTAATAATAATGATTGCACACATATATGATATGTTACAATAAATGGGATTGTAGCCTTCTCCAGGTTCCGAGATTTTAGGGGTTTATCTACAAGATGTCTGACTATTCAACATACTTTAAAAGCAAAGTGTGTTATGTGTGTGCCTGGTTAATGTCGACTCTGTGCAACTTTTGTTTGTTTGAGAGTGTTTTAGTTGATGCTCTCAGACAATGAATGGGAACCGCCATGGATTCTGGCATGCTGCAAAAGCCAAAAGCGTGTTACTTCACCACCAGCGAGCATTGGCGTCCAGCATAGATCAGGGTAAGGAGCAAACTGTTGCTGTAGAGGTTATGATGCTTGAAGTACACCTTTAATGTGTACTGGCTGTAAGTATTCCTCTTGGTAAGTGAGCGTCAGCACTGCTGTTAAGGTTTTTAAGTAAGTGGGATCTATTGTTGTATATTTAGTTTTGTACTTTTTTAAAAATATTTAACAAACCACAAGCATGCATGAATATCATTGGAGTGTAGGAATTAATAGCAAATTAATAGCAAAATAGTTTACAAACAATGAGCTTTGTATCAACAGACAATGTCACACTCATTGGAATGCATCTGTGATCATCACATACAAAACATTGCCAAGGTTTGAAAAATGTAAAATCGATTCTTCAATCAGACCCCAGAAATTAAACTAGAAGTCCTAAGCTGTTAACAAGTTTTACTTCAAATAATACTACAGCTTAGTGAGGCCTGGACTGGCAATATGGTAAACCATGAAAATAAGCCACAATGGTTACCATCTGAAGAATAATTAGGGGTTCAAAAGATCTTTTAAACTGGCCCAGTAATCTTGTATGTCTGTAGTAGCTTGCAAAAGCAAGAGTGTAATACACACATAAAAAAAAGGGGGGGATTACTTCCCACAGGGTGCTCCAGGGAGTGCCAATCTCTGAATACATCAAATGGAAGAAAAATAAATATCCAGGCACACCTGAGGTCTCTTCTAAAAGGCAGGAGCCGAAACATTGTCTCCACTTCCGTGTTTCAAATAAATGAGACTGCCTTTTAAAAGAACCTTCAGGTGTGCCTGGATATTTATTTTTCTTCTATGTAACCCAGTAGCTGCTGGGTTATATACAATCTCCCTGCATTTTCTGTTAATGACCTGGTTGTAATATGTGGTAGCTAAAGAACTCTGAACTCAAATATAATCAACCATGATAGGAGTCATTTCTGGTATACAAGGTTAAAGCAGCTATTTTTTATTTTTATTTTTATTTTAAATAGGCATCTCCCAAACCACCCGCCTTATCTGTCCTATTTTGTTTTCCAAATGTTCCCCTAATTTTCATTATGTATAACAAGAAGGTTGACAAATGTTGACAAATGATGGACTTTTTGTCCAGCTTCACAGCTTTTTGCAACTTTGCTATTGGCAGTGTATGTATATTCACCTCCCTTTGTAACGTCCTTAAGCGCTGTGTCACTGATCCTCTTTCACAATTGGTGTACTAGGCATGCATGTGATTAAGCGCATACATCCAAAACTGGGCAAACATCGGATGTCTGGCACCGCCATCTTAGAAACTTTGGGATGGTGGTGACAAAAAGAGATACCAGGAGAGGCTTTAAATGAAATAGCAAGTATTTGCTAATATAATTCACATTAATAAAAATATGATTGATCTAAAATATTCTGAATGCAAGTTTGCAAAATGCATAGGACAATGGATCGTATTTACAAAGTAAAACTTTTATAGTTTTATAGTTTATATTTGGAGCAATTGCCATAAAAGCTGTAATCTAGGACCACATAGATATGGCTTCAGGCTTCTAGACCTTAGCCTGGTACTTGTCCTGGTACTTGTCCAAGGTGCTTGGGGTATACACATTGGTTTCAGTTTTCCTCACTGGAATATCAGAACTGCCTGCACTGTGTTGATATTTTCAACTGTAAATCACGCCACTTTATATATTAGTGCTTGCTCAGTTCTATGGTAGGATTCCTTGCTAGAATCATAGTGCTAATTGTGGTCAAGTCACCTGTTGCACTGTCTACCACCACCTAACCAACTTGAACTTCTAGGCTTAATTCAATTCAACATCATGTTAGCCAGTTAGATGGATTCCATGCATTTACCAGTCTTGTGTACTGTATGCAAAAATGAGTTTGCTCAAGTTCATCAGCCCTGCCCAATCCAAGGACTCAACATGAGGACAAAGGTAATTGTTCCAATATAGATTGTTAGCTTATTCGGTCCTCAATAACCTCTTATATATTGTTAACATTTGTAATAGTTTGTCTCTTCTTTGCCATTATATCCCCCCATCAAAACTATAAAGTAATGCAGAACATGTTATTGTTATGAAAATGCAAACCAATGTTTTCTCATGCATTGATCAAAACTTATAAACCTAACTTCAAGGTGAACAAAAATCAATGGAATGTTGTTGTTGATTGCAAAGTTTGCAGTTTGCCTCAGAATTGCTCCAATTTTTGTTATATATAATTTCTAGATGGGACTTTTGCCTGTACATTGGCTCCATATTTTATATAGAACATTTGCACCTACTTTTTGTGAAACAACATTAGTAATGTTTACAGTAGGGGTATATTTACTAATATAGGCCATTATGTTTCGAACCTGTATTTTGACCTCTATGAAAAAATGTGGTGTATTTAGGAACATCCTGGTATTCATGGGATTCTAGGGCCATTTTAATTGTATGCTAATTAATACATACATTGATTTTATAATTGCTAGGTGTTTAGAGAAATACATCTCATTATGTCACTGCTAACACATTTCACTCATATTTGTGTTATTTTACAGGCAGATCTACCCTGCATTGCCAAATTTCTGTTCATTTTAAGAGTTAAGAATATGTGAGTCAAAAAGAATATTCCAAACGTACTGTGAGCAATATCGAACTTCTAATCCATAAAAAATAAAGTGGGTATCAACTTACAATCTCACCAAAACAAGCAAGCAAACACCATAAACAATCAATGGATCTATGTGTAATCATTAAAGGTGTCTCCTTTTTCATTCAGACAAGCGTAGGCATAATAGGTAACTGTGCCATCTTGCTATCATATTTGAACATAATATGCAGGGGTAGAAAACTGATGCCAGTTGACATTGTCCTGTCTCACTTAGCATTCGTCAATATGATGGTCTTGTGGACAAGAGGTGTTCCTCAGACAATGACAGTTTTTGGAATGGAGCATCTGCTGAATGATACAGGATGTAAAGCTGTGATCTATTCCTACAGGATAGTTCGTGCTTTGTCTGTCTCTGTAACTTGTCTACTCAGTGTACTACAAGCTGCCACCATCTCTCCAGTTCCAAAGAGATTCCTTGTCAAAATCAAAGACCTCAAATACTTGAGTATCACCCTCATTGTTATCTGGGCAATTAACATGGCAGTGTGCATAGCTGCCCCATTTTTCTCTGCAGTGCCAAGGACCAATAAACTCCCTAAATATACATTGGACCTGGGGTTTTGCCACGTTTATTTTCCTGACCAAGTGGGTTACATTATTAATGGCTTTGCTGTGTCAGTCAGGGATTTTGTGTTTGTAGCCATCATGGTTTTTGCTAGTGGGTTCATTATACGCACCCTCTACAAACACAAAAAACAGGTCCAGAACTTAAGGAGGATGAACAATGGTCGCAATGTTGAAGCTGAATCAAAGGCAGCTAAAGATGTTCTCCGTCTAGTAATGCTCTATGTCATATTTTTTGGGATAGATAACATAATTTGGATTTACATGTTAACTGTTTCACAAGTCTCATCCGTTATCAGTGATATGAGGGTTTTTTTCTCTTCTATTTATGCATCTCTAAGTCCGATCCTAATAATCATGTCTAATAAAAAGATCCAAAATTCCTTGAAGTGCACATTGAGACAAATAACCGTGACACCAGTTGAGATCTATGTTTGCCACATTTAAACATCAGGAAAAGTTAATACAAAACAAAACTGATCCAAATGTACAAAGGCAAATATTCACATCAAAGTTCTAAAATTCTGTTTTGCTGCAATGTACTGATCATCTTATTCTTGGAAATAACATTGCAATAAACAAAGAATAAATAATTGATATTTGTATTGCATTTGTTCAGTCAAATCATTCTTTAAAATGTTTTGTTATTGGTTTGTGTTTTAATTATACATTTTATTATAAAATGTTATGCTAATTGTATCCACAGAAAGATTACACGCACGACACGCATACGATTCATAAATATATTCCTTAAAAATTCTACACATGGGCCAGGTAGTCTATTGACACAGTAGACCATGCCATTCTTTTGCAAAACCTTAAAACTCAGGCGTTGTTAATCATTCGCTAACCTGGTTTCGATCGTATGTTTCAGACCGATTGCAATCTGTGGCCATTTCTGATAGCGCTTCCCTTTCTCTTCCAGTCACGTGTGGTGTTCCCCAAGGCTCCATACTCGGCCCCCTGCTATTCACATTATTTATAAATCTTCTGCCTAACGTCTGCAAATCCTCAACTGTACTCATGTATGCAGACGACACTGTAATCTACGCTAATAAACCCAAGCTAACGCAGCTTGAGGCTGTGCTCCAAAACTAATTCACAGAGGTAGAAAAGTGAATAGCGGATAACAAACTCTTCCTAAACACTGACAAAACCGTTACAATGATCTTTGGAACTGTATCTAAATGACATAAACTACAAAATCAACAATTGTGTTTCAGAGCAAATTCAAATAGCACACTGACAGCAGTCTGCTCTTTTAAATATCTAGGTATATTGCTAGACCCCAATCTATCCTTTGGCCTTCACATTGAAAAAATCTCTTCAAAACTTTACCCAAAACTAGGTGCCCTATACAGAAACAAATCCTGCCTAAGCCCTACAGTAAGGAAACAGATAGTGCAACAAATGCTAATGCCGGTCATTGATTATGGGGATGTAGTGTATGCACCCGCACCACAAACCCACCTTAATAAACTTAATACGTCATAAAATTTGTAATGCTGCTTTGTACTAGAATGTAATTACTTTATCCACCACTGTGACATGTTAAAAGAGCTAAGCTGGCTGTCGCTGGAATCCCGACGCACTCTTCATCTTTCCAGCCTTGTGCATAAGAGCATTTCTGGGAAGCGCCCACCCTACCTGAATAGAATGTTCCCACCTCCTATAACCTCTGATCCAGTCCAAGCACGTTATTTAGCATACAGCAATACAAAAATAAAGTGGCTCGACCCTCCTTTTCCTACAGAGCACCGGAATTATGGAATAACCTCAGGGACACAATCAAATCTTCATTCAAACTAAAATCTTTTAAGAGATCTTTGGCAATATACCTCAGCACAGAATGCACCTATCATGGTTGAATATATTTATTACCTGTTATGTATTACATTTATACATGTGTGTGTGTGTGTGTGTGTGTGTGTGTATATATATATATAGTTTGTATATTGTATTTTTGTAATATTGTATCCTATTGTAACAATGCAATGTTTTGTGGACAAAGACCCAGGGCATACTTGAAAACGAGAGAAATCTCAATGTATCCATCCTGGTAAAATATTTTATAACTTAATAAATAAATTATTGCTGGTAGGACCTGTTGAGCAATAAGCTTACTGTCAAGGTAATTTACAAAAAAAATACATTGTCAAAGAGTGAATTTCAACATTTAGACCAAATAACCAAACTAAAAATAAGGTTGACTTGTAAAGTTTTGGGAATTGGGCTCAAATTTGAATTTTATTAAAGGACACGGAGGCTCATATTATGCTTATCTCTTTCTTTAATATACCTCAGCAGCAAAGAAAAAAGTTTTAAAACATTAAAAGAATCAACTAGGATAGGTACTCCAGGGGTTAACCTAGTATGCTATCCTTAGCCAATAGGAACAGTCCATGTATCCATGTCCACCCATGTGACCTCTCTTCTCCCTCTTTCTTTGCTGCTGCCTCAGCTAAGTATCACCTAATTTCAGCTCTCTGTATTTGAGTTAAATTATTGTTGATTTTGGTTGTAATAGATTGATTTGTGTTTATATTATTGTTTTACATTAATATTGTACATAATTTGCTGATTTCAGGGAGGTAGAAAGAGTGTTTTAGTGTCCCTTTATAGGGATTTCTATAGGTAGAGGAGGGGCAGCCCTGGTGTTTACTGGGGCTTATGCCCCTAACTTCGTACTGTGGACCGGGCTTTTTCCTCCGGTCCAAGAAACACTCTCCCCCCTCCCCTATCCCGCTGGGTAGTTTATTACCCGCAATCTGTCAAGTTTTATTTCCCTCATAGCTTCCGCGGCGGCCGGCTTCAGTGCGGACATTTCACTGAGCCGCCCGCGCATGCGCATTCGCGGTCGCATAGCGCGGCGGCCATTTTCCCCTCTAACGGCAGAAATTTGCCGCACTTTTCTCCCGACGCTCCCAACCCACTGGGCGGGAGCGCGAGGAAGGGGTAGTGGCTAATAACTGTCAGCCAGCCTAGTGTCCCTTTGCAGCCATTTCGGAGGGAACACTAGGTAAGCTGACAGGGCAGAGTAAGCTGACAGGGCCTTGCCCTATCTCCTCAATTTTAGTTACCTTTTAAGGTAAATTCTTCCCTGTGTCCTTGACTACTAATATTAAAGGGCCAGTATTGTACTGCATCACAGCAGTTATAATTAAATTGTTTATTCCGAGGGCCAATATTACTGTGCAAAATTTGTGACTTTTGGAGCAGACTTAATTATATATAAATATATAATGCAGCAGCCTAAGGAACAAGAATGTGCCAGGTTGGCTGCGAGCAATAAGGACACCACACATGGTGGGTCCCTTGCCCCACAACCTATCTCCCCTCTAGGGGAAGAAGTGGCGTCTGGGGAACAATTGAACTCTGAAGAGTTCCATTCCTTATTAGATGCAACCATGACTAAATCAGTCACGCAGGCAATCTATACGGCTATGGGGGCGATGTCTGACAATCTGACCCTATCCATTAGTAATGCCATTATGGCGTCTGGTCATAACCACAGAGGCCCCAGCTCCAAGGCCCAAGATGAAAAGCCTGCCCCCCTTAGCGGTTGCAAGGCTACTAAAAAGACCCATTATATGGGAAAACAAACCTCCAAAACTGATTTTACGGACAGGTTGCGCCCTGTCACTGATGAGGACGTGGGGCCCCCACGTAAGAGAGCCTCCCACCGGGCAAAAACGGTGAGGTCATGGAAATGGGCAAAAGCCCAAACAGAAATATCCGACACTGATTCGGACCAAGAGGAGGTATTGAGCGAGCCAGAAGAGATGGGCTCATTGGAATCGGAGAACTCTTCTCCAGAGCACAGTTTAACTGGCAAAACAGCCAACAAAGGCCAAAAGCCAGCGGATGATTCAATTATTTTAGATCCGCAAGGGGAACCCCTATTTAATCCTGATGACCTTCAGCACCCGAGGTCGACAGAATGGTTTCCTGCTGACCATGTGGCCCAATATATAGCGGCCAGAATTAGGAAACCCCTGGACAAAGGTACCAGGAATAAGTTGAGGGCAGAATGCCCACGCCCGACAGTCCCGGATATGGCTTGCGCCACACCGGAATTGGACCCCAAAATTGCCCAGTTTCTGGGTAAATCGGGCTGGAAAGCCAAGAAAGGGCTGGATTATTCTCTGCGCCATTGCCAGGACAAGGTGCTGGATTCTTTAGGCCCCAGTGCAAAAATATTCGACATGGTCGAAGCGGCACTTTCAGGGGACACACCAGTGGATCTTTTGGCCATCAGAGAGTGGGCACAACGCTCTATATGCCTGATTGGCAATTCCAATGCGGCACTTTGTACAGAAAGGCGCAAAGCGGTTCTTATAAAAATCGACCCTAAGCTGGTCAACATGGCATTGTCTGAACCTGGACCGTAGGCAAAAGGTCTCCTTTTTGGAGACAATTTTGTCAAAGAATTAGGCAATTACGTTAATACATTCACAGCCCTGGACAAAGCACAAACAAACTTAAAGCGTGTGTTCGCCCCAAAGGTTTTTGGGGGGGCTGGCAGACAGCGGGGCCGTCTGTCCAGCCGTTCATCTAGGAGCTCCTACCGGGGCTACCGAGGCTCCTCTTCACCAAGATTCCCACAAGTGGAAACCAGAAACCCCTCACCCTTCTTCCCTGTCAGGGGCAGGGCATGGCAACCCAGAGGACGCAGAGGCGCCACTTACGGCCGACGGCCTTATGGTGAGTACCTTTCAGAATTCCCATTCTTGTACACCATATGTGGGGGGCAGACTATCCCAGTTCATCGAGGCATGGCACAGACTAACGTCCGATGCCTGGGTCCTCAACACAGTGGGGGGGTACCACATAGAATTTGTTCAAACCCCAGTCCAAACTTCGGTCCCTCGGCCAATAGTGTTTACCCCACAAGACAGGGAACTCGTGTCAAAGGAAATAGAATTATTAAAGGAGAAAGGTGCGATCTATCAAGTCGCGCCTCACTCTCCAGGTTTCTTGAGCAACCTATTTCTTATCCCCAAAAAGGGCGGAGGTATGAGACCAGTGATAAACTTACGCCCACTCAACGCATATGTGCGGTATCGCCATTTCAAAATGGAAGGGATTCATTGCTTGCGAGACCTCCTCAGGTTGGGAGACTGGATGGTCAAACTAGACCTACAGGATGCCTACCTCGCCATCCCCATAGCGGAAGAATGCCACCACTTCCTGCAGTTCCAATGGAAGGCTCAAATGTGGAGGTTTCGCTGCCTCCCTTTCGGCCTGTCATCGGCTCCATGGTGTTTTACGAAACTGTTGAAACCGGTAGTGGCGCTGCTACGCAGCAGAGGAGTGCGCATGATCGTATATTTGGACGATATACTGATCATGGCTCAAGACGCACTCCTACTCCAACAACACCTAACTTGGACAATTACACTTTTAAACAACCTGGGATTTCTATGCAACTGGGAGAAGTCAGTTCTGACCCCTTCACAGTCCATAGAATTCCTAGGATTCAATATAGAAGCGGTCCAAGGAACCTTGAAATTACCGCAGACAAAGATCAAAACCATCAAAAGAGAGATCCGCAGAACACTAACTCGCCCAATGCTCACGGTGAGACAACTGGCCAGGATTATTGGACTACTTTCAGTGTCCATTCAAGCAATCTTCCCGGGACCTCTACATTACAGGGCCCTACAAAGATTGAAAGCGGCCCAACTACAATCAGGTCAATCTTACTCAGACTCCGTACAGCTCGATCACACAGCCAAAGAGGAACTCAAATGGTGGCTGCAGCACATGGAAGCGTGGAATGGCAGAGCAATCTTTGGCAGCGCTCCAGATTATATAATAGAGTCCGATGCCAGCACACAGGGCTGGGGAGCGCGTTGTGGTCGTATTTCAACAGGCGGAAGATGGTCCCAATCGGAAAGGATGCTGCATATCAACAGCCTAGAACTTATGGCAGGAGCATTCGCTCTGAAGAGCTTTTTAGGTGCCAAGACACACTGCTCCATCGTATTAAGGATGGACAACATATCAGCGGTGCAATATATCAACCGCCTTGGCGGCACCAGGTCCAAAATCCTACCAGATTTAGCCACGGAATTCTGGCAATATTGCCTGGACCGCAACATATCAGTACGAGCCGAGTACACCCCAGGCCTCACGAATGTTGTAGCGGACTGGAATTCCAGATATCTGCGGGACGCCAGCGATTGGCGCCTGAATCACGGAGTATTCCTACGATTACAGGACCTGTGGGGCCCACTGCACATGGATCTGTTTGCGTCTCGTTTGAACACGCAACTGCCGAAATTCTTCAGCTGGAGACCAGACCCAGACGCAATAGCTACGGATGCGTTCCTCCAGCCATGGCCGACCAGAAAACTATATGCGTTTCCTCCATTCGCTCTGATAGCACGAACCCTAGTACATCTCTACCGCTCTCAGACGACTTTGGTCCTGATAACACCATTCTGGACAACACAGCCATGGTTCCCTTCTCTCATGGAGATGTCTATAGATCTTCCCAGACTACTCCCAGAATACCCATACCTTTTGTCGGACCCCGAAGGGAACCCACACCCACTGATGATGCAAGGGCAACTCAGGCTGTTAGCGTGGCTCCTATTAGGGGACCATGGGACGTCCCGGAGGTTCCACAGACAACGCTGGAATTATTGGCGGGAGCCTGGGCCCCAGGAACCAGGAGATCCTACAGTCGAGCATGGAACTCCTGGAGTGGTTGGTGCTTGGAACAACAGGTGGATCCCGTATATGCTCCTGTGAATTACCTGCTACGTTTCCTGACAGACTTATATGATCAAGGCCTAGCTTATCGTACTATTAATGTCTATAGGTCAGCAATATCGGCTGGACATCAAGGCTGTGAAGGAACACCAATAGGGAAGCACTTATTGGTGTGTAGACTCTTACGCGGAGTGAGGTTCGCAAGACCTCCACAACCCAGATATGCTTCAACGTGGGACGTAAACCTAGTCCTAAATTTATTGGAATTATGGCCACAGAATTCTGACCTTACACTTAAACAGCTATCAGCGAAACTGGCCATGCTCTTCTGCTTGATATCTTGCAAAAGAGTATCCGATGTGAGGGCATTGGACGTGGATGCACGTTCGTTCACCCCATCAGGGGTCACTTTTAATATTACCAGACGGACAAAAACAACGATTACTACGGTATCTTACCCAGCATTTCCTTACAATACAAACCTATGCCCAATAGCGTGTCTCAAAGAGTATGAAAAACGGACGCAACCATTTCGGAACCCTAATCGGCACGAACTATTCCTAGCTATCAACACACCACATCAACCAGTAACCTCGGTTACTATAGCCCGATGGGTGAAATGGGTGATGACCTCCGCTAACATTGATACATCCATGTTTGGAGCACACTCCACTAGAGGAGCTATGGCGACTAAAGCATTTAATCTGGGATGCAGGTTGGAAGACCTGTTGCGGACGGCCGACTGGTCAAGGGAATCCACGTTTAAAGAATACTATTTTCACCCTACAGAACACATAACATGATCAGTAATTGCTCAGCTTTGAACTAGCATAATATGAGCCTCCGTGTCCTTTAATAAAATTACCAGATTTTACTAATTTCATGACGTAAAGTCATGATTTTATAAAGGACACGGAGGCGAATATTAGCCCACCCGGTAAGTATCGCGAAACAAACATGATAAGTATCGCGAAAGATGACTAGAATATCAAGAAAGATGTGAAATCCCACCCAGTAAATTGTATGACTAGTAATATTGTGGGTTGGTATGAAATGTAATGAATGAACTAGAATGACTCTTAAACAATATCGCTTACAGTAGAACATATGGTCTGTAGAGGTTCATATATTATAGGATTTAACCTTCATAACTGCGACACACAGTCTCTAGACCACACATTACCATTTCTTTTTTCTCTCCTTTCAGCTTAACGAATCACAGTAAATGCAATGGTTGATCGAGTTTCATCTCAATTCAATTGGTTAAAATTCATTGTTTGGTTATGAAGATGAAGGTCGACGCACATGTTATGGACCCAGTATCTACGCAAGTTGATGAATTGAAGCTTCGGCAAGATCAAAGAAAGAGGGAGAAGAGAGGTCACATGGGTGGACATGGATACATGGACTGTTCCTATTGGCTAAGGATAGCATACTAGGTTAACCCCTGGAGTACCTATCCTAGTTGATTCTTTTAATGTTTTAAAACTTTTTTCTTTGCTGCTGAGGTATATTAAAGAAAGAGATAAGCATAATATTCGCCTCCGTGTCCTTTATAAAATCATGACTTTACGTCATGAAATTAGTAAAATCTGGTAATTCTGTACTATTCAAACTTTAGTGTGAATGTAATTTATAGCCAGCTCTTGCAGAACAGAACTTGCTCGGGTTACTTATAAGCGGATACCTGAGCAATTTCAAATACATTATTATTATTTAAATATTATCACTTTATCATCAGGTCCACTCCCCTCTAAATACTTAGATTTTATTGGATACTTGCATCTTATCCTGTCACCTGCGTTGGCCACATATGGACATAGAAGAGAATTATTTTCTTTTTTGTTCTAAGTATTGTTTGTCTTCCAATTTACTACAGTTCATTGTTTAGTGAATATGCGTCCATGTCTTTGAAATACATCAGGCTGTTTGAGGTAACCGAGTATGTATAGCTCCATTAGTCATGGTACAGCTTCAGTTCTAAATGTAAAAAAGTAAAATGATCCTTGATTTTCATTGACCAGAAAATTATAGCAGATGGATTTCACGTAAGTTATAAGCTACCACCTTACATATTCTCCAAATGAATAACTAGTTCAGTCCAGTCCAGTAAATTTGCAAACTACATTATTTTGTGACATTTTGAGAGACATCACAAAAAGAGCAGAATGACATTAAACGGTAAGATCATATTTAATACCCAATATTTTTACTTTCATAGAAATACACTATTTTTTACGACATATGTTTATCCTATTTTGTTGGACTTTATCTTACAGCTTTGTCTTCTTAGTATTGGGTAGAAATGGAAATATAATTTTTGATAAAAACAATCACTACAAAAAATAGCTATTGTTTATAGTAGTATTTCCTTGCTTCCCTGATTACTCTTGAAGAGATATTGATGCCTTTCATCCATTGTTTCCATAATGATCTACTTTTCACCACCTACCTATCTTCCATTTTTTTGTCTTTATTGAACATGGTCATAGTTTATTACTTTTTCATTTCTACTTGGAGCTAAGATTTAGAATTGAGAAGAGATCCTAAAATGTCTGGATGTATGCACATCATATATGCAACAAAACACTCTTTGCTATCGTAAGAGCATTATAAGCATTACAGTAAACACATTAAAATATGCTTACATTTTAATTGCTTTCATTATATTGACTCCTGTTGGAAAACCCTTTCCCATCTAATTGAATTGTTATTCCTACTGTTTTATTCACTAAATACCAAATTGTAGCAAAAAGAAAATGAATTGCTAGATTTATGCTATTTAGCTGATTTGAAAACATTCTCCAAACTTCTTAGTTCACAACTTGGCTATTTTTTGCAAGTCAGTTTTTATTATTTTTTTATTAAAAGGGACATTTTGTTCCACATTCTGTTTCTTTATTTTATATGCAGTGTTATGGGATAATAGCATAATTTGCTTTCCAGACCGAGCCTGGGCAGAGTGTGCAAAATGATGGCTAGTTTTTTTTTTTTAAACTAATATTGCTACTTTTGAAGAGGTAAAATTTAAGAGAAATTCTAGTTCACGGGTGCCTAAAATGTAGATCCCCAGATTATGTAGAACTACAACTCCCACAATGCTTTGCATGCTTTTAAAATGACAAAGCATCATGGAGGTTGTAGTTTTAAAACATCTGGGATCTACCTTTTGTACACACCTGCTCTAGTTGGTTGACTTGGTAAAATGTTTTAATAAAAAAAAAAATGCTATCTAAATCACACTATATTTCAATACTTATACTATTTTCTCTATTCACATTTATATGTATATCTCTCCCCCCTCCTTCCTGAAATACGAAAATGCTCCAGTAATTGAAATAACAAAATGTCTCCCTCACCTGCTACACAAGATGGCCATTTGGGAAGCTAATCCCCAAATTGATAATGATGATCAGAATCTAAGTTGTCCAGTTTGACAATTTGGCAAGCTACCCAAACCTGCCTCTAATATTCATTTGGGTTTTTCTTATTGTTGTTCTATGGAGAATGTTGTATTACTTTTGGGAATTAAATATATGTAGGCCAGAAAAGAACTTCGAAATGTTCTGCATGAAGTAAAATAACAGTAGATAAGTTGCAGCAGTGGGGGCTGGCTGTGGTGGTGGGCTACCAGTTATAATATACGCTCAAACCGAATCTCTTTGTTTGAATTGATTTGTCACCCCTCTCTTCCTCTAGAATCTCTAGCAGAATTGTTGTCATCATGATTAAAATTATATTTAAACTACATTTTAATGTAATGTTATTCATGGATGTTGCTGCCATGCTTCTATTTTCCCTGAGAAATGGAATATATTGTCAAATTAGTTAATGCTATGTGGATGTATACCTCTGCATACATGGATCCTGAGTGCATGGGTTATGAGGCTCTGCACAGGTAAAATACATTTTACAAGAGCATTTGTATACACATTGCTTTCTTCTACATGGTCTCTGGATTTTTTGGAAATCTTTCTTGCTCAACATTACCTTCAACACTTTATTCCCTATTTTCTTAGTTTTTGTATTTTTTTTATGTAGAATTCAAAAAAAGAAAACATCCAAGAGCCATAGATGTAAAAAAAAGAAAAAAAAAGCTAATTTGATAAGCTACAACTACATTTAAGGAAAGGAACAATTTATAATCAGTGCGACAGGAATCGAGTCTCTAGAATTCAATGGTAATGTGTTCTGACAATGTGACATTCTTGACATGTGTATCAAAACAAAAGTATAGAAATCCTGCAGAAAAGTGCTAAATGCTGACGGACGTCTGACTGGTTTCCTTTGGAGATTGCTACTTATTTATTACTTTGCACCGGAATTGCTCATATTTTGACTCTATAAATTTGGAGACAATTCAGTGACAGTCAGCTGGATGAGCATCCTCATAGATTTTACAAATTTGGATTCTTAGTATTATTTAATAAAACAATACTTTACTAAATGTTGTTTTAGAAAATGAACTTTTCTTTTTTTAATACTCACATTGAAAGTTTAGTTTGTTGAAGATTCTGTTATTAATTAGTTAATTAATTAGTTAATTATTTTATTTTGCCATTTGTACATTATATCACATAAAACATGCTTTGTTCCTCTATGCCATGACTCAGTACATAGTTAATTCACTAACCAAGGAATTAGTGCCAATTAAATGACATAATTGGTCTGCAAATCGAAAAAATATAGTTTTGTTGGATACTTTGAAAAAAATAATATTTTGTCTTTATTTTGCAGTCTATGAAAAATAAAATAAAAGTATGTTTTAAAGTGAAGGGTGATAATTTTTTATTTGAAGTTATTTAATGTGTGAGAACCCATAAACTATAAAGTATTTGTCTCATCTCAGTATTATCCGTTGTTCTGTTTTGCGAGTTTTATTTTATATTTTATATTTTTTTAGCAAATCAAATCATCCTTACAAATAAACTATGGTAATTACATGTTCTCATTTTGTAATGATTCATCAATAAGTAAAATCCACGCGCCATCTGCAAGTATATATTATATGCAGGGCCGGACTGGGAAAAAAATTAGGCCCGGGCATTTTTCAATCAGAGCGGCCCCCTAAAATGGGGGCGGGGACAGAGAGGGTGTGTTTTGTCATCACTAATGAGAAGCACGCCCCCTCTCAAAGTGAGCATGTTGGTTCAATGCGCAGAGCCCCGCTGAAGAGCTCTGGCATTAGAAAAAGGCCCTGAATTTGTTCTGTGCAGCGCAAGCAAATTTAATAACATGCTTGCGCTGTGTTTGCTTTTAAATTGTCTCTGGTGTCTCCACAAGTGGGATACCAGAGGACAAAAGGGCCAGGAAAGTGTATGGTGCATGTGTTTGGAGCCTGCTTGTGGGATTGCGTGTGTGTAGAGTGTGGTGTGGTATTGTGTAAATAGGTCAATTTCATTTGTGTTTGTGGTGTAATATGTGTGGCTAGGGGCTGTAGAGAGTGTGTGTATAGGGGGCATAGTGTTACAGGGGATGTAGCGAGTGTGTGCATACGGGCTGTAGTGTGTGTGTATAGGTGATGTAGTGTGTGTAGGAGTTGTAGAGAGGGTGTGTTTAGAGAATGTATGTATGTATGTATGTATGTATATATATATATATATATATATATATATTTGGACGTATTGTATGTGTGAGGGGCGCAGTGTGTGTGTATGTAAGAGGGGTGCTGTGTGTGAGGGTGTTTTTATGTGCCGTCACATTCTAGGTTTCTAATTTTCTTTGTCTGTTAACTCACTGAGGGTTATTTTATATATATTATATATATATATATATATATATGTGTGTGTGTGAGTGTGCTGTGTGTGTGTTTGGGTGCTGTGTGTGTCTAAGGGTGCTGTGTGTGTCTAAGGGTGCTGTGTGTGTCTGGGTGCTGTGTGTGTTTGGGGGTGCTGTGTGTCGCAGGGTGCTGTGTGTGTCGCAGGGTGCTGTGTGTGTCGCAGGGTGCTGTGTGTTTCTGAGGGTGCTGTGTGTGTCTGAGGGTGCTGTGTGTGTCTGGGTGCTGTGTGTGTTTGGGGGTGCTGTGTGTGTCTGGGGGTGCTGTGTGTGTCTGGGGGTGCTGTGTGTGTCTGAGGGTGCTGTGTGTGTCTGAGGGTGCTGTGTGTGTCTGCGGGTGCTGCGTGTGTCTGGGGGTGCTGTGTGTGTCTGGGTGCTGTGTGTGTTTGGGGGTGCTGTGTGTCTGGGTGCTGTGTGTGTCTGGGTGCTGTGTGTGTTTGGGGGTGCTGTGTGTCTGGGTGCTGTGTGTCTGGGTGCTGTGTGTGTTTGGGGGTGCTGTGTGTGTTTGGGTGCTGTGTGTGTCTGAGGTTGCTGTGTGTGTTTGGGGGTGTTGTGTGTGTCTGGGGGTGCTGTGTGTGTGAGTGTGAATGTATATTTTATTTAAATTTAAATATATATTTTTATTAATTAAGAAAAAAAAAATTATATATATATATATCCACACCCCCCCCCCTCTTACCTTTAGCCTGGGAGGAGGGGGGGAGGTCCGTTCTGCCTGGGGGGGATCCGTGTTGCCTGGGGGAGGGGGGGTTGCATTCTGCCTGGGGGGATCCGTGTTGCCTGGGGGAAGGGGGGGGTTCCGTTCTGCCATGCTTCCCTGGTGGTCCTGTGGTGAGAGTGAACTCTAGCCCCTGCAGGCTAGAGTTCACTCTCGCGAGATCTGAGCGTTGCCGTGGTAACCGCGGCAACGCTCAGACCTCGCAAGAGGACCCGGCGGAGCTGCTGGCTAGAGCTCCGCCGGTCCTCTCTCCTGCCTCCCTCCCTCCCTCTCCTGCCGGCGGCCGTCTAGAAGTGCCTGTGGGCCGGTGAGGGAGATCTTTGATCTCCCCACCGGCCCATGGAGACACACAGCAGGGCCGGCGCTCGGGTAGCGCTGGCCCTGCAGGGGCTGGCAGGGGAGATCCTGTGATCTCCCCTGCCGGCCTCGGCCCCACGGCCATCGCGGCCCACCGGGCATTTGCCCGGTGTGCCCGATGGCCAGTCCGGGCCTGATTATATGTGAAATATTGACACCTATTACTCATAAGGAGACAGGTGCAGAGGAATTGTTATGAAAAGCGCAGGTTTTCTATTACGGAGATGTCTGACCAACAATAGTTGATTGCTACTGGTTATAAGATTAAAACAGAACTGGAAAGCAAAGCACAACAGCTGTGAAATTATTAATGAACCATATCCATTCTAGATAGAATGCAATATAATATTCCTATCGCTTGTTTGAAGAGATGCGTTATTCATATACATATATAATATTTCATTTGTGCACTTAATTTGCTTGTGTGAATCATGCCACAATAACATCCTTTATATGCAGCAGGGTAACACATATATTGATAGAGATCATATATTAATTTTAACGGCAAGCTTTTATATTATTGCATATAATTGAGCGAAATGAGGCACGTTCTTGAATACCGAACACTTATTACATTTCTAGCTGCACGTTATATCTCCAAATTTTGAACTATAGGACTTGGGAAAATTGTCAGGAGTAATTCGTATTAATAACAAGCATGTTTTATAGCATGAAATGTATGATAGCTTGCTTTAAACATGTATATAGTTAAATAAATACACATTGAAATATTTCACAGCAGCCTACCACTCTTGTAGAGAAAAAACAGATAGTACAAACATAAGGATAAGTAAAAAAAAAAAAAAAAAAACCTAACTGAAACATAAACATTCTAAAATGAGTCCCAAGCAGTAAACGGAATAACACAAGATAGTATGACCAAATAATCTTTCTGCATGGGTCATGTTATCAGTATAAGCTGTTTCATTAAACTTCTATTTTTAACACATGTATGTATAGTGTATGTAAAGTATAAAAACATCACTCTTGCATACAGAGTCAGTTAAACCACGTATTCATTAATTTCACAGTGAGTTATGACATGTTGCAACAAATTCAGGAAATGTAAATGGACAGATACCAGATTTCTTTGAGTTAAAAAATATTTTCGCCGCTAAATTATTTTAAATGTGTATTTTGATTTTAAATGTAAATTTTGCAAATGTAATTAACTCAGCACAACACACTAATTAGTGAACTCTTAATGAATGCTAATTACAGCGTCTTGCAAAAGTATTCATCTTCTGTTTATGTTTCCATATATTATAGTATTGCAACCCCGCATTAAAATTAAGATTTTTTTTTTTTTTTTACACTGGTTTTATACACAACCTACTTAATCTCTTTAAGGTACAATATATTTTATTGTGATACAGACATTAAGTAAACAAAAAACAAAACAGCCCAGCTATTTATTTCATAAACATATGTATAGACAGTCCTTTAAATATCACTTTCAGGGTTATTTACTAAAATGAGAATTGTAGAGAAATCAACGTGTATTCAAAGTGAATTTAAGACCAAAAATAGATGAATTGGAAAAAATATCCAAATTAGCTATGCTTCTAGTTTTGCGACTTTGGCCTTAAATATTAAATTTGCTTTAATTAATTTGGAATTCTGAACAATTCTGACTTTTGTAAATAACACTGATAAGGTGACTTACTTAATGTGGAACGTTTTCTTTGCAATGGCATGGCTCTATTGGGCTCTAAAGGGGTTAAAGTAACTATTTCCAAGTTGCAAATGAAGTAGTTTTGCAAATGTTATACATAATATATAATGCCATTAGTTAATATGAGCTATTTTGAAATGTACTTTCTATGTACACTGGTACATGCCAAAATATAAAGGTTGAAGGTGAAGAGGATGGGGCATTTGATAGTCGTTTTAAATCTTCACACATGAAAAAAAACAAAAAAACAAAACAAAAGCAATGTACTAGATGTTCAGTGCACTTTATGTAACATGTTGCAATACCATTGTAATTATTACAATTAAATATCTGTAAATCTACAAGCCCAATCGCCCAAAATTTCCCAGGGGATCAATGGGAGTTATATAAAAGACTGGTGTTCAATTAGGTAAATTCACAAGAACTGTATCGATATCCAGAGGTAAGTGGCATCGACTGGAGGTAGACTGTGGGTTCATATACTTTGAAGTTAGCCGTCAACATTAGCTCTTAAGACGTCTATATACTGTAAATATATTTCACGTTTTATACACAGCAAACGTATAGAAAATAGAAAAAAAATGGAGGTGTGTTTCAGTGTGTCCATACTCTTCTGTGATTAAAATATGTATATTTTTCTCTGTTTAAATGTTAATAAGTATTGAAGGTTATATTCAAAAGTTGTGGAAGGATGCATTTTTCATACTTCTATTTCGGCCACTCAATAACTCATGAAAACCGAAGACATTTGTGCAGAGTCCCACTCATAATGGCTAGTTGAGAGTGTAAAGTTTGAGCCCAGATTATGTACTGGCTATAGCATAAAGGCCTGGACTGCCAAATGGCATCGGTAGACATCTGTGATGCCACATTATTTTCTCACAGTTTGTGATTATTTTGGCAAAAAAGTAATTTCTACGATCCCCACAATGGGTTCCAGGAGACCAATGTAATGCTAAGTTTTTAGTATGAGACAAAGTAATTAATGAATGCTGTGGATTTCTGGTTAGAAAGCCAAAATAATGCTCTTAGCAGCATAGACGTAAGTGCCAATCCTGCAGTAGTAAATATAATTTCAGTGGATATTGAAAATAGATCTGGTAATCACATATAACAAAGGATTAATAGTAAAATATAAGGAATGGTATTTAGAATGGCCTTGTCAATTGTTGACAAGCAAGAGAGAAAAAGTCATCTCTTGCACAGTATTATTTATTAAGCATTGTGAAGAAATTACAGATTAGATTAAAAAAGTAGTGAAGGAAATATATCAATCAAGCATGATCTTGATACATTATATATGCAGAGATTTGTGGGATAAAAGCTCAGTCATTACCATTTGATGTTGCTCAATTATAAACAAGAAATATACATTGGTAAAGCACTCCAAAGTTTTCTTTCAGAATGGGCAACCCCAGCAATTGTCTAAAATGTGGTGAAGCTAAATGTTACCTACCAAGCTAGATATATCAGCTGCACAGAGACAGTAGCTGAAACTAGACATCTGTATGTATTTCCCCAATGAATGGTTATAAAGAGGAGCGAGGGACACTGAGCAGAACCATGGTATATGTTTACTGGAAGTGAGATGGAGAAAAAGCATTGAACATAGGAACCAGAAGTGTGCCAAATCATTGAAATCAAGAAATGGGAGAAAAGTCAGATATCGATAAGTAAGGAAGCATACACATTGATAAAAGTCCTGTGGATTTGGCCACCTGGAGGTTATTTGGCCTTCTTTGCTCTGAAATTAAAAGTAGGTAAATCAGTTGGGTTAAAGTAAGAACTTAAGAAGTTTAGAGGCACGGGGGGTGATTTTACAGCAAACAGGGTCTAATGTGAAATTCTTTGTAAGGGGAAATTATTGGCAATTGAATGGAAGCACATTGGAAATGCTAGAAGATAGTAAGGTATATAATAAATAGGTTAGCATTGGATTATTTGTATAAGTCAAAGTTAAAAAGGTTCAATAGTATTTGATCCAGGTAATATGTTATAAATGAAGAAGAAAGTAAGAGACACATAATTTTACAGTTGAGGGGAATTCATTATCAAATAGGTAGTCTGGGCACCATAATAAGTACAGTCAGCAACATAGGCTATGGTGCCAGGAGTGACACTTCCCCCAGTGCATCTCTGGTATGGCCTCCATTTTCCATTTTGTAATAGATATATCAAAGTAGTGCCATTTTTGACAAAATCAAATGTCTGAGAGCATTGTTAAAAAACAAAGCAAAGAGAAGTATAAAGAATAAAGAAGTATTAAAGCCTACTTAACTTATTTATTACGGGCTTGAAGTATCAAGAGGCAACCCCAACTTTCTGCAGTGCTAATTCAGGGGTGTGGGATTAGTTGAAACCAAAGTCAAACTTATCACACACACAAAAAAAAAACCCCAGATAAAAATGCAACAAAACGTAAGCCATGTAAGTTATAGTGTAGACATATTATCAAACATGTAAAAATCTTGAGGTCAACTAGCAGTCTGAAAAGATCAAGTGAGAGTATAACATTGATATCGGTTATAACAAACACAGTATATATAAGTGTTTTATATAAAAAAAAACTGTTACAGTGTAGTTAAATCAAAAGGAATCACTACTATATTCATGTAAATGATGCTGGCATATAAAGTAGGATACACCAAGTATGGGGTAGAGAGAGGTGGTTTTTCACAGCAGTACATAATAACTCTATTGCTTGACCTGAGAAACTGGAAGGGAAAACATAAAAATTCATTGGGAAAGCTATATACAATATAAGAAAGTAATCAATGCAAACTATGTTACAAATAGCATACCATTTCTCTACTTTGGTTTCCACAATAATGTAAATGGATTTCCAGAGAAATTTGATGTTACGTGCATGTGAGAGATTTGTACAGGGAAAACTAAACATGTCTAATGTATAATAACATGCAATTCATTCTGAAAAAGATGAATAATGCATTGACAGAAATGTAACATTCATATTCATTTTGTGCTAGTAGCTGAGGTAATAACTTACCTGAATATTTATCAGATGAAAATGATAGAGCTTTTCCAAAAACCCTACATTACCATGTTGTAAGGCACCCGGACTTGTGTAGATGTAAAAGATTTAGATGTTAGACAGGAAGACAGGGAAATCAGACATGGAACCTCTTCATTGATGGCACTAATCCTTAAAAAAACTTTAACCTTTTCTGTGGGCATCCTCATCAAGGAACTAATTTACTGTGAGCCTGTGCAGAACACCATATTGATTTTTTTGCTCATTACTGTTTTTTAAATATTTTATTAATTGGAACTGGAATCTGTGCACTCTTTATTAAAGCTTTGCACTCTTCATTTAGGTTGCGCTGATCTGATCTATACATTATCTTGGCAATGTTTATCACTGTATTGAAATTTGTGTAATAATAATAATAATGCGTTGATCATTGACTTTTGGATGTTTGAAACTAACTGAAGTACTCTCTGACTTCTTATCAATGTTCTGGAATGTTCTGGGTGTATTGCCCATAATTCTGAATATCCAGACAATATTGATGATGTGCAGATTTCTTGTAGTGTGAGACTTGGCATCCTTGGGCGTCTGGCCAACGCTTCAGGGTATGCGCTGATATCTTGAATATATGAGAAATTACACATTCGCACTAGTGAGATGTGCATGACGCTTGCATAGACTAGTTAAGCAAGCCCCTATTTGTATGATTATAAAAGCTGGGACTTTTTGGAGTTTTGCAAGAAGCCTCACCTATGAGTGGACTCACTACGTAGAAACTTTCTTGATTAATCTGAAACTCCTGGGAGGGCTGAAAAAACGGGGCTTCCCAGCAATGATAATGAGTCAGGATGCAGTTCTACAATAAATTAATCGGTGATGCATTACTAAAATTCTTGTAATTATAGAGATTTTACCCTTTATAGCTTGTAATTATAAAGACTATATTGTTTTGTCCATAATAAAGAACCTTTTATTATTTCACTTACCCAATTGATGTCATACCCTGCACCCTTGAACCTTAGAAAACAAAAGAAAAACAGCCAAACGTCTTTACTAGTGATGTCGCGAACATAAAATTTTCGGTTCGTGAACGTCGAACACGAACTTCCGCAAACGCTCGCGAACCGGCGAACCGGGCGAACCGCCATAGACTTCAATGGGCAGGCGATTTTTAAAACCCACAGGGACTCTTTCTGGCCACAAAAGTGATGGAAAAGTTGTTTCAAGGGGACTAACACCTGGACTGTGGCATGCTGGAGAGGGATCCATGGCAAAACTCCCATGGAAAATTACATAGTTGATGCAGAGTCTGGTTTTAATCCATAAAGGGCATAAATCACCTAACATTCCTAAATTGTTTGGAATAATGTGCTTTAAAACATCAGGTATGATGTTGTATCGATCAGGTAGTGTAAGCGTAACGCCCGCTTCACAGTGACAGACCAAACTCCCCGTTTAACGCACCGCAAACAACCGCAAACAGTCCATTTGCACAACCGCAAACTCCCCATTTGCACATGTTTTAGTGCAAACTAGTCTAACTACTAATATAGTTATTCATGCCAGACAACCATGCAGGCCAGACTAACAAACATGCCAGGGCCAATCATAGTTAACCACCTCAGATAGTAACATGGCTCCCTCTATATACAGAGTAAACATGGCTCCCTCTATATACAGAGTAACATGGCTCCATCTATATACAGTGTATCATGGCTCCCCTCTATATACAGAGTAACATGGCTCCCCTCTATATACAGTGTAAACATGGCTCCTCTCTATATACAGAGTAACATGGCTCCCTCTATATACAGTGTAAACATGGCTCCTCTCTATATATACAGAGTAACATGGCTTCCCTCTATATACCGTGTAAACATGGCTCCCTCTATATACAGAATAACATGGCTCCCTCTATATACAGAGTAACATGGCTCCCTCTATATACAGAGTAACATGGCTCCCCTCTATATACCGTGTAAACATGGTTCCCTCTATATACAGTGTAAACATGGCTCCCTCTATATACAGAGTAACATTGCTCCTGAGCTGCGGTGGGGGCCCTATAAAAGAATAAAGAAAAACCTACTGTCCCCCCCGGCCCCCACCCCTGAACGGCGGGTGGGGGCCCTAAATGAAAATCCCCCCTCCCCCATCAAAGGTGACTAGGGGTCCCCAAGCCCCTAGTCACACACCCAAATAAAAAAGCCCCTACCTACCCCCCTCACCCTAAAAAATAGTGAGGGGGGAATAAAATTACTACCCTACAAGTAAAATTCAACTTACTATTCAACGTCTTCTTTTTCCTAAAATCTTCATTTTTCAGCCCCAAAAAAGGCCAAATAAAAAGCCATCATACCCGTTGAACTTAAAAATAAAATAAAAAACCTGAGCGCAAAAAAAAAAATTAATCCATCTTCACCCATGGAGGGCCCCGCGCATTAAAGGAACACTATAGTCACCGAAATTACTTTAGCTAACTAAAGCAGTTTTAGTGTATTGATCATTCCCCTGCAATTTCACTGCTCAATTCACTGTCATTTAGGAGTTAAATCACTTTGTTTCTGTTTATGCAGCCCTAGCCACACCTCCCCTGGCTATGATTGACAGAGCCTGCATGAAAAAAAAAAATGGTTTCACTTTCAAACAGATGTAATTTACCTTAAATAATTGTATCTCAATCTCTAAATTGAACTTTAATCACATATAGAAGGCTCTTGCAGGGTCTAGCAAGCTATTAACATAGCAGGGGATAAGAAAATCTTAATTAAACAGAACTTGCAAAAAAGAGAGCCTAAATAGGGCTCTCTTTACAGGAAGTGTTTATGGAAGGCTGTGCAAGTCACATGCAGGGAGGTGTGACTAGGGTTCATAAACAAAGGGATTTAACTCCTAAATGGCAGAGGATTGAGCAGTGAGGCTGCAGGGGCATGTTCTATACACCAAAACTGCTTCATTAAGCTAAAGTTGTTCAGGTGACTATAGTGTCCCTTTAACATATACCCTATTATTACAATTGTTACTTGAAAAGCATGAGGAATGCCGTTGGGGTACCACATGCTCATTTGTTATACCTCCATGCACTGCAAAAATAAAGAATGTAAAAAAAATAATAAAAAAAATAAATAAATAAAAAAATAATAAAAAAAAATGTATGCAGCTTTCAAATGAATCTAAAATGGATGCTGTCCAGGAGGTGGGAGGGTCTGCTAGGGAGGGTGTGCTGCTGATTGGCTGGAATGTGTCTGCTGACTGTGAGGTACAGGGTCAAAGTTTACTCAATTTGACGAATAGGGGGCAGATCGAACCGCGCATGTGTTCGCCCGCCGTGGGAACTATTCGGTACATCACTAGCAGTTAGTTGTCTGCCAGCTTCTGTGTCAGGCTCACAGTGCATACTGTGCCCACTTGCCCAGTGCCACCACTCATATCTGGTGTCACAATAGCTTAAGCTTGCATTTAAAAACCAAACATTTTTTTCACTGTAATAGATTGAATAGCAGTTAGTTGTCTGCAAGTGTCTGGGTGTCAGGCCTTCAGCGTGTACTCTGCCAACCTTTGCAAGTGCACTTTGCCACTCATATCTGGTGTCACAATAGCGTGCCTTTAAAAGCAACAAAGTTTTTCACTGTAAGCTAATAGCAGTCAGTGTCCTTCAAGTGGGTGTCAGGCCTTCAGCGTGTACTCTGCCAACCTCTGCAAGTGCACTTTGCCACTCATATCTGGTGTCACAATAGCGTGCCTTTAAAAAGCAAAAAAGTATTTCACTGTAAGCTAATAGCAGTCAGTGTCCTTCAAGTGGGTGTCAGGCCTTCAGCGTGCACTCTGCCAACCTCTGCAAGTGCACTTTGCCACTCATATCTGGTGTCACTATAGCGTGCCTTTAAAAAGCAAAAACGTTTTTCACTGTAAGCTTATAGCAGTCAGTGTCCTTCAAGTGGGTGTCAGGCCTTCAGCGTGTACTCTGCCAACCTCTGCAAGTGCACTTTGCCACTCATATCTGGTGTCACAATAGCGTGCCTTTAAAAAGCAACAAAAGTTTTTCACTGTAAGCTAATAGCAGTCAGTGTCATTCAAGTGGGTGTCAGGCCTTCAGCGTGTACTCTGCCAACCTCTGCAAGTGCACTTTGCCACTCATATCTGGTGTGACTATAGCGTGCCTTTAAAAAGAAAAAAAAGTTTTTCACTGTAAGCTAATAGCAGTCAGTGTCCTTAAAGCGGGTGTCAGGACTTCAGCGTGTACTCTGCCAACCTCTGCAAGTGCACTTTGCCACTCATATCTGGTGTCACTATAGCGTGCCTTTAAAAAGCAAAAATGTTTTTCACTGTAAGCTAATAGCAGTAAGTGTCCTTCAAGCGGGTGTCAGGCCTTCAGCGTGCACATTGCCACTCATATCTGGTGTCACTATAACGTGCCTTTAAAAGCAAAAACGTTTTTCACTGTAAGCTAATAGCAGTCAGTGTTCTTCAAGCGGGTGTCAGGCCTTCAGCGTGCACTTTGCCACTCATATCTGGTGTCACAATAGCATGCCTTTAAAAAGCAAAAACGTTTTTCACTGTAAGCTTATAGCAGTCAGTGTCCTTCAAGTGGGTGTCAGGCCTTCAGCGTGTACTCTGCCAACCTCTGCAAGTGCACTTTGCCACTCATATCTGGTGTCACAATAGCGTGCCTTTAAAAAGCAAAAAAGTTTTTCACTGTAAGCTAATAGCAGTCAGTGTCCTTCAAGTGGGTGTCAGGCCTTCAGCGTGTACTCTGCCAACCTCTGCAAGTGCACTTTGCCACTCATATCTGGTGTCACTATAGCGTGCATTTAAAAATATTTTTTTTTTCACTGTTATAGATTGAATAGCAGTTAGTTGTCTTCAAGCGGGTGTCAGGCCTACAGCGTGTACTCTGCCAACCTCTGCCAGTGCACATTTCCACTCATATCTGGTCTCACAGTAGCTTGCACGCATAGTACCACTAATCCCCAAAAAATGACAGGCAGAGGCAGGCCACCCCGCAGAGGCCATCGTGGTCGTGGTGCTGTGATTCCCTTTGGCCCTAGAATAATGCCCAGTTTTCAGAGGCCATGTACCCTGAACTTGAAAAGTTCTGAGGACATAATTGACTGGCTAACACAGGACACCCAATCTTCTACAACTTCCGCTCCGAATCTTGACGCACCATCCTCCTCCAGCTTAGCTTCGGGCACCTCTCAAGATACCACTCACCCGCCTGCCGCCACCACCAACACTAGCACCACAGTCGCTTCACTTGGTATGTCAGAGGAGTTATTTATTCATCCGTTTGAAGAAATGAGTGGTGCGCAACCATTATTGCCAGAGGATAAAAGTTTTGGGGTTTTTAAATGCACGCTATTGTGCCACCAGTTATGAGTGGCACTGTGCACTGGCAGAGTACACTCTGTTGGCCTGACACACAGACGCTTGCAGACAACTAACTGCTTTTCAATCTATAAAAGTGAAAAAAATGTTTTTGTTTTTAAATGCACGCTATTGTGACACCAGATATGAGTGGCACTGTGCACTGGCAGAGGTTGGCAGAGTACACGCTGTAGGCCTGACACACAGACGCTTGCAGACAACTAACTGCTATTCAATCTATTACAGTGAAAAACATTTTTTTGTTTTTAAATGCAAGCTATTGTGACACCAGATATGAGTGGTGGCACTGGGCAAGTGACTCAGAAGCTGGCAGGCAGGCAGGCAACTGCCATTAGATTACAAAAAAAAAGCAGACTGATGTTCTAGCCCTAAAATGGCTTTTTGGGGTGCTGTCCTTACAGCAGAGATCAGATGAGTCCTTCAGGACTGTAGTGGACACTGAATACACTAGCCTAGCTATACATTTCCCTATCAAATGAGCAGCAACTACATTTTCCCTCCTCTATCTAAGAATGCAGCTTCAGAATGAATCTAAAATGGATGCTGTACAGGAGGTGGGAGGGTCTGGAAGGGAGGGTCTGCTGCTGATTGGCTGGAATGTGTCTGCTGACTGTGAGGCACAGGGTCAAAGTTTAGTCCATGATGACGAATAGGGGCGGATCGAACCGCGCATGTGTTCGCCCGCCGTGGCGAACGCGAACACGCTATGTTCGCCAGGAACTATTCGCCAGCGAACAGTTCGGTACATCACTAGTCTTTACTTAACCTAAGTAAACTGGAGTTCAGTGAATGGTGGAGACATACATTTGTTGCTGCAATATGATTATACTTATATTTACACACGTACATCCGATGACATTTTTATTTACTTAAATGATTCCAATTAATTGAATTAGAACTTGATCCCTTATTAAAACGTATAAGCAAGAAAGTTCAGAAAATAAAAAGATATACTTCAAGCATTAGTTGATAATCAATAATTTATATTTCATATGTGAGTAAATTAGATCTTATGAGCTGCAGATAAATTAAAATACATGCCCAAATATTTTCTTTCTTTCCACTGTTGTCTTATTATGAATGTTAATGTGATATATGTACATTTTCTAAATAACTATTCAAGCAAAGCTAACCTGAGTTTAATTTTATGAAGTGTGTATGAAACAAAACAAATACTCTAGAAGCAACTTTACCTCGCTTCCAAAAATATTGAATATCTCTCTTTGGGTGTCTTTTGCAATGATCCAGAAATTGTTATTCTTAAATTCTCTTACCTTTTGTGTACAATGGATATTTGCCTCCACATTTCATTTTTGTTTTGTCTTGACGTTATAGGAGTTGACAAATGCTCATCTTAAAATGGTTGGTTACACGTCTGTTGGGTCTTAAGATTCTATAATGCTCTATAATGGAAGCAACTGTTCAGGTCTGGTAAATACATTAGCACTATGGTCTCCATTTTACATATATGGATACATTCTTTAAATGATTTATCTACAGAAATTCTTGTAAGCTTTAATGGTTAGTTCTGTAGATAAATAACTTGAAAAGTTTTTCTAATAGTTTGTGATCATATGACAATTTTACTCAAAAAAATTTATTTAAAGTATATAACACAGATAATAGAAATTTGCCCAAATTAAATGCATTGATATGTGAAGGCAATGGTCATGTTATATAGTCAACCTTGCTCTCTAAAACCTATTTTTTTTTTTAAATGGTGCATTAACATTGTACTGCTTGTAGTTCAGTTGTAAAACTCTCACCATTTACTATGTGGTTTATAATGTTTATTTGTACTTACCAGAGTTTACTTGATTATTGTTAATCTTCATATTTCATTCTATGCATGGAGTTTGGATTACTGATGGCATGTTGGCCATTTTTGAGGGGCAGGAGGTACATTTAAAGTTATATGATATTTTTTTTTTTGTTCCACTATCTTTTGTAAAGATTTTAACTTAAATACATTTGATAAATTATGGTCATTAATGATCTAAAAATAACAAGACACATATCTATTCTGGAAGGACATTTAGAAAGCAAATAACACTTGGACAATGTTACTTTGCCGCTAAAGTCATTATAGTCAATCTCTGACTGAGATTGGAATTGATTGGATTTGACTGAGATCATAACGTGCGGCTGCATAATAATTTTTGTCTCAGCCCTGTATTACCAGTGAGTAAACCTTTGTGGGGCCCATAGTCCAAACAAAAAAGGACATACCAAGGGTGAACATAAATATGACAATGACATCAACATCTAGTTCAGACTGGGTATGGCATTGCTAACTGAAATATTCCTTAATTTCTCCTAATCTCTTTATGTTTTTATGCTGAGAGCCAGAGGCAAAGTAGAGAGTTTACAATGTTTAACAAACAGCTAAAATGTAAGTATTGGTTGGCAAGCAAGTAAAAGGAATCCAGCTGACGGATCAAAGGAGTGAATTACATGCTTTACAACTTCTCAAATACACTTTTATAGGATATCAGTAAAGATAATGTAAAAAATTCTGAAATTTACCCCTCCATTACTTCCCTCATACCATACTAGTAAGTTTTCCCCTTTTTTCATATTCATTTCCTCTTCCACCAAAACAGTCTGCTACTCTTGCACCACAACAGTCTCATTATCTGCCATATGAAGCTTCATCTTTCTCCACAGATACTCCTTTGCCCTATTTTCTTAAATTTAGTAAAATTCCTTCTCATCCCAAAATATCATGTCACAATTCTTCCATCAATAGTGGCTACCCAACTCATGATCCCTCCTTTTCTAAGGGACTTTGCTTCAACTAACACCAGGTTACCTTACCTGACGATGAAGCCAAGGGGCATTGCATGCCTTATTATATCAAGTTTAATTGGTTACCGAGATTACTATGTAGGTAAATATTGAGTACAACTTTAGACACCTTCAACTTTTCGAAGATGCATTTTATCCTGCACCCTTGAACCTGTGCCATAGGTCCATTATGACTCCTTTAGATCCTTATGGGAGGTTTGTGCATTTTTGTATGGATAAATGATAATAAATATATAATTCTGACAGCATTTTTAACTGAGATACATTAGCATATTATTTTCATCAGTTGGAAACATTTTTTAAACATTAATTTATTGTTAGGGTTATAGTGTTAAACTGGATTATATGAATATACACATTAATGTTTTAATAACATTTATACATTTTTGAAAGGCGGCGGTATGCATGTTAATAAATACAAAAATGGGGGTGTTTTATTATCTATACAATACTCTAATATTTTCATTTTTATACACGTACCATCTATTTCATAAATATGTATTATTATTTTGCAGGTATTTTGAACAAAATAACGTAATTTTTACCAGTGAAAGAATGGACCATTGGCTTATTTTTGATGTGGTTGGCTTTGTTTCTTTGGACATTATAGGAATTCCGGGTAATCTAATAATTTTATATGCTTTTCTCCACACATTTCACAGCCTTGGTAGAGTAACGACTGGTGAAGTTATACTTACTAAACTGGCTTTATCTAATCTTCTAGTAATCGTAACGTGGGGTCTCCCTATCACATTGCAAGCCACTGGGATCTATAAGGTATATGGAGATCTATCATGCCAAATTAGTCTTTATTTTTATTGTGTAGGAAGGGCTATGTCTGTTAGCATTACCTCCTTGTTGGGATGTTTCCAGTGCATTTCGATCACTCCATCTCCTCGACGTTGGTTGCCACTGCGGAAAAAATTACTTGACAACCTGTTCACTATAATGCTAGTTCTATGGATTTTCAACTTCACCATAAGCAGCACTCGATTGGCTTACTCTACAGCTTCGATCGCCAATGCCACTTCAAGTTATATAATGAGTTACAAGTTCTGCTTTGTGGTGTATCCAAGTTATTTTATCTACCTAGGAAATGGAGTCATCTATGTAGTCCGTGACTTGTTCTTCCTAAGTCTCATGATGTTTTCCAGTGGATATCTCCTGTATGTATTCTACCAACATGGAAAACAGGTGAAATGCATACCACTGAATACAAAGCAAGCTGAAATGCGTGCGGCAAAAGCAGTACTCACTTTGGTCATGATGTACATTGTTAGTTTTGGTCTAGATAATATCTTCTGGGTTCTAACACTTTGTACTTATCCAATGTCACCTCGTTATACAGATGCTCGCATTTTTTTTGATTCCTGTTATTCTGCTGTTAGTCCAGTCATAATTATATTAACTAACAAGAAAATTCAACTAGGACTTATGTGTCAACGAAAGCAGAGAGATCCTGCGGCAGTGAAAAGTGTCTCAAACCATGTACTAAGGAATACGTTTTAGATGAAATTTCCAAATTATTAATGTGAAAAAACAGTTGTTGTACCAAGCTCTTAGGAGCATATTTTGTGGAACTTAATATGTTGCATTGCAGACTATCAAAAATATTTCTTTTGTGCTAAATATGTATAGAGATCAATAGCTGTAAATGATTAGGCAAGTGATTAATACAGTAAATTATTATTAATACAAGAAGAAAAAAGATGACATGAATGTATAAACTGAACCAGTTTTATTTCATCTATATGTGGTAAGTCAAAATTCAAGTCAATTAAAAAAAATGATTTGTCTGGACATCTTCTATCACACTGTGATTAAAGTTAGTGACTTAGCATTTTTATTGTCTAATGCACCTGCGTGTTTTAAGATAGTTTATATTATGGTGTGAGCATAGTAAATAAAGGTAATGAAGAAAACTTATCCAGAGAAGCTTCCCAATGAAAATGTATGCATGGTCCATAGCCCAACTCTCTTCTGGGAGGAGTGAGAAATGTGTCCATAGTTGTGTGAAACTTGTACACTGCATTCAAAACATTTATTTCGTTAGCTCAAAATGCTTATTCTGGGCTGCCTGACTCACACTTGTGTCTGGCATAAAAATGTAGTGATTTTTATTTTACAAATCTCTACAGTTCTAAGCCACTCTCTCAGTTGCCCAACAGTTGCAGGGTGCATTGTGCAACACCAACTTACTCTTCCAGTAAGCTCAAACATAAACAGAAAGAAAGGTGCAGGACTTAGTGTAATATAGTAAAATACTATAATATTTTAAATGGAATTAAGGAACTGCATACCTTTACCAGAGCCTGTGGAACCTAGCTCTGGGTATAAACACAAATGTGCCAATAAAAGGGGGCAGCAGCATTCTTTTAGGAGCAGATCAATTATCAGCACAGGCATGGGCATCCACGGGGGGGGGGGGGTACAAATTTTGCAGCTTGTTCTGCTATTTTTCGTGTGAGATTCAAAATACAGTAGGTGGCGCTGTGTATGGAGAGAGACAGGGATAGGAAGCTGCATCTTATCCTTTATCTGACTGAATCCGCAGGGGAGCAACAAATGCAGCCAGAGACTGCCTACAGATCAGGTAAGAGGGATGGGGGGGGCAGAGATAGCCTACAGATCAGGGAAGTGAGGCATGAGAGGGGCAGAAATAGCCTACAGATCAGGGAAGTGAGGCATGTGGGGGGCAGAGATAGCCTACAGATATATATATATATATATATATATATATATATATATATTCATATCAAAATACAGTTAGTGAGGCATGGGGAGGGGGGGGGGGAGAGATAGCCTACAGGTCAAAGACGTGTATGCCAGAGGGATCAGACTGCCTCTCATACAGAGGGGCAGACTCAATATGTCACATATTACTGTGATACCCAGTTTACAGGCAAACAGTCACACACACTCAGTTAAGGCAAACAGTCACACACACATAGTTACAAGCAGACAGTCACACACACTGTTACAGGCATGCAGTCACACACATAGTTACAAGCAGACAGTCACACACACTGTTACAGGCATGCAGTCACACACACAGGCAGAGACAGACAGGCACAGACACACGCACACAGGCAGAGACAGAAAGGCGCAGACACAGGCACACACTCAGTTATAGGCAGACGGCCACATACAGGTAAAGACAGTCACACAAAGGCACAGTTACAGTCACACAGAGTACAGTCGCACACTGTTACAGTCACACACAGGCAGACAATCACACATGCAGTTAAAGTCACACACAGTTAAAGTTACAAACAGGCAGACAGTCACACACACATAGGCAGACAGTCACACACACATAGGCAGACAGTCGCACACACATGCAGACAGTCAGTCAGACAGACACACACACTAAGTCATAGTCACACACAAACTTACCATTATGGGCTGGCAGAGGGGGGAATGGAGGCAGTGCAGTTCCTGTATTCTAGTTGTTGGGGAAGCAGGGACTCCTTCCTGCCTTCCCCATCCTGTGCTGCAGTTATTACCAGGGGCTTCTGGTAGGTTTTAACTCTACCTCCGCTTCCATATTAGCCCTGCCTCCGCCGGCCGGCAAGCTCCACCCCCACCATTTGGTAAGCTCCGTCCCTGGCACTTGGTAAGCTATGCCCCCACTGCCCCGCTATTTTTTTCATATACCCTGGTGGAAAATAGTGAAATCCTCCACCCGGGTGCAGTACTTGCATTAGCTCCCCCTGTACAGCTGTCATCCTGCCATGTGTGAGCTGTGTCGGCCGCATGGTGCCCCCTCTCTATGGCGCCCTGTGCGGCCGCACAGCTCGTAGACCCCTAAGGCCGGCCCTGCCTACATATCAGGGAAGTGAGGCATGGGGGCGGGGGTAAAGCCTACAGATAAGGGAAGTGAGGGATGGGGGGACGGCAGAGATAGCCTACAGATAAGGGAAGTGTGGCATGGGGGGCAGAGAGCTTACAGCTCAGGGAAGTGAAGTATGGGGGGGCAGAGATAGCCTACAGATCAGGGAAGTGAGACATGGGGGGGGGCAGAGATAGCCTACAGATCGGGTCAGCAAGGAGCTGGAAGGTAAAGCAGCACAAAGGTAAAGTAGAAGGAGCAGAAAGGGTCAGCAAGGAGCTGAAAATGGCAGCAAGGAGCAGGAAGGAACAGAAGGAGCCCAAAGGTGAAGTAGGAGAAGGAACAAAAATTAGCAGGATGGGGCAGTAAGGAGTAGGAAGGGTCTGCAAGGAGCAGGAAGGGGCAGGGACGGTCAGCAAGGAGCTGGTAGGTAAAGCAGCACAAAGGTAAAGTAGAAGGAGCAGAAAGGGTCAGCAAGGAGCTGAAAATGTCAGCAAGGAGCAGGAAGGGACAGAAGGAGCCCAAAGGTGAAGTAGGAGAAGGAACAGAAATGAGCAGGAAGGGTCAGCAAGGAGCAAGGGGCAGGAAGGGTCTGCAAAGAGCAGAAAGGGACAGAAGGAGCAAAAAGGTAAAGTAGGAGAAGGAGCAGAAAAGGCTAGCAAGGAGCAGAAAGGGACAGCAAGGAAAATAAAGGTAAAGTAGGAGAAGGAGCAGAAAGGGATCAGAAAGAGAAAGGAGCAGAAGGGGGAGCAAAATAAACAGAAAGTAGCAGAAAGGTGAAGGAGCCAAGGAGGAGAGAAGACAGTGTCAGAAGAAAAAAAAAGACTGTGTCAAATGAAGGAGAAGAAAAGAAGATTGGAGCAGGAAGGACAAGTGAAGTGAACCCTCCATTTTATTCTGGACACCACATCATAAGGCTTTGGTACCTGGGCCTGGCAGGGAAACTTTGGACCTTCTCATCTCCCAAGGTAAAAAAAAAAAATATCAGTGTTAATGTGTTCACTTTTATTTACGGAGTGTCAGGAAGCACAGAGTGCCGCTGGTGAGGGGTGTCGCTGATTGGCTAGAGTGGTCAGCTGGCACTCTAAGCCAATCAGTAGCTCCCCATTCATAAAAAAGTAAAACATTTTTATGAACTGGGAACTAGCGATTGGCTTAGAGCGTCAACTGACCACTCTAGCCAATCTGTAGCACCCATGCCTGATGTCAATCTGCACTCCGTTTCAGAAGCCGAATACCACTGAGTGACCTGTAAATCTGGAGCTGGAGGAAGCCTTTGAGGTTAAACCATTTGAGAGCGGTTTAACCCCTTAAAGGAAAGAGAGCACCCACGGGTTTCCTGGCATCATAGCATTTTCATTTAGATTAAGTTGTTATGGTGACCAGAATGTTCCTTTAATTTGCTTAAAGGAACACTATAGTGTCAGGAATACAAACATGTATTCCTAACACCATAGTTGTAAAAACGCTATTCACCCTGGCTTTATGTGATAATGACTATGATCCTCCCCTTCATGACACTGTCAAAAAGGGGCCAAGCATGGATGTCATTATAATTATGCCCCCCCGGAAAAATTCCTGCGGACGCCCATGAGCACAGGGACTCACAGATTTCAATGGAGATAAATATATTTTTATAAAACTGCTAAAATAACTTTAAAACAAAAGTAATAAATACAAATAAAAAGTCCATAAGCTTGTATTTCATCAGAGATGCATTTTGCCTTACTAGGCTACCTATGAACCCGCAAGCCTTCCAGTCTGGCAATCAGTGATGACATCAGAGCACAGACCGTGAAGCCCGGTGCCCTCACAGAGTACCAAAACTAAGAGAGAGGGTGACTGCACCACTTACTACCAAGAATGATTTTTAAAGAGCCGGCAGGGGGATATTTTGATCAGATTTGATGGCACCATGCTAAATTAAAAGGAAAATGCACAGTCAATCATGGAGCTCTTTTCTTCTCCCTGCCAGTTCGTGCTGAAGCTGACACTCCAGCTTCATTAAGGTGTGCCTGGGCACACCTGACACACCTCATGTGCATGCCTGTGGTTGTTGGTGTTACAACAGATAGAATGAAATTGACCCCTTAAGGACTGAGCCAGTTGTACACGGGATCAAAACAAAACGTAAACGAAAACTGGAATTTGCACTATATGTCAGTTTAACCGTAATGCACCTTTTTCATATTAAGTGCACCCACACTTAGTATATATCATTTTGTTCAGCAGAAACATAGTTTTCATTTCACATGAAGCAATGTGAAAAAAGTAAAGGCAAGCCTTATATTTGACCCTGTAACTTTCAAAAACGCTATGAAACCTGTAGACTTCGCTGAACACAAATATTAGTGTTTCAAAACAGTAAAACGTATCACAACAATATCATCAGTGAAAGTGCCGTTTGTTTGTAAAAAAAAAAAGCAAAAAAAGTCACTTTCACTGACAATATCATCATTGTGATACGTTTTACTGTTTTAAAAACACTAATACATTTATTAAGCAAAGTCTCACAAGTACAACAGTACCCTCCATGTACAGGTGTTAGGGTGTCTTGGAAAGTTACAGGGTTAAATATAGTACAAAAGTAATTTTCGTGACTTTCTGCCTGGGTTGTCAGGCACGTCCCTCAAATTGTAATCAATAAAATTACTTAATTGTGTAAAAATATTACATAAATATGCACGCAGAATTTAAATATGTAAACATATTTATATATTTGATGTCTACGTATATTTATTAAGTTATTTATGTAATTATGTATATGGATATATTTATATTTTTTATTATTTTCACGTATTTATATATACATATATATATATATATATATATATATATATATATATCAAAATAAAGTTAGAATGAAATAACATATATGTATATAGTTTTTTCAATTATTTTATTTATTTATTTTTATATACCGTATATACTCGAGTATAAGTCGTTTTTCTGCACATTTTTTGTGCTGAAAAACCCCCACTCGACTTATACTCGAGTCAGTGTCTGTATTATGGCAACTTACATTGCCATAATGCAGACCAGGACCGCCGGGTTCATTACAAGCCCGGCGGTCCTGTTGGGGGCTGGCAGCAAGCTGTAACTTACCTTTCCTGCAGCTCCTGTCAGCTCCCTTCTCCTCCGGTCCGGTCAGCTCCCTTTTCTTCCACTGTAAGTCTCGCGAGAGCCGCGGGGTCAGAGCGTTGCCACGGGTTACCGTGGCAACACTCCGCGCGGCACTCAGACCGCAAGACTTACAGTGGAGGAAAATTTGTATATTAAAATGTTAAAGTTATGTATTTTTATCCTGTTTTGTATGTTGCAAGAAAACGTGGTATTTTGGGCGCTTGGAGATAATTACATTGTCATAACCGTTGGATTCATTATCTCCAAGCTGGGCGGTAACAATTTCAAAAGATACATTGTGTTTCTATTGGTTAACTACTTGTATTGTCCCTGTAATCCATCAGGTCCAGAGGGGGCTGTCCCTGGACCTGAGATTTCGCATAAATAGTGATACCTGTGTGCCATTAAAACCAGTTCTTGCTTGAGCTTCAAATCGCAGCCTCGACTCGTTTTGTGGGTAAAGGGGTATCCTAGCTGTACCATAGCTAGTGGGATTATTCTACATTTACAGGATTCTTATGGTCTACTGGCTGAAGCGGCTCTTCTCTCTCTCTACACCGGGGAACCAGACTATCCAAGCGGTCCAGCTAGCCTGGGAGTAACCATAACATCCTACACAGCCCATCCACTGGACCACCAGGGAATGAGAGCCCTGCTCCCTGGCCATGTATCAAGCAGGGAGGGGGGGACAAAAAATATAAATAAAAATGTAAATAATAATATAATAAAAAATGTAATATTAAAATAAAATAAAAATAATAATATTAAAAAAACAAAATTTAATATCAAAATAATAATAAGAATTTAAAAAAATAATAAAAAATGCGCCCCCCCCACCAAGGTTACACACTCTGCATCACATACAGACACTGCATTCATACACACACACTGCATTCATACACACACACACTCTGCATTATATACACACACTTACACTGCATTCATTATATACACAAAATAAATATTCAATTAATGTAATTTTGGGGGGATTTAATTTTATTTAGACATTTACCAGTAGCTGCTGCATTTCTCACCCTAGTCTTATACTCGAGTCAATAACTTTTCCCAGTTTTTTGGAGTAAAATTAGGGGTCTCGACTTATACTCGAGTATATATGGTACTTATTATTTATAATAATATAATGTAATTAAAATAATTTATATAATTAATATATGTATATATTAATAAAAAATACACTTAGTATGACATTTTATATATAAGATATATATATACATATTATTTATAGATATAATGTATTTATGTATATCTAATATATATATACATATATTGTTTTTTTTTTTGCTTTACTAATATTTTTGTTATGTATTTTTCAGCAGCAGAGAGACTCTCTGACAGCCCAGGCAGTCCCCCTACAAGCAGATGCATGGACTCCTATTGCAGCCATGTGACCACGATTACATGGCCCGCAGGGGCCTCATTTGCTGAGGGAAGGCTGTCTGGACTGTCAGGCAGTCCCCCCAGACTGATAGCAATGCCGATTGTTGGCAGGGGAAATGGCGACGATCGGGTAAAAAATAAGGACGGCAGGGACGTTTAAAATTCCTTGTTCCACATATATGTTTTTCTACTCAACTTCTTAATATCTCAATAGTTTCCAATAAAAATCTTCTTTCCCAAAATATGTTTACATGTTACAATGTATACATCTAAACAGGAGTAATAAACATTTAACTTCCACCAAATTGGCTGTATGTGTGCCAGCCTTATGGTTGCCTCTCCATTTATATGTAAATTGTGTTTTGCCACATAAGTGGTGTTCCATATTCTCTGTCCAAGTTACAAAGTATTAAAGGGAAACTATAGTGCCAGGACAACAAACTTATTTTACTGGTACTATAGCTTCCCCCTCTTTCAAGCCACCCCTCCCGTCCCATGGTGCAGAAGTGGTTAATAATCCCTTCTGTCAATTCCTCTGTCGTCGTCAGTCTGAAGGGGAGACCTAATACGCATGCCGCGCTCACATTAGGATTTCCCTATAGGAAAGCATAATTCAGTGCTTTCCTATGGGGTTTTGGGGAATGCTGGATGTCCCCATGCATAGCGTCAGGACGTCCAGTGTCAGTCGGCAACCAAAAGTCGTTGAACAGCCTGAAAGTCCCTCTAGTGGCTGTTTGGTAGACAGCCACTAGAGGAGGAGATAACCCTAACAGGTAATTATTGCAGTTTATCAAAAACTGCAGTAATTACCTGCTCAGGGTTAAAGGACCTGTGGCAATGCACCCAGACCAATTCAATGAGCTGAAGTGGTCTGGGTGCCTCTAGTGTCCCTTTGACTGTAGAGTGTGAAAAGTAAAACCTTGCACCTAAATATACTGAATTAATTTTCTATATCTGAAACATTATTTTGATTATGTCATTGGGAAGGATCATTGAACACATTTAATTGAAACGGAGTTAGAAAGTCAGTGAAGCTACATGACCCTTGCTAACATTTCAAACTGAATTATCAATGCAGAGGGCTTAGTGCTTGCCATTGGTGTTCGGTATTTGGAAAAGAGGGAGAGTTGCATAAAACGGAAAACAATTTGTAAATATATCTTACATGTAAATATTCTAAGCTACACCATATGCCACTTTCGTCTCATGTACATCCTAAACATCACTTTGTCCAATATTTATTTGACCATATTTTTATTGCATTTTCAAATAACGGTCAAGTACATTGCTAGTTTTACAGACAATCAAAAAACTATTTGGTGTGCAAATTTGAAATTGCCCATTCTGCTGCTGAACTCTTCACTGTAATATCAAGCCATGTATCTATCTCAACTACTCACATTACCTGTGTTGGAATTTAACTGAAATTTCAACCCAGTCAAAATATATACTGAGACAAAGTAGGGACTACTTTATCTCAGTATTTTTCCTATGCTTGACGAAAGGGGAAGTTAACTTTTATTAAGCTTGTCTTTTCCCTCAGACATCATTAGTGATGACTATAGGGAAACAAAGCTCTTTCTTTGAAGGATCCTCCATAGACCTAAATGCTCTATTCTCACGCGTGCATTACAGTACAGCACTGATGTCAGCTCTTGGCAGCTGAAGCCCCAGGATAGAAGAGGATGGCAGCACTCGCGTGTGACAGATTCAGGTTAGTGAAATCCAACTTCTGCCTCCCATTGCCACTAGGTCACCAATGACAATGTCACTGTCAGAGCTCTTTGCAAATTATGCAAAGAACCAAGATGGTGACATAGCCACTTTAGGCACACAGAGAAAAAAGAAATGGGGAGAACAAAGAAAATAAAAAAGGAAGAGAAGAGAAGAAAGGGATGGAGTGATGCTTTTCAGCAACTACTTCATTATTCATATAAGCATCTCATTAGTATCATGACCTTCCTGCGAGGTTAGTTGTGCACTGGAAATAGAAGATTCTAAGGTTCCCATATTCTGTCAGAGGAGTTCAAAGAGTCGGACATGAAAAACACAACATGCTCTGTCTAATTGACATTCTGCAAGTGAGAGGTGGCTTGGATTATGATGGGGTATTAACTTTTTTCCACGATCCAGCAATAAGTGTTTTTAGAGGTTGGAATACTATAAAATAATTTAGATTGATGGGCAGAGAAATAGATATACACCCAAAAGAGCCTTTGGTATGAAATCCATTCTACACCTACTAACCTAGAGGCCAATTGAAATATCTCCTTCTAGAGCACTATAATGACTGGACAACTCCAACAAATATCTAGCAACATTTTAGATTGGTCATTTTGTTTCCAGCATGGTGGAGATACATCCTTAAAGATATGGGATAGTCCATATGGTATCACGTACAAATGAAAAATAATCTTCTTGAGAAGTTCATAGTAGGGGATATTAAATGGGAGAATATCTTATTGAATTTGGTGTCAGTGACATGTGTTCTGCATATGTCCTTTAACCTAGCATGCCTTATCATTTGGAGGGTTCAGATAGACTGAGACAAACATAATATTGTAACTGTAATGGATCGCCTGGCACCCCGACTGGGTACCTCCGTTAAAGGATGCTCCTAGCGTTTTCTGAGGACTCCAAGCACTCTGGCAGACACCACAATCACCGAATCTGAGAAGCATATAAATCCTCTCAAGCCTCTGAATGCTGTAGACAGTTGAATAGGAAACCATATGAATAGGTTTACACTCCTAGCAGTCAAACTGGAACAGCATACAATAAATCCTCCCCCAAGAATGAGACGACACTTCACTTTGAGGGTTAAAACAGGAACTACTAGATTTATTCACACACTGTCTTATAAAGGATTCTCCCATGCAAGGGAGGGATTTACAATAAACCAATCACCCAATGGTTACATCCCACAGATTCCCTCCCCTTAGCCTGGGAGGTAATCCAATTATACATACAGTTTAAAACATACTTTCTACCCAACTTTCATAACTCTAAAACCATACATCACATTCACATAAAAATACATATCCACAATCAATCCATTCAGGGGAACAACATATTAACAAATGGCATGAATCAGACCAGGAATTCAAAAGTTAGTAAAGTATCTTTTAAAACCCCTGCCAGCATGGCTTTCCGGCTCAGACCGGTTTTACAGAGCCTTCTCTCCTGGAGAAGTAATCCAATTACCTCCCAGGACAGAGACAGACTCCATTGAGCACATGGGGACACAAAGAAAGTAAAACACTTTAAAATACATAAATTCACCTTTTACACATAACACACAGACGTTTCACATATCCCCAGATAGCTGGGATCTGAGCGCACAGAACTACCGAATAGCGCGCAGATCCTATTCACACAGTTCAATTGCCATGGAGCCGAAGTCATTAACTACATGAATGGGCTCCATGGCATAGCTATCTGGGTTAACACATTCACATAAAGTCTGGTCCATAGTCCAAAGGCAAGAGGCGGGCAAGCAGCCCCCTCCAAGGACACGTGGCGAGGTCGGTTTCGCCAGACTTTCCCCCTTTACCCCCCAGACTAACAGGGTATCTGACCTCCTGCCGGTCAGTGCCCTGGTTAGTCCAGCAACCCACCCACGAAGCACAAACAGCAGTACCTCCCACCCACAATAAATGTTTACTCCACCTGGATAAAGTAGCAGCTTGTCCAGGTCCAGGTTCCTCACCACGGCTGTGCGGGGGCTGGTAGACTGCCTTGGTGGGTTGCTGAGTGGGCAGAGACCAGCGGTACTCTGCCCTGGTGCCAGCGCTACCACTGAAGTAGCCTGATTGGAGCCTGGTTGTGGGAGGGGGAGACCGACCGTCTCCCCTATGGGTACACAGCTCTGGGGCTGGGGGACAGGACCGACCGTCCCTACCCCTTGTGCTGCAAGTGCAGAGACTACGGTCCCATCTGCACTGTTGGGAGGTGTAACATCTCCCCTTGGTGGGTTAGGCTGCTGCTGGAGAGAGGGTGTAACAACTGCCGCTGAGGAGAGGGGTTAACAGGCTCCTCTCCCTGACACTCTCTTTGCTGCTGGAGAGGGGGAACAGCTGTCTCCCCTTTCATTATTTTGTCCTGCTGCTGGGGTGCGAGACTGACGGTCTCAGCTCCCTGGGGTACACACTGCCGCTGGGGAGGAAGGACGATACCTTCAGCTCCCTGGGATACACACTGCCGCTGGGGAGGAAGGACGACACCTTCAGCTCCCTGGGATACAATCTGCCGCTGGGGAGTGGGGATAACAGGCTCCTCTCCCTGAACCGTAGACTGCCGCTGGGGAGCAAGGACGGCCCCTTCAGCTCCCTGTAACTTGGGCGCAGAGACCACGGTCCCATCTGCGCTGGTGTGGGGCTTACTGTCTCCCCTTGGTGGGTTATGCTTCTGCTGGGGAGAGGGGGTAACCAGCTCCTCTCCCTGAACTGTAGACTGCCGCTGGGGAGCAAGGACGGCACCTTCCTCTCCCTGTAACACACACTGCCGCTGGGGATCTGGGCCGACTGCCCAGCATCCCTGTAGGGCCGGTAGAGAGATCTCGATCCCATCTCCACCTGCCATCTGTGGGTCTCTCCAGGACCAGTCTGTGAGGTCCCCTACTTCTGCAGCTGGTAGTGAAGCAGGGGGTACCTCTGCCGCGTTTTCCCAGCTGTAGGCTGGCAGGTCTGGGTCTGCCACCCAGTTTTCCCGTTCTGCGTCCATGCTCTGTGGCTGACATGAGTTTAGTAGTTCCACATAGTCCATCTCCAGCTCTCGTTCCATTGCAGCGAAATTGCGGAGGTCTTCTCGAAGTCCAATAGATCTCGGGCCCTGTAACATCTCACCTCGGTAATGAAAGAAAGCCCAGTACCGTGACTCTGCTGGACTGCCAAAGTCGACGTCTTCCGCTAAGGCTTTCCACAACAGGCCAGGGCTAGTGTAGTTCTCCCCCTCCGGCTGGATGCCCTCTGCCCTCCACGTCTCTGGCTGGACGGTGCACCACCACAGTGCCTGGTATGAGGCGTCCAGGCTCAGTTCCCTTTCCACGAGGTACTCAAGTTGTCTTACCCGCTGCCCTCCGGGTTGGTCTCCCAGAAGCGGCATCCGCCAGGCCATTTGTTCCTCCAACTGGTATGCAACACCAGGGAGGCGCTGCTGCCGTTGAAACTGGACTTCCTCTAGGGCATCGTACCATAATTCTTTCCGGGCATTATCTTTCCATTCCAATTCACTCTCTTCCTCAGGTGTGTGTGCCCAGGGGTCCACGAACCCCATTTTCCCAAATCTTTATGTAGACAGGGACGCTGTATGAACACTAGCGTCGCCCTCACTTTGTAACTCCAAATGAACTGTGTCTCCGAGCTGCTTTACCTTGCACTAGGACGCCATCCCACCGCTTGCCACCAATGTAACGGATCACCTGGCACCCCAACTGGGTACCTCCATTAAAGGATGCTCCTAGCGTTTTCTGAGGACTCCAAGCACTCTGGCAGACACCACAAGCACCGAATCTGATAAGCATATAAATCCTCTCAAGCCTCTGAATGCTGTAGACAGTTGAATAGGAAACCATATGAATAGGTTTACACTCCTAGCAGTCAAACTGGAACAGCATACAATAAATCCTCCCCCAAGAATGAGACGACACTTCACTTTGAGGGTTAAAACAGGAACTACTAGATTTATTCACACACTGTCTTATAAAGGATTCTCCCATGCAAGGGAGGGATTTACAATACACCAATCACCCAATGGTTACATCCCACAGATTCCCTCCCCTTAGCCTGGGAGGTAATCCAATTATACATACAGTTTAAAACATACTTTCTACCCAACTTTCATAACTCTAAAACCATACATCACATTCACATAAAAATACATATCCACAATCAATCCATTCAGGGGAACAACATATTAACAAATGGCATGAATCAGACCAGGGGTTCAAAAGTTAGTAAAGTATCTTTTAAAACCCCTGCCAGCATGGCTTTCCGGCTCAGACCGGTTTTACAGAGCCTTCTCTCCTGGAGAAGTAATCCAATTACCTCCCAGGACAGAGACAGACTCCATTGAGCACATGGGGACACAAAGAAAGTAAAACACTTTAAAATACATAAATTCACCTTTTACACATAACACACAGACGTTTCACATATCCCCAGATAGCTGGGATCTGAGCGCACAAAACTACCGAATAGCGCGCAGATCCTATTCACACAGTTCAATTGCCATGGAGCCGAAGTCATTAACTACACGAATGGGCTCCATGGCATAGCTATCTGGGTTAACACATTCACATAAAGTCTGGTCCATAGTCCAAAGGCAAGAGGCGGGCAAGCAGCCCCCTCCAAGGACACGTGGCGAGGTCGGTTTCGCCACACTTTCCCCCTTTACCCCCCAGACTAACAGGGTATCTGACCTCCTGCCGGTCAGTGCCCTGGTTAGTCCAGCAACCCACCCACGAAGCACAAACAGCAGTACCTCCCACCCACAATAAATGTTTACTCCACCTGGATAAAGTAGCAGCTTGTCCAGGTCCAGGTTCCTCACCACGGCTGTGCGGGGGCTGGTAGACTGCCTTGGTGGGTTGCTGAGTGGGCAGAGACCAGCGGTACTCTGCCCTGGTGCCAGCGCTACCACTGAAGTAGCCTGATTGGAGCCTGGTTGTGGGAGGGGGAGACCGAACGTCTCCCCTATGGGTACACAGCTCTGGGGCTGGGGGACAGGACCGACCGTATCTACCCCTTGTGCTGCAAGTGCAGAGACTACGGTCCCATCTGCACTGTTGGGGGGTGTAACATCTCCCCTTGGTGGGTTAGGCTGCTGCTGGAGAGAGGGTGTAACAACTGCCGCTGAGGAGAGGGGTTAACAGGCTCCTCTCCCTGACACTCTCTTTGCTGCTGGAGAGGGGGAACAGCTGTCTCCCCTTTCATTATTTTGTCCTGCTGCTGGGGTGCGAGACTGACGGTCTCAGCTCCCTGGGGTACACACTGCCGCTGGGGAGGAAGGACGACACCTTCAGCTCCCTGGGATACACACTGCCGCTGGGGAGGAAGGACGACACCTTCAGCTCCCTGGGATACAATCTGCCGCTGGGGAGTGGGGATAACAGGCTCCTCTCCCTGAACCGTAGACTGCCGCTGGGGAGCAAGGACGGCCCCTTCAGCTCCCTGTAACTTGGGCGCAGAGACCACGGTCCCATCTGCGCTGGTGTGGGGCTTACTGTCTCCCCTTGGTGGGTTATGCTTCTGCTGGGGAGAGGGGGTAACCAGCTCCTCTCCCTGAACTGTAGACTGCCGCTGGGGAGCAAGGACGGCACCTTCCTCTCCCTGTAACACACACTGCCGCTGGGGATCTGGGCCGACTGCCCAGCATCCCTGTAGGGCCGGTAGAGAGATCTCGATCCCATCTCCACCTGCCATCTGTGGGTCTCTCCAGGACCAGTCTGTGAGGTCCCCTACTTCTGCAGCTGGTAGTGAAGCAGGGGGTACCTCTGCCGCGTTTTCCCAGCTGTAGGCTGGCAGGTCTGGGTCTGCCACCCAGTTTTCCCGTTCTGCGTCCATGCTCTGTGGCTGACATGAGTTTAGTAGTTCCACATAGTCCATCTCCAGCTCTCGTTCCATGGCAGCGAAATGGCGGAGGTCTTCTCGAAGTCCAATAGATCTCGGGCCCTGTAACATCTCACCTCGGTAATGAAAGAAAGCCCAGTACCGTGACTCTGCTGGACTGCCAAAGTCGACGTCTTCCGCTAAGGCTTTCCACAACAGGCCAGGGCTAGTGTAGTTCTCCCCCTCCGGCTGGATGCCCTCTGCCCTCCACGTCTCTGGCTGGACGGTGCACCACCACAGTGCCTGGTATGAGGCGTCCAGGCTCAGTTCCCTTTCCACGAGGTACTCAAGTTGTCTTACCCGCTGCCCTCCGGGTTGGTCTCCCAGAAGCGGCATCCGCCAGGCCATTTGTTCCTCCAACTGGTATGCAACACCAGGGAGGCGCTGCTGCCGTTGATACTGGACTTCCTCTAGGGCATCGTACCATAATTCTTTCCGGGCATTATCTTTCCATTCCAATTCACTCTCTTCCTCAGGTGTGTGTGCCCAGGGGTCAACGAACCCCATTTTCCCAAATCTTTATGTAGACAGGGACGCTGTATGAACACTAGCATCGCCCTCACTTTGTAACTCCAAATGAACTGTGTCTCCGAGCTGCTTTACCTTGCACTAGGACGCCATCCCACCGCTTGCCACCAATGTAACGGATCACCTGGCACCCCAACTGGGTACCTCCGTTAAAGGATGCTCCTAGCGTTTTCTGAGGACTCCAAGCACTCTGGCAGACACCACAATCACCGAATCTGAGAAGCATATAAATCCTCTCAAGCCTCTGAATGCTGTAGACAGTTGAATAGGAAACCATATGAATAGGTTTACACTCCTAGCAGTCAAACTGGAACAGCATACAATAAATCTTCCCCCAAGAATGAGACGACACTTCACTTTGAGGGTTAAAACAGGAACTACTAGATTTATTCACACACTGTCTTATAAAGGATTCTCCCATGCAAGGGAGGGATTTACAATACACCAATCACACAATGGTTACATCCCACAGATTCCCTCCCCTTAGCCTGGGAGGTAATCCAATTATACATACAGTTTAAAACATACTTTCTACCCAACTTTCATAACTCTAAAACCATACATCACATTCACTTACAAATACATATCCACAATCAATCCATTCAGGGGAACAACATATTAACAAATGGCATGAATCAGACCAGAGGTTCAAAAGTTAGTAAAGTATCTTTTAAAACCCCTGCCAGCATGGCTTTCCGGCTCAGACCGGTTTTACAGAGCCTTCTCTCCTGGAGAAGTAACCCAATTACCTCCCAGGACAGAGACAGACTCCATTGAGCACATGGGGACACAAAGACAGTAAAACACTTTAAAATACATAAATTCACCTTTTACACATAACACACAGACATTTCACATATCCCCAGATAGCTGGGATCTGAGCGCACAAAACTACCGAATAGTGCGCAGATCCTATTCTCACAGTTCAATTGCCATGGAGCCGAAGTCTTTAACTACATGAATGGGCTCCATGGCATAGCTATCTGGGTTAACACATTCACATAAAGTCTGGTCCATAGTCCAAAGGCAAGAGGCGGGCAAGCAGCCCCCTCCAAGGACATGTGGCGAGGTCGGTTTCGCCACAGTAACAAACTGGATGGATTGTAAATTATGTCTAATTTGCAAATACTAAAAAAAGTCTTTGTGAAGAACCCCTATATGTGTGAGTCAAAGAATCAAAAGTAACCAAGGTAGCTTTGTCAAACAGTTTAGCTTTGGTAGAAATACCTTGCACGTCCCAAGATAGATCTCTAAATGTGGGATTACATTATGAATGGTCTGTAGGAAGGCTTCCCTAGATACATGACATAGAGAAGCATAGATACATGACATAGAGAAGGACCTGTGTTGACATTGTATTCCAAAGTGATGAGTAATTTTATTACATGACAGGAGGCTTCATATTTTGCTTAACTTTCTTTACTAAAACTCCAGAGCAACACAAGTTTGACTAGAAACAGAAACAACCAATCAGAAAACAACAGAGGTAACAAGACTCCCTCCCTCTGATGACTCATCCTCTTTATTTGTTGCTCCACATCAGCACAGGTCAGAGTTCCACTGCCTCCTGCTTATTGTGGGTTGCTGTGGCCTTTTTTGTATTTACTTCTGTCATTTATCTGCATATTCTAATATTGTGGTGGAAGCTCAGTAGAAATAAAATTTAGTAGGCCGAGATTTCCACGTGGCATATGTGTAAATGTTGGTGTATCAGTTAGTCAGTTACACGTAGCTAAGATACAATCAACACTGTACTGAGCAAGTGCAGGAATGCAGAAACTGAAAACACTTCCCCTCCTCCATTGTTCTGGGTGAGCCATGTGGTCTAACAGGTAAGGGAAGTTAGGCTTTGTTCAGCTGATTGGGTAAAGAGTATAAAGACTTTCTCTGTTATTTTTGCTCTCCCCCCCCCTTATTTTATTGATACCCACCCAAATGTCTTGCTTGACCAATCCTCACCTCTTCTGTGCATCTCCATTCCATAGATTTTATTGCAGTCCTGTTTTGACCCTATCATCCCTGTCTTCCACAGTCAGAGTTTTAAAAGACCACTTCTAACAAACCTGAACAGTGCTCAGGGTCCCACCCACCCCTCCCCAACACCACCCCACCCCATGTTTCTTACTACATTTATAGATAGAATCCCTCACACAACTTTAGATAACTCCAAATAGCAGCTGCAAACACTACCAGTAATGAGCACAATCCACCTTCTTAACCCCTAACACTCAGTCCTCCTTCTTACTTCGGCTCATTCTCCTTTCCTCTAATTACCTACCCATCAGAGCAATGCTCTATACTCTCCTCCTCTCCTTCTCTCTTATCTCCCTCAGAATCAAAATATCTCATTCCACCCACCTCCCTCAACACACTCACATTTACATCAATCCCTCTTTGCTACACTCCCCCCTTCTCTCAACTCAAGCCCTGCACTCATTTCTCTATTCTCTCTCTCCTGCTCTAACCCAATCTCACCCTAGTCGCCGCCCATATAAAACCCATTCACACCTCCTGTCACTATCTCTCCTCCTACTTCTGGCAGCTGGTGACGTCTCTCCCAACCCAGGGCCCCACACCTCATCTGCTCACACCAAAATAAATAGAAACCATGCAAACCTCCTCCAAATACCCTGCAGTTTATCCAACTCTACCAAAATTCAGTGTGCACTCTGGAACGCTCGCTCCATTTGCAATAACATCAAATCTACAGCCATACATGACCTCATCATCTCTAACTCGCTCACAATATTGGCACTCACTGAGACCTGGCTGTCCCCATCCGATACCGCTACTCCTGCTTCTTTATGTTTCGGTGGTCTACAGTTCTCCCATACTCCTAGACTCGACTGTAAAGGAGGTGGTGTAGGCATCCTTCTCTCCCCTCAATGCACCTTTCAACCTATCCTCCCTGCCCCTGCCCTATCCTTTACTTCCTTTGAAGTTCACACTGTACGCCTTTTTAAGCCCACTCCTTTAAGAATTGACATCTTCTATCGCCCCCCCGGTCACCCTAAACTATTTATTGAACACTTTTCCTCCTGGTTACCCCTTCTTTTACCCTCTAGCACTCCCTCTCTCATACTTGGGGACTTCAATATACCTATCAACAAGCTCAACTGCCCTGATGCCTCCCGTCTGCTCTCTGTAACCTCCTCCTTTGGACTCACACAGATTTCCTCCTCCGCAACTCACACCGCAGGAAACTCTTGACCTCATCTTCACCAATCTCTGTACCACCTCTGATCTCTCCACTGATCCATTTCCTTTGTCTGACCACCATCTGCTAACATTTAACATCTGCATACCTCATACCAAAATTTCAACACCATCAACTCTCCAACCTCGCAGAAACCTCAACTCCCTCGATCTCCAGCACTTCTCCACCACACTCCAAACACTCCTTTTACCCATCTCAAATCTCAACTGCCCTAACTCTGCAACCTCACTCTACAACTCCACTCTCTCCTCTCAACTTGACATCATGGCACCTCCTACAGTTAAACGCAGCAAGCGCCCCCAACTACAACCCTGGCACACTAAGCTGACCCGTTACCTCCAAAAATGTTCCAGAACTGCACTCTGCATCTGACTTTGTCCACTATAAATTTATGCTGCGCTCCTACAGCATGGCTCTTTCCTCTGCAAAAGTAAACTACTTCAAAACCCTCATAAGCACACTGTCCCATCAACCCAAACACCTGTTTCACACTTTTGATGCTCTTCTTCGCCCTGTGACTACCCCTCCTTCCACCACCTTGTCCGCCACAAACTTTGCATCTCATTTCACTGAGAAGATCTCTACAATCAGGAAAGAGATCTCTAATCTCTTTCCTTCCCCTATCATTATATCACCCAACCCCACTCCCCCTGCCATCCTATGCACATTTGCACCTGCTACAGCACAAGAGGTTTCTGCACTGCTCCTGTCCTCCCGCCCCACCACCTGCTCTCTCGATCCTATTCCCTCGCATCTCATCCGCACTTTGTCTCCCTTTCTTGCTCTTCCTCTCGCTAGCATTTTCAATCTCTCCCTTTCCTCTGGCACATTTCCCTCACCCTTCAAACATGCAACCGTAACCCCGATTCTGAAAAAGCCCAACCTTGATCCCAACTCCCCATCCAACTCCCGCCCTATCTCGCTACTCCCATTTGCCTCCAAGATCCTCGAGAGAGTTGTGTACGCCAGATTGACAGACTTTCTCGAATCCAACTCTCTGCTTGACCCCCTTCAGTCTGGATTCCGCGCTGGTCACTCTGTCGAAACTGCTGTGACCAAAGTATCCAACGACTTAATTGCTGCTAAATCTCACGGCCAATACTCTATCCTAATCCTCCTTGATCTTTCTGCCGCATTTGACACTGTTGATCATCAACAGCTTCTTCACATTCTTCGTAACTTTGGTCTACGGGATACTGCTCTCTCCTGGTGCTCCTCCTACCTCTCCCAGCGCTCTTTCAGTGTTTCTTTCTCTGGTTCTGCCTCTTCTCACCAACCCCTCTCTGTCGGCGTCCCCCAAGGATCTGTCCTCGGCCCCCTATTGTTCTCCATCTATACTGCCTCCCTTGGTAAACTCATCAGCTCCTTTGGTTTCCAATATCATTTATATGCAGATGACACGCAAATCTACCTGTCCTCCCCTGATCTCTCTCCGCCCACCTTGACTCGTGTTTCTGACTGCCTCTCTGCTATTTCCAACTGGATGGCTGCTCACTTCCTTAAACTCAACCTGTCCAAAACAGAACTTCTAGTTTTTCCTCCCTCAAGTGCTGCTACTCCTGTTGTCTCCATCCAAGTCAACGGCGCTACTATCACCTCTACCTCGCAGGCTCGCTGCCTAGGGGTTCTTTTCGATTCTGACCTCTCTTTTACTCCCCATGTCCAATCGATAGTCAAATCCTGTCGCTTCCAACTCAAGAACATAGCGCGCATCCGCCCATATCTAACGCCGGACGCGGCTAAGATATTGGTTCATGCTGTTGTTCTCTCTCGCCTCGACTACTGCAATCCCCTTCTGACCGGTCTTACATGTTCCCAGCTTGCACCGCTGCAATCTGTAATGAACGCGGCTGCGAGGCTTATTTTCCTGTCCAGTCGCACCTCCCACGCCTCCACGCTCTGTCAGTCCCTGCATTGGCTTCCAGTTAGATATAGGGCCCAATTCAAAATTCTGTCACTTGCTTACAAATCCCTACATAATGCTGCTCCAACATATCTATCCTCCCTCATACACAAGTATGTCCCGTCGAGACCCCTGCGCTCATCCCAAGACCTACGCCTATCCTCTGCCCGGATCCCCACCTCTGACGCTCGCCTTCAAGACTTCTCTAGGGCTGCACCTATTCTGTGGAACTCCCTTCCCTCCTCAATCAGACTTTCACCCAGCCTCCACTCCTTCAAAAAATCTTTGAAAACTCACTTCTTCTTTAAAGCGTATCAATTAAACTGTCAGCAGGCTTCTCATCCCCCACCCCATGACTCCTTTCCTGCAACTGTCAAAAATGACCTACCAAGCACTCAATAAACCCTTCTCTAACAAACTATTTAATTCCCCTACTTTAACCCGTTTGTGTCACTATACCCCACTCCCTCTAGCATGTAAGCTCATTGAGCAGGGCCCTCAACCCCCTCTGTTCCTGTACGTCCAGTGGTCTGATCTCAATTATGTGTCTGTTAGTCCACCCATTGTACAGCGCTACGGAATTTGTTGGCGCTATATAAATAATAAAATAATAATAATAATAATAATAATAATAATAATATGTGGGTAGAGTTAACTATAGGAGGAGCTATATGTCTATATCATGCATTTACACAGTCAGTTCTGGGCTCAGATCTTGTTGTATTTTGGTGACATTAGTCCCTCTGAGCCCCGGTCGGTGAATCGAATAAAGAATCTCTTCCTTCCTGAAGAAACCTGTGTCCACTTCTCTGTGCTTGGCTTCCGTCAGTTTCTCCGGTATCAATATATTGAGTTATATTTTATCTATACTTATAAATATTTAGTTATTATATTTTATTTGGTTTAACTTGTTATTTATTTCGTTTCAGTCATATTACTTTTTCCTTTTATGTATATATTTTTGCATTACTTCAGCTGTATTTTAGCATTTTGTGTATTATATTGTTTTTTGTGACTTTATTTGGGGTTTTTCCTCCTGCTCTGGACTTTTAGAGGCCTCACCTCTGGCCTCCTCTGATTTCCCGGGCACTCGAGGACCGCAGAGAACATCTAAAGCGCTCCTTCAGGTAGCCGGCGGCCATCTTGGATCCCGCGCACTCGCGCGAGATCCCAGCAACCATTTTTTAGGTTTCTTATGTTACAGTTTATTACAGCACATAATACTGATTTCCTTATTAGAGGGTGAGCCCCTCTGCTAAACATAATCCAATATTTATATTTATACTGCTTCCTGTCAGTGTTTTGTTTATCTTACAGTTTATGTCAGTAAATTATACTGATTTCATTATTAGAGGGTGAGCCTCTCTCATAAACTCAGCCCAATGCTGATATTAATACTAATTGTATTATTAGAGGGTGAGTCCCTCTTATAAACACAGTCCAATACTGATATTTGTACTGCTTTCTGTCAGTTTAATTGTTTATTTTACAGTTTATTTCAGTAAATGATACTGATCTCTTTATTAGAGGGTGAGCCCATCTCCAAAACACAATCCAATATTAATAGTTATACTGCTTTCTGTCAGTTTCTTGTTTATATTACAGTTTATGTCAGTTCATGATACTGATTTCTTTATTAGAGGGTGAGCTTCTCTCAAACTCAGCCCAATACTGATATTTATACTGCATACTGTAAGTTTTATTGTTTATTTTACAGTTTATTACAGTATACAATACTGCTTTCCTTATTGGAGGATGAGCCCCTCTCATAAACACTGCCTCATTTCAGCTGGAAAGTTGGGGTGAGCCCCCACATTACATCTTACAGCTGATCTAATTATGTATTATTATTATTATTATTATTATTATTATTATTATTATTATGTGCTTCTGGGGTGAGCCCTCTGATTTATAAGTGTACCCTAGCATATGCTATCTGCTACTATTACTGGAATATTTTCTATACTAATATTACTGGGGGTGAGCCCCCCCCCCCCCCCCCCCCCCCCCCTGGTACCTTCCCTTATCCTGGTACCTTCCCTTGCTTGGTATTGGCTAGTTGATCTGGCTGTCACTGTTACTGCTCCTATGATTGACCTGCTTTGTCTGTGCCACTGTACCTCCCTATTGGATATACTCCTGGAGGTTTTATTATTACTGGGTGAGCCCCAGTTATTACAGATATATATATATATATATATTATTTTAAAATCTGCATTGTATTGAGCAGACAGTCACATAATTCTGCTAACACTCCCCATGCTTTAGCCTTTTAGGTACCACAATACTATTATTTACGCCATTATGGAGAACCCCTCTGGCAGTTTTCCTGTCGGAGGAATCAGAAGATTCTGATGCTTCCAAAAAGCAGACATGCACAATCTCGCAAACACCATAATGGAAAGGAGAAGACCCACAACCCCACGTGTGAAAGTGCATGGCACCCGCTAAGCTCGAGAAAAGACCAGACTCTCTGGTCACTCCTACGATTCCTAACTAGTATCAATTTTGAGATGAATAGCAGGAAGAACACTCAACCTCCGAGGATGAAGATAGATGGCATGGTTCGGATGTGGAGGATTCTCCCTATGTACACGAATCATTCATGGAAGCCTTCCATGATTTATTTTCTGCTCAACCGCCTAATTCAGGTGCAGACGATACGCATTCCGTTCGACACCCCAGCTCATCCGAAAGGTGGCTCCTGATCATTTGACCCAGTATTTACATTACTGGATTCGTAGATCCCTAGACTGGAAAGTACATAAAAGATTACAGGCAGAATGCTCCAGACCATCACTACCTGATAAGGTCGCAATGACCCCCAGAGTTCGACATCATGATCTTCACATACTTCGCAAGATCAGGACGTGACCCTCGCAAGGGTATTGATCGCAGTCTGAGACTGGCTCAAGTCAAGCTTTTTGATGTTCTCGAACCCCTGGCAAAGATCCTGCTTCTAGCGGATGAAGCCCTTATGCAAAGCTGTTCTCTGGATTTGTCTTTTATTAGAGACTGGGCTTTACATTCTATATGCCTACTAGGCAACGCTAATGTGTCACTGTGCACTAAACAAAGAAAGGTGGTGTTCCTTCGTATAGATGCCAAGTTTTCAGACCTTGAGTTAAAAGAACTTGGTCCCTTGGCCAAGGGCCTATTCTTTGGAATAGATTCACAAACACGTGAACCTATATATCACACTTAATAAAGCCCAATCTTCAATGAGACAAGTGTTTCATCAGACTCCATCTCGGGTTTTTGGCAGGGCTGAACGACAGCGGGGTCGTACCTCTGGCCATTTTGGCCTACTCTATTCTCTCCCTGTACAGACAATATTCCCACTGTACCCGGTCTTGATGGTGGACCACCAGGCACTTGTAGACACCAAAACCCAAGCCCTGCTTGACAAAGGAGCAATTGAGTTCTCACTAGAAACCAGGGGTTTCTACAGCTCCATCTTTCTTGTTCAAAAGAAATCGGGCGAGTTCCACACAGGCTTAAACCTCTGGAATCTGTGAAATGGCCGACCCTGCCAGTTCAACCTGTCTACCCTTCAGCCTAAGTTCGGCACTTGGTGTTTCACCAAGCTGCTAAAACCAGTGACAGCTCATCTTCGTTTACAAAGGTTTCCATTGTCTCATATATCTGGACGACTTATTACTCTTCCGTGACAAAGCTTCCAGACTGAAATCTCAACCTCAATTTACAATCTCCTTGTATGAATATCTAGGCTTCGCAGTCAACCAAGTAAAGTCGACCCTCACCCCGTCCCACATGGTGAAGTTCTTGGGATTCAAGATAGATGCTGTCAGGATTGGGACAGGGATCCAACACGCAGAGTACAAACAGTAGCCAGATACGAATGGTCAAAGACAAGCCGAGGTCGAGGGTAACAGAAGACAGGTAAGCGAGAGACAAGCCGAATCAAGGGAAACAGAGATAAGCAGAGTAAGGTAAACAAGCCGGGTCAAAACCAAAAGGGATAATAGAATACACAAGCACTGAGTGACTAGAACAAGCTAGAACCACGACAGGGCAATGAGCTAATGAAAGAAGCTCTGTTAAATACCCTGTTCAGAGCAGTAACCACACCTCCGAGACGTCCTGATTGGTCCTGCAGCAATTGACTGACAGGTCGATCCGGGGGAGTGTCCTGATGATGACTTCCTGCCTAGATGGTGTAAAAGGCAGTCACTCCCTCGCGGCCGGCCTTGCATGACCGGATAGACCGCGGGGAAGGGAGTCATCAGACCGTCTGGATGGTGGAACAGCTAAGTCTCTACCTCTTTTGGAGGTAGAGACCACAGGTACCCTGACAGTACCCCCCCTCTCAGATACGCCCACCGGGCGGAATGAACCGGGACGAGATGGGAAGCGAGAGTGATACGCCCTGCGGAGACGGGGAGCATGAACATCCTCCTGAGGTACCCAACTCCTCTCCTCAGGACCATATCCCTTCCAATCAACCAGATATTGTACTCTCCCCCGGGAGATTCGAGAATCAATAATAGAGTTGACCTCATACTCCTCCTGACCCTCCACCTGAACGGAGCGAGGAGGGGCTATTGTGGAGGAAAATCTGTTACATATGAGTGGTTTCAGCAATGAAACGTGAAACGAGTTCGGAATGCGTAAGGTATTAGGAAGAGCTAAACGATACGCAACCGGATTGATACGGGTCTGCGCCCTGTAGGGTCCAATATAACGAGGAGCGAACTTCATGGAGGGCACTTTTAAACGGATGTTCCTCGTGCTCAGCCATACCCTATCACCTGGAACAAAGATCCTTCTACGTTTATCAGCGTGTTTCTTGACCAACATAGAGTTGTGCACAAGGATTTGTCGAGTTTGATCCCACAACTTCCTCAAATTGGCAACATGAACATCAACCGACGGCACCCCCTGGGAAGGAGAATCCGAAGGAAGAATAGACGGATGAAAACCATAATTCATGAAGAAGGGGCTTGAATGAGTAGAATCGCAAACGAGATTGTTGTGTGCAAACTCCGCCCAAGGAATCAAACCGACCCAATCATCCTGGTGTTCAGAAACAAAGCATCGTAAATATTGTTCAATTTTCTGGTTGGTACGTTCAGCAGCTCCGTTAGACTGAGGATGATAGGCAGAAGAAAAGTTTAATTTAATACCAAGTTGAGAGCAGAAGGACCTCCAAAAGCGGGAAACAAATTGGGAGCCTCTGTCCGATACAATTTGAGAGGGTATCCCATGTAGGCGAAAAATCTCCTTGGCGAATATCTCTGCCAATTCGGGAGAAGACGGAAGTTTAGGCAGGGGAATGAAGTGTGCCATCCTAGTAAACCTGTCAACCACGGTGAGGATAACAGTCTGTCTTTTAGAGATAGGTAGATCGACAATAAAGTCCATGGCCAAACAGGACCATGGTTTCTCTGGAACCTCCAAGGGTTGCAGGAGTCCACATGGAAGCGTATGGGGTTGTTTGGTTTTAGTACAAACTTCACATGCAGCGATGAACTCCTCAACATCCCTCCGTAAAGTAGACCACCAGAAGTCCTTAGAGATCAAGGCGTAAGTTTTGCGAATACCAGGATATCCCGCCATCTTGCTATTATGTAAACACTGTAAAAGTTCCAGTTGAAAAGCAGGAGGAACGAAATGACGACCCGCAGGGGTCTGTTTAGGTGCGAGATGTTGCAACTTAATGATCTCGGCCAGTAATGGAGAATGAATCCTGAGATTCGTATTAGCAATGATATTGCACTTCGGAACTATAGAAGAAAGAACTGGTTCAGGTACAGTAGAAGGTTCATATTGGCGAGATAATGCATCGGCTTTAGAGTTTTTAGAACCAGGTCTGTAAGTCAGTACATAATTGAAGTGAGTCAGGAATAAGGACCAACGAGCTTGTCTAGAGGATAAGCGCTTAGCCTCCCCAATATATGACAAGTTTTTGGGGTCTGTCAAAATCGTAATAGGGTGTAGGGTCCCCTCCAACAAATGTCTCCACTCCTTTAAGGCTTTAATGACTGCTAACAGTTCCCTGTCTCCGATGTCATATCTGCTCTCAGCCCCAGAAAGTTTCCTGGAAAAAAAACCACACGGGTGTAATGGTTTATCTACCGCTAATCTTTGTGACAGAACCGCACCTACTCCTGTCTCAGAGGCATCGACCTCGAGTAGAAACGGCAAAGTCGTATCAGGATGGACTAATATTGGAGCAGAAGCAAAAAGTTCTTTGAGCCTCTTGAAAGCAGCGAGAGCTTCAGGAGACCACGTCTTAGTTTCTGCCCCCTGTTTGGTCATATTGGTAATGGGCGCAATAATAGACGAGTAACCCTTAATGAAGCGCCTATAATAATTGGAGAAACCAATAAACCTCTGAATAGCCTTGAGTCCCTTAGGTAATGGCCAATCTAAAATAGACTGGAGTTTGTCAGGGTCCATCTTAAAACCTTCCCCAGAAATCACGTAACCAAGAAAATCTATCTGAGACTGATCAAAGCTGCATTTTTCCAATTTACAGTATAGACCATGTTGCAGAAGTTTCTGTAATACCGCTCTGACCTGTCTATGGTGAGTTTCAATCTCCCTAGAGTGTATCAGTATGTCGTCTAGGTAGACAATGACACAATCATGTTGAAACTCCCTAAGTACCTCATTAATCAGATCCTGAAATACTGCAGGAGCATTGCAAATTCCAAACGGCATAACTGTGTATTCATAGTGACCGTACCGAGTATTGAACGCCGTCATCCACTCGTGTCCCTGCTGGACTCTCACCAAATTATATGCCCCTCTGAGATCTAACTTGGTGAAGATTTTGGAGCCCTTAAGACGATCAAATAACTCGGTAATAAGTGGAATAGGATAGGCATTTCTGACAGTTATTTTATTCAAGCCTCGGTAATCGATACAAGGTCTCAGCGTGCCATCCTTTTTCTTAACGAAAAAGAACCCAGCCCCGGCCGGGGAAGAAGACCTCCTAATGAATCCCTTTTCTAAATTCTCCCGAATATACTCCTCTAGAACCAAGTTTTCCTGAACAGACAAAGGATATACATGGCCCCTCGGAGGCATAGTCCCAGGTAGAAGCTTAATTTTACAATCAAATGGCCTGTGTGGCGGCAAAGAATCGGCATTCTTCTTGTCAAATACTGCCTTTAAGTCTAGGTAAAGGTCTGGTATCTGTCTTTCTGTGGACTGAATAGGAGTCTCAGGTATGTTAACATTAGCTAATGGAGAAACCTTGCATAAACACCTATCCTGGCAACCCTGGCCCCACGAGAGTATCTCCCCTAACTCCCAATCGATAATAGGGTTATGTTTCTTCAACCATGGGTACCCCAGAACTATGGGAACGGAAGGGGATGAAATGAGCAAAAGAGATAAATTCTCCACGTGTAGGATACCAACATTTAAACTAATGGGTATGGTTTCACGAAAGATAACAGGGTCTAGTAGTGGTCTACCATCTATGGCCTCAACGGCCAAGGGTGTCTCCCTTAGCTGGGATGGGAAATTGTTCTTAATAGCAAAGGCTTGGTCGATAAAATTCTCAGCAGCACCGGAATCTATCAATGCCATAGCCCTTACTACTTCCTTCTCCCAAGTTAAGGAAACTGGTAGCAGAAGCCTGTGATCTTTATAATTAGGAGTAGAGGACAAAATAGAAACACCCAAGGCTTGTCCTCTAGAGAGACTTAGGTGCGAGCGTTTCCCGGACGGTTAGGACAGTTCGAGAGTAAATGACCCTTGGCTCCACAATACATACACAAACCCTCTCTTCTCCTGTACTGTCTTTCCTCCTCAGATAGGCGGGTATAACCTATCTGCATAGGTTCAGGAAGCAAAGATACCGTGGAGTCAGGACTTGGAAAAGCGGGGGCTAACCTAAAAGAAGGTCTCCGGTTCCTCTCTCGAGTGTTCTGTCTCTCTCTTAAACGTTCATCTATACGAGAGATGAACGAAATTAAATCTTCTAAATTCTCAGGGAGTTCTCTGGTAGCAATCTCATCAAGGATTACTTCAGATAGGCCATTCAAAAATACATCCATATACGCCTGCTCATTCCACTTGACTTCTGACGCCAGAGACCTGAACTCTAGTGCATAATCCACCAGTGTTCGGTTCTCCTGTCTCAGGCGCAACAGTAATCTGGCTGCATTAACCTTTCTACCTGGAGGATCAAATGTTCTTCTAAAAGCAGCTACAAATGCGTTATAGTTATACACTAACGGGTTATCGTTCTCCCATAGTGGGTTGGCCCATCTCAGAGCTTTCTCAATAAGTAGGGTGATAATAAATCCTACCTTTGCCCTATCTGTAGGATAAGAGCGGGGTTGCAATTCAAAGTGGATACTAATTTGGTTTAAAAAACCACGACACTTCTCAGGAGCCCCACCATAGCGTACTGGGGGGGTAATGCGAGAAGAAGCACCCACTGTGGCTACCTCTAGACCTAAACTGACAGGAGAAACAGGGGTATTACGTATCTCCTCTGGTGGGTTATTGGCATGAGATAATAGAGCCTGTAGCGCAAGCGCCATCTGATCCATTCTGTGATCCATGGCTTCAAACCTAGGATCAGGAGAAGCCAGCTGACTGTACTTGCAGGATCCATTGGCCCTGTCGTAAAGTCAGGATCGGGACAGGGATCCAACACGCAGAGTACAAACAGTAGCCCCGATACGTATACCGGACCTTAGAATGGCCGGACTAACGTAAGTAGTATAGTATAGAATGGTCAAAGACAAGCCGAGGTCGAGGGTAACAGAAGACAGGTAAGCGAGAGACAAGCCGAATCAAGGGAAACAGAGATAAGCAGAGTAAGGTAAACAAGCCGGGTCAAAACCAAAAGGGATAATAGAATACACAAGCACTGAGTGACTAGAACAAGCTAGAACCACGACAGGGCAATGAGCTAATGAAAGAAGCTCTGTTAAATACCCTGTTCAGAGCAGTAACCACACCTCCGAGACGTCCTGATTGGTCCTGCAGCAATTGACTGACAGGTCGATCCGGGGGAGTGTCCTGATGATGACTTCCTGCCTAGATGGTGTAAAAGGCAGTCACTCCCTCGCGGCCGGCCTTGCATGACCGGATAGACCGCGGGGAAGGGAGTCATCAGACCGTCTGGATGGTGGAACAGCTAAGTCTCTACCTCTTTTGGAGGTAGAGACCACAGGTACCCTGACAGATGCGCCCTTATGAGTGCTTTATCTACCACAGTCAAAAAAAAATCCGTAATTCACATAGAGATCCAGAGAAGTCTACGGTGTGACCAGATTCCCCTCCGCATAGTGATGTCCCGAACTCTTTGCCAGGAACCGTTCGCCGGCGAACATAGCTTGTTCGTGACGAACGCGGCGGGGAACATATGCGCTGTTCGGACTGCCCCCTATTCGTCATCATTGAGTAGACTTTGACCCTGTATCTCACAGTCAGCAGACACATTCCAGCCAATCAGCAGCAGACCCTCCCTCCCAGACCCTCCTACCTCCATGACGAATAGGGGGCGGACCGACCATCGCATATGTTCGCCCGCCGCGTTCGCCACGAACAAGCTATGTTCGCTGGCGAACGGTTCCTGGCGAACAGTTCGGGACATCACTTCCTCTGCACACTAGCCCACGTGGTAGATCTACTCTCAGATGATACCACTCACTTTAAAGGTCAAGGGGGAACGGAGGCGATATTCGTTCCTGTCCCAGACTTTGTCATGGAATCAGATGCGTGTCTTGGGTTGCAGAGCTACTTGCCCAACCACATCGACTGGTGGTCCTTGGATGATCGGAGAAGCCAATTTCCACATCAATTGTCTAGAACTCATCGTAGGTTCTTTCGCAATCCCAAGTCTTGCCAATTATTTATCAGACTGTTGCATCTTGCTGAGAATGGACAACATATTGGCAATACAGTACATCAATGCTTTGGCGGAGCCAGGTCACATCTTACCAGGGCCGGACTGGCCCACCGGTATACCGGGAATTTTCCCGATGGGCCGCGGCACCTGGTGCCGGCAGGAAGCCCTAATGTTTTATTTAAATAATTCAGGAGGGAATTCAGGAGGCAGGTGCTGGGGGCTGGTGCCGGCCGCCGGGTGCACTGAGTCTCCCTTCCCAGCACTTTCCTTAGCACTTACCGGCCCAGCATGGTAGCTCCGCCCCCGCACAGTAGCTCCGCCCTTGCATTGTAGCGCTGCCCTGCGTGGAAGCCCTACCTCCTGCACGCAAGAAGTGGACCTTGCTGCAGGAACAGGCCTAAGAGTGTGGCCTCCCAGAGACTACTCCAGTGCCAGGTAGGGCTTAAATACAGTGAGTGTGTGTAGTGAATGTGTGTAGTGAGTGTTGGTAGTAAGTGTGTGTGTAGTGAGTGTATGTCAGTAAGCTGAGGGAGGGAGGTATTAATGGAGTGAAGGGGGTATTAATGTTGTGAGGGGGTATTGATGGTGTGAGGGGGTATTGATGGTGTGAGGGGGTATTAATGGAGTGAAGGGGGTATTGATGGAGTCAGGGAGGGGGGTATTAATGGAGTGAAGGGGGTATTGATGGAGTGAGGGAGGGGGTATTAATGGTGTGAGGGGGTATTGATGGAGTAAATTACGGTATTAATGGTGTGAGGGGGGTATTGATGAAGTGAAGGGGGGTATTAATGGTGTGAGGGGGTATTAATGCAGTGAGGGGGGTATTACTGTTGTGAGGGGGTATTGATGGAGTGAAGGGGGTATTAATGGTGTGAGGGGTATTGATGGAGTGAAGGGGGGTATTAATGGTGTGAGGGGTATTGATGGAGTGAAGGGGGGTATTATTGGTGTGAGGGGGGTATTAATGGAGTGAAGGGGGGTATTACTGGTGTGAGGGGGTATTGATGGAGTGGCTGTATTGATGGTGTGAGGGAGGGGGGTATTGATTGAGTGAGGCTATTGATGGAGTGAGGGGGGTATTGGTGGAGTGAGGGGGGGTGATAATGTTGGGAGGTAGGGAGGGGGTGCTGGTAAGGAATTAAATACCTTTTATAGCTCCCTGGTGGTCCGGTGGCCATAATATCCGGTCTGCAGCTCCACAGACCTGCAGACCATGTATCTTGCGAGATCCAGTCAGAGCATTGCCGTGGTATTAATGGTGTGAGGGGGGTATTGATGGAGTAAATTACGGTATTAATGGTGTGAGGGGGTATTGATGAAGTGAAGGGGGGTATTAATGGTGTGAGGGGGTATTAATGCAGTGAGGAGGGTATTACTGTTGTGAGGGGGTATTGATGGAGTGAAGGGGGTATTAATGGTGTGAGGGGGTATTGATGGAGTGAAGGGGGGTATTAATGGTGTGAGGGGTATTGATGGAGTGAAGGGGGTATTATTGGTGTGAGGGGGGTATTAATGGAGTGAAGGGGGGTATTACTGGTGTGAGGGGGTATTGATGGAGTGGCTGTATTGATGGTGTGAGGGAGGGGGTATTGATTGAGTGAGGCTATTGATGGAGTGAGGGGGGTATTGGTGGAGTGAGGGGGGGTGATAATGTTGGGAGGTAGGGAGGGGGTGCTGGTAAGGAATTAAATACCTTTTTCTAGCTCCCTGGTGGTCCGGTGGCCATAATATCCGGTCTGCAGCTCCACAGACCTGCAGACCATGTATCTTGCGAGATCCAGTCAGAGCATTGCCGTGGTAACCCGCGGCAACGCTCTAATTGGCCAGGTCTCGCGAGACACATGGTCTGCAGCTCTGCACATTGCGGAGCTGCAGACCTGTGTCTGCGATTGGTGCCCTCTGGCCGGGCAGTCACACATATATACAGACAAGACACACAAACATACATACAAACAAACAGACAGGCACACACATACACAAGATACATACATAAAAACAGACACACACACACACGACAAACATACATACAAACAGACACACACACACATACATACAGACACACACAAGACACACATACATACATACAGACAGGCATACAGACAGACACATACAGACAGACACACAATACATACATACAAAGACACATACATACAAACAGACAAGCACACATACATACATACAGACATACATACATACATACATACAAACAAACAAACAACACACACATAATATTTAAGTCACCCTCCTGTTTCCTACCTTTTTAAGTGCAGGAGGTCCAGTGGTGGCTCAGGTTGATGGGAGTCAGAGTTCCTACTCTGACTCCCTCTGCTTCCTCCCGCGCGGGCTCTCAGTGATAGCTGGGATGAGTGACGGGGAGTCACTTCCTCCCAGCGTGTGATGATCTGGAAACTATGCAGCGCTGACCGTGCCCCCTGAAAATCCATACCCATCGGGTGGCCCTGACAGCATGGGCCACCTGATGGGCACCTTAAAATGCAGCCGCAGCGGTTTGCCAAGCGGGCTGGGGCCGCAAATAATGATGGTGGGCACCTGGTCGCAGGGGTCTGCAGGGCGGCCGGGCCCCCTGCGGCCGCTATATGTACGCCAGTGTACACATACACATTACGTGGCACAAGAACTTATGGGGCTGGCATACGTTTTGTTTCCAGGGCTGCTTTGAATTCCCAGTCTGGCCCTGCATCTTACCAGGTGCAGCGACTCTAACAGTGGATTGGTTTACCTGGAGTTGGAGGAGCACCAATGACTGGCATCTCCATCGATCGATCTCCCGTCACATCTCGCAGTGGAGAGGTCTATTTGTGATAAATCTATTTGCCTCCCGGATTAATTACCAGACTCCCAAGTTCTTCAGCTGGCTCCTGGATCGCGAGTGCACAGCGGTGGATGTTTTTGCCCATCCACTGCTTCCTCCATTCGCTATGATTTCCAGAGTTATCCTTCAAGTTCGTTGCCAACCCGTCACTCCGGTATTGTTGATACTGCTTTGACAGGGCCAGGCATTTTTCCCGGACCTTCTGGTCTTGTTTTATTGAGACCCACTTCTCCTCCTATCAATACCGGATCCCCTCTCTGATTCTAGGGGCAATCTTCATCAGATGGTGACAGAAGACTATCAGCATTTGGTAGCCTGGACTCTTACAGCTAGAGTCCTTCTCTGAGTCTAGGAGACTCAGCAACTAGGAGATGCTATCTTTCCGCCAGGAATGTCTGGTGTAGTTGGTGCCTGGAACGGCATACCGATCCCTTTTTGCCCCTGTGCCCTTAGTCTTGAATTTTCTGTCTTAGTTCCTTGATCTAGGGAAATTGTATCTTTCCATTAATGTGATCCATTCGGCTCTATCAGCGGCACACGTCCCAGTTCAGGGTTCTCCTGTTTACCCTTTGATCTGTAGACTTCTCACAGTCATCAAACCTTATGTCATCTGGCACCCAAATATTCACACCTTTGGGTGTGAGGCTAGACACCCTTTGGTGGGGCCAGGGCCAGATTAAGAGCCCAGTGGGCCTGGTGCTGACAATTATGACGGGCCTAATTCCAGGATCATATCGACCAAAAACAGTAAAACACTCCCAAGCGTCATGTATCTGATGGAGATGGTGCTGGAGAGAAAGAAAACAGCAGCTATAAGAAAACACATACCCTAGGCTAATCTCTCACTAATTTATCTTTTCATCTTTCAAGCAAATCCATAACCCCTAACAGCAGTGTCCAGTCAAGCAGGAAGTCAATGGGCACAGTAAAAGGGTGTGCCACTGACACAAATCACGTAACCTGCCAAAAGGGGCGAACATGCCCAAAAAGAGGACATGTCTGCCCAAAGAATTAGGCCAGCCTGGCATGAATGCATGTCAGGCTGCCTGCCAATCATGCAGCTGGCTAACTAAGGGCATACTATGCAGACAGCACCCGAGCTTGGCATAAATGCATCTAATGATGCGCTCGCTCAACGCTTTCTAGGGACTGTCCCCTAGCACTCGCTGGTCCACTTGTCTCCTTACCTTCTTACTAGCAGGTAGAAGCTCCTGGTATATAGTCTGGGACAGAGAAAAGCTGTATGTAGTGAAAGGGAACATGCCACAGTGTTAGAGAGACCAACGTCTGCATTACCTTAAAGGATCACTATAGGGTCAGGAACACAAACATGAATTCATGACCCTATAGTGTTAACACCACCATCTAGCCCCCCTGAGCCCCTCATGCCTCCATTAATATAGCAAAATCTTACTGTATTCAAGCCTGAAGCGGTAACTCTGCATGCTGTTAGACTCAGAAAAACAAGCAGTCTGCTGACATCATTAGAAGTGGTGGCCTGAAGGATTGGCTGAGACTGACAAAGAGGCAGATCAGGGGCAGAGCCAGCATGATTCAAACACAGCCCTGGCCAATCAGCATCTTCTCATAGAGATGAATTGAATCAATGAATCTCTATGAGGAAAGTTCAGTGTCTGCATGCAGAGGGAGGAGATACTGAATGTTTGGATGCATTTTAGGCAGCCATGACCCAGGAAGGATCTCTAACAGCCATCTAAGGAGTGGCCAGTGAAGTTATCACTAGGCTGTAATGTAAACACTGCATTTTCTCTGAAAAGACAGTGTTTACAGCAAAAAGCCTGACGGTAATGATTCTACTCAACAGAACAAATTCAATAAATTGTAGTTGTTCTGGTGACTATAGTGTCCCTTTAACTATATTCATTGTCAGCCAGTCCACACAAGTTTTGTTCCCATGCATCCCTCTTAAGTTTCCATACTTAAGTAAGAGTATGTGAAAAGTAGTTAGGGTTGCCACCTTTCTTGGAAAAACATATCGGCCTTGCTAATTTGCATAATTAAATATGTATGGGTGACATCACATGATGTAAATCACAAGGAGTGACATAAGAGAAAATGCTGTAAAATCACCAAAAAAACTACTTAGTTTGATTCTGCTGTATAGATGCATACCTCCCAGTGCCCCTATGTCTCCCAGTGCCCCCATGTGTCGATTACTCCAGATCTCAGTGTTCCTATGTATCAGTGTCTCAGTGCCCCATGTCTCCCAGTGTCCCTAGTGTCGTGTCCCCAGGTCTCCCAGTGATCCTATGTATCACAGTGTTTCAATGCCCCATGTATCCCAGGGTCCCCATGTCACTAGGACACCAGTGACACTGGGAGACTAGGGGACTCTGGCTGGGACACATGGGGACACTGGGAAAATAGGGGATACTTGAAGACATGGGGACACAGACACTAGAGACACTGGCTGGGGGACATGGGGACATTGAGACATGGGGGCACTGGGAGACATGGGGACACTGAGACACGAGGGCCACAGACACTAGGGACACTAGCTTGGAGACATGGGGACATTGAGACACTTGAGGCACTGGGAGACATGGAGGCACTAGGAGACATGGGGACAGTGAGACACTGGTAGACTGGGGGCACTGGGATACTAGGGGTCACTGAGACGCCAGGGACACTGGCTGGGAGACATGGGGACACTGAAAGACATGGGGACTGTGTCCCCATCTATCTCTGTGTCATAATGACTCCCAATGTCCCTTAGTGTCTCAGTGTATGTCTCCTTGCAGCCTTTCCCGCCATCCCTTACTTCCCTGAGCTGTAGGCTGTCTCTGCAGGGTGGGAGCTGCTGTCTGGACTCTCTGTAGCTGCTCCCCTGCGGATCAGTGATTAGAGATAGGCAGGGAGGGATATGCTGGAACTTCCTATCCCTGCCTCTCTCCATACACAGCGACCCCTACTGGACAGTGCTGGTATTGCATAGTAATTTCTTGTTTATACTGAGAAAAATACCAGCATTTGTATTACCAGTATCACTGTAATATTGGAACCAGCCAGGCAGCCTCAAATACTGGTTGTGCCAATAAAATAAAAGCCAGGTGGAATCCCTAAGAGTAGTGTGTGCAAAAAAAAAAAAAAAAAAATGTATTTTTTTTTTTTTTTAAATCAATGGGCCTATTCCATGGGCCTGGGCCTGGAGCTGCAGCTCCATCAGCCCCTATGTTAATCCGGCCCTGGGTGGGGCTAGATTATAAAGTTCTTTCCCATCATCAACTTCAGTGAAATTCACTCTTCTCTTATCCTGTCGCTTTCCGTCGAGTCTCAGATGTTTGGGCACTCAATGTAGATGCTTTTATCTTCGATCCAGAGGGGGTTACTATTTTATTATCACCATTTTAGCGATTCGACTAAACGTTGTGTAGCTTCAGCACTATCCCGCTACACAGAACCCACCGCATCTCTCCGAACCTCTCATTCTGGTCAACTATTAATCACCTATGTTCGACCAGTTTCATCTACTACTTTGGCTTGTTACTTTAGATGTTTGCTATCCCTAGCAGGTATTGAGTCTATCTTTGGAGCACACTCAGTCAGGGAGCAGCAGCTTTGAAGTCTTTAATGGGTGAGGCCTCCCTGCAGGACATTCTCCGATCAGCAGATTGGTCTTGTGAAGATACTATCCGATGTTTCTACTTTCGTCCTATTGAACATGCTTTTTTTGCACTGCTGACTAAGTGTTAAAACAGCAAAATATGAAGCCTCATGTCATGTAATAAAATTGTAGATTATGCTAGCTTTAGTGTACACATAATCTTAATTTTATTAAGGACAGGAGGAGAATATTTTCCCTCTCATTTTCCTCCTACCCAGGTTTTTATAGCGTTGGATTTTGGAAGTGGTAGGTATGTATACTATACGATATCTAATCTTATAGTATCGTCCTATCATATTTTATTGGTCATCTGATGTCTGTGATTTATTGTATAAAATTATATTCATGAAATATACATGTATGACTTCCATGTCGATTTTCAAATCCATTTCTTCGATTAATCCTTTTATTTCGACTATGTTCTCTCGTTTCAGTTTAAAGTTCCTCATTGATGTCATGCCTAAGACCTTATCCTGTTACCTAATTTGCTGGATTTTCCTATTGATTACTTCCCAATGGATTCACCCAGTTTTGTTTGGTCAACTGTTCCTGTTCAATTTTTTCGCATCATGAAAGAGGATGGGTCATCAGAGGGAGGGAGTCTTATTACATATGCTGTTTTATGATTGGTTGTTTCTGTTTCTAGTCAAACTTGTGCTGCTATGGAGTTTTAGTAAAGAAAATTAAAGGAACATTATAGTCACCTAAATTACTTTGGCTAAATAAAGCAGATTTAGCGTATAGATCAATTCCCTGCAATTTCACTGCTCAATTCACTGTCATTTAGGAGTTAAATCACTTTGTTTCTGTTTATTCAGCCCTAGCCACACCTCCCCTGGCTATGATTGACAGAGCCTGCATGGAAAAAAACAACTGGTTTCACTTTCAAACAGATGTAATTTACCTTAAATAACTGTATCTCAATCTCTAAATTTAACTTTAATCACATATAGGAGGCTCTTGCAGGGTCTAGCAAGCTATTAACATAGCAGGGGATAAGAAAATCTTAATTAAACAGAACTTGCAATTAAGAAAGCCTAAATAGGGCTCTCTTTACATGAACTGTTTATGGAAGGCTGTGCAAGTCACATGCAGGGAGGTGTGACTAGGTTTCATAAACAAAGTGATTTAACTCCTAAATGGCAGAGGATTGAGCAATGAGGTTGCAGGGGCATGTTCTATACACCAAAACTGCTTCATTAAGCTAAAGTTGTTCAGGTGACTATAGTGTCCCTTTAAGCAAAATATTCACCTCCTGTGCTTAATAAAATTAAGATTATATGCACACTAAAGCTAGCAAAATCTACAATTATGTGTGTATCTAAGAAGGTGAGACAAGTCTCAAGGTGATTTGCCAGACTACATCCTGTTCCAAATTATTATGCAAATTCTATTTAAGTGTCACAAAGATTAAATATTTTGTTTTTCAGTTTAACTCATGGATGGCATTGTGTCTCAGGGCTCTTTTGATCACTGAAAATAATCTCGGACACCTGTGATAATTAGATTGCCAGGTGAGCCCAATTTAAGGAAAAACTACTAAAGGAGGGTGTTCCACATTATTAAGCAAAGCACCATTTTCATGCAATATGGGGAAGAAAAAGGATCTCTCTTTGCCAAAAAGAGTCAAATAGTTCAATGCCTTGGACGAGGTATGAAAACATTAGATATTTCACGAAAACGTAAGCGTGATCATCGCACAATGAATAGATTTGTGGCTGATTCAGAGCACAGACGTGCAGATAAAGGCACATTGAGAAAGATTTCTGCCAGATCCATGCATCGGATCAAGAGAGCAGCTGCAAAAATACCATTACATAGCAGCAAACAGATATTCGAAGCTGCTGGTGCCTCTGGAGTTCCACGGACATCAAGGTGTAGAGTCCTCCAGAGTCTTGCAACTGTGCATAAACCTTCTAGTGGGGCACCGCTAACCAATGCTCACAAGCAGAAACGGCTGCATTGGGCAGAAAAATACATGAAGACTAATTTTCAAACAGTCCTGTTCACTGATGAGTGCCGTGCAACCCTGGATGGTTTAGATGGATGGAGTAGTGGATGGTTGGTGGACGGCCACCCTGTTCCAACAAGGCTGCGACGTCAGCAAGGCGGTAGTGGAGTCATGTTTTGGGCCGGAATCATGGGAAGAGAGCTGGTCGGCCCCTTTAGGGTCCCCGAAGGTGTAAAGATGACCCCTGCAAAGTATGTGGAGTTTCTGACTGACCACTTTCTTCACTGGTACAGAAGGAAGAACTATGCTTTCCGTAATAAAATCATCTTCATGCATGACAATGCACCATCTCATGCTGCAAAGAATACCTCTGCATCAATGGCTGCTATGGGGATAAAAGGAGAGAAAGTCATGGTGTGGCCTCCATCCTCCCCTGACCTCAATTCTATTGAGAAACTTTGGAGCATCCTCAAGCAAAAGATCGATGAGGGTGGAAGCAGTTTACATCCAAACAGCAGCTCTGGGAGTCTATTCCGACATCTTGCAAACAAATTCAAGCAGAAACTGTCCAAAAACTCACAAGTTCAATGGATGCAAGACTTGTGATGCTGCTATGAATTAAGGGGTCCTATGTTAAAATGTAATGTGACCTGTTAAAATGTTTAAAAAGTTACAATGTTGTTATAAGTTTGATTGAAATAGCTTTTGATTTCAGTAAATATGCTGCAAACACAACAAATTACAATTTTCAGTTCTTTACAACCTATAAAGTGTTTTGAAACTTACTGTGCGTAATAATTTGTAACAGCGCATTGTAAGTTTTTTATGTTTAAAAAAAATACTGTTATCATTAGGAGGTTTGTTCAATAAAATTTGGCAATTACATAATCTTAATTGTTGTACAATGTCCCACCCATGAGATTTTGTAACATTTCCATTGTAACAAACTTTGATGGATTGACTTCGAAACCAGGGACAAATTTAGAATTGGTAATAAAGACAGGTCAGGCAGGGTTCAAATCTATTAACAGACAATGAATAGAGAAAGGATTCCAATAAAACTTAAAAGATAATTGTGAAGCACTTCACATATTTCTAGAGATTTGAGCTGTCTCCAATATTTACCTATCTGGGATACCATCACACTCTACTACTCAGAGGATTCCACTCACGAGACTCACTCAAAATGTTAGTAAGTCTGCTCCCAGGCTCAGTGTTTGTAAAGAAGGTGAGATGGACACCTTGTATTCTCCCAAAACTGCACTTCTATATCCCCCAACTCTCAATATATTCCACAGTTCCTTTTTGTTCTTCTTTTTTTGAGGTTCATGCCATCTGCCTATTTAAACTATTCTATCTTCCTATTGCTGATATTCCTTGCTTACTGAACATTTTGACCATACAGGGTCATCCCTTCCGCAATGCAAACAAGGCATCTGCCTTGGGTGGCACTTTGCAGGGGGCGGCAAAAAAAGCCACATCCCAAATGCCCAAGCAGATCCCTTGCTTGCCTTGTGTCCTGGGGGGCTCAAGAGCTGGCCAGCTGGCCACTTTTGAGCCCCCAGGTGAATACTTACCTGAGCACTTCCTGCTCAGCTTCCTCCGCGCTGCTTAATGAAGCCAGGAGCTGGAATATGACGTTACTCTGGCTCCCGGCATCACTAAGCGCCTTCTGCTCAGCCTGTACGCCCCCTGCTTGCCCGACCAGCAGCTACACTGGACAGGTAAGGAATCCACTCCAGCTCTCCCAGGGAGGCTGGGTGGATTTAAAATAAAATAAAAAAAATAATTTGTGAGTGTTGGTAGAAATGTGTATGTGTCTGTAAGTGTGTGTGTGTGTATGTGTCTGTAAGTGTGTGTGTGTGTCTGTACGTGTGAGTATGTGAATATGTCTGTAAGTGTGTGTGTCTAAGTGAATGTGTGTGTGTCTGTAAGTGAATGTGTGTGTGTCTGTATGTGTGTGTGTCTGTAAGTGTGTGTGTCTATGTAAGTAGATGTGTGTGTATGTCTGTGAGTGAATGTGTGCGTGTGTCTGTGAGTGAATGTGTGTGGGTCAGTGAGTGTGTATGTATCGGTCAGTGAGTGCGTGCATCTGTCAGTGAGTGCGTGCGTCTGTCAGTGTGTGTGTGCGTCTATCAGTGAGTGAGCGTCTGTCAAAGTGCAGCCTTGACAGGAAGGGGTGGGAAAAAATTTAATTAAGGGGGGTGCCCGAGCACCGTCTTGACTAGGGCAGCCCAAATCCTAAATACACCACTGCTATCATAGAGAGCATCTCTTTTTAAACACCAGTTTGTTACATGATCCTTTTAGTATCTAGCAAATCTGCAAAATGTGCACACAGACAGCGCAAGCAACCAGTGGGCAAGTAGATAAAGTGGAAAAAAAACATGAATTCTGTACATCTCCACAACCCAGGAGAGATCTTACATTATGGTACCTCATCTACCCTCATGCTAGGATTGAATATGTGGAGGTTGACCAGCCACCACAAGCCAGCCACCACAAGCCAGCCACCACTACTATTAACCAATTTTTGACTGATGAGGTGTGAGACATACCATTCTGTCAAATGGCTCTAATAGGGACTAGTGAGGCATCACATAAATAACTGTATGGCAGTCCTACATGGCAGGGGTTTGCAGGGACAGCTAAAGAGACCACCATGCCTATCATTTTCAGACAGCAGCAGGATCTCCATAACATGTTGTACACAGCAGTGATCTTGGTCTTAGCCCTAAAACTGTCCATAAACAGCCTTAGGGGCCTGTCACAGCATAGGACTTATTTGACAGCCTATTACAGCGGTTTTATGGCACGATTAAAAGCTGATCTAAAGGATTTGGTTTGGTTCGGAAATTCGGGTAAGAAAAAAAATGTGGCACTTCGGTTTGGCACATCCGAAATTTGGGACTTCAGCACTTTGGTTCAGTTCGGCACTTCCGAAATTCGGGACATCGGCAATTCGGCACTTCGGTTCGGCACTTCGGTTTGGCACTTCTGAAATTTGGGACTTAGGAAATACAGGAATTCGACAATTTGGGACTTTGGCAATTCAGGACCTCTGAATTTGGAACATCTGTAGGGCTCATTAACCCTTCCCCTAACCCTACCCCTAAACCTACTCCTAACACTAACCCTACCCTAACCCTAAACCTAAGTCTTAATCCTACCCTACCCTTAACCCTACCCCTAACCCTACCCCTAACCCTGTCATCATTCACATAAATTTCCCTTCCTATTTTGCCACTATTCAGAAATCCGAAGCACTTCAGCACTTCCGAAATTTGGCACTTTGGCAATTCAGAACTTTGGGGGTTCGGTTCGGCACTTCAGCAATACGGTTCAGTTCGGCACTTTGGACATTCGGATGCTTCCTGAAATTCATCCGAATTCACATTCGGACCGAAGTAAATTGCACATTATGGAAAAAAAAAAACCTGTTTGTGTGTACCAGTGAACATTTCGTATGCTGTTCAAGCATTTTACACTATTCCCTTCTTTATTTCGTTTGCCAACCTATTCACTGAACACTGACCACCATCCTGGCTTGTTAACTTAAAACAAACCACAAGAATGCAGTGTTCTCTTTGTGTGGCCGCCGTTTGTATAGCCGAATGCCACGTGGTGGAGAAAATGGTGGCCATCTTGTCGCACGAACGCATGCAGCGGGACTTGGTCTACTGGACGACCCGAACACTGGTCAAAATGCATGAATGCCTGCTTCTAGCTGCAGGAAGCTAGGAGAACCTGGTTCGATGGTTTGTTCGACTGAAACTACCAAACCATTACTATACTATGAGCGAGGGGATTCATTCACCTTTTTGTTGATTTTTCTACTTTCCGTACGTATGAAAACCAGACCGACCCTCATAGCTAAAAGCTGTCACGTCTAAACATTTGTTATGAAGGAACACAACTGCAGATTTCTTATAGTTTGAATATTTATTATAAAAAGGTATTGACTTTAATTCCAATTTACAGGTACTGTAGCTTTAAGTAATAAACGATAACTGAAGTCCACAATTATAGGCACTGTAGCTTTAAGTAATAAACGATAACTGAAGTCCACAATTATAGGCACTGTAGCTTTAAGTAGTAAACGATAACTGAAGTCCACAATTAGAGGCACTGTAGCTTTAAGTAGTAAACGATAACTGAAGTCCACAATTATAGGCACTGTAGCTTTAAGTAGTAAACGATAACTGAAGTCCACAATTATAGGCACTGTAGCTTTAAGTAGTAAACGATAACTGAAGTCCACAATTACAGGCACTGTAGCTTAAGTAGTAAACGGTAGTAATTAGAAGACACTGAATCAGAAAGAGTCTCTTAGTAGTATTAATGAATTAGGTGATAAGAAGTTACAATAGCTGTTCCATAGACTTTAACTGAAGCAAGACAGATGCAGCTAACTGAGATAAAGTATGAGTTGAAGTTAGCTGTAACGGGTTTGTTTTATCGAAGGACTTTGGAGACAGGAAATAACAGCTTTGAGATGCAACGCTTATCACAGAGGTTTTACTTAGCTTCCGGTTATCCTAAATGGAGAGAGTTCAGCTTTAGTCGTGGATGAGGAGAGGTGAAGGGAACTTGAAGTCTTGAAGTCTTCCAGTCCGGTCCGGTAACAGAGGGCTTTCACAACGATGTTGTAGCCGGTTCGTGAGTACGGAACGTAGTTCAATAATCCAGCGTCGATCAGCTGGTGCGGTCGGATTAAATAGGGAGACCGTGTCATAAAGAGGTGTGGCTAAGCTCCGTGGAACCAGGAAGTAAGAGGATACCATAGTTAAGGCATGACAGTATCCCCTCCTTAATGAGCAACCTCTGGGTGCTATTGACTTGGTTTAGAAGGGTAACGCTTGTGAAATTTGGAAATTAATTTGTCAGCATGAACGACAGAGGAGTTTTCCCATGTATCTTCATCAATTCCATATCCTTTCCATCTGATGAGGTATTGTAAAGAGCCACGATGGATCCTTGAATCCAGTATACTTTGAATTTCGTATTCTTCTTCACCCTGGACCAATATGGGATCAGGAGAAGTAGTGACATTTCTTTGGAAAGGGTCAGGATGATGAGGCTTCAGCAAGGACACATGAAAAACAGGATGTAGCTTTAAAGTAGGTGGAAGTTTCAATTTAACAACATTACGGTTGATAACCGATATTATTGGAAAAGGACCAAGAAAAAGGGAACTTAACTTCTTTGATGGACGGTTTGTAGAGATGTTCTTTGAGGAAAGCCAGACAAGATCACCGATTTTATAAGAGGGTGAAGGTTGTCTTTTTGTATCAAAAAACTTCTTTTGATTGGAGGAGGCCAATTCTAGATTCTCATGCAATTTCTTGAATAAAGAGGACATATGAGAGATTTGATTCGAATCGGAGAGATTAGATGAAGAAACTGTCTGAGCAGGAAATGAGGAAGGATGAAATCCATAAGTGGATAGAAATTGAGTCATTTTGCTGCTGGTATGAAAAGAGTTATTGTATGCGAATTCTGCCATGGGTAACCATGTCATCCAATCGTCTTGTAAGTGAGAGCAATAACATCGTAGATATTGCTCTAAACATTGGTTGACTCTTTCAGTTTGTCCATCTGTTTGAGGATGATATGCAGATGATAGTTTACGTTGGATATGAAGAGTAGCACATAATGCATTCCAGAATTTGGAGGTAAATTGAGTTCCTCGGTCTGAGATGATTTCGTCTGGTAGTCCATGAAGTTTAACTATATTGTCAAGAAATATTTTCGAAAGTTCAGAGGATGAGGGTAACTTCTTCAAAGGAATAAAATGAGACATTTTCGTGAAGCGGTCCACTACCACTAAAATGGTGGTATGATGATGAGAAGGAGGTAATTCCACCATGAAGTCCATAGAAATGGATTGCCAAGGTCGTTCAGGAGTCGGTAATTTCAATACTTGACCGAATGGTTGATGGTGGACATGTTTGGATCTTTGGCATATAGAACAAGATTTGACATAAGATTCAATAGTTTGGTCTTGACGAGGCCACCAATAGTATCTTTTAGACAATTCAAGGGTCTTTTTTATACCTGGATGACCTGCCAGAGGAGAATCATGAATAAATTCGAGTACTTTAATTCTGAAAGAGGGAGGTACGTAAATCCGGTCTTTGAAATAGTAGAGACCGTTTTTCTTGGATAATTTAATTGATTTAGGAAGTTCGAGAGCATCTTCACTGAGATCTTTAATGTCGTCAATAAGAGAAGATAAGATTCCAATGACTTTAGGCGAAGGAGGTTCAATTTTAGTGTCTTTATGGATCCTGGAAAGGGCATCAGCCTTTTTGTTTCTAGACCCAGGTCTAAAGACGATTTGGAAGTTGAACCGGGAAAAAAAGAGATTCCATCTTACTTGTCGAGCAGACAGTGTTTTATTGGAGTGAAGATATTCGAGATTTTTATGGTCCGTATATATGATTAAAGAGTTCTGAGCACCTTCAAGAAGGTGTCTCCAGGTTTCTAAAGCCACTTTGATACTTAATAATTCTTTTTCCCCTGTAGGATAATTCTTTTCGGCAGGAGATAATGATCGTGAGAAGAAGGCGACAGGATGAAGAGGTTCGTGAGGAGTTTTGTGTTGAGAAAGGACAGCTCCAATTGCAATTTCCGAAGCATCCGTTTCAAGGACATAAAGATATGAAGGATTTGGAAGTTGAAGAATAGGAGCTGTTGTAAACTTTCTCTTTAATTCATTGAAGGCAGTTTGAGCCTTCTCGTTCCAATTGAAGGGATGTTTTTTACTGTTAAGTTGATTGAGTGGGTGAGCTATCTCAGAATAGTTTTTAATAAATTTTCTGTAGAAGTTGGCGAACCCTAGAAATCGCTGTAATTCTTTTACTGTAGAGGGAACAGGCCAGTTGATGATACAATCGACTTTTGAATTATCCATACCTATTGAATGAGGGGAGATAACATAACCTAAGAAGGTTATTTCTTTGACGTGAAAAATACATTTTTCGGGTTTAGCGAATAGTTTGTGAGTTCTGAGTCTGGATAACACCCATCTGACATGTTTTCTATGTTCATCAGGAGTGTTGGAGTATATGAGAATATCATCTAAATAAATGATGACACAGACGTCCAATAGGTCTCTAAAGATATCATTTATGAAATGTTGAAAAGTTGCAGGGGCGTTGCAGAGGCCAAAAGGCATCACCAGATATTCAAAGAGGCCATATCTTGTTCGGAAAGCAGTTTTCCATTCATCATTAGCCTTTATCCTGATGAGATTATATGCCCCGCGAAGGTCAAGCTTAGTGTAGATGGTAGCAGTTTTCAATCGTTCAACCAGTTCATTGATGAGGGGAAGAGGATAACGATTTTTAACTGTTATTTTGTTTAAGGCTCTGTAATCAATGATAGGACGTATAGTCTGGTCTTTGTTTCTTACAAAAAACATACTTGAGGCAGCAGGTGAACTAGAGGGTCTAATGAACCCTTTCCGTAGGTTTTCATCTAGATATTCTTTGAGAATTTGCAATTCAGCCTCAGAGAGAGGGTAGATGTGCCCAAAAGGTACTGGGGCACCAGGTATGAGGTCTATAGGACAATCGTAGGAACGATGAGGTGGAAGCGTTTCAGCTTCTTTTTTACTGAATACGTCTGAAAAGTCTGAATAACAAGAAGGTATAGTTGGTTCTTTGGAGATCTGAAGAATAGGAATTTGCTGTAAACACGTTTCTTTACAATAATGTGAGTTAAAGGTGAGAGAGAAAGGAGACCAAGAAATTTGAGGGTTGTGGTTCCTTAACCAGTTGATCCCTATTATAACGGGATAGAGAGGTGATGGAATAACATCAAATACTAGAAATTCAGTATGAATATGATTGGTGGTTACCTTTAGAGGGATGGTTTCATGAAGAATCGGTCCCGAGGAGATAAAGGAGCCGTCAATCACTTTAATAGGAACAGAAATGGTTTTTCGAACACAAGGAATTTTATTCTTTGTTACAAAGGTTGAATCGATGAATACTCCATTTGCACCAGAATCGATGATAGCTTCAGTCATAATTCTCACCTTGTCCCACTGTAGTATAAGAGATATAGGAGTGAACTGAGTGGTTGGTGTAGAAGCGAGTGCACTGAAGATCGCAGAGGTATAGGTTTGCCTACCGGCCTTTGTCCGTTTTAATAAGGGACAATCAGAAACCAAATGATCTTGAGAGGCACAATACATGCATAGGTTTAATTGACGTCTTCGGTTCTTCTCTTCAGGAGTGAGAGGACTTCTTATTACCCCTATTTCAATAGGTTCACTTGGTAAGGAAGTCTTTTCTGGAGCTTTTGAGGGAGTGAAAGGTTTGCGGTCTTTAGAATGTAAGAGGGCTTTTTCGGCCTTTCTTTCTCTTAATCTTCTGTCAATGCTGATTGATAAGTGAATTAGAGCGTTCAAAGTAGTAGGGAGTTCTGTTCTAGATAGTTCATCTTTTACAGCTTCAGATAAACCAATTCGAAATTGGTTGCGCAATGTGATGTCATTCCATTGCGTTTCTACTGCCCATCTTTTAAATTCAGCAATGTAATCTTCAACGGGTCTATTTCTTTGCTGTAGAGTTCTGATTGTTAAATCAGCTGTAGCTTGTTTGTTAGGATCTTCATAGAGAAGAGACATGGCTTCAAAAAATTCATCCAGTGAGTGCATTTACAGAAGGGCCCCAGTCAAGCCATGGCAACTGGGGCAGAAGAGTGGCAATTTTCCCTGGCTCCAGATAGGAAGTGATCCTGGGTGGAGGTACCCAGCCGGTGTACAGGGAGCTCTGCTACACATCTTATCGGGGCAAATCCCATAATTCACAAGACTCTTTGTCAGTATTGTTCCATATAATTAAGACATATGGACTAGTTTCTTACTGCTCCTTAAACATCAGCAAAATACATGCCGATAGGAATCCCTGCAAACATTGAATATATTGCACACAACCTAAAAGTTTGATTGGAGGAGGGACAATATCAAATATCTGGGTTTGATCTCGGTCCTGCAAATTACATTAAGGTCTAGAACTCATGCTAACAGATGTTACAAAAATAGCCCCCCCTTTCTCTCACATGGACAGAATGAGTGGTATACTTCCAGGATTTCCATATTTATTTCAAACTCTTCTGATATTCCTACCCCTTTCCTACTTGATGATTCACACTGATATGAATAGATTCATCAGGGCTGGTGGAAAAACCAGGGTTTGGCGCAAATTAATGCAAGCATCTACCAAAAAAAAGAGGCCTGGCGGTACCAAATGTATGCCTATACTACCATGAAACCATCCTAGCTACAGCCTTACCATGCTTTCTTCAGTTTCCTGTTCCTACAGGTTTTGGACAAATACAGACAAACATCAAGCAATACGAAGTTTTGTTGGCGACTCCAATCAAAGCCCTGACCTATTGGATACCCACTTTCCATGCAACGCCATGGCTTGAATGCAGGATAACGCTTTTGTACTATTTGTTGCAGCAGAACACTCTCTCGGAATTCGATTGTCTGAGCTGATAATACTCTTTGCCCCAAACTTCCAACTAATCCTACATTTAGCTGGCTGCTGTGGCTGGTTGATAATAGGCTGGCTGCAGCTAGCAGCTGTGGCTGTCAGACTGGTGTGGCTGGCTGGCATGCCGCTTACTTACCCCAGTCCGTTTGTGCATCTGTTACTCTCCTAACCCCTTGGTGTGTCTCTGTTTCCCCTCCCCCCTAGCCATTATGTGTCTGTGTGCCCACCAGCCCCTCTGTATTTCTCTTTGGGCCCCCAGGCCTTCTGTGTGTGTCTGCTTGTCCCCCTTAGCCCCTCTGTGTGACTCGAGGAAACTATAGTTTTTTTCAATCATGCTCCACTATAAATCTCCTGCTCTTCGCTTTGGCCAGACTGCAAATGAAGGTGCCCTAAATGTCCTTTACCAGTTCATTGTTTTCTCTCTTTTTCTCTTTCTAATCCTTTTTTTTTCTCTTTTTTTTTTATCATTTCTCCTTTATTCAGACTTAAAAAGATAAGCGGACACTCTGTCTTTCCAGAATAAATAAATAAGTAACAGGGGCAGAGGGATTAAAGGGGGAAAGGACAGAGCGTGGAGGGTTGGTTTGGGATATCTCAGGAGAAAGCAGATAAATATAAGAAGAGAAATGGCAAATAAATGCATAGATGAAAAAGCATTGTGGTTTTAAGAAGGTATGACGTGGATAACATGGAAAAACTATAAAATAAAATTAATGAATAAATGGTGGTAAAGGTATCCATGATATGACAGAGATCGACACAGGCCCCAAATAAAATATGAGATGATACCTATCTGATATAAAAAAAAAAAACTATCGCAAACCATAGTTTTTTTTCTTAATCATGCTCCTATATAAATCTCCTGCTCTTCACTCTAGCTAACCTGCAAATGTAGGTACCATAATTCCTTTCATATATCCATCTCCCATGTAAAGTTTCCATCTGACTTTAAGATATTTCTCCATTCTTCCACAACTGTGACATGTTTTTATCTATTCAGCAAGAATCAAAACTCAATTTAGTACTGAGAAACCCTAGTTTACCTCATACTCCCTCTTCTGGCTGACACATAAACATATAGTTTATGGAAAGCCCCTGGCCACATTCAACATATACATCAATGCCACCTACCGAACTGCAGAGACCTGAAACCTTAGGTGTAGGATGAAAATGATCTCTCATATTTTATTCACATCCACACTTGCTCAGGATCAAACACTCACCTTCTGATCAATATAAAAAAAATAGCTATACTGATTGATAGACCAATATAGTTAAAATTCTTAACCCCTTAAGGACCAAACTTCTGGAATAAAAGGGAATCATGACATGTCACACATGTCATGTGTCCTTAAGGGGTGAAAGAGGATTTCACTAAACGTTTTGACTATTCTCCGCAATATAGCCCTAACTCTAACCTTTTGCCCACTTGAACGTCTGCCATTTTATGTTCATTCCACCTTCCTTTTTAGTCCAACTCAGCCATTGCCTCAATTTTAGCAGACATTAAACCTGAAGAAAGCTCTCCAGGTATGTAAAAGCATTAATAGCATTATCAAACTTTATTATTACATCTTAAAATCCTCCCTATTCTCACCCACAAACCATGTTAAATGACATGCTTTATAAAATGGTTTTCTAACAAAGGCTTCACTGTAACATTTTTTGGTATCCTAAACATTTCACACAGAATAGAGTCAATCCTTTTAACCAAACTTACCCATTCTGACCAAGCTGAAATCTTGAAATTATTGCAACATGACAAACAAGCAATAACACCAGACACTGCATTAACATGAACTGGCGTACCCAACATAAACACGTTGTCACAACTGTTTTCTCTATCTATGCCAAAAATGCTTTTGACCACTTTTTAGAGCCTGTAGAATATTGCATATTCTATGTTTCTATTGATTATATATATATATATATATATAATCAATAGAAACATAGAATATGCAATATTCTACAGGCTCTAAAAAGTGGTCAAAAGCATTTTTGGCATAGATATATATGGATGTGTGGATTGACAAAAGTAACAGATGGTATCAATAAGTCACAAGGCTTTCTTTGTCCGAGAGCTCTGGAATTTGGATTTCGGGGTCTTGTCCTTATATGGCAAGAATTAATGCTCTGACGTCAGTATGGGCACTTCTATATAGTAACAAAGGGACACGAGGTCTCTCTCTCTTGGCTCTTGGCTCTTGGCTCTCTCTCTGGGCTCTCTCTGGTTCTCTCTCGATGTAAAGATGTAAGGATGTAAAGAAGTCCAGCAATTACCATCTGCTGTTGAATGTCCATTATCCTGTAACATCATTTGTTGTTTTATTATGAATCCGTAACTAAGAATAAACCTGAAGAAACCGTAAGTCAGATTGCGTATTAGTACTTTTCAATAATATAGACATATATTATTGTGGCGAGCATTTGGCTCAAGACTATATATACAAAAGACGTATATATATCAATCAACTGAAGACAAGAAGAAATTAAGAAGAATTAACTGTGACGATTCCAAACCAGTTTTTACAGAGCCTACCTGTTAATCTGCTGTCAAAGATCGTCCACAATCCCCTCTACTTTTCCTCTGTGTCCTTGAACCCCTCTTGCAGAAAGTTTATTAACCGGCCTAGCATGCATCTTAATTGATGGATTTATAGGATTGTTAGGGTATATATAAAAAATATAGTGTTAGAGTAGAGATTGAAGCCATATTAGTCCAGAGATGCAGATGTAAAATAACAGATGAAAAGAGTATCGTGTAATACCTTTTCTATTGGACTAAAAGAGTTTTGGAATGACAAACATTCTGGAGAACCTCTCTTTCTTGAGTCTGAAGCTTTTCTGAGCAAAAACGATGCACAGAATTCACAGTTTAGTTGCCACATGAGAGCAGATAAGACACAGGTTTGAAATAAAATAGAAACCACTTTCACATAGGGTCGTAAATATCTTGTGTAAGGATCACATAGTGATCTCTTCCCCCTCACTCTGTGTTTCCAGGTTCCAAGGCAGTAAAATCGCCACTGCACAAATCAGTTGATTATCTATCTATCTATTTAAAACCTTAGTACTATTGAAGATTAAAATTTGAATAAATTGGAATAGTGCTTTATTTTCAGCGATACCAGTTAATCTGATTTATGTTTCTATAACTAAAATTTAAAGGCAAATAAAACTATAATTTATTGTGGCATGAATTGTGAAATTTTCTTTGAATTCCCGACAAATCAAACTAAAGTAAATAACCCTGCTATTAGAAATTACCTTGTTCATACACCTATTCCCAAAATGATATTACATAGTATCTTACCTCACATACAGTATAATAAATATAGTGGCGCTGAAAACAGGTCTTGATAGAGAAGTTAGTTGTTTTGCAATAAACACTTCTTGTAGCATTTTAGTAAATCATTTGGTAAGATATTGCTCGGAGAGAAGTGTCTCTTAAATTTATTAGATTATTTTTCTTGATGTCATCGCTCGTGGGACCAATTAAAGTTGTGAAAGATTTTGTCTGTTTAATCCTCCTGTGTTTTGCGATGTCTGTTCTATGGTAGTAAATTAGGTAAATATTTAATTTCCTACAACTATCAATAAAAGTACTAGTTTTACTGAATGCACACAAATTGACAACAGAAATATGTTTCTAGGACCATTTGAAGGGATAGAATTTAAGACACAAACAACCAAAACTAAAATAACAATTCTCGTTGCTAATAAACAACAAAATACTGGATATGGCACCATAAATCACCTGTGGCTCAATCACTAAAATAGTTCACACACTAGTACAAAATAAACCCAAATATGATAAAGTGAAAGGGCACACAAATAATATATGTATTCCTCCTTGATTTTGAAGAGGTGTGTGTTTTTTTCAATTTATAACCTTTAATCTAAGGTAAAAAGGAGAAAAACCTTTCATAGCATATTATGGTATCACACAATCATGTGGTTACACTTAATGGTCAAACTCACTATTTCAAGAGCCATAAATATAAGCTCTATTTGATAGCAGTCTTGGGAATATGCAAGTTTCACCATCCATATTAATGGGATAACAGGAGGGACACACGAAGGAGAGAAAACCAGTCCTGATTGGATCAGTACTAGAAGCGGTGGGAGTGGAAACCGGAAGGAAATGTTATGAAAAGGGCGGTATAAAAAGAGAGGAAGTGTACTATGGTTTTGTATATGCACATGAATGAAGATAAAATGCTGTGCTGTGTAGCTGGTTTTTAATTTACTTGTAAGACTGGTGATTTTACTCCATGCAAGCTGCGCCCCCTTAGCTGAGATCATCAAAACTGATGATCTCAGCCAAACCAATGCTTTCTCATAGTAAAGCAATGGGAAGCTATTGCACATGTCCGGCAATACGCTGGGCTGCACTAATCAGCATCTCCTCATAGAGATGTATTGAATCTATGCATCTGTATGGAGATGTTCAGCACCTCCATGCAGAGCGTGGAGAGGCTGAACGTGAGTTCTGCACACTGTGGAGCACTGACCCAGTAATCAGTCACTAGACGTGTTCCTACGTAGCAATGTAAACACTGCCTTTTCCCTGAAAAGGCAATGGTTACATTGAAAAGCCTGCAGGGATAGACTATACACACCAGAAAAAAAGTACATTAAGCTGTAGTTGTTCTAGTGACTAAGGTATAGTGACTATCCTTTTAAGTTTGACCACATGATTGTGTGATACAATGCGATGAGGGACTTTTTCTTACTGCAAAGGTAAGACAAGAAGTTTACATAGGGATAAAAAGTAACAATTATTAGCTGCAACAAAAAACAACAGCAAAACAAAACCCAAAACAACCAATCTTTTTGTAATTAAACATTATGAAATTATAAAGACATGTAAACAGAGTGAATCGTCAAGCGCACAAAATGGTGAGGCTTGGATACGCTGGACGTAGCAACAGCCAGGTTCTGATTTAACACCCAACCCATGGGCAGGATGCGACAGGCAAAGTTAAACTTACCCAACAGCGCCTGCAGCTGGCGCAGCTGAATCTTCCACATGCCCAATGCCGCCGCCACCTGTGCTCATAAATCCTCCACCTTATCCGCTGGGAGACGACATTCCTGTGCCACTGAGTCCATCTCAATGCCAAGAAAGCTTAAGCACGTAGTTGGGCCCATGGTTTTGTCCGAGGCCAACAGCACCCCGAAAGACTTAGCCACCGACTGCACCAAAAACAGAAACCGTGCACACCTCTCCGAATACCCTGGTCCTAGGAATAAGAAATTGTCCAACTAATGCAGAATGGAGTCGCAGCCCGACTCCATACGCACTACCAACTTGAAGAAGGGGGTAAAATACTCAAAATAGAAGCAAGAGATCGAGCATAGGAAGACACAGATCCACAAAGCAGTGACCATCAAAACAACACACCAAGAGATGATGGCACTACGGATGTCCTGGAAGCAACCAAAAGGTGGCTTCAACGTCCGTCTTGGCCATGAGGGCCCCATGACCCGCATTCCGCACCACCTCATCAAAAGACAAGTAGGACACCCTACAATGCTCCTCTGAGATGTCGTCATTCACTGAGCCCCCAAAGGAGTACAAAAGGTGGTGAATCAGTCAAAACTTACCCGCCTCCTTCTTGCGGACCACCCCAAATGTGAGACCCCAAATGTGAGACCCGGAGGTGCGGAAAAAGAGAGGGACCAACATACGCCCCAACACCACTTCCTTCTCGAGCTTGTCCCGAACCACATAAGGATGAACCCTGACTGAGCGAAGGTTCTGACGCTAAGCTGAGGCCCCCAGCCCTGGTGAGGAATCCAAAACTAGTCCCAAAATCCTGCCAGTAAGACGAGACAGGGGGGATATGATAGAAACATTTAAATACATAAAGGGAATCAACACAGTAAAGGAGGAGACTATATTTAAAAGAAGAAAAACTACCACAACAAGAGGACATAGTCTTAAATTAGAGGGACAAAGGTTTAAAAATAATATCAGGAAGTATTACTTTACTGAGAGGGTAGTGGATGCATGGAATAGCCTTCCAGCTGAAGTGGTAGAGGTTAACACAGTAAAGGAGTTTAAGCATGCGTGGGATAGGCATAAGGCTATCCTAATTATAAGATAAGGCCAGACTAATGAAAGTATTTAGAAAACTGGGCAGACGAGATGGGCCGAATGGTTCTTATCTGCCGTCACATTCTATGTTTCTATGTTTCTACTGCGCAGAACCCTAAAACCCCCACTATAAAACCTGTAGAGGGTACTAATGTACTCATGAGATTTTTCGGAACATAAATATGCCTGTTTTAAAACAGTAAAACTTATGACAATAATATCAATGATTTTGTAGTTTTGTGGGAATTTAAAAAAAAAAAAAAACTAACTTTGGACAGGGTTTGTGACTAGCGACTACTAGAGAAAAAATGGGCATACCCCATCTTGAATACCCTGGGTTGTATACTTTTGCAAATGGTATGCTCATTCATGGGCTGCCAACATAAAACCTGTACATAGGGGGTACTGTTGTACTCATGTGACATTGCTGAGTGTTTAAGAGCACTAAAACATATAATGACATCATGATATCATGATTGAAGGGGCATGATTTTTTGTGAAAAATGCTAAAAACAAAGATGAACACTAACTTGTGACTAAGTGGCCACTAAAAAGATTGGACATACCCCATTTTGAATAGCCTGAGATGTCTACTTTTGCAAATGGTGTACTATGAAGGTGATCATTTCATTCCTGGGCTGCCATACGGTTTCATAGGCAACATAGACAAATTTTGATATGTAAATTGGACAAGCCCGTAACTTTCCAAAGTCTCATAAAACCTGTAGATTGGGGTACATTTGTACTTGTGAGACATCGCTGAACACACATGAGTGTTTTAGGGAAGAAAAACGTATAATGATGTACTAAGTAGAGAGATATACTGTGTTCTGCAATGCCTGGATGCCATAATTCAAGCTTTCTGGCTGAAGTTGAACTCCAGGCAGTGCATACCTGCCCTGCAAGCTGACTGGGTGTTTGTAAATCCATCCTGCCGCCTCCAACATTCCCAGGTGAAACACACTGCTAGCAGAGTGCGACAACGGTGGCGGTAATACCGCATCAGCGCACCATGAGACAGGTGGGGACCAGGCTGACATTGGAGTGGAAAATGCATAGACAAGCAAGGGGAAACTACAGGAGGATGAAGTGCTGAGGGTAAGCAGTCTGGCATTCCTAGGCTTACTGCCAGCAACTGTGACATTGGGCCTGCAAAATGGCGCCATTTGGGATAACATGCCCATGAAGGGCGTAAGCTGAACAGAGTGCTGAGCTTCTGGCTGCATCTTACCTCTGAGGTGGAACATCATACTCATGTGTTATTAGCACCTATGCATGTTTACTTGTTTTGTTTATTATGCTATACTTATAACTTGTATCAGGAGCAGTCTAATCAGTTTAAACCATCATATTAGACTTCTATGCCTAGACTTCACTAAACCATAAATTCACTAAACCATAAAACTAATGCTGTTCGCTCGAAATGCAACACATCTGTATTACTTTGTATGTTGACGTGCTTGCTATGACTGTTGGGACATTGCAGGCTTGTTTGTATTTTGAATATCCTGGGTTGTCTACTTTTAAGATGGGGTTAATTTTAATTCCTGGACTACCATACGGCTTTAAAGGCAATATAGGGCCAGCAAACCAATCTGGCAAATTTCAATGTGTAATAACTGAAATGAGCAAGCTCTTTATTTGACCCTGTAACACCATGAAGTCTCTACATTGTTATACCTGTGGGACATTACAGCATACAAATATGTGTGTTTTATTTTAGTAAAAGCCAGAGGTGGTCCAAGGATGCCATGGCCCCCCTACATCATGCAGTGCCCCCCACCCCCCAACCCACTGAAATTGAAGCTGGGACCACTGAGTCTCCCTTCACTAGCTGCAGCAGCAAGTGTTTTACCCGGCGGCAGTCCACAGAGGTGGGTGCATCGGGGCCCCTACCAACATTTTTCTTTGAAGAATTTAATCATGGATTGAAGTTCCCACGTGCGGCCAAAGGTGGCACTGTGCTAGGAGGAACTTCCTGCTAGGTCACAGAAAGCAGCGCAGGGGAGAGTCAGTGTGTGGGGGTGGGGGATTCAGTCTGTGTGCAGGGGGGGGGGGTCAGTCTGTGTATGTGTGGGGGGTCAGTCTGTTTGTATGGGTCAGTCTGTGTGTTTGTGTGTGTATGGGTCAGTCTGTGTGGGGGGGTCAGTTTGTGTGTCGGGGTCAGTCTGGGTGTAGGAAGGGGTCAGTCTGTGTGTGTATAGGTCAGTCTATGTGAAGGGGGCAGTATGTTTGTGCATGGGTCAGTCTGTGTGTGTATGGGTCAGTCTGTGTGTGGGGGTCAGTCTGTGTGTGTGTGTGTGTGTGTGTGTGGGTCAGCCTGTGTGTGTGTGGGGCAGTCTGTGTGTGTGTGTATAGGTCAGTCTGTGTGTGTGTGTGTGTGTGTGTATGGGTTAGTCTGTGTGGGGTGGGGGGGAGTCTGTAAGTTTGTATGGGTCAGTCTGTGTAAGTGCTTGAGCTCCAAGAGCAATACCTCTTATCTCGTGACCTTCCCTGTACCCGATGGATAGGCAGCCTTCTTAACCACCCCGGATCTGATTGGGCCACCCCCTCCCTGCAAGGTGAGATCAGGTAAAGGGGAATATTCTTTTTTTTTAACAACAATTATTAAAGTAAAAATTGTAAAGCCCTTCCCTATCCCACTCTACACCCCCCTGAATCTAGTACATCCTCACAGACAGTGAACCCCCAACATACAGTACACTCCCACCCACACAGAGTACATCTTTGCATACACACACAGTGCACCCCTCACACACTCCATCCCACACATCATCTCTTCACCCACATGCACACTTCATTCTCACATATATTCACCCCACTCCACACACACATACATACATACTTCACAACATTAAGCACACATGACAGGTGCATTGTCGCCATATGGGCAGGAGGAGATGTACGCTAACAATCCAAACCCCACCCGAGACCCAATCAAACGCAGACACCCCAAGGTATGCGTCAATATGTCCACATCTTTATTAAATAATATAATAATAATAATAATAACTTCCAAATATATAAACTGAAATATGTAAAATCATTGCCCGCCCCCACCCAACCATGCGTCAACAATACATTTCCCATACATCATAAATAAGGCAATGACCCATATTATAAACATTATTATAACAATATAACGACATTTAGATATATTTATACACAACTCAACATAAATATACACAAATAAAGTGCAACATAAATTAATCACCTCCTGGGTAGGGGTATACCTGGATACCCTTACCCCACCACAGTTCTGAGCTACTGACAGGCTCTAAAATCACCAACATAACACCAACATTGTAACCAACCAACCAACTTGTAACCAATTAACCAACGTCCTTAACTCTTCTCTCCTCCCAGGGAACCTTTTCTCCCTAGCCTTCCCCTCACTAAACAAGGCCAGAAACCAAGGGAGGGAGGGAGGGACCAACACGGACTGGTGAGTTGATTAATAGTGACAAGGGATAAAATGGTCGGCTTATTTATACTAGGCTGACCCCCAACCCCCTACCAATCACTACCCACCTGTTCTCCCCCTAAGCCTGCCTCCAAGCCCTGTCAAGGCCCTATTCCACTTATGCTGCTCATATTCCATAGGGCTACAATGCAACCCCAATACACATATACTCTCACTGCAGCCCCTAGATGCACACGCACACACTTTACAGGCCTCTCAGCACACACAATCTCAAAAGCTTCTATACATGAGCATATGCTCACACTACAGCCCCTACTTACACGTAGTACACCATAAACAGACTCCTCTACACATACCTCACCACAGCCCTTTCTAAACACCATGTAAAATTATCTTACATCTACTGAAAATGTTTTTCAATTTCAGTGAAAAGGTGTCTTGCCTGTAATAAGGAAGGCACAGCGATGGAACTACAGTCAGTGCTGGTTTTGGAGTTACTCCAGGGCCCATTGAGTGGCCTGTGCACTTAGGGCCACCAGATGGGCATGTGTCTTCAGGGGCCCAACCAATTTTGCACCAGGGCCCTCTCTACATTAGTTCCCCTACTATGCAGCAGCTTCCCCCTCACGCAAGCTCCACCCCCACTCTCTAGCAAAGGACCTTGCTGCAGGAAGAGGCCTGAAAATGGCTTCCCAGTTCTCCCACAGTCACAGCATCTAGTGCCAGGTAGGCTTCCAATTCTTAGTATGACAGAGTGATCTTGTAGGTTTATGTGCCTGCTAGTGAGTGAGCTTGTGTGTGTCAGTGAGTTTGTCTGTAGTGAGCTTGTGTGTGTGTCAGTGAGCTTGTCTGTAGTGAGCTTGTGTGTGTCAGTGAGCTTGTCTGTAGGTAGCTTGTGTGTGTATCAGTGGGCTTGTCTGTAGTGAGCTTGTGTGTGTGTGTCAGTGAGCTTGTCTCGTCATTGATAAACTCAGCCATGGAGGCGGGTCCAGCTGCGATGAAACTGGCATGGCGTCGGAAAAAAGGTTTGTAAAAACACCTTCTCATGCAATCAGAGGAGGCAGGTACCTAAACAGACACTCACTGACAGGCTCACAATCTCTGACTGAGACACAAACTGACAGACACACACATTCTGACAGACATACACTGACAGGCACACACTTTCTAACAGAGACACACACACTCTGAGACACATACACACATACACTCACAGACACACTGACAGACACACACATTTTATCACACACTCACAAATTGCTATTTTTATTTAAATCCACCCAGCCTCCCTACCTGAGTGGATCTTTCCCTGACGTCCAGTGGGGCTCCTCTCTAATCTTCCTGCAGTTTGTCTCTGCCCCCCTGCGCGCTCAATGTAGTGATGCTGAGGCCAGAGTGACGTCATGTCACTAAACAGCACACAGCAAAGCAGAGAGGAGCTGCAGGAAGGTTACTGCTTCCTCGGGCTCCCCGCAGTGTCCAGCTTTAAAGCTCCCCGTGGTGTCCGGCTTCAATGTTTTCTGTGTGGCTTAGCAAAGGGCTGACAAATCCCAGGCACCAGGGCAAAATTTCTAGTAACCATGGCTACCTGGCACCTGGGATTGTTCGAGCCCTGTGTGTATACACACACACACACACATATATATATATATATATATATATATATATACACACACACACACATATATACATATTTTATAACTGCCCCCCTACTTTTTTGTCCCTGGACCCTCATTTCCCCTCCCTTAAACATGAATCCTGGAGACGCCACTGGTAAAAGCTAACAGTATTATGACATTCACAGTGAAAATGTCATGCAGAACTTGGAAAATAACAACATTTCTTAATTTCTCACACTTTTTTTTTTAGATTTTACACATAGTAAATTGTGTTCCAGATATAGATATTTGATGTGAACTGAGAGCCCCATTTGTCCTGAACAAAGTTATGTATATTAAGTGTGAGTGCATTTAATATGAAAGATGTGAATTATGGTTGAACAAATGTATAGCTCAAATTCGAGGGTTTGTTTTGGTCAGAATGTGTACAATTGCCTTTGCCCTTAAATTGTTAAACCTTACCTGGTTTTACCTCAGACATTGCTGCTTACTGCGGAAAATATTTGTGTTTTATAAATAAAAAGTATATAAATAAAAAGTAAATAACAATAATAATGTGGATTGCAGTCTTTTGATACAGACTTCTTTTGACCCGCTATTTTGTTTAAATTTCCAGCACATTGATGTCACTGTGCCCCTTGCTGTGCACAATCTGCCCTGGACAAATATCATGCCCAAAATACTGAAAAGATAATGGTTTCTTTAAATGTGTAATTCAAAATAGTTTGGCTTACCTTATTTTGGAGTATTATATATATATATATATATATATCTCCATTCCCAGCAGTGCGTGTTTATGTGATATTCACAGGGCTATTGACTAAACTGAGAATTCAAAGTAAATTTCAAATGTACTGAACTAAAAAAAATCTAAAGTTTGAAAGTTGGCAATGCGTGAAATTTGAAATTTCACTTTGAATTCTCACTTTTATGAATAACCCTGTGAATTGATGCTTTCCGAGATGTTGGTCCATTCCTAAGCATAAAAAGATACATAGCACAAGTAGACTATACATAGTTTATAGCTTCTGACAGTTTATGACTCCCTACTTCTAGCAGATTTATATGTCCAACATGTGCAAAGGGTACATTTTTAAAAACACTGCCTTATATGGACAGACATTGTATTAGGTCATACAATGAGAATTCATCAATGAGATGAATTTACAGTAAGATAAAATACAATTTAAATAATTACTAAAATGCAATGTTACCATTTAATGCTTAGGCCAGTGAACATTGTCAGTTAGCAAACTACTTTATTTTATTAACATTGAGCAATAAAAACAAAACACTCGAAACAGACTAAAGTCTTTCACATATAGGCATAGACATTGCATTTATATAGAACAGAACATATTTGTTTCTTGTAGAATGAAAGAATTGTATGTTATATGACAGTCTATACAGTGTCCCATTGTACTTAATAAAATAAGACTCCAATCTTAGCATAATGCAGGCTTAGTTCACTGTGTTATTTTGATTTGAAATAAACAGCATTTTCAAACAGTGTGTTTTGTGCAACTACAAAGTTATTGAAACCTCTTTTAACATATGCTTAGAATTTCATTTCAAGCATGCAAGGAGATCTGTCCTTCAAAGTTTTTGCTAATACAGTACAGATGACTACTGTTTGTAGATTTTGTTTGGTCCCTCCATAGGGAAACCTTTGCCCATTGTTGTAATTTAGGATTGGTTGAAATGATGAGAATAGGACTTAGTGCAGAGTAAGCACAAGACAACACTACTCTGGCATCATTTGTATCTGGTTTTACATTAGATAAGGTCAAGGTATAGATCCACATACAGTTATCCAATCCATATAATAGAACATAGAATACAACGAGCAAAATGACTGCTCTCGAAGCCTTGTACTCAACTGACCTCCGTTGGATTTTGTCGGAGCTCCGTATTCCTTTTATTGTTCTCTGGTGATGAAGCAATGTGTATACAATGTAACAACTGGCGAGAGCCATCATCCCCACAAAGAGAAAGTCCCTAGTGGCAAAAACTATACCATTAGTAATATAAGATACATATGTTAAAAAGTCTGTATCACAGTAGACCAAGTGGAGGGTATATGGTGAAGTGGAATTCTTTATGGCATTGGCATACATGAAACTTGTACGGTAAAGAGCTAGATTCATTAACAGGATGGCTATAATAATAATCAATATATTTTGAGAAACTTTTTGTTTGAGATAACCCCAAAGTTTGACGTTGGGGGCAATTAGGATGCATTGGTGGCAACTGAGCAAACTGGTGCTGCAAATGGACATTGAACGACTTACTCTGTATGTATATCCAAACAGTTTGCAATTGGCATCGTCAAATAAGTTCTGTAGTCCTACTGCATGTAGGGACTGTGGGATGACACGTGAAAACACAATAAAAAGGTTTGCTAAAGCCAACACTGTTAAAATAATATTGTTTGGAAGCAGCTTCTTTTCTATAATCCGGGTAATAGAAAATTTCAGCACTATGTAGATATTGCCTGGAATGCCAATGACTGTGAAGAGAATGAAGAGGAACGCTTTAAGAAGACGGATGTCCATTGCAGTTCTATTAGTTAACCCACCTGCAAGTATACAAAATGTTGTAAGAAAGACAGGACTGCTAACAGAAGCAGATATCATATTTCCCCTGTTTTTTTCCTCTTTATTGTGCCCCCTGCAGTCCCCTGATGGGAAAATAATATAATGTTTTATTTTTTTCTCATTTTTTATTAAATTTTATTTAAAAGAACACTATTGTATAGTTATGTACTGTAGTGTTGGAGTAACTATTTAGGGGCCCACCCCTTGCCCACGCCTTACTTTTTCTCCATTGCTGCGCTGGTTTCGCCACTGCTTGCCCCGTTCCATGGCTGAGATCATCAATTTTAACAATCTCGGTCAATCCAATGCTTTTCCATAGGAAAGTTTTGGGAGGCTACTGCATATGCGTGGCAAAATGCCTCGCTGCTCCAATCAGCATCTCTCTAATATGGGGAGCATTCAGAATCTCCATACAGAGTGTGGAGATGCTGAATGTAGGTAGGAAGCACATATAGCAGAGAATTTGTCTGTGGTGCCACTCAGACTGAGTTGGCAATATTCCCATGTAACAGACAATGGAAAAAAGATGTCCTGGGGCATACAGAGTTTTTCAATGAATATTCTATTTGGACATTGCTGTTTGCAATGTTTCAGCTCTGTCACAGCGCCTTTCCCAAGCTTAGGCATTGTGCCCCTGTGCCCCCCTCTACCTGCTTGTCATTCTGTCCCCATAGCCCCTGACAGGGGGTTATGGGATAGAGTGAATAAAGTGTAGGGGAACAGAGTGACAGAGGATAGTGGCTTTAACCTCCTGTCACTCTGTCCCCTTAGCACTTTTGTGTCACTCTATCTGTGGCAGAACCGCTGCCTGTTCGTGGGTTTTCCCTCTCTTTTTACATGTGTTTTTCCTATATGGTTCTTTATTGTGCCCGCTCCCTGTTCGGAAGTGTGTCCGCAAAGGGAATTAATGAGTGCTTCCCAGGGTGGCCACCATTCGTACAGACGAAAGCCACCAGGGGAGCACTCGTGGACTGTTTCCCGCCTCGTTCATCTACCAAACGAGAACCTACCCAGTGCCCCATTAGAACATTTACACCAATTAATCGGAATATTCGCACTAGCAACATATGTGTGAAACCACAAGGGAAGTAATTAATGAGTGCTTCCCTGGGAGGCCGCCATTTGTATAGAAGGATATGGGATTCACACCTGGACCTCGTGAACGGATATGGGATTCACACCTGGACCTCGTGAACGGAGACTAGCCGATCAAAGAACCGAGGCAAGGGTCCCTGAGGTTGGTGTGGGCACTTTGGGGACACTGGCAAGTTTGGCGGGCTCTCATGAGCCTGAGGGACAAAGAACAGCTCTTTTCCCACGGGCGGGCTTTTCTATGCCTGGGAGACCAAGGGACGGTGCCTTTTTCCCGTGCCTAGACTCCCAGACACAGTGGCTCTTAGGAAGACCCCTGGCGGTTGGTGTGGGGAACCCTGTGGGTTTAGTGTGGGCTTTGGGGACAAAAGGAGCAGGGTTCCTTCCCGCGCTGGGACCCCAGGGAGGGTAAGGATCTTGGCAGAGGCGGCTCTCTAATTAGGCGATTTAGGCGGCCGCCTAAGGCCTCGCGCTTATGGCGGCCTCGCGGCCGCCTAAATCGCCTTAGGGCAGTGTGACAGGTCGGGTCCTCGGTCAGAGACCGAGGACCCGACACAGGAGGGTGCCCGGCGGCTTGCCCTTAATGCCGCCGGGTGCGAGGCCCCTCCTATGCCTGCCCGGGAGAGCCAGCCTGTCTGCAGCTCCGCCGAGCGCAGAGCTGCAGACTGAGTGGCTCTCGCGATCTCAGCCAATCAGAGCGTTGCCGCGGGTTACCACGGCAACGCTCTGACTGGCTGAGATCGCAAGACTAAACTTACCACGTGGTCTGCAGCTCTGCACCCGGCGGAGCTGCAGACCGTAAAGGGAGCCCACCGGACCACCAGGGAAACAGCCTGGCCGCCCACTGGACCACCAGGGATCCTAAGGTATGCCTCCGCTCCCCACCCTGCCCTCCTACCACCCTCTGTCCCAGCCCCCACACCACCACTGCCCCAGCCACCCCACCACCATTGCCCCAGCCACCCTCTGCCCCAGCAAGCCCACCACCACTGCCACCCCACCACCACTGCCCCAGCCACCCACTGCCCCAGCCACCCCACCACCACTGCCCCAGCCACCCCACCACCACTGCCCCAGCCACCCTCTGCCCCAGCCACCCCACCACCAATGACCCAGCCACCCCATCACCACTGCCCCAGCCACCCCACCACCACTGCCCCAGCCACCCTCTGCCCCAGCCAGCCCACCACCACTGCCACCCCACCACCACTGTCCCAGCCACCCCACCACCACTGCCCCAGCCACCCCGCCACCCTCTGCCCCAGCCACCCCACCACCCTCTGCCCCAGCCACCCCACCACCCTCTGCCCCAGCCACCCCACCACCCTCTGCCTCAGCTACCCTACCACCACTGCCCCAGCCACCCCACCACTACCCTGTCACTGTCCTCCTACCACCCCCTGCCCTGTCATAGTCCCACCTACCGCCCCAGCCACCCTCTGCCCTCTTACCACCCCAGCCCCCCACCACCCTCTGCCCCAGCCACCCTCTGCCCCAGCCACCCCAGCCACCCACTGCCCCAGCCACCCCAGCCACCCACTGCCCCAGCCACCCCAGCCACCCACTGCCCCAGCCACCCCACCATCACTGCCCCAGCCACCCCACCACCACTGCCCCAGCCACCCTACCACCACTGCCCCAGCCACCCTCTGCCCTCCTACTACCCTGTCACTGTCCTCCAAGCACCCCCTGCCCTGTCATAGCACCCCCTACCATCCCAGCCACCCTCTGTCCTCCTACCAACCCCTGGCCCAGCCACCCTCTGCCCTCTTACCACCCCCTGCCCCAGCCACCCTACCACCCTCTGCCGTCCTACTATCCTATGCCCCCTATCATCCCCTGCCCTGTCACAGCCACCATACCAACCTCTGCTCCCTACTACCTGTACCCTGTCACTGCCCTCCTACCACCCCCTGCCCAAGCCACCCTCTGCCCTCCTACCTCCCCACTACCCTGTCACTGTCCTCCTACCACCCTCTGCCCCAGCCACCCTCTGCCCTCCTACCACCCCACTACCCTGTCACTGTACTCCTACCACCCTCTGCCCTCCTACCATCCTATGCCCCCTACCATCCCCTGCCCTGTCACAGCCACCCTACCACCTTCTGCTCCTTACCACCCCGTACCCTGTCACTGCCCTCCTGCAACCCCCTGTCACAGCCACCCTACCACCCCGTACCCTGTCACTGCCGTCCTACCACCCCGTGCTTTGTCATAACCCCCCTGCCCCAGGGGAACCCTACCACCCTCTGCCCCAGCCACCCTCTGCCCTCCTACTGTCCTCCTACCACCTCACTACCTTGTCACAGCCCCCCTACCACCACCTGCCCCACCACCCCCTGCTCCAGCCCCCCCACTACCCCTTGTCCTGTCAAAGTCTCCTACCCTCTCACAGCTCCTCTACCCTGTCACCCCACACCCACCCAATCACAGCCTTCCCACACACACGCACTGTCACAACTTTCCACCGCACACCTTGTCATTCCCCAACCGGACCCTATCATTACCACACACACTGACATCCCCTTCACATACACTATCACCATTCCCAAACAGTTCAGACCCCACACACTGCCGCCCCCTACACCCAGCCAAACTTACATAACCCCTCCTAATCCTGTCACTCTCACCCACTGCAACCATACAATACTCCTTGCTTTGCCACACCTACCCTATTGCATTAACCCCCCCCATCAACCCTGTCAGACTCACCTTCTCTTGCACTGTCACACTCACCCCCCGACCCTGTCACTCATCCTCTATCAGTCTGTCCCACTCACCCCCTTCACCCTGCCACACTCACCCTATTACATAAACCTTTACAATCCTGTACTCCAACTGTGCAACACTCACCCCAAACCCTGTCACACATAGGTAGACAATGCCAGATACACTCATATAAACATATTCCGGCACTTATGTATACACGACTGCAAGGCTATGTAACCATACCCCTCAGTCATGTATAAACGATTGGCATAATTGCTAATTACATTTGTTTATTGCAAATTAAGTTAGTTTGCATATTATGCCATAACTACAGTCAGAGAGATCATAATGCGGCGGCACAGGGAGCCGCTACACTGCAAGCCTCTGAACGATGAATACAGAGACTAGCTCTCTGTATCCAGCGCTGCAAGCTCGTCCTTAAATACAACAACAGCTCCTTATACACACAATGCAACCCCTATTTTTAACTTTAGGTGTTAGTGGGGGCCTCAAGTTTGAGTTTCGCCTAAGGCCTCACAAAGTCTAGAGCCGCCACTGGATCTTGGAATGTGTCCTGCATGTTTGTGTGGTAAACCCCTTGCACGGTTTTATGCATAAAAGCCATGTGTGGCCAATAAAATTGTGTTGTACCTCCAGGACTGTGTGTCGTCCAGTTACTGGGGGGATGAAAATTAGTCTCCTTATGCCCTTACTGGTTTATGGCCGGCTGAAGGAAGGGAATTAGCAAAGGTAAATGAATGGCAGTCGCCTTTGACAGGGAGCTGTGCATTTTTACTCCACCTTGCAATGGTGCCCAAAGGCGACTGCCATTCATAAGTTTGCCAAAAGAAGCAGTGTACAGAGAGAAATGAAGGGGACCAAGCACAGACCCTAGGGGGGAGGAGGTATTACCGGAAAAAAAGACAGTTAAGGATTATTGAGAGAGACAGGATGAGAACCAAATGACAGTGTCATGAGGCCCAAGGAACAGAAACAAAGCACGGTCTCAGAAAGCTGTAAAACAACCAAGCAACTGATTGGGGTTCATTTTTGAATTTTATAACCTAATAGGGTCACATGACCAGTACTTACCTGTACGTGGGGTCCAGGTGCTCCATAAATGTAGCTAAGGGAGTTAGCGCCATTTTGGATATTTAACTGTGATTTCTGCTCCACAACCACACCCACTGCTGCTCTGGGGTCCTCAGACACTTGCAGGGGCAGTCCTGCATGGTGGCTGCAATCTTGCTTCAATTATACGGCCGCCGCAGGTTTCCTACAGGTGTTCTTGATTAGAAGAAAAGCAGTGTGGTGAGGAGAGACAGCAGAGGCCAGGACGCCCCTGGCCCTACCTGCTGGATGCCAAGGGCACTTAGGGATAGGTAGGCACCATTATTTGTCACAATTTGTTATTGAGAGAGTCTGCAAGGCCTGAAACTTCTTCTAATAGCATTCAGTTAAATGGGAGCATAGGCACTGTGACAGAGCCGAAATGGCAGCGGGTAGATTTAGTGTTTCGAGGATGGAGGCTCATCTGCCTGTGTGGCTGTGTTGTACTAGGAGATAGTTAGAGAGGTACAGAAGGAAGTATTGATAGATGAGAATTGAGAATGGAGATCAGCTGAAGGTCTGACGGTCAAGAGAACTAATGTGTCTGTTAAGTTGGGGAGGGTTAGGCTGTGGATTTTGGTTGAGGAGGCTCTTGAGAACAAAAGATACAAGGTGGTGGTATCAGAGAGGAAGTGGGATTTTAGAGAGATTAGAGACTGTACATGCATCTGAGAAAATTAGGACAAGGGTATTGCCAGCTACATGTGTAGGAGAAGCAGCCCACTGGGATAGTCCAAGGGAGGAAGTAATAGACAGAGTTGGTGTTTGATTGCTGGGATGTGTGCACATATACAGTGCACATTCACTGCCACATACATACTTACACAGATACACATGCAGATTAACACACACATATACACACATGCACACACTGACACATACATACATACATGTCACAATTTTTATTTTATATTTGTAGCCACTCTCCTGTTACCATAACTTTTGTGTGCAAGAAGATAGCTTCCCTGGAGTCCTGCTGGCTGAGGCTGATGGGAGTGTGGGGCTTGAGCAGGCTCTCCTCCCCTTCCCCATCTGTGCCTCCTCTCTGCCTCCCTGAGTGTGCTCTCAATGTAGCTTGGAGGAAGTGAACTTGCACTCACTTCCTCCATACATTGCCGGTATTACAGGGGCCTGGTCACAATAAAGGTACATGATGCCCATCTGGTTTTGGCCCCTCTTCATAAATGCCCATCAAGTGGGTCAAGTGCATGGGTCCGTGATAGGCACCCCACGTATGGCTCCAGTGCATCCTAATGATACTTTAATTTCAAAGACCAAGAGACAAGAAAGTTTCAGGTAACCATGCATATGTCTGACAGAACCAAAGAAAATATGGAGAGGGCAGTCTTTTTATAATAATCCCAGCCCTATTTAGGGAGCATATATTACACCATGCAGTTTTCTGCTGGCAAAATTACATCATATCATTGCGGAGTCTATTAGTAGAATGGGATAATCAACTTTTAACATATGTTTTTGTTGGTTTTTTTTTATCTTTCACAATGAAACAGTGAAACATATCATCTTAAAAGCTTCACCAGATATTTGGTTGGAGGGGTTATATTCATCCCTCCCTATTACCCCTTCACATCCCCCTCCCCTTCCTGTACCTATACCCATGCCTGCTTGTATGCACAGCATATCCTCTCTTTATAATACATTCTTGCATTTGTAACGACTTGTTTTTGTCACTTCCATGGAAGCTATATCACTACATAAAACATTAAAAATCACCAATTATAACTTTTTGTTTTTTACAAGATGCTCCGTTTTCTTTTAAATTTGCATTTAATATTTTACAAATTACATCCCAACCCAGTTCAGACCAGAAGAAAACTAGGTCAAATATTGCAAATGAGGAAAAACAGAAACATTATTTAATTTCTCCTCCCCTCTGTGCTAACTGTGAGATACAGGGGACTGAGTTTATAACAATGATTGACAGAGAGCTAAGATGGAGGTGCCTAGTTGCAGAATAAACAGGTGCAGTTTTCTGCATTTACCTTTATTTTACTTCCTTCATTCTCTACAGCAAATGTCTGTTAGCACACTGACTGAGCATTGAGGGAGAATTATATTTAAATAATACATAAAGATGTACATGCTGACAGCTACTGTTAATAGTTTACATCTGGCACAAAAAATATACCCTATGTAATCTCTCTAGTCTTACAGTGAGAATGACAGAACGCTTCCACGTAAAAACAGTCAGCTTTGTTCAAACATGCAGAAGTACTATGGACAGTACGGACCAATAAAATATAGAGATTAGGGTTAATATGTTTATAGAATGAAAAAAGTATAAAAAGCATGACAAAATAGAATGAAAAATACAGAATGTTACATTTTTGAGTATCAAATGAGTAAAACCTTTATTCTGGAGCATATTACTTGCTCACTGGCATTCTATAGGTTAAAGAAATAATACTGTCCCAATATTATAATAATAGTTATAATACAAATCATTAACAGCATTGTGAAACCATTTAATTAAAAAAAATCAGAGCTAAATGAACAGAAATTGCTTATTGCAAAATGCACATTTGGTTGTTTAGGCTATCTTCAGTACTGTTAAATCATTTCATGGACGTTTTTAGAACATTTTGTAGTTATGTATTGACCAGCAGGAATTTTCATTTAATATGGTAAAATTGGTCTGTAAGAGCATCTTAAACAGATATTTATTTTCTCAACCAATGATTTGCCTGATTGTTATTCAGGTTACCTCTGTTTATGTCCTCGGCTTCCCTCTTTGGTAGTGTCCTTTGATGATTTTAAATGGCTCAGGATTAGTACTGTGAAGTTAGTTATATTTATAATCATATGATTTGGTTTCACAAGGGATTAATTAAACCCATACAATTACCCTCTTTGCTCAAGCAAGCAAAGGTCCCTCTAATTTGTGACATTAGCTAGATTCAGTTAACATTTCACAAACACACACGTGTCTGTACAGGATGTAAAAAATACATATAAAAATGTAAAAAACATATTGGATATATAAAGCCCAAGCATAATTGAACACATTTGCAAGATTATTTACTAAAGTGCTAATTGTGAGGAATTCAGTGACATTTTTAATTTAATTTCAAATATTAGGGCCAGATAGCTGAATTGGATAAATTCAGCTACTTTGGTCTAAAATTCTAAATTTGTGTTGAATTTACTTTTAAGTCACAATAAGTCACACTGTATTCAATAAATCTGCTAGTACATTGTAAATAACTGTTAAATCGTGTTTGCTTTTCTATATGAGAACTGATAATATCTACAAAAGGAAATCTGAAATCTCTGTCCTACACCTGCCTATATTTCCCCCACTCCCGAACCATCCTCTGTTTTATGCTCACACCCGCTACACCAGCAGAGGTTTCTGCTATGTTTCAGATCTCCAGCCCCACCACTTGCTCCCTCGATCATTTACGCTTACATCTCACTTGCGCTCTATCTCCTTCTTTGGCTCTGCCTCTCACTAAATTATTCAATCTCTTCATCTGGCATATTTCCTTCACCTTTCAAACATGCAACTATCATCCCAATTCTAAAAAAAATCAATCTTGACCCTAGTTCCCCATCCAACCACAGCCCTATCTTGCTACTACCGTTTGCCTCCAAGATGCTTGAGAGAGTTGTGTACACTGGACTGACCAAGTTCTTTGAATCCGATTCTTAGCTTGATCCACTTCAGTCCAGATTCCACACTCATCACTTTGTCAAAACCGCCCTGACTAGAGTATCCAATGATTTAATTGCTGCTAAATCCAGTGGTCACTATTCCCTTCTAATTCTCAATGACCTTTCTGCTGCTTTTGACACTGTTGATCATCAACTTCTTCTTATCATCTGTAACCTCTGTCTACTGCTTTCCCAGTGCTCTTTCTGTGATTCTTTTTCTGGCTCTTTCTCTCCTCTGCAAACTCTCTCTGTCAGTGTTCCCCAAGGTTCTGTCATTGTCACCTACTGTTCTCGATCTATACTGCCTCTCTTGATAAATTTATGAGCTTCTTTGGCTTCCAATATAATTTCTATGCGGATGACAAGCAAATATATCTTTACTCTCCCGATCTCTCACCGTCCCTCTTGTATCCTGTCTCTGACTGCCTCTTTGTTCTTTACAACTAGATGGCTGCTAATTTTCTTAAACCTAACCTGTCCAAAACAGAGCTGCTCATCCTTCCTCCCTCAAGCGTTGTGTCTGTCTCCCTTCAAGTCAATGGTACTACCATTAGCTCTACATTGCAGGCTTGCTGCCTTGTTGTTCTCTTCGACTCCAACCTCTTCTTCACCCCTCAAGTCGGGTCACTTGCCAAATCCTGCCATTTCTATCTCAAAAACATTGCTTGGAACCGCCACTATCTAACGCCGGATATGGTGAAGGTGCTGGTCCATGCCACTATCATCTCTCGCCTTGACAACTGCATCCCGCTTCTCAGTGGTCTTATGCATTCCCAGATAGCCCTGTTACATTTTCTAATGAATGCAGTAGCAAGGCTCATCTTCCTGTTTGCCTACACTTCTCATGTCTTCCCCCTCTGTTAATCCTTACACTGGCTTCCCATGAGATATAGGGCTCAGTTTAAAATGCTGGTGCTTGATTAAAAATTGCTGCACAATTCTGCTCTTACCTACCTATCCTCACTAAAAAACAAGTATGTCTAGTCCAGGTCCCTACGCTCTGCTGAACACCTGAGTCTATTCTCTGTTCCTACTCTCCAGCTTGACAAAGATCCGAGTGTGGATCGAAACATTGCTGTGTTTGCCATGTTTAACACAGACTGCTGTTTGTAAAAGACCCTGAGTGCCTGGACTACATTGTCTTCCCTATGTGGAATCGGGGTTTGCAGTGCACCAAGGTCTACAAATGATGAGAGTGCGGATCCCTCCTTTGTTGCAATCCTTTGTCACAATGACTGCACCGTCCCTGTGAAACTCCCTTCCCTACTCCGTTAGACTCTCGCCCAGTCTGAGTTCCTTCAACAGATCATTAAAAATACACTTTGTTTTGGAAGCATATCAATTAAACTGTTAATAGCTTTCCTTCCCCCACCTTGGTAACCCACCTTGCTTCCTTTCCTGCAATTGTGTTATCCAATTAATTAACCATTCACTTTAAACTATTCCAGTAAGCTTATTTTTTCATATACATGAAATACATCCTGCCCATACCTCTTGGACCACTTTATCCCACTCCCTCTGAAATCTAAGCTAGTTTGAGCAGGGCCTTCACTACCCTCTGTTTCTTTGTGTCCAGCTCATCTTCTTGCAATTACATGTCTGTTAGTCCACCTATTGTAGAGTGCTATGGAATTTGTAGGTGCTTTATAAATAATAATATTAATTTAAGCTGGTCTAACAGTGACACAGACTGTCTTCGAGCCTTCTCATACATTTAGTTTTCCAATGGTAAATAAAGAATCTTTGATTGTATAGTGGGAGATTTCCAGTAACGTGGAATAGAAAATGTGGGGTCTTTGAGAATATGGCCCATTTTAATCCTATGTACTTTACTAGTATTTTCTAGAATTTGTTTAAATAAGACCAACTCATATGTAAATGTAGTGATGAATGGATCACATTTTTAATTAATAATTCCTCCAGTACTTGGAAAAATATCACCATACATGGAACATAGTGATTATAACACCGCATTCTCGTCAACACTTTTGTTACATCTAGGTACATTTTGTGTATCCTTAATGAAACCAGATACCACCTATAGAGAATTTTATACTGATTTTAAAGGTGATTGGCACATTGTGTTTTACCCTTCAAAGCAAGGAAAAAGCTAAGCCAATCCTCCAATTTGTGCTATGCTAACAAATATCTTTCACCACATTAACATGAAGAAGATGAAATATAGGAATAACACAAAGAAATGGTACCTCTGCGATTTGAGTCTCTGTTTTCTAAAGAAGAGATTTCTAATGTGTTATATCCCCAATTAAAATCAGACACACTAACACCTTCCTTCAATTTTAAATTTATCGATTTGACAAAAGGGAATTTTCTGAGGAAAAATCATACAAAAATGTATTTCTAATTGTGACATATGATAATTCACAATGGAAAAAGGTATTGATTGCTCTCGACAACTTGGAGGTTGGCTTAATAGCTTTAAAAATAATATCCCACTCCTTGAGGGTAATCGTTTACATTTCCAAGATTTTTAAAATCATTAGGTAAGGGCAGCTATGATTATTTAAAGGGAAACAATAGTGTCAGGAAAACAAAGTTGGTATACACCCACTAGAGGTGGAGTTAACCCGCTTTCATGGTTAAGGGACCTGGGACAGAACACCCAGACCACTTTAATGAGTTTAAGTGGTCCAGGTGCCTATAGTGTCCCTTTCGTAGAATGGGGTTGTAGTTCATCCTTCATTGATTAGGTAAGGTCAGACATAATATTTCTCTAATAGAGTGGGGTTTGAGTTTATCTGTCTCCGTGTTAAGGTTCCACACAGAGCAAAAGATTTAAAATGGTTTCACAGACTTGACACTTATCAAAACCTAATTTATGTAATGGAACATAATCACTGATAGTAATAATTAGGAATGTTAACAAAAACATGTAAACAGTATAAGCATATATCAACCATAAAAAAAGTTGTGTAATTGTGATACCGGAGAAACTGACGGAAGCCAAGCACAGAGAGATGGACACAGGTTTCTTCAGGAAGGAAGAGATTCTTTATTGGATCACCGATCGGGACTCAGAGGGACTAGCGTCACCAAAATACAGCAAAGTCTGAGTACTGAATACATAGAGTACATTCCTTATATAGCACTGTAGCTCCTCCCACAATTAACTACACCCACACATACCCTTAACCTATTTAATGAATAGAGTCTAAACTCATCCATCCGGTCTAACCACGTGGCTCATCTGATACAAAGGAGAGGGACGCGTAATTCCAGTTCTTACATTCCTGCACCTGGTCAGTACAGTGATAACAGTATCTTAGCTACGTGTTATTAACTAACTGATACTACAAACACATATACATACATATGCCTTGTGGCAATCTTAGCCTGCTAAACTTGTATTTTACTGGAATTACATCACATTCCCCCCTTTGATGCCTCTGATATCTCACAATTACTTGAGGCATCACTTAACCTTGGTTTGCATATACCTCAGGTTACCATGAACCAGACCAGACTTATCTTATGATGTGAATCTTTTAACACTCATCTTCCTGCATTGGTTCTCCTTGATCTAGAGCCTTATACTTATATATCGCCATTATCTGTGCAGCAGCCTTCCTCTCTGCTATACTTCCTATCAGGCTTTGCACAGACCTAACTACTAAAGGTATAAGACACGGTAGGAGTAGACACAACAGTAAAATCAGTAGGACTCCACCTACCACTGCCTTAAGCCCTCCAAACCACTCATACCAGCTACCAAACCAACTACTTGGATTGTACCCTTTCCATACCTGAGTAGGCACATGCGCTAGTTTAACCATATGGCTAGTAAGCTCAGCTATTGCTTGCCCTTCGTCATCTATTTGAAGACAGCAATTGCTCAGGTTAAACTTCCCACATACACCTCCCTCTACTGCCAAAAGGTAATCCAAGGCTAATCTATTCTGGTATACTGCTGTCCTCATCCTGGTATTATGCTTCGCTAGAAGATTGAGCGCTTGTGAGGTCTCATTAGTAATAATCTCAACCACCGCCTGTAATCTTATAATACGGTTGAGCATATAAATAGGGGTTCTATAACCAAAGGTACCATCTTCTGCCCACGTGGCTGGCCCATAATAATCTATGATACGCTGGGGAGGCCATTCATTATCTTCCCAGGTGCCTATCTCTAAGGGTCCCCTTTTCTTCCTATGATTCACATCATACACTTTAACACCTAAAGTCTCACCTGTTTCAATCGGTAACAAGAAGAAGGATGGTTTGAGCATACCCAACACACATGCCCCTTCCCAGTCCTGTGGCAACTCCGAATAGGCTTTCTTACCACAGATCCAGTACAAATTTGCTGGGGCTCTCCAGGTAGATGTGATGGATAAATCAAACCACACATCCTTTAAACTGGCATATCTAGCAAACGGGTTAGATGGTTCTGAGACATTTGAAGCCGACCACCAAGTTGTATTCTTTGTATCATCATCATAAGCTTTTTGCCCTAGACAAGTTAATTCTCCTACAGAAGTATTATACATTATTCCTTTCCTTGCTATGCAAACATAACCTATGATGGAGGTCTTTAATCTCCACTCAGATTTACCTCTAACACTCATATGATAATCGGCTTGTGTAGATATTAATTGGTCAACTGCCTCAGAACCGGACATTACCTCCTTTGCTTCCCAAGGCCATTGGTCTCCCATGTTAGTACCTCCACACACATAGCAGTTGGTAACATTAAGACTACCGGCAATACTTTCAGCTAGGTCAATGAACAGGTTTTTAGCATTATGGGGGATCTTATTATCTATACTCATCTCTTTGTAAAAGGAATGGTATACTTGATGAGTCTGGGAGGATACCGTATCAGTCTCTATTCCTATAAACAATAATGTCCCAGGATCTAAACCCGTCCCGTATATCTGAAACCCAAATAAATTTCCATACTTATCTAGGAACTTGTCGGGGTTATTAATAAGTATATGGACTGGGTTGCATTCCATAGACTTACAATAAGGGCTAGTCGGCAACTTAGTCACTATCATGTCTTTGTCTACTGTCTGTCCCCAAGTCGCCCACCCCACACAAGACCAATATGGACAAAAGTTATAGTCTTTATTTGGGCATCTAGGACTCACATATTTATTTTTACTACTGGGACAAATATATTTATCATTAGACCCATACGTCCTCTCCCATCTAAGATCCCCACATACATTCCACGGTTTTCTACCACTTGATATCGCCTTACATGCATCAAATAGCAGAACACCCGAAGAATGTACGGATTCTAACACCGTCTTATTAATTAGGGTCCCCTGAGGATCTCCATTCCTGAGAGTCAACCAAATTGTACGAGGTTGATACTCTGGACTGAAGCACTTAGGTTCTCCTACTCCTAAATGGCACACACTATAGTCTATATTTAGGTATCTACATCTTGATACCTCTCCTTTACATTCGTATTGTGAATGCCAAATTAGGGTTTGGGAAATATGGTTACCTGTTCTCGTAGTCTTAATGCATACCTCACAGCTAGGAGTGTCGGTACCTCTACCTTCCTGAATATAAAAACACATGTAAATAAACACAATCAAAAGCACATCTTTCGCCGTCATCCTCAGTCTTCGTCCGTGCGATGGAACCTCAGCTTCCAGGATGTGAGGGCTGCAGGGAATGGAGTTCTGCTCGTCTTCACAGGTGTCCCTTCGAGACTTTCCTGGCTTATACACTATGTGTTGGTAAGCGGACAGGCTTTATTATGGCCTTCTCACTCACACCTGTAACAATAAAATTTGTAATCCACAATAATTCCTCGTTACTCCGACTGAGTAGTGCGTTTTAACCGGATCTTGCAGGGATTCTCTGGATCTGCTGTAACTTGCCAAGAATCGACTGCTGCTGGTTTAACCCTGGAGTGATGTATCCACGGAGTCACTTCTGCTACTTTTATTGCTGTAGGGGTAGACAAAAGAACAACATAAGGACCTCTCCACTTGGGCCCTAACGGTACATTATTCCACTCTTTAATCCACACTTGGTCTCCTGGATGATAACTATGAACAGGGGGATAAATATTCACCGGTAATCTATCTTGTACCCATTTCTGTACCTCCTCCATAGTCTTACCCAACTCTACAACCTGCTGCCGGGTAATTCCTTCTCCCAACTGACTCAAGTCCCCCCTTAAGTTACCAAGTACGGGAGGTGGTCGCCCATACATGATTTCAAAAGGAGAGAGGCCCATCCTTCTGGTAGGGGTACTGCGGATTCGCAATAAAGCTATGGGTAAGAGAACGTTCCACTTAAGTTGGGTTTCCTGACACATTTTAGCCAACTGGTTCTTTATAGTTCTATTCATTCTCTCTACCTTACCAGAACTCTGGGGTCTATATGCAGTATGAAGCCTCCACTTTATACCAAGCATATGAGTCAGTTGTTGTAGGCACTGATGAACAAAAGCTGGACCATTGTCCGATCCTATAGAACAGGGTAGTCCATATCGGGGTATTATTTCTCGTAGCAGGAATCTTACAACTTCTCCTGCTTTCTCTGTACGAGTAGGACATGCTTCTACCCAGCCTGAATAGGTGCACACAATTACCAACAGGTAACGATGTCCACCCGATTTAGGCATTACTGTAAAGTCTATTTGTAGATCGGACATGGGGAGTCCCCCCATAAACTGGACTCCTGGTGGCTTTACTGGTCCTTGTCTTGCATTATTCTTAGCACACGTTACACATCTGCGTACAATGGCCTGAGTCAAGTTGGACAATCTTGGTATGTAGAAATGTTTTCTAAGAGATTCTTCAGTACTGTCTCTCCCAGAATGTGTCCCGTTGTGATAATTTTGGACAATTTCTACCGCTAGTGATGCTGGTATGACTATTCTTCCATCTTCTAGCTGATACCACTTGTTCTCCAAATACTTTCCCGGTTCAGTCTTTAACCACTCCTCTTCTTGAGCTGTATAAACTGGAGTCCATTGGGACAGTGGAGTTGGTATAAGAGCAGCTATATGCCCCACATACTCCTGTCTTCCTGATTCAGCAGCACGCTTAGCTGCACTATCTGCCATCCGATTTCCCTTGGTTACATCACCATCTCCTCTCAGATGCGCTCGACAATGTATGATACCGACTTCTTTCGGCTCCCACACTGCTTCCAATAGTTGTAGGATTTCAGCTGCGTACTTGATTTCTTTGCCCTCTGAATTCAGTAGTCCTCTTTCTTTATACAAAGCTCCGTGGGCATGAGTGGTTAAAAACGCATACTTAGAGTCCGTATAGATATTTACTCTTAAACCTTCAGCCAATTGTAACGCTCGTGTTAGTGCTATTAATTCTGCCTTTTGTGCTGATGTTCCTTTCGCCAGTGGCCGAGCTTCTATCACCTTGTCTATGGTTGTTACTGCATATCCTGCATAGCGGATCCCTTCTTTCACATAACTACTGCCGTCGGTGTAATATTGAACATCGGGGTTCTGGATGGGAAAATCACGAAGATCTGGTCTACTTGAGAATACTTCATCCATTACTTCCAAACAATCATGTTGACTTTCAGTAGGTTGTGGCAAAAGGGTAGCTGGATTTAAGGTGTTTACAGTCTCTAAATGCACTCTTGGGTTTTCACACAACATTGCTTGATACTTGGTCATACGGCTATTACTAAACCAATGATTTCCTTTGTAATCCAACAACGTCTGTACTGCATGTGGGACTCGTACATAAAGTTCTTGACCCAGAGTGAGTTTATCGGCTTCAGCTACTAGCAGGGCGGCTGCAGCTACGGCTCTTAGACAAGGTGGAAGTCCGCTGGCCACTGCATCCAGTTGCTTAGACATGTAGGCAACAGGTCTTTGCCATGATCCCAAGTACTGTGTCAATACTCCCACAGCCATTCTTCTTTGCTCGTGTACATATAAGTAGAATGGTCGTGTGTGATCAGGTAGACCTAATGCTGGGGCACTCATCAAAGCCTTCTTCACATCTTCAAATGCCGTTTGCTGTTCTTGGGTCCATAAGAAGGGGTCGTGCTCTGTACCTTTGATGGCTGCGTACAGAGGTTTTGCTAGTATCGCATAGCTGGGAATCCATATCCTACAGGAGCCTGCTGCCCCCAAGAATTCTCGCACTTGTCTTCTATTCTTGGGTATTGGTATTTGGCAGACAGCTTCTTTTCTCTCTGGCCCCATAATCCTTTGACCTTCAGAGATATGGAATCCCAGATACTTGACAGTTGGCAAACACAACTGAGCCTTCTTCCTGGACACCTTGTATCCTGCCTTCCAGAGAATATGTAGTAGATCGTGCGTTGCTTGCTGACATTTTTCTTTTGTAACTGCTGCTATCAACAAGTCATCTACATATTGTAACAATACACATTCTCCTGGGATAGACTCGAAATCCAGTAGATCTTGACTTAGAGCTGAACCAAATAGGGTAGGTGAATTTTTAAACCCTTGGGGCAGTCTTGTCCAAGTCATTTGGCGTTTTGAGCCCGTTACAGCGTTCTCCCATTGGAAAGCGAAAATACATTGGCTTTCTGCGGCAATTCGGAGGCAAAAGAAGGCATCTTTGAGATCTAAGACTGTGAAGTAAGTAGCCCCGCCCGGAATTAAAGCAAGCAGGTTATATGGATTGGGTACAACTGGATGTATGCTAACAACCGCATCATTGACTGCTCTTAAGTCCTGTACAGGTCGATACTCATCTGTACCGGGCTTTTGAACAGGCAGCAATGGGGTGTTCCAGGGGGAAGTACAGAATTTTAGGATACCATACCGTATGAACTTATCCAGATAGGATTGGATGTTCTTCTTAGCCTTCTGCGGAATGTGATATTGTCTTAGGCTCACTGGATAAACCCCATGTTTCAGTTCAATTTTTATTGGTGGAATATTGCGGGCCAGTCCTGGTGGGTTGTTCTCTGCCCAAACTCCTGGTATGTTAAACAATGTCTCATCACTCCTAGGGTTTTGGCTAGTCAACACTGTATAAAGTCGCCACTCTTCTTCCTTTGGTACGGATAAAGTCATAATACCTGAAGGTCCATTAAACTTTAAAGATGTTGTTCCATCTGGTAGGAACGTAATCTGCGCTTGTAATTTGGATAGCATATCACGTCCCAGCAATTGGACTGGACATTCAGGCATATAAAGGAATTGGTGTTTTACTACGTGGCCTCCCAATGTACAGAGTCGACTTTTAAGAACCGGTCTTTCAGCACTTCTTCCAGTTGCTCCTATCACAGTAATAGTCCTTCCAGATGGAGGAGCAACTAGATTAGTCACCACTGAATGTTCAGCACCAGTGTCGATCATGAACGCACTCCTTTTCCCCCCTATTGATACATCGACCATAGGCTCCGCTCGACCAAGGGGGATGGAGCCCGGTCGGTATCAATAGTCCTCCATGACAGTGTCAGCCAATCCTACAAAGTCCCTACCTTCTCTATCGCGGGACCTTTGCGCTGCTGGAATATACCTATCTTCCCTCACACTTCCTCTGTTCCCATTACTCCCTCTATAACCATTACTCCCTCCGGGGCCTCCTCTACCTCTCGCTCTGCCTCTAAAGTTTCCGTAGCCTGCCCTGGGTAGGACCCTCTCGTACTGCTCTCTTTGCGGACATTCGTTCCTCCAATGCCCTTCTTCCTTGCAATACGCGCACTGATCCCTACTCAAAGGCTCCCTACTCCATCTACTATCACCTCTATCTGGGCCCCGTTTATCTACGCCTGCGATTGCTACCGCTAGCATATCAGCCTTTCTACGCATCTTGCGCTCTTCCTCTTTCTTACTTTCTGTATCCCTGTTCATATAGACCTTATTTGCTACCTCCATTAGTTGGGTGATGGACATACCTGCAAACCCTTCTAACTTTTGTAGCTTGCGCTTAATATCTCCGTAAGCTTGGCTGACAAAGGCGGAGTTCACCATTCGGGAATTGTCTGCGTCTTCCGGATTAAAGGGGGTGTACAAGCGGTACGCCTCCAATAATCGGTCATAAAAGACACTGGGCGCTTCATCGCTTTTCTGGATCACCTCAACTGTCTTCGACATGTTAATGGCTTTCTTTCCTCCGGCTTTCATGCCAGCAATTATAGCGTCTCTATAGGCTCTGAGTTGAACCATATCAGCACCATTTACGTTCCAATCGGGATCGGTGTTGGGATAGTGTGTCGCGGCCCATGCTGCTGGATTGGCTTGGTTCAAAGCACGGGCTCTATCCTCTAATGCTTTAATGGCTGCTTGATTTATTCTTGTCCTTTCCTCATTGTTAAATAAAGTCATTAGTAACTGCTGGCAATCAGCCCATGTCGGATTATGCGTCTGTACTATTGAGGTGAACAGATCAGTCATGGCTTGTGGTTTCTCAGTATACGAGGAATTATGGGTCTTCCAGTTTAAAAGGTCGGTAGTGGTAAATGGGACATATACGAAGACTGGGTCAGCGTGTGCCATTTGACCTGCGGCATCGATATAAGCTGACCCGGGATTTAGGCGAAGAGGCATCTGATAGTGCTTTAATTGTTGGGCACCAGTCAACTGTCGGGTTTGGATGGGGCTACGTAGAGAGGCGTCAGTCATGGGTTCCGGTCGGGGAGAGATAGGGTATGGGGATGTGGGAGGTCGGTTTTGGGAAAAGGTCGTAAATAAAACACTTCGGGCCGAGCTAGATGAAGCTTGACCGGAAGTCTGAAGTGGCGCCAAATCAGGATATTCATTTTTAATGGGGGTGGATTCTGGTTCCGGAAGGGGGGATTTAGTACGAGGGGGGGTGGATCCTGTACTGGAGGAGGAAGCGGAAGTGGATGAGGGTAATGAGGGGAGGGGTGCAGGACTTCCTGCGTTTGCGTCACTTCCTCTTACCGGAAAGTAAGGGGGCGGCAAAGGGATCTCGGACTCAGGGGGCGTGTCCAAAATGGGCCTAACACCAGTCCTAGTGGACGAGCAAGTCCTAGCTACCATGAGGCGACACTGCTCCTCGTGGCATGTCTGGAGCCATTTTGGCGAGTCATTTACGGCCTGTCTCCAACAGTCAATATAAGGAAACTGGCCGTAAAGTTCAGGCCTACCCGATACAGCCACGTGTAAGCGCTGTACCAGAGTTGGATCCAAACTGCCACGTGGCGGCCATGCCGCAACCAAAGTAGGCCACTCCCTAGTACACAAAGTGACCAAACGTACAGGAGACATCTTTACCCCAAAATCACAAACTTTGAATCCCTTTTTAAAATTCTTAACCATACATCCTAAGGGATCCGGAATCGTTGACTGCGACGCACCCATACTTAACAATGGAACGTCGTCGACAACGAATACTATACACGCGTACTATTCAACAGTCACACCCGTTTCCTCTGGCAACAGCACCACGTGGTACGGTTACCAAGTGAAACGTACACAATAACAATAAACACTCAGGGAATTCCCGTACACACACAGCTGTTACACCAGTCACTATATAATCAATATTATGCCCTTTGGCGTAACTATACAGTCACCCACGCTATAATTCTCTATATACGAATTACCCGTCTATAACACACCCCAGTAACATCGTCTTTTACAAATAGCGGTTACAGTACGGTTAGCATAGGTCAAAGCACAAGTTAAGGTCACAATACAATTATTAGTGGTTATGGTGTTAAACATGCAATGGACGACAATGATTAGTACTTATTATATAATGTCAGTAAATATACAGGGTTATGGTACCGTGCACTATAATACAGCAACACACTATTAACACTCTCGCTAGACGGCTGAGCTCGCGCTATCTAACAAGATATACACTTTACTAAACAATCGTTAACACATTTACAATTCCCAACTAAACTATTGGCCAGTACCTTGAATGGACTACCTAAAACTATATACACCCGTTTTGGTTAGCCACACTGCCCAATCACCACATATATAGCGAGCTAGAGAACCGAATTTACACAGGCGCCTCTTAGTCGCACTATCAAAAGTCTAGTGGGTTCCAAATTTACACGCCTTCCCACTTAGCCCAGATAGGATGAGAACTAGCGAACCGAATTTACACAGGCGCCGCTTAGTCTCCCGGTCCCTCCGACCTAGCGAACGTAATATACACCCTAGAACGCTAGTCTAGACAAGACACCGGTGTCCGGCTAGGGCTATCTTACACCTGGACCCCGCCTGACTAACCAAATCAAACGGTCTGACTAAAGAGCGTTCGATCGAGCGGTGCGCCTTCGCTCCTTCCCTCCGACAGAGGGGGCAGATACAGATTCAAAAACCCCTTTGGGCCTACCGCACAATCGGTATACCCCTAGCGGGTCCTGCCGTCTAAAACAGCAGTTATCTTACCTCCTCGTTCCTGAACCTGAGTTCACACTCATCGACGGGGACACCCCAGCACTTCTCACGTAGAGGCCGATGATCTCCTGGACAACAGACCAGTGGCGCCGAGACGAAGGGAGGTCCACGCAGAAGTTCAGGGGTGCAGCCGTAGAGAACGTGGGCAAAGATAGACCGTCTCACGCCTCTGCCTCTCAGCTACCGTTGAACGATGAGCTTCCCGGCCAATGCACCAAATGATACCGGAGAAACTGACGGAAGCCAAGCACAGAGAGATGGACACAGGTTTCTTCAGGAAGGAAGAGATTCTTTATTGGATCACCGATCGGGACTCAGAGGGACTAGCGTCACCAAAATACAGCAAAGTCTGAGTACTGAATACATAGAGTACATTCCTTATATAGCACTGTAGCTCCTCCCACAATTAACTACACCCACACATACCCTTAACCTATTTAATGAATAGAGTCTAAACTCATCCATCCGGTCTAACCACGTGGCTCATCTGATACAAAGGAGAGGGACGCGTAATTCCAGTTCTTACATTCCTGCACCTGGTCAGTACAGTGATAACAGTATCTTAGCTACGTGTTATTAACTAACTGATACTACAAACACATATACATACATATGCCTTGTGGCAATCTTAGCCTGCTAAACTTGTATTTTACTGGAATTACATCACAATTGGAGTGAAAAAAAAAATTCTAAAAGATTTCTCAAGTTAGAAAAAACATAACCTAATCTATGCTCACTTTTCTCAAACCAATTGATAGAAAGATAGAAAGAATGTTAACAAATGATTTTGCTTAGAAATAAATAGGAGGATCCAAATTAATTGATGATGATTTACCTTTGTTACTTTGTATCCTGCCCAGTCACTAGTTTTAACAATCTATCTATCTATATATTTTTTTAAATTATGCAGTTGGCTAGCAAGCACTTAAAGGACCACTATAGGCACCCTGACCACTTCAGCTCAATGAAGTGGCCTGGGTGCCAGGTCCCTCTAGTTTTAACCCTGCAGCTGTAAACATAGCAGTTTCAGAGAAACTGCTATGTTTACATTAGGGTTAATCCAGCCTCTAGTGGCTGTCTCATTGACAGCCGCTAGAGGCGCTTCCACGCTTCTCACTGTGATTTTCACAGTGAGAAGACGCTTGCGTCCATAGGAAAGCATTGAGAAATGCTTTCCTGTAGACTGATTGAATGTCCGAGCGGCTCTTGCTGCGCATGCGCATTCGGCGGAAGAGGGAGGAGAGTCCCCAGCGCTGAGGGAGCCCGGCGCTGGAGAAAGGTAAGTGTTTAACCCCTTCCTCCCCCTAGAGCCCGGCGGGAGGGGGGCCAGGAGGGTGTGGGGGACCTATTAACACTATGGTGTCAGGAAAACGAGTTTGCACAATCATGCACAATCGTGGATTATTTAACTATTTGCCCAGCAAATACTTTCAATTTTTTTTAAAACTCAGGGCCCAGATTTTATGCTTCTGTGCACAGATTTGAGGCATTCACTTTGGATTACAGCTGTCCAGCAGCATTTGGTTCAGCAGAAATCCCAGACCAATTTCAGGCTAATTCAGTATCTGAAACTCAGCTGCTTTGTGTGCTGCATTTCTATAGTGAGCAAAATCCACACATTTTTCAAACATAAGACATGTGAACAGCAACCTCTAAAAGTGCTCAAATGCATACTCTAGCAAAATCATTCTTAGCATACTGTAGCTTATTGCAGACGTTTGTCTCTTTGTCCACTAGAGGTCGGTAAATGTACAGTTTAATAGATACAGTGTGAAAGGAAAGAAACACCAAATTAGAATTGTGAGGACATCAAAGTGTATTCAAAATGAATTGGACATTTGAAACCAAAATAGCCAAACTAGAAGCATAGCCATATTTAAGAATTTTTACAGTTCAGCTATTTTGGACTTAATATTAAAATTTACTTTAAATTCCCTATGATTCTCACTTTAGTAAATAACCCTGAAAGTAAAATCTTTAAGGGATATTAAGATATTACTAATAGACATGCCTACATATGTACACATAGAAACATAGAAACATAAAATGTGACGGCAGAATTGAACCATTCGGCCCATCTAGTCTGCCCAATTATCTAAATACTTTCATTATTCCCTAGCCTTATCTTATAGTTAGGATAGCCTTATGATTATCCCATGCATGCTTAAACTCCTTTACTGTGTTAACCTCTACCACTTCAGCTGGAAGGCTATTCCATGCATCCACTACCTTCTCAGTAAAGTAATTCTTCCTGATATTATTTTTAAACATTTGTCCCTCTAATTTAAGACTATGTCCTCTTGTTGTGGTAGTTTTTCTTCTTTTAAATATAGTCTCATCCTTTACTGTGTTGATTCCCTTTACGTATTTAAATGTTTCTAACATATCCCCCCTGTCTCGTCTTTCCTCCAAACTATACATGTTAAGATCCTTTAACCTTTCCTGGTAAGTTTTATCCTGCATTCCAGAACCAGTTTAGTAGCCCTTCTCTGAACTCTCTCTAAGGTATCAATATCCTTCTGAAGATACGGTCTCCAGAGGTCTCACCAGTGTTTTGTACAATGGCATGAGCACTTCCCTCTTTCTACTGCTAATGCCTCTCCCTATGCAACCAAGCATTCTGCTAGCATTTCCTGCTGCTCTATTACATTGTCTGCCTACCTTTAAGTCATCAGAAATAATCACCCCTAAATCCCTTTCCTCAGATGTTGAGGTTAGGACTCGGCCTGTAACACTGAATCCCGTTGAAGCCTGGACCCCTAAGGGGGAAGACACCGAACTCGTCAGAGCACCCATTACGCATCAGCATAAGGTCTGGCTGTTATTGCAGGACTGTGCGAGGGCCAGAGTTGTCATCATGACTGGAGACCCCGTTTTTAGTGTAGCTGTCATACTGCTTTATAATGCAGGATCTTTAGTGGTATTATGTTTTTATTTCTGAGAAGTACCCAGTGGCATCAACTCTAATTTGTATTAAATGTTAGTCTTGCCGGTTTTGCTGCTTGTTTACTCTCAGCAATATAGCCGTGCATAATCAGCCAACACTGGCTTGCTAACATGGGTCATCATAGCTCTAGGCTTTGCATCCTGATTACTTCTCTCTTGTTATATGTTATAGCTCTAAAGGAGAATTGGAGTCAGAAGAACCAGCCCCAGAATTAGATTCTAAACCCCTTATCCAATCCATAGAGCACAAGGAGATTGGTCAGGGAAAATTTAAATTCATGCATAAAAATGGAGGCCTGAAATGAATTTTTTGAGGATCTCAGAAAACAGAGATGATCCATTTACACTCTGGAATCAAAGATATTATTATTAATGAATGGATGAAACCTGCGAAAAGGAGCCAATTACAACACAAGGCACCATGTATATACACTTTCAATCAGAGCGATTTCAAATTCTGGAATTCATCCCTTAGAACTGATGGAGCAATTAACAGACTAACAAAAAAGGACAGCTTTGCTTTTGACAGCGTATCTTCTCTTAAGGAACCAATGGAGAAGTAAATAGATGAAGATTTAGTGAAAACATAATTAACTTTAAGGGCATGTCTTCATCCAGCAGTAGCTCCAACATTTTTAACTTTGCCGCAATATCGCTACGGCATTCTACGCTATGACAACCACTAACTAACACACACTGCAGACCGACATATAAGCCCTTAAAGACATAGCATCAGAAGTAAAAAACCAGCACGACTGAAAATTTCAATCATGTGTTCTGAACACTGGCGGATCCAGAGGAAGGGGGGCAACGAGGCAATTGCCCCCCCCCCCCCCGAGAATCCCCCCCTCTCCCCTGCCGGCTAATGCAGGGCTGGCGCTGTCCAAGCGCCAGCCCTGCAATGTGCCTTCATGGACCGGAGGGGAGATCAGAGATCTCCCTCTCCGGTCCGCAGGCACTGTTTGCTGGCCGCCGGCAGGGGAAGGAGAGGACCCAGAGGAGCTCAGTCGGCAGCTCCTCCAGGTCCTTCTCTCGCGAGCACGGAGCGCTCCGGATCTCGCGAGAGTGAACTCTAGCCCTGGAGACCGGGGCTAGAGTTCACTCTCACCACATGGACCACCAGGGATTCCCCACCGGACCACCAGGGATCAAGAAATGCACTCACTACAGTAAAATAATGTACGTTTTAATTGGGTTATGTGTTTATCTGAGGGGAGGAGACGTGGGGGTGTTATCATGCATGTGATTGGTCAATTTCATCCTCCCCCTGGGAGTGTCCTGTATGTACCTTATCCTAATAAAAAGCAGGCTGGGTGTTCCAGTCCTCAGACCTCTTCTGACCCTCAATACGTAGCCTTGTCTCGTTATTGGAGGGAACTGCTATATCTCACTGGGGACTGCTATGCGCTGCATATTCCCCTGAGCTCTTAATCACTTAGCTCTTTTAAGAGCTTGTTCCGGATACGCTCTCCAGGAGGAGAGATCTTCCCCACACGGTCCTGAATGCTGAAGGTTCATTCCAGGGTGGAAGGAAGACGGCGCGGCTCCAGTTAAGCTACGGCGGTTGTGGAGCCTGCGGTGGTTGTAGTGTCGTCTGCAGTGCTTGGAGTCCTCTGAGAGCGCTAGGAGCATCCATCAACGGAGGGTACTCGGTCGGAGTACACGGAGCTCCGTTACAGAAGCGTCTCAAGGGAGAGACAGCTACGACACCTGGGTTTGGTGTCGGGTGCCCTTCCCGTCCGGGAAGGGAGGTTCGTGTGCCTGCGGTAGCAGGCAGCGACTCGGTCCACCAGTTATTCAACGGCGGTATCCCGTCGGCGCTCTCACCGCAGGGTTTCAGTGTTCACACGAACTGAGGCGGGGGGGTGGTCTCTCCTACCAGGGACGTGTCCAAAGGTCCCAGTGAGTGAGCCCTATTGGTGTATATGTAACGTGGATTCGAGTGGTTGTCTACCATCGCTCAGCCACCGTGGGTGTAGCTGTGTATCTGTGATTGTTATTGATGTAGTTATTGCTCGTGTTAGGGGTCGAGGTGTGCGTGTATATTGGTTTTTGCTTTTTGCTGCGGGGGAAGGTTAACAGCCCCCCTCCCACGCGGGGGATTGTGGGTGTCTTTGCCTCCGTCTCGGGGTGGTGTGTGCACCCCAAGGGGCCTCATGAAGATGAGTGGGTTAGTTGCTTTGCCCGTCTCCGTCGGGGTGGGAGCTAAGTTAGTTGCCGTGTGTCTGTGAGGGTGGGGGCCAGGGGGGGGGGGTGTGTGCCAGGTCTCGAATAGAAGGTCTCCAAACGTGGTTCTGTCTTGCCCCCAAGACCCCGCGTACATCGTCATGTGGCGTAGGGTGTGTAGTATGGGGACCAGCGTTGGGCACGCCTTGTCGTGTAATTCCCGCCCGGGATATCATGGTGTGGTTAAGTATAACATTAGATAGAGAGCAGATACAGTGTTCCCATGCCCTATCGCCTGCGCAGAGGCTCACATTGTCACAGTAATGGTATATACATTCAATTCTACAACTAGCAGTATCGTTACAGATGACATGTATCTAAGTCATTCAACAAAATATAGTGCGTGTTATTGTAGGTAAAGCCGAGTGTATGCCGCTAGCCATTAACTTAGTGGAATGCAATATGATGCTTACGTGTATATTGCTTTTAGGTCTGGGAGGCCAGCCCCCATGCACGGCCGCCCAGGGGCAACGGTAACAGCAGGGGGCGTAGCTGTGTGTGACAATAGATAGTGAGCAAGCAGAGGTGTCGCATATATTATTTCCTGCACTGAGGTATACCTCGTCCCAGTTGTAGCACACATATTACAGTCCACACCCACCGATACCGTTACATATGACATCCATCCAAATCAGTCTAGAATAATAGTGCGTGTTACCTTCGGTGAAGCTAGATCTATGTCGCTGGTCGTTAACTTAGTGGGACGTGGTACTCTGCTTGCGTGTAGAATGTGCCTTAGATCTGGGAGGCTAGCCCCTATGGGCGGCCGCCCAGGGGGAACGGCACCCGCAGGAGGGCGGTCAGACTAGGGGGGTAGGTGCCGGGGAGATGTCGGCCAGTGAATGTAGCGCTTACGTATATGCGTGGCAGGGGCGAGGCATATACCTCTCGCTTAGCTGTCGCTATGGTCATGGCTATGGGTGGTGTAGGGGCCGCCTAATGCACGTTTTCAAGGTGTGGGTATTGATCAACCTACGCTCCTCGCGGGTGCTTGCGACATGTGGCCGCCTGCGCCTCAACGAGGCAGCATGCTTCGATGTGGCGTGTGGCTCGGCTTGGGGGTTATTCTGCTCCCGTGACATTTGTCTGGGATCCCTAGGTCAGGCATGGGTGTGCCACCAGTAGCGCTTAAACTATAGTTACCGGGCCTGCATCACCTGTCATGTAGCGAGGTCTATCTATGAGCTAAGTTAACTATCCCTACGTGGTGTAAGTGTGTTTAGCGGGACAACGTGCATGGCTCACCCTCCCCCCATACCGGCTCAGAGCCGCACCAGAACTTTAACAAAACTTTTAACATATCATGAACAGAAGGCCCTCACTTAGTCCGGAAAGAAGTCCCCTCCAGATAGTCTCCAGGTGGTGTCAACGTTAACCCATTCCGCCGTGTGCCAGGTGGCGGTGACGGCATGATAAGCAGTCCCAAGCCAATGCTTTCCTCCCCGTCCCCCACCCCAAATTAGGCAATTGGTTAGGCTAGTATGTCGGAGGGGCATAAATGCCGCGGTCCTCAATGTGGGTCAGCAGGGGTGCAGGTGTAGTCAGAGGGGCAGGGGGGCCGGCATTCCGCAGGCCAGGTAGCAGCGTTATTGTGGCCGCACCGGGTGGTAATCCAATCCGCTGTGTGTCAGGTGGCGGTGGCAGCGTGATAAGTAGTCCCAGTCCAATGCTTTCCCCCCGTCCCCCACCCCAAGTCGGGCATTTGGTTAGGCCAAGATGTCGGGGAGCATAAATGCCGCGATCCTCAACGTGGTTCATCAGGGGCATAAGAGTATTCTAAGGGGTAGAGGGGCCGGCCTTCCGCCAACCAGGTAGCAGCGTTATTGTGGCCGCACCGGGTATTTTCAGCTATGCGGAGGCGAAGTCTCCAGCAATCTCAATCTAGGGCTCCCCATCCCATTCCCCACCCCAGAGTAGGTATTCGGTTTTGGACAGGATATCAGGGGGCAGTAGTGGGCTAAGTCAACTCACGGTTCAGGTGTAGCTCCTCCGGCCAGATATTCCTCCACCCCGCGTGGTTAGGGGCTGATCTCCCGCATAGACAGAGGAGATTCCCCTCCCTCCGCAGCTGCTTACTCCTCCGGCTCAGTGGGGTGTACGAATGGTGGTGCACGGTTGCTGCCCTCCCCCAGGTTTCTGCGTTGGCCTCTGGGGGGTCTTTGGAGTGGCATGGAGCGGGTCAGTGGGCCGAGGATCCAGTTCTGGACGGGTATAGGCTGGAGGCCAAGGCGCTGCAGGAAGAGTGGGACGTCCTCGGGACACCGTGCCGTGACCCATTCGTTGCGGTGTCGGGCCTGGAGGCTAAATGGGAAGCCCCATCTGTACGGGATATTCCTGTCCCTGAGCACAGTTGTGACTGGCCTCAGTGCTCGTCTCGCCTCCAGGGTTGCTGGGGAGAGGTCTTGGTAGAGTGCAACCTCCGCCCCCTGGTACCTCCACGTTGCTCGTGCTCTTGCCGCCCGCATGATTTGTTCCTTCAGGGCAAAACTGTGTACGCAGCATACGATGTCTCTAGGCTCGCTGTCCTGCAGCCTCGGTCTCAGGGCCCGGTGTGCCCTGTCGAATCTCATGTCTGCGGGAGCCTCGCCTCCGAGGATTGTGCGGAAAAGGCCTGCCAGCTTCTCCCCGACGTCCTCTTCACCGTCTGGTTCAGGCATTCCTCGGACCCTGATGTTGGAGCGGCGGCTCCGGTTATCCAGGTCTTCCACTTGCCTCCTCAGGGTGAGTAGCATTGTGCCTTGGCGAGTGATAGCTGTGTCTGCTGCAGTTGCTTGCTGTTGTGCGGTTCGGGCCTGTTCCTCCAGTATGTGGATGCGGCCATCGTGGGTGTCCACTTCAGCTTGGAGCGCGGTAACCGCCGACGTAATTTTCGCTGTGAGAGATGTCTCCAAAGCTCGTAGGTCGGCTTTCGTGACCATTGTAGCAGCCAGCCGCCTTATTTCCGCGCCAATATCGGCTAGTGTTATCTGCTCCTGGTCTGCAGAGGAGGAGGCCGGCGACATCGGCGCCATAGTTGTGAGTTGGGCCTCGTGGGTAGGCCCCACCGCAATCTGCAAGAATCCGTCCATCGGCCCCGTTTGTGGGCCTGGGGGTGCTCCCCTGGGTGTTTGGGGGTTGTCCGGTTTTTTAGTGCGCCCCATATCTTGTGTTTATCAGTCAGATTTTTGCTGTTAGGAGCTTGGTGGCGAGGAGCTCAGGGTTTAGACGTCCATGGAGTCTAGGCCACGCCCTGGTATTTATTTTTAAACTACCTTGTTTTTTGGATATAGACACCCTCAGACATGCTTTTTCTGCTGTAAGATGATTTGTGACTTCACCCAATGACTTTGGACATGCATTAGACCAGATCTGTACAACATACGGTCCACTGGCTGTTTGCGGACACCAAAGGATTCTGTACAGCCTGCACACTAAGGGGGCCCATTGGACGGCCCCTGCACTTAAGGCCACCGGATGGGCCTTTGTCAGCATGGGCCTGGTTGGGATTTGTGGCCCTTTAACAGTGCGACCCTTGCTTATCGGCAGCCTGTGAGGAAGTTACAGCCTGAGAGTTGTGGCGCCGTATGGTAGGGGCAGACAGTAAGGAGGGGGTCTGGGCTGGGGAAGACAGGAGAACAAATAAGAAGGCTGGAGAAGAGGGTGAACAGGCTGCAAATGGCATGCTCTAACTCCCAAAAGCCTTCCTGGACACCAAGGAAGTTGCCCACCTTCCAACAAAAGGTAGGAAACTGGAGGGTGGCTATAACAGTGTATATTTTGACCTGTTTGCCTGACAGTGTGTGCATCTGTATGTCTGTCAGTATGTGTTTCTGCGTGTATATTTGTATGCCTTTCAGTGTGTTTCTGTGTGTCTGTATTATTTATTTATAAAATATTTTACCAGGAAAGATCCATTGAGATTTCTCTCGTTTTCAAGTTCTCGTTTTGAGTGTCTGTATGCCTGTCAGTGTGTGTGTGTATATATCTGTATGTCTGTCAGTGTGTGCATCTGTATGTCTATAAATGTGAGTCTGTATGTTTGTCAGTGTGTGTGCGTCTTTACATTTGTCTGTGTGTGTATTTGTATGTATGTATGTGTATCTGTATGCCTGTCAGTGTGTATCTGTATGTATGTCATTGTGTGTCTCTGTGTATCTGTATTTTTATGTCATTTTATACCAAGGAAAGTAAGGCACTACATTAAATTGTCAGACCCTGGACGTGTTAAAAGACAGGACTCGTGATTTCTAAGCTTGCCATTGGATAACATCATCAGTGAATCCAGTTGGGCCTCTTTAAATTGTTTCTTAAATAGGTGTATCTATAATTTTATGAAAACAGGGCAGGAGTTTTCATTGGGTCAAGAAGTGGCGGAACTACTGCCAGTGCGGCTGCACCCGGGCCCTGGTGGTGCGCTGGGGCCCTTACATGGCCCCTGTAATCACGGCAGCTCTGGGAGGAAGTTCCTCTCTGCTAACACAGAGCCAGAGAGGAGCAGAGTGGGAGAAAGTCCTAATTGGTCACAGACCCCACTGGATATCCTGCTTCAAAGACATCTTAATGTGTCCAGCGCTGCTGCAGGCATGGGGACAAGCCCTGGAGCTTGGATGATGGGACACACACTGAGCTGCCCCCTGGCATGGGGGATAGTAATTCTGCATGGAGCATGGGGGTCTCCAGGACTAATGCTGACATTCCAGAATCAGTGAGTGCAGATAGGAGCATGGTGTGGGGGGACCACGACTGCTTCGAGGCTCTATACAGCAGGGGCCACAACTTCACCTCCTCACAAGGTAATCCATCCCTCAATTGGGTGAATTAAGCACGGTGGAAGATATGCAGTGTTTAAATCTGATGGGAAAAAAGCCTGACCCCACCTTCCTCATACTTTAAACACTTTACAATGCTTCACGATTATGAAGCTCTCAGGAGATCATCTGAATCATGACAGCTATTTCTGAGCTATATTCTGACAGTCATGGTACACACATTGAATATAATCCATTAGGAGAAACAGAATCTAGAAGCTGAGCTGCTGTGAGGTGTAACTCCTAGCATTCTCAGACAGAACTGATCGTGCTGGGAGTTGCAGTTGAGATATTTTTTTTGTATTCCTTTCAGACAATAGGAAGTGCTTTATGTGTCTACGGTTTGTAATTTTTTTTTGATATCTTATAAAAGTACTGATATCAGTAGAAATCGCACTTTTATAAAACTTTGCTGATATGTATCCCCATATTTCAATCAGACAGCAGAGGAAAGCGGTAAGCTCAGGGGGCCCATCTTGTGGCCCATACACTTAGGCCCACCCGATGGCAAAAGTGTTTTCAGGGGCCTATAAAAAGCTCAGCACCTTTAGCCCAGGAGATGGGGGACGGTCACCTTCTCCCAGCTAACACAGAGCAGCATGGGAGCAGAGTGGGAGCACCTCTGATTCCCAACAGTCTCAGCCAGCCACTGAACCCCAGGGAAGCCACCCTCCTGCATCCAAAAGGTAGGAAACTGGAGGGATGCCTAAAATGTGTACATTTTGACTGTATGTGTATTTATCTGCCTGTGTGTCTGTGTATCTATCTGTATTTATGTATGTGTGTCTGTGGGTGTGTGTCAGTGTATCTATTTTTGAGTTTGTGTGTCTGTATGTGTGCCTGTGTATCTGTGTGACTCTGGGTATCTGTACATGTGTCAGTATTTGTATGAGTGTCGTGTGTGACTATATTTGTGTATTTGTATGTGTTAGTGTGTGTCTTTCTGTGTATCTGTAGTGTCAGGGTGTGTCTATGTATCTGCTTGTCTGTACCTGTTTATCTGTATGTGTGTCTGCATGTGTGTGTCTCTCTGTATTTGAATGTGTGTGTATATATGTGTGTGTGTGTGTGTCAGTGTATATGTATATATGCATACATCCATCTCAGCATTCAAACTCCAACACTACACACAAATATACCCCTACATTCAAAGTCAAACACTACATGTAAACCACTGCTTTCATTTAGCAACAGTACATAATACGCACAACGCAACCTTACATTCTCACACACATATTCAATACAAAAACATGCTTACATTCATACAAACACTGCTCAGTACTAAATACAACCCTGCAACACTGGGCACATTGTAGATCCCCAGCTGGCAAAGCATTGTGAGATTTGTATTGCAGATGGAAATCTACATTTTCTTTCATACTTGCGATAGAGAGGGGGTCCAAAAAAAATCTTGCAAAAAAATAAAAAATCTTGCACCAGATCCCTCCCTACTTTAGTTCCGCCACAGGGGTCAAGTGTAGAGTACGTGGAGTATGTAGGAAGAATTCAACAGGTTTGGGGTCAGAGTTTAATTTCAGTGGTTAAAACAAGGTTTTTTTTTGCCATCTTCAAACTACAACAGCTAGCAGTGGTTAATATTTTTAAGGGAACACCTTAAAGGGGATTGTGCAAGGGGATTGTGAATTGCTACATATTTATTATAGCTAATTATCTCATTTAGACTATACGCTTTTGAGCAGGAAACTCAGTATTGTATTGGTTTGTTTATGTATGTTAAATTAAAGAAACATTTTAATGTAATGTAAAAAAAAAAAAAAAAAAAAAATTAAAAAATTATATATATATTGGTTTTTATTCCTTGTAGAAGGCATATTTTTCACCTCAACAGATTACAGAAGGATAACTTTTGGAGGACATAATGGATGGTGCTTCTGTCTACTATTTTGCCGAGGGATCTCCTTATCTTCCCTGCTCCCAGGTTTCACTAGTGCCGCTTCCTTTGGGTGGGAATATTAGTTTATTTCACCTTTTTGCCTGATGTTTTGTGCTATGGTTCTGTTTTTTATTTTCAAATATTGTAATCTACCTCTTACTGTCAGTTAGACTGTCACTTCCTCTTATTACTATTCAGCTTAAAGGGACACTCCAGGCACCTAGACCACTTCTGCCCATTGGAGTGGTCTGGGTGCCAACTCCCACTACCCTTAACCCTGCAAGTGTAATTCAATAATTACTTTGCAGGGTTAACTCCACCTCTAGAGGCTGTCTACTAGACAGCCACTAGAGGGCACTTCCAGGATCATAGCACAGGAAACCTGTGCTAGAGCGTCGCTGGACGTCCTCACGCTGTGTGAGGACCTCCAGCGTCGCTCATTTCCCCATTGAAAATGCTCTGCCACGCATGCGCATTAGGTCACCCCGGCCGGTGGGCGGGATCAGTTTGGGCACTTCCTGGTTTCTAGCACAGGTTTGTGCTAGAGCATCACTGGACGTCGCTGGACGTCCTCACGCTATGTGAGGACCTCCAGCGTTGCTAAAATCCCCATAGGAAAGCATTGGAAGCGTTTTTTTTTAATGCTTTCCTATGGGGAGGTCTAATGCGCGTGCTTGGCATTGCTGCGCATGCGCAGTAGGTCTCACCCCGCCGGCGGCCGCGCATGCACAATCGGTCTCCCCCACCGGCTGACGTCGGCGGGGGAGGAGCGTGGGCAGACCCTAAACCACCGCCAAGGGACATCGGCGGTGGTCTCAGGTAAGTCACTGAAGGGGTTTTCACCACTTCAGCAACATGGGATGGGGGGTGGGAGGGAGGGAGAGGGGACCTGCAGTGCCAGGAAAACGATTTGTTTTCCTGGCACTGGAGTGTCCCTTTAATGTTGTTAAGATTTATTTGATAGTCACATAGCTAATGTCTGCTGCATTGACTTCACTAGAATAGCCCGAATTGCACCACGTAGCATAGACCAATTGCTCACTTGCAAATCCAGCATTCTGGCTTTGGATTTACTTTGATGATGGGAAGATCTCTGTGTCCGTGCTCACTAGTATAAGAACATATCTTACAGGGGTCAGAATTGTAAGTACAATACTTCAAACTTACCGCGTGTTTAAATAAGTTAAATTACATGGTGAGGATGATGAGATGGGATGTAATGTGTAGTGTGTGTGTTTGTTTGTAAAGTGGATGCAGAGTGTGTGTGCTCAAAGTGAAATCCTAGTGTGTATAGTGGATGCAGTGTGTGTACAAAGCTGATATCTTTTTTTCAGTTACTTTTTCCAGCGAAAAGGTCTCTTTTCTTTCTCCGCCTGTTTCAACATCAGTTCGAGGGGGCGCCCTAAGTCACATGTGCGGAAAGCGCTGTGCGAGCATTAGGCCTACCCGAGAGGATAGCACTAAATAACTGCTTTCCTATCAGGATTTTGAACACTATGGACATCTTCAAAATCCAAAGCAAAGCGTGAGGATGTCTAATGTCATTTCACGTAGTTAAATTCAATGACAGTCCAGGAAGCATCTCTAGAGGCTGTCTTGTAAATACAACTAGAGGTGGACTTAACCCTACAGTGTAAACACTGCAGTTTCTCTAACAGCTACTTCCTCCCTGCTTTACAGAGTGCCGCGCTGGATGACTGGAGGGAGGAGGCAGCAGAGGAGGACAGAGTAGCATGGAGGCAGAGGAAAGAGCTGGAGTGAGCTGCTGTTGCTGCTGCATGCGTGTATCTGTATTGGGGAGGCGGAGGGAGCACACGTGGTTGGGATGTCTGTAATGAAGACATTAACTTACCCAATATCATTCCCATAAACATTAACTACACAATATATTTTACAAAGATATATGATGTATTCCAGAGCTTGACAAATTTGATTGGAATCTAAGAGCCAGCTATAAAAGTTAGGAGCCAGTCATTTTCAATGAGAAAATGCAATTCTTATAGGGACACTATAGTCACCAGAACCACTACAGCTTGATGTAGTTGTTCTGGTGTCTGTAGCCTGTCCCTGCAGGCTTTTCATTACATTGCTGCTTAGCAACACCTCTAGTGACAGTCACTCAGACGGCCAGTAGAGAGTCCTGGGTTACTGCTGCACAGTGTGCAGCACCCACGTTCAATTTCTCCAAACTCTGCATGGAGGCGCTGAATGTTCCTCATGGAGATTTATTAATTTAATGCATCTCTATGAGGAGATGCTGATTGGCACATTTGCTGCGCATGCACAAAATCCTCCCATTGCTTTCCTAATGGAAAGTATTGGTTTAGCTCGGATCATAAAGATAATCTCAGCCATGGAGGTGGAACCAGCCGCCGCAAAACTGGCACGGCGTGGGTAAAAAGGTGAGTAAAAACACCTTTCTCATGCGATCGGAGGGGGAAGGTACCTAAACACACACACACACACACACACACAAACTCTGACAGGCACATACACACTCTGACAGGCACACACACACACATTTTTGTTTTGATTCATCCCCATTCAGCCTCCCTAGCTTTGGGAGGCTGGGTGGGGGCAGGTACCTAAACACACACTGACAGGTGCACACACTCTGACAGGCTCCCATACACACTCACGCTACACACTCACAGGCTTGCACGCACACACTCTGACGGGCTCGCACACACACTTGCAGGCACACACACTCACTGTGACAGGCTAACACACACACACACTGACAGGCTCACACAGACACAAACACACACACTGTGAGAGGCACACACACACACTTACATTTTGTTTTCATTGAAACCCTCTCAGCCTCCCTACCATTGGGAGAGCTGAGTGGGTCTTTCCCTGCGTGCCTGTGGTTATACTTTTGTTTTTTTTAATCCTACTAATCCTTCTGCTAAAACATTTTAAGCTCCCTCGTGCTCTCTGTAATTATGCCAGTGCTGGCGTGACATCATATTCCAGCTCCGGACATCATTTTCCAGTGGGGAACAAGCTTGGAAGAGTGCATCTCTTACAATTTCTCCAGAGCCTGTGGGGATGTATCTCATCTACAACTTCCTTGCCTGTTGGCAATCTCACTCTTAGAGCTTGATCCAGGGTGCTATTCCTGTTCCAACCTCTCTGTTGGGGCTCAAGCCTGGCAGAGTGCGGCTCTCACTATTGCAGCTGTGCCATGGCAGTGCTCCTTCTCTAACTCCTCCTTGCTGGTAAACCTTAGAGAGGGCAGCTCTCAATATTGGAGTTGGTCTGGGGCGCTATACCTCTTCCAACTTCTCCAGTTGGGCTCTGGCTCTGACTATTGCAGCTGTGCCCAGGGGCTAATCCTCCTCTAACCCCTCCTTTGTGTTGGAAAGCCTGGGAGACAGTGGCATTATTCCTATTCCAACTTATCTAGTGGGACTCAAGGTTGGGAAATTGTGACTCTAACTATTGCAGAATGGCCCAGACATTCTGCTCCTCACTCCTCCTTGGTGTTGGCAAGCCTGGGACACGGTGGCTCTTACTATTGGAGCTTGGCCCATTATTTTTTTTCTCCTCTAACTCCTCCTTGGGTGTTGGTAAACCTGTGAGAGGGATGCTCTCACTATTGCAGCTGTACCCAGGGGCTACTCCTCCTCTAAGCCCTTCTTGATTTTGGCAAGCCTGAGAGAGAGTGGATCTCACTATTTGGACTTTGCGTGGGACGCTATTCCTTTTCCAACATCTGGCTTGACCCAGGGTGCTAGTCCTCTACTAGGCTGGGAAAGGTTTGTTTTCCCTATTGGGGCTTAACCTTGGACCACTATTCCTCTTCCAACTTCCCCAGTGGGGGTCAAACTTGAGAGAGTGTGGCTCTCTCTATTGCAGCTGTTCCCAGAGGCTGCTCTTACTCTAACCCCTCCTTGGTACTGGCAAGTCCGTTAGAGAGTGGCTGTCACTATTCAGACTGTACAATTAAACTGTCAGCAGGCTTCTCATCCCCACCCCATGACTCCTTTCCTGCAACTGTCAAAAATGACCTACCAAGCACTCAATAAACCCTTCTCTAACAAATTTAATTCCCCTACTTTAACCCTTTGTGTCACTATACCCCACTCCCTCTAGCATGTAAGCGCATTGAGCAGGGTCCTCAACCCCCTCTGTTCCTGTACGTCCTGTGGTCTGATCTCAATGATGTGTCTGTTAGTCCACCCAATGTACAGCGCTACGGAATTTGTTGCCGCTATATAAATAATAATAATAATAACTTAGCTCGGGGGGCTATTCCTATTTTAACTACTCTGGTGGAGACCAAGCCTGGGAGATTACTATTGCTTTTGGACCCAGGGGTTACTTCTTCTCTAACTCCTCCTTGGTATTGACAGTCCTCGGAGAGGTTGATTCTCACTATTGGGATTCGGCCCAGGGCACTATTCCTCTTCAAATTCTCTGGTGGGGCTGACTTTAAAAGAGTGTGGATCTCAGTACAGTTGGGCTGGGGGACTGCTCCTCCTCTTCCAATTCCTTGGTGTTGGCAAGCCTGGTAGAGGGTAGCTCTCTTTTTGGAGCCTTTCCCATGGCGATTTTTTTCTCTTTCAACTTCTCTGGTGGGGTTCAAACCTGGGTGAGTGCGGCTCTCACACTTTGGCTGAAGCGCTTCTCCTCTCTGAATTTCTCTGGAGGGGCTAAAGCTTGGGAGGGTCCATCTCTCACTATTTCTCCTGTGCCCATGGGGCTGCTCCTCTTCCAACTCCTCCTTGGAGTGGTCAGCTCTCATTAATGGTGCTCAGCCAATGGCACCATTCCTCTTCTACTTTCTCCAGTAGGGACCAAGTCTTGGAAAGTGCGACTCTCATTATTGGAGCTTGGGCAGTGGGGATCTTCCTCCTTTAACTCATCCATAATGCCGACAAGCCTGGGAGAGGTCTATTCTATTTATTTGACCTTTGAGCGCCATTCCTCCTCTAACATTTTTGGTTGGGGCCAAACTTGGAAAAGGACTGTTCTTAGTATTGGGAGATGGCCCGGCGTTCTATTAAAATTCCATACCCTGTGAAAACGCTGATGCACCGGAAGTGAAGATAATCAGCTTTGAGACAGGGGTGTTTTTCTGTGCCGCACTTGTGCGTGAGCACCTGCAAGGGTGGGGATATGCTCGGCACAGGACTTCCTTTGGGTAGGCACAGTTGACTGACACTGCTCTTGTGCAGTATTGGGTAGGGGAATCTAATGGGTAAACTGCACCTGTGCAGGATCGGTAGGGAAATCTGATAAAAATGTGTTGAGTCCCTGAGCATGCTGTCAGTGCTAGAGTCCCTAAGGATGCTACGGTTGCTAGAGACCCTATGAGTTCTGATGGTAATGATATGAGTGTTGATGTTGCCCTTATGGATGCTAATGATGCCCCTATGAGAGCTATGGGTTCTGATGTCCTTATAGGTGTTGATATGACTATGAGTGCCGATTATTTCCCTCCAAATAGGGACAGCTGACTGATACCGCGCATGCGCAGTATCGGGTAGGGAAATCTGACAGAAGATGCGCTACGTCACAATCATCTGTATATTATATTATTATATCACAGTGCTCTATATTATATAATATTGTTCTCATGTTTGTATATTCTATTATATTGTTATCACAGGGCAGTATATTATATTATAATGTTATTACACTCATGTATCTTATGTTATCACAGGGCAGTATATTCTATTCTACTATTATTATTATTATTATTATTGCCATTTATATAGCACCAAAAGATTCCTTAGCGCTTTACAATATTATGAGAGGGAGGATTTCACTATAAATAAATAATTACAAGAAAGATTACAGGAATGATAGATTGAAGAGGACCCTGCTCAAATGAGCTTATAGTCTATAGGTGGTGGGGTATAAAACACATTAGGAGAGGAAATAGTAATCAAATAAGGTGGGAGTGAAGCAGATCTGGAGAGAGCAAGAGACAGGAGAGAGCAAAAGACAGGTATGTGAGGTAGAGGCTACTTTGGGATGCGATAAGCTTGCCCAAAGAGATGGGTTTTAAGGCACTTCTTAAATGATTGGAGACTAGGGGAGAGTGTGATGGAAGGGAGCTGCCTGCGAGAAGTCCTGCAAGCGTGGGTTGGCCGTATGGGTGCGAGCAGCGGACAGGTGAAGGTCACGGGCAGAGCGGAGAGACCGAGAAGGGGCATACCATCTGTGAAGAGATATAAGAGGGGCTTAAATTGTTCAGTGCTTTATAGGTATGGGTTAGCACTTTGAATTGACTCCTGTAGGATACAGGAAGCCAATGTAAGGACTGACAGAGGGGTGAGGTGTGAGCGAACCGGCTAGAGAGGAAAAATCAGCCTGGCGGCAGCATTCATCACTGACTATAGCGGGACAATACGGCTTTTGGGAAGACCAGTTAGGAGAGGGTTACAATAATCCATGCAGGGAATTACTAGAGCATTGACAAGCTCCTTTGTAGCATCTTGCGTAAGAAAGGGGCGGATGCAGGTTATGTTTTTAAGCTGGAATCTACAGGATTTGGCAACATACTGGATGTGAGGCTCAAAGTTGAGGCCAAGACAGCTTGCTTGCAAGGATAGACTTATGTGGATACCACTAACTTGAAGGGAGAGCGAAACAAGGAGACAAGGATCTCAGTTTTAGAGAGATTGAGTTTCAGAAAGTGGGAGGATATCCTTTCAGAGATGGAAGAAAGGCAAGCAGTGACATGTTTCAGGACGTCAGGGGAGAGATCCGGGGAGTAGAGATTTATCTGGGTGTCATCAGCGTACAGGTGGTAGTGGAATCCAAATGGGGTAATGCTTTTGCCAAGAGATAAAAAATAGCTAAACAAGATGTAATAGATAAGGCGCTAAGTGGCTGCTGCTAGTATACACTAGTGGGGTCAATCACACAAATCCCACTAAAATACAATACAAAAGACACCAGAAAGTGTGCAGCGCATAGAGATAATAATAAACACTTATAGGTGTATATCACATTACTTAATACATGCAGTGCAGTAAACATTTCACATTAATACATTGTATACTGCACTGCATGTATTAAGTAATGTGATATACACCTATAAGTTATTATTATTATCTCTATGTGCTGCACACTTTCCTGTGTCTTTTGTTTGCCAAGAGAGGCAGTATAAAGAGAAAATAGAAGAAGACCAAGGGGACTCCAACCGAGACAGGACAAGGAGGTGAGGTATCATTAGAAAAGGAGACACTGAATGAGCATTGGGAGAAATAAGAGGAAAACCACAAGAGGACAGAGTCACAGAGACCGAGTGATTGAAGAGTTTGAAGAAGGAGAGCATGATCAAAAGTGTCAAAGGCAGCAGAGAGGTCAAGAAGAATTAGTATGGAGTAGTGGCCTTTGGATTTAGCTGCGATTAGGTTGTTCGTAATTTTGATAAGAGCATTCTCAGTAGAGTGGAGAGGGCGGAAGCCAGATTGAAGAGGGTCAATGAGAGAGTTGTGTCACGAACACACCCAACTCCAAGAGTGTGCGTGACGTAGTTGTGATGGTGAAAGGGTTAAAGTTCACTATTTGTCTGCACTACACCGGAAATAATGACAAAATCCCACTTAACACCACCCACACTTTCTAAATTTATAAATGGTGTGCCTTGGTCCCCCAGGTAAATCAATAATAAAAACGCACAAAATATAACATAGCACAATAACTATGTAATTGCTAAATACTAATTAGTCTCTTCAGGTAACGTGATTCTTTTACCAGACAAAGGCAGATATTTTTTATGAGCAAAAAATAGTCACAGTGCATACAAAAATATAGATGATTAACAAATTATTTACACCAACAACAGATAAAAACAAAAGGGATAAAATAACAGAAGTCCTAAACACTTACTCACTAAGGTTTTCAAACTAAAACTTCTGCTCAGTGGGTCTCCGTCAAGGAAGATGGTGACTTACTCAAAATTAGATTTTGGCCCCAAGGAAGTACGATGCACACTTCAGTCTCATTAGAGATATACCCTCTGGATTACCACGCCTCACCCAGAGGTGGAGTTAAGGCATATCTATAGAGACCCCAAGTGACCACCCCCTTGTATCCAGATCCACATCAATCCAAATGGAAACATGTGGCTGTATCTTCTCTTATTTACCGCCACAGATATAATACTTGCATCTATGAATTTGTTATTATTTTCCCATTCTATACAAATGTTGCATGCCGGATTTGAGATCCAATAGGACGGACATCACAATTCCTTCCCCTATGGTCAAGTTAGGCCACTCATGTTTGGGCTTGTTTAGAAGATGTTGCTTGTCACATTCCAAATACAACAAAAATTAGGCTTAATTATTATTCTGTGGGGTAAATATTAATGTTTTTTCCTTACTATGCATATGATACTGGAACAATGCTAATGGCCATTAACATATCACAGAGATTGGCTCATCAATTACAAGGTACACCCAAATAGCTAAAGCCAGCTAGACATTCAGGGTTTTAAAAGTGTAGGATCTCACACCCTGCTGAGCCTCGATTAATTCACATCCATATGGTAAAATCCTTTTCACATTCCTATGCCATTTACACTTCCCCTTCTGTCATCTGACCTCTGTGGAGTCCCAGCTTCAAAAGATGTAACCCCTTTTGACCTCCATACAATCAAAGTAATTCTTAATGTACCACACAAATTACATTAAAGGACAATATTCCATAGTGTAATATTTAATTATGCACCCTTGCCGTGACAAGTTGGAATTGAGGAAGTGAGACAAACGGGTAAAGACGCTTTCCAGAAGCTTTGAGGAAAAAGGGAGCAGGGATATGGGACGAAAGCTAGAGGGGGAGGATGGGTCAAAAGATGTTTTTTTCAGGATAGGTACTACAGTGGCATGTTTAAGGTCAGCAGGGACAATGCCAGAAGAGAGAGAGCAGTTGAAGATGTGTTAAGGAAGGCACAAGACAAGGGGAGAGAGATTTGATAAGGTGAGATGGGACAGGAACGAGCGGGCAAGTAGTGAGTCAAGAGGAAAGGAGAAGTGCAGCCACCTGTTGTTCAGTAGCCGGGGTAGAAAGTCTGAAGGGTAAGAAAGGCTTGAGAAAGAGAACGGCAAGGTGAGGAGAATTCTCACTGTCAGGCTTACCTTGCTGGGAGTCCAACATGCAGAGATAAAAGCTCACCCTTGCAATTAGACACAGGCCAAGGTGGTCAAGGTAGAACTCACCTGGCCTGTGAATCTGTGCACGGGGGCTGTGCAGGTGAATGCTTGTAGTCGCAGTACAGATAAGGAAATCCAGGAGAATAGTCGTAGGTAAGCCAATGGTCAGAGGGTGCCAGAAATCAGGAGATACGAGTAACAAGCCGAGGTCAAGGGATGCCAGAGGTCAGGGTACAAAACGAGTAGCAATCCAAGGTCAGGACAATACTAGAACGTGGAGTAGCAACTCTCTAACCAGAGTCATTGAACTGACACTGCCCTTAGCGAGGAGCAGTGTCTTATACCTTGATGATTAGTGTATCAGGCTCAGCTGGAGAGTGATCGACAGGTCTGAGCCAGGTGAAGTCCAGCCCCCTAGTGCTGCAGGCAATTCAGATATAACCGGGAGTTCTCCAAAGTCCTGAAATGGCTTAGAGGTAAGAGAGCAGGTTCAGGACCACAGAGTATAAAGGTTCAAATCCCTCTTCGGGCAATAAAGGGGCGACCCCGTCTGGCAGTCTGGAGGTCACGGTGTGAATCCTGACAGTCACTTGGCAGATATGGATTGACACCTGTCCTCAAAACCCCTGATACACACTGACACAGAGCAGAATAGAGACTGTTCCCTGTCCACAGAGACCATGATACACACTGACACAGAGCAGAATAGAGACTGTTCACCGTCCACAGAGACCATGATACACACTGACACAGAGCAGAATAGAGACTGTTCCCTGTCCACAGAGACCATGATACACACTGACACAGAGCAGAATAGAGACTCTTAACCGTCCACAGAGACCATGATACACACTGACACAGAGCAGACTAGAGACTGTTCCCTGTCCACAGAGACCATGATACACACTGACACAGAGCAGAATAGGGACTGTTCCCCCTACATAGGGTCACTTGGCAGGTATTGATTGACACTTGTCCTCAGAGACCATGATACACACTGGGGGGAGCTACTGTCCTCCCCAACCCCTGCGCGGTGGGGGCCATAAATCACAATGGGGGGGCCTACTTTCCTCCCCCCCGGCCCCCATCCCTGCGTGGTGGGTGGGGGGCATAAATCACAATGGGACGGACCTACTGATAGGAGTGGAGTATTGTTCATATCAGTTTAATACCTTCCGCGTCTCCTATCAGTGGACGTGTAAATGGCAGAGATTTTTAATTGTTGAATCACCTCCCCTTTTTAGGCCAAGGTGGGAAGATGCTTAGACCACTGGTATATTGGTGCCATCTTGGAGGATTTTTTTTGGTTTGGTTTTTGAAGCCACAGTGCTGCACCAGTGGGCCTAAAAATTAGGCATGTACACATGCCTGAAAAATTTGGTATTGTTGCAGCCGCTGCTGTAGCAGCGGCCAGAAAAATTGATGTTTGTTTCACAGGCAGAAAGTGCCCTAAAACATGGCGGCTTGAACCCTAGTTGGTGGCGGATAAGTCACGCAAGTCAAACGTCATTCAGAGGTAAAATACAGCAGCGTGTGGACCATTTTTAGCCCAAGGCAGCTCATCTCATCAGGCCTTTTTTAATCGAATGTATCGCCCAGTGTCAGTCCCTTCGGGATCCATCCCTCATTCATCTTAATAAAGGTGAGGTAATCTAGACTTTTTTGACCTAGGCGACTTCTCTTCTCAGTGACAATACCTCCTGCTGCACTGAAGGTCCTTTCTGACAGGACACTTGAAGCGGGGCAGGCCAGAAGTTCTATCGCAAATTGGGATAGCTCAGGCCACAGGTCAAGCCTGCACACCCAGTAGTCAAGGGGTTCATCGCTCCTCAGAGTGTCGATATCTGCAGTTAAGACGAGGTAGTCTGCTACCTGTCGGTCGAGTCGCTCTCTGAGGGTGGATCCCGAAGGGCTGTGGCGATGCATAGGACTTAAAAAGGTCCGCATGTCCTCCATCAACAACACGTCTTTAAAGCGTCCTGTCCTTGCCGGCGTGGTCGTGGGAGGAGGAGGAGGAGGAGGATGACTTCCACCTCTCCCCCTGTTAGATTCCCGTTGTGCTGTGACATCACCCTTATACGCTGTGTAAAGCATACTTTTTAATTTATTTTGCAAATGCTGCATCCTTTCCGACTTGTTGTAATTCGGTAACATTTCCGCCACTTTCTGCTTATACCGGGGGTCTAGTAGCGTGGACACCCAGTACAGGTCGTTCTCCTTCAGCCTTTTTATACGAGGGTCCCTCAACAGGCAGGACAGCATGAAAGACCCCATTTGCACAAGGTTGGATGCCGAGCTACTCATTTCCCGTTCCTCCTCCTCACTGATGTCATTGAAGGTATGTTCTTCCCCCCAGCCACGTACAACACCACGGGTACCAGATAGGTGACAACGAGCACCCTGGGATGCCTGTTGTGTTTGGTCTTGCTCCTCCTCCTCCTCCTCAAAGCTACAATCCTCCTCTGACTCCTCTTCCTCACAATCCTCTTCCAGCGTTGCCGCAGGTCCAGCAAGCGATGCTGATAAGGCTGTTTCTGGTGGTGATGGTGACCACAACTCTTCCTCTTCCTCTTCACGCTCATCTACAGCCTGATCCAGCACTCTTCGCAGGGCACGCTCCATGAAGAAAACAAATGGTATGATGTCGCTGATGGTGCCTTCGTTGCGACTGACTAGGTTTGTCACCTCCTCAAAAGGACGCATGAGCCTACAGGCATTGCGCATGAGCGTCCAGTAACCTGGCAAAAAAATTCCCAGCTCCCCAGAGGCTGTCCTAGCACCCCGGTCATACAAATATTCATTAACAGCTTTTTCTTGTTGGAGCAGGCGGTCGAACATTAGGAGTGTTGAATTCCAACGTGTAGGGCTGTCGCAAATCAAGCGCCTCACTGGCATGTTGTTTCACCGCTGGATATCGGCAAAGTGAGCCATGGCCGTGTAGGAACGCCTGAAATGGCCACACACCTTCCTGGCCTGCTTCAGGACGTCCTGTAAGCCTGTGTACTTATGCACAAAGCGTTGTACGATCAGATTACACACATGTGCCATGCACGGCACATGTGTCAACTTGCCCAACTTCAATGCCGCTATCAAATTTTTTCCGTTGTCACACACCACTTTGCCGATATCCAGTTGCTGCGGAGTCAGCCACTTTTCCACCTGTGCGTTCAGGGCGGACAGGAGTGCTTGTCCGGTGTGACTCTCTGCTTTCAAGCAAGTCAAACCCAAGACGGCGTGACACTGCCGTATCCGGGATGTGGAATAGTACCTGGGGAGCTGGGGGGGTGCCGTTGATGTGGAGCAAGAAGCAGCGGCACAAGAGGACTCAGCCGAGGAGGTTATGGAAGAGGATGGAGTAGGAGGAGTAGAGGAGGTGGCAGCAGGACTGCCTGCAATTCGTGGCGGTGTCACCAACTCCTCTGCAATGCCACGCATTCCTTGCTTGTCAGCCGTCAGCAGGTTTACCCAATGCGCAGTGTAGGTGATATACCTGCCCTGACCATGCTTTGCAGACCAGGTATCAGTGGTCAGATGGACCCTTGCCCCAACACTGTGTGCCAGACATGCCATGACTTCCTTTTGCACAATCGAGTACAAGTTGGGGATTGCCTTTTGTGAAAAGAAATTCCGGCCGGGTACCTTCCACTGCGGTGTCCCAATAGCTACACATTTTTTGAACGCCTCAGACTCAACCAGATTGTATGGTAAAAGCTGGCGGGCTAATAGTTCGGACAAGCCAGCTGTCAGACGCTGGGCAAGGGGGTGACTTGGTGACATTGGCTTCTTACGCTCAAACATGTCCTTGACAGACACATGACTGTGGGCAGATGAGCGGGAACTGCTCAAGGCGGGAGACGGAGTGGCGGATGGTTGAGAGGGGGCAAGAAGGACAGCAGTGGTTGACGTGGCTGAAGATGCTGGACCAGGAGGAGGATGGCGGCTTAGAGTAGGCGTGCTGCTTGTACTCATGTGTTGATCCCATAGGCGTTTGTGATGTGAGATCATGTGCCTACGCAAAGCAGTTGTACCTAGGTGGGTGTTGGACCTCCCACGACTCAGTTTCCTTTGGCACAGGTTGCAAATGGCATCGCTGTTGTCAGAGGCAGACACACAAAAAAAATGCCACACTGCTGAGCTCTGCAATGACGGCATTCTGGTGGTGGACACAGCATGCGTTGATTGGCGTGCTGTCGGGCTGACCCCGGGTGCCGATGCATGCTGTCTGACTGTGCCACTAGCTCCTTGCGACGACCCCCCCCTGCTTCCAACTCGTCTCCTCCTCCTCTCTGTCTCCCCATCTGAACTTTCGCCCTGTTCTTCTTCTCTTCTAGCGGGCACCCACGTGACATCCATGGACGCATCGTCATCATCAACCGCTTCGCTTGTATCTGACAACTCAGAAAAGGAAGCAGCAGCGGGTACAACATCATCATCATCACACCGTACCTCCATGTGTTTAATGCTGCCTGCCTGAGACATATCCCTGTTATCTACATCCTCTAGCAATAATGGTTGCGCATCACTCATTTCTTCAAACGGGCGTGTGAATAACTCCTCTGACATACCAAGTAAAGCGGCTGTGGTGCTAGTTTTGGTGGTGGCGGCAGGCGGGTGAGTGGTATCTTGAGAGGTGCCTGAAGCTAAGCTGGAGGAGGATGGTGCGTCAAGGTTCCGAGCGGAGGCTGTACAAGATTGGGTGTCCTGTGTTAGCCAGTCAACTAAGTCCTCAGAACTTTTCAAGTTCAGGGTACGTGGCTTCTGAAAACTGGGCATTATTCTAGGGCAAAAGGGAATCACAGCACCACGTCCACGACGGCCCCTGCGGGGTGGCCTGCCTCTGCCTGTCATTTTTTTGGGGATTAGTGGTACTATGCGTGCAAGCTACTGTGAGACCAGATATGATTGGCAATGTGCACTGGAACAGTTCTGCAGAGCACACGCTGAAGGAAGGACTGACAGAGCCGCTTGAAGACAAGTAACTGCTATTCAATCTATAACAGTGAAAAACAAATTTTGGTTTTAAAAGCACGCTATAGAGACACCAAATATGATTGGCAACTGTCAAAGCACGCTGGAACAGGTCTACAGAGCACACGCTGAAGTAGGCCTGACACCCAGACGCTTGCAGACAACTAACTGATCTTCTATTACAGTGAAAAAAAATGATTTCTTTAAAATCTAAAGCTTAAGCTATTGTTAAAACAGATATGAGTGGTGGCACTGACTGTGCAAATGGGCAAGGCATCCAACCTGACACAGAAGCTGGCAGGCAGGCAACTGCTCTTCTATTACAGTGAAAACAAATTATTTATTTTAAATGTAAAGCTTAACCAATTGTTAAAACAGATATGAGTGGTGGCACTGGGCAAGTAGGCACAGTATCCAATGTGAACCTCACACAGAAGCTGGCAGGCAGGCAACTGCTCTTCTATTACAGTGAAAAAAAAATATTTATTTTAAATGTAAAGCTTAACCAATTGTTAAAACAGATATGAGTGGTGGCACTGGGCAAGTAGGCACAGTATCCAATGTGAACCTCACACAGAAGCTGGCAGGCAGGCAACTGCTCTTCTATTACAGTGAAAAAAAAATATTTATTTTAAATGTAAAGCTTAACCAATTGTTAAAACAGATATGAGTGGTGGCACTGGGCAAGTAGGCACAGTATCCAATGTGAACCTCACACAGAAGCTGGCAGGCAGGCAACTGCTCTTCTATTACAGTGAAAAAAAAATATTGATTTTAAATGTAAAGCTTAACCAATTGTTAAAACAGATATGAGTGGTGGCACTGGGCAAGTAGGCACAGTATCCAATGTGAACCTCACACAGAAGCTGGCAGGCAGGCAACTGCTCTTCTATTACAGTGAAAAAAAAATATTTATTTTAAATGTAAAGCTTAACCAATTGTTAAAACAGATATGAGTGGTGGCACTGGGCAAGTAGGCACAGTATCCAATGTGAACCTCACACAGAAGCTGGCAGGCAGGCAACTGCTCTTCTATTACAGTGAAAAAAAAATATTTATTTTAAATGTAAAGCTTAACCAATTGTTAAAACAGATATGAGTGGTGGCACTGGGCAAGTAGGCACAGTATCCAATGTGAACCTCACACAGAAGCTGGCAGGCAGGCAACTGCTCTTCTATTACAGTGGAAACAAAATTTTGGTTGTAAAAGCACGCTATAGAGACACCAGATATGAGTGGCAACTGTCAAAGTACGCTGGCAGGGTTGTGCAGGGCACACGCTGAAGGAAGGCCTGACAGAGCCGCTTGAAGGACACTGACTGTCTGCTATTAGCTTACACTGGAAACCTTTTTTCTTTGTAAAAGCACGCTAAAGAGACACCAGATATGAGTGGCAACTGTCAAAGCACGCTGGCACAGGTCTGCAGAGCACACGCTGAAGTAGGCCTGACACCCAGACGCTTGCAGACAACTAACTGCTCTTCTATTACAGTGAAAAAAAAATATTTATTTTAAATGTAAAGCTTAACCAATTGTTAAAACAGATATGAGTGGTGGCACTGGGCAAGTAGGCACAGTATCCAATGTGAACCTCACACAGAAGCTGGCAGGCAGGCACCTGCAATTACATTACACAGGAAAAAAAAAAAAAAAAAGCAGCCTGATGTTATAGCCCTAAAAAGGGCTTTTTGGGGTGCTGTCCTTACAGCAGAGATCAGATGAGTCCTTCAGGATATTTGTGGACACTGAATACCCTAGCCTAGCTATCAATTTCCCTATCTAATCAGCAGCAGCTAAACTTTCCCTCCTCTCACTAAGCATGCATCTTCCAAATGAATCGAAAATGGATGCTGGGAGGGAGGTTGGAGGGTGTGGAAGGGAGGGAGTGCTGCTGATTGGCTGGAATGTGTCTGCTGACCGAGAGGCACAGGGTCAAAGTTTGCCCAATGATGACGAATAGGGGGCGGATCGAACTGCGCATGTGTCCGCCCGCCGCGGCGAACACGCTAATTTCGCCGGGAACTGTTCGCCGGCGGACAGTTCGGTACATCACTACTGTTAAATCTTGTCGGTAAAGTAGCATGCAAAGCTATCGGCTGTAAGGTTAGTTTGGGGGGTGGCCACAGCAGGGTGAAGAAGAGAGTTAAAGGTGTCAAAGAGACGCCTGGGATTGCGGGAGCATGAACTAATGAGAGAGGAAAAGTATGATAATATTGTTATCACATGGCTGTATATTCTATTATAATGTTATCACATGGCTATATATCATATTATAATAGTAAATTTTGTATATTATAATAGTATTTACACATCTGTGATTTCAGCATGATCCTGACGGCCAAGATCTTCAACCTCTAACAGGATTCTCTGCAAGACAGTGTAAATGACCCATCCAGGCAGACTTGATCAAATGTAGATATGGTGTCCCAGTTTGATCAGGTTGAAATCATTATATGTGAGACTGTTTTCTCCCTTCCAGATCTGGTTTCAAAGTTTGATGGGGAGGCAGTTTAAATTAGTATACACTAAGTGAGTTTTCTGTATTCCAGATGTGGTATCCCAGTTTGGGATGGAGACCATCGTTCTGCACACAACTCATATGCTTAACAAGAGGATCGTTGTGTATCATCCCCGCCTAGAGGCTCTACAGGAATTCACCAGGTTTGTAAAATGGAACTCTCTATTGCATTATTACTAAACCTGAGATTATATTTTTGTATCATGATATGGTATCTTAAAGGACACTTTAGATCACTAAAGCACTTCACCATTTGATGATTTTTATTTATTTATGTATTTTTGGGGGGCAGTAGACTCTCCCTTTAATTACAATACTACAGTTTATACAATCCAATTTTAAATACAGTGAACAATTCTGAAGTCCAACTTGAATTTTGAGTAAAAAATGTCTCGGTATGCGAACGATCCTCGGTACCTGAACAAATCATGCCACAAAGATGTTTAATTAGACACACTTTAGACACATTTAATTGCCAGAAGAACAGTTACCTATCCCCATACAAACAATAATTTCTACATTTTTATTTAATTTACTTTTTTTACATTGTTTTTGTTATTTTTTTTTTATTAAACTGTAAAATTTGTGTTACTATGATGTGATTTTGGGGGGTCTGGAATGGATTAATTAAATCTACATTAAAGGATCACTATAGTGTCAGGAAAAAAACTTGTTTTTTCTGACACTATAGCATCCCTCAGGGTCCCCCTCCCTTGGCGCCGAAGGGGTTAAAACCCCTTCAGCTACTTACTTTAATCCAGCGCCGGGCTCCCTCGGCGCTGGGGAACTCTCCTCCCCCGCCGACGTCAGGAATGCGCATGCGCGGCATACGCGTGCATTCAAACAGTCCATAGGAAAGCATTTTGTCCCAGTTTGATCAGGTTGAAATCATTATATGTGATTCCCTATGGATGTTCTGCACACTGAATGCAATTTTCCCATCCAGCGTCGCAGAAGCGTCTCTAGCGGCTATCAGGAAGACAGCCACTAGAGGTTGGATTAACCCTGCAATGTCAACATAGCAGTTTCTCTGAAGGGTTAAAACCTGGGGGACCTGGCACCCAGACCACTTCTTTGAGCTGAAGTGGTCTGGGTGACTATAGTGTCTCTTTAATGCTTATGGGAAATGTGGATTCGGTTCTGAAGCAAATCTGAACTCGAACAGCCTTCTGGAACGCATTAACTTTGAGTTCCGAGGTTCCACTGTATTGTCAATTTATAAGCACACTTACCAGTTTGTTCCCTTAATTTCAAATTGTAGCAAATTGAAATCCAAAAAGTAAGAGTGATTTTAGATAAGTAGATGAATTTCCCCAGATGAGCTATTTTGGCCTAGATTTTGCTATTTGGATTGCAGTTCACTTCCATTTGGACTATTTGCTTATGTACATAAACCGAACACTCCAAGAACCATAACCAGTGGTTATTATTAACTACATTCCGGCGTAGTGCTTGTGGTTCCAGGAGTGCTCCCACACCCCCGCTGCACTAAAGACCAGTTTCGTCTCTGAAAATATGTTAAAGCTCGCTCGAGCTGAACATTTTGTAATTGTCTCATTTATTGTTAAATTTCACCCTTTATAACATTGTAAAGCGATGTGGGATAAGTTGGCACTATATAAATGCCAATAATAATAAAAATGGCTCTGCCACTTTCTGGGGTCTTTGCAAATTTTGATTTTCAGATGGTCACTGTTCCACTTGTGTTCTAGTGGCCATAGAGGGCAGGAGAAGGTATTTTTTACTTGCCTTGAAGGGACACTACAAAAAACAACTTTTGCTTAATGAAGCAGTTTTAGTGTATAGATCAGGGCTTCCCAAACTTTTATGGGCCGAGACCCACTTTTCAAAACGGTAATTTTTCGAGACCCACTTGCTTTTATGGCGTATTTTAAAAAGTGAACACCATGGCAATCCGCTTCAGAGGCATACAATTGGCACACCATGGCAAACCGCTTTAGAGGCATACAATTGGCAAACTATAGCAATCCGCTTTAGATGCATACAATTGGCACACCGTGGAAATCCGCTTTAGATGCATACAATTGGCACACCATGGCAATCCGCTTTAGATGCATACAATTGGCATACCATTGCAATCAGCTTTAGATGCATAAAATTGGTACACCATGGCAATCAGCTTTAGAGGCATACAATTGGCACACCATGGCAAACCGCTTTAGAAGCATATAATTGGCAAACTATATAAATCTGCTTTAGATGCATACAATTGGCACACCATGGCAATCCGCTTTAGATGCATACAATTGGCATACCATTGCAATCAGTTTTAGATGCATAAAATTGGTACATCATGGCAATCAGTTTTAGAGGCATACAATTGGAACATCATGACAGCTTTAAATACATAAACTTGGCACACCATGGCAATCAGCTTTAGATGCATAAACTTGGCATATCATGGCAATCACTTTTAGATGCATAAACTTGGCACATCATGGCAATCAGCTTCAGAAGCATTCAATTGGCACACCATGGCAAACAGTCAGATGCATAAAATTGCCACACCATGGCAACCAGCTTTAGATGCATAAAATTGGCATATCATGGCAATCACTTTTAGATGCATAAACGTGGCACATCATGGCAATCAGCTTCAGAAGCATTAAATTGGCACACCATGGCAAACAGTCAGATGCATAAAATTGGCACACCATGGCAATCAGCTTTAGATGCACAAACTTGGCATTTCATGGCAATCACGTTTAGATGCATAAACTTGCCACATCATGGCAATCAGCTTCAGAAACATTCAATTGGCACACCATGGCAAACAGTCAGATGCATAAAATTGGCACACCATGGCAATCAGCTTTAGATGCATAGAATTGGCATATCATGGCAATCACTTTTAGATGCATAAACTTGGCACATCATGGCAATCAGCTTCAGAAGCATTTAATTGGCACACCATGGCAAACAGTCAGATGCATAAAATTGGCACACCATTGCAATCAGCTTTAGAGGCATACAATTGGAACATCATGACAGCTTTAAATACATAAACTTGGCACACCATGGCAATCAGCTTTAGATGCATAAACTTGGCATATCATGGCAATCACTTTTAGATGCATAAACTTGGCACATCATGGCAATCAGCTTCAGAAGCTTTCAATTGGCACACCATGGCAAACAGTCAGATGCATAAAATTGGCACACCATGGCAATCAGCTTTAGATGCATAAACTTGGCATATCATGGCAATCACTTTTAGATGCATAAACTTGGCACATCATGGCTATCAGCTTCAGAAGCATTCAATTGGCATACCATTGCAATCAGTTTTAGATGCATAAAATTGGTACATCATGGCAATCACTTTTAGATGCATAAACTTGGCATATCATGGCTATCAGCTTCAGAAGCATACAATTGGCATACCATTGCAATCAGTTTTAGATGCATAAACTTGGCACACCATGGAAATCAGCTTTAGATGCATAAACTTGGCATATCATGGCAATCACTTTTAGATGCATAAACTTGGCACATCATGGCAATCAGCTTCAGAAGCATTCAATTGGCACACCATGGCAAACAGTCAGATGCATAAAATTGCCACACCATGGCAATCAGCTTTAGATGCATAAACTTGGCATATCATGGCAATCACTTTTAGATGCATAAACTTGGCACATCATGCCAATCAGCTTCAGAAGCATTCAATTGGCACACCATGACAAACAGTTATATGCATAAAATTGGCACACCATGGCAATCAGCTTTAGATGCATAAAATTGGCATAACATGGCAGTTTTAGAGGCATAATTTTGATATATCATGGCAATCAGTTTTAGAGACATACAACTGCTTATTCACAGACTCAGAATCAGAAATTTTGTTGTCCTGCTCTTTCATCCAGGCACCTCACGTTGAATATCCTAGTGGTGGAACTAATGTAGAGAGGACCGTGGTGCAAGTATGTTTTCTGGGCCCCCATCTAGTGAAAGTGTGGCCAAAAGGTAGATCTCCATCTGTCGGAGAACTTCAACAATAATATGCCAGATGGAGATCTACCATTTGCACATCATTGCAGGGTTATATTGGTGAGCAGTGTTTGAATGTAAGCATGTTTTTGTATTAAGTATATGTGTGCATGTATGAGTGTATTTGTATGTACTGTTGCTATTGGAATGTAGTGGTGTACTTGTTTGTAATGTTTGCATCTGAATGCAGGGGTGTTTGTATATGTATTGTAGGACTTTAAATGCAGGTGTGCTTTTTGTGTGTAGTGTTGGTGTTTGAATGAAGGGGTGTTTGTAGATCATTTTAGTGGTTTAATGCAGGGGTGAGTTTGTATGTAATTTTTGTGTTTGATTGCAGTGTGTGTGTGTGTGTGTAGTGGATGCAGTGTGTGTATATTGTGTTTATAAAATATACATATACACAATGTGTGTTTCAATGTAAGCATGTTTTTTGTATGGAGTATGTGTGCAGTGTATACACACACACACACAGACACACAAATACACACATTGACACAGCGATACACACAATGACACTTAGTTTCCCACACACAGATACACAGACACTCATGCACACAGATACACACAGACACACAAATACACACACACACTGACACAAAAGGACACGCAGAGACAGGAGGTGAGGGTGACAGTGTGGGAGGGAGTGTGTGTACTGGTAACAGTGTGGGGGCAGTGTGAGAAAGGGTTACGGTGGGTGGGCAGGGGGAGAAAGGGTTACAGGGGGCAGGCAGGGGGAGAAAGGGTTACAGTAGGCAGGCAGGGGAGAAAGGGTTACAGTGGGGGGGGGGCAGGGGGAGAAAAGGTTACAGTGTGGGGAGAGGGGCAGGGAGAGAAAGGGTTACAGTGGGGGGTAGGCAGAGAAGGGGTTACAGTGGGGGGAGGGGGGCAGGGAGAGAAGGGGTTACAGTGGGGGTAGGCAGAGAAGGGGTTACAGTGGGGATGGTAGGCAGAGAATGGGTTACAGTGGGGGAAGGGGCAGGGAGAGAAGGGGTTACAGTGGGGAGGGTAGGCAGAGAAGAGGTAACAGTGGGGAGGGTAGGCAGAGAAGGGGTTACAGTGGAGGGGTAGGCAGAGAAGGGGTTACAGTGGGGAGGGTAGGCAGAGAAGGGGTTAGAGTGGGGGGGTAGGCAGAGAAGGGGTTACAGGGGGGAGGGCAGGCAGAGAAGGGGTTACAGTGGGAGGGAGGAGGGCAGGCAGAGAAGGGGTTACATTGGGGGGAGGAGGGCAGGCAGAGAAGGGGTTACAGTGGGGGGAAGAGGGCAGGCAGAGAAGGGGTTACAGTGGAGTGGGGAGGGGGGCAGGCAGAGAAGGGGTTACAGTGGGGGGGAGGGCAGGCAGAGAAGGGGTTACAGTGGGGAGGGGGCAGGCAGAGAAAGGGTTACAGTGGGGGGAGGAGGGCAGGCAGAGGAGGGGTTACAGTGGAGGGGGGCAGGCAGAGAAGGGGTTACAGTGGGAGGGAGGAGGGCAGGCAGAGAAGGGGTTGCAGTGGGGGGAAGGGGGCAGGCAGAGAAGGGGTTACAGTGGAGTGGGGAAGGGGGCGGGCAGAGAAGGGGTTACAGTGGAGTGGGGAGGGGGGCAGGCAGCGAAGGGGTTACAGTGGAGGGGGCAGGCAGAGAAGGGGTTACAGTGGGGGGGAGGAGGGCAGGCAGATAAGGGGTTACAGTGGAGGGGGAGGGGGGCAGGCAGAGAATGGGTTACAGTGGGAGGGAGGAGGGCAGGCAGAGAAGGGGTTACATTGGGAGGGAGGAGGGCATGCAGAGAAGGGGTTACAGTGGGGGGGAGGAGGGCAGGCAGATAAGGGGTTACAGTGGGGGAGAGGGCAGGCAGAGAAGGGGTTACAGTGGGGGAGGAGGGCAGGCAGAGAAGGGGTTACAGTGGAGGGGTGAGGTGGGCACGCAGAGAAGGGGTTACAGTGGGGGGGGCAGGCAGAGAAGGGGTTACAGGGGGGGGGGGGAAGGCAGAGAAGGGGTTACAGTGGGGGGGCAGGCAGAGAGGGGGTTACAGTGGGGGGGGCAGGCAGAGAAGGGGTTACAGTGGGGGGGAGGAGGGCAGGCAGAGAAGGGGTTACAGTGGGGGGAGAAGGGCAGGCAGATAAGGGGTTACAGAGGGGGGGAGGGCAGGCAGAGAAGGGGTTACAGTGGAGGGGAGGAGCGCAGGCAGAGAAGGGGTTACAGTGGGGGAGGGAGGAGGGCAGGCAGAGAAGGGGTTGCAGTGGGGGGAAGGGGGCAGGCAGAGAAGGGGTTACAGTGGAGTGGGGAAGGGGGCGGGCAGAGAAGGGGTTACAGTGGAGTGGGGAGGGGGGCAGGCAGCGAAGGGGTTACAGTGGAGGGGGAGGGGGGCAGGCAGAGAAGGGGTTACAGTGGGGGGAGGAGGGCAGGCAGAGAAGGGGTTACAGTGGAGGGGGAGGGGGGCAGGCAGATAAGGGGTTACAGTGGGAGGGAGGAGGGCAGGCAGAGAAGGGGTTACATTGGGAGGGAGGAGGGCAGGCAGAGAAGGGGTTACAGTGGGGGGGAGGAGGGCAGGCAGATAAGGGGTTACAGTGGGGGAGAGGGCAGGCAGATAAGGGGTTACAGTGGGGGAGGAGGGCAGGCAGAGAAGGGGTTACAGTGGAGGGGTGAGGTGGGCAGGCAGAGAAGGGGTTACAGTGGGGGGGCAGGCAGAGAAGGGGTTACGGGGGGGAGGGAAGGCAGAGAAGGGGTTACAGTGGGGGGGCAGGCAGAGAAGGGGTTACAGTGGGGGGGCAGGTAGAGAAGGGGTTACAGTGGGCGGGAGGAGGGCAGGCAGAGAAGGGGTTACAGTGGGGGGAGGAGGGCAGGCAGATAAGGGGTTACTGAGGGGGGGAGGGCAGGCAGAGAAGGGGTTACAGTGGAGGGGAGGAGCGCAGGCAGAGAAGGGGTTACAGTGGGGGGGGAGGAGGGCAGGCAGATAAGGGGTTACAGTGGGGGGAGAGGGCAGGCAGAGAAGGGGTTACAGTGGGGGAGGAGGGCAGGCAGAGAAGGGGTTACAGTGGAGGGGTGAGGTGGGCAGGCAGAGAAGGAGTTACAGTGGGGGGGGGAGGGTAGGCAGATAAGGGGTTACAGGGGGGGAGGGAAGGCAGAGAAGGGGTTACAGTGGGGGGGGAGGAGGGCAGGCAGAGAAGGGGTTACAGTGGGGGGGAGGGCAGGCAGATAAGGGGTTACAGAGGGGAGGAGGGCAGACAGAGAATGGGTTACAGTGGAGGGGAGGAGGGCAGGCAGAGAAGGGGTTACAGTGGGGGGGGCAGGCACAGAAGGGGTTACAGTGGGGGGAGGAGGGCAGGCAGAGAAGGGGTTACAGTGGGGGGAGGAGGGCAGGCTGATAAGGGGTTACAGTGGGGGGAGGAGGGCAGGCAGAGAAGGGGTTACAGTGGAGGGGAGGAGGGCAGGCAGAGAAGGGGTTACAGTGGGGGGAGGAGGGCAGGCAGAGAAGGGGTTACAGGGGGGGAGGGAAGGCAGAGAAGGGGTTACAGTGGGGGGGGGGAGGAGGGCAGGCAGAGAAGGGGTTACAGTGGGGGGGAGGAGGGCAGGCAGAGGAGGGGTTACAGTGGGGGGGGGGCAGGCAGAGAACGGTTACAGGGGGGGAGGGCAGGCAGAGAAGGGGTTACAGTGGGGGGGAGGAGGGCAGGCAGAGGAGGGGTTACAGTGGGGGGGAGGGCAGGCAGAGAAGGGGTTACATTGGGGTGGGGGCATTGTTTGGGTTCTGTGCCCTACCTTCTTTAAACATCCCTGGTGGTCCAGTGTCTCCCTGGTGGTCCGGTGGGTTAACACTCCGGTCTGCAGCTCCGTCGGGTGCTGAGCTGCAGACCGTGTAGTACAAGTCTTGCGAGCTCCCAGAGTGTTGCCATGGTAACGCTCTGGGAGCTCGCGAGACTTCTATCACACGGTATGCAGCTCAGCACCCGGCGGAGCTGCAGACCGGAGCTGCTGGGCAGACTGACTGGAGGGAGCCCGGCGGCATACAGGGCAAGCCGCCGGGCTCCCTCCTGGTGTCAGTCTGCTTGCCTGGCTCCCCAGCGGCCCTGGATGTGTGGGTCAGCGCGACCCACTGGGAATCGCCCTGCGACCCACCAGTGGGTCTCGACCCACACTTTGGGAACCGCTGGTATAGATCATGCCCTTGCAGTCTCACTGCTGAATTTTCTGCAATTTAGAAGTTAAATCACTTTGTATATACAGCCGTAGTCACACCTCCCTGAATATAACTTGCACAGCCTTCCTAAACACTTCCTGCAAAGAGTCATCTAATGTTTACACTTCCTTTATCGGAAATTCTGTTTAATTTAGAATTTCTTATCGTGTGCTCTGTTAATAGCTCTCTAGACCCTGAAGGAACCTCCTGTGTGTGCTTAAAGTTCAATTTACAGAGTAAGTGCTAAAAACTTTTAAATTAAGTTTCATCTGAATGAAAATTAAATAATTTTGTTCTCATGCAGCCTGTGTGAAAAACAAAGCTGGGGAGGTGTGGCTTGCATAAACAGAAACAGAAGTTATTGAACTCTTAAATGGCAGAGCACTGAGTCGTGCAACTTCAGAGGCATGATCTATTCACAAAAAGCTTAATTAGCCAAAGTTGTTTTTGTGACTATAGTGTCCCTTTAAACTGTCCTTTGTAGGCACTGCCATCTTCTTCCCCAGGAGCCGACCGAAGCACACTATTCACGTGCATGCACAAGCGTATAGCACTGATGACTATGGAGAATCTCTGTAGAAAGAGCTTTTTTTTACCCTAAGCTATCACTAGGTAGCTCTGCTTTTGGCAAATGTAGGAAAAATGTTTGAGATAAAGTTGTCCATTTTTTGTTTTATTTATGGGGTGTGACAGAGATGTTTTAAGTCAAAACTGAAAGAGCTCTATCATTTTTGTTATTCTACACTTTCCATCTTCAACATGAAAATTGTAGATTGGCTGTCTACCAGACAGCGACTAGAAACGATTCCAGGTCCCTAATGGATTTCTACTCCGTGAAATTACACTGGACATCCTCAGGACATCCAGCGTCTTGAAAAACCCCATAGAAAAGCATTGAGTCAATGCTTTCCGATGGGATATCCTGAATGCGTGGGTGGCAGGTGCCCGATGTTGGCAGAGGAGGAGCCTGACCCAACACAGATTCTTTACTAATATTTGTAGCTACGGAACACAAATTGCATGTCCATGTGTCTGCAATATACTTTATTTCTTCAAAATGAATGTGGAGTTTAGACTTTATATGTATAATAAAAAAAAAAAAGAACGTTGAAACTACTGCTAAGAAAAGCCAGAGTGTGGCATCCACGTAACATGGAGAAAGTTCAAGCACCTGTGAAGAAAGGTTAGACGGCATGAGGAAGGCAGGCAGTATCTTTATTGTATAATGGTCTCTCCATTGGGGTGACCCACAAATTTTAATCTTCATGTCTGAAGCATCTGTTACGAAGCAGCCAAGTGGAAGAGGAAGTTTTCTGTAGCAGGGCGGTTTTCTCTTCTGCTTCAGCTGGTCAAGGTTAATGGTGGATTTGTTTCGGTCACTGGAACCGTCAGTAGAGGAGTGAGAGGATCTCCCTGCTCTTCCCACACATCTAAGAAAACACAGAACAGAAGATTGAGGATGGTGGCTAACAAATTGATAAAACTGAAAACACAAAACTAACTTAAAACTAATAAATGTCCCTTTTAAGATTTTAAATGTGCTTGTAATAAGTTATAGTTATTTATATAGCCCCAACATAACCTGCAGTGCTGTCTACACTTGTTTTGCATGATAGTGACTTTCTGTGTCTTTCTCGAAGGATAGAGGTTGCGAATGCCACTTTACATGTTCAATTAAAAATAATAAGGTTAACATGAAAGCCGAACATGAGCTAAATCTGACTAGTTATAAGCAAATGGACAGCTTAGTCTAAAATAGCTGATACTTGCCTGCATGGTGATACTGCAATTCCAGGAGCTCATGGGAGAGCACCATGCACAGTAATTGGGAGAGCACCATGCACAGTTAAAGGGACACTATAGTCACCAGAACAACTACAGCTTTTGTAGTTGTTTTGGTTAGTATAGTCATTGCCTGCAGAGTTTTTTCAGAGAAAAGGCAGTGTTCACATTACAGCCTAGGGACAGCTCTTGTGTGCACATTGTGTAGCACTGATGTTCAACGTCTCCACTTTCCTCCTTAAGTAGAGTAATAACTCTCCTTAATTCTGATAATGCCAGCCAAGGGTGTGGAGCGTAAGTGGAGCCGTGCCAGCAGACCCGCTAAATAGTTGTTTTAACAATATATGGTCAAGAATAAACGTTTGTGTTCCTGACATATAGTGTTCTTTTTAATATTTGTTCTTAGTTTGTTTTGTTTTGTTACAGGCTGTTTAGAAGGTACAAGAAATGCGCCCCACACCCCCACATCCCTTTTTAATAGAAAACCATTAAGGTAACCTACGCTATCTGGATTGAGCAAAACCACTTTTGCTCTCCACTTGTGAGTAAGGTACAAGAAATGCGCCACCCCCACATCCCTTTTTAATAGAAAACCATTAAGGTAACCTACGCTATCTGGATTGAGCAAAACCACTTTTTGCTCTCCACTTGTGAGTAACTCTCTCTATTATTTTTTTTATACTGTTCTTAGCAGTGAGCACTATTGGTTCTTTTTACATTTATTTTATGCTACATCTACATCGGTGAGCTGCGACTGCCTACGTTGGGATTCCCATACAGTTCATCTGGATCCTGACACATTTCCTGCTTAGACTGTGCTACACCAGTATATCCACAGACGGGGATCATACCGCCCAAGCGCTACTATTTGGAGCTGACCAGAATCTTCAAAAAACTGTAAGTGCATTTCAATATCTACCTCAACAAGTATAAGAACTTATTACACTATATTGTGTTTCCTGTCCTCTTATCCTTTATATGCACTGAGCACTGTCTGGACCAGAGGACACCTACAACGCCTGCTACCAGCCTTAATAATTGAGACACAGACTTTTACCTACATTAACAGCCTGCTACTGATCTGACTGGTGATGCAGCCTGCTACTACATTAAAGATACAAAATAGGCACTATAAGAATGTAATCTCATTGAAGTACTTACAGTACCTGGACCTGTCCCTCTATTCAGTGTTAAGCCATGTTGATCTGTTTAACACTGAAAGAAGATTCCTGGCCACCCACAGCCCCGCCGCTAAGGCATAGATTACACACATCCTACTAGCTATACTGATACCAGCAATGGGCACCGTGAGAGTCTCTGCTTAATTGATATTCTCGTCCAATCAGGGAGCTTTTAATAATCACACTACCTACCTTTATATACCTTTGTATTTTTATAATATATACAAAAAAAACACAGCCTCACCTAGAAGTATGATGTGGCAACAAACTTATCTTTAGTTATACAGCTTCCGCTAGGGATATTCCAGATATTATCCCCAGCTCCAGGGCAGTCCTACTTATTTCGTCCCACCTGCGGGACTTCTTCAGGGTCTCAAAAGTAAAAAATACATTACGAAAATAAAACAAATAATAAAATACAAGTAATTTTCCCAACAGAAAATAAACTAACAAAAACAGAATAAATCCCTTCCCCCCGGTCCATGCTTATATAGGTCTAGTCCTTGGATCCCATTGGTGGTACAGTAGGTGGTTTCCTCTGAATCCAGTTGTGGAATGTCTCTTCAATTAGTTTTCCCAGGCTTTGTGTGTTCTCAGCATTATTGTAACGTTATTTCTGGCAAAAACTCTTTACTCTTGTATTTAATTTGATTTTATCAAAATATATTCTTACTTGTTTTGGAATATCTCCAGAGTCCTGCTTTCCTTGGTATGTGGTGACTGCTACCAGAGGTGGAGAAGATTTGGAATAGCCGCCAAGAATTCCAAGGGGAGACACCCTAAGGCATGTAACATGTTCATCAATCATCTAGTGAGCGAATTTTATGTGCATTGTACTGTATCACACTATGTCAGTGTTTTTTTTTCTTTGTAGATTCACAACTGGTGGTGTACCTACCATAACAACCAGACTGTCCCATATATCAGGATCTTATACCACGTATACAATCAATTGGCCGATGTCCTTGTTAAGTTTATCCAAGCTAAGTGCCTCTGAGAAATTAAAAACATAACTGTTAATATGGTGTTGCTGTAGAATGTTGTTACATGTACTGACCAAAGCTTTAAGTTCCTGAATTGCTACAAATATCTTAAAATATCTTACATTGCAATGAATTTCCAGGGCTTCATTGCTCTAATAGGGTTATTAACTACAATGAGAATTTAAGGTAAAAATAGCCAAACTGGAAAAATGCTTTTAGTTCGGCTACTCTGGACTTAAATTTGAAGTTCACTTTAGTAAATAATCCTGTAAGTAATACATGTTGAATATATATATATATATATATATATATATATATATATATAGACAAAAAATAGAGAATGTAGGATGCACACTCAGGTCTTTGTAAAAAAATGTGTAGTTTTATTCAATCCAGGTACAAACCAAACCAACGTTTCGACCTCTGCAGGTCTTTTTCAAGGTTACTGTAGCTAACACAATAATCTCTATATATACATAAAAGTAAGTGAACTTACCAATCAATCTCGTTGTGAATCCCTTCACCGAACCCGGAAGTGTGTTAGGACCGCCCATGTGACATCATTACGTTATGACGTCCGGCGGAATACTCAGTGATTACCATGGAAACATATCCACTATGCATAAAGTCTGTGTCTAAGAGGAAATGTGAGTCCGAGGTTGTGTTAAAAGGCCTTTTAGGGAATCTACTAAATTACTATAATGACTACATAGAGTAATGAGATGCCTAATTAATACCCAAATCACAACCTCGGACTCACATTTCCTCTTAGACACAGACTTTATGCATAGTGGATATGTTTCCATGGTAATCACTGAGTATTCCGACGGACGTCATAACGTAATGACGTCACATGGGCGGTCCTAACACACTTCCGGGTTCGGTGAAGGGATTCACAACGAGATTGATTGCTAAGTTCACTTACTTTTATGTATATATAGAGATTATTGTGTTAGCTACAGTAACCTTGAAAAAGACCTGCAGAGGTCGAAACTTTGGTTTGGTTTGTACCTGGATTGAATAAAACTACACATTTTTTTACAAAGACCTGAGTGTGCATCCTACATTCTCTATTTTTTGTCTATATTTGGAACGCATCGTGGTTTGCACCCAGGCAGGTATCCTATTATACAATAAGGAGAGTGCCAAGCTATTTGTATTTTGTAATTTGTATTTTGTAATTTGTATTTTGTGTATATATATATATATATATATATACATATATATATATATATATATATATATATAGAAACAATGGTTTAAAGCACTTACCCAGTGATCATATTGATGGCTCACTCTGTCTTGTCCTGTATTCTTTAAGTCCACATTGGGAAATGTACGCAGAAAAATTCCAGATGTCCTTTTGTCCCTTAATATACACTTAATATACACTTGATCAGCACCCATAGCTCCCATAGGGGCATCGTTAGCATGCATAAGGACAAAACAACATCGACACCCACCATCAGAAATCATAGGGACTCTAGCACAGATAACACCCTCAGGGATTCTAGCACCCATAGAACCCTCAAGGACTCTAGCACCTATAGCACCCTCAGGAACTCTAACGCCCATAGCACCCTTAAAGACCCATAGCACCCCCAGGGCACCCTTAGGTAATAATGTATCATGTGAGCATTTTTAGCCTCAGCACCCACAGACACACTAGCAGCCTTATCCCAAAGAACAAATGTCTGGCAGATTTCCCTTCCGATCCTGTGCATGCACAGTTTACCAATTAGAATTCCCTACCTGATACTGTGCATACGCGGTATCCCTACCCATGCAGGTGCTATCCCTACCCTCCGACTCACAGCTCTAAATCGTCACTTATGGGGAAACAACGTCATCAAAAGTGAGGTAGATAGGGGATTTTGATAGAACACAATATTCCTCTTCAAATTTCTCTGCTGTGGTCCAAGCTTGGGAGAGTGTGGCAATCACTGTTAAAGCTGGGCTGGGGGTCTGTTCTTCATCAAATTTCTCAGGTGAGGCCAAAGCTTGTGAAAGTGCGGCTCTCAGTATTGCTGCTGAGCCAGTGGGACTACTTCTCTTATAATAACTCACTCTTGGGGCTTGTCCCGGAACACTATTTCTCTTCCAACTTCTCTGATGGGACCCAAGCCTGCAGCTTTATTCATTGGACTTTTCCTTCTCTAACACCTCCCTCATCTAGGAAAGCATTGTAGATTGCGTCTCTCACTATGGCAGCTTTATTTGTGGGACGTTTCCTTCTCTAACTCCTCCTTCATGTAGAAAGGAGGAGTCATGTTGGGCGCCATTTCTTTTCCAACTTCCCCGGTGGGACCAAAGCCTGGTAGAGTACGGCTCTCACTATTGCAGCTTTGTCCGTGGGACTTTTTCTTCTCTAACTCAACCCTCATCTAGGTAAGCATGGTAGAGTGCGGCTCTCTCTATTGCAGCTTTATTCGTTGGACTTTTCCTTCACTAACTTCTTTTTTTTTTATATATTTTTTATTTTTTGTTTCCTTCACTAACTTCTGCTTCATGTAGGAAATCCTGGAAGAGGGTGGCTCTCGCTATTGTCGCTTAACCTTTGGGTGCCATTTCTCCTCCAACTTCCTCGATGGGACCAAAGCCTGGTAGAGTACAGCTCTCACTATTGCAGGTTTGTTCGTGGGACTTTTCCTTTTCTAACTCCTCCCTCATGTAGGAAAGCATGGTAGAGTGCTCCCCTCACTATTGCATCTTTGTGTGTGGGATTTTTCCTTCTCTAACTCCTCCTTCATGTAGGAAAGCCTAGAAGAGGATTACTATTTCTCTTTCAACTTTTCTGGTGGGGCATAAGCCTGGGAGAGTGCGGCTCTCACTATTGCAGCTTTGTCCGTTGAACTTTTTCTTCTCTAACTCCTCCTACATATAGGAAAGCATGGTAGAGTACGGCTCTCACTATTGCAGCTTTATTTGTAGGACTTTTCCTTCTCTAACTCCTCCTTCATGTAGAAAAGCCCGGAAGAGACTGTCTCTCATTATTTGGGCACCATTTCTCCTCCAACTTCCCCGGTGGGACCAAAGCCTGGTAGAGTACGGCTCTCACTATTGCAGCTTTGTCCGTTGAACTTTTTCTTCTCTAACTCCTCCTACATATAGGAAAGCATGGTAGAGTACGGCTCTCACTATTGCAGCTTTATTTGTAGGACTTTTCCTTCTCTAACTCCTCCTTCATGTAGAAAAGCCCGGAAGAGACTGTCTCTCATTATTTGGGCACCATTTCTCCTCCAACTTCCCCGGTGGGACCAAAGCCTGGTAGAGTACGGCTCTCACTATTGCAGCTTTGTCCGTTGAACTTTTTCTTCTCTAACTCCTCCTACATATAGGAAAGCATGGTAGAGTACGGCTCTCACTATTGCAGCTTTATTTGTAGGACTTTTCCTTCTCTAACTCCTCCTTCATGTAGAAAAGCCCGGAAGAGACTATCTCTCACTATTTGGGCGCCATTTCTTTTCCAACTTCCCCGGTGGGACCAAAGCCTGGTAGAGTACGGCTCTCACTATTGCAGCTTTGTCCGTGGGAATTTTTCATCTCTAACAACTCCCTCATCTAGGAAAGCATGGTAGAGTGCGTCTCTCACTATTGAAGCTTTATTTGTAGGACGTTTCCTTCTCTAACTCCTCCTTCATGTAGAAAAGCCCGGAAGAGACTGTCTCTCATTATTTGGGCACCATTTCTCCTCCAACTTCCCCGGTGGGACCAAAGCCTGGTAGAGTACGGCTCTCACTATTGCAGCTTTATTTGTAGGACGTTTCCTTCTCTAACTCCTCCTACATATAGGAAAGCATGGTAGAGTACGGCTCTCACTATTGCAGCTTTATTTGTAGGACTTTTCCTTCTCTAACTCCTCCTTCATGTAGTAAAGCACGGAAGAGACTATCTCTTACTATTTGGGCGCCATTTCTTTTCCAACTTCACCGGTGGGACCAAAGCCTGGTAGAGTACGGCTCTCACTATTGCAGCTTTGTCCGTGGGAATTTTTCATCTCTAACAACTCCCTCATATAGGAAAGCATGGTAAAGTGCGTCTCTCACTATTGCAGCTTTATTTGTAGGACGTTTCCTTCTCTAACTCCTCCTTCATGTAGAAAAGCCCGGAAGAGACTGTCTCTCATTATTTGGGCACCATTTCTCCTCCAACTTCCCCGGTGGGACCAAAGCCTGGTAGAGTACGGCTCTCACTATTGCAGCTTTGTCCGTTGAACTTTTTCTTCTCTAACTCCTCCTACATATAGGAAAGCATGGTAGAGTACGGCTCTCACTATTGCAGCTTTATTTGTAGGACTTTTCCTTCTCTAACTCCTTTTTTTTTAAGAAAAGCCCGGAAGAGACTATCTCTCACTATTTGGGCGGTATTTCTTTTCCAACTTCCCCGGTGGGACCAAAGCCTGGTAGAGTACGGCTCTCACTATTACAGCTTTGTCTGTGGGACTTTTTCATCTCTAACTCCTCCCTCATCTAGGAAAGCATGGTAGAGTGCTTCTCTCACTATTGCAGCTTTATTTGTAGGACATTTCCTTCTCTAGCTCCTCCTTCATGTACAAAAGCCCGGAAGAGACTGTCTCTCATTATTTGGGCACCATTTCTCCTCCAACTTCCCCGGTGGGACCAAAGCCTGGTAGAGTACGGCTCTCACTATTGCAGCTTTGTCCGTTGAACTTTTTCTTCTCTAACTCCTCCTACATATAGGAAAGCATGGTAGAGTACGGCTCTCACTATTGCAGCTTTATTTGTAGGACGTTTCCTTCTCTAACTCCTCCTACATATAGGAAAGCATGGTAGAGTACGGCTCTCACTATTGCAGCTTTATTTGTAGGACTTTTCCTTCTCTAACTCCTCCTTCATGTAGAAAAGCACGGAAGAGACTATCTCTTACTATTTGGGCGCCATTTCTTTTCCAACTTCCCCGGTGGGACCAAAGCCTGGTAGAGTACGGCTCTCACTATTGCAGCTTTGTCCGTGGGAATTTTTCATCTCTAACAACTCCCTCATATAGGAAAGCATGGTAAAGTGCGTCTCTCACTATTGCAGCTTTATTTGTAGGACGTTTTCTTCTCTAACTCCTCCTTCATGTAGAAAAGCCCGGAAGAGACTGTCTCTCATTATTTGGGCACCATTTCTCCTCCAACTTCCCCGGTGGGACCAAAGCCTGGTAGAGTACGGCTCTCACTATTGCAGCTTTGTCCGTTGAACTTTTTCTTCTCTAACTCCTCCTACATATAGGAAAGCATGGTAGAGTACGGCTCTCACTATTGCAGCTTTATTTGTAGGACTTTTCCTTCTCTAACTCCTCCTTCATGTAGAAAAGCCCGGAAGAGACTATCTCTCACTATTTGGGCGCCATTTCTTTTCCAACTTCCCCGGTGGGACCAAAGCCTGGTAGAGTACGGCTCTCACTATTGCAGCTTTATTTGTAGGACGTTTCCTTCTCTAACTCCTCCTACATATAGGAAAGCATGGTAGAGTACGGCTCTCACTATTGCAGCTTTATTTGTAGGACTTTTCCTTCTCTAACTCCTCCTTCATGTAGAAAAGCACGGAAGAGACTATCTCTCACTATTTGGGCGCCATTTCTTTTCCAACTTCCCCGGTGGGACCAAAGCCTGGTAGAGTACGGCTCTCACTATTGCAGCTTTGTCCGTGGGAATTTTTCATCTCTAACAACTCCCACATCTAGGAAAGCATGGTAGAGTGCGTCTCTCACTATTGCAGCTTTATTTGTAGGAAGTTTCCTTCTCTAACTCCTCCTTCATGTAGAAAAGCCCGGAAGAGACTGTCTCTCATTATTTGGGCACCATTTCTCCTCCAACTTCCCCGGTGGGACCAAAGCCTGGTAGAGTACGGCTCTCACTATTGCAGCTTTGTCCGTTGAACTTTTTCTTCTCTAACTCCTCCTACATATAGGAAAGCATGGTAGAGTACGGCTCTCACTATTGCAGCTTTATTTGTAGGACTTTTCCTTCTCTAACTCCTCCTTCATGTAGAAAAGCCCGGAAGAGACTATCTCTCACTATTTGGGCGCCATTTCTTTTCCAACTTCCCCGGTGGGACCAAAGCCTGGTAGAGTACGGCTCTCACTATTGCAGCTTTGTCCGTGGGAATTTTTCATCTCTAACAACTCCCTCATCTAGGAAAGCATGGTAGAGTGCGTCTCTGACTATTGCAGCTTTATTTGTAGGACGTTTCCTTCTCTAACTCCTCCTTCATGTAGAAAAGCCCGGAAGAGACTGTCTCTCACTATTTGGGCGCCATTTCTTTTCCAACTTCCCCGGTGGGACCAAAGCCTGGTAGAGTACGGCTCTCACTATTACAGCTTTGTCCGTGGGACTTTTTCATCTCTAACTCCTCCCTCATCTAGGAAAGCATGGTAGAGTGCGTCTCTCACTATTGTAGCTTTATTTGTAGGACGTTTCCTTCTCTAACTCCTCATTCATGTAGAAAAGCCCGGAAGAGACTGTCTCTCATTATTTGGGCACCATTTCTCCTCCAACTTCCCCGGTGGGACCAAAGCCTGGTAGAGTACGGCTCTCACTATTGCAGCTTTGTCCGTTGAACTTTTTCTTCTCTAACTCCTCCTACATATAGGAAAGCATGGTAGACTACGGCTCTCACTATTGCAGCTTTATTTGTAGGACTTTTCCTTCTCTAACTCCTCCTTCATGTAGAAAAGCCCGGAAGAGACTATCTCTCACTATTTGGGCGCCATTTCTTTTCCAACTTCCCCGGTGGGACCAAAGCCTGGTAGAGTACGGCTCTCACTATTGCAGCTTTGTCCGTGGGAATTTTTCATCTCTAACAACTCCCTCATCTAGGAAAGCATGGTAGAGTGCGTCTCTCACTATTGCAGCTTTATTTGTAGGACGTTTCCTTCTCTAACTCCTCCTTCATGTAGAAAAGCCCGGAAGAGACTGTCTCTCATTATTTGGGCACCATTTCTCCTCCAACTTCCCCGGTGGGACCAAAGCCTGGTAGAGTACGGCTCTCACTATTGCAGCTTTGTCCGTTGAACTTTTTCTTCTCTAACTCCTCCTACATATGGGAAAGCATGGTAGAGTACGGCTCTCACTATTGCAGCTTTATTTGTAGGACTTTTCCTTCTCTAACTCCTCCTTCATGTAGAAAAGCCCGGAAGAGACTATCTCTCACTATTTGGGCGCCATTTCTTTTCCAACTTCCCCGGTGGGACCAAAGCCTGGTAGAGTACGGCTCTCACTATTGCAGCTTTGTCCGTGGGAATTTTTCATCTCTAACAACTCCCTCATCTAGGAAAGCATGGTAGAGTGCGTCTCTCACTATTGCAGCTTTATTTGTAGGACGTTTCCTTCTCTAACTCCTCCTTCATGTAGAAAAGCCCGGAAGAGACTGTCTCTCATTATTTGGGCACCATTTCTCCTCCAACTTCCCCGGTGGGACCAAAGCCTGGTAGAGTACGGCTCTCACTATTGCAGCTTTGTCCGTTTAACTTTTTCTTCTCTAACTCCTCCTACATATAGGAAAGCATGGTAGAGTACGGCTCTCAATATTGCAGCTTTATTTGTAGGACTTTTCCTTCTCTAACTCCTCCTTCATGTAGAAAAGCCCGGAAGAGACTATCTCTCACTATTTGTGCACCATTTCTTTTCCAACTTCCCCGGTGGGACCAAAGCCTGGTAGAGTACGGCTCTCACTATTGCAGCTTTGTCCGTGGGAATTTTTCATCTCTAACAACTCCCTCATCTAGGAAAGCATGGTAGAGTGCATCTCTCACTATTGCAGCTTTATTTGTAGGACGTTTTCTTCTCTAACTCCTCCTTCATGTAGAAAAGCCCGGAAGAGACTGTCTCTCATTATTTGGGCACCATTTCTCCTCCAACTTCCCCGGTGGGACCAAAGCCTGGGAGAGTACGGCTCTCACTATTGCAGCTTTGTCCGTTGAACTTTTTCTTCTCTAACTCCTCCTACATATAGGAAAGCATGGTAGAGTACGGCTCTCACTATTGCAGCTTTATTTGTAGGACTTTTTCTTCTCTAACTCCTCCTTCATGTAGAAAAGCACGGAAGAGACTATCTCTCACTATTTGGGCGCCATTTCTTTTCCAACTTCCCCGGTGGGACCAAAGCCTGGTAGAGTACGGCTCTCACTATTGCAGCTTTGTCCGTGGGAATTTTTCATCTCTAACAACTCCCTCATCTAGGAAAGCATGGTAGAGTGCGTCTCTCACTATTGCAGCTTTATTTGTAGGACGTTTCCTTCTCTAACTCCTCCTTCATGTAGAAAAGCCCGGAAGAGACTGTCTCTCATTATTTGGGCACCATTTCTCCTCCAACTTCCCCGGTGGGACCAAAGCCTGGTAGAGTACGGCTCTAACTATTGCAGCTTTGTCCGTTGAACTTTTTCTTCTCTAACTCCTCCTACATATAGGAAAGCATGGTAGAGTGCGTCTCTCACTATTGCAACTTTATTTGTAGGACGTTTCCTTCTCTAACTGCTCCTTCATGTAGAAAAGCCCGGAAGAGACTGTCTCTTATTATTTGGGCACCATTTCTCCTCCAACTTCCCCGGTGGGACCAAAGCCTGGGAGAGTACGGCTCTCACTATTGCAGCTTTGTCCGTTGAACTTTTTCTTCTCTAACTCCTCCTACATATAGGAAAGCATGGTAGAGTACGGCTCTCACTATTGCAGCTTTATTTGTAGGACTTTTCCTTCTCTAACTCCTCCTTCATGTAGAAAAGCACGGAAGAGACTATCTCTCACTATTTGGGCGCCATTTCTTTTCCAACTTCCCCGGTGGGACCAAAGCCTGGTAGAGTACGGCTCTCACTATTGCAGCTTTGTCCGTGGGAATTTTACATCTCTAACAACTCCCTCATCTAGGAAAGCATGGTAGAGTGCGTCTCTCACTATTGCAGCTTTATTTGTAGGACGTTTCCTTCTCTAACTCCTCCTTCATGTAGAAAAGCCCGGAAGAGACTGTCTCTCATTATTTGGGCACCATTTCTCCTCCAACTTCCCCGGTGGGACCAAAGCCTGGTAGAGTATGGCTCTAACTATTGCAGCTTTGTCCGTTGAACTTTTTCTTCTCTAACTCCTCCTACATATAGGAAAGCATGGTAGAGTGCGTCTCTCACTATTGCAGCTTTATTTGTAGGACGTTTCCTTCTCTAACTCCTCCTTCATGTAGAAAAGCCCGGAAGAGACTGTCTCTCATTATTTGGGCACCATTTCTCCTCCAACTTCCACGGTGGGACCAAAGCCTGGTAGAGTACGGCTCTCACTATTGCAGCTTTGTCCGTTGAACTTTTTCTTCTCTAACTCCTCCTACATATAGGAAAGCATGGTAGAGTACGGCTCTCACTATTGCAGCTTTATTTGTAGGACTTTTCCTTCTCTAACTCCTTTTTTTTGTAGAAAAGCCCGGAAGAGACTATCTCTCACTATTTGGGCACCATTTCTTTTCCAACTTCCCCGGTGGGACCAAAGCCTGGTAGAGTACGGCTCTCACTATTGCAGCTTTGTCCGTGGGAATTTTTCATCTCTAACAACTCCCTCATCTAGGAAAGCATGGTAGAGTGCATCTCTCACTATTGCAGCTTTATTTGTAGGACGTTTTCTTCTCTAACTCCTCCTTCATATAGAAAAGCCCGGAAGAGACTGTCTCTCATTATTTGGGCACCATTTCTCCTCCAACTTCCCCGGTGGGACCAAAGCCTGGGAGAGTACGGCTCTCACTATTGCAGCTTTGTCCGTTGAACTTTTTCTTCTCTAACTCCTCCTACATATAGGAAAGCATGGTAGAGTACGGCTCTCACTATTGCAGCTTTATTTGTAGGACTTTTTCTTCTCTAACTCCTCCTTCATGTAGAAAAGCACGGAAGAGACTATCTCTCACTATTTGGGCGCCATTTCTTTTCCAACTTCCCCGGTGGGACCAAAGCCTGGTAGAGTACGGCTCTCACTATTGCAGCTTTGTCCGTGGGAATTTTTCATCTCTAACAACTCCCTCATCTAGGAAAGCATGGTAGAGTGCGTCTCTCACTATTGCAGCTTTATTTGTAGGACGTTTCCTTCTCTAACTCCTCCTTCATGTAGAAAAGCCCGGAAGAGACTGTCTCTCATTATTTGGGCACCATTTCTCCTCCAACTTCCCTGGTGGGACCAAAGCCTGGTAGAGTACGGCTCTCACTATTGCAGCTTTGTCCGTTTAACTTTTTCTTCTCTAACTCCTCCTACATATAGGAAAGCATGGTAGAGTACGGCTCTCAATATTGCAGCTTTATTTGTAGGACTTTTCCTTCTCTAACTCCTCCTTCATGTATAAAAGCCCGGAAGAGACTATCTCTCACTATTTGGGCACCATTTCTTTTCCAACTTCCCCGGTGGGACCAAAGCCTGGTAGAGTACGGCTCTCACTATTGCAGCTTTGTCCGTGGGAATTTTTCATCTCTAACAACTCCCTCATCTAGGAAAGCATGGTAGAGTGCATCTCTCACTATTGCAGCTTTATTTGTAGGACGTTTCCTTCTCTAACTCCTCCTTCATGTAGAAAAGCCCGGAAGAGACTGTCTCTCATTATTTGGGCACCATTTCTCCTCCAACTTCCCCGGTGGGACCAAAGCCTGGGAGAGTACGGCTCTCACTATTGCAGCTTTGTCCGTTGAACTTTTTCTTCTCTAACTCCTCCTACATATAGGAAAGCATGGTAGAGTACGGCTCTCACTATTGCAGCTTTATTTGTAGGACTTTTCCTTCTCTAACTCCTCCTTCATGTAGAAAAGCACGGAAGAGACTATCTCTCACTATTTGGGCGCCATTTCTTTTCCAACTTCCCCGGTGGGACCAAAGCCTGGTAGAGTACGGCTCTCACTATTGCAGCTTTGTCCGTGGGAATTTTTCATCTGTAACAACTCCCTCATCTAGGAAAGCATGGTAGAGTGCGTCTCTCACTATTGCAGCTTTATTTGTAGGACGTTTCCTTCTCTAACTCCTCCTTCATGTAGAAAAGCCCGGAAGAGACTGTCTCTCATTATTTGGGCACCATTTCTCCTCCAACTTCCCCGGTGGGACCAAAGCCTGGTAGAGTATGGCTCTAACTATTGCAGCTTTGTCCGTTGAACTTTTTCTTCTCTAACTCCTCCTACATATAGGAAAGCATGGTAGAGTGCGTCTCTCACTATTGCAGCTTTATTTGTAGGACGTTTCCTTCTCTAACTCCTCCTTCATGTAGAAAAGCCCGGAAGAGACTGTCTCTCATTATTTGGGCACCATTTCTCCTCCAACTTCCCCGTTGGGACCAAAGCCTGGTAGAGTACGGCTCTCACTATTGCAGCTTTGTCCGTTGAACTTTTTCTTCTCTAACTCCTCCTACATATAGGAAAGCATGGTAGAGTACGGCTCTCACTATTGCAGCTTTATTTGTAGGACTTTTCCTTCTCTAACTCCTCCTTCATGTAGAAAAGCCCGGAAGAGACTGTCTCTCATTATTTGGGCACCATTTCTCCTCCAACTTCCCCGGTGGGACCAAAGCCTGGTAGAGTACGGCTCTCACTATTGCAGCTTTGTCCGTTGAACTTTTTCTTCTCTAACTCCTCCTACATATAGGAAAGCATGGTAGAGTACGGCTCTCACTATTGCAGCTTTATTTGTAGGACGTTTTCTTCTCTAACTCCTCCTTCATGTAGAAAAGCCCGGAAGAGACTATCTCTCACTATTTGGGCGCCATTTCTTTTCCAACTTCCCCGGTGGGACCAAAGCCTGGTAGAGTGCGGCTCTCACTATTGCAGCTTTGTCCGTGGGAATTTTTCATCTCTAACAACTCCCTCATCTAGGAAAGCATGGTAGAGTGCATCTCTCACTATTGCAACTTTATTTGTAGGACGTTTCCTTCTCTAACTCCTCCTTCATGTAGAAAAGCCCGGAAGAGACTGTCTCTCATTATTTGGGCACCATTTCTCCTCCAACTTCCCCGGTGGGACCAAAGCCTGGGAGAGTACGGCTCTCACTATTGCAGCTTTGTCCGTTGAACTTTTTCTTCTCTAACTCCTCCTACATATAGGAAAGCATGGTAGAGTACGGCTCTCACTATTGCAGCTTTATTTGTAGGACTTTTCCTTCTCTAACTCCTCCTTCATGTAGAAAAGCACGGAAGAGACTATCTCTCACTATTTGGGCGCCATTTCTTTTCCAACTTCCCCGGTGGGACCAAAGCCTGGTAGAGTACGGCTCTCACTATTGCAACTTTGTCCGTGGGAATTTTACATCTCTAACAACTCCCTCATCTAGGAAAGCATGGTAGAGTGCGTCTCTCACTATTGCAGCTTTATTTGTAGGACGTTTCCTTCTCTAACTCCTCCTTCATGTAGAAAAGCCCGGAAGAGACTGTCTCTCATTATTTGGGCACCATTTCTCCTCCAACTTCCCCGGTGGGACCAAAGCCTGGTAGAGTATGGCTCTAACTATTGCAGCTTTGTCCGTTGAACTTTTTCTTCTCTAACTCCTCCTACATATAGGAAAGCATGGTAGAGTGCGTCTCTCACTATTGCAGCTTTATTTGTAGGACGTTTCCTTCTCTAACTCCTCCTTCATGTAGAAAAGCCCGGAAGAGACTGTCTCTCATTATTTGGGCACCATTTCTCCTCCAACTTCCACGGTGGGACCAAAGCCTGGTAGAGTACGGCTCTCACTATTGCAGCTTTGTCCGTTGAACTTTTTCTTCTCTAACTCCTCCTACATATAGGAAAGCATGGTAGAGTACGGCTCTCACTATTGCAGCTTTATTTGTAGGACTTTTCCTTCTCTAACTCCTTTTTTTTGTAGAAAAGCCCGGAAGAGACTATCTCTCACTATTTGGGCACCATTTCTTTTCCAACTTCCCCGGTGGGACCAAAGCCTGGTAGAGTACGGCTCTCACTATTGCAGCTTTGTCCGTGGGAATTTTTCATCTCTAACAACTCCCTCATCTAGGAAAGCATGGTAGAGTGCATCTCTCACTATTGCAGCTTTATTTGTAGGACGTTTTCTTCTCTAACTCCTCCTTCATGTAGAAAAGCCCGGAAGAGACTGTCTCTCATTATTTGGGCACCATTTCTCCTCCAACTTCCCCGGTGGGACCAAAGCCTGGGAGAGTACGGCTCTCACTATTGCAGCTTTGTCCGTTGAACTTTTTCTTCTCTAACTCCTCCTACATATAGGAAAGCATGGTAGAGTACGGCTCTCACTATTGCAGCTTTATTTGTAGGACTTTTTCTTCTCTAACTCCTCCTTCATGTAGAAAAGCACGGAAGAGACTATCTCTCACTATTTGGGCGCCATTTCTTTTCCAACTTCCCCGGTGGGACCAAAGCCTGGTAGAGTACGGCTCTCACTATTGCAGCTTTGTCCGTGGGAATTTTTCATCTCTAACAACTCCCTCATCTAGGAAAGCATGGTAGAGTGCGTCTCTCACTATTGCAGCTTTATTTGTAGGACGTTTCCTTCTCTAACTCCTCCTTCATGTAGAAAAGCCCGGAAGAGACTGTCTCTCATTATTTGGGCACCATTTCTCCTCCAACTTCCCTGGTGGGACCAAAGCCTGGTAGAGTACGGCTCTCACTATTGCAGCTTTGTCCGTTTAACTTTTTCTTCTCTAACTCCTCCTACATATAGGAAAGCATGGTAGAGTACGGCTCTCAATATTGCAGCTTTATTTGTAGGACTTTTCCTTCTCTAACTCCTCCTTCATGTATAAAAGCCCGGAAGAGACTATCTCTCACTATTTGGGCACCATTTCTTTTCCAACTTCCCCGGTGGGACCAAAGCCTGGTAGAGTACGGCTCTCACTATTGCAGCTTTGTCCGTGGGAATTTTTCATCTCTAACAACTCCCTCATCTAGGAAAGCATGGTAGAGTGCATCTCTCACTATTGCAGCTTTATTTGTAGGACGTTTCCTTCTCTAACTCCTCCTTCATGTAGAAAAGCCCGGAAGAGACTGTCTCTCATTATTTGGGCACCATTTCTCCTCCAACTTCCCCGGTGGGACCAAAGCCTGGGAGAGTACGGCTCTCACTATTGCAGCTTTGTCCGTTGAACTTTTTCTTCTCTAACTCCTCCTACATATAGGAAAGCATGGTAGAGTACGGCTCTCACTATTGCAGCTTTATTTGTAGGACTTTTCCTTCTCTAACTCCTCCTTCATGTAGAAAAGCACGGAAGAGACTATCTCTCACTATTTGGGCGCCATTTCTTTTCCAACTTCCCCGGTGGGACCAAAGCCTGGTAGAGTACGGCTCTCACTATTGCAGCTTTGTCCGTGGGAATTTTTCATCTGTAACAACTCCCTCATCTAGGAAAGCATGGTAGAGTGCGTCTCTCACTATTGCAGCTTTATTTGTAGGACGTTTCCTTCTCTAACTCCTCCTTCATGTAGAAAAGCCCGGAAGAGACTGTCTCTCATTATTTGGGCACCATTTCTCCTCCAACTTCCCCGGTGGGACCAAAGCCTGGTAGAGTATGGCTCTAACTATTGCAGCTTTGTCCGTTTAACTTTTTCTTCTCTAACTCCTCCTACATATAGGAAAGCATGGTAGAGTGCGTCTCTCACTATTGCAGCTTTATTTGTAGGACGTTTCCTTCTCTAACTCCTCCTTCATGTAGAAAAGCCCGGAAGAGACTGTCTCTCATTATTTGGGCACCATTTCTCCTCCAACTTCCCCGTTGGGACCAAAGCCTGGTAGAGTACGGCTCTCACTATTGCAGCTTTGTCCGTTGAACTTTTTCTTCTCTAACTCCTCCTACATATAGGAAAGCATGGTAGAGTACGGCTCTCACTATTGCAGCTTTATTTGTAGGACTTTTCCTTCTCTAACTCCTCCTTCATGTAGAAAAGCCCGGAAGAGACTATCTCTCACTATTTGGGCGCCATTTCTTTTCCAACTTCCACGGTGGGACCAAAGCCTGGTAGAGTACGGCTCTCACTATTGCAGCTTTGTCCGTTGAACTTTTTCTTCTCTAACTCCTCCTACATATAGGAAAGCATGGTAGAGTACGGCTCTCACTATTGCAGCTTTATTTGTAGGACTTTTCCTTCTCTAACTCCTCCTTCATGTAGAAAAGCCCGGAAGAGACTGTCTCTCATTATTTGGGCACCATTTCTCCTCCAACTTCCCCGGTGGGACCAAAGCCTGGTAGAGTATGGCTCTAACTATTGCAGCTTTGTCCGTTGAACTTTTTCTTCTCTAACTCCTCCTACATATAGGAAAGCATGGTAGAGTGCGTCTCTCACTATTGCAGCTTTATTTGTAGGACGTTTCCTTCTCTAACTCCTCCTTCATGTAGAAAAGCCCGGAAGAGACTGTCTCTCATTATTTGGGCACCATTTCTCCTCCAACTTCCCCGTTGGGACCAAAGCCTGGTAGAGTACGGCTCTCACTATTGCAGCTTTGTCCGTTGAACTTTTTCTTCTCTAACTCCTCCTACATATAGGAAAGCATGGTAGAGTACGGCTCTCACTATTGCAGCTTTATTTGTAGGACTTTTCCTTCTCTAACTCCTCCTTCATGTAGAAAAGCCCGGAAGAGACTGTCTCTCATTATTTGGGCACCATTTCTCCTCCAACTTCCCCGGTGGGACCAAAGCCTGGTAGAGTACGGCTCTCACTATTGCAGCTTTGTCCGTTGAACTTTTTCTTCTCTAACTCCTCCTACATATAGGAAAGCATGGTAGAGTACGGCTCTCACTATTGCAGCTTTATTTGTAGGACGTTTTCTTCTCTAACTCCTCCTTCATGTAGAAAAGCCCGGAAGAGACTATCTCTCACTATTTGGGCGCCATTTCTTTTCCAACTTCCCCGGTGGGACCAAAGCCTGGTAGAGTACGGCTCTCACTATTGCAGCTTTGTCCGTGGGAATTTTTCATCTCTAACAACTCCCTCATCTAGGAAAGCATGGTAGAGTGCATCTCTCACTATTGCAACTTTATTTGTAGGACGTTTCCTTCTCTAACTCCTCCTTCATGTAGAAAAGCCCGGAAGAGACTGTCTCTCATTATTTGGGCACCATTTCTCCTCCAACTTCCCCGGTGGGACCAAAGCCTGGGAGAGTACGGCTCTCACTATTGCAGCTTTGTCCGTTGAACTTTTTCTTCTCTAACTCCTCCTACATATAGGAAAGCATGGTAGAGTACGGCTCTCACTATTGCAGCTTTATTTGTAGGACTTTTCCTTCTCTAACTCCTCCTTCATGTAGAAAAGCACGGAAGAGACTATCTCTCACTATTTGGGCGCCATTTCTTTTCCAACTTCCCCGGTGGGACCAAAGCCTGGTAGAGTACGGCTCTCACTATTGCAGCTTTGTCCGTGGGAATTTTACATCTCTAACAACTCCCTCATCTAGGAAAGCATGGTAGAGTGCGTCTCTCACTATTGCAGCTTTATTTGTAGGACGTTTCCTTCTCTAACTCCTCCTTCATGTAGAAAAGCCCGGAAGAGACTGTCTCTCATTATTTGGGCACCATTTCTCCTCCAACTTCCCCGGTGGGACCAAAGCCTGGTAGAGTATGGCTCTAACTATTGCAGCTTTGTCCGTTGAACTTTTTCTTCTCTAACTCCTCCTACATATAGGAAAGCATGGTAGAGTGCGTCTCTCACTATTGCAGCTTTATTTGTAGGACGTTTCCTTCTCTAACTCCTCCTTCATGTAGAAAAGCCCGGAAGAGACTGTCTCTCATTATTTGGGCACCATTTCTCCTCCAACTTCCACGGTGGGACCAAAGCCTGGTAGAGTACGGCTCTCACTATTGCAGCTTTGTCCGTTGAACTTTTTCTTCTCTAACTCCTCCTACATATAGGAAAGCATGGTAGAGTACGGCTCTCACTATTGCAGCTTTATTTGTAGGACTTTTCCTTCTCTAACTCCTTTTTTTTGTAGAAAAGCCCGGAAGAGACTATCTCTCACTATTTGGGCACCATTTCTTTTCCAACTTCCCCGGTGGGACCAAAGCCTGGTAGAGTACGGCTCTCACTATTGCAGCTTTGTCCGTGGGAATTTTTCATCTCTAACAACTCCCTCATCTAGGAAAGCATGGTAGAGTGCATCTCTCACTATTGCAGCTTTATTTGTAGGACGTTTTCTTCTCTAACTCCTCCTTCATGTAGAAAAGCCCGGAAGAGACTGTCTCTCATTATTTGGGCACCATTTCTCCTCCAACTTCCCCGGTGGGACCAAAGCCTGGGAGAGTACGGCTCTCACTATTGCAGCTTTGTCCGTTGAACTTTTTCTTCTCTAACTCCTCCTACATATAGGAAAGCATGGTAGAGTACGGCTCTCACTATTGCAGCTTTATTTGTAGGACTTTTTCTTCTCTAACTCCTCCTTCATGTAGAAAAGCACGGAAGAGACTATCTCTCACTATTTGGGCGCCATTTCTTTTCCAACTTCCCCGGTGGGACCAAAGCCTGGTAGAGTACGGCTCTCACTATTGCAGCTTTGTCCGTGGGAATTTTTCATCTCTAACAACTCCCTCATCTAGGAAAGCATGGTAGAGTGCGTCTCTCACTATTGCAGCTTTATTTGTAGGACGTTTCCTTCTCTAACTCCTCCTTCATGTAGAAAAGCCCGGAAGAGACTGTCTCTCATTATTTGGGCACCATTTCTCCTCCAACTTCCCTGGTGGGACCAAAGCCTGGTAGAGTACGGCTCTCACTATTGCAGCTTTGTCCGTTTAACTTTTTCTTCTCTAACTCCTCCTACATATAGGAAAGCATGGTAGAGTACGGCTCTCAATATTGCAGCTTTATTTGTAGGACTTTTCCTTCTCTAACTCCTCCTTCATGTATAAAAGCCCGGAAGAGACTATCTCTCACTATTTGGGCACCATTTCTTTTCCAACTTCCCCGGTGGGACCAAAGCCTGGTAGAGTACGGCTCTCACTATTGCAGCTTTGTCCGTGGGAATTTTTCATCTCTAACAACTCCCTCATCTAGGAAAGCATGGTAGAGTGCATCTCTCACTATTGCAGCTTTATTTGTAGGACGTTTCCTTCTCTAACTCCTCCTTCATGTAGAAAAGCCCGGAAGAGACTGTCTCTCATTATTTGGGCACCATTTCTCCTCCAACTTCCCCGGTGGGACCAAAGCCTGGGAGAGTACGGCTCTCACTATTGCAGCTTTGTCCGTTGAACTTTTTCTTCTCTAACTCCTCCTACATATAGGAAAGCATGGTAGAGTACGGCTCTCACTATTGCAGCTTTATTTGTAGGACTTTTCCTTCTCTAACTCCTCCTTCATGTAGAAAAGCACGGAAGAGACTATCTCTCACTATTTGGGCGCCATTTCTTTTCCAACTTCCCCGGTGGGACCAAAGCCTGGTAGAGTACGGCTCTCACTATTGCAGCTTTGTCCGTGGGAATTTTTCATCTGTAACAACTCCCTCATCTAGGAAAGCATGGTAGAGTGCGTCTCTCACTATTGCAGCTTTATTTGTAGGACGTTTCCTTCTCTAACTCCTCCTTCATGTAGAAAAGCCCGGAAGAGACTGTCTCTCATTATTTGGGCACCATTTCTCCTCCAACTTCCCCGGTGGGACCAAAGCCTGGTAGAGTATGGCTCTAACTATTGCAGCTTTGTCCGTTGAACTTTTTCTTCTCTAACTCCTCCTACATATAGGAAAGCATGGTAGAGTGCGTCTCTCACTATTGCAGCTTTATTTGTAGGACGTTTCCTTCTCTAACTCCTCCTTCATGTAGAAAAGCCCGGAAGAGACTGTCTCTCATTATTTGGGCACCATTTCTCCTCCAACTTCCCCGTTGGGACCAAAGCCTGGTAGAGTACGGCTCTCACTATTGCAGCTTTGTCCGTTGAACTTTTTCTTCTCTAACTCCTCCTACATATAGGAAAGCATGGTAGAGTACGGCTCTCACTATTGCAGCTTTATTTGTAGGACTTTTCCTTCTCTAACTCCTCCTTCATGTAGAAAAGCCCGGAAGAGACTGTCTCTCATTATTTGGGCACCATTTCTCCTCCAACTTCCCCGGTGGGACCAAAGCCTGGTAGAGTACGGCTCTCACTATTGCAGCTTTGTCCGTTGAACTTTTTCTTCTCTAACTCCTCCTACATATAGGAAAGCATGGTAGAGTACGGCTCTCACTATTGCAGCTTTATTTGTAGGACGTTTTCTTCTCTAACTCCTCCTTCATGTAGAAAAGCCCGGAAGAGACTATCTCTCACTATTTGGGCGCCATTTCTTTTCCAACTTCCCCGGTGGGACCAAAGCCTGGTAGAGTACGGCTCTCACTATTGCAGCTTTGTCCGTGGGAATTTTTCATCTCTAACAACTCCCTCATCTAGGAAAGCATGGTAGAGTGCATCTCTCACTATTGCAACTTTATTTGTAGGACGTTTCCTTCTCTAACTCCTCCTTCATGTAGAAAAGCCCGGAAGAGACTGTCTCTCATTATTTGGGCACCATTTCTCCTCCAACTTCCCCGGTGGGACCAAAGCCTGGGAGAGTACGGCTCTCACTATTGCAGCTTTGTCCGTTGAACTTTTTCTTCTCTAACTCCTCCTACATATAGGAAAGCATGGTAGAGTACGGCTCTCACTATTGCAGCTTTATTTGTAGGACTTTTCCTTCTCTAACTCCTCCTTCATGTAGAAAAGCACGGAAGAGACTATCTCTCACTATTTGGGCGCCATTTCTTTTCCAACTTCCCCGGTGGGACCAAAGCCTGGTAGAGTACGGCTCTCACTATTGCAACTTTGTCCGTGGGAATTTTACATCTCTAACAACTCCCTCATCTAGGAAAGCATGGTAGAGTGCGTCTCTCACTATTGCAGCTTTATTTGTAGGACGTTTCCTTCTCTAACTCCTCCTTCATGTAGAAAAGCCCGGAAGAGACTGTCTCTCATTATTTGGGCACCATTTCTCCTCCAACTTCCCCGGTGGGACCAAAGCCTGGTAGAGTATGGCTCTAACTATTGCAGCTTTGTCCGTTGAACTTTTTCTTCTCTAACTCCTCCTACATATAGGAAAGCATGGTAGAGTGCGTCTCTCACTATTGCAGCTTTATTTGTAGGACGTTTCCTTCTCTAACTCCTCCTTCATGTAGAAAAGCCCGGAAGAGACTGTCTCTCATTATTTGGGCACCATTTCTCCTCCAACTTCCACGGTGGGACCAAAGCCTGGTAGAGTACGGCTCTCACTATTGCAGCTTTGTCCGTTGAACTTTTTCTTCTCTAACTCCTCCTACATATAGGAAAGCATGGTAGAGTACGGCTCTCACTATTGCAGCTTTATTTGTAGGACTTTTCCTTCTCTAACTCCTTTTTTTTGTAGAAAAGCCCGGAAGAGACTATCTCTCACTATTTGGGCACCATTTCTTTTCCAACTTCCCCGGTGGGACCAAAGCCTGGTAGAGTACGGCTCTCACTATTGCAGCTTTGTCCGTGGGAATTTTTCATCTCTAACAACTCCCTCATCTAGGAAAGCATGGTAGAGTGCATCTCTCACTATTGCAGCTTTATTTGTAGGACGTTTTCTTCTCTAACTCCTCCTTCATGTAGAAAAGCCCGGAAGAGACTGTCTCTCATTATTTGGGCACCATTTCTCCTCCAACTTCCCCGGTGGGACCAAAGCCTGGGAGAGTACGGCTCTCACTATTGCAGCTTTGTCCGTTGAACTTTTTCTTCTCTAACTCCTCCTACATATAGGAAAGCATGGTAGAGTACGGCTCTCACTATTGCAGCTTTATTTGTAGGACTTTTTCTTCTCTAACTCCTCCTTCATGTAGAAAAGCACGGAAGAGACTATCTCTCACTATTTGGGCGCCATTTCTTTTCCAACTTCCCCGGTGGGACCAAAGCCTGGTAGAGTACGGCTCTCACTATTGCAGCTTTGTCCGTGGGAATTTTTCATCTCTAACAACTCCCTCATCTAGGAAAGCATGGTAGAGTGCGTCTCTCACTATTGCAGCTTTATTTGTAGGACGTTTCCTTCTCTAACTCCTCCTTCATGTAGAAAAGCCCGGAAGAGACTGTCTCTCATTATTTGGGCACCATTTCTCCTCCAACTTCCCTGGTGGGACCAAAGCCTGGTAGAGTACGGCTCTCACTATTGCAGCTTTGTCCGTTTAACTTTTTCTTCTCTAACTCCTCCTACATATAGGAAAGCATGGTAGAGTACGGCTCTCAATATTGCAGCTTTATTTGTAGGACTTTTCCTTCTCTAACTCCTCCTTCATGTATAAAAGCCCGGAAGAGACTATCTCTCACTATTTGGGCACCATTTCTTTTCCAACTTCCCCGGTGGGACCAAAGCCTGGTAGAGTACGGCTCTCACTATTGCAGCTTTGTCCGTGGGAATTTTTCATCTCTAACAACTCCCTCATCTAGGAAAGCATGGTAGAGTGCATCTCTCACTATTGCAGCTTTATTTGTAGGACGTTTCCTTCTCTAACTCCTCCTTCATGTAGAAAAGCCCGGAAGAGACTGTCTCTCATTATTTGGGCACCATTTCTCCTCCAACTTCCCCGGTGGGACCAAAGCCTGGGAGAGTACGGCTCTCACTATTGCAGCTTTGTCCGTTGAACTTTTTCTTCTCTAACTCCTCCTACATATAGGAAAGCATGGTAGAGTACGGCTCTCACTATTGCAGCTTTATTTGTAGGACTTTTCCTTCTCTAACTCCTCCTTCATGTAGAAAAGCACGGAAGAGACTATCTCTCACTATTTGGGCGCCATTTCTTTTCCAACTTCCCCGGTGGGACCAAAGCCTGGTAGAGTACGGCTCTCACTATTGCAGCTTTGTCCGTGGGAATTTTTCATCTGTAACAACTCCCTCATCTAGGAAAGCATGGTAGAGTGCGTCTCTCACTATTGCAGCTTTATTTGTAGGACGTTTCCTTCTCTAACTCCTCCTTCATGTAGAAAAGCCCGGAAGAGACTGTCTCTCATTATTTGGGCACCATTTCTCCTCCAACTTCCCCGTTGGGACCAAAGCCTGGTAGAGTACGGCTCTCACTATTGCAGCTTTGTCCGTTGAACTTTTTCTTCTCTAACTCCTCCTACATATAGGAAAGCATGGTAGAGTACGGCTCTCACTATTGCAGCTTTATTTGTAGGACTTTTCCTTCTCTAACTCCTCCTTCATGTAGAAAAGCCCGGAAGAGACTATCTCTCACTATTTGGGCGCCATTTCTTTTCCAACTTCCACGGTGGGACCAAAGCCTGGTAGAGTACGGCTCTCACTATTGCAGCTTTGTCCGTTGAACTTTTTCTTCTCTAACTCCTCCTACATATAGGAAAGCATGGTAGAGTACGGCTCTCACTATTGCAGCTTTATTTGTAGGACTTTTCCTTCTCTAACTCCTTTTTTTTGTAGAAAAGCCCGGAAGAGACTATCTCTCACTATTTGGGCACCATTTCTTTTCCAACTTCCCCGGTGGGACCAAAGCCTGGTAGAGTACGGCTCTCACTATTGCAGCTTTGTCCGTTGAACTTTTTCTTCTCTAACTCCTCCTACATATAGGAAAGCATGGTAGAGTACGGCTCTCACTATTGCAGCTTTATTTGTAGGACTTTTCCTTCTCTAACTCCTCCTTCATGTAGAAAAGCCCGGAAGAGACTGTCTCTCATTATTTGGGCACCATTTCTCCTCCAACTTCCCCGGTGGGACCAAAGCCTGGTAGAGTACGGCTCTCACTATTGCAGCTTTGTCCGTTGAACTTTTTCTTCTCTAACTCCTCCTACATATAGGAAAGCATGGTAGAGTACGGCTCTCACTATTGCAGCTTTATTTGTAGGACTTTTCCTTCTCTAACTCCTCCTTCATGTAGAAAAGCCCGGAAGAGACTATCTCTCACTATTTGGGCGCCATTTCTTTTCCAACTTCCCCGGTGGGACCAAAGCCTGGTAGAGTACGGCTCTCACTATTGCAGCTTTGTCCGTTGAACTTTTTCTTCTCTAACTCCTCCTACATATAGGAAAGCATGGTAGAGTACGGCTCTCACTATTGCAGCTTTATTTGTAGGACTTTTCCTTCTCTAACTCCTCCTTCATGTAGAATAGCCCGGAAGAGACTATCTCTCACTATTTGGGCGTGTAGCGGATTGGTACCGGGCTGTCCCACGACATGTATGAGAATAAGTGTATTTGGTCATATGGCTGGTTTAATGTGTATGTACATGTATAGAAAGCATGGTATCCGGGTATAATGACAGTTAAATGTATGTAAAGAATTGTATTCCTCTAGTTGTTCGGTAGAATCATTCAAATAAAACAAGGGAATGAAACTACCGAACAACCAGACCACCCAGGAATGAGTGTGCCTCCAATTACCGTTTGCAACAATGTTGCAAACAGGTAATTGGCAATCAGTGCAGTGTGGTCTTTGTCCTCTGGGTGGCCGCCATTCGGGAAACAAACACGTGGCGGCGGCCATCTTAAACTACCGAACAGCGGTGTTTTGCCGTCGAGTGTCTGGAACTAAAATCGGACACTTGACTAGGCAAACACCGCTGAGACCTCCATACTTCCAGAAATTCGTATGGAAACTACCGAATGACCCGCCGTTCGGTAGAAAGAGCCCCATAAACAAGGGAATTCATTCAAACCCTCTCCAGGCTCTATAACACAGGCAATTCGCCTGTTTTCATTCCCTTGTTTGTGACCGACCGCAGGGCCAAAATGCATGGAACTGTTTTCGGATACTTTACCCATGCGGTCGGTCAAATCTTTGGAACCCCATATCTCACGAACGCTTCATCCGAATGGGCTAATTTTTAAGTATGTTGGTCCCCCAGAATAGAGCTATCTGGGGATGTTGGATTTGTGGATGTACCCCAAGTATTTAGGGTACATCCAAAACTCGGGGAAAACTGTGTACACAATAAGGGGATTATGATGCTAGAGGAGGGGAGGAGATCTGTGGGAGGTTACTACTTAGAGATTGGATAATGTCTTAAGTGATAGAACCTCCTCCCTTGCATGGGAGAGGGCTTTATAAGGAACTGTGGAATAAAGCTTGTCAGTCTACTCCTGAAACTGTGTGTCGTCCAGTTATTGGGATTGCGATGGGGATACTGCTGTATTACTTTACCTGCTGGAAACCTTGCCTATGGACTTAACATCACCTTGTTCCTGAGCCTCACTGGAATCTCTAGTGGAGAATAGCTGTGCAAGATCGGCTCTCCGCTACAGGGCGCCATTTCTTTTCCAACTTCCCCGGTGGGACCAAAGCCTGGTAGAGTACGGCTCTCACTATTGCAGCTTTGTCCGTTGAACTTTTTCTTCTCTAACTTCTCCTACATATAGGAAAGCATGGTAGAGTACGGCTCTCACTATTGCAGCTTTATTTGTAGGACTTTTCCTTCTCTAACTCCTTTTTTTTGTAGAAAAGCCCGGAAGAGACTATCTCTCACTATTTGGGCACCATTTCTTTTCCAACTTCCCCGGTGGGACCAAAGCCTGGTAGAGTACGGCTCTCACTATTGCAGCTTTATTTGTAGGACGTTTCCTTCTCTAACTCCTCCTTCATGTAGAAAAGCCCGGAAGAGACTGTCTCTCATTATTTGGGCACCATTTCTCCTCCAACTTCCCTGGTGGGACCAAAGCCTGGTAGAGTACGGCTCTAACTATTGCAGCTTTGTCCGTTGAACTTTTTCTTCTCTAACTCCTCCTACATATAGGAAAGCATGGTAGAGTACGGCTCTCACTATTGCAGCTTTATTTGTAGGACTTTTCCTTCTCTGACTCCTCCTTCATGTAGAAAAGCACGGAAGAGACTATCTTTCACTATTTGGGCGCCATTTCTTTTCCAACTTCCCCGGTGGGACCAAAGCCTGGTAGAGTACGGCTCTCACTATTGCAGCTTTGTCCGTTGAACTTTTTCTTCTCTAACTCCTCCTACATATAGGAAAGCATGGTAGAGTACGGCTCTCACTATTGAAGCTTTATTTGTAGGACGTTTCCTTCTCTAACTCCTTTTTTTTTGTAGAAAAGCCCGGAAGAGACTATCTCTCACTATTTGGGCACCATTTCTTTTCCAACTTCCCCGGTGGGACCAAAGCCTGGTAGAGTACGGCTCTCACTATTGCAGCTTTGTCCGTTGAACTTTTTCTTCTCTAACTCCTCCTACATATAGGAAAGCATGGTAGAGTACGGCTCTCAATATTGCAGCTTTATTTGTAGGACTTTTCCTTCTCTAACTCCTCCTTCATGTAGAAAAGCCCGGAAGAGACTATCTCTCACTATTTGGGCACCATTTCTTTTCCAACTTCCCTGGTAGAGTACGGCTCTCACTATTGCAGCTTTGTCCGTGGGAATTTTTCATCTCTAACAACTCCCTCATCTAGGAAAGCATGGTAGAGTGCATCTCTCACTATTGCAGCTTTATTTGTAGGACGTTTTCTTCTCTAACTCCTCCTTCATGTAGAAAAGCCCGGAAGAGACTGTCTCTCATTATTTGGGCTCCATTTCTCCTCCAACTTCCCCGGTGGGACCAAAGCCTGGGAGAGTACGGCTCTCACTATTGCAGCTTTGTCCGTTGAACTTTTTCTTCTCTAACTCCTCCTACATATAGGAAAGCATGGTAGAGTACGGCTCTCACTATTGCAGCTTTATTTGTAGGACTTTTTCTTCTCTAACTCCTCCTTCATGTAGAAAAGCACGGAAGAGACTATCTCTCACTATTTGGGCGCCATTTCTTTTCCAACTTCCCCGGTGGGACCAAAGCCTGGTAGAGTACGGCTCTCACTATTGCAGCTTTGTCCGTGGGAATTTTTCATCTCTAACAACTCCCTCATCTAGGAAAGCATGGTAGAGTGCGTCTCTCACTATTGCAGCTTTATTTGTAGGACGTTTCCTTCTCTAACTCCTCCTTCATGTAGAAAAGCCCGGAAGAGACTGTCTCTCATTATTTGGGCACCATTTCTCCTCCAACTTCCCCGGTGGGACCAAAGCCTGGTAGAGTACGGCTCTAACTATTGCAGCTTTGTCCGTTGAACTTTTTCTTCTCTAACTCCTCCTACATATAGGAAAGCATGGTAGAGTGCGTCTCTCACTATTGCAGCTTTATTTGTAGGACGTTTCTGTAGCGGATTGGTACCGGGCTGTCCCACGACATGTATGAGAATAAGTGTATTTGGTCATATGGCTGGTTTAATGTGTATGTACATGTATAGAAAGCATGGTATCCGGGTATAATGACAGTTAAATGTATGTAAAGAATTGTATTCCTCTAGTTGTTCGGTAGAATCATTCAAATAAAACAAGGGAATGAAACTACCGAACAACCAGACCACCCAGGAATGAGTGTGCCTCCAATTACCGTTTGCAACAATGTTGCAAACAGGTAATTGGCAATCAGTGCAGTGTGGTCTTTGTCCTCTGGGTGGCCGCCATTCGGGAAACAAACACGTGGCGGCGGCCATCTTAAACTACCGAACAGCGGTGTTTTGCCGTCGAGTGTCTGGAACTAAAATCGGACACTTGACTAGGCAAACACCGCTGAGACCTCCATACTTCCAGAAATTCGTATGGAAACTACCGAATGACCCGCCGTTCGGTAGAAAGAGCCCCATAAACAAGGGAATTCATTCAAACCCTCTCCAGGCTCTATAACACAGGCAATTCGCCTGTTTTCATTCCCTTGTTTGTGACCGACCGCAGGGCCAAAATGCATGGAACTGTTTTCGGATACTTTACCCATGCGGTCGGTCAAATCTTTGGAACCCCATATCTCACGAACCATTCATCCGACTGGGCTAATTTTTAAGTATGTTGGTCCCCCAGAATAGAGCTATCTGGGGATGTTGGATTTGTGGATGTACCCCAAGTATTTAGGGTACATCCAAAACTCGGGGAAAACTGTGTACACAATAAGGGGATTATGATGCTAGAGGAGGGGAGGAGATCTGTGGGAGGTTACTACTTAGAGATTGGATAATGTCTTAAGTGATAGAACCTCCTCCCTTGCATGGGAGAGGGCTTTATAAGGAACTGTGGAATAAAGCTTGTGAGTCTACTCCTGAAACTGTGTGTCGTCCAGTTATTGGGATTGCGATGGGGATACTGCTGTATTACTTTACCTGCTGGAAACCTTGCCTATGGACTTAACATCACCTTGTTCCTGAGCCTCACTGGAATCTCTAGTGGAGAATAGCTGTGCAAGATCGGCTCTCCGCTACATTGGTTGGCAGCGCTGGGATCCAAACTCACAGAGGAACAAGCGTAAATGGAGTACGGATGGAGATTGATTTTTCTGCGCTAAAACGCTCCACGCTAAAGGACCTCCTAGAGGCAAGGGGTATACAAGCCAGCAATAAGAAGAAAGCAGTACTTGTTACAGAACTCATGGCAGAGTACAGAATGGAGGGCGATTCAGTTCCGGCACAGAGGGAGCCGGGAGGAACACCACAAGGATCGGAATTCCAGAGGCAGGTTCAGTTCAGGCTATCCTTTTATGGGGAAAACCCCCCAACAGAAATTGTTACCAGGACAATGGCCGAGGTACAAGAATTCATCCTAAGGACACAGGCACCAGAACAAAGCTCTGCAATTAATGTGCCACAGGAAGGTAAGCCTAAAATACCATACCAGGCTTTTAAAACATATGTGGAGGCAGAGGAAGATATAGACGCTTTCCTGCAAGACTTTGAAAGACTGTGTGCACTGCATAAAATTAACGCAGAGGACTGGGTACCTATTTTGGCCGGAAGGTTAACCGGGAGGGCAGCAGAGGCATATCGGACTGTACCTAATGACGAAATAAGGAATTACAGTAAAGTGAAAGAAATTATACTCGCCAGGTATGCTATAACACCCGAGGCATACCGGCGGAGGTTCCGGGATCTAAAGAAAACAGAGAAGGACTCGCACGCAGAGTGGGCATGCCGATTACAGGGGGCAGCGCTCGGGTGGGTGCAAGCTAGCAAGGCACGTTCTATGGAGGATGTAATACAAATGTTGCTGATGGAGCAGTTCTATGAGGGAGTAACCAATGAGGTCCAGGAATGGGTAAGGGACAGAAACCCTACTTCCCTTACCGAGGCGGCTAGGAAAGCGGATGACTACCTGGATGCACGCAGGTCACAAAAACCTGCAGCTCCAAAAGCAACCTTTAAAACATTCAGGGGAAACAACTACACCCCAGCTCCACCGAGACCGCTACCACCACCTCCACCACCCGCTGCACAGCCCCGGTTCCGACAACCCACCGCTGGCCCCTGTCATCACTGCCAGAAGTGGGGACATTATAAAAGGGAATGCCCACAGCTACGGGACCGTTCCACCTGGATTCGTCCAGGCCCACCTCCACCCAGGGCGGCCGCAGCCCACCACTACCAGGACCTAGTCACCACCCCATATGGTTCCGCAGTCCCCATTACTACTGTGGAACAATGGGAGGTACTGCACGAGGCAGATCCGGTCCAGGCCAATGTGGATAATCTACGGCACCATCGACAGACGGTATATCTGAATGGTACAGCAGTCCGGGGATTACGAGATTCGGGAGCCACCATCACTTTGGTACAGAGCCACCTGATTTCAGATCAGGCAAAACTGAACAAAACTGTTGCCGTCCGGGTAGCTGGGGGAGCAGTGTACCGGCTACCTACAGCAAGGGTACATTTACATTGGGGAGCGGGGGCAGGGGAAGTGGAGGTGGGGTTGATGCCACATTTACCGGCGGAGGTTTTATTGGGGAACGATCTGGGGAGGCTCACTTCTGCTTTTGAGCCCCAGTCACCCACCACAGGAGAGGTCAACCCTGTAGTCACCCGACAACAGGCCCGCACCCAGGACCACAACACACTGCCGGAGGTCCAGGTAAGCAACCCTACCCCCCCTCTAGAATGTGTCCCCTGGGCTCCACCTAATGAATTTGTAGCTGAAGTCGCAACAGACCCCACGCTTCAGGTGTATAGGGACAAGGTTGGCACGGGTTCCCCCGGGGCGGAGGGAGAGAAGTTTATCTGGGATAAACAACTTTTATACAGGGAAACAACCAAACAGATTACGGGGTTAGACCCGATAGCAAGGAGACAATTAGTGGTACCACAGCGGTACCGGGCTGAATTACTCCGGATAGCGCATGATATTCCGCTATCCGGACATCTAGGGGTTAGTCGCACCAGGTACAGACTAACCCAGAGTTTCTTCTGGCCAGGGATTAGCCAGGAAGTACGCAGATATTGCACGACTTGCGATACCTGCCAGAGAGTGGGAAAAAGGGGGGATCGCAGGAAGGCTAAACTTCACCCCTTACCCATAATAGAGGAACCTTTTAGCCGAATAGCGGTGGATCTGATAGGCCCCCTCAATAAAGTTAGCCCGTCAGGAAAACGGTATATTTTAACGGTCGTAGATTATGCCACCAGGTATCCAGAAGCAGTGGCTCTGACCAACATCCACGCTGAGACGGTCGCGGATGCCCTCATGCGGATATTCTCCCGGATGGGATTACCCAGGGAGATTATCTCGGATCAGGGTACCCAGTTTACCGCAGAATTCACCCAACACCTCTGGAGGATCTGTGGCATTAAGCCTATAATCAGCGCCCCTTACCACCCCCAGACGAACGGGCTCTGCGAACGATTCAATGGTACCTTGAAGCAGATGCTCCGAACCTTCGCAGAGACCCACAAGGACTGGGAACGATTCCTGCCGCACCTCCTATTTGCATACCGGGAGGTGCCGCAGGAATCCACAGGGTTCTCCCCGTTTGAATTATTGTTTGGAAGGAGGGTCCGAGGCCCATTGGATCTTATTAGAGAGCATTGGGAGGGAGACCGGAGCACAGATGGCACTCCCATCCTACCATATGTGTTGGCCTTTCGGGACCGCCTAGAAGCGTTGACCAAGACGGTACGGGAAAACCTTCAGGAGGCCCAGACCCGCCAGCGTACATGGTATGATCGGGGAGCCAGGGACCGTAGCTTTCAGGTCGGGCAGAAGGTACTAATTTTAAAACCTGTCCGACATGATAAGTTACAGGCCGCCTGGCAGGGCCCATATAAGGTGGTGGAGCAAAGATGCGATACCACCTATATTATCGGCCCCTGCACAGGGACTGGGGGGCGACGCATGCTCCATGTGAACATGCTGAAGCCCTACCACGAGCGTACTGAGGAGGTAACCGCCATCTGTGCCCCTAACACGGAAGAGTTTGACAGCTTACCCCTCCCCGATTTGCTGGGGGATGGGCAGCTGTCCGGAGATTTAGGGGAGGTTACGCTGGGAGATCGGCTGAGCCCACAGGAGCGGATCGAGGTACAGCAACTATTGGAAGAGAAACGCGACACGTTCTCTAATGTACCTGGATACACGCCTCTGGCAACTCACCGGGTCGAGACCCCAGGGCAACTACCCATGCGCCAGACGCCATACCGCATTCCAGAAGCGGTACGGGCAAACATGCGTAAGGAGATCGACGAAATGCTCCAACTGGGGGTGATTGAACCCTCAGACAGTCCTTGGGCATCTCCTGTAGTCCTCGTACCAAAGCGAGACGGTACGACCCGCTTCTGCGTGGACTATAGGAGATTGAACGAGAAGACTGTATCTGACGCCTATCCGATGCCCCGGATAGACGAGTTACTGGACAGAATGGCCAGGGGCCAATACCTCACCACTATTGACTTGTGTAAAGGGTATTGGCAAATCCCCCTGGCCCCAGACGCCATCCCGAAGTCGGCCTTTGTCACCCCATTTGGCTTGTACCAGTTTAAGGTCATGCCATTTGGGATGAAAAACGCCCCAGCCACCTTCCAAAGGATGGTGGATCGACTCCTAGATGGATTCCAGGACTATACATGTGCCTACCTGGACGATATTGCTATTTTTAGCAATACGTGGCAGGAACACTTAGCTCACATCGGAGCTGTACTAGATAGGATAAGGGAAGCAGGTCTGACCTTGAAGCCAGCCAAGTGTAGTATCGGCATGGCTGAGGTACAATACCTGGGACATAGAGTAGGGTGCGGTAAACAGAAGCCCGAACCTGCCAAAGTAGAGGCTGTAGCCCAGTGGCCCACCCCTAGGACTAAGACCCAGGTTTTAGCGTTTCTAGGGACAGCAGGGTATTACCGGAAGTTTGTTCCCAATTATAGCGCCCTGGCCAAACCCCTCACTGACCTGACCCGTAAGAACCTTCCCCGCCAAGTAAACTGGACCCCGGAGTGTGAGCAGGCATTCCAACAATTGAAAAATGCACTGATAAATGCCCCTGTCTTGGCAGCTCCCAATCCAACTAAACGTTTTCTTGTTCACACCGACGCTTCTATGTTTGGATTGGGGGCAGTACTGAGTCAAGTCGGGGCCGATGGCGGGGAACATCCAGTGGCTTACATCAGTCGCAAACTGTTACCTCGAGAAGTAAGCTACGCCGCCATCGAAAAGGAATGCCTGGCTGTGGTGTGGGCCCTAAAGAAGCTACAACCCTATTTATATGGACAGCCCTTTTCCTTGCTCACGGATCACAACCCGTTAGTCTGGCTGAACCGGGTGGCTGGAGACAACGCCAGGCTGCTGCGCTGGAGTTTGGCGCTACAGCCTTTTGACTTTAATATCCAGTACCGGCCGGGTAAGCAGAATGGAAATGCTGACGGGTTGTCAAGACAAACTGACTTAGAGAAATGATCCGTGAGCCCCCGGACATCCCCAAGCCGATCCGTGTTGGATCAGACTGTGTATGCCGGCTTGTGGGCAAGGGGGAGCAGTGTAGCGGATTGGTACCGGGCTGTCCCACGACATGTATGAGAATAAGTGTATTTGGTCATATGGCTGGTTTAATGTGTATGTACATGTATAGAAAGCATGGTATCCGGGTATAATGACAGTTAAATGTATGTAAAGAATTGTATTCCTCTAGTTGTTCGGTAGAATCATTCAAATAAAACAAGGGAATGAAACTACCGAACAACCAGACCACCCAGGAATGAGTGTGCCTCCAATTACCGTTTGCAACAATGTTGCAAACAGGTAATTGGCAATCAGTGCAGTGTGGTCTTTGTCCTCTGGGTGGCCGCCATTCGGGAAACAAACACGTGGCGGCGGCCATCTTAAACTACCGAACAGCGGTGTTTTGCCGTCGAGTGTCTGGAACTAAAATCGGACACTTGACTAGGCAAACACCGCTGAGACCTCCATACTTCCAGAAATTCGTATGGAAACTACCGAATGACCCGCCGTTCGGTAGAAAGAGCCCCATAAACAAGGGAATTCATTCAAACCCTCTCCAGGCTCTATAACACAGGCAATTCGCCTGTTTTCATTCCCTTGTTTGTGACCGACCGCAGGGCCAAAATGCATGGAACTTTTTCGGATACTTTACCCATGCGGTCGGTCAAATCTTTGGAACCCCATATCTCACGAACCATTCATCCGACTGGGCTAATTTTTAAGTATGTTGGTCCCCCAGAATAGAGCTATCTGGGGATGTTGGATTTGTGGATGTACCCCAAGTATTTAGGGTACATCCAAAACTCGGGGAAAACTGTGTACACAATAAGGGGATTATGATGCTAGAGGAGGGGAGGAGATCTGTGGGAGGTTACTACTTAGAGATTGGATAATGTCTTAAGTGATAGAACCTCCTCCCTTGCATGGGAGAGGGCTTTATAAGGAACTGTGGAATAAAGCTTGTGAGTCTACTCCTGAAACTGTGTGTCGTCCAGTTATTGGGATTGCGATGGGGATACTGCTGTATTACTTTACCTGCTGGAAACCTTGCCTATGGACTTAACATCACCTTGTTCCTGAGCCTCACTGGAATCTCTAGTGGAGAATAGCTGTGCAAGATCGGCTCTCCGCTACAGTTTCCTTCTCTAACTCCTCCTTCATGTAGAAAAGCCCGGAAGAGACTGTCTCTCATTATTTGGGCACCATTTCTCCTCCAACTTCCCCGGTGGGACCAAAGCCTGGTAGAGTACGGCTCTCACTATTGCAGCTTTGTCCGTTGAACTTTTTCTTCTCTAACTCCTCCTACATATAGGAAAGCATGGTAGAGTACGGCTCTCACTATTGCAGCTTTATTTGTAGGACTTTTCCTTCTCTAACTCCTTTTTTTTTAAGAAAAGCCCGGAAGAGACTATCTCTCACTATTTGGGCGGTATTTCTTTTCCAACTTCCCCGGTGGGACCAAAGCCTGGTAGAGTACGGCTCTCACTATTACAGCTTTGTCTGTGGGACTTTTTCATCTCTAACTCCTCCCTCATCTAGGAAAGCATGGTAGAGTGCGTCTCTCACTATTGCAGCTTTATTTGTCGGACATTTCCTTCTCTAGCTCCTCCTTCATGTAGAAAAGCCCGGAAGAGACTGTCTCTCATTATTTGGGCACCATTTCTCCTCCAACTTCCCCGGTGGGACCAAAGCCTGGTAGAGTACGGCTCTCACTATTGCAGCTTTGTCCGTTGAACTTTTTCTTCTCTAACTCCTCCTACATATAGGAAAGCATGGTAGAGTACGGCTCTCACTATTGCAGCTTTATTTGTAGGACGTTTCCTTCTCTAACTCCTCCTACATATAGGAAAGCATGGTAGAGTACGGCTCTCACTATTGCAGCTTTATTTGTAGGACTTTTCCTTCTCTAACTCCTCTTTCATGTAGAAAAGCACGGAAGAGACTATCTCTTACTATTTGGGCGCCATTTCTTTTCCAACTTCCCCGGTGGGACCAAAGCCTGGTAGAGTACGGCTCTCACTATTGCAGCTTTGTCCGTGGGAATTTTTCATCTCTAACAACTCCCTCATATAGGAAAGCATGGTAAAGTGCGTCTCTCACTATTGCAGCTTTATTTGTAGGACGTTTCCTTCTCTAACTCCTCCTTCATGTAGAAAAGCCCGGAAGAGACTGTCTCTCATTATTTGGGCACCATTTCTCCTCCAACTTCCCCGGTGGGACCAAAGCCTGGTAGAGTACGGCTCTCACTATTGCAGCTTTATTTGTAGGACGTTTCCTTCTCTAACTCCTCCTACATATAGGAAAGCATGGTAGAGTACGGCTCTCACTATTGCAGCTTTATTTGTAGGACTTTTCCTTCTCTAACTCCTCCTTCATGTAGAAAAGCACGGAAGAGACTATCTCTCACTATTTGGGCGCCATTTCTTTTCCAACTTCCCCGGTGGGACCAAAGCCTGGTAGAGTACGGCTCTCACTATTGCAGCTTTGTCCATGGGAATTTTTCTTCTCTAACTCCTCCTACATATAGGAAAGCATGGTAGAGTACGGCTCTCACTATTGCAGCTTTATTTGTAGGACTTTTCCTTCTCTAACTCCTCCTTCATGTAGAAAAGCCCGGAAGAGACTATCTCTCACTATTTGGGCGCCATTTCTTTTCCAACTTCCCCGGTGGGACCAAAGCCTGGTAGAGTACGGCTCTCACTATTGCAGCTTTGTCCGTGGGAATTTTTCATCTCTAACAACTCCCTCATCTAGGAAAGCATGGTAGAGTGCGTCTCTGACTATTGCAGCTTTATTTGTAGGACGTTTCCTTCTCTAACTCCTCCTTCATGTAGAAAAGCCCGGAAGAGACTGTCTCTCACTATTTGGGCGCCATTTCTTTTCCAACTTCCCCGGTGGGACCAAAGCCTGGTAGAGTACGGCTCTCACTATTACAGCTTTGTCCGTGGGACTTTTTCATCTCTAACTCCTCCCTCATCTAGGAAAGCATGGTAGAGTGCGTCTCTCACTATTGCAGCTTTATTTGTAGGACGTTTCCTTCTCTAACTCCTCATTCATGTAGAAAAGCCCGGAAGAGACTGTCTCTCATTATTTGGGCACCATTTCTCCTCCAACTTCCCCGGTGGGACCAAAGCCTGGTAGAGTACGGCTCTCACTATTGCAGCTTTGTCCGTTGAACTTTTTCTTCTCTAACTCCTCCTACATATAGGAAAGCATGGTAGACTACGGCTCTCACTATTGCAGCTTTATTTGTAGGACTTTTCCTTCTCTAACTCCTCCTTCATGTAGAAAAGCCCGGAAGAGACTATCTCTCACTATTTGGGCGCCATTTCTTTTCCAACTTCCCCGGTGGGACCAAAGCCTGGTAGAGTACGGCTCTCACTATTGCAGCTTTGTCCGTGGGAATTTTTCATCTCTAACAACTCCCTCATCTAGGAAAGCATGGTAGAGTGCGTCTCTCACTATTGCAGCTTTATTTGTAGGACGTTTCCTTCTCTAACTCCTCCTTCATGTAGAAAAGCCCGGAAGAGACTGTCTCTCATTATTTGGGCACCATTTCTCCTCCAACTTCCCCGGTGGGACCAAAGCCTGGTAGAGTACGGCTCTCACTATTGCAGCTTTGTCCGTTGAACTTTTTCTTCTCTAACTCCTCCTACATATAGGAAAGCATGGTAGAGTACGGCTCTCACTATTGCAGCTTTATTTGTAGGACTTTTCCTTCTCTAACTCCTCCTTCATGTAGAAAAGCCCGGAAGAGACTATCTCTCACTATTTGGGCGCCATTTCTTTTCCAACTTCCCCGGTGGGACCAAAGCCTGGTAGAGTACGGCTCTCACTATTGCAGCTTTGTCCATGGGACTTTTTCTTCTCTAACTCCTCCTTCATGTAGAAAAGCCCGGACGAGACTGTCTCTCACCATTTGGGCGCTATTTGTTCTCCAACTTCCCCGGTGGGATCAAAGCCTGGTAGAGTACGGCTCTCACTATTGCAGCTTTGTCCGTGGGACTTTTTCATCTCTAACTCCTCCCTCATCTAGGAAAGCATGGCAGAGTGCGTCTCTCACTATTGCAGCTTTATTTGTAGGACGTTTCCTTCTCTAACTCCTCCTTCATGTAGAAAAACCCGGAAGAGACTGTCTCTCATTATTTGGGCACCATTTCTCCTCCAACTTCCCCGGTGGGACCAAAGCCTGGTAGAGTACGGCTCTCACTATTGCAGCTTTGTCCGTTGAACTTTTTCTTCTCTAACTCCTCCTACATATAGGAAAGCATGGTAGAGTACGGCTCTCACTATTGCAGCTTTATTTGTAGGACTTTTCCTTCTCTAACTCCTTTTTTTTGTAGAAAAGCCCGGAAGAGACTATCTCTCACTATTTGGGCGCCATTTCTTTTCCAACTTCCCCGGTGGGACCAAAGCCTGGTAGAGTACGGCTCTCACTATTGCAGCTTTGTCCGTGGGAATTTTTCATCTCTAACAACTCCCTCATCTAGGAAAGCATGGTAGTGTGCGTCTCTCACTATTGCAGCTTTATTTGTAGGACGTTCCTTCTCTAACTCCTCCTTCATGTAGAAAAGCCCGGAAGAGACTGTCTCTCATTATTTGAGCACCATTTCTCCTCCAACTTCCCCGGTGGGACCAAAGCCTGGTAGAGTACGGCTCTCACTATTGCAGCTTTGTCGGTTGAACTTTTTCTTCTCTAACTCCTCCTACATATAGGAAAGCATGGTAGAGTACGGCTCTCACTATTGCAGCTTTATTTGTAGGACTTTTCCTTCTCTAACTCCTCCTTCATGTAGAAAAGCCCGGAAGAGTCTATCTCTCACTATTTGGGCGCCATTTCTTTTCCAACTTCCCCGGTGGGACCAAAGCCTGGTAGAGTACGGCTCTCACTATTGCAGCTTTGTCCATGGGACTTGTTCTTCTCTAACTCCTCCTTCATGTAGAAAAGCCGGAAGAGACTGTCTCTCACTATTTGGGCGCTATTTGTTCTCCAACTTCCCCGGTGGGATCAAAGCCTGGTAGAGTACGGCTCTCACTATTGCAGCTTTGTCCGTTGAACTTTTTCTTCTCTAACTCCTCCTACATATAGGAAAGCATGGTAGAGTACGGCTCTCACTATTGCAGCTTTATTTGTAGGACGTTTCCTTCTCTAACTCCTTTTTTTTGTAGAAAAGCCCGGAAGAGACTATCTCTCACTATTTGGGCGCCATTTCTTTTCCAACTTCCCCGGTGGGACCAAAGCCTGGTAGAGTACGGCTCTCACTATTGCAGCTTTGTCCGTTGAACTTTTTCTTCTCTAACTCCTCCTACATATAGGAAAGCATGGTAGAGTACGGCTCTCACTATTGCAGCTTTATTTGTAGGACGTTTCCTTCTCTAACTCCTTTTTTTTGTAGAAAAGCCCGGAAGAGACTATCTCTCACTATTTGGGCACCATTTCTTTTCCAACTTCCCCGGTGGGACCAAAGCCTGGTAGAGTACGGCTCTCACTATTGCAGCTTTGTCCGTTGAACTTTTTCTTCTCTAACTCCTCCTACATATAGGAAAGCATGGTAGAGTACGGCTCTCACTATTGCAGCTTTATTTGTAGGACTTTTCCTTCTCTAACTCCTCCTTCATGTAGAAAAGCCCGGAAGAGACCGTCTCTCATTATTTGGGCACCATTTCTCCTCCAACTTCCCCGGTGGGACCAAAGCCTGGTAGAGTACGGCTCTCACTATTACAGCTTTGTCCGTGGGAATTTTTCATCTCTAACAACTCCCTCATCTAGGAAAGCATGGTAGAGTGCGTCTCTCACTATTGCAGCTTTATTTGTAGGACTTTTCCTTCTCTAACTCCTTTTTTTGTAGAAAAGCCCGGAAGAGACTATCTCTCACTATTTGGGCACCATTTCTTTTCCAACTTCCCCGGTGGGACCAAAGCCTGGTAGAGTACGGCTCTCACTATTGCAGCTTTGTCCGTGGGAATTTTTCATCTCTAACAACTCCCTCATCTAGGAAAGCATGGTAGAGTGCATCTCTCACTATTGCAGCTTTATTTGTAGGACGTTTCCTTCTCTAACTCCTCCTTCATGTAGAAAAGCCCGGAAGAGACTGTCTCTCATTATTTGGGCACCATTTCTCCTCCAACTTCCCCGGTGGGACCAAAGCCTGGTAGAGTACGGCTCTAACTATTGCAGCTTTGTCCGTTGAACTTTTTCTTCTCTAACTCCTCCTACATATAGGAAAGCATGGTAGAGTACGGCTCTCACTATTGCAGCTTTATTTGTAGGACTTTTCCTTCTCTAACTCCTTTTTTTTCTTAGAAAAGCCCGGAAGAGACTATCTCTCACTATTTGGGCTCCATTTCTTTTCCAACTTCCCCGGTGGGACCAAAGCCTGGTAGAGTACGGCTCTCACTATTGCAGCTTTGTCCGTGGGAATTTTTCATCTCTAACAACTCCCTCATCTAGGAAAGCATGGTAGAGTGCGTCTCTCACTATTGCAGCTTTATTTGTAGGACGTTTCCTTCTCTAACTCCTCCTTCATGTAGAAAAGCCCGGAAGAGACTGTCTCTCATTATTTGGGCACCATTTCTCCTCCAACTTCCCCGGTGGGACCAAAGCCTGGTAGAGTATGGCTCTAACTATTGCAGCTTTGTCCGTTGAACTTTTTCTTCTCTAACTCCTCCTACATATAGGAAAGCATGGTAGAGTGCGTCTCTCACTATTGCAGCTTTATTTGTAGGACGTTTCCTTCTCTAACTCCTCCTTCATGTAGAAAAGCCCGGAAGAGACTGTCTCTCATTATTTGGGCACCATTTCTCCTCCAACTTCCCCGGTGGGACCAAAGCCTGGTAGAGTACGGCTCTCACTATTGCAGCTTTGTCCGTTGAACTTTTTCTTCTCTAACTCCTCCTACATATAGGAAAGCATGGTAGAGTACGGCTCTCACTATTGCAGCTTTATTTGTAGGACTTTTCCTTCTCTAACTCCTCCTTCATGTAGAAAAGCCCGGAAGAGACTATCTCTCACTATTTGGGCGCCATTTCTTTTCCAACTTCCACGGTGGGACCAAAGCCTGGTAGAGTACGGCTCTCACTATTGCAGCTTTGTCCGTTGAACTTTTTCTTCTCTAACTCCTCCTACATATAGGAAAGCATGGTAGAGTACGGCTCTCACTATTGCAGCTTTATTTGTAGGACTTTTCCTTCTCTAACTCCTTTTTTTTGTAGAAAAGCCCGGAAGAGACTATCTCTCACTATTTGGGCACCATTTCTTTTCCAACTTCCACGGTTGGACCAAAGCCTGGTAGAGTACGGCTCTCACTATTGCAGCTTTGTCCGTTGAACTTTTTCTTCTCTAACTCCGCCTACATTTAGGAAAGCATGGTAGAGTACGGCTCTCACTATTGCAGCTTTATTTGTAGGACTTTTCCTTCTCTAACTCCTCCTTCATGTAGAAAAGCCCGGAAGAGACTGTCTCTCATTATTTGGGCACCATTTCTCCTCCAACTTCCCCGGTGGGACCAAAGCCTGGTAGAGTACGGCTCTCACTATTGCAGCTTTGTCCGTTGAACTTTTTCTTCTCTAACTCCTCCTACATATAGGAAAGCATGGTAGAGTACGGCTCTCACTATTGCAGCTTTATTTGTTGGACTTTTCCTTCTCTAACTCCTCCTTCATGTAGAAAAGCCCGGAAGAGACTGTCTCTCATTATTTGGGCACCATTTCTCCTCCAACTTCCCCGGTGGGACCAAAGCCTGGTAGAGTACGGCTCTCACTATTGCAGCTTTGTCCGTTGAACTTTTTCTTCTCTAACTCCTCCTACATATAGGAAAGCATGGTAGAGTACGGCTCTCACTATTGCAGCTTTATTTGTAGGACTTTTCCTTCTCTAACTCCTCCTTCATGTAGAAAAGCCCGGAAGAGACTATCTCTCACTATTTGGGCGCCATTTCTTTTCCAACTTCCCCGGTGGGACCAAAGCCTGGTAGAGTACGGCTCTCACTATTGCAGCTTTATTTGTAGGACGTTTCCTTCTCTAACTCCTCCTACATATAGGAAAGCATGGTAGAGTACGGCTCTCACTATTGCAGCTTTATTTGTAGGACTTTTCCTTCTCTAACTCCTCCTTCATGTAGAAAAGCACGGAAGAGACTATCTCTCACTATTTGGGCGCCATTTCTTTTCCAACTTCCCCGGTGGGACCAAAGCCTGGTAGAGTACGGCTCTCACTATTGCAGCTTTGTCCGTGGGAATTTTTCTTCTCTAACTCCTCCTACATATAGGAAAGCATGGTAGAGTACGGCTCTCACTATTGCAGCTTTATTTGTAGGACTTTTCCTTCTCTAACTCCTCCTTCATGTAGAAAAGCCCGGAAGAGACTATCTCTCACTATTTGGGCGCCATTTCTTTTCCAACTTCCCCGGTGGGACCAAAGCCTGGTAGAGTACGGCTCTCACTATTGCAGCTTTGTCCGTGGGAATTTTTCATCTCTAACAACTCCCTCATCTAGGAAAGCATGGTAGAGTGCGTCTCTGACTATTGCAGCTTTATTTGTAGGACGTTTCCTTCTCTAACTCCTCCTTCATGTAGAAAAGCCCGGAAGAGACTGTCTCTCACTATTTGGGCGCCATTTCTTTTCCAACTTCCCCGGTGGGACCAAAGCCTGGTAGAGTACGGCTCTCACTATTACAGCTTTGTCCGTGGGACTTTTTCATCTCTAACTCCTCCCTCATCTAGGAAAGCATGGTAGAGTGCGTCTCTCACTATTGCAGCTTTATTTGTAGGACGTTTCCTTCTCTAACTCCTCATTCATGTAGAAAAGCCCGGAAGAGACTGTCTCTCATTATTTGGGCACCATTTCTCCTCCAACTTCCCCGGTGGGACCAAAGCCTGGTAGAGTACGGCTCTCACTATTGCAGCTTTGTCCGTTGAACTTTTTCTTCTCTAACTCCTCCTACATATAGGAAAGCATGGTAGACTACGGCTCTCACTATTGCAGCTTTATTTGTAGGACTTTTCCTTCTCTAACTCCTCCTTCATGTAGAAAAGCCCGGAAGAGACTATCTCTCACTATTTGGGCGCCATTTCTTTTCCAACTTCCCCGGTGGGACCAAAGCCTGGTAGAGTACGGCTCTCACTATTGCAGCTTTGTCCGTGGGAATTTTTCATCTCTAACAACTCCCTCATCTAGGAAAGCATGGTAGAGTGCGTCTCTCACTATTGCAGCTTTATTTGTAGGACGTTTCCTTCTCTAACTCCTCCTTCATGTAGAAAAGCCCGGAAGAGACTGTCTCTCATTATTTGGGCACCATTTCTCCTCCAACTTCCCCGGTGGGACCAAAGCCTGGTAGAGTACGGCTCTCACTATTGCAGCTTTGTCCGTTGAACTTTTTCTTCTCTAACTCCTCCTACATATAGGAAAGCATGGTAGAGTACGGCTCTCACTATTGCAGCTTTATTTGTAGGACTTTTCCTTCTCTAACTCCTCCTTCATGTAGAAAAGCCCGGAAGAGACTATCTCTCACTATTTGGGCGCCATTTCTTTTCCAACTTCCCCGGTGGGACCAAAGCCTGGTAGAGTACGGCTCTCACTATTGCAGCTTTGTCCGTGGGAATTTTTCATCTCTAACAACTCCCTCATCTAGGAAAGCATGGTAGAGTGCGTCTCTCACTATTGCAGCTTTATTTGTAGGACGTTTCCTTCTCTAACTCCTCCTTCATGTAGAAAAGCCCGGAAGAGACTGTCTCTCATTATTTGGGCACCATTTCTCCTCCAACTTCCCCGGTGGGACCAAAGCCTGGTAGAGTACGGCTCTCACTATTGCAGCTTTGTCCGTTGAACTTTTTCTTCTCTAACTCCTCCTACATATAGGAAAGCATGGTAGAGTACGGCTCTCACTATTGCAGCTTTATTTGTAGGACTTTTCCTTCTCTAACTCCTCCTTCATGTAGAAAAGCCCGGAAGAGACTATCTCTCACTATTTGGGCGCCATTTCTTTTCCAACTTCCCCGGTGGGACCAAAGCCTGGTAGAGTACGGCTCTCACTATTGCAGCTTTGTCCATGGGACTTTTTCTTCTCTAACTCCTCCTTCATGTAGAAAAGCCCGGACGAGACTGTCTCTCACCATTTGGGCGCTATTTGTTCTCCAACTTCCCCGGTGGGATCAAAGCCTGGTAGAGTACGGCTCTCACTATTGCAGCTTTGTCCGTGGGACTTTTTCATCTCTAACTCCTCCCTCATCTAGGAAAGCATGGTAGAGTGCGTCTCTCACTATTGCAGCTTTATTTGTAGGACGTTTCCTTCTCTAACTCCTCCTTCATGTAGAAAAACCCGGAAGAGACTGTCTCTCATTATTTGGGCACCATTTCTCCTCCAACTTCCCCGGTGGGACCAAAGCCTGGTAGAGTACGGCTCTCACTATTGCAGCTTTGTCCGTTGAACTTTTTCTTCTCTAACTCCTCCTACATATAGGAAAGCATGGTAGAGTACGGCTCTCACTATTGCAGCTTTATTTGTAGGACTTTTCCTTCTCTAACTCCTTTTTTTTGTAGAAAAGCCCGGAAGAGACTATCTCTCACTATTTGGGCGCCATTTCTTTTCCAACTTCCCCGGTGGGACCAAAGCCTGGTAGAGTACGGCTCTCACTATTGCAGCTTTGTCCGTGGGAATTTTTCATCTCTAACAACTCCCTCATCTAGGAAAGCATGGTAGAGTGCGTCTCTCACTATTGCAGCTTTATTTGTAGGACGTTCCTTCTCTAACTCCTCCTTCATGTAGAAAAGCCCGGAAGAGACTGTCTCTCATTATTTGGGCACCATTTCTCCTCCAACTTCCCCGGTGGGACCAAAGCCTGGTAGAGTACGGCTCTCACTATTGCAGCTTTGTCGGTTGAACTTTTTCTTCTCTAACTCCTCCTACATATAGGAAAGCATGGTAGAGTACGGCTCTCACTATTGCAGCTTTATTTGTAGGACTTTTCCTTCTCTAACTCCTCCTTCATGTAGAAAAGCCCGGAAGAGTCTATCTCTCACTATTTGGGCGCCATTTCTTTTCCAACTTCCCCGGTGGGACCAAAGCCTGGTAGAGTACGGCTCTCACTATTGCAGCTTTGTCCATGGGACTTGTTCTTCTCTAACTCCTCCTTCATGTAGAAAAGCCGGAAGAGACTGTCTCTCACTATTTGGGCGCTATTTGTTCTCCAACTTCCCCGGTGGGATCAAAGCCTGGTAGAGTACGGCTCTCACTATTGCAGCTTTGTCCGTTGAACTTTTTCTTCTCTAACTCCTCCTACATATAGGAAAGCATGGTAGAGTACGGCTCTCACTATTGCAGCTTTATTTGTAGGACGTTTCCTTCTCTAACTCCTTTTTTTTGTAGAAAAGCCCGGAAGAGACTATCTCTCACTATTTGGGCGCCATTTCTTTTCCAACTTCCCCGGTGGGACCAAAGCCTGGTAGAGTACGGCTCTCACTATTGCAGCTTTGTCCGTTGAACTTTTTCTTCTCTAACTCCTCCTACATATAGGAAAGCATGGTAGAGTACGGCTCTCACTATTGCAGCTTTATTTGTAGGACGTTTCCTTCTCTAACTCCTTTTTTTTGTAGAAAAGCCCGGAAGAGACTATCTCTCACTATTTGGGCACCATTTCTTTTCCAACTTCCCCGGTGGGACCAAAGCCTGGTAGAGTACGGCTCTCACTATTGCAGCTTTGTCCGTTGAACTTTTTCTTCTCTAACTCCTCCTACATATAGGAAAGCATGGTAGAGTACGGATCTCAATATTGCAGCTTTGTCCGTGGGAATTTTTCATCTCTAACAACTCCCTCATCTAGGAAAGCATGGTAGAGTGCGTCTCTCACTATTGCAGCTTTATTTGTAGGACGTTTCCTTCTCTAACTCCTCCTTCATGTAGAAAAGCCCGGAAGAGACTGTCTCTCATTATTTGGGCACCATTTCTCCTCCAACTTCCCTGGTGGGACCAAAGCCTGGTAGAGTACGGCTCTCACTATTGCAGCTTTGTCCGTTTAACTTTTTCTTCTCTAACTCCTCCTACATATAGGAAAGCATGGTAGAGTACGGCTCTCAATATTGCAGCTTTATTTGTAGGACTTTTCCTTCTCTAACTCCTCCTTCATGTAGAAAAGCCCGGAAGAGACTATCTCTCACTATTTGGGCACCATTTCTTTTCCAACTTCCCCGGTGGGACCAAAGCCTGGTAGAGTACGGCTCTCACTATTGCAGCTTTGTCCGTGGGAATTTTTCATCTCTAACAACTCCCTCATCTAGGAAAGCATGGTAGAGTGCATCTCTCACTATTGCAGCTTTATTTGTAGGACGTTTTCTTCTCTAACTCCTCCTTCATGTAGAAAAGCCCGGAAGAGACTGTCTCTCATTATTTGGGCACCATTTCTCCTCCAACTTCCCCGGTGGGACCAAAGCCTGGGAGAGTACGGCTCTCACTATTGCAGCTTTGTCCGTTGAACTTTTTCTTCTCTAACTCCTCCTACATATAGGAAAGCATGGTAGAGTACGGCTCTCACTATTGCAGCTTTATTTGTAGGACTTTTTCTTCTCTAACTCCTCCTTCATGTAGAAAAGCACGGAAGAGACTATCTCTCACTATTTGGGCGCCATTTCTTTTCCAACTTCCCCGGTGGGACCAAAGCCTGGTAGAGTACGGCTCTCACTATTGCAGCTTTGTCCGTGGGAATTTTTCATCTCTAACAACTCCCTCATCTAGGAAAGCATGGTAGAGTGCGTCTCTCACTATTGCAGCTTTATTTGTAGGACGTTTCCTTCTCTAACTCCTCCTTCATGTAGAAAAGCCCGGAAGAGACTGTCTCTCATTATTTGGGCACCATTTCTCCTCCAACTTCCCCGGTGGGACCAAAGCCTGGTAGAGTACGGCTCTAACTATTGCAGCTTTGTCCGTTGAACTTTTTCTTCTCTAACTCCTCCTACATATAGGAAAGCATGGTAGAGTGCGTCTCTCACTATTGCAGCTTTATTTGTAGGACGTTTCCTTCTCTAACTCCTCCTTCATGTAGAAAAGCCCGGAAGAGACTGTCTCTCATTATTTGGGCACCATTTCTCCTCCAACTTCCCCGGTGGGACCAAAGCCTGGTAGAGTACGGCTCTCACTATTGCAGCTTTGTCCGTTGAACTTTTTCTTCTCTAACTCCTCCTACATATAGGAAAGCATGGTAGAGTACGGCTCTCACTATTGCAGCTTTATTTGTAGGACGTTTTCTTCTCTAACTCCTCCTTCATGTAGAAAAGCCCGGAAGAGACTATCTCTCACTATTTGGGCGCCATTTCTTTTCCAACTTCCCCGGTGGGACCAAAGCCTGGTAGAGTACGGCTCTCACTATTGCAGCTTTGTCCGTGGGAATTTTTCATCTCTAACAACTCCCTCATCTAGGAAAGCATGGTAGAGTGCATCTCTCACTATTGCAACTTTATTTGTAGGACGTTTCCTTCTCTAACTCCTCCTTCATGTAGAAAAGCCCGGAAGAGACTGTCTCTCATTATTTGGGCACCATTTCTCCTCCAACTTCCCCGGTGGGACCAAAGCCTGGGAGAGTACGGCTCTCACTATTGCAGCTTTGTCCGTTGAACTTTTTCTTCTCTAACTCCTCCTACATATAGGAAAGCATGGTAGAGTACGGCTCTCACTATTGCAGCTTTATTTGTAGGACTTTTCCTTCTCTAACTCCTCCTTCATGTAGAAAAGCACGGAAGAGACTATCTCTCACTATTTGGGCGCCATTTCTTTTCCAACTTCCCCGGTGGGACCAAAGCCTGGTAGAGTACGGCTCTCACTATTGCAGCTTTGTCCGTGGGAATTTTTCATCTCTAACAACTCCCTCATCTAGGAAAGCATGGTAGAGTGCGTCTCTCACTATTGCAGCTTTATTTGTAGGACGTTTCCTTCTCTAACTCCTCCTTCATGTAGAAAAGCCCGGAAGAGACTGTCTCTCATTATTTGGGCACCATTTCTCCTCCAACTTCCCCGGTGGGACCAAAGCCTGGTAGAGTATGGCTCTAACTATTGCAGCTTTGTCCGTTGAACTTTTTCTTCTCTAACTCCTCCTACATATAGGAAAGCATGGTAGAGTGCGTCTCTCACTATTGCAGCTTTATTTGTAGGACGTTTCCTTCTCTAACTGCTCCTTCATGTAGAAAAGCCCGGAAGAGACTGTCTCTCATTATTTGGGCACCATTTCTCCTCCAACTTCCCCGGTGGGACCAAAGCCTGGTAGAGTACGGCTCTCACTATTGCAGCTTTGTCCGTTGAACTTTTTCTTCTCTAACTCCTCCTACATATAGGAAAGCATGGTAGAGTACGGCTCTCACTATTGCAGCTTTATTTGTAGGACTTTTCCTTCTCTAACTCCTCCTTCATGTAGAAAAGCCCGGAAGAGACTATCTCTCACTATTTGGGCGCCATTTCTTTTCCAACTTCCCCGGTGGGACCAAAGCCTGGTAGAGTACGGCTCTCACTATTGCAGCTTTGTCCGTGGGAATTTTTCATCTCTAACAACTCCCTCATCTAGGAAAGCATGGTAGAGTGCGTCTCTCACTATTGCAGCTTTATTTGTAGGACGTTTCCTTCTCTAACTCCTCCTTCATGTAGAAAAGCCCGGAAGAGACTGTCTCTCATTATTTGGGCACCATTTCTCCTCCAACTTCCCCGGTGGGACCAAAGCCTGGTAGAGTACGGCTCTAACTATTGCAGCTTTGTCCGTTGAACTTTTTCTTCTCTAACTCCTCCTACATATAGGAAAGCATGGTAGAGTGCGTCTCTCACTATTGCAGCTTTATTTGTAGGACGTTTCCTTCTCTAACTCCTCCTTCATGTAGAAAAGCCCGGAAGAGACTGTCTCTCATTATTTGGGCACCATTTCTCCTCCAACTTCCCCGGTGGGACCAAAGCCTGGTAGAGTACGGCTCTCACTATTGCAGCTTTGTCCGTTGAACTTTTTCTTCTCTAACTCCTCCTACATATAGGAAAGCATGGTAGAGTACGGCTCTCACTATTGCAGCTTTATTTGTAGGACGTTTTCTTCTCTAACTCCTCCTTCATGTAGAAAAGCCCGGAAGAGACTATCTCTCACTATTTGGGCGCCATTTCTTTTCCAACTTCCCCGGTGGGACCAAAGCCTGGTAGAGTACGGCTCTCACTATTGCAGCTTTGTCCGTGGGAATTTTTCATCTCTAACAACTCCCTCATCTAGGAAAGCATGGTAGAGTGCATCTCTCACTATTGCAACTTTATTTGTAGGACGTTTCCTTCTCTAACTCCTCCTTCATGTAGAAAAGCCCGGAAGAGACTGTCTCTCATTATTTGGGCACCATTTCTCCTCCAACTTCCCCGGTGGGACCAAAGCCTGGGAGAGTACGGCTCTCACTATTGCAGCTTTGTCCGTTGAACTTTTTCTTCTCTAACTCCTCCTACATATAGGAAAGCATGGTAGAGTACGGCTCTCACTATTGCAGCTTTATTTGTAGGACTTTTCCTTCTCTAACTCCTCCTTCATGTAGAAAAGCACGGAAGAGACTATCTCTCACTATTTGGGCGCCATTTCTTTTCCAACTTCCCCGGTGGGACCAAAGCCTGGTAGAGTACGGCTCTCACTATTGCAGCTTTGTCCGTGGGAATTTTTCATCTCTAACAACTCCCTCATCTAGGAAAGCATGGTAGAGTGCGTCTCTCACTATTGCAGCTTTATTTGTAGGACGTTTCCTTCTCTAACTCCTCCTTCATGTAGAAAAGCCCGGAAGAGACTGTCTCTCATTATTTGGGCACCATTTCTCCTCCAACTTCCCCGGTGGGACCAAAGCCTGGTAGAGTATGGCTCTAACTATTGCAGCTTTGTCCGTTGAACTTTTTCTTCTCTAACTCCTCCTACATATAGGAAAGCATGGTAGAGTGCGTCTCTCACTATTGCAGCTTTATTTGTAGGACGTTTCCTTCTCTAACTCCTCCTTCATGTAGAAAAGCCCGGAAGAGACTGTCTCTCATTATTTGGGCACCATTTCTCCTCCAACTTCCCCGGTGGGACCAAAGCCTGGTAGAGTACGGCTCTCACTATTGCAGCTTTGTCCGTTGAACTTTTTCTTCTCTAACTCCTCCTACATATAGGAAAGCATGGTAGAGTACGGCTCTCACTATTGCAGCTTTATTTGTAGGACTTTTCCTTCTCTAACTCCTCCTTCATGTAGAAAAGCCCGGAAGAGACTATCTCTCACTATTTGGGCGCCATTTCTTTTCCAACTTCCCCGGTGGGACCAAAGCCTGGTAGAGTACGGCTCTCACTATTGCAGCTTTGTCCGTGGGAATTTTTCATCTCTAACAACTCCCTCATCTAGGAAAGCATGGTAGAGTGCGTCTCTCACTATTGCAGCTTTATTTGTAGGACGTTTCCTTCTCTAACTCCTCCTTCATGTAGAAAAGCCCGGAAGAGACTGTCTCTCATTATTTGGGCACCATTTCTCCTCCAACTTCCCCGGTGGGACCAAAGCCTGGTAGAGTACGGCTCTAACTATTGCAGCTTTGTCCGTTGAACTTTTTCTTCTCTAACTCCTCCTACATATAGGAAAGCATGGTAGAGTGCGTCTCTCACTATTGCAGCTTTATTTGTAGGACGTTTCCTTCTCTAACTCCTCCTTCATGTAGAAAAGCCCGGAAGAGACTGTCTCTCATTATTTGGGCACCATTTCTCCTCCAACTTCCCCGGTGGGACCAAAGCCTGGTAGAGTACGGCTCTCACTATTGCAGCTTTGTCCGTTGAACTTTTTCTTCTCTAACTCCTCCTACATATAGGAAAGCATGGTAGAGTACGGCTCTCACTATTGCAGCTTTATTTGTAGGACTTTTCCTTCTCTAACTCCTCCTTCATGTAGAAAAGCCCGGAAGAGACTATCTCTCACTATTTGGGCGCCATTTCTTTTCCAACTTCCCCGGTGGGACCAAAGCCTGGTAGAGTACGGCTCTCACTATTGCAGCTTTGTCCGTGGGAATTTTTCATCTCTAACAACTCCCTCATCTAGGAAAGCATGGTAGAGTGCGTCTCTCACTATTGCAGCTTTATTTGTAGGACGTTTCCTTCTCTAACTCCTCCTTCATGTAGAAAAGCCCGGAAGAGACTGTCTCTCATTATTTGGGCACCATTTCTCCTCCAACTTCCCCGGTGGGACCAAAGCCTGGTAGAGTACGGCTCTAACTATTGCAGCTTTGTCCGTTGAACTTTTTCTTCTCTAACTCCTCCTACATATAGGAAAGCATGGTAGAGTGCGTCTCTCACTATTGCAGCTTTATTTGTAGGACGTTTCCTTCTCTAACTCCTCCTTCATGTAGAAAAGCCCGGAAGAGACTGTCTCTCATTATTTGGGCACCATTTCTCCTCCAACTTCCCCGGTGGGACCAAAGCCTGGTAGAGTACGGCTCTCACTATTGCAGCTTTGTCCGTTGAACTTTTTCTTCTCTAACTCCTCCTACATATAGGAAAGCATGGTAGAGTACGGCTCTCACTATTGCAGCTTTATTTGTAGGACGTTTTCTTCTCTAACTCCTCCTTCATGTAGAAAAGCCCGGAAGAGACTATCTCTCACTATTTGGGCGCCATTTCTTTTCCAACTTCCCCGGTGGGACCAAAGCCTGGTAGAGTACGGCTCTCACTATTGCAGCTTTGTCCGTGGGAATTTTTCATCTCTAACAACTCCCTCATCTAGGAAAGCATGGTAGAGTGCATCTCTCACTATTGCAACTTTATTTGTAGGACGTTTCCTTCTCTAACTCCTCCTTCATGTAGAAAAGCCCGGAAGAGACTGTCTCTCATTATTTGGGCACCATTTCTCCTCCAACTTCCCCGGTGGGACCAAAGCCTGGGAGAGTACGGCTCTCACTATTGCAGCTTTGTCCGTTGAACTTTTTCTTCTCTAACTCCTCCTACATATAGGAAAGCATGGTAGAGTACGGCTCTCACTATTGCAGCTTTATTTGTAGGACTTTTCCTTCTCTAACTCCTCCTTCATGTAGAAAAGCACGGAAGAGACTATCTCTCACTATTTGGGCGCCATTTCTTTTCCAACTTCCCCGGTGGGACCAAAGCCTGGTAGAGTACGGCTCTCACTATTGCAGCTTTGTCCGTGGGAATTTTTCATCTCTAACAACTCCCTCATCTAGGAAAGCATGGTAGAGTGCGTCTCTCACTATTGCAGCTTTATTTGTAGGACGTTTCCTTCTCTAACTCCTCCTTCATGTAGAAAAGCCCGGAAGAGACTGTCTCTCATTATTTGGGCACCATTTCTCCTCCAACTTCCCCGGTGGGACCAAAGCCTGGTAGAGTATGGCTCTAACTATTGCAGCTTTGTCCGTTGAACTTTTTCTTCTCTAACTCCTCCTACATATAGGAAAGCATGGTAGAGTGCGTCTCTCACTATTGCAGCTTTATTTGTAGGACGTTTCCTTCTCTAACTCCTCCTTCATGTAGAAAAGCCCGGAAGAGACTGTCTCTCATTATTTGGGCACCATTTCTCCTCCAACTTCCCCGGTGGGACCAAAGCCTGGTAGAGTACGGCTCTCACTATTGCAGCTTTGTCCGTTGAACTTTTTCTTCTCTAACTCCTCCTACATATAGGAAAGCATGGTAGAGTACGGCTCTCACTATTGCAGCTTTATTTGTAGGACTTTTCCTTCTCTAACTCCTCCTTCATGTAGAAAAGCCCGGAAGAGACTATCTCTCACTATTTGGGCGCCATTTCTTTTCCAACTTCCACGGTGGGACCAAAGCCTGGTAGAGTACGGCTCTCACTATTGCAGCTTTGTCCGTTGAACTTTTTCTTCTCTAACTCCTCCTACATATAGGAAAGCATGGTAGAGTACGGCTCTCACTATTGCAGCTTTATTTGTAGGACTTTTCCTTCTCTAACTCCTTTTTTTTGTAGAAAAGCCCGGAAGAGACTATCTCTCACTATTTGGGCACCATTTCTTTTCCAACTTCCCCGGTGGGACCAAAGCCTGGTAGAGTACGGCTCTCACTATTGCAGCTTTGTCCGTTGAACTTTTTCTTCTCTAACTCCTCCTACATATAGGAAAGCATGGTAGAGTACGGCTCTCACTATTGCAGCTTTATTTGTAGGACTTTTCCTTCTCTAACTCCTCCTTCATGTAGAAAAGCCCGGAAGAGACCGTCTCTCATTATTTGGGCACCATTTCTCCTCCAACTTCCCCGGTGGGACCAAAGCCTGGTAGAGTACGGCTCTCACTATTACAGCTTTGTCCGTGGGAATTTTTCATCTCTAACAACTCCCTCATCTAGGAAAGCATGGTAGAGTGCGTCTCTCACTATTGCAGCTTTATTTGTAGGACTTTTCCTTCTCTAACTCCTTTTTTTGTAGAAAAGCCCGGAAGAGACTATCTCTCACTATTTGGGCACCATTTCTTTTCCAACTTCCCCGGTGGGACCAAAGCCTGGTAGAGTACGGCTCTCACTATTGCAGCTTTGTCCGTGGGAATTTTTCATCTCTAACAACTCCCTCATCTAGGAAAGCATGGTAGAGTGCATCTCTCACTATTGCAGCTTTATTTGTAGGACGTTTCCTTCTCTAACTCCTCCTTCATGTAGAAAAGCCCGGAAGAGACTGTCTCTCATTATTTGGGCACCATTTCTCCTCCAACTTCCCCGGTGGGACCAAAGCCTGGTAGAGTACGGCTCTAACTATTGCAGCTTTGTCCGTTGAACTTTTTCTTCTCTAACTCCTCCTACATATAGGAAAGCATGGTAGAGTACGGCTCTCACTATTGCAGCTTTATTTGTAGGACTTTTCCTTCTCTAACTCCTTTTTTTTCTTAGAAAAGCCCGGAAGAGACTATCTCTCACTATTTGGGCTCCATTTCTTTTCCAACTTCCCCGGTGGGACCAAAGCCTGGTAGAGTACGGCTCTCACTATTGCAGCTTTGTCCGTGGGAATTTTTCATCTCTAACAACTCCCTCATCTAGGAAAGCATGGTAGAGTGCGTCTCTCACTATTGCAGCTTTATTTGTAGGACGTTTCCTTCTCTAACTCCTCCTTCATGTAGAAAAGCCCGGAAGAGACTGTCTCTCATTATTTGGGCACCATTTCTCCTCCAACTTCCCCGGTGGGACCAAAGCCTGGTAGAGTATGGCTCTAACTATTGCAGCTTTGTCCGTTGAACTTTTTCTTCTCTAACTCCTCCTACATATAGGAAAGCATGGTAGAGTGCGTCTCTCACTATTGCAGCTTTATTTGTAGGACGTTTCCTTCTCTAACTCCTCCTTCATGTAGAAAAGCCCGGAAGAGACTGTCTCTCATTATTTGGGCACCATTTCTCCTCCAACTTCCCCGGTGGGACCAAAGCCTGGTAGAGTACGGCTCTCACTATTGCAGCTTTGTCCGTTGAACTTTTTCTTCTCTAACTCCTCCTACATATAGGAAAGCATGGTAGAGTACGGCTCTCACTATTGCAGCTTTATTTGTAGGACTTTTCCTTCTCTAACTCCTCCTTCATGTAGAAAAGCCCGGAAGAGACTATCTCTCACTATTTGGGCGCCATTTCTTTTCCAACTTCCACGGTGGGACCAAAGCCTGGTAGAGTACGGCTCTCACTATTGCAGCTTTGTCCGTTGAACTTTTTCTTCTCTAACTCCTCCTACATATAGGAAAGCATGGTAGAGTACGGCTCTCACTATTGCAGCTTTATTTGTAGGACTTTTCCTTCTCTAACTCCTTTTTTTTGTAGAAAAGCCCGGAAGAGACTATCTCTCACTATTTGGGCACCATTTCTTTTCCAACTTCCCCGGTTGGACCAAAGCCTGGTAGAGTACGGCTCTCACTATTGCAGCTTTGTCCGTTGAACTTTTTCTTCTCTAACTCCTCCTACATATAGGAAAGCATGGTAGAGTACGGCTCTCACTATTGCAGCTTTATTTGTAGGACTTTTCCTTCTCTAACTCCTCCTTCATGTAGAAAAGCCCGGAAGAGACTGTCTCTCATTATTTGGGCACCATTTCTCCTCCAACTTCCCCGGTGGGACCAAAGCCTGGTAGAGTACGGCTCTCACTATTGCAGCTTTGTCCGTTGAACTTTTTCTTCTCTAACTCCTCCTACATATAGGAAAGCATGGTAGAGTACGGCTCTCACTATTGCAGCTTTATTTGTTGGACTTTTCCTTCTCTAACTCCTCCTTCATGTAGAAAAGCCCGGAAGAGACTATCTCTCACTATTTGGGCGCCATTTCTTTTCCAACTTCCACGGTGGGACCAAAGCCTGGTAGAGTACGGCTCTCACTATTGCAGCTTTGTCCGTTGAACTTTTTCTTCTCTAACTCCTCCTACATATAGGAAAGCATGGTAGAGTACGGCTCTCACTATTGCAGCTTTATTTGTAGGACTTTTCCTTCTCTAACTCCTTTTTTTTGTAGAAAAGCCCGGAAGAGACTATCTCTCACTATTTGGGCACCATTTCTTTTCCAACTTCCCCGGTGGGACCAAAGCCTGGTAGAGTACGCCTCTCACTATTGCAGCTTTGTCCGTTGAACTTTTTCTTCTCTAACTCCTCCTACATATAGGAAAGCATGGTAGAGTACGGCTCTCACTATTGCAGCTTTATTTGTAGGACTTTTCCTTCTCTAACTCCTCCTTCATGTAGAAAAGCCCGGAAGAGACTGTCTCTCATTATTTGGGCACCATTTCTCCTCCAACTTCCCCGGTGGGACCAAAGCCTGGTAGAGTACGGCTCTCACTATTACAGCTTTGTCCGTGGGAATTTTTCATCTCTAACAACTCCCTCATCTAGGAAAGCATGGTAGAGTGCGTCTCTCACTATTGCAGCTTTATTTGTAGGACTTTTCCTTCTCTAACTCCTTTTTTTGTAGAAAAGCCCGTAAGAGACTATCTCTCACTATTTGGGCACCATTTCTTTTCCAACTTCCCCGGTGGGACCAAAGCCTGGTAGAGTACGGCTCTCACTATTGCAGCTTTGTCCGTGGGAATTTTTCATCTCTAACAACTCCCTCATCTAGGAAAGCATGGTAGAGTGCATCTCTCACTATTGCAGCTTTATTTGTAGGACATTTCCTTCTCTAACTCCTCCTTCATGTAGAAAAGCCCGGAAGAGACTGTCTCTCATTATTTGGGCACCATTTCTCCTCCAACTTCCCCGGTGGGACCAAAGCCTGGTAGAGTACGGCTCTCACTATTGCAGCTTTGTCCGTTGAACTTTTTCTTCTCTAACTCCTCCTACATATAGGAAAGCATGGTAGAGTACGGCTCTCACTATTGCAGCTTTATTTGTAGGACTTTTCCTTCTCTAACTCCTTTTTTTTGTAGAAAAGCCCGGAAGAGACTATCTCTCACTATTTGGGCGCCATTTCTTTTCCAACTTCCCCGGTGGGACCAAAGCCTGGTAGAGTACGGCTCTCACTATTGCAGCTTTGTCCGTGGGAATTTTTCATCTCTAACAACTCCCTCATCTAGGAAAGCATGGTAGAGTGCATCTCTCACTATTGCAGCTTTATTTGTAGGACGTTTCCTTCTCTAACTCCTCCTTCATGTAGAAAAGCCCGGAAGAGACTGTCTCTCATTATTTGGGCACCATTTCTCCTCCAACTTCCCCGGTGGGACCAAAGCCTGGTAGAGTACGGCTCTCACTATTGCAGCTTTGTCCGTTGAACTTTTTCTTCTCTAACTCCTCCTACATATAGGAAAGCATGGTAGAGTACGGCTCTCACTATTGCAGCTTTATTTGTACGACGTTTTCTTCTCTAACTCCTCCTTCATGTAGAAAAGCCCGGAAGAGACTATCTCTCACTATTTGGGCGCCATTTCTTTTCCAACTTCCCCGGTGGGACCAAAGCCTGGTAGAGTACGGCTCTCACTATTGCAGCTTTGTCCGTGGGAATTTTTCATCTCTAACAACTCCCTCATCTAGGAAAGCATGGTAGAGTGCATCTCTCACTATTGCAGCTTTATTTGTAGGACGTTTCCTTCTCTAACTCCTCCTTCATGTAGAAAAGCCCGGAAGAGACTGTCTCTCATTATTTGGGCACCATTTCTCCTCCAACTTCCCCGGTGGGACCAAAGCCTGGGAGAGTACGGCTCTCACTATTGCAGCTTTGTCCGTTGAACTTTTTCTTCTCTAACTCCTCCTACATATAGGAAAGCATGGTAGAGTACGGCTCTCACTATTGCAGCTTTATTTGTAGGACTTTTCCTTCTCTAACTCCTCCTTCATGTAGAAAAGCACGGAAGAGACTATCTCTCACTATTTGGGCGCCATTTCTTTTCCAACTTCCCCGGTGGGACCAAAGCCTGGTAGAGTACGGCTCTCACTATTGCAGCTTTGTCCGTGGGAATTTTTCATCTCTAACAACTCCCTCATCTAGGAAAGCATGGTAGAGTGCATCTCTCACTATTGCAGCTTTATTTGTAGGACATTTCCTTCTCTAACTCCTCCTTCATGTAGAAAAGCCCGGAAGAGACTGTCTCTCATTATTTGGGCACCATTTCTCCTCCAACTTCCCCGGTGGGACCAAAGCCTGGTAGAGTACGGCTCTCACTATTGCAGCTTTGTCCGTTGAACTTTTTCTTCTCTAACTCCTCCTACATATAGGAAAGCATGGTAGAGTACGGCTCTCACTATTGCAGCTTTATTTGTAGGACTTTTCCTTCTCTAACTCCTTTTTTTTGTAGAAAAGCCCGGAAGAGACTATCTCTCACTATTTGGGCGCCATTTCTTTTCCAACTTCCCCGGTGGGACCAAAGCCTGGTAGAGTACGGCTCTCACTATTGCAGCTTTGTCCGTGGGAATTTTTCATCTCTAACAACTCCCTCATCTAGGAAAGCATGGTAGAGTGCATCTCTCACTATTGCAGCTTTATTTGTAGGACGTTTCCTTCTCTAACTCCTCCTTCATGTAGAAAAGCCCGGAAGAGACTGTCTCTCATTATTTGGGCACCATTTCTCCTCCAACTTCCCCGGTGGGACCAAAGCCTGGTAGAGTACGGCTCTCACTATTGCAGCTTTGTCCGTTGAACTTTTTCTTCTCTAACTCCTCCTACATATAGGAAAGCATGGTAGAGTACGGCTCTCACTATTGCAGCTTTATTTGTACGACGTTTTCTTCTCTAACTCCTCCTTCATGTAGAAAAGCCCGGAAGAGACTATCTCTCACTATTTGGGCGCCATTTCTTTTCCAACTTCCCCGGTGGGACCAAAGCCTGGTAGAGTACGGCTCTCACTATTGCAGCTTTGTCCGTGGGAATTTTTCATCTCTAACAACTCCCTCATCTAGGAAAGCATGGTAGAGTGCATCTCTCACTATTGCAGCTTTATTTGTAGGACGTTTCCTTCTCTAACTCCTCCTTCATGTAGAAAAGCCCGGAAGAGACTGTCTCTCATTATTTGGGCACCATTTCTCCTCCAACTTCCCCGGTGGGACCAAAGCCTGGGAGAGTACGGCTCTCACTATTGCAGCTTTGTCCGTTGAACTTTTTCTTCTCTAACTCCTCCTACATATAGGAAAGCATGGTAGAGTACGGCTCTCACTATTGCAGCTTTATTTGTAGGACTTTTCCTTCTCTAACTCCTCCTTCATGTAGAAAAGCACGGAAGAGACTATCTCTCACTATTTGGGCGCCATTTCTTTTCCAACTTCCCCGGTGGGACCAAAGCCTGGTAGAGTACGGCTCTCACTATTGCAGCTTTGTCCGTGGGAATTTTTCATCTCTAACAACTCCCTCATCTAGGAAAGCATGGTAGAGTGCGTCTCTCACTATTGCAGCTTTATTTGTAGGACGTTTCCTTCTCTAACTCCTCCTTCATGTAGAAAAGCCCGGAAGAGACTGTCTCTCATTATTTGGGCACCATTTCTCCTCCAACTTCCCCGGTGGGACCAAAGCCTGGTAGAGTATGGCTCTAACTATTGCAGCTTTGTCCGTTGAACTTTTTCTTCTCTAACTCCTCCTACATATAGGAAAGCATGGTAGAGTGCGTCTCTCACTATTGCAGCTTTATTTGTAGGACGTTTCCTTCTCTAACTCCTCCTTCATGTAGAAAAGCCCGGAAGAGACTGTCTCTCATTATTTGGGCACCATTTCTCCTCCAACTTCCCCGTTGGGACCAAAGCCTGGTAGAGTACGGCTCTCACTATTGCAGCTTTGTCCGTTGAACTTTTTCTTCTCTAACTCCTCCTACATATAGGAAAGCATGGTAGAGTACGGCTCTCACTATTGCAGCTTTATTTGTAGGACTTTTCCTTCTCTAACTCCTCCTTCATGTAGAAAAGCCCGGAAGAGACTATCTCTCACTATTTGGGCGCCATTTCTTTTCCAACTTCCACGGTGGGACCAAAGCCTGGTAGAGTACGGCTCTCACTATTGCAGCTTTGTCCGTTGAACTTTTTCTTCTCTAACTCCTCCTACATATAGGAAAGCATGGTAGAGTACGGCTCTCACTATTGCAGCTTTATTTGTAGGACTTTTCCTTCTCTAACTCCTTTTTTTTGTAGAAAAGCCCGGAAGAGACTATCTCTCACTATTTGGGCACCATTTCTTTTCCAACTTCCCCGGTGGGACCAAAGCCTGGTAGAGTACGGCTCTCACTATTGCAGCTTTGTCCGTTGAACTTTTTCTTCTCTAACTCCTCCTACATATAGGAAAGCATGGTAGAGTACGGCTCTCACTATTGCAGCTTTATTTGTAGGACTTTTCCTTCTCTAACTCCTCCTTCATGTAGAAAAGCCCGGAAGAGACTATCTCTCACTATTTGGGCGCCATTTCTTTTCCAACTTCCCCGGTGGGACCAAAGCCTGGTAGAGTACGGCTCTCACTATTGCAGCTTTGTCCGTTGAACTTTTTCTTCTCTAACTCCTCCTACATATAGGAAAGCATGGTAGAGTACGGCTCTCACTATTGCAGCTTTATTTGTAGGACTTTTCCTTCTCTAACTCCTTTTTTTTGTAGAAAAGCCCGGAAGAGACTATCTCTCACTATTTGGGCACCATTTCTTTTCCAACTTCCCCGGTGGGACCAAAGCCTGGTAGAGTACGGCTCTCACTATTGCAGCTTTGTCCGTTGAACTTTTTCTTCTCTAACTCCTCCTACATATAGGAAAGCATGGTAGAGTACGGCTCTCACTATTGCAGCTTTATTTGTAGGACTTTTCCTTCTCTAACTCCTTTTTTTTGTAGAAAAGCCCGGAAGAGACTATCTCTCACTATTTGGGCACCATTTCTTTTCCAACTTCCCCGGTGGGACCAAAGCCTGGTAGAGTACGGCTCTCACTATTGCAGCTTTATTTGTAGGACGTTTCCTTCTCTAACTCCTCCTTCATGTAGAAAAGCCCGGAAGAGACTGTCTCTCATTATTTGGGCACCATTTCTCCTCCAACTTCCCCGGTGGGACCAAAGCCTGGTAGAGTACGGCTCTAACTATTGCAGCTTTGTCCGTTGAACTTTTTCTTCTCTAACTCCTCCTACATATAGGAAAGCATGGTAGAGTACGGCTCTCACTATTGCAGCTTTATTTGTAGGACTTTTCCTTCTCTGACTCCTCCTTCATGTAGAAAAGCCCGGAAGAGACTATCTCTCACTATTTGGGCGCCATTTCTTTTCCAACTTCCCCGGTGGGACCAAAGCCTGGTAGAGTACGGCTCTCACTATTGCAGCTTTGTCCGTTGAATTTTTTCTTCTCTAACTCCTCCTACATATAGGAAAGCATGGTAGAGTACGGCTCTCACTATTGCAGCTTTATTTGTAGGACGTTTCCTTCTCTAACTCCTTTTTTTTGTAGAAAAGCCCGGAAGAGACTATCTCTCACTATTTGGGCACCATTTCTTTTCCAACTTCCCCGGTGGGACCAAAGCCTGGTAGAGTACGGCTCTCACTATTGCAGCTTTGTCCGTTGAACTTTTTCTTCTCTAACTCCTCCTACATATAGGAAAGCATGGTAGAGTACGGCTCTCAATATTGCAGCTTTGTCCGTGGGAATTTTTCATCTCTAACAACTCCCTCATCTAGGAAAGCATGGTACAGTGCGTCTCTCACTATTGCAGCTTTATTTGTAGGACGTTTCCTTCTCTAACTCCTCCTTCATGTAGAAAAGCCCGGAAGAGACTGTCTCTCATTATTTGGGCACCATTTCTCCTCCAACTTCCCCGGTGGGACCAAAGCCTGGTAGAGTACGGCTCTCACTATTGCAGCTTTGTCCGTTTAACTTTTTCTTCTCTAACTCCTCCTACATATAGGAAAGCATGGTAGAGTACGGCTCTCAATATTGCAGCTTTATTTGTAGGACTTTTCCTTCTCTAACTCCTCCTTCATGTAGAAAAGCCCGGAAGAGACTATCTCTCACTATTTGGGCACCATTTCTTTTCCAACTTCCCCGGTGGGACCAAAGCCTGGTAGAGTACGGCTCTCACTATTGCAGCTTTGTCCGTGGGAATTTTTCATCTCTAACAACTCCCTCATCTAGGAAAGCATGGTAGAGTGCATCTCTCACTATTGCAGCTTTATTTGTAGGACGTTTTCTTCTCTAACTCCTCCTTCATGTAGAAAAGCCCGGAAGAGACTGTCTCTCATTATTTGGGCTCCATTTCTCCTCCAACTTCCCCGGTGGGACCAAAGCCTGGGAGAGTACGGCTCTCACTATTGCAGCTTTGTCCGTTGAACTCTTTCTTCTCTAACTCCTCCTACATATAGGAAAGCATGGTAGAGTACGGCTCTCACTATTGCAGCTTTATTTGTAAGACGTTTCCTTCTCTAACTCCTCCTTCATGTAGAAAAGCCCGGAAGAGACTGTCTCTCATTATTTGGGCACCATTTCTCCTCCAACTTCCCCGGTGGGACCAAAGCCTGGGAGAGTACGGCTCTCACTATTGCAGCTTTGTCCGTTGAACTTTTTCTTCTCTAACTCCTCCTACATATAGGAAAGCATGGTAGAGTGCGGCTCTCACTATTGCAGCTTTATTTGTAGGACTTTTCCTTCTCTAACTCCTCCTTCATGTAGAAAAGCACGGAAGAGACTATCTCTCATTATTTGGGCACCATTTCTCCTCCAACTTCCCCGGTGGGACCAAAGCCTGGTAGAGTATGGTTCTAACTATTGCAGCTTTGTCCGTTGAACTTTTTCTTCTCTAACTCCTCCTACATGTAGGAAAGCATGGTAGAGTGCGTCTCTCACTATTGCAGCTTTATTTGTAGGACGTTTCCTTCTCTAACTCCTCCTTCATGTAGAAAAGCCCGGAAGAGACTGTCTCTCATTATTTGGGCACCATTTCTCCTCCAACTTCCCCGGTGGGACCAAAGCCTGGTAGAGTACGGCTCTCACTATTACAGCTTTGTCCGTGGGAATTTTTCATCTCTAACAACTCCCTCATCTAGGAAAGCATGGTAGAGTGCGTCTCTCACTATTGCAGCTTTATTTGTAGGACTTTTCCTTCTCTAACTCCTTTTTTTGTAGAAAAGCACGTAAGAGACTATCTCTCACTATTTGGGCACCATTTCTTTTCCAACTTCCCCGGTGGGACCAAAGCCTGGTAGAGTACGGCTCTCACTATTGCAGCTTTGTCCGTGGGAATTTTTCATCTCTAACAACTCCCTCATCTAGGAAAGCATGGTAGAGTGCATCTCTCACTATTGCAGCTTTATTTGTAGGACATTTCCTTCTCTAACTCCTCCTTCATGTAGAAAAGCCCGGAAGAGACTGTCTCTCATTATTTGGGCACCATTTCTCCTCCAACTTCCCCGGTGGGACCAAAGCCTGGTAGAGTACGGCTCTCACTATTGCAGCTTTGTCCGTTGAACTTTTTCTTCTCTAACTCCTCCTACATATAGGAAAGCATGGTAGAGTACGGCTCTCACTATTGCAGCTTTATTTGTAGGACTTTTCCTTCTCTAACTCCTTTTTTTTGTAGAAAAGCCCGGAAGAGACTATCTCTCACTATTTGGGCGCCATTTCTTTTCCAACTTCCCCGGTGGGACCAAAGCCTGGTAGAGTACGGCTCTCACTATTGCAGCTTTGTCCGTGGGAATTTTTCATCTCTAACAACTCCCTCATCTAGGAAAGCATGGTAGAGTGCGTCTCTCACTATTGCAGCTTTATTTGTAGGACGTTTCCTTCTCCAACTCCTCCTTCATGTAGAAAAGCCCGGAAGAGACTGTCTCTCATTATTTGGGCACCATTTCTCCTCCAACTTCCCCGGTGGGACCAAAGCCTGGTAGAGTATGGCTCTAACTATTGCAGCTTTGTCCGTTGAACTTTTTCTTCTCTAACTCCTCCTACATATAGGAAAGCATGGTAGAGTGCGTCTCTCACTATTGCAGCTTTATTTGTAGGACGTTTCCTTCTCTAACTCCTCCTTCATGTAGAAAAGCCCGGAAGAGACTGTCTCTCATTATTTGGGCACCATTTCTCCTCCAACTTCCCCGGTGGGACCAAAGCCTGGTAGAGTACGGCTCTCACTATTGCAGCTTTGTCCGTTGAACTTTTTCTTCTCTAACTCCTCCTACATATAGGAAAGCATGGTAGAGTACGGCTCTCACTATTGCAGCTTTATTTGTAGGACTTTTCCTTCTCTAACTCCTCCTTCATGTAGAAAAGCCCGGAAGAGACTATCTCTCACTATTTGGGCGCCATTTCTTTTCCAACTTCCACGGTGGGACCAAAGCCTGGTAGAGTACGGCTCTCACTATTGCAGCTTTGTCCGTTGAACTTTTTCTTCTCTAACTCCTCCTACATATAGGAAAGCATGGTAGAGTACGGCTCTCACTATTGCAGCTTTATTTGTAGGACTTTTCCTTCTCTAACTCCTTTTTTTTGTAGAAAAGCCCGGAAGAGACTATCTCTCACTATTTGGGCACCATTTCTTTTCCAACTTCCCCGGTGGGACCAAAGCCTGGTAGAGTACGGCTCTCACTATTGCAGCTTTGTCCGTTGAACTTTTTCTTCTCTAACTCCTCCTACATATAGGAAAGCATGGTAGAGTACGGCTCTCACTATTGCAGCTTTATTTGTAGGACTTTTCCTTCTCTAACTCCTCCTTCATGTAGAAAAGCCCGGAAGAGACTGTCTCTCATTATTTGGGCACCATTTCTCCTCCAACTTCCCCGGTGGGACCAAAGCCTGGTAGAGTACGGCTCTCACTATTACAGCTTTGTCCGTGGGAATTTTTCATCTCTAACAACTCCCTCATCTAGGAAAGCATGGTAGAGTGCGTCTCTCACTATTGCAGCTTTATTTGTAGGACTTTTCCTTCTCTAACTCCTTTTTTTGTAGAAAAGCCCGGAAGAGACTATCTCTCACTATTTGGGCACCATTTCTTTTCCAACTTCCCCGGTGGGACCAAAGCCTGGTAGAGTACGGCTCTCACTATTGCAGCTTTGTCCGTGGGAATTTTTCATCTCTAACAACTCCCTCATCTAGGAAAGCATGGTAGAGTGCATCTCTCACTATTGCAGCTTTATTTGTAGGACGTTTCCTTCTCTAACTCCTCCTTCATGTAGAAAAGCCCGGAAGAGACTGTCTCTCATTATTTGGGCACCATTTCTCCTCCAACTTCCCCGGTGGGACCAAAGCCTGGTAGAGTACGGCTCTCACTATTGCAGCTTTGTCCGTTGAACTTTTTCTTCTCTAACTCCTCCTACATATAGGAAAGCATGGTAGAGTACGGCTCTCACTATTGCAGCTTTATTTGTAGGACTTTTCCTTCTCTAACTCCTTTTTTTTGTAGAAAAGCCCGGAAGAGACTATCTCTCACTATTTGGGCGCCATTTCTTTTCCAACTTCCCCGGTGGGACCAAAGCCTGGTAGAGTACGGCTCTCACTATTGCAGCTTTGTCCGTGGGAATTTTTCATCTCTAACAACTCCCTCATCTAGGAAAGCATGGTAGAGTGCGTCTCTCACTATTGCAGCTTTATTTGTAGGACGTTTCCTTCTCTAACTCCTCCTTCATGTAGAAAAGCCCGGAAGAGACTGTCTCTCATTATTTGGGCACCATTTCTCCTCCAACTTCCCCGGTGGGACCAAAGCCTGGTAGAGTACGGCTCTAACTATTGCAGCTTTGTCCGTTGAACTTTTTCTTCTCTAACTCCTCCTACATATAGGAAAGCATGGTAGAGTACGGCTCTCACTATTGCAGCTTTATTTGTAGGACTTTTCCTTCTCTAACTCCTTTTTTTTCTTAGAAAAGCCCGGAAGAGACTATCTCTCACTATTTGGGCTCCATTTCTTTTCCAACTTCCCCGGTGGGACCAAAGCCTAGTAGAGTACGGCTCTCACTATTGCAGCTTTGTCCGTGGGAATTTTTCATCTCTAACAACTCCCTCATCTAGGAAAGCATGGTAGAGTGCGTCTCTCACTATTGCAGCTTTATTTGTAGGACGTTTCCTTCTCTAACTCCTCCTTCATGTAGAAAAGCCCGGAAGAGACTGTCTCTCATTATTTGGGCACCATTTCTCCTCCAACTTCCCCGGTGGGACCAAAGCCTGGTAGAGTATGGCTCTAACTATTGCAGCTTTGTCCGTTGAACTTTTTCTTCTCTAACTCCTCCTACATATAGGAAAGCATGGTAGAGTGCGTCTCTCACTATTGCAGCTTTATTTGTAGGACGTTTCCTTCTCTAACTCCTCCTTCATGTAGAAAAGCCCGGAAGAGACTGTCTCTTATTATTTGGGCACCATTTCTCATCCAACTTCCCCGGTGGGACCAAAGCCTGGTAGAGTACGGCTCTCACTATTGCAGCTTTGTCCGTTGAACTTTTTCTTCTCTAACTCCTCCTACATATAGGAAAGCATGGTAGAGTACGGCTCTCACTATTGCAGCTTTATTTGTAGGACTTTTCCTTCTCTAACTCCTCCTTCATGTAGAAAAGCCCGGAAGAGACTATCTCTCACTATTTGGGCGCCATTTCTTTTCCAACTTCCACGGTGGGACCAAAGCCTGGTAGAGTACGGCTCTCACTATTGCAGCTTTGTCCGTTGAACTTTTTCTTCTCTAACTCCTCCTACATATAGGAAAGCATGGTAGAGTACGGCTCTCACTATTGCAGCTTTATTTGTAGGACTTTTCCTTCTCTAACTCCTTTTTTTTGTAGAAAAGCCCGGAAGAGACTATCTCTCACTATTTGGGCACCATTTCTTTTCCAACTTCCCCGGTGGGACCAAAGCCTGGGAGAGTACGGCTCTCACTATTGCAGCTTTGTCCGTTGAACTTTTTCTTCTCTAACTCCTCCTACATATAGGAAAGCATGGTAGAGTACGGCTCTCACTATTGCAGCTTTATTTGTAGGACTTTTCCTTCTCTAACGCCTCCTTCATGTAGAAAAGCCCGGAAGAGACTGTCTCTCATTATTTGGGCACCATTTCTCCTCCAACTTCCCCTGTGGGACCAAAGCCTGGTAGAGTACGGCTCTCACTATTGCAGCTTTGTCCGTTGAACTTTTTCTTCTCTAACTCCTCCTACATATAGGAAAGCATGGTAGAGTACGGCTCTCACTATTGCAGCTTTATTTGTAGGACTTTTCCTTCTCTAACTCCTCCTTCATGTGGAAAAGCCCGGAAGAGACTATCTCTCACTATTTGGGCGCCATTTCTTTTCCAACTTCCACGGTGGGACCAAAGCCTGGTAGAGTACGGCTCTCACTATTGCAGCTTTGTCCGTTGAACTTTTTCTTCTCTAACTCCTCCTACATATAGGAAAGCATGGTAGAGTACGGCTCTCACTATTGCAGCTTTATTTGTAGGACTTTTCCTTCTCTAACTCCTTTTTTTTGTAGAAAAGCCCGGAAGAGACTATCTCTCACTATTTGGGCACCATTTCTTTTCCAACTTCCCCGGTGGGACCAAAGCCTGGTAGAGTACGGCTCTCACTATTGCAGCTTTGTCCGTTGAACTTTTTCTTCTCTAACTCCTCCTACATATAGGAAAGCATGGTAGAGTACGGCTCTCACTATTGCAGCTTTATTTGTAGGACTTTTCCTTCTCTAACTCCTCCTTCATGTAGAAAAGCCCGGAAGAGACTATCTCTCACTATTTGGGCACCATTTCTTTTCCAACTTCCCCGGTGGGACCAAAGCCTGGTAGAGTACGGCTCTCACTATTGCAGCTTTGTCCGTGGGAATTTTTCATCTCTAACAACTCCCTCATCTAGGAAAGCATGGTAGAGTGCATCTCTCACTATTGCAGCTTTATTTGTAGGACGTTTCCTTCTCTAACTCCTCCTTCATGTAGAAAAGCCCGGAAGAGACTGTCTCTCATTATTTGGGCACCATTTCTCCTCCAACTTCCCCGGTGGGACCAAAGCCTGGTAGAGTACGGCTCTCACTATTGCAGCTTTGTCCGTTGAACTTTTTCTTCTCTAACTCCTCCTACATATAGGAAAGCATGGTAGAGTACGGCTCTCACTATTGCAGCTTTATTTGTAGGACTTTTCCTTCTCTAACTCCTTTTTTTTGTAGAAAAGCCCGGAAGAGACTATCTCTCACTATTTGGGCGCCATTTCTTTTCCAACTTCCCCGGTGGGACCAAAGCCTGGTAGAGTACGGCTCTCACTATTGCAGCTTTGTCCGTGGGAATTTTTCATCTCTAACAACTCCCTCATCTAGGAAAGCATGGTAGAGTGCGTCTCTCACTATTGCAGCTTTATTTGTAGGACGTTTCCTTCTCTAACTCCTCCTTCATGTAGAAAAGCCCGGAAGAGACTGTCTCTCATTATTTGGGCACCATTTCTCCTCCAACTTCCCCGGTGGGACCAAAGCCTGGTAGAGTACGGCTCTAACTATTGCAGCTTTGTCCGTTGAACTTTTTCTTCTCTAACTCCTCCTACATATAGGAAAGCATGGTAGAGTACGGCTCTCACTATTGCAGCTTTATTTGTAGGACTTTTCCTTCTCTAACTCCTTTTTTTTCTTAGAAAAGCCCGGAAGAGACTATCTCTCACTATTTGGGCTCCATTTCTTTTCCAACTTCCCCGGTGGGACCAAAGCCTGGTAGAGTACGGCTCTCACTATTGCAGCTTTGTCCGTGGGAATTTTTCATCTCTAACAACTCCCTCATCTAGGAAAGCATGGTAGAGTGCGTCTCTCACTATTGCAGCTTTATTTGTAGGACGTTTCCTTCTCTAACTCTAACTCTAACTCCTCCTTCATGTAGAAAAGCCCGGAAGAGACTTTCTCTCATCATTTGGGCACCATTTCTCCTCCAACTTCCCCGGTGGGACCAAAGCCTGGTAGAGTACGGCTCTCACTATTGCAGCTTTGTCCGTTGAACTTTTTCTTCTCTAACTCCTCCTACATATAGGAAAGCATGGTAGAGTACGGCTCTCACTATTGCAGCTTTATTTGTAGGACTTTTCCTTCTCTAACTCCTCCTTCATGTAGAAAAGCCCGGAAGAGACTGTCTCTCATTATTTGGGCACCATTTCTCCTCCAACTTCCCCGGTGGGACCAAAGCCTGGTAGAGTACGGCTCTCACTATTACAGCTTTGTCCGTGGGAATTTTTCATCTCTAACAACTCCCTCATCTAGGAAAGCATGGTAGAGTGCGTCTCTCACTATTGCAGCTTTTTTTGTAGGACTTTTCCTTCTCTAACTCCTTTTTTTGTAGAAAAGCCCGGAAGAGACTATCTCTCACTATTTGGGCACCATTTCTTTTCCAACTTCCCCGGTGGGACCAAAGCCTGGTAGAGTACGGCTCTCACTATTGCAGCTTTGTCCGTGGGAATTTTTCATCTCTAACAACTCCCTCATCTAGGAAAGCATGGTAGAGTGCATCTCTCACTATTGCAGCTTTATTTGTAGGACGTTTCCTTCTCTAACTCCTCCTTCATGTAGAAAAGCCCGGAAGAGACTGTCTCTCATTATTTGGGCACCATTTCTCCTCCAACTTCCCCGGTGGGACCAAAGCCTGGTAGAGTACGGCTCTCACTATTGCAGCTTTGTCCGTTGAACTTTTTCTTCTCTAACTCCTCCTACATATAGGAAAGCATGGTAGAGTACGGCTCTCACTATTGCAGCTTTATTTGTAGGACTTTTCCTTCTCTAACTCCTTTTTTTTGTAGAAAAGCCCGGAAGAGACTATCTCTCACTATTTGGGCGCCATTTCTTTTCCAACTTCCCCGGTGGGACCAAAGCCTGGTAGAGTACGGCTCTCACTATTGCAGCTTTGTCCGTGGGAATTTTTCATCTCTAACAACTCCCTCATCTAGGAAAGCATGGTAGAGTGCGTCTCTCACTATTGCAGCTTTATTTGTAGGACGTTTCCTTCTCTAACTCCTCCTTCATGTAGAAAAGCCCGGAAGAGACTGTCTCTCATTATTTGGGCACCATTTCTCCTCCAACTTCCCCGGTGGGACCAAAGCCTGGTAGAGTACGGCTCTAACTATTGCAGCTTTGTCCGTTGAACTTTTTCTTCTCTAACTCCTCCTACATATAGGAAAGCATGGTAGAGTACGGCTCTCACTATTGCAGCTTTATTTGTAGGACTTTTCCTTCTCTAACTCCTTTTTTTTCTTAGAAAAGCCCGGAAGAGACTATCTCTCACTATTTGGGCTCCATTTCTTTTCCAACTTCCCCGGTGGGACCAAAGCCTGGTAGAGTACGGCTCTCACTATTGCAGCTTTGTCCGTGGGAATTTTTCATCTCTAACAACTCCCTCATCTAGGAAAGCATGGTAGAGTGCGTCTCTCACTATTGCAGCTTTATTTGTAGGACGTTTCCTTCTCTAACTCTAACTCTAACTCCTCCTTCATGTAGAAAAGCCCGGAAGAGACTTTCTCTCATCATTTGGGCACCATTTCTCCTCCAACTTCCCCGGTGGGACCAAAGCCTGGTAGAGTACGGCTCTCACTATTGCAGCTTTGTCCGTTGAACTTTTTCTTCTCTAACTCCTCCTACATATAGGAAAGCATGGTAGAGTACGGCTCTCACTATTGCAGCTTTATTTGTAGGACTTTTCCTTCTCTAACTCCTCCTTCATGTAGAAAAGCACGGAAGAGACTATCTCTCACTATTTGGGCGCCATTTCTTTTCCAACTTCCCCGGTGGGACCAAAGCCTGGTAGAGTACGGCTCTCACTATTGCAGCTTTGTCCGTGGGAATTTTTCATCTCTAACAACTCCCTCATCTAGGAAAGCATGGTAGAGTGCGTCTCTCACTATTGCAGCTTTATTTGTAGGACGTTTCCTTCTCTAACTCCTCCTTCATGTAGAAAAGCCCGGAAGAGACTGTCTCTCATTATTTGGGCACCATTTCTCCTCCAACTTCCACGGTGGGACCAAAGCCTGGTAGAGTACGGCTCTCATTATTGCAGCTTTGTCCGTTGAACTTTTTCTTCTCTAACTCCTCCTACATATAGGAAAGCATGGTAGAGTACGGCTCTCACTATTGCAGCTTTATTTGTAGGACTTTTCCTTCTCTAACTCCTTTTTTTTGTAGAAAAGCCCGGAAGAGACTATCTCTCACTATTTGGGCACCATTTCTTTTCCAACTTCCCCGGTGGGACCAAAGCCTGGTAGAGTACGGCTCTCACTATTGCAGCTTTGTCCGTGGGAATTTTTCATCTCTAACAACTCCCTCATCTAGGAAAGCATGGTAGAGTGCGTCTCTCACTATTGCAGCTTTATTTGTAGGACGTTTCCTTCTCTAACTCTAACTCTAACTCCTCCTTCATGTAGAACAGCCCGGAAGAGACTTTCTCTCATCATTTGGGCACCATTTCTCCTCCAACTTCCCCGGTGGGACCAAAGCCTGGTAGAGTACGGCTCTCACTATTGCAGCTTTGTCCGTTGAACTTTTTCTTCTCTAACTCCTCCTACATATAGGAAAGCATGGTAGAGTATGGCTCTCACTATTGCAGCTTTATTTGTAGGACTTTTCCTTCTCTAACTCCTCCTTCATGTAGAAAAGCCCGGAAGAGACTATCTCTCACTATTTGGGCACCATTTCTTTTCCAACTTCCCCGGTGGGACCAAAGCCTGGTAGAGTACGGCTCTCACTATTGCAGCTTTGTCCGTGGGAATTTTTCATCTGTAACAACTCCCTCATCTAGGAAAGCATGGTAGAGTGCATCTCTCACTATTGCAGCTTTATTTGTAGGACGTTTCCTTCTCTAACTCCTCCTTCATGTAGAAAAGCCCGGAAGAGACTGTCTCTCATTATTTGGGCACCATTTCTCCTCCAACTTCCCCGGTGGGACCAAAGCCTGGGAGAGTACGGCTCTCACTATTGCAGCTTTGTCCTTTGAACTTTTTCTTCTCTAACTCCTCCTACATATAGGAAAGCATGGTAGAGTGCGGCTCTCACTATTGCAGCTTTATTTGTAGGACTTTTCCTTCTCTAACTCCTCCTTCATGTAGAAAAGGACGGAAGAGACTATCTCTCATTATTTGGGCACCATTTCTCCTCCAACTTCCCCGGTGGGACCAAAGCCTGGTAGAGTACGGCTCTAACTATTGCAGCTTTGTCCGTTGAACTTTTTCTTCTCTAACTCCTCCTACATGTAGGAAAGCTTGGTAGAGTGCGTCTCTCACTATTGCAGCTTTATTTGTAGGACGTTTCCTTCTCTAACTCCTCCTTCATGTAGAAAAGCCCGGAAGAGACTGTCTCTCATTATTTGGGCACCATTTCTCCTCCAACTTCCCCGGTGGGACCAAAGCCTGGTAGAGTACGGCTCTCACTATTGCAGCTTTGTCCGTTGAACTTTTTCTTCTCTAACTCCTCCTACATATAGGAAAGCATGGTAGAGTACGGCTCTCACTATTGCAGCTTTATTTGTAGGACTTTTCCTTCTCTAACTCCTTTTTTTTCTTAGAAAAGCCCGGAAGAGACTATCTCTCACTATTTGGGCTCCATTTCTTTTCCAACTTCCCCGGTGGGACCAAAGCTTGGTAGAGTACGGCTCTCACTATTGCAGCTTTGTCCGTGGGAATTTTTCATCTCTAACAACTCCCTCATCTAGGAAAGCATGGTAGAGTGCGTCTCTCACTATTGCAGCTTTATTTGTAGGACGTTTCCTTCTCTAACTCCTCCTTCATGTAGAAAAGCCCGGAAGAGACTGTCTCTCATTATTTGGGCACCATTTCTCCTCCAACTTCCCCGGTGGGACCAAAGCCTGGTAGAGTATGGCTCTAACTATTGCAGCTTTGTCCGTTGAACTTTTTCTTCTCTAACTCCTCCTACATATAGGAAAGCATGGTAGAGTGCGTCTCTCACTATTGCAGCTTTATTTGTAGGACGTTTCCTTCTCTAACTCCTCCTTCATGTAGAAAAGCCCGGAAGAGACTGTCTCTTATTATTTGGGCACCATTTCTCCTCCAACTTCCCCGGTGGGACCAAAGCCTGGTAGAGTACGGCTCTCACTATTGCAGCTTTGTCCGTTGAACTTTTTCTTCTCTAACTCCTCCTACATATAGGAAAGCATGGTAGAGTACGGCTCTCACTATTGCAGCTTTATTTGTAGGACTTTTCCTTCTCTAACTCCTTTTTTTTGTAGAAAAGCCCGGAAGAGACTATCTCTCACTATTTGGGCACCATTTCTTTTCCAACTTCCCCGGTGGGACCAAAGCCTGGTAGAGTACGGCTCTCACTATTGCAGCTTTGTCCGTGGGAATTTTTCATCTCTAACAACTCCCTCATCTAGGAAAGCATGGTAGAGTGCGTCTCTCACTATTGCAGCTTTATTTGTAGGACGTTTCCTTCTCTAACTCTAACTCTAACTCCTCCTTCATGTAGAAAAGCCCGGAAGAGACTTTCTCTCATCATTTGGGCACCATTTCTCCTCCAACTTCCCCGGTGGGACCAAAGCCTGGTAGAGTACGGCTCTCACTATTGCAGCTTTGTCCGTTGAACTTTTTCTTCTCTAACTCCTCCTACATATAGGAAAGCATGGTAGAGTACGGCTCTCACTATTGCAGCTTTATTTGTAGGACTTTTCCTTCTCTAACTCCTCCTTCATGTAGAAAAGCCCGGAAGAGACTATCTCTCACTATTTGGGCACCATTTCTTTTCCAACTTCCCCGGTGGGACCAAAGCCTGGTAGAGTACGGCTCTCACTATTGCAGCTTTGTCCGTGGGAATTTTTCATCTGTAACAACTCCCTCATCTAGGAAAGCATGGTAGAGTGCATCTCTCACTATTGCAGCTTTATTTGTAGGACGTTTCCTTCTCTAACTCCTCCTTCATGTAGAAAAGCCCGGAAGAGACTGTCTCTCATTATTTGGGCACCATTTCTCCTCCAACTTCCCCGGTGGGACCAAAGCCTGGGAGAGTACGGCTCTCACTATTGCAGCTTTGTCCTTTGAACTTTTTCTTCTCTAACTCCTCCTACATATAGGAAAGCATGGTAGAGTGCGGCTCTCACTATTGCAGCTTTATTTGTAGGACGTTTCCTTCTCTAACTCTAACTCCTCCTTCATGTAGAAAAGCCCGGAAGAGACTTTCTCTCATCATTTGGGCACCATTTCTCCTCCAACTTCCCCGGTGGGACCAAAGCCTGGTAGAGTACGGCTCTCACTATTGCAGCTTTGTCCGTTGAACTTTTTCTTCTCTAACTCCTCCTACATATAGGAAAGCATGGTAGAGTACGGCTCTCACTATTGCAGCTTTATTTGTAGGACTTTTCCTTCTCTAACTCCTCCTTCATGTAGAAAAGCCCGGAAGAGACTATCTCTCACTATTTGGGCACCATTTCTTTTCCAACTTCCCCGGTGGGACCAAAGCCTGGTAGAGTACGGCTCTCACTATTGCAGCTTTGTCCGTGGGAATTTTTCATCTGTAACAACTCCCTCATCTAGGAAAGCATGGTAGAGTGCATCTCTCACTATTGCAGCTTTATTTGTAGGACGTTTCCTTCTCTAACTCCTCCTTCATGTAGAAAAGCCCGGAAGAGACTGTCTCTCATTATTTGGGCACCATTTCTCCTCCAACTTCCCCGGTGGGACCAAAGCCTGGGAGAGTACGGCTCTCACTATTGCAGCTTTGTCCGTTGAACTTTTTCTTCTCTAACTCCTCCTACATATAGGAAAGCATGGTAGAGTGCGGCTCTCACTATTGCAGCTTTATTTGTAGGACTTTTCCTTCTCTAACTCCTCCTTCATGTAGAAAAGCACGGAAGAGACTATCTCTCATTATTTGGGCACCATTTCTCCTCCAACTTCCCCGGTGGGACCAAAGCCTGGTAGAGTACGGCTCTAACTATTGCAGCTTTGTCCGTTGAACTTTTTCTTCTCTAACTCCTCCTACATGTAGGAAAGCATGGTAGAGTGCGTCTCTCACTATTGCAGCTTTATTTGTAGGACGTTTCCTTCTCTAACTCCTCCTTCATGTAGAAAAGCCCGGAAGAGACTGTCTCTCATTATTTGGGCACCATTTCTCCTCCAACTTCCACGGTGGGACCAAAGCCTGGTAGAGTACGGCTCTCACTATTGCAGCTTTGTCCGTTGAACTTTTTCTTCTCTAACTCCTCCTACATATAGGAAAGCATGGTAGAGTACGGCTCTCACTATTGCAGCTTTATTTGTAGGACTTTTCCTTCTCTAACTCCTTTTTTTTGTAGAAAAGCCCGGAAGAGACTATCTCTCACTATTTGGGCGCCATTTCTTTTCCAACTTCCCCGGTGGGACCAAAGCCTGGTAGAGTACGGCTCTCACTATTGCAGCTTTGTCCGTGGGAATTTTTCATCTCTAACAACTCCCTCATCTAGGAAAGCATGGTAGAGTGCGTCTCTCACTATTGCAGCTTTATTTGTAGGACGTTTCCTTCTCTAACTCTAACTCTAACTCCTCCTTCATGTAGAAAAGCCCGGAAGAGACTTTCTCTCATCATTTGGGCACCATTTCTCCTCCAACTTCCCCGGTGGGACCAAAGCCTGGTAGAGTACGGCTCTCACTATTGCAGCTTTGTCCGTTGAACTTTTTCTTCTCTAACTCCTCCTACATATAGGAAAGCATGGTAGAGTACGGCTCTCACTATTGCAGCTTTATTTGTAGGACTTTTCCTTCTCTAACTCCTCCTTCATGTAGAAAAGCACGGAAGAGACTATCTCTCACTATTTGGGCGCCATTTCTTTTCCAACTTCCCCGGTGGGACCAAAGCCTGGTAGAGTACGGCTCTCACTATTGCAGCTTTGTCCGTGGGAATTTTTCATCTCTAACAACTCCCTCATCTAGGAAAGCATGGTAGAGTGCGTCTCTCACTATTGCAGCTTTATTTGTAGGACGTTTCCTTCTCTAACTCCTCCTTCATGTAGAAAAGCCCGGAAGAGACTGTCTCTCATTATTTGGGCACCATTTCTCCTCCAACTTCCCCGGTGGGACCAAAGCCTGGTAGAGTACGGCTCTAACTATTGCAGCTTTGTCCGTTGAACTTTTTCTTCTCTAACTCCTCCTACATATAGGAAAGCATGGTAGAGTGCGTCTCTCACTATTGCAGCTTTATTTGTAGGACGTTTCCTTCTCTAACTCCTCCTTCATGTAGAAAAGCCCGGAAGAGACTGTCTCTCATTATTTGGGCACCATTTCTCCTCCAACTTCCACGGTGGGACCAAAGCCTGGTAGAGTACGGCTCTCACTATTGCAGCTTTGTCCGTTGAACTTTTTCTTCTCTAACTCCTCCTACATATAGGAAAGCATGGTAGAGTACGGCTCTCACTATTGCAGCTTTATTTGTAGGACTTTTCCTTCTCTAACTCCTTTTTTTTGTAGAAAAGCCCGGAAGAGACTATCTCTCACTATTTGGGCACCATTTCTTTTCCAACTTCCCCGGTGGGACCAAAGCCTGGTAGAGTACGGCTCTCACTATTGCAGCTTTGTCCGTGGGAATTTTTCATCTCTAACAACTCCCTCATCTAGGAAAGCATGGTAGAGTGCGTCTCTCACTATTGCAGCTTTATTTGTAGGACGTTTCCTTCTCTAACTCTAACTCTAACTCCTCCTTCATGTAGAAAAGCCCGGAAGAGACTTTCTCTCATCATTTGGGCACCATTTCTCCTCCAACTTCCCCGGTGGGACCAAAGCCTGGTAGAGTACGGCTCTCACTATTGCAGCTTTGTCCGTTGAACTTTTTCTTCTCTAACTCCTCCTACATATAGGAAAGCATGGTAGAGTACGGCTCTCACTATTGCAGCTTTATTTGTAGGACTTTTCCTTCTCTAACTCCTCCTTCATGTAGAAAAGCCCGGAAGAGACTATCTCTCACTATTTGGGCACCATTTCTTTTCCAACTTCCCCGGTGGGACCAAAGCCTGGTAGAGTACGGCTCTCACTATTGCAGCTTTGTCCGTGGGAATTTTTCATCTGTAACAACTCCCTCATCTAGGAAAGCATGGTAGAGTGCATCTCTCACTATTGCAGCTTTATTTGTAGGACGTTTCCTTCTCTAACTCCTCCTTCATGTAGAAAAGCCCGGAAGAGACTGTCTCTCATTATTTGGGCACCATTTCTCCTCCAACTTCCCCGGTGGGACCAAAGCCTGGGAGAGTACGGCTCTCACTATTGCAGCTTTGTCCGTTGAACTTTTTCTTCTCTAACTCCTCCTACATATAGGAAAGCATGGTAGAGTGCGGCTCTCACTATTGCAGCTTTATTTGTAGGACTTTTCCTTCTCTAACTCCTCCTTCATGTAGAAAAGCACGGAAGAGACTATCTCTCATTATTTGGGCACCATTTCTCCTCCAACTTCCCCGGTGGGACCAAAGCCTGGTAGAGTACGGCTCTAACTATTGCAGCTTTGTCCGTTGAACTTTTTCTTCTCTAACTCCTCCTACATGTAGGAAAGCATGGTAGAGTGCGTCTCTCACTATTGCAGCTTTATTTGTAGGACGTTTCCTTCTCTAACTCCTCCTTCATGTAGAAAAGCCCGGAAGAGACTGTCTCTCATTATTTGGGCACCATTTCTCCTCCAACTTCCACGGTGGGACCAAAGCCTGGTAGAGTACGGCTCTCACTATTGCAGCTTTGTCCGTTGAACTTTTTCTTCTCTAACTCCTCCTACATATAGGAAAGCATGGTAGAGTACGGCTCTCACTATTGCAGCTTTATTTGTAGGACTTTTCCTTCTCTAACTCCTTTTTTTTGTAGAAAAGCCCGGAAGAGACTATCTCTCACTATTTGGGCGCCATTTCTTTTCCAACTTCCCCGGTGGGACCAAAGCCTGGTAGAGTACGGCTCTCACTATTGCAGCTTTGTCCGTGGGAATTTTTCATCTCTAACAACTCCCTCATCTAGGAAAGCATGGTAGAGTGCGTCTCTCACTATTGCAGCTTTATTTGTAGGACGTTTCCTTCTCTAACTCTAACTCTAACTCCTCCTTCATGTAGAAAAGCCCGGAAGAGACTTTCTCTCATCATTTGGGCACCATTTCTCCTCCAACTTCCCCGGTGGGACCAAAGCCTGGTAGAGTACGGCTCTCACTATTGCAGCTTTGTCCGTTGAACTTTTTCTTCTCTAACTCCTCCTACATATAGGAAAGCATGGTAGAGTACGGCTCTCACTATTGCAGCTTTATTTGTAGGACTTTTCCTTCTCTAACTCCTCCTTCATGTAGAAAAGCACGGAAGAGACTATCTCTCACTATTTGGGCGCCATTTCTTTTCCAACTTCCCCGGTGGGACCAAAGCCTGGTAGAGTACGGCTCTCACTATTGCAGCTTTGTCCGTGGGAATTTTTCATCTCTAACAACTCCCTCATCTAGGAAAGCATGGTAGAGTGCGTCTCTCACTATTGCAGCTTTATTTGTAGGACGTTTCCTTCTCTAACTCCTCCTTCATGTAGAAAAGCCCGGAAGAGACTGTCTCTCATTATTTGGGCACCATTTCTCCTCCAACTTCCCCGGTGGGACCAAAGCCTGGTAGAGTACGGCTCTAACTATTGCAGCTTTGTCCGTTGAACTTTTTCTTCTCTAACTCCTCCTACATATAGGAAAGCATGGTAGAGTGCGTCTCTCACTATTGCAGCTTTATTTGTAGGACGTTTCCTTCTCTAACTCCTCCTTCATGTAGAAAAGCCCGGAAGAGACTGTCTCTCATTATTTGGGCACCATTTCTCCTCCAACTTCCACGGTGGGACCAAAGCCTGGTAGAGTACGGCTCTCACTATTGCAGCTTTGTCCGTTGAACTTTTTCTTCTCTAACTCCTCCTACATATAGGAAAGCATGGTAGAGTACGGCTCTCACTATTGCAGCTTTATTTGTAGGACTTTTCCTTCTCTAACTCCTTTTTTTTGTAGAAAAGCCCGGAAGAGACTATCTCTCACTATTTGGGCACCATTTCTTTTCCAACTTCCCCGGTGGGACCAAAGCCTGGTAGAGTACGGCTCTCACTATTGCAGCTTTGTCCGTGGGAATTTTTCATCTCTAACAACTCCCTCATCTAGGAAAGCATGGTAGAGTGCGTCTCTCACTATTGCAGCTTTATTTGTAGGACGTTTCCTTCTCTAACTCTAACTCTAACTCCTCCTTCATGTAGAAAAGCCCGGAAGAGACTTTCTCTCATCATTTGGGCACCATTTCTCCTCCAACTTCCCCGGTGGGACCAAAGCCTGGTAGAGTACGGCTCTCACTATTGCAGCTTTGTCCGTTGAACTTTTTCTTCTCTAACTCCTCCTACATATAGGAAAGCATGGTAGAGTACGGCTCTCACTATTGCAGCTTTATTTGTAGGACTTTTCCTTCTCTAACTCCTCCTTCATGTAGAAAAGCCCGGAAGAGACTATCTCTCACTATTTGGGCACCATTTCTTTTCCAACTTCCCCGGTGGGACCAAAGCCTGGTAGAGTACGGCTCTCACTATTGCAGCTTTGTCCGTGGGAATTTTTCATCTGTAACAACTCCCTCATCTAGGAAAGCATGGTAGAGTGCATCTCTCACTATTGCAGCTTTATTTGTAGGACGTTTCCTTCTCTAACTCCTCCTTCATGTAGAAAAGCCCGGAAGAGACTGTCTCTCATTATTTGGGCACCATTTCTCCTCCAACTTCCCCGGTGGGACCAAAGCCTGGGAGAGTACGGCTCTCACTATTGCAGCTTTGTCCGTTGAACTTTTTCTTCTCTAACTCCTCCTACATATAGGAAAGCATGGTAGAGTGCGGCTCTCACTATTGCAGCTTTATTTGTAGGACTTTTCCTTCTCTAACTCCTCCTTCATGTAGAAAAGCACGGAAGAGACTATCTCTCATTATTTGGGCACCATTTCTCCTCCAACTTCCCCGGTGGGACCAAAGCCTGGTAGAGTACGGCTCTAACTATTGCAGCTTTGTCCGTTGAACTTTTTCTTCTCTAACTCCTCCTACATGTAGGAAAGCATGGTAGAGTGCGTCTCTCACTATTGCAGCTTTATTTGTAGGACGTTTCCTTCTCTAACTCCTCCTTCATGTAGAAAAGCCCGGAAGAGACTGTCTCTCATTATTTGGGCACCATTTCTCCTCCAACTTCCCCGGTGGGACCAAAGCCTGGTAGAGTACGGCTCTCACTATTGCAGCTTTGTCCGTTGAACTTTTTCTTCTCTAACTCCTCCTACATATAGGAAAGCATGGTAGAGTACGGCTCTCACTATTGCAGCTTTATTTGTAGGACTTTTCCTTCTCTAACTCCTTTTTTTTGTAGAAAAGCCCGGAAGAGACTATCTCTCACTATTTGGGCGCCATTTCTTTTCCAACTTCCCCGGTGGGACCAAAGCCTGGTAGAGTACGGCTCTCACTATTGCAGCTTTGTCCGTGGGAATTTTTCATCTCTAACAACTCCCTCATCTAGGAAAGCATGGTAGAGTGCGTCTCTCACTATTGCAGCTTTATTTGTAGGACGTTTCCTTCTCTAACTCCTCCTTCATGTAGAAAAGCCCGGAAGAGACTGTCTCTCATTATTTGGGCACCATTTCTCCTCCAACTTCCCCGGTGGGACCAAAGCCTGATAGAGTACGGCTCTAACTATTGCAGCTTTGTCCGTTGAACTTTTTCTTCTCTAACTCCTCCTACATGTAGGAAAGCATGGTAGAGTGCGTCTCTCACTATTGCAGCTTTATTTGTAGGACGTTTCCTTCTCTAACTCCTCCTTCATGTAGAAAAGCCCGGAAGAGACTGTCTCTCATTATTTGGGCACCATTTCTCCTCCAACTTCCACGGTGGGACCAAAGCCTGGTAGAGTACGGCTCTCACTATTGCAGCTTTGTCCGTTGAACTTTTTCTTCTCTAACTCCTCCTACATATAGGAAAGCATGGTAGAGTACGGCTCTCACTATTGCAGCTTTATTTGTAGGACTTTTCCTTCTCTAACTCCTCCTTCATGTAGAAAAGCCCGGAAGAGACTGTCTCTCATTATTTGGGCACCATTTCTCCTCCAACTTCCACGGTGGGACCAAAGCCTGGTAGAGTACGGCTCTCACTATTGCAGCTTTGTCCGTTGAACTTTTTCTTCTCTAACTCCTCCTACATATAGGAAAGCATGGTAGAGTACGGCTCTCACTATTGCAGCTTTATTTGTAGGACTTTTCCTTCTCTAACTCCTTTTTTTTGTAGAAAAGCCCGGAAGAGACTATCTCTCACTATTTGGGCACCATTTCTTTTCCAACTTCCCCGGTGGGACCAAAGCCTGGTAGAGTACGGCTCTCACTATTGCAGCTTTGTCCGTGGGAATTTTTCATCTCTAACAACTCCCTCATCTAGGAAAGCATGGTAGAGTGCGTCTCTCACTATTGCAGCTTTATTTGTAGGACGTTTCCTTCTCTAACTCTAACTCTAACTCCTCCTTCATGTAGAAAAGCCCGGAAGAGACTTTCTCTCATCATTTGGGCACCATTTCTCCTCCAACTTCCCCGGTGGGACCAAAGCCTGGTAGAGTACGGCTCTCACTATTGCAGCTTTGTCCGTTGAACTTTTTCTTCTCTAACTCCTCCTACATATAGGAAAGCATGGTAGAGTACGGCTCTCACTATTGCAGCTTTATTTGTAGGACTTTTCCTTCTCTAACTCCTCCTTCATGTAGAAAAGCCCGGAAGAGACTATCTCTCACTATTTGGGCACCATTTCTTTTCCAACTTCCCCGGTGGGACCAAAGCCTGGTAGAGTACGGCTCTCACTATTGCAGCTTTGTCCGTGGGAATTTTTCATCTGTAACAACTCCCTCATCTAGGAAAGCATGGTAGAGTGCATCTCTCACTATTGCAGCTTTATTTGTAGGACGTTTCCTTCTCTAACTCCTCCTTCATGTAGAAAAGCCCGGAAGAGACTGTCTCTCATTATTTGGGCACCATTTCTCCTCCAACTTCCCCGGTGGGACCAAAGCCTGGGAGAGTACGGCTCTCACTATTGCAGCTTTGTCCGTTGAACTTTTTCTTCTCTAACTCCTCCTACATATAGGAAAGCATGGTAGAGTGCGGCTCTCACTATTGCAGCTTTATTTGTAGGACTTTTCCTTCTCTAACTCCTCCTTCATGTAGAAAAGCACGGAAGAGACTATCTCTCATTATTTGGGCACCATTTCTCCTCCAACTTCCCCGGTGGGACCAAAGCCTGGTAGAGTACGGCTCTAACTATTGCAGCTTTGTCCGTTGAACTTTTTCTTCTCTAACTCCTCCTACATGTAGGAAAGCATGGTAGAGTGCGTCTCTCACTATTGCAGCTTTATTTGTAGGACGTTTCCTTCTCTAACTCCTCCTTCATGTAGAAAAGCCCGGAAGAGACTGTCTCTCATTATTTGGGCACCATTTCTCCTCCAACTTCCCCGGTGGGACCAAAGCCTGGTAGAGTACGGCTCTCACTATTGCAGCTTTGTCCGTTGAACTTTTTCTTCTCTAACTCCTCCTACATATAGGAAAGCATGGTAGAGTACGGCTCTCACTATTGCAGCTTTATTTGTAGGACTTTTCCTTCTCTAACTCCTTTTTTTTGTAGAAAAGCCCGGAAGAGACTATCTCTCACTATTTGGGCGCCATTTCTTTTCCAACTTCCCCGGTGGGACCAAAGCCTGGTAGAGTACGGCTCTCACTATTGCAGCTTTGTCCGTGGGAATTTTTCATCTCTAACAACTCCCTCATCTAGGAAAGCATGGTAGAGTGCGTCTCTCACTATTGCAGCTTTATTTGTAGGACGTTTCCTTCTCTAACTCCTCCTTCATGTAGAAAAGCCCGGAAGAGACTGTCTCTCATTATTTGGGCACCATTTCTCCTCCAACTTCCCCGGTGGGACCAAAGCCTGATAGAGTACGGCTCTAACTATTGCAGCTTTGTCCGTTGAACTTTTTCTTCTCTAACTCCTCCTACATGTAGGAAAGCATGGTAGAGTGCGTCTCTCACTATTGCAGCTTTATTTGTAGGACGTTTCCTTCTCTAACTCCTCCTTCATGTAGAAAAGCCCGGAAGAGACTGTCTCTCATTATTTGGGCACCATTTCTCCTCCAACTTCCACGGTGGGACCAAAGCCTGGTAGAGTACGGCTCTCACTATTGCAGCTTTGTCCGTTGAACTTTTTCTTCTCTAACTCCTCCTACATATAGGAAAGCATGGTAGAGTACGGCTCTCACTATTGCAGCTTTATTTGTAGGACTTTTCCTTCTCTAACTCCTCCTTCATGTAGAAAAGCCCGGAAGAGACTGTCTCTCATTATTTGGGCACCATTTCTCCTCCAACTTCCACGGTGGGACCAAAGCCTGGTAGAGTACGGCTCTCACTATTGCAGCTTTGTCCGTTGAACTTTTTCTTCTCTAACTCCTCCTACATATAGGAAAGCATGGTAGAGTACGGCTCTCACTATTGCAGCTTTATTTGTAGGACTTTTCCTTCTCTAACTCCTTTTTTTTGTAGAAAAGCCCGGAAGAGACTATCTCTCACTATTTGGGCACCATTTCTTTTCCAACTTCCCCGGTGGGACCAAAGCCTGGTAGAGTACGGCTCTCACTATTGCAGCTTTGTCCGTGGGAATTTTTCATCTCTAACAACTCCCTCATCTAGGAAAGCATGGTAGAGTGCGTCTCTCACTATTGCAGCTTTATTTGTAGGACGTTTCCTTCTCTAACTCTAACTCCTCCTTCATGTAGAAAAGCCCGGAAGAGACTTTCTCTCATCATTTGGGCACCATTTCTCCTCCAACTTCCCCGGTGGGACCAAAGCCTGGTAGAGTACGGCTCTCACTATTGCAGCTTTGTCCGTTGAACTTTTTCTTCTCTAACTCCTCCTACATATAGGAAAGCATGGTAGAGTACGGCTCTCACTATTGCAGCTTTATTTGTAGGACTTTTCCTTCTCTAACTCCTCCTTCATGTAGAAAAGCCCGGAAGAGACTATCTCTCACTATTTGGGCACCATTTCTTTTCCAACTTCCCCGGTGGGACCAAAGCCTGGTAGAGTACGGCTCTCACTATTGCAGCTTTGTCCGTGGGAATTTTTCATCTGTAACAACTCCCTCATCTAGGAAAGCATGGTAGAGTGCATCTCTCACTATTGCAGCTTTATTTGTAGGACGTTTCCTTCTCTAACTCCTCCTTCATGTAGAAAAGCCCGGAAGAGACTGTCTCTCATTATTTGGGCACCATTTCTCCTCCAACTTCCCCGGTGGGACCAAAGCCTGGGAGAGTACGGCTCTCACTATTGCAGCTTTGTCCGTTGAACTTTTTCTTCTCTAACTCCTCCTACATATAGGAAAGCATGGTAGAGTGCGGCTCTCACTATTGCAGCTTTATTTGTAGGACTTTTCCTTCTCTAACTCCTCCTTCATGTAGAAAAGCACGGAAGAGACTATCTCTCATTATTTGGGCACCATTTCTCCTCCAACTTCCCCGGTGGGACCAAAGCCTGGTAGAGTACGGCTCTAACTATTGCAGCTTTGTCCGTTGAACTTTTTCTTCTCTAACTCCTCCTACATGTAGGAAAGCATGGTAGAGTGCGTCTCTCACTATTGCAGCTTTATTTGTAGGACGTTTCCTTCTCTAACTCCTCCTTCATGTAGAAAAGCCCGGAAGAGACTGTCTCTCATTATTTGGGCACCATTTCTCCTCCAACTTCCACGGTGGGACCAAAGCCTGGTAGAGTACGGCTCTCACTATTGCAGCTTTGTCCGTTGAACTTTTTCTTCTCTAACTCCTCCTACATATAGGAAAGCATGGTAGAGTACGGCTCTCACTATTGCAGCTTTATTTGTAGGACTTTTCCTTCTCTAACTCCTTTTTTTTGTAGAAAAGCCCGGAAGAGACTATCTCTCACTATTTGGGCGCCATTTCTTTTCCAACTTCCCCGGTGGGACCAAAGCCTGGTAGAGTACGGCTCTCACTATTGCAGCTTTGTCCGTTGAACTTTTTCTTCTCTAACTCCTCCTACATATAGGAAAGCATGGTAGAGTACGGCTCTCACTATTGCAGCTTTATTTGTAGGACTTTTCCTTCTCTAACTCCTCCTTCATGTGGAAAAGCCCGGAAGAGACTATCTCTCACTATTTGGGCGCCATTTCTTTTCCAACTTCCACGGTGGGACCAAAGCCTGGTAGAGTACGGCTCTCACTATTGCAGCTTTGTCCGTTGAACTTTTTCTTCTCTAACTCCTCCTACATATAGGAAAGCATGGTAGAGTACGGCTCTCACTATTGCAGCTTTATTTGTAGGACTTTTCCTTCTCTAACTCCTTTTTTTTGTAGAAAAGCCCGGAAGAGACTATCTCTCACTATTTGGGCACCATTTCTTTTCCAACTTCCCCGGTGGGACCAAAGCCTGGTAGAGTACGGCTCTCACTATTGCAGCTTTGTCCGTTGAACTTTTTCTTCTCTAACTCCTCCTACATATAGGAAAGCATGGTAGAGTACGGCTCTCACTATTGCAGCTTTATTTGTAGGACTTTTCCTTCTCTAACTCCTCCTTCATGTAGAAAAGCATGGAAGAGACTGTCTCTCATTATTTGGGCACCATTTCTCCTCCAACTTCCCCGGTGGGACCAAAGCCTGGTAGAGTACGGCTCTCACTATTACAGCTTTGTCCGTGGGAATTTTTCATCTCTAACAACTCCCTCATCTAGGAAAGCATGGTAGAGTGCGTCTCTCACTATTGCAGCTTTATTTGTAGGACTTTTCCTTCTCTAACTCCTTTTTTTGTAGAAAAGCCCGGAAGAGACTATCTCTCACTATTTGGGCACCATTTCTTTTCCAACTTCCCCGGTGGGACCAAAGCCTGGTAGAGTACGGCTCTCACTATTGCAGCTTTGTCCGTGGGAATTTTTCATCTCTAACAACTCCCTCATCTAGGAAAGCATGGTAGAGTGCATCTCTCACTATTGCAGCTTTATTTGTAGGACGTTTCCTTCTCTAACTCCTCCTTCATGTAGAAAAGCCCGGAAGAGACTGTCTCTCATTATTTGGGCACCATTTCTCCTCCAACTTCCCCGGTGGGACCAAAGCCTGGTAGAGTACGGCTCTCACTATTGCAGCTTTGTCCGTTGAACTTTTTCTTCTCTAACTCCTCCTACATATAGGAAAGCATGGTAGAGTACGGCTCTCACTATTGCAGCTTTATTTGTAGGACTTTTCCTTCTCTAACTCCTTTTTTTTGTAGAAAAGCCCGGAAGAGACTATCTCTCACTATTTGGGCGCCATTTCTTTTCCAACTTCCCCGGTGGGACCAAAGCCTGGTAGAGTACGGCTCTCACTATTGCAGCTTTGTCCGTGGGAATTTTTCATCTCTAACAACTCCCTCATCTAGGAAAGCATGGTAGAGTGCGTCTCTCACTATTGCAGCTTTATTTGTAGGACGTTTCCTTCTCTAACTCCTCCTTCATGTAGAAAAGCCCGGAAGAGACTGTCTCTCATTATTTGGGCACCATTTCTCCTCCAACTTCCCCGGTGGGACCAAAGCCTGGGAGAGTACGGCTCTCACTATTGCAGCTTTGTCCGTTGAACTTTTTCTTCTCTAACTCCTCCTACATATAGGAAAGCATGGTAGAGTACGGCTCTCACTATTGCAGCTTTATTTGTAGGACTTTTTCTTCTCTAACTCCTCCTTCATGTAGAAAAGCATGGAAGAGACTATCTCTCACTATTTGGGCGCCATTTCTTTTCCAACTTCCCCGGTGGGACCAAAGCCTGGTAGAGTACGGCTCTCACTATTGCAGCTTTGTCCGTGGGAATTTTTCATCTCTAACAACTCCCTCATCTAGGAAAGCATGGTAGAGTGCGTCTCTCACTATTGCAGCTTTATTTGTAGGACGTTTCCTTCTCTAACTCCTCCTTCATGTAGAAAAGCCCGGAAGAGACTGTCTCTCATTATTTGGGCACCATTTCTCCTCCAACTTCCCCGGTGGGACCAAAGCCTGGTAGAGTACGGCTCTAACTATTGCAGCTTTGTCCGTTGAACTTTTTCTTCTCTAACTCCTCCTACATATAGGAAAGCATGGTAGAGTACGGCTCTCACTATTGCAGCTTTATTTGTAGGACTTTTCCTTCTCTAACTCCTTTTTTTTCTTAGAAAAGCCCGGAAGAGACTATCTCTCACTATTTGGGCTCCATTTCTTTTCCAACTTCCCCGGTGGGACCAAAGCCTGGTAGAGTACGGCTCTCACTATTGCAGCTTTGTCCGTGGGAATTTTTCATCTCTAACAACTCCCTCATCTAGGAAAGCATGGTAGAGTGCGTCTCTCACTATTGCAGCTTTATTTGTAGGACGTTTCCTTCTCTAACTCCTCCTTCATGTAGAAAAGCCCGGAAGAGACTGTCTCTCATTATTTGGGCACCATTTCTCCTCCAACTTCCCCGGTGGGACCAAAGCCTGGTAGAGTATGGCTCTAACTATTGCAGCTTTGTCCGTTGAACTTTTTCTTCTCTAACTCCTCCTACATATAGGAAAGCATGGTAGAGTGCGTCTCTCACTATTGCAGCTTTATTTGTAGGACGTTTCCTTCTCTAACTCCTCCTTCATGTAGAAAAGCCCGGAAGAGACTGTCTCTTATTATTTGGGCACCATTTCTCCTCCAACTTCCCCGGTGGGACCAAAGCCTGGTAGAGTACGGCTCTCACTATTGCAGCTTTGTCCGTTGAACTTTTTCTTCTCTAACTCCTCCTACATATAGGAAAGCATGGTAGAGTACGGCTCTCACTATTGCAGCTTTATTTGTAGGACTTTTCCTTCTCTAACTCCTCCTTCATGTAGAAAAGCCCGGAAGAGACTATTTGTCACTATTTGGGCGCCATTTCTTTTCCAACTTCCACGGTGGGACCAAAGCCTGGTAGAGTACGGCTCTCACTATTGCAGCTTTGTCCGTTGAACTTTTTCTTCTCTAACTCCTCCTACATATAGGAAAGCATGGTAGAGTACGGCTCTCACTATTGCAGCTTTATTTGTAGGACTTTTCCTTCTCTAACTCCTTTTTTTTGTAGAAAAGCCCGGAAGAGACTATCTCTCACTATTTGGGCGCCATTTCTTTTCCAACTTCCCCGGTGGGACCAAAGCCTGGTAGAGTACGGCTCTCACTATTGCAGCTTTGTCCGTGGGAATTTTTCATCTCTAACAACTCCCTCATCTAGGAAAGCATGGTAGAGTGCGTCTCTCACTATTGCAGCTTTATTTGTAGGACGTTTCCTTCTCTAACTCCTCCTTCATGTAGAAAAGCCCGGAAGAGACTGTCTCTCATTATTTGGGCACCATTTCTCCTCCAACTTCCCCGGTGGGACCAAAGCCTGGGAGAGTACGGCTCTCACTATTGCAGCTTTGTCCGTTGAACTTTTTCTTCTCTAACTCCTCCTACATATAGGAAAGCATGGTAGAGTACGGCTCTCACTATTGCAGCTTTATTTGTAGGACTTTTTCTTCTCTAACTCCTCCTTCATGTAGAAAAGCATGGAAGAGACTATCTCTCACTATTTGGGCGCCATTTCTTTTCCAACTTCCCCGGTGGGACCAAAGCCTGGTAGAGTACGGCTCTCACTATTGCAGCTTTGTCCGTGGGAATTTTTCATCTCTAACAACTCCCTCATCTAGGAAAGCATGGTAGAGTGCGTCTCTCACTATTGCAGCTTTATTTGTAGGACGTTTCCTTCTCTAACTCCTCCTTCATGTAGAAAAGCCCGGAAGAGACTGTCTCTCATTATTTGGGCACCATTTCTCCTCCAACTTCCCCGGTGGGACCAAAGCCTGGTAGAGTACGGCTCTAACTATTGCAGCTTTGTCCGTTGAACTTTTTCTTCTCTAACTCCTCCTACATATAGGAAAGCATGGTAGAGTACGGCTCTCACTATTGCAGCTTTATTTGTAGGACTTTTCCTTCTCTAACTCCTTTTTTTTCTTAGAAAAGCCCGGAAGAGACTATCTCTCACTATTTGGGCTCCATTTCTTTTCCAACTTCCCCGGTGGGACCAAAGCCTGGTAGAGTACGGCTCTCACTATTGCAGCTTTGTCCGTGGGAATTTTTCATCTCTAACAACTCCCTCATCTAGGAAAGCATGGTAGAGTGCGTCTCTCACTATTGCAGCTTTATTTGTAGGACGTTTCCTTCTCTAACTCCTCCTTCATGTAGAAAAGCCCGGAAGAGACTGTCTCTCATTATTTGGGCACCATTTCTCCTCCAACTTCCCCGGTGGGACCAAAGCCTGGTAGAGTATGGCTCTAACTATTGCAGCTTTGTCCGTTGAACTTTTTCTTCTCTAACTCCTCCTACATATAGGAAAGCATGGTAGAGTGCGTCTCTCACTATTGCAGCTTTATTTGTAGGACGTTTCCTTCTCTAACTCCTCCTTCATGTAGAAAAGCCCGGAAGAGACTGTCTCTTATTATTTGGGCACCATTTCTCCTCCAACTTCCCCGGTGGGACCAAAGCCTGGTAGAGTACGGCTCTCACTATTGCAGCTTTGTCCGTTGAACTTTTTCTTCTCTAACTCCTCCTACATATAGGAAAGCATGGTAGAGTACGGCTCTCACTATTGCAGCTTTATTTGTAGGACTTTTCCTTCTCTAACTCCTCCTTCATGTAGAAAAGCCCGGAAGAGACTATTTGTCACTATTTGGGCGCCATTTCTTTTCCAACTTCCACGGTGGGACCAAAGCCTGGTAGAGTACGGCTCTCACTATTGCAGCTTTGTCCGTTGAACTTTTTCTTCTCTAACTCCTCCTACATATAGGAAAGCATGGTAGAGTACGGCTCTCACTATTGCAGCTTTATTTGTAGGACTTTTCCTTCTCTAACTCCTTTTTTTTGTAGAAAAGCCCGGAAGAGACTATCTCTCACTATTTGGGCACCATTTCTTTTCCAACTTCCCCGGTGGGACCAAAGCCTGGTAGAGTACGGCTCTCACTATTGCAGCTTTGTCCGTTGAACTTTTTCTTCTCTAACTCCTCCTACATATAGGAAAGCATGGTAGAGTACGGCTCTCACTATTGCAGCTTTATTTGTAGGACGTTTCCTTCTCTAACTCCTCCTTCATGTAGAAAAGCCCGGAAGAGACTGTCTCTCATTATTTGGGCACCATTTCTCCTCCAACTTCCCCGGTGGGACCAAAGCCTGGGAGAGTACGGCTCTCACTATTGCAGCTTTGTCCGTTGAACTTTTTCTTCTCTAACTCCTCCTACATATAGGAAAGCATGGTAGAGTACGGCTCTCACTATTGCAGCTTTATTTGTAGGACTTTTTCTTCTCTAACTCCTCCTTCATGTAGAAAAGCATGGAAGAGACTATCTCTCACTATTTGGGCGCCATTTCTTTTCCAACTTCCCCGGTGGGACCAAAGCCTGGTAGAGTACGGCTCTCACTATTGCAGCTTTGTCCGTGGGAATTTTTCATCTCTAACAACTCCCTCATCTAGGAAAGCATGGTAGAGTGCGTCTCTCACTATTGCAGCTTTATTTGTAGGACGTTTCCTTCTCTAACTCCTCCTTCATGTAGAAAAGCCCGGAAGAGACTGTCTCTCATTATTTGGGCACCATTTCTCCTCCAACTTCCCCGGTGGGACCAAAGCCTGGTAGAGTACGGCTCTAACTATTGCAGCTTTGTCCGTTGAACTTTTTCTTCTCTAACTCCTCCTACATATAGGAAAGCATGGTAGAGTACGGCTCTCACTATTGCAGCTTTATTTGTAGGACTTTTCCTTCTCTAACTCCTTTTTTTTCTTAGAAAAGCCCGGAAGAGACTATCTCTCACTATTTGGGCTCCATTTCTTTTCCAACTTCCCCGGTGGGACCAAAGCCTGGTAGAGTACGGCTCTCACTATTGCAGCTTTGTCCGTGGGAATTTTTCATCTCTAACAACTCCCTCATCTAGGAAAGCATGGTAGAGTGCGTCTCTCACTATTGCAGCTTTATTTGTAGGACGTTTCCTTCTCTAACTCCTCCTTCATGTAGAAAAGCCCGGAAGAGACTGTCTCTCATTATTTGGGCACCATTTCTCCTCCAACTTCCCCGGTGGGACCAAAGCCTGGTAGAGTATGGCTCTAACTATTGCAGCTTTGTCCGTTGAACTTTTTCTTCTCTAACTCCTCCTACATATAGGAAAGCATGGTAGAGTGCGTCTCTCACTATTGCAGCTTTATTTGTAGGACGTTTCCTTCTCTAACTCCTCCTTCATGTAGAAAAGCCCGGAAGAGACTGTCTCTTATTATTTGGGCACCATTTCTCCTCCAACTTCCCCGGTGGGACCAAAGCCTGGTAGAGTACGGCTCTCACTATTGCAGCTTTATTTGTAGGACTTTTCCTTCTCTAACTCCTCCTTCATGTAGAAAAGCCCGGAAGAGACTATTTGTCACTATTTGGGCGCCATTTCTTTTCCAACTTCCACGGTGGGACCAAAGCCTGGTAGAGTACGGCTCTCACTATTGCAGCTTTGTCCGTTGAACTTTTTCTTCTCTATCTCCTCCTACATATAGGAAAGCATGGTAGAGTACGGCTCTCACTATTGCAGCTTTATTTGTAGGACTTTTCCTTCTCTAACTCCTTTTTTTTGTAGAAAAGCCCGGAAGAGACTATCTCTCACTATTTGGGCACCATTTCTTTTCCAACTTCCCCGGTGGGACCAAAGCCTGGTAGAGTACGGCTCTCACTATTGCAGCTTTGTCCGTTGAACTTTTTCTTCTCTAACTCCTCCTACATATAGGAAAGCATGGTAGAGTACGGCTCTCACTATTGCAGCTTTATTTGTAGGACTTTTCCTTCTCTAACTCCTCCTTCATGTAGAAAAGCCCGGAAGAGACTGTCTCTCATTATTTGGGCACCATTTCTCCTCCAACTTCCCCGGTGGGACCAAAGCCTGGTAGAGTACGGCTCTCACTATTGCAGCTTTGTCCGTTGAACTTTTTCTTCTCTAACTCCTCCTACATATAGGAAAGCATGGTAGAGTACGGCTCTCACTATTGCAGCTTTATTTGTAGGACTTTTCCTTCTCTAACTCCTCCTTCATGTAGAAAAGCCCGGAAGAGACTGTCTCTCACTATTTGGGCACCATTTCTTTTCCAACTTCCCCGGTGGGACCAAAGCCTGGTAGAGCACGGCTCTCACTATTGCAGCTTTGTCCGTGGGAATTTTTCATCTCTAACAACTCCCTCATCTAGGAAAGCATGGTAGAGTGCATCTCTCACTATTGCAGCTTTATTTGTAGGACGTTTCCTTCTCTAACTCCTCCTTCATGTAGAAAAGCCCGGAAGAGACTGTCTCTCATTATTTGGGCACCATTTCTCCTCCAACTTCCCCGGTGGGACCAAAGCCTGGTAGAGTACGGCTCTCACTATTGCAGCTTTGTCCGTTGAACTTTTTCTTCTCTAACTCCTCCTACATATAGGAAAGCATGGTAGAGTACGGCTCTCACTATTGCAGCTTTATTTGTAGGACTTTTCCTTCTCTAACTCCTTTTTTTTGTAGAAAAGCCCGGAAGAGACTATCTCTCACTATTTGGGCGCCATTTCTTTTCCAACTTCCCCGGTGGGACCAAAGCCTGGTAGAGTACGGCTCTCACTATTGCAGCTTTGTCCGTGGGAATTTTTCATCTCTAACAACTCCCTCATCTAGGAAAGCATGGTAGAGTGCGTCTCTCACTATTGCAGCTTTATTTGTAGGACGTTTCCTTCTCTAACTCCTCCTTCATGTAGAAAAGCCCGGAAGAGACTGTCTCTCATTATTTGGGCACCATTTCTCCTCCAACTTCCCCGGTGGGACCAAAGCCTGGTAGAGTACGGCTCTAACTATTGCAGCTTTGTCCGTTGAACTTTTTCTTCTCTAACTCCTCCTACATATAGGAAAGCATGGTAGAGTACGGCTCTCACTATTGCAGCTTTATTTGTAGGACTTTTCCTTCTCTAACTCCTTTTTTTTCTTAGAAAAGCCCGGAAGAGACTATCTCTCACTATTTGGGCTCCATTTCTTTTCCAACTTCCCCGGTGGGACCAAAGCCTGGTAGAGTACGGCTCTCACTATTGCAGCTTTGTCCGTGGGAATTTTTCATCTCTAACAACTCCCTCATCTAGGAAAGCATGGTAGAGTGCGTCTCTCACTATTGCAGCTTTATTTGTAGGACGTTTCCTTCTCTAACTCTAACTCTAACTCCTCCTTCATGTAGAAAAGCCCGGAAGAGACTTTCTCTCATCATTTGGGCACCATTTCTCCTCCAACTTCCCCGGTGGGACCAAAGCCTGGTAGAGTACGGCTCTCACTATTGCAGCTTTGTCCGTTGAACTTTTTCTTCTCTAACTCCTCCTACATATAGGAAAGCATGGTAGAGTACGGCTCTCACTATTGCAGCTTTATTTGTAGGACTTTTCCTTCTCTAACTCCTCCTTCATGTAGAAAAGCACGGAAGAGACTATCTCTCACTATTTGGGCGCCATTTCTTTTCCAACTTCCCCGGTGGGACCAAAGCCTGGTAGAGTACGGCTCTCACTATTGCAGCTTTGTCCGTGGGAATTTTTCATCTCTAACAACTCCCTCATCTAGGAAAGCATGGTAGAGTGCGTCTCTCACTATTGCAGCTTTATTTGTAGGACGTTTCCTTCTCTAACTCCTCCTTCATGTAGAAAAGCCCGGAAGAGACTGTCTCTCATTATTTGGGCACCATTTCTCCTCCAACTTCCCCGGTGGGACCAAAGCCTGGTAGAGTACGGCTCTAACTATTGCAGCTTTGTCCGTTGAACTTTTTCTTCTCTAACTCCTCCTACATATAGGAAAGCATGGTAGAGTGCGTCTCTCACTATTGCAGCTTTATTTGTAGGACTTTTCCTTCTCTAACTCCTCCTTCATGTAGAAAAGCCCGGAAGAGACTATCTCTCACTATTTGGGCACCATTTCTTTTCCAACTTCCCCGGTGGGACCAAAGCCTGGTAGAGTACGGCTCTCACTATTGCAGCTTTGTCCGTGGGAATTTTTCATCTGTAACAACTCCCTCATCTAGGAAAGCATGGTAGAGTGCATCTCTCACTATTGCAGCTTTATTTGTAGGACGTTTCCTTCTCTAACTCCTCCTTCATGTAGAAAAGCCCGGAAGAGACTGTCTCTCATTATTTGGGCACCATTTCTCCTCCAACTTCCCCGGTGGGACCAAAGCCTGGGAGAGTACGGCTCTCACTATTGCAGCTTTGTCCGTTGAACTTTTTCTTCTCTAACTCCTCCTACATATAGGAAAGCATGGTAGAGTGCGGCTCTCACTATTGCAGCTTTATTTGTAGGACTTTTCCTTCTCTAACTCCTCCTTCATGTAGAAAAGCACGGAAGAGACTATCTCTCATTATTTGGGCACCATTTCTCCTCCAACTTCCCCGGTGGGACCAAAGCCTGGTAGAGTACGGCTCTAACTATTGCAACCTTGTCCGTTGAACTTTTTCTTCTCTAACTCCTCCTACATGTAGGAAAGCATGGTAGAGTGCGTCTCTCACTATTGCAGCTTTATTTGTAGGACGTTTCCTTCTCTAACTCCTCCTTCATGTAGAAAAGCCCGGAAGAGACTGTCTCTCATTATTTGGGCACCATTTCTCCTCCAACTTCCCCGGTGGGACCAAAGCCTGGTAGAGTACGGCTCTCACTATTGCAGCTTTGTCCGTTGAACTTTTTCTTCTCTAACTCCTCCTACATATAGGAAAGCATGGTAGAGTACGGCTCTCACTATTGCAGCTTTATTTGTAGGACTTTTCCTTCTCTAACTCCTCCTTCATGTAGAAAAGCACGGAAGAGACTATCTCTCACTATTTGGGCGCCATTTCTTTTCCAACTTCCCCGGTGGGACCAAAGCCTGGTAGAGTACGGCTCTCACTATTGCAGCTTTGTCCGTGGGAATTTTTCATCTCTAACAACTCCCTCATCTAGGAAAGCATGGTAGAGTGCGTCTCTCACTATTGCAGTTTTATTTGTAGGACGTTTCCTTCTCTAACTCCTCCTTCATGTAGAAAAGCCCGGAAGAGACTGTCTCTCATTATTTGGGCACCATTTCTCCTCCAACTTCCATGGTGGGACCAAAGCCTGGTAGAGTACGGCTCTCACTATTGCAGCTTTGTCCGTGGGAATTTTTCATCTCTAACAACTCCCTCATCTAGGAAAGCATGGTAGAGTGCGTCTCTCACTATTGCAGCTTTATTTGTAGGACGTTTCCTTCTCTAACTCTAACTCTAACTCCTCCTTCATGTAGAAAAGCCCGGAAGAGACTTTCTCTCATCATTTGGGCACCATTTCTCCTCCAACTTCCCCGGTGGGACCAAAGCCTGGTAGAGTACGGCTCTCACTATTGCAGCTTTGTCCGTTGAACTTTTTCTTCTCTAACTCCTCCTACATATAGGAAAGCATGGTAGAGTACGGCTCTCACTATTGCAGCTTTATTTGTAGGACTTTTCCTTCTCTAACTCCTCCTTCATGTAGAAAAGCCCGGAAGAGACTATCTCTCACTATTTGGGCACCATTTCTTTTCCAACTTCCCCGGTGGGACCAAAGCCTGGTAGAGTACGGCTCTCACTATTGCAGCTTTGTCCGTGGGAATTTTTCATCTGTAACAACTCCCTCATCTAGGAAAGCATGGTAGAGTGCATCTCTCACTATTGCAGCTTTATTTGTAGGACGTTTCCTTCTCTAACTCCTCCTTCATGTAGAAAAGCCCGGAAGAGACTGTCTCTCATTATTTGGGCACCATTTCTCCTCCAACTTCCCCGGTGGGACCAAAGCCTGGGAGAGTACGGCTCTCACTATTGCAGCTTTGTCCGTTGAACTTTTTCTTCTCTAACTCCTCCTACATATAGGAAAGCATGGTAGAGTGCGGCTCTCACTATTGCAGCTTTATTTGTAGGACTTTTCCTTCTCTAACTCCTCCTTCATGTAGAAAAGCACGGAAGAGACTATCTCTCATTATTTGGGCACCATTTCTCCTCCAACTTCCCCGGTGGGACCAAAGCCTGGTAGAGTACGGCTCTCACTATTGCAGCTTTGTCCGTTGAACTTTTTCTTCTCTAACTCCTCCTACATATAGGAAAGCATGGTAGAGTACGGCTCTCACTATTGCAGCTTTATTTGTAGGACTTTTCCTTCTCTAACTCCTCCTTCATGTAGAAAAGCCCGGAAGAGACTATCTCTCACTATTTGGGCACCATTTCTTTTCCAACTTCCCCGGTGGGACCAAAGCCTGGTAGAGTACGGCTCTCACTATTGCAGCTTTGTCCGTGGGAATTTTTCATCTGTAACAACTCCCTCATCTAGGAAAGCATGGTAGAGTGCATCTCTCACTATTGCAGCTTTATTTGTAGGACGTTTCCTTCTCTAACTCCTCCTTCATGTAGAAAAGCCCGGAAGAGACTGTCTCTCATTATTTGGGCACCATTTCTCCTCCAACTTCCCCGGTGGGACCAAAGCCTGGGAGAGTACGGCTCTCACTATTGCAGCTTTGTCCGTTGAACTTTTTCTTCTCTAACTCCTCCTACATATAGGAAAGCATGGTAGAGTGCGGCTCTCACTATTGCAGCTTTATTTGTAGGACTTTTCCTTCTCTAACTCCTCCTTCATGTAGAAAAGCACGGAAGAGACTATCTCTCATTATTTGGGCACCATTTCTCCTCCAACTTCCCCGGTGGGACCAAAGCCTGGTAGAGTACGGCTCTAACTATTGCAGCTTTGTCCGTTGAACTTTTTCTTCTCTAACTCCTCCTACATGTAGGAAAGCATGGTAGAGTGCGTCTCTCACTATTGCAGCTTTATTTGTAGGACGTTTCCTTCTCTAACTCCTCCTTCATGTAGAAAAGCCCGGAAGAGACTGTCTCTCATTATTTGGGCACCATTTCTCCTCCAACTTCCCCGGTGGGACCAAAGCCTGGTAGAGTACGGCTCTCACTATTGCAGCTTTGTCCGTTGAACTTTTTCTTCTCTAACTCCTCCTACATATAGGAAAGCATGGTAGAGTACGGCTCTCACTATTGCAGCTTTATTTGTAGGACTTTTCCTTCTCTAACTCCTCCTTCATGTAGAAAAGCACGGAAGAGACTATCTCTCACTATTTGGGCGCCATTTCTTTTCCAACTTCCCCGGTGGGACCAAAGCCTGGTAGAGTACGGCTCTCACTATTGCAGCTTTGTCCGTGGGAATTTTTCATCTCTAACAACTCCCTCATCTAGGAAAGCATGGTAGAGTGCGTCTCTCACTATTGCAGTTTTATTTGTAGGACGTTTCCTTCTCTAACTCCTCCTTCATGTAGAAAAGCCCGGAAGAGACTATCTCTCACTATTTGGGCGCCATTTCTTTTCCAACTTCCACGGTGGGACCAAAGCCTGGTAGAGTACGGCTCTCACTATTGCAGCTTTGTCCGTTGAACTTTTTCTTCTCTAACTCCTCCTACATATAGGAAAGCATGGTAGAGTACGGCTCTCACTATTGCAGCTTTATTTGTAGGACTTTTCCTTCTCTAACTCCTTTTTTTTGTAGAAAAGCCCGGAAGAGACTATCTCTCACTATTTGGGCACCATTTCTTTTCCAACTTCCCCGGTGGGACCAAAGCCTGGTAGAGTACGGCTCTCACTATTGCAGCTTTGTCCGTTGAACTTTTTCTTCTCTAACTCCTCCTACATATAGGAAAGCATGGTAGAGTACGGCTCTCACTATTGCAGCTTTATTTGTAGGACTTTTCCTTCTCTAACTCCTCCTTCATGTAGAAAAGCCCGGAAGAGACTGTCTCTCATTATTTGGGCACCATTTCTCCTCCAACTTCCCCTGTGGGACCAAAGCCTGGTAGAGTACGGCTCTCACTATTGCAGCTTTGTCCGTTGAACTTTTTCTTCTCCAACTCCTCCTACATATAGGAAAGCATGGTAGAGTACGGCTCTCACTATTGCAGCTTTATTTGTAGGACTTTTCCTTCTCTAACTCCTCCTTCATGTGGAAAAGCCCGGAAGAGACTATCTCTCACTATTTGGGCGCCATTTCTTTTCCAACTTCCACGGTGGGACCAAAGCTTGGTAGAGTACGGCTCTCACTATTGCAGCTTTGTCCGTTGAACTTTTTCTTCTCTAACTCCTCCTACATATAGGAAAGCATGGTAGAGTACGGCTCTCACTATTGCAGTTTTATTTGTTGGACTTTTCCTTCTCTAACTCCTTTTTTTTGTAGAAAAGCCCGGAAGAGACTATCTCTCACTATTTGGGCACCATTTCTTTTCCAACTTCCCCGGTGGGACCAAAGCCTGGTAGAGTACGGCTCTCACTATTGCAGCTTTGTCCGTTGAACTTTTTCTTCTCTAACTCCTCCTACATATAGGAAAGCATGGTAGAGTACGGCTCTCACTATTGCAGCTTTATTTGTAGGACTTTTCCTTCTCTAACTCCTCCTTCATGTAGAAAAGCCCGGAAGAGACTGTCTCTCATTATTTGGGCACCATTTCTCCTCCAACTTCCCCGGTGGGACCAAAGCCTGGTAGAGTACGGCTCTCACTATTACAGCTTTGTCCGTGGGAATTTTTCATCTCTAACAACTCCCTCATCTAGGAAAGCATGGTAGAGTGCGTCTCTCACTATTGCAGCTTTATTTGTAGGACTTTTCCTTCTCTAACTCCTTTTTTTGTAGAAAAGCCCGGAAGAGACTATCTCTCACTATTTGGGCACCATTTCTTTTCCAACTTCCCCGGTGGGACCAAAGCCTGGTAGAGTACGGCTCTCACTATTGCAGCTTTGTCCGTGGGAATTTTTCATCTCTAACAACTCCCTCATCTAGGAAAGCATGGTAGAGTGCATCTCTCACTATTGCAGCTTTATTTGTAGGACGTTTCCTTCTCTAACTCCTCCTTCATGTAGAAAAGCCCGGAAGAGACTGTCTCTCATTATTTGGGCACCATTTCTCCTCCAACTTCCCCGGTGGGACCAAAGCCTGGTAGAGTACGGCTCTCACTATTGCAGCTTTGTCCGTTGAACTTTTTCTTCTCTAACTCCTCCTACATATAGGAAAGCATGGTAGAGTACGGCTCTCACTATTGCAGCTTTATTTGTAGGACTTTTCCTTCTCTAACTCCTTTTTTTTGTAGAAAAGCCCGGAAGAGACTATCTCTCACTATTTGGGCGCCATTTCTTTTCCAACTTCCCCGGTGGGACCAAAGCCTGGTAGAGTACGGCTCTCACTATTGCAGCTTTGTCCGTGGGAATTTTTCATCTCTAACAACTCCCTCATCTAGGAAAGCATGGTAGAGTGCGTCTCTCACTATTGCAGCTTTATTTGTAGGACGTTTCCTTCTCTAACTCCTCCTTCATGTAGAAAAGCCCGGAAGAGACTGTCTCTCATTATTTGGGCACCATTTCTCCTCCAACTTCCCCGGTGGGACCAAAGCCTGGTAGAGTACGGCTCTAACTATTGCAGCTTTGTCCGTTGAACTTTTTCTTCTCTAACTCCTCCTACATATAGGAAAGCATGGTAGAGTACGGCTCTCACTATTGCAGCTTTATTTGTAGGACTTTTCCTTCTCTAACTCCTTTTTTTTCTTAGAAAAGCCCGGAAGAGACTATCTCTCACTATTTGGGCTCCATTTCTTTTCCAACTTCCCCGGTGGGACCAAAGCCTGGTAGAGTACGGCTCTCACTATTGCAGCTTTGTCCGTGGGAATTTTTCATCTCTAACAACTCCCTCATCTAGGAAAGCATGGTAGAGTGCGTCTCTCACTATTGCAGTTTTATTTGTAGGACGTTTCCTTCTCTAACTCCTCCTTCATGTAGAAAAGCCCGGAAGAGACTATCTCTCACTATTTGGGCGCCATTTCTTTTCCAACTTCCACGGTGGGACCAAAGCCTGGTAGAGTACGGCTCTCACTATTGCAGCTTTGTCCGTTGAACTTTTTCTTCTCTAACTCCTCCTACATATAGGAAAGCATGGTAGAGTACGGCTCTCACTATTGCAGCTTTATTTGTAGGACTTTTCCTTCTCTAACTCCTTTTTTTTGTAGAAAAGCCCGGAAGAGACTATCTCTCACTATTTGGGCACCATTTCTTTTCCAACTTCCCCGGTGGGACCAAAGCCTGGTAGAGTACGGCTCTCACTATTGCAGCTTTGTCCGTTGAACTTTTTCTTCTCTAACTCCTCCTACATATAGGAAAGCATGGTAGAGTACGGCTCTCACTATTGCAGCTTTATTTGTAGGACTTTTCCTTCTCTAACTCCTCCTTCATGTAGAAAAGCCCGGAAGAGACTGTCTCTCATTATTTGGGCACCATTTCTCCTCCAACTTCCCCGGTGGGACCAAAGCCTGGTAGAGTACGGCTCTCACTATTGCAGCTTTGTCCGTTGAACTTTTTCTTCTCTAACTCCTCCTACATATAGGAAAGCATGGTAGAGTACGGCTCTCACTATTGCAGCTTTATTTGTAGGACTTTTCCTTCTCTAACTCCTCCTTCATGTGGAAAAGCCCGGAAGAGACTATCTCTCACTATTTGGGCGCCATTTCTTTTCCAACTTCCACGGTGGGACCAAAGCCTGGTAGAGTACGGCTCTCACTATTGCAGCTTTGTCCGTTGAACTTTTTCTTCTCTAACTCCTCCTACATATAGGAAAGCATGGTAGAGTACGGCTCTCACTATTGCAGCTTTATTTGTAGGACTTTTCCTTCTCTAACTCCTTTTTTTTGTAGAAAAGCCCGGAAGAGACTATCTCTCACTATTTGGGCACCATTTCTTTTCCAACTTCCCCGGTGGGACCAAAGCCTGGTAGAGTACGGCTCTCACTATTGCAGCTTTGTCCGTTGAACTTTTTCTTCTCTAACTCCTCCTACATATAGGAAAGCATGGTAGAGTACGGCTCTCACTATTGCAGCTTTATTTGTAGGACTTTTCCTTCTCTAACTCCTCCTTCATGTAGAAAAGCCCGGAAGAGACTGTCTCTCATTATTTGGGCGCCATTTCTTTTCCAACTTCCACGGTGGGACCAAAGCTTGGTAGAGTACGGCTCTCACTATTGCAGCTTTGTCCGTTGAACTTTTTCTTCTCTAACTCCTCCTACATATAGGAAAGCATGGTAGAGTACGGCTCTCACTATTGCAGTTTTATTTGTTGGACTTTTCCTTCTCTAACTCCTTTTTTTTGTAGAAAAGCCCGGAAGAGACTATCTCTCACTATTTGGGCACCATTTCTTTTCCAACTTCCCCGGTGGGACCAAAGCCTGGTAGAGTACGGCTCTCACTATTGCAGCTTTGTCCGTTGAACTTTTTCTTCTCTAACTCCTCCTACATATAGGAAAGCATGGTAGAGTACGGCTCTCACTATTGCAGCTTTATTTGTAGGACTTTTCCTTCTCTAACTCCTCCTTCATGTAGAAAAGCCCGGAAGAGACTGTCTCTCATTATTTGGGCACCATTTCTCCTCCAACTTCCCCGGTGGGACCAAAGCCTGGTAGAGTACGGCTCTCACTATTACAGCTTTGTCCGTGGGAATTTTTCATCTCTAACAACTCCCTCATCTAGGAAAGCATGGTAGAGTGCGTCTCTCACTATTGCAGCTTTATTTGTAGGACTTTTCCTTCTCTAACTCCTTTTTTTGTAGAAAAGCCCGGAAGAGACTATCTCTCACTATTTGGGCACCATTTCTTTTCCAACTTCCCCGGTGGGACCAAAGCCTGGTAGAGTACGGCTCTCACTATTGCAGCTTTGTCCGTGGGAATTTTTCATCTCTAACAACTCCCTCATCTAGGAAAGCATGGTAGAGTGCATCTCTCACTATTGCAGCTTTATTTGTAGGACGTTTCCTTCTCTAACTCCTCCTTCATGTAGAAAAGCCCGGAAGAGACTGTCTCTCATTATTTGGGCACCATTTCTCCTCCAACTTCCCCGGTGGGACCAAAGCCTGGTAGAGTACGGCTCTCACTATTGCAGCTTTGTCCGTTGAACTTTTTCTTCTCTAACTCCTCCTACATATAGGAAAGCATGGTAGAGTACGGCTCTCACTATTGCAGCTTTATTTGTAGGACTTTTCCTTCTCTAACTCCTTTTTTTTGTAGAAAAGCCCGGAAGAGACTATCTCTCACTATTTGGGCGCCATTTCTTTTCCAACTTCCCCGGTGGGACCAAAGCCTGGTAGAGTACGGCTCTCACTATTGCAGCTTTGTCCGTGGGAATTTTTCATCTCTAACAACTCCCTCATCTAGGAAAGCATGGTAGAGTGCGTCTCTCACTATTGCAGCTTTATTTGTAGGACGTTTCCTTCTCTAACTCCTCCTTCATGTAGAAAAGCCCGGAAGAGACTGTCTCTCATTATTTGGGCACCATTTCTCCTCCAACTTCCCCGGTGGGACCAAAGCCTGGTAGAGTACGGCTCTAACTATTGCAGCTTTGTCCGTTGAACTTTTTCTTCTCTAACTCCTCCTACATATAGGAAAGCATGGTAGAGTACGGCTCTCACTATTGCAGCTTTATTTGTAGGACTTTTCCTTCTCTAACTCCTTTTTTTTCTTAGAAAAGCCCGGAAGAGACTATCTCTCACTATTTGGGCTCCATTTCTTTTCCAACTTCCCCGGTGGGACCAAAGCCTGGTAGAGTACGGCTCTCACTATTGCAGCTTTGTCCGTGGGAATTTTTCATCTCTAACAACTCCCTCATCTAGGAAAGCATGGTAGAGTGCGTCTCTCACTATTGCAGTTTTATTTGTAGGACGTTTCCTTCTCTAACTCCTCCTTCATGTAGAAAAGCCCGGAAGAGACTATCTCTCACTATTTGGGCGCCATTTCTTTTCCAACTTCCACGGTGGGACCAAAGCCTGGTAGAGTACGGCTCTCACTATTGCAGCTTTGTCCGTTGAACTTTTTCTTCTCTAACTCCTCCTACATATAGGAAAGCATGGTAGAGTACGGCTCTCACTATTGCAGCTTTATTTGTAGGACTTTTCCTTCTCTAACTCCTTTTTTTTGTAGAAAAGCCCGGAAGAGACTATCTCTCACTATTTGGGCACCATTTCTTTTCCAACTTCCCCGGTGGGACCAAAGCCTGGTAGAGTACGGCTCTCACTATTGCAGCTTTGTCCGTTGAACTTTTTCTTCTCTAACTCCTCCTACATATAGGAAAGCATGGTAGAGTACGGCTCTCACTATTGCAGCTTTATTTGTAGGACTTTTCCTTCTCTAACTCCTCCTTCATGTAGAAAAGCCCGGAAGAGACTGTCTCTCATTATTTGGGCACCATTTCTCCTCCAACTTCCCCTGTGGGACCAAAGCCTGGTAGAGTACGGCTCTCACTATTGCAGCTTTGTCCGTTGAACTTTTTCTTCTCTAACTCCTCCTACATATAGGAAAGCATGGTAGAGTACGGCTCTCACTATTGCAGCTTTATTTGTAGGACTTTTCCTTCTCTAACTCCTCCTTCATGTGGAAAAGCCCGGAAGAGACTATCTCTCACTATTTGGGCGCCATTTCTTTTCCAACTTCCACGGTGGGACCAAAGCCTGGTAGAGTACGGCTCTCACTATTGCAGCTTTGTCCGTTGAACTTTTTCTTCTCTAACTCCTCCTACATATAGGAAAGCATGGTAGAGTACGGCTCTCACTATTGCAGCTTTATTTGTAGGACTTTTCCTTCTCTAACTCCTTTTTTTTGTAGAAAAGCCCGGAAGAGACTATCTCTCACTATTTGGGCACCATTTCTTTTCCAACTTCCCCGGTGGGACCAAAGCCTGGTAGAGTACGGCTCTCACTATTGCAGCTTTGTCCGTTGAACTTTTTCTTCTCTAACTCCTCCTACATATAGGAAAGCATGGTAGAGTACGGCTCTCACTATTGCAGCTTTATTTGTAGGACTTTTCCTTCTCTAACTCCTCCTTCATGTAGAAAAGCCCGGAAGAGACTGTCTCTCATTATTTGGGCACCATTTCTCCTCCAACTTCCCCGGTGGGACCAAAGCCTGGTAGAGTACGGCTCTCACTATTACAGCTTTGTCCGTGGGAATTTTTCATCTCTAACAACTCCCTCATCTAGGAAAGCATGGTAGAGTGCGTCTCTCACTATTGCAGCTTTATTTGTAGGACTTTTCCTTCTCTAACTCCTTTTTTTGTAGAAAAGCCCGGAAGAGACTATCTCTCACTATTTGGGCACCATTTCTTTTCCAACTTCCCCGGTGGGACCAAAGCCTGGTAGAGTACGGCTCTCACTATTGCAGCTTTGTCCGTGGGAATTTTTCATCTCTAACAACTCCCTCATCTAGGAAAGCATGGTAGAGTGCATCTCTCACTATTGCAGCTTTATTTGTAGGACGTTTCCTTCTCTAACTCCTCCTTCATGTAGAAAAGCCCGGAAGAGACTGTCTCTCATTATTTGGGCACCATTTCTCCTCCAACTTCCCCGGTGGGACCAAAGTCTGGTAGAGTACGGCTCTCACTATTGCAGCTTTGTCCGTTGAACTTTTTCTTCTCTAACTCCTCCTACATATAGGAAAGCATGGTAGAGTACGGCTCTCACTATTGCAGCTTTATTTGTAGGACTTTTCCTTCTCTAACTCCTTTTTTTTGTAGAAAAGCCCGGAAGAGACTATCTCTCACTATTTGGGCGCCATTTCTTTTCCAACTTCCCCGGTGGGACCAAAGCCTGGTAGAGTACGGCTCTCACTATTGCAGCTTTGTCCGTGGGAATTTTTCATCTCTAACAACTCCCTCATCTAGGAAAGCATGGTAGAGTGCGTCTCTCACTATTGCAGCTTTATTTGTAGGACGTTTCCTTCTCTAACTCCTCCTTCATGTAGAAAAGCCCGGAAGAGACTGTCTCTCATTATTTGGGCACCATTTCTCCTCCAACTTCCCCGGTGGGACCAAAGCCTGGTAGAGTACGGCTCTAACTATTGCAGCTTTGTCCGTTGAACTTTTTCTTCTCTAACTCCTCCTACATATAGGAAAGCATGGTAGAGTACGGCTCTCACTATTGCAGCTTTATTTGTAGGACTTTTCCTTCTCTAACTCCTTTTTTTTCTTAGAAAAGCCCGGAAGAGACTATCTCTCACTATTTGGGCTCCATTTCTTTTCCAACTTCCCCGGTGGGACCAAAGCCTGGTAGAGTACGACTCTCACTATTGCAGCTTTGTCCGTGGGAATTTTTCATCTCTAACAACTCCCTCATCTAGGAAAGCATGGTAGAGTGCGTCTCTCACTATTGCAGCTTTATTTGTAGGACGTTTCCTTCTCTAACTCTAACTCTAACTCCTCCTTCATGTAGAAAAGCCCGGAAGAGACTTTCTCTCATCATTTGGGCACCATTTCTCCTCCAACTTCCCCGGTGGGACCAAAGCCTGGTAGAGTACGGCTCTCACTATTGCAGCTTTGTCCGTTGAACTTTTTCTTCTCTAACTCCTCCTACATATAGGAAAGCATGGTAGAGTACGGCTCTCACTATTGCAGCTTTATTTGTAGGACTTTTCCTTCTCTAACTCCTCCTTCATGTAGAAAAGCACGGAAGAGACTATCTCTCACTATTTGGGCGCCATTTCTTTTCCAACTTCCCCGGTGGGACCAAAGCCTGGTAGAGTACGGCTCTCACTATTGCAGCTTTGTCCGTGGGAATTTTTCATCTCTAACAACTCCCTCATCTAGGAAAGCATGGTGAGCGTCTCTCACTATTGCAGCTTTATTTGTAGGACGTTTCCTTCTCTAACTCCTCCTTCATGTAGAAAAGCCCGGAAGAGACTGTCTCTCATTATTTGGGCACCATTTCTCCTCCAACTTCCCCGGTGGGACCAAAGCCTGGTAGAGTACGGCTCTCACTATTGCAGCTTTGTCCGTTGAACTTTTTCTTCTCTAACTCCTCCTACATATAGGAAAGCATGGTAGAGTACGGCTCTCACTATTGCAGCTTTATTTGTAGGACTTTTCCTTCTCTAACTCCTCCTTCATGTGGAAAAGCCCGGAAGAGACTATCTCTCACTATTTGGGCGCCATTTCTTTTCCAACTTCCACGGTGGGACCAAAGCCTGGTAGAGTACGGCTCTCACTATTGCAGCTTTGTCCGTTGAACTTTTTCTTCTCTAACTCCTCCTACATATAGGAAAGCATGGTAGAGTACGAGTCTCACTATTGCAGCTTTATTTGTAGGACTTTTCCTTCTCTAACTCCTTTTTTTTGTAGAAAAGCCCGGAAGAGACTATCTCTCACTATTTGGGCACCATTTCTTTTCCAACTTCCCCGGTGGGACCAAAGCCTGGTAGAGTACGGCTCTCACTATTGCAGCTTTGTCCGTTGAACTTTTTCTTCTCTAACTCCTCCTACATATAGGAAAGCATGGTAGAGTACGGCTCTCACTATTGCAGCTTTATTTGTAGGACTTTTCCTTCTCTAACTCCTCCTTCATGTAGAAAAGCCCGGAAGAGACTGTCTCTCATTATTTGGGCACCATTTCTCCTCCAACTTCCCCGGTGGGACCAAAGCCTGGTAGAGTACGGCTCTCACTATTACAGCTTTGTCCGTGGGAATTTTTCATCTCTAACAACTCCCTCATCTAGGAAAGCATGGTAGAGTGCGTCTCTCACTATTGCAGCTTTATTTGTAGGACTTTTCCTTCTCTAACTCCTTTTTTTGTAGAAAAGCCCGGAAGAGACTATCTCTCACTATTTGGGCACCATTTCTTTTCCAACTTCCCCGGTGGGACCAAAGCCTGGTAGAGTACGGCTCTCACTATTGCAGCTTTGTCCGTGGGAATTTTTCATCTCTAACAACTCCCTCATCTAGGAAAGCATGGTAGAGTGCATCTCTCACTATTGCAGCTTTATTTGTAGGACGTTTCCTTCTCTAACTCCTCCTTCATGTAGAAAAGCCCGGAAGAGACTGTCTCTCATTATTTGGGCACCATTTCTCCTCCAACTTCCCCGGTGGGACCAAAGCCTGGTAGAGTACGGCTCTCACTATTGCAGCTTTGTCCGTTGAACTTTTTCTTCTCTAACTCCTCCTACATATAGGAAAGCATGGTAGAGTACGGCTCTCACTATTGCAGCTTTATTTGTAGGACTTTTCCTTCTCTAACTCCTTTTTTTTGTAGAAAAGCCCGGAAGAGACTATCTCTCACTATTTGGGCGCCATTTCTTTTCCAACTTCCCCGGTGGGACCAAAGCCTGGTAGAGTACGGCTCTCACTATTGCAGCTTTGTCCGTGGGAATTTTTCATCTTTAACAACTCCCTCATCTAGGAAAGCATGGTAGAGTGCGTCTCTCACTATTGCAGCTTTATTTGTAGGACGTTTCCTTCTCTAACTCCTCCTTCATGTAGAAAAGCCCGGAAGAGACTGTCTCTCATTATTTGGGCACCATTTCTCCTCCAACTTCCCCGGTGGGACCAAAGCCTGGTAGAGTACGGCTCTAACTATTGCAGCTTTGTCCGTTGAACTTTTTCTTCTCTAACTCCTCCTACATATAGGAAAGCATGGTAGAGTACGGCTCTCACTATTGCAGCTTTATTTGTAGGACTTTTCCTTCTCTAACTCCTTTTTTTTCTTAGAAAAGCCCGGAAGAGACTATCTCTCACTATTTGGGCTCCATTTCTTTTCCAACTTCCCCGGTGGGACCAAAGCCTGGTAGAGTACGACTCTCACTATTGCAGCTTTGTCCGTGGGAATTTTTCATCTCTAACAACTCCCTCATCTAGGAAAGCATGGTAGAGTGCGTCTCTCACTATTGCAGCTTTATTTGTAGGACGTTTCCTTCTCTAACTCTAACTCTAACTCCTCCTTCATGTAGAAAAGCCCGGAAGAGACTTTCTCTCATCATTTGGGCACCATTTCTCCTCCAACTTCCCCGGTGGGACCAAAGCCTGGTAGAGTACGGCTCTCACTATTGCAGCTTTGTCCGTTGAACTTTTTCTTCTCTAACTCCTCCTACATATAGGAAAGCATGGTAGAGTACGGCTCTCACTATTGCAGCTTTATTTGTAGGACTTTTCCTTCTCTAACTCCTCCTTCATGTAGAAAAGCACGGAAGAGTCTATCTCTCACTATTTGGGCGCCATTTCTTTTCCAACTTCCCCGGTGGGACCAAAGCCTGGTAGAGTACGGCTCTCACTATTGCAGCTTTGTCCGTGGGAATTTTTCATCTCTAACAACTCCCTCATCTAGGAAAGCATGGTGAGCGTCTCTCACTATTGCAGCTTTATTTGTAGGACGTTTCCTTCTCTAACTCCTCCTTCATGTAGAAAAGCCCGGAAGAGACTGTCTCTCATTATTTGGGCACCATTTCTCCTCCAACTTCCCCGGTGGGACCAAAGCCTGGTAGAGTACGGCTCTCACTATTGCAGCTTTGTCCGTTGAACTTTTTCTTCTCTAACTCCTCCTACATATAGGAAAGCATGGTAGAGTACGGCTCTCACTATTGCAGCTTTATTTGTAGGACTTTTCCTTCTCTAACTCCTCCTTCATGTGGAAAAGCCCGGAAGAGACTATCTCTCACTATTTGGGCGCCATTTCTTTTCCAACTTCCACGGTGGGACCAAAGCCTGGTAGAGTACGGCTCTCACTATTGCAGCTTTGTCCGTTGAAAGAGACTATCTCTCACTATTTGGGCACCATTTCTTTTCCAACTTCCCCGGTGGGACCAAAGCCTGGTAGAGTACGGCTCTCACTATTGCAGCTTTGTCCGTTGAACTTTTTCTTCTCTAACTCCTCCTACATATAGGAAAGCATGGTAGAGTACGGCTCTCACTATTGCAGCTTTATTTGTAGGACTTTTCCTTCTCTAACTCCTCCTTCATGTAGAAAAGCCCGGAAGAGACTGTCTCTCATTATTTGGGCACCATTTCTCCTCCAACTTCCCCGGTGGGACCAAAGCCTGGTAGAGTACGGCTCTCACTATTACAGCTTTGTCCGTGGGAATTTTTCATCTCTAACAACTCCCTCATCTAGGAAAGCATGGTAGAGTGCGTCTCTCACTATTGCAGCTTTATTTGTAGGACTTTTCCTTCTCTAACTCCTTTTTTTGTAGAAAAGCCCGGAAGAGACTATCTCTCACTATTTGGGCACCATTTCTTTTCCAACTTCCCCGGTGGGACCAAAGCCTGGTAGAGTACGGCTCTCACTATTGCAGCTTTGTCCGTGGGAATTTTTCATCTCTAACAACTCCCTCATCTAGGAAAGCATGGTAGAGTGCATCTCTCACTATTGCAGCTTTATTTGTAGGACGTTTCCTTCTCTAACTCCTCCTTCATGTAGAAAAGCCCGGAAGAGACTGTCTCTCATTATTTGGGCACCATTTCTCCTCCAACTTCCCCGGTGGGACCAAAGCCTGGTAGAGTACGGCTCTCACTATTGCAGCTTTGTCCGTTTAACTTTTTCTTCTCTAACTCCTCCTACATATAGGAAAGCATGGTAGAGTACGGCTCTCACTATTGCAGCTTTATTTGTAGGACTTTTCCTTCTCTAACTCCTTTTTTTTGTAGAAAAGCCCGGAAGAGACTATCTCTCACTATTTGGGCGCCATTTCTTTTCCAACTTCCCCGGTGGGACCAAAGCCTGGTAGAGTACGGCTCTCACTATTGCAGCTTTGTCCGTGGGAATTTTTCATCTCTAACAACTCCCTCATCTAGGAAAGCATGGTAGAGTGCGTCTCTCACTATTGCAGCTTTATTTGTAGGACGTTTCCTTCTCTAACTCCTCCTTCATGTAGAAAAGCCCGGAAGAGACTGTCTCTCATTATTTGGGCACCATTTCTCCTCCAACTTCCCCGGTGGGACCAAAGCCTGGTAGAGTACGGCTCTAACTATTGCAGCTTTGTCCGTTGAACTTTTTCTTCTCTAACTCCTCCTACATATAGGAAAGCATGGTAGAGTACGGCTCTCACTATTGCAGCTTTATTTGTAGGACTTTTCCTTCTCTAACTCCTTTTTTTTCTTAGAAAAGCCCGGAAGAGACTATCTCTCACTATTTGGGCTCCATTTCTTTTCCAACTTCCCCGGTGGGACCAAAGCCTGGTAGAGTACGACTCTCACTATTGCAGCTTTGTCCGTGGGAATTTTTCATCTCTAACAACTCCCTCATCTAGGAAAGCATGGTAGAGTGCGTCTCTCACTATTGCAGCTTTATTTGTAGGACGTTTCCTTCTCTAACTCTAACTCTAACTCCTCCTTCATGTAGAAAAGCCCGGAAGAGACTTTCTCTCATCATTTGGGCACCATTTCTCCTCCAACTTCCCCGGTGGGACCAAAGCCTGGTAGAGTACGGCTCTCACTATTGCAGCTTTGTCCGTTGAACTTTTTCTTCTCTAACTCCTCCTACATATAGGAAAGCATGGTAGAGTACGGCTCTCACTATTGCAGCTTTATTTGTAGGACTTTTCCTTCTCTAACTCCTCCTTCATGTAGAAAAGCACGGAAGAGACTATCTCTCACTATTTGGGCGCCATTTCTTTTCCAACTTCCCCGGTGGGACCAAAGCCTGGTAGAGTACGGCTCTCACTATTGCAGCTTTGTCCGTGGGAATTTTTCATCTCTAACAACTCCCTCATCTAGGAAAGCATGGTAGAGTGCGTCTCTCACTATTGCAGCTTTATTTGTAGGACGTTTCCTTCTCTAACTCCTCCTTCATGTAGAAAAGCCCGGAAGAGACTGTCTCTCATTATTTGGGCACCATTTCTCCTCCAACTTCCCCGGTGGGACCAAAGCCTGGTAGAGTACGGCTCTCACTATTGCAGCTTTGTCCGTTGAACTTTTTCTTCTCTAACTCCTCCTACATATAGGAAAGCATGGTAGAGTACGGCTCTCACTATTGCAGCTTTATTTGTAGGACTTTTCCTTCTCTAACTCCTCCTTCATGTAGAAAAGCCCGGAAGAGACTATCTCTCACTATTTGGGCGCCATTTCTTTTCCAACTTCCACGGTGGGACCAAAGCCTGGTAGAGTACGGCTCTCACTATTGCAGCTTTGTCCGTTGAACTTTTTCTTCTCTAACTCCTCCTACATATAGGAAAGCATGGTAGAGTACGGCTCTCACTATTGCAGCTTTATTTGTAGGACTTTTCCTTCTCTAACTCCTTTTTTTTGTAGAAAAGCCCGGAAGAGACTATCTCTCACTATTTGGGCACCATTTTTTTTCCGACTTCCCCGGTGGGACCAAAGCCTGGTAGAGTACGGCTCTCACTATTGCAGCTTTGTCCGTTGAACTTTTTCTTCTCTAACTCCTCCTACATATAGGAAAGCATGGTAGAGTACGGCTCTCACTATTGCAGCTTTATTTGTAGGACTTTTCCTTCTCTAACTCCTCCTTCATGTAGAAAAGCCCGGAAGAGACTATCTCTCACTATTTGGGCGCCATTTCTTTTCCAACTTCCACGGTGGGACCAAAGCCTGGTAGAGTACGGCTCTCACTATTGCAGCTTTGTCCGTTGAACTTTTTCTTCTCTAACTCCTCCTACATATAGGAAAGCATGGTAGAGTACGGCTCTCACTATTGCAGCTTTATTTGTAGGACTTTTCCTTCTCTAACTCCTTTTTTTTGTAGAAAAGCCCGGAAGAGACTATCTCTCACTATTTGGGCACCATTTCTTTTCCAACTTCCCCGGTGGGACCAAAGCCTGGTAGAGTACGGCTCTCACTATTGCAGCTTTATTTGTGGGACGTTTCCTTCTCTAACTCCTCCTTCATGTAGAGAAGCCCGGAAGAGATTGTCTCTCACTATTTGGGCGCCATTTCTCCTTCAACTTCTCCGGTGGGACCAAATCCTGGTAGAGTACGGCTCTCACTAGTGCAGCTTTGACCGTGGGACTTTTCCTTCTCTAACTCAACCCTCATCTAGGAAAGCATGGTAGAGTGTGTCTCTCACTATTGCAGCCTTATTTGTAGGACTTTTCCTTCTCTAACTCCTCCTTCACGTAGGAAAGCCTAGAAGATGGTTACTATTTCTCTTTCAACTTTTTTGGTGGGGCATAAGCCTGGGAGAGTGCGGCTCTCACTATTGCAGCTTTATTCGTTGTACTTTTCTTTCACTAACTCCTGCTTCATGTAGGAAATCATGGGAGAGGGTCGCTCTCGCTATTGGTTCTTAACCTTTTGGTGCCATTTCTCCTCCAACTTCCCCGGTGGGACCAAAGCCTGGTAGAGTACGGCTCTCACTATTGCAGCTTTGTCCGTGGGCCTTTTTCTTCTTTAACTCCTCCTTCATGTAGGAAAGCATGGTAGAGAGGGGCTCTCACTATTGCAGCTTTATTCATTTGACTTTTCCTTCACTAACTCCTGCTTGATGTAGGAAATCCTGGTAGAGGTTGGCTCTCTCTATTGGTGCTTAACCTTTGGATGCCATTTCTCCTCCAACTTTCTCGATGGGACCAAAGCCTGGTAGAGTACGGCTCTCAATATTGCAGCTTTGTCCGTGGGACTTTTTCTTCTCTAACTCCTCCCTTCTCTAGGAATGCATGGTAGAGTGCGTTTCTCACTATTGCAGCTTTATTTGTAGGACTTTTCCTTCTCTAACTCCTTCTTCATGCAGAAAGCCCGGAAGAGACTGTCTCTCATTATTTGGGCACCATTTCTCCTCCAACTTCCCCGGTGGGACCAAAGCCTGGTAGAGTATGTCTCTCACTATTGCAGCTTTGTCCGTGGGACTTTTTCTTCTCTAACTATGTGCCAGATACTGCAGGACCATCAGGGGAAATCGATGATTCCCCTAATGCTGAACATGGCGCAGATGACTCGGTACCCCCTAATAATTTTTCCCCAGACATCCCAGTGTTTACAGCCAATCCTGGCATACAGGCTGACCTGTCTGCCTATAGTTCGCTGGATTTTATGCAGCTGTTCTTGGGGGATGAAATTTTTGGGGAGATAGTTACCCAGACTAATCTCTATGCGGAGCAGTATCTGGCATGCAATCCAGACTCTCTTATCTCCAGGAAAGATAGATGGAACCCAACAAGTGTGCCAGAATTGAAACAATTCTGGGCACTGGCCATGTTAATGGACTCATTAAAAGCCCACAATTAGAATGTATTGGTCTAAACATCCTATTTGCAATACCCCCATTTTTGCCGAGACAATGACGAGGGAAAGATATGAAGACCTACTGCGATTTATGCACTTTAGTGACAATAACAAGTGCCCCCCAAAAGGTGATCCGCAGTATGATCTTCTTTATAAAATACGCCCTTTAATTGTAAATGTGCCACTATATATACCCCCAATAAAAACATTTCCATTGACGAGTCCCTCATGAAGTTTAAGGGAACACTGGGGTTTAGACAATATATCCCATCCAAAAGATCCCGATTTGGGATCAAATTTTATAAACTGTGTGAAAGTGGCAGTGGCTACGTATACACCTTCCGTGTATACAAAGGAAGTGATAGCCACCTTGATCCCCCAGGTTGCCCAGATATAGTAGGGACAAGTGGGAAAATTGTCTGGGACTTAATAATGCCACTACTTAATAAAGGTTATCATTTATACATCGATAACTTTTATAATAGCATCCCACTGTTAAAAATGTTGTACTGCTTCGAGACCGTGGCCTGTTGCACTATTCGGAAGAGTCGCACAGGTTTCCCAAAGGCTCTAGCGAACAAAAAAATGAAAAGGGGGGAAACAGCAGCTCTCAGCCACAATGAACTGCTGGCACTCAAGTACAGGGATAAAAAGGATGTTTTCATCTTAACCACCATCCATGGTGAAAGCACTCGGAGGGTCGCAGTTCGTGGCAGAGAGGAATGTAAACGGGTGCCAGTCTGCATACGGCAATATAATCGGCATATGGGGGGCGTTGACCTGTCCAATCAACTGATGCAGCCGTATTTGATCATGCGAAAGACCAGGGCATGGTATAAAAAAGTGGGCATATACCTGATGCAGATGGCAATCCACAATGCCTTTGTCATTTTTAAAAAAAGGCAAATGCTGGGCTGAAAAGCACTTTTCTTTCATTCTAGTTTGAGCTCATTTCTGGGCTGCTAGAATACCACACAAGGAGACCATCAGTGGAGCCTAGCAGAAAAGGTTTCCACCAACCCCTAAAAAAACAAAACCCTCAGAAAAGGTGCAGGGTGTGTTACAAGAGGGGCGTAAGAGCTGAGACCAGCTATTACTGCCCTGATTGCCCCTCTCAGCCCGGTCTATGTATTGGCCACTGTTATAAAAATGTTCACACCCAGGCCGAATAAGTAGACCAGTTTTAGGGTGTGATTTTTAGTCATCTGTCTGATTGGTTACCGAATCTTGGCTTTGTCTACCGTTTATCCTGTCTTCTCTGATCCTTGACCTCGGCTTGTCCTATTGTTGTTCCGTTTCTCTTTACTCCTTTGACCTAGGCTTGTACCTTGACAATTCTCCGCTTGTATAGCCCGGCCATTCTAAGGACCGGTGTTACAAGTTTTTCTCTCTCTGTGTTCTCTCTCTTTGTGGTCTGTCTGTGTTTTGGTTTCAGAATCCATGACAGCTTTGCCCGGGATGCAGATGACTGGGTACTACCCCCGGATAAGTTTACCCCAACTATTCCCCCTTTTCACAGCAAATAGTATGCACTTGTTCATAATTTGAATTGATGAGCTGCTTATACTTAAAAATATATGTGTCCTTTGAGAGGTAATTTGCAGTCCTGAGCTGCTAAAATGAGACTACTTGGGCCCAGCATCCACTTTTGAAAAATATGGAAGTGGTTTGTCTCCAATGTGCCCCTTCAACATCCACATAACCCTGAGAAAGGTACACATAGGGGTATTGTTGCACTTAGATGACATAGCTGAGCAACATATTAGGTGTTTTACTGCCTTAGCACATGTAAGGATAGCAACATATACAGTAACATCTCCAAGTGTGTGTCAAAAAGGCAGAAAAAATGCTAATTGCAACTAGACTTGGTACAAACTAACAAAAAAATGATCCTACACTAAGGTTTAGAATATACATTTTGAAATACCCTGGGGTGTCTACTTTAAGAAATGGTAGGCCTTTGTGGGGTAGTTTGAATTTAAAACCTGCTAAGATGCTTGGAAATTGCACATAGGCCCAGCGTCAAAATTCAAAGTTTGGTAAAAACTTATATGACTTGGTCTCCAATGTTCCCCTTAAACATCCACATAACCCTGAAAAAGGTACACATGTGGGTATCGTTGCACTAAGAAGACATAGCTGAGCAACATATTAGGTGTTATACTGCCATAGCACACATAAGGATAGCAAAATATACAGTAACATCTCCAAGTGTGTGTCAAAAAGGCAGAACAAATGCTAATTGCAACTAGACTTGGTACAAACTAACAAAAAAATGATCCTACACTAAGGTTTAGAATATACCTTTTGAAATACCCTGGGGTGTCTACTTTAAGAAATGGTAGGCCTTTGTGGGGTAGTTTGAATTTAAAACCTGCTAAGATGCTTGGATATTGCACATAGGCCCAGCGTCAAAATTCGGTAAAAACTGATATGGCTTGGTCTCCTATATGGCACTGTAGCTTCACGAAATAGGGCCAAAGACATGTCATTTTACTCAGAAGACTTAGCTGAGCATAATTTGGGGGGTTTGAACTAAGTGGCACATGGGAAATATACAAAATGCCCAGTAAAAATGCAATCCATATGTAAAAAACGCACAAAATTATTTTATACCACATACTTTGGCATCTATTGGTGAAAAAATGGGGGCATGCTACGGCACAATATGCACCTTATGAGATACCCTGTAGTGTCTACTTTTACAAATGGTAGGCCTTTGTGGGGTTTTTTTGAACTGTCAAACTGTTATAATACCCCAAATGGAAGCATAGGCTCATTCAATCCGGCTCTCAAAATTCTACTGTGAGTACTGAAAAGGACAAGTCTCCTATATTGCACTGTAGCTTCACAAAATAGTGCCAAAGACATACAATGGGGGTGTCCTTTTACTCAGAAGATTTAGCTGAACATAATTTGGGGGGTTTGAACTTAGTGGCACATGTGAAAAATACAAAATGCAATCCATAGGTAAAAAATGCACAAAATTATTTTTTACCACATTCTTTGGCATCTATTGGTGAAAACATGGGGGGCATGTTAAGGCACAATATGCACCTTATGAGATACCCTGGAGTGTCTACTTTTACAAATGGTAGGCCTTTGTGTTTTTTTTTTGGTTTTTTTTTGGGGGGGGAGGAGGGGGTTGAACAGTCAAACTTATAATACCCCAAATGGAAGCATAGGCACATTAAATCCGGCTCTCAAAATTCTACTATGAGTACTGAAAAGGACAGGTCTCCTATGTGGCACTGTAGCTTTACAAAATAGTGCCAAAGACATACAATGGGGGTGTCCTTTTACTCAGAAGACTTAGCTGAACATAATTTGAGTGGTTTGAACTTAGTAGCACATGTGAAATATACAAAATGCCCAGCAAAAATGCAATCCATAGGTAAAAAAACACACAAAACAATTTATTACCACATACTTTTGCATCTATTGGTGAAAAAATGGGGGCATGTTAAGGCACAAAATGCACCTTATGAGATACCATGGAGTGTCTACTTTTACAAATGGTAGGCCTTTGTGTTTTTTTTTTTGTTTTTTTTAAAACAGTCAAACTGTTATAATACCCCAAATGGAAGCATAGGCTCATTAAATCCGTCTCTCAAAATTCTACTGTGAATACTGAAAAGGACAGGTCTCCTATATGGCACTGTAGCTTCACGAAATAGTGCCAAAGACATACAATGGGGGTGTCATTTTACTCAGCAGATGTAACTGAACACAAAATAAAACTTTGTACAGGAATAGCACACACCAACTTTACACAATACACATGAGAAGTTCTTTGTTATAAGTTTGTGTGCCAAAAACAAAGAAAACACAATTTTACTCCAATATTTAGCAGAGGTTGGCTGTGAAATGGCTACGTAGAAAGTGTCAAAACAACCTTAGGTAAATAGCCTGTGATGTCTACTTTATATAAATATATACTTTTGTGTGGCAATTTTGTTTTCTTTTATGGCTATTAAGCTTACAAGACAAACATACCAAATTCTAAAATCGCTCCACATTAAAAGTTTATTTTACTCCTTGTGCTTTGTGACCTGTAACTACCACAAAAAACTGAAAATCCCAGACACATTATATATTCTGTAAATCAGAACAACTAAATGCATTTATTTTTAATTACTTTCCCTATCCTGCACTAATTATGTACACATTATTATTGCAAAAACTGTAAAAAAAATATATTTTGTTTGCATATTTCTGTATTTTTTTTATAATAAATAAGCATTTATATATATAGATATATATATATATATATATATATATGTTACATCAAATTAAAGCCCTTTCTGTCCTTTAAAAAACTGTATATAATATGTGTCGGTGCAATAAATTAGTAAAATGCAAATTGTAGTTGAACGCAAACAGCAAAAAATGCTGTTGTCATTAAGTGAAAGACAAGCTTCTGAAGCTCTGTCCTTAAGGGGTTAAATATATGGGCTATTCCTCTTACAAATTGCAGGTGGGGCCCAAGCTATGAGAGGTTATATGCTTGGAGAGGTTGCATATTGTAGTCGTATAGCTGCTAGTATTAAAAAACATTTTTTCCCTGTATATTACATAGAAGATATTTACTAAACTGCGCCTTTTGCACATACACATTTTTAGTTATTAAGGTGTTCATAAATAGTTGAACTACTTATTTTTCAAGTGTGCAAGGCCGCTTTTGACACCATAACAATTACACGGGGCTGTCGTGGTTATTATGCTTGAAGTTTTCATTTAAATAACAGATTTGAGGTTCTACTGCAATGGTCATTAATGTGTAAGTTCATGTGCTAACAGCAGGGTGGGCAAAGCTCTTAGGCAGGGCTCCAGTCCTACAAAAAAAAACCACAAGTGTGGGGACTGTCCAGGTTTGCCACCTTTCCCATCTATTAAGTAAGTCCCATAATCTCATCCTTAACCATCCATTAGTATTATCCAATCGAAAGTGGCCTTACCAGTTAACAGTTTACTGTGCGCAGATAGCATGACAATTGAGTTATTATGGGTTCCCATAGGACTAGAGCTGTTGAGTTTTGTTCTGTTCTGTTCAGTTCAGTCTATCAGTTCAGCTTTTTTGCGTACAAAACAAAAATCTCTGAGACTGTAGTGGGAATTCTTATAAATGTTTCCACATTTACCCTTAATATAAAATATATAGATGGGCACTGCATCACTGTAACATGCCATATAAAAACACACAAATTAGCATTGACCTCCCATTCCCCTTAGTCCTTGAGTGACAGCATTGTCTATAGTATTATCAGCTCCAATATATAGATAAAACCAAACAAATAGTTCAAAGAAAAGGTTAGATTGATACAGTGCTGACTCAAAACTGGCAGCAAACACTGGTACTTGGATACACTAACAATACAAGAGCATGAAATCGGTAAAAAGGAGAGAAGGAAACAGGTTGCACCGAACAACTATATATTTGTCTTAGTCTTAAATTATAAAATGTAAAGAATAGTCCTTATTAAATGTCAAAAACAAATAATTTGAGGTTTGACATATGACAATTGTCATTTCATATCTTGGAACTTGTTTACATCGGTGAATACATTGGATTACCTGTTGCATCTACCATCATTGCCAAGAATGCCAATAGTTACCTAAGTCCAATCCCAAATACACTAAAATAACAACAGATTTTGATACAACTGCAATGGCCATTAAAGTGTTGGCTCACCTGGCAATATCAAGGCAAAGGTGGAGAGGTGTGCTTTAACATTGACAGGTGACCTTACACAATGACATTGCACTGGTACCAGAAGCCACTACATATCAAATATTAACTACATATCGGATATAGGATCAGGAATAGGCAGCGTTTACATTAAGAAGCCTGCAGAAACTGACTATACACACCAGAACGACTACATTAAGCTATCGTTGTTCCAGTGACTAAAGTGTCCCTTTAACTACATATCAGGATTTGGGATTCTCCACTATTGTGGATGTGTTATGGCATTCTATTTGGGCTGATAAATACTATATTTGTTGCCACCTAAGAGTAGTAGGAGTTTGACTGCAGAGATAATGTGTTTTTATTCTCTTACTCTTAGTTTATAACATCATTATTAATAATTATGTTACACCATGAATAAAGTACAGAAGGTGTATATTAAAATAAACCAAGGCTCCACATTAGTTCAGACATTGATGCTAAAGTGACAGCTGGAATATTTCTATATGAAAAAGGTTGGATTATTTAATTTCAGGTATAATTTCAGGTGTTAAGCTTAATTTAGAGTTTGCCTAATTCATTATATGGACATTCTTCCCCCATCCCTATTGCACTTTCTTACCTTACTTCTTCATTTCATCTTCTACTTAGTAGTTTTATTTTCATTCTCTTTTCTTCTTCTTGCCAAAGCTCGTTTCTCCATTAAATGTTTCAGTGGTCATGTTTCAGATGGTTATTACCCGATGACAGTAGTATTATTGATTAGATAATCAGTTGGTATTTTTACACGCTGGAGAAGTAATTCTTAGGGTCAGTCTCTTTCCTAGTGACCTATTTCTTCTTTCATCACCTTCTTTTTGATATGAGCTTTCTTTTTCTTGTTCCAAGCGGTCATATTCCTTTTTTGATGCCAGAAACACCTTAATGAACAGTAAACTACCTCTGAGTCACTGAGCAGATTCTCCATCTCTTATGAGTCATAAAGAAAACGGCAGTTGGTCAGTTGTGCAGGGATTCCGTGTTGCCATGGCAACCAATCTGCCTCCCCATTGGTCTGTACTGTAATATAGCCCTTTATAAAACCATGATGGTTACATTGTAATTAGTTGTATTCTTCATTAATGAGTCAATCTGGCTAAAGTATTCGCAGATCCAGTAGCTGTTTTGGCATTGCTGTTATTTAGAGGATCCCATTTAGATAATTTTTCTATTGCAGTATAGCTAGCCATGTTAATAATATATTGTCTCAGGGCACCTCAGTGATATATGTTTATTGCTCATGTTAGGTCTCTCATGTCCATTATTAATAAGTTTGACAAAGGCCCTGTTGTGAGCAGAAACGTTGCTTTGCATCTTCTTCAGTAAATCTGCTCACTGGATTTAACTTGAGTTCCTGGACCTTCATTACTTTTCTGCAAATCATTATTAATAAGCTGTCAGTTTGTTTACATATTTAGATATTCATGCCAAGTTAGTCATCAGATGACAAGAAGCTTCTTCTTCTTTTCCTCTATGGTGGCAGTAATTGTACACATATAGGAAGGATGATTGTTTAAAACCCAAATGCCACATTAAATTAATTAAGTGTGCATGTGTCAGTATATATTTATATATATATATATAGAATATACAGAAAGAAGGATTGCACTCGCGGTCTGTCTCATGGTAAAAATAATCCTCTTTATTCCAGTAGGTGCTAAACTGATCCTGATGAAAGCCACAATAGATGGCTGAAACATTGATGAATTGAATGTTTTAAGAATACTGGAATAAAGAGGATTTTTTTACCATGAGACAGACCGTGAGTGCAAGCCTTCTTTCTGTATATTCTACAATTTTTTTGGCTATGGCTGTATGCACCCGGCATTTTGTTGATTTCTGAAAGTGTGTGTGCAGGGTACCAGTGGCATATATATATATATATATATATATATATATATATATATATATATATATATTTGTATATGTATGTGTTATGGCATTTGTGTTTGTCTTGAGGAACGTTTATGTTTTGAACTGAAACGTCGATTTTACACTCTTCAATAAAGAACTGTATTTTAATATTAATTATTAGCTGTATTTTGATATTAATATATATATATATATATATATATATATATATATATATACACTGTGTGCAGAATTATTAGGCAAATGAGTATTTTGACCACATCATCCTCTTTATGCATGTTGTCTTACTCCAAGCTGTATAGGTTTGAAAGCCTACTACCAATTAAGCATATTAGGTGATGTGCATCTCTGTAATGAGAAGGGGTATGGTCTAATGACATCAACACCCTATATCAGGTGTGCATAATTATTAGGCAACTTCCTTTCCTTTGGCAAAATGGGTCAAAAGAAAGACTTGACAGGCTCAGAAAAGTCAAAAATAGTGAGATATCTTGCAGAGGGATGCAGCACTCTTAAAATTGTAAAGCTTCTGAAGGCGCAAAATAACTGCCCATAAACTGAGAAAAGTCAAGCGTGCAGCTGCCAAGATGCCACTTGCAACCAGTTTGGCCATATTTCAGAGCTGCAACATCACTGGAGTGCCCGGAAGCACAAGGTGTGCAATACTCAGAGACATGGCCAAGGTAAGAAAGGCTGAAAGACGACCACCACTGAACAAGACACACAAGCTGACACGTCAAGACTGGGCCAAGAAATATCTCAAGACTGATTTTTCTAAGGTTTTATGGACTGATGAAATGAGAGTGAGTCTTGATGGGCCAGATGGATGGATTGGTAAAGGGCAGAGAGCTCCAGTCCGACTCAGACGCCAGCAAGGTGGAGGTGGAGTACTGGTTTGGGCTGGTATCATCAAAGATGAGCTTGTGGGGCCTTTTCGGGTTGAGGATGGAGTCAAGCTCAACTCCCAGTCCTACTGCCAGTTTCTGGAAGACACCTTCTTCAAGCAGTGGTACAGGAAGAAGTCTGCATTCTTCAAGAAAAACATGATTTTCATGCAGGACAATGCTCCATCACACGCGTCCAAGTACTCCACAGCGTGGCTGGCAAGAAAGGGTATAAAAGAAGAAAATCTAATGACATGGCCTCCTTGTTCACCTGATCTGAACCCCATTGAGAACCTGTTGTCCATCATCAAATGTGAGATTTACAAGGAGGGAAAACAGTACACCTCTCTGAACAGTGTCTGGGAGGCTGTGGTTGCTGCTGCACGCAATGTTGATGGTGAACAGATCAAAACACTGACAGAATCCATGGATGGCAGGCTTTTGAGTGTCCTTGCAAAGAAAGGTGGCTATATTGGTCACTGATTTGTTTTTGTTATGTTTTTGAATGTCAGAAATGTATATTTGTGAATGTTGAGATGTTATATTGGTTTCACTGGTAAAAATAAATAATTGAAATGGGTATATATTTGTTTTTTGTTAAGTTGCCTAATAATTATGCACAGTAATAGTCACCTGCACACACAGATATCCCCCTAAAATAGCTATAACTAAAAACAAACTAAAAACTACTTCCAAAAATATTCAGCTTTGATATTAATGAGTTTTTTGGGTTCATTGAGAACATGGTTGTTGTTCAATAATAAAATTAATCCTCAAAAATACAACTTGCCTAATAATTCTGCACTCCCTGTATAATACTTTGACTATGTCCTTGCACTCAGGCCTAATATAGTATGGCCGGGTGCCAGTCCCCAAAACAATGATAATATAAAATTCAGGTAATGAAAAGGGCTGCAAACAAAATACACTTAGAATGGCATTCTATATCTGTCTATCTATAAATAAATACAAATAATTGTAAATATATATAAATATATATAATTACATAATATAATTATGATTACATAAGTATACATGTAGAATATAAATACACACACACACACACACATATATATATGTATATAAAAATCTACGTATATATTTATATAATCTTTTAACATAATTATGTGATTGTATTAATTAAAATTTGAGGGACGTGCCTGACAACCCAGGCAGAAAGTCCAGAGAATTAAATTTGCATGCACTATATTTGACCCTGTTACTTTCCAAGACACCATAAAACCTGTACATGGGGGGTACTGTTGGACTCGGGAGACTTTGCTGAATACAAATATGAGTGTTTCAAAATGGTAAATTGTCTTACAATGATAATATTGTCAGTGAAAGTGAAGTTTTTTGCATTTTTTACACACAGATGGCACTTTCCCTGACGATATTATTGTTGTAATACATTTTAATGTTTTGAAACACTAATATTTGTGTTCAGGAAAGTCTCTTCAGTATAACAGTACCCCCCATGTTCAGGTTTTATGGTGTTTTGAAAAGTTAGAGAGTCAGATATAAGGCTTGCATTTCAGTTTTTTCACATTGAAATTTGCCAAATTGGAAATGTTGCCTTTGAGAAGCCCAATAATGAGAATTACCCCCATGATGGCATTCCATTTGCAAAAGTAGACAACCCAATGTATTGCAAGTGGGGTATGTCCAGTCTTTTTTAGTAGCCACTTAGTCAGAAATCACTGTAGTTGTTATGATGCCAGCATGCCCCTGGCACCACCTGTTTACGTGTACAACTGTTATCCACCACCAAGCACATATCCTGCAAGAATAAAACTAAATGGAGCCTGAACTGTTTGAGGCTTCCCTAACCACAGCGTGTCTAAACATTTTTTAGAACATCACAATTCAGACCCAAAATACTTTAACTTTTGTGGAATTGAGAAAATAAATGTAAACTGGAGAGGGGGTGACATAGTAAAGACTCTTAGTTTGAAAGAATCAAAGTGGATTTTTGACTTATGCACTTTAACCCCTAAGGGTTTAAACATTGATTTTGAAATTAATAATATTTTATAAATTATCCCTTTTTAAGTGTTTTATAAGTTTTCTGGCCAGGTAGGGTGATTTTTTATAAGTATTTTTATTATTTTTTAGATATGCTACGTATCTGGGTTTTAATTATAATTTATTTAATTTTTGCTGACTTTGCACTATATTGGAGAAGTATCTTTTACTTATTATTTATTTTCCAAACTATTGCATATTTATATATGTGTCATGAAAAATATTTTGGAATGACCACTTAAAGTATATCCCTTTTCTCTTTTTCATGTTCTGTGTATATATGATACGTTATTTTTTGGGGACTCTCTTTGCTCACCACGAAAATGGCCTTTCTGGCCTCAATTGGGCATAAGGACTATCACAGGATGTTATTTGGAAACATAGAGGAAGCATGGAAGGGGAGCAGGACCATTCTACATTGTTTCGGTGAAACCGGATGTGACGCGACGGATTGAAGAAACAAGCCGATACTTCACAGGAAGTGACGTTGTGGACTGATACAGTCGATATTCTCCAAAAAGCAGACACCAACAGGTTATCTATCTCGTTGTTGCTGTCTCTACTGTAAAGTATCAATATTTTTTTCTTCTACTTTTTAGCTGAAATATGTTTGTTAATTTTATTTTTTTTTGCCCTGCTAATAGATATGTGTCCGGGTCCACAAAGATGGCACCCGAGGACTATCCGGACCGGATGTGTCGTCATATTGGAGGTGGTAACACACATCCGGTTAGGACCATATAAGGAGAGGGGTGTGTTTTATGCTACATGTGTAATTAATTGTGTTATTATGTGTAGATGCCATAGCATATATAAATGGCTTTATGTGCATTTAAATGTTTATCAGCACCTGAGGAAGACCATATGAAGCAATACATTTATTTTAAATACATCTCTGGCTCCTGATTTGAACTTCCATTATACTGGATAGTTATCAACTGGAGGATCCATTTAAAGGAGAAGTCCATCTATGTCCTTGGGAAAAGGCATATACGCTGTATAAGTCCAGAGCCTACTTTCAGTTGGCTCCGAAAATTGTGAGTGGTTTCAGCTTAAATGGATGTCACTTTACTTTATTTTATATACAGATTACACTATGTTTTGTTTGTTTGTATTTTTGTATAGGTAATCTGTATCCCTTACATGTATATAAGAAACTATTAACAGTTACCATAATTGTACATATATTCCAGGTAACATTTAGTGTATGTTTTGTGTGTGCTTTTACCTTTTATCTTTACACTATAAAAGGGTGAGTGTATGCGGTGACGATATACTCTGGTAATTTAGCAGCACCGTGTATTAGTTTGCTTGAGCACCATCTATATAATTTATACCATAACTATCACAGCCCGCTGTAGTTGTTATGATGCCAGCATGCCCCTGGCACCACCTGTTTACGTGTAAAACTGTTTTCCGCCACCAAACACATATCATGCAAGAATAAAACTAAATGGAGCCTGAACTGTTTGAGAAAATACATACCAAACCCCTAGTAGAGTACGGCTCTCACTATTGCATCTTTGTCCGTGGGACTTTTTCTTCTCTAACTCCTCCTTCATGTAGGAAAGCATGGTAGAGTGCGGCTCTCACTATTGCAGCTTTATTCGTTGGACTTTTCCTTCACTAACTCCTGCTTCATGTAGGATATCCTGGGAGAGGGTGGTTCTCGCTATTGGTGCTTAACCTTTGGGTGCGATTTCTCCTCCAAGTTCCTCGATGGGACCAAAGCCTGGTAGAGTACGGCTCTCACTATTGCAGCTTTGTCCGTGGGAGTTTTCCTTCTCTAACTCCTCCCTCATCTAGGAAAGCATGGTAGAGTGCGACTCCCACTATTGCAGTTTTGTTTGTGGGATGTTTCCTTCTCTAACTCCTCCTTCTTATAGGAAAGCCTAGAAGAGGGCTACTATTTCTCTTTCAACTTTTCTGGTGGGGCATAAGCCTGGGAGAGTGCGGCTCTCACTATTAAAGCTTTATTTGTGGGATGTTTCCTTCTCTAACTCCATCTTCATGTAGAAAAGCCCGGAAGAGACTGTCTCTCACTATTTGGGCGCCATTTCTCCTCCAACTTTTACGGTGGGACCAAAGCCTTGTAGAGTACGGCTCTCACTATTGCAGCTTTGTCCGTGGGACTTTTTCTTCTCTAACTCCTCCTTCATGTAGGAAAGCATGGTAGAGTGCGGCTTTCGCTATTGCAGCTTTCTTCGTTGGACTTTTCCTTCACTAACTCCTGCTTCATGTTAGGAAACCTTGGAGAGGTTGGCTCTCACTATTGAGGCTTTACCTTTGCGCGCCATTCCTCCTCCAACTTCCCGGTTGGGGCCAAGCCTGGGAGAGTTTGTCTCTCACTATTGCATCTGAGCACGCAGGTGTGGGGGTTAATTCTCCTCTAACTATTCATTGATATTGGCAATCCTGGGAGAGGGCAGTTCCCACTATTGGGGCTTGACCTGGAGCCCATTTCCTCTTCAAATTTCTCCAGTTTGGTACAAGCTCACTATTGCAGCTAGGTCCATGGGCTTGTTCCTTCTCTGACTCCTCATTGCTGTTGGCAAGCTTGGGAGAGTGCGGCTCTCACAACTGCAGCTGAGTACAGGGGGCATCTTCTTCTCTAACTCCTACATGGTGTAGCTACATGTAGCTCTCACTCTTGGGGATTGTTCCGGCGCGCTATTCCACTTCAAATTTCTTCATTGGGTCCCAAGCTTGGGAGAGTGTGGCTTTCACTATTGTAGCTGGACTGTATGTCTGCTCTTCCTCTAACATCTACTTGGTGTTAGCATGTTTTAATGCTTGTTCAGGGCGCTATTTCTCTTCCAGCTTCTCCGCTTGGCCCATAAGCCTGGGAGAGTGCAGCTCTCACTATTGCACTTGTGCCATGTGGCTACTCCTCCTGTAACTCTTCCCTGGTTTTGTCAAGGCTGGGAAATCGCATCTCTCCCTATTGTTGCTTGAACTGAGAAGCTAGTCAACCTCCAACTGACGCGGTGTGGCTCACACCTGTGTGAGTACGGTTTTCAATATTGCAGCTCATCCTGGGGACTCCTCCTCTAACTATTGCTTGATGTTGACAAGCTGTAGAGAATGTATATTTAAATATATGAGCTATTCCTCTTACAAATTGCAGGTGGGGCCCAAGTTATGAAAGGTTATATGCTATGAGAGGTTGCATATTGTAGTCGTATAGCTGCTAGTATTAAAAAAAATGTTTTGCCTATATATTACATAGAAGATATTTACTAAACTGCGCCTTTTGCACATACACATTTTTAGTTATTAAGGTGTTCATAAATAGTTTAACTACTTATTTTGCAAGTGTGCAAGGCCGCTTTTGACACCATAACAATTACACAGGGCTGTGGTTATTATGCTTGGAGTTTTCATTTAAATAACAGATTTGGGGTTCTACTGCAATGGTCATTAATGTGTAAGAAAGATCATGTGCAAACAGCAGGCTGGGCAAAGCTCTTGGGCAGGGCTCCAGTCCTAAAAAAAAAACACAAGTGTGGGGACTGCTCAGGTTTGCCACCTTTCCCATCTATTAAGCAAGTCCCATAATCTCACTCTTAACCAACCACTCCTATTATCCAATCAAAAGTGGCCTTTCCAGTTAACAGTTTACTGTGCGCAGATAGCATGACAACTGAGTTATTATGGGTTCCCATAGGATTAGAGCTGTTGAGTTTTGTTCTGTTCAGTTCAGTCTATCAGTTCAGCTTTTTGCGTACAAAAAAAATAAATCTCTGAGACTGTAGTGGGAATTTGTGTACATTTTTCGACATTTTCCCTTAATATAAAACATATAGATGTGCACTGCATCAATGTAACATGCCATATAAAAGCACACAAATTAGCATTGACCTCCCATTCCCCTTAGTCCTTGAGTGACAGCATTGATTATAGTATTATCAGCTCCAATATATAGATAAAACAAAACCAATAGTTCAAAGAAAAGGTTAGATTGATACAGCACTGACTCAAAACTGGCAGCAAACACTGGTACTTGGATACCCTAACAATTCAAGAGCATGAAACCGGTAAAAAAGAGAGAAGAAAACAGGTTGCACCGACCAACTATATATTTGTCTTATTCTTAAATTATAAATCTTAAAGAGTGTTAATTTAGCTATAAGTCCACAAAGGTAGTCCTTATTAAATGTCAATAAAAAATTCTTTGAGGTTTGACATATGACAATTGTCATTTCATATCTTGGAACTTGTTTACATCGGTGAATACATTGGATTACCTGTTGCATCTACCATCATTGCCAAGAATGCCAATAGTTACCTGAGTCCAATCCCAAATACATTAAAATAACAACAGATTTTGATACAACTGCAATGGCCATTAAAGTGTTTGCTAACCTGGCAATATCAAGGCATTTGTAAACAATGATTTTAAGCTGAAATCATTAAGGTGAAGAGGTTTGCTTTAACATTGACAGGTGACCTTACACAATGACATTGCACTGGTACCAGAAGCCACTACATATCAAATATTAACTACATATCGGATATAGGATCAGGAATAGACAGCGTTTACATTAAGAAGCCTGCAGAAACTGACTATACACACCAGAACGACTACATTAAGCTATCGTTGTTCCGGTGACTAAAGAGTCCCTTTAACTACATATCAGGATTTGGGATTCTCCACTATTGTGGATGCGTTATGGCGTTCTATTTGGGCTGATAAATACTATACTTATTGCCACCTAAGAGTAGTAGGAGTTTGACTGCAGAGCTAATGTGTTTTTATTCTCTTACTATTAGTTTATAACATCATTATTAATAATTATGTTACACCATGAATAAAGTACAGAAGGTGTATATTAAAATAAACCATGGCTCCACATTAGTTCAGACATTGATGCTAAAGTGACAGCTGGAATTTTTCTATATTATAATGGCCTTTTTAATAAAAAACAAAACAAAATTATTTAATTTAAGGCGTAATTTCAGGTGTTAAGCTTGATTTAGAGTTTACCTAATTCATTATATGGACATTCTCCCCCCCATCCCTATTGCACTTTCTTACCTTACTTCTTCATTTCATCTTCTACTTTGTTCTACTTAGTAGTTTTATTTTCATCCTCTTTTCCTCTTCTTGCCAAAGCCTGTTTCTCCATTGAATGTTTCAGTGGTCATACAGCCTGATAGTTATTACCCGATGACAGTAGGATTATTGATTAGATAATCAGTTGGTATTTTTACACACTGGAGAAGTAATTCTTAGGGTCAGTCTCTTTCCTAGTGACCTATTTCTTCTTTAATCACCTTCTTTTTGATATGAGCTTTCTTTTTCTTGTTCCAAGCTGTCATATTCCTTTTTTGATGCCAGAAACACCTTAATGAACAGTAAACTACCTGAGTCACTGAGCAGCTTCTCCATCTCTTATGAATTATAAAGAAAACGGCAGTTGGTCAGTTGTGCAGGGACTCCGTTTTGCCATGGCAACCAATCTGCTTCCCCATTGGTCTGTACTGTAATATGGCCCTTTAGAAAACCATTATGGTTACATTGTAATTAGTTATATTCTTCATTAATGAGTCAATCTGGCTAAAGTATTCACAGATCCAGTAGCTGTTTTGGCATTGCTGTTAGAGGATCCCATTTAGATTATTTTTCTATTGCAGTATAGCTAGCCATGTTAATAATATATTGTCTCAGGGCACCTCAGTGATATATGTTTATTGCTCATGTTAGGTCTCTCATGTCAATTATTAATAAGCTTGACAAAGGCCCTGTTGTGAGCAGAAACGTTGCTTTGCATCTTCTTCGGTAAATCTGCTCACTGGATTTAACTTGAGTTCCTGGACCTTCATTACTTTTCTGCAAATCATTATTAATAAGCTGTCAGTTTGTTTACATAATTAAATATTCATGCCACATTAGTCATCAGATGACAAGAAGATTTTTTTCCTCTATGATGGCAGTAATTGTACACATATAGGAAGGATGAGTGTTTAACCCCTCAATGCCATTACGGCGTTCTATGCCGACCCGCATTTAATGAGCTTTAAAGCCTTTGCGGCTGCAAAGTGTAAGGGCTTGAATGTAACGGCTTTGAGCCCAGGCAGTCCTCCCAAGGCAAATCTGGCCCCCGGGGGCCATGTGATCGCTCTCAAAGAGCGATCAGATGGCAGGCATAGCTGCCCGAAGTGTGCATGCAAGGGCATTGCCCAGGCCCAGACTGGCCATCGGGCAAACCAGGCAAATACCCGGTGGGCCGCGGGCCGAGGGGAGATCCAGCTGGTCATTGAGGCAGAGCTGGCGCTATGTGTTCCATGAAGGGCCGGTGGGGAGATCAAGGATCTCCCTCACCGGCCCACATGCTGTCAAATGCGGCCGCCGGCGGGGGAGAGAGGGAGGGAGCCAGCCTGGAGAGAGGACCCGGCGGAGCTCCGCCGGGTTTCTCTTGCGAGATCCGGGCCGTTGCCATGGCAACGGTCCGGGTCTCGCGAGAGTGAACTCTAGCCCCACAGGCTAGAGTTCACTTACCACGGATGGATGCCAGCAGCACGAGGGTTTTTTTTTTTGGGGGGGGGGGGGGTTTATTATAAAAAAATGCACCCTAACACACATCACCCTCATTCAGCACCCTAACACACAGCACCCTCATACAGCACCCTCATACATCACCCTAACACACATAACCCTCATACAGCACCCTAACACACATCACCCTCATACATCACCCTTATACAGCACCCTGACACACAGCACCCTAACACACATCACTCTCATGCAGCACCCTAACACGCAGCACCCTAACACAGCACGCTAACACACACCACCCCAACACACAGCGCCCCAACACACAGCACCCTCACACACACAGAACCCTCACACAGCACCCTAAAACACACACATCACCCTTGCACGCACCCTAAAACACACACACATCACCCTTGCACGGCACCCTAACACACACAGCACTCTAACACACACATCACCCTCACACAGCATCCTAACACACAAAGCACACACACTGCACACCTCACACACACAGCAGCCCCCAAACACGCTGCACCACACACACACAATACTACACACCAAACATATATGTATATTTACTACAGAACCCCTCACACACATACTGCACCCCTAAACACATTAAATTCCAGACAAACACTAGATTCCTACCCAACTCCTGAGTCCTTCAAACACACACTAGGTATCCTACACACAGACGCTGCACCACACAGACGCTGCACACACACTACATTTCTGACATACACTCTCTGGATCCCCCATGCACACACTAGATTCCATTTAAGCAAACACATAGTGTCTCCATAAATGGGATACAGTGAGTATCCCAATTATGGAAACCTCTGAGACAAGTTTCAAGCAAATAATGCAGAACAAATACAGGGCCCTTTTCTCATGCCGTGGAAGAGCATTGAACCAATATGCTCACTTTGAGATGGGACGTGCTTGTCATTGGGGATGACAAAACACACCCTATCTGGCCCCGCCCCCTTTTCAGCCGCTGTGAACAAAAAATGTGCGGGCCAATTTTTTTTTCCCAGTCCGTCCCTGGGACTGCCTGGGCAGTCAGGCAGTCCCCCTAATGGTGAAATAGGGGAAACATGAATTATTCCACACATTAAAGTAATTAAGTGTGTGTGTGTGTATATATATATATAATATTATGGCATTTGTGTTTGTCCTGAGGAACGTTCATGTTTTGAACTGAAACGTCGATTTGACACTCTTCAATAAAGAACTGTATTTTAATATTAATTATTAGCTGTATTTGGATATTAATATATATATATATATATATATATATATATATATATATATATATATAATACTTTGACTATGTCCTTGCACTCAGGCCTAATATAGTATGGCCGGGTGCCAGTCCTCAAAACAATGATAATATAAAATTCAGGTAATGAAAAGGGCTGCACTCACGGTCTTGTAGATAATTGTGAACTTCTTTATTAGTGGTCCAGGGATCAATGTTTCAGTCCCTTACATGAATTTTATATATATATATATATATATATATATATATATATATATATATATATATATATATAAATAATAGCGTTGTCTTCAATAAAAATATTTAATTTTTGTATTGAATATTTGTGTGCTCTCCTGTCTAATTTTGTAAGGTTGTGAAATGAGTGTGTACCCCGGGTGATCAAATGTATTGACATGAAGTTTGTACGTGTACGTGAAGTTTATACACAAGATTGAATTTATTTTGTTTTCTGCAATAAACTAATATTTAATAATTCTATAATTTTATACAAATTCTCCAGGCATTGTTAGCGCTCTATTTAGGAGAACCTCATTCAGGCTCCATTTGCTTAAAAAAAGGGTGAATTGGGGTTTAACATAACATCACTGCTGGGTCTCCAATTTTACCAAAGTTAATATTTATTGGGGGACACCAATACAGATACAATTATTAATATCAAGCCACGAGTTGCTGTTCTCAAGTAGTTTAATTGCTCCAAACAATTTGAGTTTAGCCTTCTGTGGGACACTGAAACAATAACAATACAGACTGTCCCTAGCACTGTCCCTGCTACTGGTTACCATACAATCAAATGTCAAATTGTCAGAATTAATTTTATCCAGGTGCTATCCTAAACAGACAACCCTGTCGTGCCAAACCCCCATAAATCTATATACAAACGTATGCATGCCTTAGTGCTGAATATTTAGTTGACTTTATTATACAACCAAATTCACTCTATAAATAGAAATAAAATACATTCAATCAACGATAGAAGCTATAAATGATAAACTGCACAACAAAAGAATGAAAACTAACTTACCGTATATACTCGAGTATAAGCCGACCCGGATATAAGCCGAGGCCCCTAAATTTACCCCAAAAAACTGGGAAAACTTATTGACTTGAGTATAAGACTACGGTGGGAAATGCAGCAGCTACTGGTAAATTCCTAAATAAAATTAGATCCTAAAAAAATTACATTAACCCCTTAAGTCCGGCGGACGTATATTTACGTCCTTTTAAAAGCGGCTCTAAACGCCGCAGGACGTAAATATACGGCCGCCGTTTTTTTTTTACTTACCCGGTCGCCGGTGGTCCCACGCCGGCGATCGCGGTTGGGGGGACTCCCAGGGAGCCCCCCCGAGGCAGATCTGCCTCCTCCGGTCCCTCCCGGTCATGTGAGAGTGAGGTCCTTGCGAGGACCTCACAATCACATGGCCGGTATAGCTGGCTCAGGCATTGCCAGCAGGGGGACCAACTGTAATGACAGTTGGTCCCCCTGCTGGCTGAAAATAAAATAAAATTAAGTTAAAAGTGTAAAAAAAAATATATATATATATACTTAGATCATATATATATATATTATATATATATGATCTAAGTATATATATATACACACATACACATACACCGTCTAGGTGTATTTTAATATATATATATATATTAATATCAAATTACACGTAGACTGATACTGATTAAATATATATATAATTATTGTTATATATATATATTTATAAATAATATAAAAAAAATATGTAAATACGTAAAAAAATTAAATAAAAAAAATTATTAAAAATAAAATATTAAAAAATATATAGATGTGTTTTATTTCGTTCTAACTGTATTGTGATATTAATATATATATATTTATATCAAAATACACGTAGAACGAAATAATATATATATCTATATACATAAATATATACGTATATATCACTATATATATACCTATATATAAATAAAAATATTTTTAAAAAAATATATATATATATATACGTATATATACACATATGTATATATATACATATATTAATTCTACACATATATTTATGTAATAATTTTACATAATTAGGTATCCTAATTAATTACAATTAGCGGGACCTGCCTGACAACCCATGCCGAAAGTATAAGGAATTTAATTTGCTAGCACTATATTTAACCCTATAACTTTCCAAGACACCATAAAACCTGTACATGGGGGGTACTGTTTTACTCGGGAGACTTCGCTGAACACAAATATTAGTGTTTCAAAACAGTAAAATGTATTACAACGATGATATCGCCAGTAAAAGTGACGTTTTTTGCATTTTTCACGCACAAACAGCACTTACACGGACGATATTACTGCTGCAATACTTTTTACTGTTTTGAAACACAAATATTTGTGTTCAGCGAAGTCTCCCGAGTACAACAGTACCCTTCATGTACAGGTTTTATGGTGTTTTCAAAAATTACAGCGTCAAATATAAGGCTTGTGTTTCATTTTTTTCACATTAAAATTCGCCAGATTGCTTACGTTGCCTTTATGACCCTATGGTAGCCCAATAATGAAGATTACCCCTATGATGACATACTATTTGCAATAGTAGACAACCCAAGGTATTGCAAATGGGGTATGTCCAGTCTTTTTTAGTAGCCACTTAGTCACAAACACTGGCCAAAATTGGCGTTTTTTGCATTTTTCACACACAAACAAATACTAACGCTAACTTTGGCCAGTGTTTGTGACCAAATGGCTACTAAAAAAGACTGGACATACCCCATTTGCAATACCTTGGGTCGTCTACTATTGCAAATGGTATGCCATTATGGGTGTAAATTTAATTCCTGGGCTACTATACAGTCTCAAAGGCAACGTAACCAATCTGACAAATTTCAATTTCTAATGTAACACGCTATATTTGTCCCTGTAACTTCCCAAAACACCATAAAACCTGTACATAGGAGGTACTGTTTTACACGTGAGACTTTGCTGAATACAAATATGTGTATTTTATTGCAGTACAAGCAAACCGTATTATGACATTGACAGTTAAAATGTCATGTAGAACTAAAAAAATCAAAAAAAAATCTTATTTTCTCCCATGTTTTTCATATTAAATTATGTTTCATAGCTAAATATTTGATATTAAATGAAAGCCCTGTTTCCTCTGAATAAAATGATATATAATAAGGGGGGGTGCATTTAATATGAAAGAGGTGAATTACGGTTTGACAGACATATAGCGCAAATGCCAGGTTTTGTTTACATTTTGTTTCGTTCACAACTTGTACATTTGGCTGCGGTGTTAAGGGGTTAATTGAATATTTATTTACAGTGTGTAAATATAATGAATGCAGTGTGTGTGTGTGTGTGTGTGTGTGTGTGTGCAGTGTGTGTGCGTGTGCAGTGTGAGTGCAGTGTGTGTGTGTGTGTGTGTGTGTGAGAGAGTGCAGTGTGTGTGTATGAATGCAGTGTGTGTGTATGAATGCAGTGTGTGTGTATGAGTGCAGTGTGTGTGGGGGGCGGGCATTTATATTATTTTTTTATGATTTTAATATTATATACACACATCTGCATTTTAGGTGCAAGAGGGTGACTCAGATTGATGGGAGTCTGACTCCCTTTTCTGACTCCCTGTATATAATGCAGTGTGTGTGCATTATATACACACACACTCTGCATATAATGCAGAGTGTGTGTGTGTGTGTAAATATAATGCACACACTGCATTATATACAGGGAGTCAGAAATTGGAGTCAGACTCCCATCAATCTGTCACCCTCTTGCACCTAAAATGCAGAGTGTGTGTGCATATAATGCAGAGTGTATGTGTATATAATGCACACACTCTACATTATATACACACATCTGCATTTTAGGTGCAAGAGGGTGACTCAGATTGATGGGAGTCTGACTCCCTTTTCTTACTCCCTGTATTTAATGCAGAGTGTGTACATTAAATACACACACACTCTGCATTAAATACAGGGAGTTAGAAAAGGGAGTCAGACTCCCATCAACTGGGCATTTTTATAATTTTTTTTATTTTAATATTTGAATACTTTTTTTAATCGTTTGATTTTGTCCCCCCCTCCCTACTTCATACTTGGCCAGGGAGGGGGGGGCTGTCCAGGGGGAGGGGGGGCTGTCCAGGGGGAGGGGGGGGGCTGTCCAGGGGGATGGGGGGGGCTGTGCAGGGGGAGGGCCGGTACTTACTGCCAGTCTCGCGGTCTGCTCCCAGTGTAAATCTCGCGGCCCGCGTGTCTCGCGTGATTTACACTGGGAGCTTAAAAGAGGAGCCGCGCGGACGTGCTGGGAGCTGACCAGAGCTGCTGTAAAGGTAAGTAACAGCTTCTCCGGCCCCCAACATGTCATGGTCTGTATTATGGCAATGTAAGTTGCCATAATACAGACCTAGACTCGAGTATAAGACGAGGGGGCTTTTTGAGCACAAAAATATGTGCCAAAAAACTCGTCTTATACTCGAGTATATACGGTACATAAAGTTTCAAAGGACTAGACATGGGCACTTTAACACCCCCCAACATTTCGGCATCAGCAATAGTGCCTTTCTCAAGGTACAATTCCCAAACAAGATGCATAGCGAGACGCCAACCTCTTGCAGTGTTCCTGAGGAATCTCAGCCCATTGCTCATGATTAATATTGTAATATTCGTGGGTATGCTTGCTGCAACCAACTTCTTCAAATCCCAGTAGAGATTTTCTCTGAGGTTCAAGTCAGATGACGGATGACCACTGTAGAAAATTCCAGGACTTTTTCTGCAACCAAGCCTTAGTGGAATTTAAGGTATGCTTAGGATCAGGGCTGCCATCAGAAAGTTTGAGGCCCCTGACAAAGCACAAGGTCTGCCCGCCCGCCCCCCCCCCCCCCACCCTCCCGGGCCCGCCCACGCCCTACCTAGTCCACTGACAATGATGCAGGACTGAATGTGTATAGTGGAAGTGAATTAGAATGTGTGTAATGGATGTAGTGTTTGTGTGTATTAGATACTGTTTGTGCAGTGAATGCAGAGTGTGTGTTTGTGTAGCGGATGCAGTGTGTATAGTAAACGCAGAGTGTGTTTGAGTAGTGGATGTAGTGTGTGTACAGTTATGTAGTGTGTGTTTGTGTAGTTGATGTAGTGTTTGTATGTACTATATGAAATGTGTTTAGTGGATGCAGTGTCTGTAGTGGATGTAGTGTGTGAATTAGACGCAGTGTCTGTGTTTAGTGAATGCAGAGTGTTTCAATTTGTGGTGGATGTAGTGTGTGTACTGTGAATACAGGATGTTTGTGTAGTGGATGCTGTGTGTACAGTTAATGCAGAGTGTGTGTCAGTATAGTGAATACAGAGTGTGTGCATAGTTTAGTGAATGCAAAGTTTGTGTTAGTGTGTAATAAATGCAGAGTGTGTGTTAGGGTGTAGTGAATGCAGAGTGTGTCAGTGTAATGAATGTAGTGTGTGTGTTAGTGCAGTGAATGCAGAGTGTGTGTTAATGTGTAGTGAATGCAGAGAGTGTGTCAGTGTGTAGTGGATGCAGAGTGTGTGTGTGTGTTAGTGTAGTGAATGCAGAGTGTTAATGTGTAGTGAATGCAGAGAGTGTTTGAGTAGTGGATGTAGTGTGTGTTTGTGTAGTGTATGTAGTGTTTGTATGTACTAGATAAAATGTGTTTAGTGGATGAAGTGTCTGTAGTGGATGTAGTGTGTGTATTAGATGCAGTGTCTGTGTATAGTGAATGCAGAGTGTTACAATTTGTGGTGGATGTCGTGTGTGTACTGTGAATACAGGATGTTTGTGTAGTGGATGCTGTGTGTACAGTTAATGCAGAGTGTATGTTAGTGTAGTGAATGCAGAGTGTGTGTCAGTATAGTGAGTCCAGAGTGTGTGCATAGTTTAGTGAATGCAAAGTTTGTGTTAGTGTGTAATAAATGCAGAGTGTGTGTTAGGGTGTAGTGAATGCAGAGTGTGTCAGTGTAATGAATGTAGTGTGTGTGTTAGTGCAGTGAATGCAGAGTGTGTGTTAATGTGTAGTGAATGCAGAGAGTGTGTCAGTGTGTAGCGGATGCAGAGTGTGTGTGTGTTAGTGTAGTGAATGCAGAGTGTTAATGTGTATTGAATGCAGAGAGTGTTTGAGTAGTGGATGTAGTGTGTGTACAGTGATGTAGTGTGTGTTTGTGTAGTGGATGTAGTGTTTGTATGTGCTTGATAAAATGTGTTTAGTGGATGCAGTGTCTGTAGTGGATGTAGTGTGTGCATTAGATGCAGTGTCTGTGTATAGTGAATGCAGAGTGTTACAATTTGTGGTGGATGTCGTGTGTGTACTGTGAATACAGGATGTTTGTGTAGTGGATGCTGTGTGTACAGTTAATGCAGAGTGTATGTTAGTGTAGTGAATGCAGAGTGTGTGTCAGTATAGTGAGTCCAGAGTGTGTGCATAGTTTAGTGAATGCAAAGTTTGTGTTAGTGTGTAATAAATGCAGAGTGTGTGTTAGGGTGTAGTGAATGCAGAGTGTGTCAGTGTAATGAATGTAGTGTGTGTGTTAGTGCAGTGAATGCAGAGTGTGTGTTAATGTGTAGTGAATGCAGAGAGTGTGTCAGTGTGTAGTGGATGCAGAGTGTGTGTGTGTGTTAGTGTAGTGAATGCAGAGTGTTAATGTGTAGTGAATGCAGAGAGTGTTTGAGTAGTGGATGTAGTGTGTGTTTGTGTAGTGTATGTAGTGTTTGTATGTACTAGATAAAATGTGTTTAGTGGATGAAGTGTCTGTAGTGGATGTAGTGTGTGTATTAGATGCAGTGTCTGTGTATAGTGAATGCAGAGTGTTACAATTTGTGGTGGATGTCGTGTGTGTACTGTGAATACAGGATGTTTGTGTAGTGGATGCTGTGTGTACAGTTAATGCAGAGTGTATGTTAGTGTAGTGAATGCAGAGTGTGTGTCAGTATAGTGAGTCCAGAGTGTGTGCATAGTTTAGTGAATGCAAAGTTTGTGTTAGTGTGTAATAAATGCAGAGTGTGTGTTAGGGTGTAGTGAATGCAGAGTGTGTCAGTGTAATGAATGTAGTGTGTGTGTGTTAATATGTAGTGAATGCAGAGTGTGTGTTAATGTGTAGTGAATGCAGAGAGTGTGTCAATGTGTAGTGAATGCAGAGAGTGTATTAGTGTAGTGAATGCAGAGTGTGTTAATGTGTAGTGAATGCAGATAGTGTGTTAGTGTGTAGCGGATGCAGAGTGTGTGTTAGTGTAGTGAATGCAGAGAGTTAATGTGTAGTGAATGCAGAGAGTGTGTTAATGTGTAGCGAATGCAGAGTGTGTGTCAGTATAGTGTATGCAGTGAGCGTGTTAGTGTGTAGTGTATGCAGAGTGCATGTTGTATTAGTGAATGTCGTGTGTGTATTGTATTAGTGTATTAGTGTATGCAGTGTGCGTGTTAGTGTATGCAGTGTGTGTGTTGTGTTAGTGTATGCAGTGTGTGTTGTATTAGTGTATGCAGTGTGTGTTGTCTTAGTGTATGCAGTGTGTGTGTTGTATTAGTGTATGCAGTGTGTGTTTTGTGTTAGTGTATGCAGTGTGTGTTGTATTAGTGTATGCAGTGTGTGTGTTGTGTTAGTGTATGCAGTGTGTGTTGTATTAGTGTATGCAGCGTGTGTTGTGTTAGTGTATGCAGTGTGTGTGTTGTATTAGTGTATGCAGTGTGTGTTTTGTGTTAGTGTATGCAGTGTGTGTTGTATTAGTGTATGCAGTGTGTGTTGTGTTAGTGTATGCAGTGTGTGTGTTGTATTAGTGTATGCAGTGTGTGTTTTGTGTTAGTGTATGCAGTGTGTGTGTGTTGTGTTAGTGTATGCAGTGTGTGTTGTATTAGTGTATGCAGTGTGTGTGTTAGTGTATGCAGTGTGTGTTGTATTAGTGTTTGCAGAGTGTGTGTTGTGTTAGTGTATGCAGTGTGTGTTGTGTCAGTGTATGCAGAGTGTGTGTTGTGTTAGTGTATGCAGAGTGTGTGTTGTGTTAGTGTATGCAGTGTGTGTGTGTGTGTGTTGTGTTAGTGAATGCAGTGTGTGTGTGTTGTGTTAGTGTATGCAGTGTGTGTTGTGTCAGTGTATGCAGAGTGTGTGTTGTGTCAGTGTATGCAGAGTGCGTGTTGTGTTAGTGTATGCAGAGTGTGTGTTGTGTTAGTGTATACAGTGTATGTTGTGTTGGTGTATGCATAGTTTGTGTTGTGTCAGTGTGTTGTATTAGTGTATGCAGTGTGTGTGTGTTGTATTAGTGTATACAGTGTGTGTGTTGTATTAGTGTATGCAGTGTGTGTGTTAGTGTATGCAGTGTGTGTGTTAGTGTATGCAGTGTGCGTGTTGTGTTAGTGTATGCAGTGTGTGTTGTATTAGTGTATGCAGAGTGTGTGTTGTGTTAGTGTATGCAGTGTGTGTGTGTGTGTGTGTTGTGTTAGTGAATGCAGTGTGTGTGTGTGTTGTGTTAGTGTATGCAGTGTGTGTTGTGCCAGGGTATGCAGAGTGTGTATTGTCTTAGTGTGTACAGTGTGTGTTGTGTCAGTGTATGCAGAGTGTGTGTTGTGTAAGTGTATGCAGAGTGTGTGTTGTGTTAGTGTATACAGTGTATGTTGTGTTAGTGTATGCAGTGTGTGTTGTGTTGGTGTATGCAAAGTGTGTGTTGTGTAAGTGTATGCAGTGTGTGTTGTGTTAGTGTATGTAGTGTGTGTGTTGTGTCAGTGTATGCAGTGTGTGTTGTGTCAGTGTATGTAGTGTGTGTGTGTGTTGTGTTAGTGTATGTAGTGTGTGTGTTGTGTCAGTGTATGTGTGTTGTGTGTGTGTGTTGTGTTAGTGTATGTAGTGTGTGTGTGTGTTGTGTTCGTGTATGTAGTGTGTGTGTGTGTGTGTTGTGTCAGTGTATGTAGTGTGTGTGTGTGTGTGTGTAAATGTGCAGTCTGGGGGGGGAGGGGGAGGGGGAGGAAGGGGTATTTTCACAGAATTTTTTTTAAAAATGTAATTAAATGTTTCTCCCCCCTCCCTGCTTAGCTGTGTCCAGGGAGGGGGGAGATTCCATCCCTGGTGGTCCGGTGGGGGGGGGGTGGGGGCCCGGCTCCCTGTTGCCGCAGAGGGGGCCCAGGCAGCACACAGCTTCTCCTCTTCTCTCCTCTCTTCCATTAATTCTCGCGAGACCCGCGGAGCGTTGCCATGGCAACCGGGTCTCACGAGAGTTATTAGAAGAGAGAAGAGAGGAGAAGCTGTGTGCTGCCTGGGCCCCCTCTGCGGCAACAGGGAGCCGGGGGCCTGTGGCTGCACACATAGCGATATTCGCTATCTATGCGTGCAGAGAAAGAAAGTGGGGCCCAGGACTGCTAGAGCAGTCCGGGCCCCCCAGGGCTGCCGGGCCCGTGACAACCGTCATGGTTGTCACCCCCTGATGGCGGCCCTGCTTAGGATCATAGTCTTGTTGGAGAGACATTGTTTAGAAAGTCTACATCACAATGCGCAAAATGCAGGGTGTATGGTGAATGTCTTGCATTTTACTTTAACTGTTCATACAAAATTCTTAAAGGGTAAAGAGCAATATTCGTTCCCAAAAGTAACATCATATTGAGCATTGGATTGGACATTGGCAGAGGAGGCCCGGCCTTCACAGTGAGGTTGCTGTAGGTGGAGAGGAGAACAATGCCAATAGAGCCTTGCCGTTGGTAAAAGGTAAGCAAATCTTTATTTTATTAACAATATTTTGCACGGGATAGGAGTGGGGCACTAATATAACCTTAGGAATACAGAATTGTTAATAGTTACATCAATATTTTTCAGTCAATGGTATTTGATGAATATAAGAGTATATAATGAACAGCAAGTCATAATATCGAAGCACTCCTGATTAGAAGTCAACACAATAAAAATAAATTAATAGTTTTATTTAAAAGTATCATGAATTGTATTTTTTTTTTTTAAATAAGCTAGTCACTTATTAATGTGCACATCAATTTCCTATAGCCTAATTTTTTTATTAGGAATCTTATAATTATGATAAAATATGTAATTTACTAAATGCTGTAACTTTTCCTTGATGCCAGTTACAGAGACTGCAATCCCTTTTGCTCTTCAATTAATGGTGTTACAACCTAAATGTAACCTTACATGGTGGTATATGTTAGCTTGACATAGACCATAGTGGTGGTTGTAATGTTGCTGCTTTTTACGATGAAGAAACTTAAAGGACATGCTAGAACATTTCTTTATTGCTTGCATGTGGATCATTTGGAGACGGATATGGGTTCCTGTCCACTCTGCATGTAGGTTCTGTTTCACTTTGTAACATATTTTAATGTCTAATAAGTTATCTGCTGTCGCTGAATGTGCAGGCCTGCATTTACCTCTCTATTGTGAGCAGGCACGGGGTTGGTCAGGGAAATCTTTAAATCTCGCCTGTGACTGAGCTCTAGTACTGTGACTGGACCTCTTCCACAGGATCAAACTGCAGCGCTCTCCTTTCAGCCAGATTTTGTCCTCTCTGCTTCTGTCTCTTCTGTTCCACTCCCAGGCAGACATCGACACCTCTGCCCACTTTGTCTCCAACTATTGCCTTCACAAAAGCTGTCAGGCTGTCAGGCCTAGCTCTTTTTTTAACTTAGCTTATGGTGACACACTCAATTCAATACATATAACCAAATTATATGAGGAATTATACAGACACTCATAATAACACAATACAATATTTTAAAGGGGTTGGGAAGACAATAACCAACAAGAAATAAGAAACCATATTATGCAAATCTACATAAATATCCAAATTAACAAGTCTTGCTATTCAGGTAGTGCACATAACAGTTGTAACAAACAGGTGGTACTGCACATAAATGTTGCAAGATCTTCACAACCAACAGATGATGCTGTACAGGCTCCACAGCTAAATCCACCTAATTGGTGGAGTGCATCAACAGGACATGAGAGCACACAAAACTTTTAACAAATATTAATAATACACAACTTGCACCTATAATGGGCACAGAGTGACTTAAACATAAGTCATCCGGGAACCTACTTGAAGTGTCCGTTTTATACTCCCAGTGATGGTGACTTCTGTCACATCACCATTAATTTATGTAGGCGCAGGGGGTCTCCACTCTATTGGTATGCTTGCTACGATGCTTAGCACCCTAAAGGGCACCAATTTAAATGTTTAAGAAATTATGTATACATGATCCTGGGGTATGGGTGCATAATCTGAAAACTGCTTCACATAGTAATGTGAGAAAAAGTACAATGTGCAGCTTAGTTAGTCATGCCTACTGGTGAAACCTATTAGAAGAGCATGCCAAAATACCAATGTTTCGGGACCACTGTCCCTTTATCAATGTAACAGTGCCTTGAAATTAAATAGTGCACTCACCCAATATATAGGAAGTTAAAAAAGCCCTCCACCAACCAAACACCGGCTCTTCCAGCTTCAGACCCAGCACCATTGCCCAGCACCATTTCTCCAAGCCAAGATCTCACAAAAAGTGTTGCATAGTGACATGTCAGGAGTAGACATCTTCTGTACCTATTAACCTATTACCCACCAGCTGACAGCCCACTGAATGAAGGAAAAGAATAGGTCATTGTCACATATTCATCCGCTTATAGAAATGTGGTTAATGACATTTACTGTCCACACAGGAAAAGTTGTGCCGAGCAGCAACCTAATCCACAGAAGGGTTAATGCTGAGCAGCAATTATGCAAATGAAACCTGGTAACTGACTTTGGGGTCAAAGGCCGGTTACAGCCTATCAGAACAAAAGGAGGGGTAGTTAGGCCCAGTTCTCATCCTGCTCATTGCCCTGTCGTGGCTTCCCTTGTGGTTGTCCGAGAGCGCGTTCCTGTTATTAGTTTTCTACCTGTTTTTTTACTTTGGCTTTGTTTATTGACTCTATATTCTGGTATCCTGACTCCTGGCTTTCCTCATCGCTGCGTCCCTTTCTGTGTTCCCTGACCTCGGCTAGTATTTTGACTATTCTATGTACGTTAAATCCGGCCATTCTAAGGTCCGGTAATACGTTACTTATTTGTCATCCGTGCTATACAGTTCTACGTGCTGGATCAAACAGTAATCCTGACAGTCATACACTGAGTCTCCTCTAATGTTACTGGCCTTTTTTTTTATTATTATTATTTATTTGTAATAGAAAGTGAATGGGTGAAATGTGAGAGAGCCATTGATCTATACTTAACTTTTCATTTTAAATGTATTTTTGAGCAACTTTTCAGTGTTTATAGCTGTAAATTGCGATTAAGCATTGTTGTTTGCAGCTAGAAATATACATCTACAATAGTGATTTACTCATTGCCGTGCTAAACTCGCACTTATGACAGGAAAATAATTACACTGCCTTAACTTTAGGCTACCTAAATTTAGCACCATGGTAGTTTTTACTAAAGTAAATCAAGCTAATACTGAAAAGGAAACATATCCGCTCATAAATTATGTATACATTATTATTGGTTTTAAGGAGGAATATATTTGTCTAATTTTCCTGAAAAGATAATCTGATTTATTTAGGAGTCATTCTATAAGATAATCGTATCATACACTCTAGTTAAAAGGAATGAAAAGATAAATAATCATATAACCTCTAGGTGGTAAAATTTTCACAGCTGTGTAATTTGCATAATCTTCTAGCAAAACATGAGCAATCTGTAAAGAGGGAATTCTCATCTCCATACTTACAGTCAGAAAACACTTTTTTTTTTTTATTATTCTTTCAAAGCGTCTTCCGTTACAATTTAGGGATCTTTACGCACACAAAACACAAAGGCAATATATTGCCGTTTGTAGGTCACCCAGATGAATGAAGTGGTTTGGGTCCAGTGGTACTGTATTTTTAACCCATTAATGTAAAACATTGACTGATGCTTGCCCACATCACCGGAGGCAGAGTACTTTACTATAATTTTACAATGCAAACGGGGGTGGACAGCTATATAAGGGAACCTATGTAAATAATCACTCTCATATACAACATTATAGGTTCCCTTTATGTATTTTATTTCTCTAATTCTTCCAACATTTAATTCATTAATACTGAAACTGAATCTTCCTTTTCCAAACCCATCACTGTTCACCAAGTCACTTGTTTGCTTGCTATCCCAAATGTTGTTAAATACATTTTGCACAGCAAGATTTACTCTAAAATAGCCAAGCTGTGACTATAACTTGTAAAATTTTGCCACATCTGCTATTTTGTTCTCATTGTTACATTCTTTTTTTTTTTTTTTTTTAATAAACTCCTTAGAAAACCATACTATGAAAATTACCATTAAAGTATGAAAAATAAAATGTTGGTCATAAATCACAAACCCTTGTTTGCACTTAACACAAACTTACTAATTGCAATATTTACAAAATCTCTAACCCTACTTTCCTGGATTGGATAATTTTATAGTAGATTACTATATTGTTCTGCTTTAATGAAATATAGTTTCATAGAATCATCCCCTAATTTATAATTAAGTGATCATGTACAAAATCAAACGTCATATCCATACCTTATGATTTTAATAATAACATTCAGCATACAGATTACATTTCTTACTTGACTCTGAATCAGCAATTGGCCATTTCAAATAACAATTCTGTTATTTTATTGAAATGCTTTTGTTCTTTCCTCCATCTTTCTCCTAACAGGGTCACTTCGAAACTGACTACTTCCAATAGGATTTTCAACATGCCTGGTATTTATATTTAAAAAATGTGGGCCTTTTGTGTACATAGAAAAAGTCTTAGATCTTTGAGTTCAACTCATGAAAAATGGAGACAAAAAAAAAGTGCTGCATTTATAATTTTGTCGTGTGTGTGTGTGTGTGTGTGTACCCTACAGCACCCAACCTCCCACTACTGCCCCATACCCATTACTACTAAAGCCCATTATGCCCACTCTACTTCTAACTCACCACTTTAACTCCTAACCTCCCACTAGTGCTCCAATCCCCCATGACAGCCCTTAACCCTCCACTGCAGCCTCTACCCCCTACAGCTCCTAACTTCCCTCTACTGCCATTACAGCCCCTATTTCCCACGACAACCACTATCACCAACTACTGCCCTTATATCCCACTACAGCCTTTATCCCTATAACTACTCCTAACCACCCACTAAAGCCCCTTATCCCCATAATACATATTTTAACCCACTGCTTAGCTCCCAACCCCCCACTACAGCCCCTATACCTTCACTTTAGTCCTTAACCTAAATTCAGCCCCTAATCCCCCACTTCTGCCCCATTTCCCCCACTACTGCCTTTAACCCCTCCAAAAGCATCTAACCCTCACAAGTTACAATGGGCTGAGATGAAGTTAACTTGAATCTCCCTGCCCATTGTGTACTAAATAAAAATTCCATTAATTCCCACATGTCTTTATTCTCATGTGTATTGTGTATAGGAGTGTGTGTTTGTTTATGTGACTGTCTGTATGTGTGTATTTGTGAGTACCCCTGTGTGGTACAGACCAAAAAACAGGCCGGGTGGACCACCAGGGATCAGCTTGCGGCGTACCTCCTTCCACTGGCCTACCAGGGATCTGCAAGGTAATAAGGGGAAGGGCGAGTACATGTGATTTTTGTTATTGTTTTATGTTTTTTCTAATTATTACATTTATTATTTAAGCCGCTATCCTACCCACTATATACATCCACCCTCACATACTTACACACACAAACACACTACACACACTCTATACACACTACAGCCTCTGCATTAACACACAAACACACTACACACACTCTATACACACTACAGCCTCTGCATTAACACACAAACACACTACATATCCTGCATTAATACACTACACACACTCTATACCCCTATATACACACTACAGCCCCTGCACTAGCACAAAAACACGATACACACACTCTCTACCTTTATATACACACTGCATTAACACACTACACACACTCTCTACCCCTATACACATAAATAGTCTGCTCCATACACATGCAATCTCACAAGCAACCTTCAAACATATACACCACAGGGAGCAACCCACACATTAACAGCCCTGTTCCACTTTTTTTTCTCTGGTATCCCACTATTGAGGACCCCAGAGAAAAGTCACATTGCACAACACTTCACCCCACCTCCCCCCTCCCCCCCGCCCACCCCAAAAAAAACAAAAGAAAACAAGACATTTACTTTATTCAGGAGCACTGGATGCTCTGGAGGTTATCATACTAACATACTTATTTGGGGGGTGGGAGCGTGCTTGTCAATGGTGGTGACATACCACGCCCCATTTCTGGTCCTGCCCCTTCTAGTGGGCTACTCTATCTTTTTTTTGTCCCAGTTCCGCTCTGTGTGCATTTGAAGTGACGAGTAAATTTCAGTCCTAGATAGTAGCCAAGGACATTACATTTTTGAGCACTGCCTACTTGTATTTGCAGATGTGTCTGCATGTATTACTGAATGTGTATCTATGAATGTTTGTATGTGTGTGCGTACTTGTGTATGTCTTTTTTATATTGTATTTATGTGTGTATATAATAAAAACCAAAGAAAATAGTTACTTGTGCACTATCCCAAATCCCTATGCCTATTTAAATAACTGAAGGTATTACTCCAGTAGCCACTTAAAAGCACACTATAGGGCCGGGAACTCAAACATGTACTCCTGACCCTATAGTGTTAAAACTATCTAGCCCCCCTCGCCCTTCCCCCAACTTGCTTCCCTAAATATACCCAGTCTGCTGCTGGTGTTGACTCTGCCCATGATCTACCTGTTTGGCTGACATATTAAGAAGTGGTATTCTGAGCCAATCACAATGCTTTCCCATAGGATTGACTGAGACTGTCAAGGAGGGGCAGAGCCTGCACAAGCCAAATACAGCCCTGGCCAATCAACATTTCTTCATAGAAATACATTGAATTTTATAACATGACAGGAGGCTTCATATTTTGCTTAAGTCTCTCTTTACTAGAACTCCACAGCAGCAAAAATACACAGAGAGTTAAACAACCAATCAGAAAATAGTAAGGAGACCATATAACTCCCTTCCCAACATTCCATTTCCTCTTTCTTTGCTGCTCCGCATCAGTAACAGGTCAGAGTACCACTGCCTCCTGCTTTTATTAGTTGGTGGCTTTGGGTTTATATGCTTTAATATATATTATATATTTGGTTTTTATGCATTTTACTTATACTGTCTTGTTGTGTTCTGGGGACTTTCTATTTATATCCTGTATTCTACCCTCTGGGGATCTCACTTCCCCGTTTTTCACTTTTCCTTTTTTTTGCCTTTCGGCTTTCCCACTTTGTTTCCCTGCTCGGGGGTTTCTGGAGGCTGGCCTGTTCTGCCTCCTCCGATCCCCCCGAGCTCCGGGACCGCGGAGTACGTCTCCAGTGGTCCGTGAGCTTTTTTCTCGGCTCCGGTCGCGGGGCGCTCGTTTCTGAGCGCTCAGCCGCCGACCGGATCTTCTCCACGTGGCCGCACCTCGCGGCCGCCCCGATCCGCGGACCGCGTGTGTCCGCCGGGCGGAGAAGGGAGCTCTTGCTCTTGCCCCCTCCCCCGCCCGTTTAACTTCTTGGCGCCTGGCTCCCTGCTGCTCTGCCGGCGCGGGGGCTCCCACTCACACAGACCGCGGCCGCAGGCCTGTGTGGGGTCTGGGAACCCCCTCTCTCCCCCTCCTTGGTTATTTTTCGTTTCATGTGTGTTTATGCAGGTGACCCTTTTCCATTGCCCTGCACATGGAGCATTGGGATGCAGTTAGCACTTTACTGTATATGCATGAATTCCTTTCCTGTGTGCCTTAAAGGTGTATGCTCCAATTTCATCTACACTGGTATAATGAGGTCCTTTTACCCGTGTTGGCCCTAAGAATATTTCATCCTGCATTACACTATGAGAGCACATTACCAGATTGCATCTAGTACATATGTGACTGTACATACATTATTGGCCTGCTGACCCTCTGCCCATACTACTGGCCTCCGTGTCAATACACATACTACTGGCCTGCTGTGTCTGTGCCCATAATACTGGCCTGCTGTGTCTGTGCCCATAAGATTGGCCTGCTTTGTCTGTGCCCATAAGATTGGCCTGCTTTGTCTGTGCCGTAAGATTGCCTGCTGGGCCTGCGCCTTTACCGGCCTGCCCTGGCTATAATTTACGCTCGGACCGCCCTGCCAGTACCCTATTAAGGAGCCGGCTCTGGCCGTGCCTAACCCCCATCGGCCGCTGGCCTATACTATTCATTGAGTTTATGCGGGGGTCCTCTGGGGCCATACTGTTGACACACATACATTGCTCTCATATTAACCGTGTCTCACCTGTCATTTTTACTCCAGGGTCACGCTACTGCTCAGATATGGACGCTTCGACCCAAGAGAACTTGCAGGCTATGATCAATGCGGCTGTTGCCGCTTCAGTGGAAAAATCGCTCTCACGTGCTATGCCCCAGCCATCCCAAGAGAGGGAGGTATCGGAGGCTCAGCGCATGCTGATTGAGTCCGACCCCGACTCTCCAGACAGGAGCCAGGCACGCGCACCTAAGCGCTATTGGAAGGGTGCAGGCCCTGAGCATACTGCCCGGAAGGGCAAGGCTCCTGCTAAGCGACCTAAGCGGGCGTCCGCTTCCTCTCCAGCACGCCCGAGATACTTCCCCGAAGAGGAGGAAGATTTCACCCTTCCCGCGCCTCTATCCGTCCTGGATGAATGGCGGGCGGACCAGTCCCCCTCGGAGGACGAGGGCGGGTGGGGTGGGGAAGATTCGGAGGAAGAGGCGTATCATCAGGATGCCGATGAGACCACCTCGGAGAACCTTTGCGCCCCTCTGGGGGAGGACGTGTTCCTGGACGCCACAGGCGGAGTTCCCCTCCTTGATCCGCGCAACATCCGGCATCCCCGGTCTCCCGAGTGGTCTCTGCCTGAACACCTGGCCCAGTTTGTTCACTATTGGGTCCGCAGACCCCTCGACTGGGCAGTTCGATAGAGGCTGAGGGCGGAATGCCCCAGACCCACCTTGCCTGACAAGGTCGCTGTGACACCCGAATTTGATCCGATGGTCTCCACCTACTTGACCCGGACTGGTCGCGACCCCAAGAAAGGGGTCGAGCGCAACCTCCGCCTCGCACAGTATAAGGTGCTGGACATACTGGGACCGCTGTCACGGATCCTAGCCATGGCGGACGAAGCTGTCACACAGGGCTCACCCCTGGACGCTGCTGCCATCAGGGATTGGGCATTGCGCTCCGTTTGCCTGCTGGGCAACTCCAACTCGGCCCTGTGCACGGAACGGAGAAGAGCAGTCCTCATGCGCATGGACGGCAAGTTGTCGGAGCTGGGTTCCAAGGAGTTGGGCCCGTTGGCCAAGGGCCTGTTATTTGGGGAACCCTTCATCAAGGAGCTCCAGAGGCATGTTAACCTCTACACCACCCTGAATAAGGCGCAGGCTTCGATAAAAAGGGTGTTTCGTTCTCACTCTGCACGTGTTTTTGGCAGGGCTGGTAGGCAGCGGGGGTCGTGCCTCCAGCCGCTTCTGGCCTTCTGGCCAACGAGGATCCCGTTCTCCATCCTTCTTCCCCAGCTACCGCTCTGGGTCCTTCGCTTCCTGGAGGTTGGACCGCGGCAGAGGTAACCGTGCCCGTGGTCGAGGCAGACTGCCACCAGGTGAGACACATGACACCACACGTTTATCAAAGGTATTTGCATGCCGGCCGATTACGTTTTTGTCTCGACAGGTGGAAAGACATCTCTTCGAACGTATGGATCCTCCAAACGGTCCGGGGTTACGTCATAGACTTCCATTCCCCTCCTGTTCAGGAATCCCGCCCCCGGACTCCGGTATCGTCGAAGGAATCAAAGGCCCTGGTGGATGCCGAGATACGAACCCTCTTCGACAAAGGGGCAGTTCAGTGGGCTCCGGACGACGGTGCTTTCTTCAGCTCGATTTTTCTTGTCAAGAAAAAGACTGGAGAATTCCGACCGGTTATAAACCTGAGGAGTCTGAACGCCTTCGTTTCTTACCACCACTTCAAGATGGAAGGCATCCATCTCCTACGGGACCTCTTACATCAAGGGGATTGGTTCACTCGCCTGGATCTGAAGGACGCATACCTGTCTGTTCCGGTGGCGCCAGAGTATCGTCGTTTTCTATGATTCGTTTGGGAAGGAAGGCCATGCCAATTCACCTGCCTCCCCTTCGGCCTCAGCTCGGCTCTGTGGTGTTTCACCAAGCTACTGAAACCGGTGACCGCATTCTTGCGTTCCAGAGGCATTCGATGCCTGATATACCTGGACGATTTGCTTCTCTTCTGCGAGGACGCCTCCAGGCTGAAATCTCAGACGGCCTTCGCGGTCTCCTTGTTCGAATCCCTGGGATTTGTGGTCAACCAGGAGAAGTCGGCCCTGAAGCCGACACAGGTGGTTCAGTTTCTGGGTTTCGAGATCGATGCGGTTCAGTGCATCCTACGACTTCCCCAGACGAAGATCACAGCCATTCGGAAAGAGATTCGAAGAATTCTACGCCAGGTCACGATTCCTCTCAGGGTTTTGGCGCGGATAGTGGGTCTCCTGTCCGCTTCTATCCAAGCCATCTACCCTGGCCCCCTTCACTACAGGGCCATGCAGCGCCTGAAAGCACGCTTCCTGCGCCGGACGCCCTCTTACGACCAGCGAATTAGCCTCACTCAGGAAGTCAAGACCGAGCTCCGATGGTGGCTGTTACACATGTCGGCCTGGAACGGCAAGGCGATTTTCGGGCCGACCCCAGACTTTGTCCTAGAGTCGGACGCAAGCTTGTGGGGCTGGGGTGCGACTTGCACGACTCCCTCCACAGGAGGCCCCTGGCGAACACGGAGGCAGGATACCACATCAACTGCCTGGAGATGATTGCGGGGTCGTTCGCTATACGCAGCCTTGCGGGCCACCTGTCGGATTGCTGCATCCTCCTGAGGATGGAAATATCTCGGCGGTGCAGTATATCAACCGCCTGGGGGGGCCCGTTCTCAAGCACTGACGGAAGTCACGAAGGAGATATACAACTTTTGCCTTCAACGTAATATCACTCTCCAGGCGGAGTATCTTCCAGGAGTATTGAACCTGATGGCAGACTGGTTCTCCAGACACTGTAGAGATGCCAGCGACTGGCGACTACATCGGCAAGTCTTCCTCGAGGTGGCACGACGGAGGGGCCCTTTCACGGTGGACCTGTTCGCATCCAGAACGAACTTCCAGGTCCCGAATTACTTCAGCTGGCTCCCGGACCCGACGTGCACGGCGGTGGACGCTTTCCTTCAAGACTGGCCGTCACAGGGAGCCTATGCTTTTCCGCCGTTCACTATGATACCCAGGGTCCTACTCCAGTTACGACGTCAACAAGTGTCGTTAGTATTGCTGGCACCTCTGTGGCAGGGCCAAGCCTGGTTTCCGGAACTACTGGAGCTGTCTTGTCAGGATCCGCTCCTTCTCCCGTCCCTACCGACGCTCCTGTCGGACACTCGAGGCAACCATCACCCCCTCGTTCTGGAGGGCCATCTCCGTTTGGTGGCTTGGACTCTTTCCGGGGCTCCTGGAGGGTCGATGAACTATCGGAATCGGCTAGAGACCTCCTATGGGACTCGTGGGCCCCAGGCACGAGGAAATGTTATCTATCCGCCTGGAACGTTTGGTGTCGTTGGTGCGTGGAACGGAGTGTCGATCCCTTTACAGCACCTGTCTCCAGCGTTCTGAATTTCCTTTCACACCTGTTTGTCCAAGGTAAATCATATCGCTCAGTGAACGTGGCCAGGTCGGCCATTTCGGCGGCTCATGTCCCTCTTCTAGGGACGCCGATTGGACAGGATCCCTTGGTTTGTAGACTGTTGAGAGGGATCAGACTGTCGTGTCCCCCGGCTCCTAAATATACATCGCTCTGGGACGTACACCGGGTCTTGGATTTCATTCAGTCTTGGCCGGAAAATCAGGATCTATCTCTACGACAACTGTTGGCCAAATTTGCGCTTCTGTTATGTTTGGTGTCATTTCGTCGGGTCTCCGACGTTAGGGCCTTCGATGTTAACGCCTTCTCCTTTTCTCCTGACGGGGTGACCTTTTCGGTTACAAGGCGTACCAAATCTGACTCTTCTACAGTCTTCTACCCCTTTTTTCGAGAAGCCCCTAGACTCTGTGTAGTTTCTACCCTGTCTCGTTATGTGGCTATCACCAAGCCGCTTCGACCCTCTCAATCAGGACAGCTGTTGATTTCCTACGTACGCCCACATAAACCGGTTTCGACCGTTACCCTGGCTCGCTGGATCAGATGGCTACTGTCGTTGGCCGGCGTGGATTCATCGTTCGGTGCTCACTCAGTTAGGGGTGCGGCAGCCTCTGGAGCACTGATGGCGGGTGCTTCCCTATCCGATATTCTACGTTCAGCAGACTGGTCTCGAGAGGACACCTTCCGGAGATTCTACTTCAGACCGGCGGAACATGCATTGTTGGTTCTCCTGAATGAGCGTTGAAACAGCAAATATGAAGCCTCCTGTCATGTTATAAAATTGTAGATTATGCTAGCTTTAGTGTACCTATAATCTTAATTTTAGTAATGACAGGAGGCGAATATTTCCCACCCTTTTCGTTTCCCGACCCTTGGTTTTCTTTGTTATTGTTCGTTTGTTGAATATAGAATTACTCTACTGATCAGTTTCTCTGGTGTTTATTTCGGTATTTTCTATTCCTGGGGCGGGCCCGATAGACTTGGTGGTTTGCTCCTTACAAATTGTGTTGGGTGGCTACATGATTTTAGACGTACATTTCGTTGGCTAATCACTTTTTTCGACTGTTTCTCTCGTTTCAGTGTAAAGTTCTCAAGGTGAGGTCAAGTTCAAGTCGTCGATTCGGTTGAACAGTTTCTGCGTGAATCGTTATCTATGTCAAGATGGACCTTTCTGTTATATTGTGTTATGTTTTTTCCTGACTGTGTTTGTTGTCGCAGCTCGAAAGAGGAAATGGAATGTTGGGAAGGGAGTTATATGGTCTCCTTACTATTTTCTGATTGGTTGTTTAACTCTCTGTGTTTTTTTGCTGCTGTGGAGTTCTAGTAAAGAGAGACTTAAGCAAAATATTCGCCTCCTGTCATTAATAAAATTACGATTATAGGTACACTAAAGCTAGCATAATCTACAATTAATGCACATCTATGAGGAAAGTTCAGTGTCTCCATGCAGAGGGTCGAGATACTGAATGGCAATGCTGCACACTGTACAGCACTGACCCAGGAAACACCTCTAGCAGCCATATGATGAGTAGCCAGTGGAGGTATCCCTAGGCTGTAATGTAAACACTGCATTTTCTCTAAAAAGACAGTGTTTCCTGCAAAAAGCCTCAAGGGAATGATTATACTCACCAGAACAAATACAATAAGCTGTTGTTGTTCTGGTGACTATGGCGTCCCTATAAATGTAAGTTCACCTGCCATGTCAAGGCAAACTTCGTTCGTGAGTCCTATGCTTCTATGCCCAGGAGTAGTGGGAGTTTGAGCACAGGGCTTATTTTGTATATTTGTTTTTGCTTCTGTATTACACAGCCATGTTACAATGCTGCCACCCACCTAATGTGTTTCCTATTAAGGGTTAATAAGTATGTAGGCTTTTAGAAACAAAACCATGTCACATCATTACTTTGACTTGTATTGTACCTATTGAGACTGTGGTGTACTATAGTCATTGCCGCCGCCCAGGAGCAATGTGAGCGTAGGACTTATTTTTGTATATTTATGTGTGTGTCTATATGGGTATCTGTGAGTATGTCTGCATGCATACATATGCATTTTTATATATATATGTGCATGCATTTGTGTATGTTTTGATATAGATATCCATGAATGTGCAACCAGTTGTATTTGTGTATATGTGAGTGTGTCTGTATATATGTATTTGTATATGTTCTTATGTATGTTTATATGTGTATCTGTGTGACTGTGAGGGTGTATTATGTATCTGTATTTGTTTGTATGTGTGCATCTGTGAGTGTGGGCCTCTCTAAATGAACACTTCCATGACTGATTGCAGTCTCTATATGTGTATACTTGTGTGGTTTAGTGAAATCTTCTTATTTATATTATTAAAATCTGAAATAATTTTAAAATGTGAAAGTTAGCTACTGTGCCATACAATGCCTAGGCCTGTTTTAAGTCCCATGTCTGCACTGACAGCTACTAACAGTCACACACATCACTCACAGCTATCCACACACAGCAATACACATTACTCACAGCTACCCACATGTCACACACAACATTTACTGTGACCCAAATTTATCACTCACAGCTACCCACACGCAGCCACACAAATCACTCAAAACCATTCTCACATTACACATAGCCAGCCTTGTACATCATACAAAGAAAGCCACACCACACCTCACACAAAGCTACAACACTTACAAATACACTACAACCATACAAGACACACATCCACTCAACAATTTAATATATATTCACAATACATAACATTAAAATATAACATAAGGGTAGAATTTCCCAGTGCACACACTAATGAAACGGTTACATCTGCTTAAAATAAGCACATTGGAGATATAATGTTTAATTTCACGTTATATTTTCCATTGGTTTATCTGAACTCTATGCTGGCACAATGTATTATATGGCTGGTATAACGTTTTTTTCCAGGACTGATTTTAGCTCCCAGTCTGGCCCTGATAAGGGGGTGATTAATTCAACCATGAGCAATGTATTTTTCATTTTTTTTAACTGCTTTATGTTGGATTGCCCACATTGCTTTGTGGTATGTCTTGCCATGAAGAGCACTTAGTGATTAGCAGATACCTGTTAAGTAAATTATTAATCATTCTATGTTGAAAAATTACAGAAAAATAATGCGCATACCAATTTAATCTCTACTCTAAAGCATATTAATTAAAGTTAATTTCACATCAGTACCCAGTGAACATGTATTATATTGTAACGATTAATATTCTAGATATAATGTGCAAATAATATAGAATCAGCCATAAATATTTAAAGTTTAGTCTTCATCGGACAAGGGATGTTTATGTTTCTATGACTTATTTTGTGTACAAACTATACTTGCTTGAAACTAAAAATTCTAGGATATTATTTGTGTACCATTTCATTGTACAATTTGTTAAAGGACAATTCAATGTATCTATCTAATTGTTTTATCAAGCACAAAACATCCCTCTCATGCATGGGATGGTAAAATTCTGATGCAGTTTGGGATTGGTGACAAATATAACAATGGGACTCATGACTGCATAGGAAGCGGCAAGGAACAGTCTAGTGTCACTCACTTCCTGTTTGACGTTGGTCATAGTCAAAGTGTAGATCCACGTGGTGTTATCCATGCCAAACAACAGTACATAGAGCACAACCAACAATAAGACAGCTCGTGATGCCTTGTACTCAGCTGTCTTAGTTTGAGCCTTAGCAGAGCTGCGCACTCCTTTCATAGATTCAGCATGCCAGTACAAAACAACCAACATATAACTACTAGACATGGTCATAAGGCTGACAAATATAATCTCACGGACAACAGAGACCAGTCCATTGATAGTATAAGAGACATAGTTCAGAAAGTCTACATCGCAATACACTAAGTGCAGCGTGTATGGTGAATGTGTAGTATTTGACTTTGACTGTCCATACAAAATGCTTGAAGGATAAAGAGCCATATTCATTCCCAAAAGCAACATCATGATTAATGACACATTTGGATTTACTATCTGTTTGAGATATTTCCACTTTCCTGTAACTGGAGCAATCAGAATACATTGGTGGCAACTAAGCAAACTGGTCAAACAAATGGACATGGCTCTGCTTACTCTGTATGTATATATGATGAGTTTGCATTGTATGTCATTAAGTAAATTTTCCAGTCCAACAGCATCTAAAGTCTGTGGGAAAACACGTGACAGCAGCACTAAAAGATTAATAAAGGATAGAGCCACGAGGATGGTATTGGTGGGTAAAAGTTTTTTCTCCAATTTCCTGATATATGCGAATCTCACTAAGACGAATATATTCCATGGAATTCCAACAAACACTAAGATAATAAATCCAATGGTTTCAAGAACAAAATAGATTTCCATGAAATGTTCAGTGTTGAACAAAACACCACCTATTAACATACAAAGACATCTTTCAGATATGCATTTTATGTTATTTGTTACACATATTAGACAATCATTAGTTACATAATTACGTTGCAGTCAATTTTTATTTTATTTAAATACATATTTATTAACACATAATAAACCATGAATCTTTGGAATTTTTCTGGAACATTCTCGATTAGAGGTAGATAATAAGCATGCATAAATATGTTTTTGTTTTTTTTACTTATTAACCAATTTCCTTGAAGCTAACTATCTTATTTTTGGCATTTCTGCAAACGTTATGGCAAAGATAGGATTTACCAATTGGTGTAACTTTACCATGATGCCAATCAGTAAAAGGTATCCAGTGAAAATGGCCAAATTCTGTTTTAAATGGCAATTCACATATTTACATATTTAAAGGTAATTTTTGTCATAATTCCGTAAGCAAGACCAAATTTTCACCAATCGGTTAAATGTATTCAGTGTCTGGATTCAGAATATGTACAAAGCACCGATTTTACAATGCACAGAGACCAAATGCATCCAGCAGGATGCATATTAGCAAATTTACTGTCAATGACGTTTGAATACATTTTTAATACTTTTAAGACATTTGAAGAAAAAAAAAAACATTTGAATACAGAAGTTACATATGATTGCTCTATTTTTTTGAGATTATGGTTACCCATCAAAATGTACTTTACTATGTTAGTGAAATATAGTTTAATGTATTATTAAGAGATCAATTGTGATTCCTACAGCGATTCCCCCCCCCCCCCCCCCCCCCCCCCAAGATGAATTCTCTTTAATGGTTTTTCCAACAAAGTGCTTCCCTGAAGTGTTCTTAGCCAGGTGTGGATCAGACAGTTGCTAAAGCAGAGCTCTCAATTCTTCAGGCAGATGGAATTGGGATTTGCATAGGAAGGGGCAACATTTAATGCATGAAAACTAAAAACAAACACATTGTAGATTGGTAGATGGGAAAGTGTTCAAGGAGACTCAGTGGGGAGTTTACAGAAGACATTTTTCATCACCTATTTAAATGTTTATGACATAGATAATTGAAGGAGAAAGTAGGAGAGAAATATTTTAAACAGTTTAGCAGCAGACATTTCTCAGGGATTTGGCGGTATGGACTATGTTTAAAGACTCTCAAAATATACTATAAGAGGCACCACATATATAAATTTGAAGGTAAAAACTAAATGGAAATAATAAGTAGGCCTATACTACTGGTAGATCTAAACGTTAAATAAGAGAGATGTGAATACCTATCCCCTCCGATATATAGCAATAATTCTGTGCAATACATTCACTGTTTCACTAAAATCAAAATAATCTTCTTAAAACAATGCAAAACAAGGAAAAAATAAAATGACTGTCAGTCCTAGCTTTTGGGTACCTTCACCCTCCAGAGAATACCAGGATTGAGAAGACTTTATTTTTCTTCAAGGCTCCCCAACAAGGAGCACAGTCTAAATCCAAACCCCAAGCAGGCTAATGAGTTTGAAATATTAGTGAACATTTTTGCTTTTTTAACCAAGTGCAGTAATTTGATAGAGCAACACAAAATCATGGAGATTGAGAAAGAATATCACCCCATTAATAATATCTACTGATTAGGTAAAATATGTCATTCAATATTCAGCCCACCATTTAGTATGCTGTATTGCACGACTTCAGGAGCAGCCTCTTCCCAGCTCATCGCACAACAAACTTGTCATATATATTTCCTTCATGAAGTCCAACTCTCTAAGTATAGACTTTCTTTTTCCCAAATTATATCTAGTATAGAGTATGGTCTTAATTCTAGCGTGCAGTGATTTATCACCTGACCAGGACTCAGCGATTGAGTATTTCAGGTAACATTTTATAAAGGCCAATCTTTCCATTTCTTACCTAGTTATTTTCCTCAACTCTCTCATATCAGTGTCACTAAGCAATTGACTACCTCCAATACAATTTTTTACAGGTCTTTTATTTTTGTGAATGTTACAGCCACACTGCCATTCTCTGATGATGGGACCATATAACCAATAGAAGATGGGACCAATAGAAAAAGAAGGAATTACAAAGTACATTTATGTTCACGTTTCCACTAGTCTATTTGTGTATTCTAGAGTGGTATTACACTGTCCTCATGGGTGTTAGTTTGTCCCTGTACAGCCCCCAAAAATAAAGTTCCAGTGTTTGAATTGCTGATATAACCTTGTGATTTGTGAGCTGTAAATAAAGGGGCACTCTAAGCTCCAAAACTACTATTTCTTAATGAAGTTGTTTTGGTGCAAAGGTGCTGTCCCTTCTCATTGGCATTTTAAAATATTGCCTTTTCTGATAAATAGCAATGTTTACATTTGCCAGAGTAACGAGTTGATTGGCTAAAATCGGCAAGGGGCGGGGTCAAATGCCGTTTTGGCGAATCAGAACCTCCTCATAGAGATGCATTGAATCATTGCATCTCTATGAGGAAAATTCAGCGTCACCATGCAGAGCATGGGAACGCAGAACGGCAGGGCTGTTTACTGTGCAGCCCTGAGCAAGGAAGCCCCTCCAGTGGCCATCTAAGGAGTGGCCACTTGGAAGTGTCCCTAGGGGCAATGTAAACACTGCCTTTTTTCTGAAAAGGCAGTGTTTACATGAAAATGCATTAAGCTGTAGTTGTTCTGGTGACTATAGTATCCCTTTAAAGAGGAGATCACATTCTAAAGTGATAAAGGAAGACTCTAAAATTATTATTAAAACATGTGTATTATTTATGTAGTGTTAAAAGTGTTCATACTGTATGCATCACTTACCTGGTGTGCTTAGATAGCTGACTATCTTTCTGCCATGTGTACAAATTGACATAAAATGAACTGGCACAGCAGTAGCTCCCATTTATTACATTTTATAGGGACAGGTGTGTCTCATTAAACAGTGTCATTGATCCTCAAACTGGTTCACAAACTGCTAGCTACATCCTTCACTTGTGTGGCATGTATATCTTCTCAAAACTACTTCCTTGAGTCTCAAATGAGTCTTTTTGAACACTGTGCTTCTGACCAGAGGAATATTCTCTACACTGGTATACTTTTCCACCCTCAATTTCTCCTCCTTTCCCATCTTAGAGCCAAGGCATCAATAGAATCTTAAGAAGGTGAGAGTCCCCTTGTTAAATACTTTTGACAATTTTTTGTTGTTTTAATATACTACTCTATAAGCTTTTCCTGTTTTGTCTGCTTTATCCTGAGAGAGGATTCCATGAGAAGAAGGTAGGGTGCCACCTATATGAGCACCACTGCGCTTGTATAGAGCCTTAAACCTCAGGCTGTGAAAATTGTGAGTTATGTCTCATTTATTTTGCTCTTTATCTATATATCAGTACCATCTGCACTAGCATTTTTTTCTGTGTTTTTATCCCCTTTTTATGTATTCAAGTACACCAGAATCTCCACACTTAATTCAATAAGGGGTAAGCAATTATTGCATGTAAATACTATCAAGTGCTCCACCCATTTATTGTTAAGATTCTATCTTGATAATTGTTGGTTTTGTTCTCCTCCTTTCCATCTGTATGCTCCTGTTCATGATGATTTTCTCTTTTTGTCTGACGTCCATGTCCCTAGCTGCAATGTCAGAGCTGGATTATCCATTGGTCTGTACATGATATTGGTTCAGAGGATGGAGCACACCCACCAGGGATCCAGCTCATCCTCCACTGGACCACCAATGAAGGTAAGTGGGGAGGGGACATACATACAGTCACAACACTCCGACTCCAGTAAACACATACACAAAATTCAGGCACCACACACACAACACTCAACTGGCACACACAGACACACGCAGACCCCTATTCTTCTCTAGGTCTCCTCCATACACACAACACTCATCCACTACACACACATAACGCTAAGTTAACGCAGACACCACTCACAGAAACAGGGCTCTAGGAGTAGGCTCCAAAATGGCACCCGACTTTGGGCCCTAAACAGTCTTAATCCATTTCTGTGCAATATATTGGTATCAGTATTTCTAATGTTTTCACCTATCCTTCTTGGACCCTCACTGACTTTCTAACCAAAACAACTTTCCAGAAGCACCCTACTCTCCTTTCCCCTTCTCTTTATCTCCCATGTCTCCATTCTTCACTATTCCACTTCCCTTATTTCTGTAATTTATCTATTATCCACATGTCAAGCACTGTCCTCCAGCTCTTAGCCCTGTGCTTTAATATAGTGAATGACAAACACAGAGAACATATAAAAACAAAATTGTATTCTGAATTTAACATGTTGCATATTATTTTATTTGAAGTTACTTAAGTTACTTAACAGGTGCCGCTTACATTCTTTGAATGGAGGGATTAGTGAGAATTAATGCAGATGCATCATTTCAGGTAAAAACAATATAATACCTTTCTTCCTAAATTTAAAAAAAAAAATTGTATTTAATTATTCTTACTAAATGTACCCCTAGAAGCATTCTAGTGTCATACTAAAATTCCTCTGTTGCTCATTTTATACAAAATGAAAAAATGATAAAGAACAAGATATTGCTTTTACTATGTTCTCATATATGACAATTCAAATAACTCATATGAATAATTAAACTATACATTTTCTAAAGAAATCTATTTGAGGTCCAGAAATATTAATATAATTCTCTTACCTATTTAATACATTTACCTTTGGTGTACTGGCCTTATCTTTGCTTTATGTTAAAATGTAGGTTTATTGTCAAATACAGAGAGAGTTATTTATGTACTAACACTGTCCCTGATGTCATTACTTTTGGGATTAATTAAGAAATGATATTAATCTGCACAAGTTTGAGGCATGGCATATGCAATTAAAAATTTAGGATTGGATCGAGTGCTCAATGTTTTTTTACATGTAATGCTTCTTTTATTTAGAGTGGGGTTTTTTTTTTTTTTTAAATGTATAAGCTTTTATCAAAATATTTTGGTGCTAACACAGAAAAAAATAAGGCAGCCTTTTTATTTTCTATTATATTGTGTTTTAAACAAAATAACTGTATTGAGGTATTATAATAATAATACCTCAACTGTATTGAGGTATTATAATAATAAGAACAATAATACAGAATAAAAGTTAGCGCCAAAAATTATTAACACCTAAAGGTTAGGAAATAATAATAATAAATAATAATAATAATAAAAATCTATCTAAACCTATAAAAAAAAACATATAAAAAGTCCAATATAAAGTGCTGTGACAGAGCTCCAGTACTACAACCGAGTACCTCCGCCCAATTCGCTTCCTAGCCGTTGGGGAAGGAGCCTGGAACGCTTCTGCCCCAGTCGCCATAGCTTTACTGAGGTTTCTCTGGAACTCCTACACTTGACCAGACTTTTTTCCCAGGCAGGTATCATCCTCTTTGCCTATTTCTCTGCAGCTTTCCTTCCAGGCAGGTATCGTCCCCTCTGCCTATTTCGCTGCAGGTATTGTTCCCTCTGCCTATTCTGCTGCAGCCCTTCTTCCAGGCAGTTATCGTTCCCTCTGCCTATTCCGCTGCAGCCCTTCTTCCGGTATCCTCCTCTGCCTGCAATGTGATTTCTATTGCCTTTACAAAGGCACTAGCGGCTCTCAAGCCTAGCTCTCTTGATGTATCCCAGAGCTAGTGGGATCAAGTCCATCAGTGAGTAAGAGGCCGACCTTAAAGCCTCTCCAAAACACTTTAAAGGGTAAGCAATTATTGCAAGTAAATACTATCAAGCGCTCCACCCATTTATTGTAAAGATTCTATCTTGATAATTGTTGGTTTTGTTCTCCTCCTTTCCATCTGTAAAGCATGGAACCTTCTGTCACAAGTGCAGCTTGTAAGGATACAACACAGACACTTGTGGGAAAGACTCTTCTTAGTAGGAGTGCCTGATCACAGAAATGCTTGCAAACCGTATGGATTTTTACAAAAAACTGGGAAAATCCAATAGTGCAGTATGTCACAGTAATATAAAGTGCTATAATTCGAAGGTAAGGTCTTATTGTAACATGTTCAGCCTCACCTTGCAGTATTTGCAGTAGTTGCCTTCCTGATAAATGCGGAAGTGCCGTTCAGCTGTCATGCGGCAATATATCTGGCTCCTGCGACATCTTGGTGGACGCCGGCTGCTGCGGATCCACACGAATATGTAGCCCCACGTCCGTCCACGCCACTGACGACATTGACGTGCGTGTGACGCCACGTAAAGGAGGCGCGCACGCGTTCTGAGGTCAAAGGCCGGGTATGGCCAATCGGATCTGAAGGAGGCTTATATAAACTCCTTTTTTCCTTTTACTCATTGCCCTGTCATGGTTTCCCTTAGTGGTTGTCCGAGAGTGTGTTCCTGAGTGTTTATTTCTGGTTATTGACTTTGGCTTAGTTTTGACTTCCCTGTATTCTGGTATCCCTGACTTTTGGCTTTCTCTTATCGTTGTGTCCCATTCTGTGTCCCGACCTCGGCAAGTATTCTGACTATTCTCCGGTACGTTAAGTCCGGCCATTATAAGGCCCGGTAAGACATTACCTTCCGGGTCTTAATTTTTACATTTATCTCCACCAGTCGCCAATGACAGTCCCCCCCTTTTTGTATTTTAAGGGCCCCCGCCTGCCACTCATATGGGGGGCCAGGGGAGCGCAGTAGTTCCTCCCCTTTTGTCATTTAAGGGCCCCCATCCTTTTGTCACGGAATGGCCCCATTTTTACATTTATCTCCACCAGTCGCCAATTACAGTAGGTCCCCCCCTTTTTGTATTTTAAGGGCCCCAGCCTGCCGCTCATGGATGGGGACCTGGCTGAGAGACAGTAGATCCCCACCCCTTTTGTCATTTAAGGGCTCCCAACTGCTGCCCATGGGTCCCTTGTGTTAATGATTTTACTAGATGTTTATTAGATTTGTGGGGAGGTTGCTCAATGTTTAGTAGAAATTCACTTACTCGCAGAATAGCGAGTAGGGGCACTAGAGGGATTTTAACCTTTCTTATGCTAATATAGGGGTCATATTAACCCCCAAAGAATAAGAGGTCAAGATGGATCAATATTACTAACTGCTCCCTCCTTGTAATAAGCTGAACAGGCTGTCTTTGTTTGAAGATCTTTGTTCTTTGTAATTTCTATTCATTCGTCTTCCTGATAAATGAACGAATAGCTGATATATCCATCCAGATTTCAGGCAAAAGTGAATGCCCAAGTTAACTGGGCATGCATGGGAATTTCATGGCACTATCTAGTGCGGGAAGATGACATGTTCTACAGGGCCTTTATCTGCCCACACTAAGATGGCGACGCCCTGGACCTAGGTCATAAAATTTAAAGGTAAAAATTGTGGGGGACCTAGAGGCATTTGGGGTGACTAGGGGGACAATTAAAAGCAGTGGAGTTGGGAGGGAGGTTAAAAAGAAACCCGGATGCTGTCATGATAGTGCCGCTTTAAATAGGTGGACAGTCTGAACTGGGAAGGAAGGAAAGAAAAGAAGCAGGGGCAGAGAGGATTGTTATAAAAGTACACTGAGGGGCCAGAAGGATGTGTCCACTGCCTGCTTTACAGTCGAGTCTCAGAGTGTGGGAGAATTGTAGCCCACCGTAACATAACAAAGCAAGGGTAGCACTATCAGAGGGGGCAGCCATTTCTCAGTGAGTGCTAGGAGCGTGACTGAATTTGTACTGAAGTTTTTGAGGATTTGAGGTTGTTTATGGCTGTTGATTTCATATTGCTACAAAGCAGGTTTTTCAGAGTGCGCACTGAATGTTGGTGGATAAGGATAAATGGCAGGGTATTGGGATGAGGTTTGTGTGGTTTCTCGTTGTCTTAGTGTGAGAAGAGGAGGTGAAAGGCCTTGGGTTAGAAGAAACATTACCAGATGCTAGAAGCAGAGATCATGACAGGAGGTGTGAGTGGGTTTTATATGGATGGGGTCAAGGATGAGATTGAGTTGAAGCAGGAGAATAGATAAATTAGTGTAGGGTTTGAGATGAGAGAAGAGGGGATAAAATAAGCCAGGGGTAAATATAAACGTAATATACTCACATTTGGTTGAGCAGACGGACTGCTCAATAAATAAAGGCATAGGTGGTATAATCCCCACCTGGGATTCTTTGGTGAGATCCTCACTTTAGCAATAGTTTTTCCAGTTTTTTTCAAATTTGAGTACTTTAATTCCTGACATCCTGTGAGGAATCTGGGAACTATTTCTGGTGTTAAAGTGAAGATCTCACCACAGAATCCCACGGGACGTTTCGCCCTGGCTCTGTGCATGGACTGCCTTGGAGAGGCACTGATTTAAGTTGCCCACTTTGGAAGAGTTATGCAAGTCACTTGTGTTGACAAAATGCATTTAAAGTTATTTAAAAGGCCAAAGTGGCCAAACTGGAAACATAGATGTCTTGAAGAATATTTACAATTTGGCTACGTTGGCCTTAAATGAGAAATTACTGAAAATTCTCACTTTAGGGAATAACCCATATAAGATACATTGTGGTGAAGTCATAAAATCTAGCAAAACTGGAATAATAATAATAATATTATTAAGTCCACTACTTTGGCCTATATATTGCAATTTATTTACCAATTCACATCTGTTCACTTTTTAGTGCATAGCCCATTTAGTATACTAGCCTATGCAATAGGTATATTGGTGCCTAGACACGTTTATTAGTATTATAAAAAAAAAGAAATCCACAACCAGGGACCTGCTGTCTGTCAGGGAATTAAACTGATTTGGGGAGGAGGTGTAAACAAAGGGATCCTCATGACCTCACTACACCTCTGGATAGAAGGAGAGGCCTTAGTAATGGTTGAAAAACATGATTCATAGTATAGAAAGTTGGAGACAAGTGTGTTTTTTGAAGGATGTGCTATGAAAAATGTGGCAAAACCGACCTCGCCACGTGTCCTTGGAGGGGGCTGCTTGCCCGCCTCTTGCCTTTGGACTATGGACCAGACTTTATGTGAATGTGTTAACCCAGATAGCTATGCCATGGAGCCCATTCGTGTAGTTAAAGACTTCGGCTCCATGGCAATTGAACTGTGTGAATAGGATCTGCGCGCTATTCGGAAGTTTTGTGCGCTCAGATCCCAGCTATCTGGGGATATGTGAAATGTCTGTGTGTTATGTGTAAAATGTGACTTTATGTATTTTAAAGTGTTTTACTGTCTTTGTGTCCCCATGTGCTCAATGGAGTCTGTCTCTGTCCTGGGAGGTAATTGGATTACTTCTCCAGGAGAGAGGGCTCTGTAAAACCAGTCTGAGCCGGAAAGCCATGCTGGCAGGGGGTTTTAAAATATATTTTACTAACTTTTGAACCCCTGGTGTGATTCATGCCATTTTTAATATGTTGTTCCCCTGAATGGATTGATTGTGGATATGTATTTTTATGTGAATGTGATGTATGGTTTTAGAGTTATGAAAGTTGGGTAGAAAGTTTGTTTTAACTGTATGTATAATTGAGTTTCCTCTCAGGATAAGGGGAGGGAATATGTGGGATGTAACTGATGTGTGAGTGGTTGCTTTATACCTCCCTGTGGGCGGACCTGTATTTGTAACAACTGCAATAAAAACCAGGCTGGGTGTGCCAGCACCTCAGATTCTGCTTGACCCTCAAACCGATGTGTCATCTCGTTTTGGGGGGAATTGGATTGTATGCTGACTGCCAGGAGTGTAAGCGGATTGTATGCTTTTCCTGTTCGGCTGATTCCAGGGTTCGTGTGTTTCCAGTTCGGGAGTTGGAAGATTCGTACAGTTTGCAGTTCGGGAGATTGGTGCTTGCAGTAGCTGCGGATCTATGGAAAGGGGGATTATCGCCTAAACGGTTTTTATCCTCTTGTAAGTGAAACGGTCCGTTACACAAAACGAAACCACTAATGTATATTCAATGAAATGTAAAATTTACTTTTACCATTACCCGTACTTTCACACTTATTTTTCATAACCTTAGTGTTCCATGTGCAGAATTTTGTTAATTTTGTTCACTTGCTTTATTGCCTGTTTTTTCTTTGAAAAATAAAAATTGTATAGTTGGAAGAAAAAATTTCTCCCATACAAATAAATAAATAAAATAAAGAGATTATCCATTAAATGATCCACTATATTTCGCTCAATACAACTAGACAAGTGACCGTACAACATTCTATCACCCACTCTAAAAAACGATTTAACCCCTTAATGACCAAGGATGTATCAAGTACGTCCGACAAAAAACGGTCCTTAAGGATCTTCGGACGCACCTGATACGTTTGTGGCAAATTAGAGCATGCTTCCAGCCGCTCTGATGGTATCCTGCAATACACCCCCTCACTGACGGGCTTGATTTTTCCATTTTTTCAATTTGCCAGATTGGTTATGTTGCCTTTAAGAGCGTATGGTAGCCCAGGAATGAGAATTACCCCCATGACAGCATACCATTCGCAAAAGAAGACAACCCAAGGTATTGCAAATTAGGTATGTTCTGTCTTTTTTAGTAGCCACTTAGTCACAAACACTGGCCAAAGTTAGTGTTCATAATAGTTTTTTGCATTTTTAACACACAAACAAATATAAATGCTACCTTTGGCCAGTATTTGTGACTAAGTGGCTACTAAAAAAGACTGGACATATCCCATATTGAATACCCTGGGTTGTCTACTTTAAAAAATATATATGGTTTGATGGGGGTAAATTACATTGGTCTGCTTCAAAAAGGTCCCACATAGGACATGGGTGCATGGTGACCAGCTGTGAAAATTCCAAGTTGGAAAACCTTCCAAATAATGTATTTTAGCTCCCAGAGAACCCAACACAAGTATACATGGGTGGTTTTAACTGTACTCAGGAGATGTTGCTGAACACACATTGGGGTGTTCTTTGACAGTAACCCTTAAAGTTCTCAGTACATGTATTCTTAAATTGCTATTTGTGTCAAAACAATCACCAATAATTTTTTTTTTTAAATTTGGCATAGATTGGTGGTAAAATGGTTGCATGAAAAGAGTCAAAATATCCCAAGTTTAATACCCTAGGTTGTCTTCTTTTAAAAAATATATACATGTGAATTGTTATTCAGGTATTCCTGACAGATATCAGTGTTACAATGTAACAATGTAAAAAAAAAAAGGTTTGGAAATAGCAAAGTGCTGCTCGTACTTATTGCCCTTTAACTTTCCAAAAAAAGCTAACAGCATGTTAACGTTGGGTATTTCTAAACTCAGGACAAAATTTAGAAACTAGCATGAATATTTTTTGGCGGTTGTAGATACGTAACAGATTTTGGTGGTCAAAGTTAGAAAAAGTGTTGTTTTTTTTTTTTATTTTTCATGATATTTTATAATTGCTTTTATAGTAAACTAAATGAGTAATAGTAAATGAGTAAGAGGAAAATTACAGCTAAACACAAACACCACAGAAATGTAAAAACAGCCCTGGTCCCAAACTGTAAAAAAAATTGAAAAGCAGTCTGTTCACTAAGGGGTTAAATAACTCCCAGAACACTGGTGTTTAAGGGTAGGGGTATCTTCATCTAATATTTGTGGAAAATAGAAAAGATAGGGATTCCAAATTGACGGGTGAAATGATAAATTAAATGTTTATAAGCTAAGATATATGCAATAGAGTTGAGAAACACAAAGAGTCATAATGATAGGGGAATTATTATTCCTAAATGTTGGCAAATAAAAAGTTAAAACATAAATGAAAAGTGAAAAATGAGGGGGCCCAATAATCTAAGTCACTCTGGCGTGAGGAATTAATGTTGTATTCTTAACGCTATACTGTTTCCTTAAATAGAATAAGGTCATGCAAAACCATTCTCCACAAACATAGTCTCACACTATCTTTCACGAGTTCCCACAGAAAGGCAAACCATGTTTCTCTATTAAATTTGACTTTTATCCCGTATGTAGATTTACTTGTATGTTGCATGACATATTTGACATTATACACATCTATACAGGTTCAACACAAATAACTCTCTGGGGATCTCTTTTTAATAAGACTTTAAATAAGTATTAGGCATTGAGATTTGAGAAGTGCTAAAGGATAGTTACAATAGGATTATTATAGATATTCAATTCAATACCTGTAAAAGATGGAAACCATAGACATATAAATGCAATCTTTATTTAAATGAAGGGTTTATATTATCCAGTTTATCCAGTGCTATAATTGGAAATATGAACATTAACAATATATTCTCAACCTTGGGAGACTCACATCTTGATTTAATATTAAAATGTTCCACTTTTGGAAGTAAAATTAGAAAAGTATTTACCAAGAAGAAAACGTGTGTAAAGCCTATAGAGCAATCTGATAAAACAACAGTGTAGACCATGGGTCGTCAACCTGGTCCCTACCGCCCACTAGTGGGCGTTTTAGGATTTCAGGTGGGCGGTAGGGATTTCCAGGTTTTGACGACCTGACGACCGGGCGGACGGGCGGGCGGGTGCGAGCCGGCGGTACCCCTGCGACTGGGTACCGCCGTGACAAATTGCGGCTCCGGCCCGCGCGGCAAACCGCCGGGGCTGTATATGGAGGGGTCCATCGGGTGGCCCATGCTGTCAGGGCCACCCGATGGATGTGGATTGTGAGGGGGCCCGGTCAGCGCTGGGCGCTTTAACAGCGCGACCGGGCCCCCTGTGATGACATCGCAGAGCTGGGAGGAAGTGACTGCACATCACTCCTCCCAGCTAACCCTGAGAGCCGCGCGGGAGGAAGACCAGGGAGTCAGAGTGGGAACTCTGACTCCCATCCACCTGAGCCACCACTGGACCCCAGGGAAAGTCACCCTCCTGAATCTAAAAGGTAGGAAACAGGAGGGTGACTTATAGTGTGTGTGTGTGTGTGTGTCTTTGTATGTATGTCTTGTGTGTGTGTGTGTGTGTGTGTGTCTGTATATATGTGTGTCTTGTGTGTGTGTATGTATGTGTGACTGTCTGTTGGTATGTGTGTCTTGTGTGTGTCTGTATGTATGTGTCTTGTGTGTATGTGTGTCTGTCTGTGTTCCTGTATGTGTCGGGTGTGTCTTGTGTATGTGTATGTATGTGTGTCTGTGTGTGTGTGTATGTCGTGTGTGTGTGTGTGTGTGTGTATCTGTGTCTGTATTTGTGTCTGTATGTGTGTTGTGTGTGTGTGTGTGTGTTGTGTATGTATGTGTCGTGTGTGTGTATGTATGTGTGTGTATGTATGTGTGTCGTGTGTGTGTGTCGTGTGTGTCTGTATGTGTTGTGTGTGTCTGTATGTGTCATGTGTGTCTGTATGTGTCGTGTATGTATGTGTCGTGTGTGTATCTATGTGTCTGTATTTGTGTATCTATGTGTCTGTATTTGTGTATCTATGTGTCTGTATTTGTGTATGTGTGTCTGTGTGTGTGTATGTATGTCGTGTGTGTGTATGTATGTTGTGTGTGTGTATGTATGTGTCGTGTGTGTGTGTATGTATGTGTCGTGTGTGTGTGTATGTGTCGTGTGTGTGTGTATGTGTCGTGTGTGTGTGTATGTGTGTGTATTTGTCGTGTGTGTGTGTATTTGTCGTGTGTGTATGTGTCGTGTGTGTGTCTGTATGTGTGTCGTGTGTGTGTCTGTATGTGTGTCTGTCTGTTATAGTGGACTATATAGTAAGTGGGCTACCTAGCTCAGCCTTCCTACTGGGCATTGCTACAAGGAAGGTTAAAAAAATAGAAAAAAGGGGAAAAAAAGGTGGGGAGGGGAATTGAGGAGGGAGAGGAGATGAGCTGACGCACAAGAAAAATCATAGAGAGATAATATGAGAAATCATATTATGCGCAAACAGAGAAGTCGTCTGAATATCACTGAAAGAGACCTTCGTTTGTTCCTTACGAAAATCGAACCAGATATCAAATATTTAGTCTCGCAGCATCAACCTCAAGGATCTCATTAATCACTAGTAAAGGTAATTTCAATTTACTTTATTGTTTTCTCATTACACTTTATAAAGTTAAAAACCTTATAAACCTGCATTAAGTAGAAATAAAAAGATAAATGTACGTACATTTATTTTTTGTAAAACACCCTCCTTTCTAAAAAATATTCTGCATTTGCGCGAAAACTGGTGGGCGGTAAGGAAATTTTTTCAACCAAAAAGTTGCATTAGTGGGCGGTAGGTAAAAAAAGGTTGACTACCACTGGTGTAGACTGAACAGAAATATAAAAACACAGTTCACTAAATTGTCAGATTTGACCGGTACTGGCTGATTCTATTAGCTACAAGATCCTTCAATAACTGTATTTTCTTGGTGCAAGCAACAGTATCCAGCTTCTTTAGATATAAATAGTTACACGATTACCTAAGAGTGGCAGACGCATACAAGGCCAACACATTTAATGTTAACAAAGATATAGTTCCATCAAATAATTTTACATGATCACTTGATAAGGGATATATTTATGAGTGTAAATCAAAAGGTGAATCATTACACAGGAATATGATGTACAAACAATACTTAAATACATGTATATAAATACCACCACATTGTTTTAGCACCCATAGGTTTACTGAGTGGTTTTGATATCACACACTGCTGTAAGTGGTTTGCCATGTAAGATCTCACCTTACTAAACTCTTCCTCTTGATTCTCCTTAGTCAACCAATTTTTTTTCCTGTTATCTACGTAGAGTCATGCTGGTCTTAAAGATACACCCTACTGGGGGGGCGGAGCCTGCGCTTGAGCTGTATGGACGCGTAGAGACGGAGCTCCCCGGCTAACGGCTTCTAAAGCAGTGTGAAAAGCATCTAAACAGCCCAAAATCACGGCAGGATTACGGTACCTACAGCATGCACAAAGAGGATCAAGGAAAACGGCAGAGACCAAGGAAAAACATTCCTTCTTCACCGCGAAACAGGCAAGTCAAAAGCCCGCGGCCCCATTACAGCAAGATGGCGACGGCAGTGGAGACGACAGAGAAATGTCGAGGCCACACTCCCCACAGGACACCATCCAAATTCAGGGAGATCAATTCCAGAAAATTCCAGAGACGCTGTAACAGTTAAAATCCAGAACACAGTTCAAGCAGCTATTGCAGACCAGAGGAGGGACATCCTAGACCTTGGTAACCGCACAGCCCACATGGAGAGCAAAATGGCTGACTATGCTGAATCACACGACAGCATAGTAACAAAATTAGAGGAAATGGAAGATCGGCTAGAGCAACAGGAGCTAAAAAATATTGATTTGGAAGATAGATCCCGACGCCAGAACCTACGGGTAAGAGGAGTCCCTGAAGACGTCCCAGCCGCAGACCTTGTGGCCTACCTAACGGGATTATTTCAAGCACTAGCTCCTGACATCCCACACAGCATGTTGCTCCTGGACAGAACCCACAGGGTGGCGAAAGCGCAACACCTGCCGGCATCTACAGCTAGGGATGTCCTCACGAAGCTACATTATTATCATGTCAAAGAGGCGATTCTCCGATCCAAACGCTCGCCACAAGACATGCCGGAAAAATACAGAGCCACTCAAGTGTTCGCTGACCTCTGCGCCGAAACCCTGGAGGGCAGGAGGGCCTTTAAAGAAGTAACATCAGAGCTGAGAAACAGAAACATCCAATACCGCTGGGGCTTCCCAATCAAGCTGCTTATAGCCAGAGATGGTAAAACACACGCAGCGTCGGATGTAGGCACTGCGATCCGCCTGCTAAGAAGCTGAGGCATCAACATCACAACAGCCGAGCCCGAAAGATCCAAACGGCCAATGGAGGTACAGATCGGCGACAGGCATATAACAGGGTTGACAGGCTGCTAATCATCTTCTATATGGGAAGCCTACCCTAAAGACGAGACAACCTGCATATCATAGCTACGAAAGACCCAGGGGATTTGTGAGAATTGACTTATTCAAAACAAGGTCTGAAAATGGGTAATATAACTACATTCTGCGCTACACATGGTCCTCTATTGCATATTGCCAGAGATTAATAGGGGATATTTTGCAGCAGTAAGAGATAGCAGTAGGGGAGGGGGGCCGAGTGTTCTGTTTTGTACACTGCACAGGGGGGGCGGCTTCACCTCTGGGAACCACACTAGGCCCGCTTCACTCCTGTCCGTGCAAGGCAAATCGATGTCTTACATGGCATCCCCCTCCTCCCGCCCAATGCCCAACACCCAAAGAAACACCATACTATGAGAGCCATAGTTAGTACGGGGTAGTATCGATGTAACTTTATTCCGCGGCCCTAAGCCCTGCAGTGATTCCCTTAATCGGATTAAGCATATAACTCACAGGGGTCACTTACCAGAGCCGGAGGCTTGGGGGTCATGGTCGTCTGGGTATCCAAAGGTCTCGACCTGGTTCCACGCACCCCCGCGTAGGGCATAGCTAGTGGGAGAAACTAGCAGGAATTAATCTATCCGCTCATTCCCGTAGGGCGCAATACCCGGGAAATTTTTTTGGTTATGGTTATATATATATGTTTACTGTTATCGTTATTTTTTTTCCTTGGCAATGTCTATGATCGAATATACTGATGCCTATAAAGGCCTTGAGAGGAAACAATTACGAATGCTACACACACACAGACACCCTCGCACGCACAGACTTAACAGAGGCCACACAAGACTCCTCCAGAGACCCAGATACCTCCTGGGATATACACTTAGACGTCACGGGACGGACAACATAAGGGGATCCAAAGGTCTAAACTCGATCCACAACACAAGAACAGCACAACCGCCAACCACTCACATTCAGTCTTAAACTATATTCCCATAATGTACAGGGTTTGAATATACCCTTCAAGCGCCATGCACTAGAAAAGGACATACGCAAAATGCAGGCAGACATCGTATATCTCCAAGAAACGCACTTTAGGGGCGACACTCACCCATCCCTGTGCACCCAAAAATACCCCCACCAAATCCACGCCACAACACCGCACAAATCCAGAGGAGTCTCCATATTCCTAAGTAAGGACCTGACTGTTTCACCAAACACACACACATTATAGACCCAGGGGGACGTTACATCATCTGGCAGGGCGCTATCAATGACTCAGATTACACCTTGGTCAACATATATTCCCCAAATGCTAATCAAAGGAACTTCCTTCACGGGGTTCTCACAAAAGCAGTTTCTGTAAGAAAAGGCACCCTGGTACTTAGCGGAGATCTGAACCATGTTCTTGACCCAATAGTGGACTCCACCAGATCTCCCTCTACCCCACACTATGGCACCCTTAAAAAACAAAGCAAAGCACTTAGAACTCTGTTGGCCACGTTCGGCCTACGGGACGTGTGGAGGGCCCTACATCCGAAAGAAAAAACATATACCCACCACTCCAAAGCACACAACTCCTACTCGAGAATTGATGGGTGTCTAATGCATGACACATCCATGTCCCAAGTGCTGAGCTGTGAGATAGCGCCCATTCATTGGTCTGATCATGCCCCAGTCATAACAACACTTACAAGCTCATACGAATATAAACACAGAGGCCCCTGGGGCGTCTGAATGCACAACTCCTAAAAGACACAGATTTCTGTACTACACTAGAAAAAGACCTACAGCACTACTTCGCCACAAACACTACGTCAGTCCGAAACCCACATGTGCTTTGGCTAGCCCATAAAGCTGTGATTAGAGGCACACTAATAAGCAGATCATCATACCTTAAAAAGAAAGCCGATAAAGATTTGTCTCAAACTACACAGCAGTTAGAACAACTACATAGGGAAAACCAAACGTTTCCAAGTCTAGATCACAAACGACGAATAACTGCCCTACAAGAGAAGCTCAAGGAGATCAGATTACACAAATTTGGATTCATGCTCAACAGACTAAAAATGCACACATATGTACAAGGCAACAAGGCGAGCAAACTCCTGGCTCAACGTTTGAGAGACAGACAACAACAAACACGAATTGCGCACATAATACATAAAACAGGCACTAAACTACACCTATCCGCAGAGATATGTAGGGAATTCGCACAATATTATGGCCAGCTATATAATCTCAAAGATGACCTAAACACCCCAAATCCCTCAGACACTAGTATACAAGCATACCTAGCAGAGATTCCATTACCAGAGGTAACTGAATCCCAAAAACAAATTCTAGCATCCCCGATCACAGTAAACGAAATAATTGAGTGTATAGAATCGCTCCCTAAAAGCAAAGCCCCGGGACCCGACGGGTACACAAATGAATTACGAAAGATTCAAACACCTCCTGGCCCCGCATCTCGCACTAGCATTTAACCATGCACGACAGACGGGGTCCTTCCCTCCTGAATTTTTAACGGCCAATGTGATAACCCTACCGAAGCCAGGCAAACCCCCAACACTCTGCCAGAACTTTCGCCCTATTTCACTATTAAACGCTGACACTGAACTCTATGCCAAGATTCTAGCCACACGACTTAAAAACATACTCCCATCAATTATCTCAGACGATCAAGTGGGATTTGTGCATGGGAGACAGGGCTCGGACAATACCCGGAAAGTAGTAGATATCATTCAAACTATTCACACAGACAACATGCAAGGCCTCATAGTCTCCCTTGACGCCGAGAAAGCCTTTGATAGACTAAACTGGCGGTTTCTCGAGGCAGTACTAACGAAATTTGGGATCCCTCAACAATATCTAACAGCAGTTAAAGCCTTATATAGCTCTCCAAATTCAGTGGTGACCACATCAGGGTTCCAATCTGACCCGTTCGCCATTACCAATGGGACGAGACAGGGGTGCCCCCTGTCACCTCTTCTCTATGTAATGGCCCTGGAACCGCTAGCTGAAGCAATTAGACGCAACCCAAACATTCATGGAATACAAATAAATGACCAAAACTACAAAATAAACTTGTTTGCAGGCGATGTCCTACTAACTCTTTCCCAACCAATCATCTCCCTCCCCAACATCCAAAAAGAACTACAGAAATACAGTGCACAATCCTACTATAAACTCAACACCACAAAAACCCAAACAATGGGAATAGGCATAGAGAGAGACATCATGGACAGACTACGAACAGCATTTAAGTATGACTGGAGACAGGACTATCTTACTTTTCTAGGTATTAAACTGACGAGATCCCATAATGCCCTTTTCACGATGAACTATCAAAAACTTGGTTGCTTCATCTAAGTGTTGCTTCTAAGTGTGTGTGTGGTTGGAGATATTCTGGAGAGTTTTACAGAAGCTTCAACTGTCTAATAGTTGTGCTAAGAGTTCTTTTTTACTGTTACAGGTAAGATTCATCTGTAGGAAAAGGTTACTGACTGCACAAGGTTTGATTTCCTGTTGGTAATTATAAGGCATTTGATTGGATTAGGTAGCTACTTGCTATTGATTGCTATTTAAATTAGCTATTGTTTGCTAATAAGCAGAGGCCTACCCAGGTGTTAAACATTCCTAGTGGGAGGTGATTTTAGGAGTATATAAGGGTAGTTGTCATTAGCTTGGCTAATAGAGCTTGGTTGCTTCATCTAAGTGTTGCTTCTAAGTGTGTGTGTGGTTGGAGATATTCTGGAGAGTTTTACAGAAGCTTCAACTGTCTAATAGTTGTGCTAAGAGTTCTTTTTTACTGTTACAGGTAAGATTCATCTGTAGGAAAAGGTTACTGACTGCACAAGGTTTGATTTCCTGTTGGTAATTATAAGGCATTTGATTGGATTAGGTAGCTACTTGCTATTGATTGCTATTTAAATTAGCTATTGTTTGCTAATAAGCAGAGGCCTACCCAGGTGTTAAACATTCCTAGTGGGAGGTGATTTTAGGAGTATATAAGGGTAGTTGTCATTAGCTTGGCTAATAGAGCTTGGTTGCTTCATCTAAGTGTTGCTTCTAAGTGTGTGTGTGGTTGGAGATATTCTGGAGAGTTTTACAGAAGCTTCAACTGTCTAATAGTTGTGCTAAGAGTTCTTTTTTACTGTTACAGGTAAGATTCATCTGTAGGAAAAGGTTACTGACTGCACAAGGTTTGATTTCCTGTTGGTAATTATAAGGCATTTGATTGGATTAGGTAGCTACTTGCTATTGATTGCTATTTAAATTAGCTATTGTTTGCTAATAAGCAGAGGCCTACCCAGGTGTTAAACATTCCTAGTGGGAGGTGATTTTAGGAGTATATAAGGGTAGTTGTCATTAGCTTGGCTAATAGAGCTTGGTTGCTTCATCTAAGTGTTGCTTCTAAGTGTGTGTGTGGTTGGAGATATTCTGGAGAGTTTTACAGAAGCTTCAACTGTCTAATAGTTGTGCTAAGAGTTCTTTTTTACTGTTACAGGTAAGATTCATCTGTAGGAAAAGGTTACTGACTGCACAAGGTTTGATTTCCTGTTGGTAATTATAAGGCATTTGATTGGATTAGGTAGCTACTTGCTATTGATTGCTATTTAAATTAGCTATTGTTTGCTAATAAGCAGAGGCCTACCCAGGTGTTAAACATTCCTAGTGGGAGGTGATTTTAGGAGTATATAAGGGTAGTTGTCATTAGCTTGGCTAATAGAGCTTGGTTGCTTCATCTAAGTGTTGCTTCTAAGTGTGTGTGTGGTTGGAGATATTCTGGAGAGTTTTACAGAAGCTTCAACTGTCTAATAGTTGTGCTAAGAGTTCTTTTTTACTGTTACAGGTAAGATTCATCTGTAGGAAAAGGTTACTGACTGCACAAGGTTTGATTTCCTGTTGGTAATTATAAGGCATTTGATTGGATTAGGTAGCTACTTGCTATTGATTGCTATTTAAATTAGCTATTGTTTGCTAATAAGCAGAGGCCTACCCAGGTGTTAAACATTCCTAGTGGGAGGTGATTTTAGGAGTATATAAGGGTAGTTGTCATTAGCTTGGCTAATAGAGCTTGGTTGCTTCATCTAAGTGTTGCTTCTAAGTGTGTGTGTGGTTGGAGATATTCTGGAGAGTTTTACAGAAGCTTCAACTGTCTAATAGTTGTGCTAAGAGTTCTTTTTTACTGTTACAGGTAAGATTCATCTGTAGGAAAAGGTTACTGACTGCACAAGGTTTGATTTCCTGTTGGTAATTATAAGGCATTTGATTGGATTAGGTAGCTACTTGCTATTGATTGCTATTTAAATTAGCTATTGTTTGCTAATAAGCAGAGGCCTACCCAGGTGTTAAACATTCCTAGTGGGAGGTGATTTTAGGAGTATATAAGGGTAGTTGTCATTAGCTTGGCTAATAGAGCTTGGTTGCTTCATCTAAGTGTTGCTTCTAAGTGTGTGTGTGGTTGGAGATATTCTGGAGAGGGTTGCTTCTAAGTGTGTGTGTGGTTGGAGATATTCTGGAGATAAACAGGAGGTAATCTGAGGTATCCAGGAGGACAAATAAAAAAAAAAAGGTAAAATTTGTTTGATTTAAATTATTCGCCTCATTGGAATGGCAGACTTAGTTCAGTGTAATAGTTGCTTTGCATTTGTTTCACGTTCCACTTTTTGGAAGTTTGGTTGTTGTCTAATCTGTAGACAGTTCTCTATCTTGCGGCAGGAGATTGTATTTTTGAAGTCTGAGATTTGTAAATTATCTGGTAAACAAATTCAGGCTGGAACTGCTGCAAAGCCATTGCCGCAGAGACATACTAGGAATGGCAGATGGATTACTGTAGGATCTGGTAGACTTGGAGTTGTGGATAAAAGGCATATTGCACAGTCTGTTGTTCTACATAATTCATTTTCTGCACTTTCAGAGTGTAGTGGTGTCCTGGAGATAGGCACTGAGGCTAGTGGTGTTGTGCAGAGAGGCACTGAGGCTAGTGGTGTTGTGCAGAGAGGCACTGAGGCTAGTGGTGTTGTGCAGAGAGGCACTGAGGCTAGTGGTGTTGTGCAGAGAGGCACTGAGGCTAGTGGTGTTGTGCAGAGAGGCACTGAGGCTAGTGGTGTTGTGCAGAGAGGCACTGAGGCTAGTGGTGTTGTGCAGAGAGGCACTGAGGCTAGTGGTGTTGTGCAGAGAGGCACTGAGGCTAGTGGTGTTGTGCAGAGAGGCACTGAGGCTAGTGGTGTTGTGCAGAGAGGCACTGAGGCTAGTGGTGTTGTGCAGAGAGGCACTGAGACTAGTGGTGTTGTGCAGAGAGGCACTGAGGCTAGTGGTGTTGTGCAGAGAGGCACTGAGGCTAGTGGTGTTGTGCAGAGAGGAACTGAGGCTAGTGGTGTTGTGCAGAGAGGCACTGAGGCTAGTGGTGTTGTGCAGAGAGGCACTGAGGCTAGTGGTGTTGTGCAGAGAGGCACTGAGGCTAGTGGTGTTGTGCAGAGAGGCACTGAGGCTAGTGGTGTTGTGCAGAGAGGCACTGAGGCTAGTGGTGTTGTGCAGAGAGGCACTGAGGCTAGTGGTGTTGTGCAGAGAGGCACTGAGGCTAGTGGTGTTGTGCAGAGAGGCACTGAGGCTAGTGGTGTTGTGCAGAGAGGCACTGAGGCTAGTGGTGTTGTGCAGAGAGGCTTGAAGACTATGGTGAGGCCTAATAGAAAGCAGTTGTTGTTGGGGGATTCCATCATAAGAGGTGTGGAGATGGACAATGGTGGTCTTGTGAGGTGTCTTCCCGGAGCTACTGCTCACAGAGACAGGAGACGTATCTGTAATATTGTTAAGCAAGCAAAGCAGGAAGGGGAATTGGATGTACTTGTCCATTTAGGGACAAATGACTTGGCTTGCAATGAGGTTTCAGAGGTTAAGGAAGTTTTTAGTGTTTTTGCCAATGATATACGGCAGGTTGCTTCCACACTGTCATTCTCTGAAGTTCTGCCTGTGCATAACACTCAGAACGACAGGCGGATGCGTATTAGGGACTTTAACTTGTGGCTTGGTGAATGGTGTCGGGAGCAAGGATTTGGCTTTATTGCTCATGGTAGCTCTGTTTGGAATGGAAATAAACTGTACAAAAAAGATGGTTTGCATCTTTCTCAAAAGGGAACAAATGTTCTCAGTGAGCAGTTCAGAGGTTTTGCTAGGATGTTTTTAAACTAGGAGGGGGGGGCAAAAGGGTGATAAAACATCAATCCAATTGTCCCCCAAAACAAGGACAGAAGGTGCCTGTAGCAAGTGTGTTAAAAAATGATAAGCTTAGAGTCATGTCTACAAATGCTCGCAGTTTAGGGAATAAGATACATGAACTTGTGGCAATAATGGCAACTGATAGTGTAGATTTAGTCGCTGTTACCGAGACATGGTATAATGAGAAAAATGACTGGGACATAGCAATACCAGGGTACTCTTTATATAGAAAAGACAGGGAAGGCAAGAAAGGGGGAGGGGTGGCCCTGTATGTAAAGGATAGCATAAAATCTAGCCTAATAAAGGTTAGTGAGGCGAACATAGAGTCCGTTTGGGTTACGTTAGAATTTGGTAATCACACAGTAACTCGTGTAGGTGTGATTTATAGGCCCCCAGGACAAATTGAAGAGTTAGATAATCTACTAGTTGAAGAAATAGCTAAAATGACAATGAAGGGGGAAGTTATCATCATGGGTGACTTTAATCTTCCTGATGTGAATTGGAAAACAAAAATAGCTACTTGTGCCAGGAGCACACATATTCTAAACTCCCTACTGGGATTGTCTCTAAAACAAGTCGTTGAGGAGCCAACTCGTAAAGAGGCCATACTAGATTTAGTGTTAACAAATGGAGATTTGGTATCAGATATTACTGTAGGTGAAAGTTTAGGATCCAGTGATCATCAGTCAGTGTGGTTTAATATAAGAACAGTGACTGAGTCACACCACACAAAAACAAAAGTTTTAGACTTTAGAAAAACAGACTTTTCTAAAATTAGAATATGTGTAAAGGAGTCATTATCAGACTGGAGCAATTTATATGGAGTCCAAAATAAATGGGATTATTTAAAAGTTGCACTACTGAAGGCAACAGAAAATTGCATTAGGCTTGTCAGTAAAAGCAAAAAATTCAAGAAACCACTGTGGTACTCCGCAGATGTGGCCAAAATAGTAAAAAACAAAAAGTTAGCATTTAGTAATTATAAAAAAAACCAGAGTGAGGAAGACAGAATGACCTATAAGATTAGGCAGAAAGAGGCTAAGCAAGTTATAAGAGCTTCCAAATCCCACACAGAAGAGAAAATAGCACAGTCAGTAAAAAAGGGGGACAAAACTTTTTTTAGATACATAAATGAGAAAAGAAAAGTAAAACAAGGATTAGTTAGATTAAAAACAAAAGAAGGAAGGTATGTAGATGAGGATAAAGGTCTAGCTGACTGCCTCAATGAATATTTTTGTTCGGTATTTACAGATGAAAATGAAGGAAAGGGACCTCTGTTAACAAAAAGGATAAATGAGTCATTTATTACACGTGAGTTTACAGAGGAAGAGGTTCTATTTCAACTGTCAAAAGTAAAGACAAATAAGTCAATGGGACCTGATGGAATACACCCAAAGCTATTAAAAGAGCTTAGTGGTGTACTAGCAAAACCATTAACAGATTTATTTAACCAATCATTGAAAACAGGAGTAGTCCCAGAAGATTGGAAGTTAGCGAATGTTGTGCCCATTCACAAGAAAGGTAATAGGGAGGAGTCGGGCAACTATAGGCCAGTAAGCCTTACTTCAGTAGTGGGGAAAGTGATGGAAACCATGTTAAAGGATAGGATTGTTGAACATCTAAAAACACATGGATTTCAAGACCAGAGACAACATGGGTTTACTTCAGGGAGATCATGCCAAACTAATCTTATTGATTTTTTTGATTGGGTAACTAAAATTATAGATCAGGGTGGTGCAGTAGACATTGCTTACTTAGATTTCAGTAAGGCTTTTGACACTGTTGCACATAGAAGGCTTATCAATAAACTACAATCTTTGAGTTTGGATTCGAATATTGTTGAATGGGTAAGGCAGTGGCTGAGTGACAGGCAACAGAGGGTTGTAGTCAATGGAGTATATTCGAAGCTTGGGCTTGTCACCAGTGGGGTACCTCAGGGATCTGTACTTGGACCCATTCTCTTTAATATTTTTATTAGTGATATTGCAGAAGGTCTTGATGGTAAGGTGTGTCTTTTTGCGGATGATACTAAGATATGTAACAGGGTTGATGTTCCAGGAGGGATAAGCCAAATGGAAAATGATTTAGGTAAACTAGAAAAATGGTCAGAGTTGTGGCAACTGACATTTAATGTGGATAAGTGCAAGATAATGCATCTTGGACGTAAAAACCCAAGGGTAGAGTACAAAATATTTGATAGAGTCCTAACCTCAACATCTGAGGAAAGGGATTTAGGGGTGATTATTTCTGATGACTTAAAGGTAGGCAGACAATGTAATAGAGCAGCAGGAAATGCTAGCAGAATGCTTGGTTGTATAGGGAGAGGTATTAGCAGTAGAAAGAGGGAAGTGCTCATGCCATTGTACAGAACACTGGTGAGACCTCACTTGGAGTACTGTACACAGTACTGGAGACCCTATCTTCAGAAGGATATTGATACCTTAGAGAGAGTTCAAAGAAGGGCTACTAAACTGGTTCATGGATTGCAGGATAAAACTTACCAGGAAAGGTTGAAGGATCTTAACATGTATAGCTTGGAGGAAAGACGAGACAGGGGGGATATGATAGAAACATTTAAATACATAAAGGGAATCAACACAGTAAAGGAGGAGACTATATTTAAAAGAAGAAAAACTACCACAACAAGAGGACATAGTCTTAAATTAGAGGGACAAAGGTTTAAAAATAATACCAGGAAGTATTACTTTACTGAGAGGGTAGTGGATGCATGGAATAGCCTTCCAGCTGAAGTGGTAGAGGTTAACACAGTAAAGGAGTTTAAGCATGCGTGGGATAGGCATAAGGCTATCCTAACTATAAGATAAGGCCAGGGACTAATGAAAGTATTTAGAAAACTGGGCAGACTAGATGGGCCGAATGGTTCTTATCTGCCGTCACATTCTATGTTTCTATGTTTCTATGTTTCTAACTGCACGTAGAGATAGAACACACTCTAAAGACCTGGGAGGGAAAATATATGTCTTGGATAGGACGGTGTGCGGCTATTAAAATGGTGATATTGCCAAAGATCCTGTATCTATTCCGCTCACTACAAATCAATACCCCCCCTAAATTTCTCAAGGCCCTACAAACGACGCTTCTCAGGTTCAGTTGGCAAAACAAGAAGCCAAGAGTCCCATGGAAGCTCCTATCACGCACAGTGAAGGATGGAGGAGTGGGCTTCCCAGACGTCAGGGAATATCACAGAGCCACACAATTAGCGAATGTAATAGGTTGCCACGCCATAGCACAGCCCCCACAATGGGTGGCACTGGAATCATCCAGACTGGGGGGGAAACACTTGTCACACCTATTGTGGGCCCCTAGAGAGTTACGACCCCAAACACCCAAGATGTTACCGACTACTAGGTTGATGCTTTCGATCTGGGACAAGAACAGGTATAGGGTTTGCTCGCCATCCAGATGGTCCCCAGCGACCCCACTCAGGTCCCTACATGTGTTGAACCCGTCATTCAACTATAAGACGTGGGCCTCACATGGGATAACCCACCTACATCAGCTGACCCATTCAGGGGCCCTGAAGAGTTTCGCAGATTTACAAACCCAACATAAAATACCACAAACAGCCCAATTCTCTTACATACAACTACACAGCACAATTGGGGGAGAACACCATACGACACACGAGACCCAAGAGACGGGACAAATGTCACGTTTTGAAAGCAAGTGTCTCAGCACACGACACCCAACAAAAACCCTCTCATTCTGCTACAACTCTATTGTAGGAGAACCGAAAGCACAGATATGGGGTTTCCAGAGGGAATGGCACAAAGACCTAGGGAGACCTGACACCCCAGGAATGGGCCAGAGCATTTACGGCTCATAAAGGCTCATCCCAGTGCGCCTCACACCTCGAAGTAGCGAGGAAAATATTATACAGTTGGTACCTGACGCCCAGCAAGTTGTCCAAAATGTACCAATCAACACGCAACGTCTGCTGGAGATGCCAGGAGACACCCGGGGACATGTTTCATATCTGGTGGTCGTGCCCACGAATTAGGCCACTCTGGGTTAAGGTAGAAGGAATAATCCACAAAAGCATGGGGACACATTTGCCGCTAGCAGCAGAGTCCTACTTACTTCACATTATTCCTCTCAACCAACTAAAACACGTCCGTAAATTAATGTTTTTAATAATTATAGCAACACAAACGATAATAGCCAGGTATTGGAGATCAGATGTAACCCCTCCCATAGAAGAGGTAATCGGTCTGATATCCACAAATGTGGCATATGAAAGATTTGCTACACCTCAGGTGCCCACAAAGTACAGTCGTATGACCTGTGGCAGAACTTTAGAGCGCACCTCCCATCTGTCTACGATGAGACATGACATTACACGCCACATATTAAACTTACCAATTACACACATAAAGGCAGACCTCACCGTGCAGAACAGTCGGAGCTCGTCGAAAGATAGACACACATTCCAATGGCAGCATTCCATAGTACTTGCCTTTCACTGTAAATAAGTTTATGTTTCCACCTATATATCTTATTTTGTATTTCTTAATTCCATTGTATGTATACAAATTTGGGTACTTCGCAAACAAAACACTTTAAGGGACAAGCTTACCAGCAGGAGAAACAACCTCAAACATAACAGTTAACTTGTATAAAATGTAACATATGGAAATAGTGTATAATATAACAAAGTTGTTAATCTCAAACAAAGATGTTATGTAATGCAAAATGTCTACTGGGCCCTATGGCCTCTTTCTCCTTATTTCTTCATTCTGTATCCCCCCTCCCCCCCCCCCCCCCCCATTGCTTTGCGTTGTACTACAAATAAAAACTGTCAATTATATAAAAAAAAAAGATACACCCTACTGTCCAAATTTACAAACTAATTATTTATTTTAAATATCTGTTTAGTAGATATACCCCAAGTAAATGCATTTAATTATGCACCTTGACGGTATATCTAAAAACAGCATGCAAAAGCTGCAGATCTCGTCTGAAGCTTTTGCAAGAACTTCCATTCTAACCCCAGATTGGACTTTCTGTGGCTGTCCAATCACAGACTTCACAATGCAGCTCAGCTGGACGTCTGTGGAAGGCAGGTGCTCTGTGCAGTTGCTGGCCTCTGTAAGTTTAACTTCACTGAGCTAAATAATCAGTAAGAAACTGAACTGGTTGTTTGACAGCCAGGAGTGTTACAAAGTTTTGTTTTTAAAAGTGCCAGATTCTATTCAAATCTGCACTTTTTGTAAACGGGGGAAAAAAGAGGACACTCTTCCCCCATAAAGCATGTCAGCAAGCTAAGGTGCTTTAGAGTTGTGGAGTGTCCCTTTAAAAAAACTTACCTAAGTAATCTAGGGTACACCAGAATAGGTAAAGCAGGCAAGCATGTGGGTATATAAAGCTTTACTAGACTTTATAGTCAGGACGTGACACCCAAAAGAGGTAATTTTGTTGAGTAGAAGTCAAGTTCAAAACCTACTTTCAATAAAGTATTGTAGTTAAAGTTAACATGTTTGAGCTTTACCTATCTTACAACCTAGGTTTTAATTTCTTTAACTATGCCTAGATTTCTACTTGCTCTGAAACTAACTGAGGTCTCAACTTTAGCCAACCTTGGGACTTGCCTTAGCAGAGTTGACCTTTATATTGAAGCACTAGACCATCACATCTGTGTCATTATTGTCAATTTCACTATAAAAGTTATATTTGACTTTACACTGCAGAGCCTATCCTGAACCAAGACACAGGTGAAGACAGTCTTGCAAAGCTTCTTCAAGATTCTGGTATATAGAAGCTCCTGGGGTCTGTAGGCTCAAATATACCCTTTGGGGCTTTCACGTGGGAAATATAATAAGTAACTGTTTATTTAATAAAGTGGACAATCCGTATTTATTTTGGGTGTAGATCACAAGGACTATATTATCATTGGTTCTTCTCATTTTCTTCTGTTTTGCTGCTAGTCTTGTCATCTATTCTTGCTTTTGCTTCTAGGAAATGTGCCAATTCGACTTTGTTGTTAACCTTGGTACTGAAAGCTTGTTGTTCCTGGGTCCAGTTTAAAATGTAACTTGCCAATACCCACAAACACAGAATTAACTTTCATGTTGATCAGTCAAGGGCCAGCAAATTAGAAAGCAGTTGAAGTGTTCAAGAATATGTCCCAACCCAACCAATCCAAGTGGGAAAAATAAATATTTACATCACTATATCAACAAGAAACATACCGTATATACTCGAGTATAAGCCGACCCGAATATAAGCCGAGGCCCCTAATTTTACCCCAAAAAACTGGGAAAACTTATTGACTCGAGTATAAGACTAGGGTGGGAAATGCAGCAGCTACTGGTAAATTTCTAAATAAAATTAGATCCTAAAAAAAATATTAATTGAATATTTATTTACAGTGTGTGTATAATGAATGCAGTGTGTGTGTATGAATGCAGTGTGTGTGTGTATGAATGCAGTGTGTGTATGAGTGCAGCGTGTGTATGAGTGCAGCATGTGTATGAGTGCAGCGTGTGTGTGTATGAGTGCAGTGTGTGTGTGTGTATGAGTGCAGTGTGTGTGTATGAGTGCAGTGTGTGTGTATGAATGCAGTGTGTGTGTATGAATGCAGCGTGTGTATGAGTGCAGCGTGTGTGTGTATGAGTGCAGTGTGTGTGTGTATGAGTGCAGTGTGTGTGTATGAGTGCAGTGTGTGTGTATGAGTGCAGTGTGTGTATGAGTGCAGTGTGTGTGTGTATGAGTGCAGTGTGTGTGTATGAGTGCAGTGTGTGTGTATGAGTGCAGTGTGTGTGTATGAATGCAGTGTGTGTGTATGTATGAATGCAGTGTGTGTGTGTATGAGTGCAGTGTGTGTGTGAGTGCAGTGTGTGTATGAGTGCAGTGTGTGTATGTGTGTTGCAGTGTGTGTGTGTGTGTGTATGAATGCAGTGTGTGTGTGTGTTGCAGTGGTGGGGGGGTGGGCAATTTTATTACCGTATATACTCGAGTATAAGCCGACCCGAATATAAGCCGAGGCCCCTAATTTTACCCCAAAAAACTGGGAAAACTTATTGACTCGAGTATAAGACTAGGGTGGGAAATGCAGCAGCTACTGGTAAATTTCTAAATAAAATTAGATCCTAAAAAAATATATTAAATGAATATTTATTTACAGTGTGTGTATAATGAATGCAGTGTGTGTGTATGAATGCAGTGTGAGTGTATGAATGCAGTGTGAGTGTATGAATGCAGTGTGAGTGTATGAGTGTCGCGTGTGTGTATGAGTGTCGCGTGTGTGTATGAGTGTCGCCTGTGTGTATGAGTGCCGTGTGTGTGTATGAGTGCCGCGTGTGTATGAGTGCAGTGTGTGTGTGTGTATGAATGCAGTGTGTGTGTGTATATGAATGCAGTGTGTGTGTATGAATGCAGTGTGTGTGTATGAATGCAGTGTGTGTATGAATGCAGTGTGTGTGTGTGTATGAGTGCAGTGTGTGTGTATGAATGCAGTGTATGAGTGCAGTGTGTGTGTATGAGTGCAGTGTGTGTGTGTGTGCAGTGTGTGTGTGTGTGCAGAGCCTTGGTGGGGGGGTGGGCAATTTTTTTATTTTTATTATTATTTTAATTTTTTTTATTATTATTTATTATTATTTTTTTTAATTTCATTATTATTATTTTTGTATTATTATTTAATGTCATTATTATTATTAATATATATATTTTTTCGTCCCCCCTCCCTGCTTGATATATGGCAGGGAGGGGGGCTCTCCGTCCCTGGTGGACCAGCATTGGCAGTTCAGTGGGGGGGCTGTGGGGGCTGTGAGAGATCATTACTTACCTCTCCTGCAGCTCCTGTCAGCTCTCTCCTCCTCCGCGCCGTCCGTGCAGCTCCCTCTGTCAGCTCCCAGTGTAAGTCTCGCGAGAGCCACGGCTCTCGCGAGATTTACACTGGGAGCTGACCGAGGTGCTGAACGGACGGCGCGGAGGAGGAGAGAGCTGACAGGAGCTGCAGGAGAGGTAAGTAACATCTCACACAGCCCCAGTCTGTATTATGGCAATGCAAATTGCCATAATACAGACTATTGACTCGAGTATAAGCCGAGTTGGGTTTTTTCAGCACAAAAAATGTGCTGAAAAACTCGGCTTATACTCGAGTATATACGGTAATTGACTGTCATGCTATTGCTTAATATAGACCCTTTGATATTAACTAGTTGAATCACCAAGCTTTGATTTCACATTAAATTCAAAGCACAAATGTATTCCTCTACGGAGTTTGGGGTTTGTGGCAATTACCAGTATTGGGCTAAGTGCTGAATAAGAGGCACATAGAAACACACGCGCGTCATTGACATCCCCACTTACATTATACAGAGAAAGAGTGTATATCCAAACTGATGTGTCCATCCCAAATAATGCCACATTAAGGGCCACTAAAAAAATGACTGCCCTGGAAGCCCTGTACTCAACTGACTTCCTATTCTCTTTATCTGAGCTTCTCATGCCTTTGAATGAAATTGACCCCTTAAGGACTGAGCCAGTTGTACACGTGATCAAAACAAAACATAAAATAAAACTGGAATTTGCGCTATATGTCAGTTTAACCGTAATTCACCTTTTTCATATTACCGTATATACTCGAGTATAAGCCGAGTTTTTCAGCACATTTTTTGTGCTGAAAAACCCCAACTCGGCTTATACTCGAGTCAATTGTCTGTATTATGGCAATTTGCATTGCCATAATACAGACTGGGGGCTGTGGGGGCTGCAGAGAGCGTTACTTACCTTTCCTGCAGCTCCTGTCAGCTCTCTCCTCCTCCGCCGGTCCGTTCAGTTCTTCTGTCAGCTCACAGTGTAAATCTCGCGAGAGCCGCGGCTCTCGCGAGATTTACACTGGGAGCTGACCGAGGTGCTGAACGGACCGGCGGAGGAGGAGAGAGCTGACAGGAGCTGCAGGAAAGGTAAGTAACATCTCTCTGCAGCCCCCACAGCCCCCTCCTACACAGTGCCCATCCACTGGACCACCAGGGAAGGAGAGCCCCCCTCCCTGGCCAGCTAGCAAGCAGGGAGGGGGGACGAAAACATTTATATATATTAATAATAATAAAAAAAATAAAAATAATAAAATAAAAATAATAATAAAATAAAAAATAATAATAAAATAAAATAATAATAATAAAAAAATGAAATGAAACTACTGAAAATATTAAAATAATAATTAAAAAATAAAAATGCCCACCCCCCACCAAGGCTTTGCATCACACTCTGCATTACACACACATACACACACTGCATTCATACACACACACTGCATTCATACACACACACTGCATTCATACACACACACTGCACTCATACACACACACACTGCACTCATACACACACACACACACTGCATTCATACACACACACTGCATTCATACACACACACAGCACTCATACACACAGCATTCATACACACACTGCACTCATACACACACACTGCATTCATACACACACACTGCATTCATACACACACTGCATTCATACACACACACTGCATTCATACACACACTGCACTCATGCACACAGCATTCTCATACACACACACTGCACTCATACACACACACTGCACTCATACACACACTGCACTCATACACACACACTGCACTCATACACACACTGCACTCACACACACTGCACTCACACACACACTGCACTCACACACACACTGCACTCATACACACACTGCACTCATACACAGCATTCTCATACACACACACGGCACTCATACACACAGCATTCTCATACACACACACTGCATTCATATACACACACTGCACTCATACACACACTGCATTCTCATACACACACACTGCATTCTCATACACACACACTGCATTCTCATACACACACTGCATTCATTATATACACACACACTGTAAATAAATATTCAATTAATATAATTTTTTAAGGATCTAATTTTATTTAGAAATTTACCAGCAGCTGCTGCATTTCCCACCCTAGTCTTATACTCGAGTCAATAAGTTTTCCCAGTTTTTGGGGGTAAAATTAGGGGCCTCGGCTTATATTCGGGTCGGCTTATACTCGAGTATATACAGTAAGTGCACCCACACTTAGTATATATCATTTTGTTCAGCAGAAACATAGTTTTCATTTCACATGAAGCAATGTGAAAAAAGTAAAAGCAAGCCTTATATTTGACCCTGTAACTTTCAAAAACGCTATGAAACCTGTAGACTTTGCTGAACACAAATATTAGTGTTTCAAAACAGTAAAACGTTTCACAACAATATCATCAGTGAAAGTGCCGTTTGTTTGTAAAAAAAAAAGCAAAAAAGTCACTTTCACTGACAATATCATCATTGTGATACGTTTTACTGTTTTAAAAACACTAATACATTTATTAAACAAAGGCTCACAAGTACAACAGTACCCCCCCATGTACAGGTGTTAGGGTGTCTTGGAAAGTTACAGGGTTAAATATAGTGCAAATTTAATTTTCTGGACTTTCTGCCTGGGTTGTCAGGCACGTCCCTCAAATTGTAATCAATAAAATTACTTAATTATGTAAAAATATTACATAAATATGCACACAGAATTTAAATATATAAACATATTTATATATTTGATGTCTACCTGTATATTTATGAAGTTATTTATGTAATTATGTATATGTATATATTTATATTTTGTATTATTTTCACGTATTTATTTTTTTGATTATTCTTTATTTAACATTGAGGAAAAAACTCATTATACATTATACAATCTTTAACATGCATTTACAAGGAATATCGACTATAAGATTGCATTTTAAATCTAATATCGCTGTAAAGGATCCTGCTATCCGTGCAGCGCTGATCCTTGAAGCGTCTCCCGAAATCCAAGCTTAAAAGAGTGAAGTAGTGATTATAGCTCCCAATTCCCCAAACATGAGTCGAGACTTCATAAAGGGGTAAAATGAATGTGTTTATTGATGGCCAAACTCAGCCCTTTTATGATGGTCTCCCAGCAAGGGAACTCCCACATGGGACCTTGTGGAAGACTGTAGCAAAATATGCAGAACCAATCAGTATACAGTACAATTCTTATACACACCCACAGGAAGAGTGTAACCCCTCCTCTGTATCCTGGAGACAATTAACTTACCCCTCCTCTCTATCCTGGAGATAATTAACTTAAGTGGTTGCAGAGAACCTATCTCCGGGCAGAGAGAAACATGTGCTTTTTACCTTTTAACAAAACTGTATTAAAATCAATAACTCATGTTTCGCTGAACGAAATCCCCATGTTCCAAACACCCCCAGATAGCTTGGATCTGAGCGCATATTATAGGCGAATAGCGCTCAGATCCCACGAACACAGTTCTCAATAACGTCGAGTAAAGTTTAAGTTCACCAGTTGTTCGTGCAATTCCATCCGAAAAGAGTTCCATAACTGTAGCTACCTGTGGTCGGTAGTTTTATTCGTTTCTTAGTATTATACGAATTGAGCATAATACGTATGGTCAAACGAAATGCTGTTTCTGAGGTTGGTTAAACAGGGATTTCGTTACAATCGCCATATTAAGTTATTCGACAATGCAAATTTTTACATTTATCATAAAACAAAAACAACAAAAGGAGAGAAGAAAAAAAAAAACACAAAAAGAAAAGCTCTCCCCCCCTCCGCCTCTCTATCCGAATATACCCTTCCTATTTGTATAAATCTTCCAGGGTTCCCAAACCTTACCAAACATATAATAAGAATGTCTTATTCTCGATGATAATTCATCCATTATATAATTTTCTTGAATCTTTAATTCAACCTCTCTCATTAATGGTAAATCTAGTTTTATCCAGCTAGCGGCTATACATCTGCGTGCGGCCAATAGAAAAATATTAAAAATATAATTTCTGCGAGTGACTGGGTATACCTGCTATTGATTTCGCTAGCAGAAATATCCAGGGTTAAGTTCTATGTTTCCCTGTGTTATCACCCTAATTAACTCCCTTATTTCCTCCCAATAGCTTTTAATCTTTGGGCAGTCCCACCACATATGTAAATATGTCCCTTGTAAACCACATCCCCTCCAGCAAAGATCTGTCAAGTTTTTGCCTATTTTATACAAAAAGACAGGAGTCACATGCCACCTGAATAATATTTTAAACATCTGTTCCTGCGAGATTACACATATCGATATTTTGGATGCAGTTTCCCAAATATCTACCCAATCCTTAATTTCCAAAGAGGAACCTAAATCTGCCTCCCAATGGGATATATACTTTAATGGAGCCCAAACCGTAGGTTCTTCACTTAGCTGATTATACAAATCTGAAATAAGACCTCCCTTTAACCTTACTATTTTGCAGACTTTTTCAAAATTGGTAAAGGGGAGTTTGACTGCCGTTTTTACCTCCATTGAGTAAGCGAAGTCTCTAATCTGCAAATAGCAAAAAAAATCTCCTGTCCTCAGCCCTATTCTGGTCGACAGTCTAGAAAATAAAACTACCTCTCCTTCTGACCAGAGATCTACATATCTATGGATTCCTCCTGCTTTTAGACTTTGAAAATTGTATTCTTCCATGCCAGGAATAAATTGTCTATTCCGGAAAACAGGAGTCATAGGCGAAGGGAAGTTAGTTAGACCATGTTTTAACTTGAGTTTATCCCATATGTGAAGGGAGTTTGCGGTAGAAGGGCATATTTGTTTTAACACTGGTCTTGAAACCTTATTAAGCCACATATACAACCCTGGTGAGTCAGGTGTCATTAAGTCTTCCTCCATATCTGCCCACCTGTATTTGCATGCCAACCAATAATTTGTGCCAGTTGGGCTGCATAATAATAACTAATTAAATTGGGGAGACCAAGTCCCCCTTTATCTCTCGTCTATACAGTAGAGTTCTAGCTATCCTGTGTGGCGTGCCCTGCCAAATAAATGTGTCTATAGTTTTCTGGATACCCAGTATGTCCCCTTTGCAAACCCGTATAGGCAATGCTTGGAATAAAAATAAAAGCCTCGGTAAAATATTCATTTTTATAGAATGGATTCTGCCGATCCATGAAATTGGCTTATCATGCCAATTCTCTAAGTCCTTTTTCAAAGTTTTAATCAAAGGTATATAGTTATCATTAAATAGTGTATTGTAATAGTGTCCAATTCTGATACCCAAATAGCTTAGCGATTTATCTATACACATTTCAAATTTAGCTTTTAGTTGATCTTGTTCTACCTCGGATAAATGAAAAGTCACTCCACATGATTTATTATAGTTTACCTTATAACCTGAAATAGCTCAAAATTGTTCTATCAACTTAAACAATTCAGAGATAGATTCAAAAGGGTTTGCTATAGAGATTAATATATCATCGGCATAAGCCGCTGTTTTATAAATCTCCCTACCTATTTCTCTGATGTGAATCACGTATTTATATATACATATATATATATATATATATTCATATCAAAATAAAGTTAGAATGAAATAACATATATGTATATAGTTTTTTTCAATTATTTTATTTATTTATTTTTATATACCGTATATACTCGAGTATAAGTCGAGTTTTTCAGCACATTTTTTGTGTTGAAAAACCCCCACTCGACTTATACTCGAGTCAGTGTCTGTTTTATGGCAACTTACATTGCCATAATGCAGACCAGGACCGCCGGGCTCATTACAAGCCTGGCGGTCCTGTTGGGGGCAGGCAGCAAGCTGTAACTTACCTTTCCTGCAGCTCCTGTCAGCTCCCTTCTCCTCCGGTCCGGTCAGCTCCCTTTTCTTCCACTGTAAGTCTCGCGAGAGCCGCGGGGTCAGAGCGTTGCCACAGGTTACCGTGGCAACACTCTGCGCGGCACTCAGACTGCGAGACTTACAGTGGAGGAGAATTTGTATATTAAAATGTTAAAGTTATGTATTTTTATCCTGTTTTGTATGTTGCAAGAAAACGTGGTATTTTGGGCGCTTGGAGATAATTACATTGTCATAACCGTTGGATTCATTATCTCTAAGCTGGGCGGTAACAATTTCAAAAGATACATTGTGTTTCTATTGGTTAACTACTTGTATTGTCCCTGTATCCCATCAGGTCCAGAGGGGGCTATCCCTGGACCTGAGATTTCGCATAAATAGTGATACCTGTGTGCCATTAAAACCAGTTCTTGCTTGACCTTCAAATCGCAGCCTCAACTCGTTTTGTGGGTAAAAGGGTATCCTAGCTGTACCATAGCTAGTGGGATTATTCTACATTTACAGGATTCTTATGGTCTACTGGCTGAAGCGTCTCTTCTATCTCTCTACACCGGGGAACCAGACTATCCAAGCGGTCCAGCTAGCCTGGGAGTAACCATAACATCCTAGGGGGGGACAAAAAATATAAATAACAATGTAAATAATAATATAATAAAAAATTTAATAATATTAAAAAAAACAAAATTTAATATCAAAATAATAATAATAATAATTTTTAAAAAAATGCCCCCCCCCACCCACCAAGGTTAAACACTCTGCATCACATACACACACTGCATTCATACACACACACTGCATGCATACACACACACTGTATTATATATACACACACTGCATTCATACACACACACACACACACACTGCATTCATACACACACACACTGCATTCATACACACACACACTCTGCATTATATATTCACACACACTGCATTCATTACATACACAAAATAAATATTCAATTAATGTAATTTTTGGGGGATCTAATTTTATTTAGAAATTTACCAGTAGCTGCTGCATTTCCCACCCTAGTCTTATACTCGAGTCAATAAGTTTTCCCAGTTTTTTGGAGTAAAATTGGGGTTCTCGACTTATACTCGAGTATATACGGTACTTATTATTTATAATTATATATTGTAATTAATATAATATATATAATTAATATATGTATATATTAATAAAAAATACACTTAGTATGACATTTTATATATAAGATATATATACATATTATTTATAGATATAATGTATTTATGTATATCTAATATATATACATACATTGTTGTTTTTTTTTGCTTTACTAATATTTTTGTTTTTTTCAGCAGCAGAGCACTGTCTGACAGCCCAGGCAGTCCCCCTACAAGCAGATGCATGGTCTCCTATTGCAGCCATGTGACCACGATTACATGGCCCGCAGGGGCCTCATTTGCCGAGGGAAGGCTGTCTGGACTGTCAGGCAGTCCCCCCAGACTGATAGCAATGCTGATTGCTGGCATGGGAAATGGCGACGATCGGGTAAATAATAAGGACGTCAGGGACGTTGTATGCCGCCCACCGTCATTTAGAGCCACCCCAAAAAAGGACGGCATAGAACGCCCGCCGTCCTTAAGAGTTTAAAATTCCTTGTTTTACCTTTCATCACATATATGTTTTTCTACTCAACTTCTTAATATCTCAATAGTTTCCAATACAAATCTTCTTTCCCAAAATATGTTTACATGTTACAATGTATACATCTAAACACTGATGTAGAATTATTAAAAATCTTTATTGAACTTGTACTGAATTATTGTACTAACTCCATTTTAACCTCACACTGTAACAAACCCTCCATTTTGTCCTCATTACCTGACAGATTCTCCATCCTAAACTACATTACATGACAGAATTTCCCAGCAACATTTAACACAATGAACAGAGACTGTATTTTCTATAAAGACATAGCTGACTCCGGAATTATTGAATCTCCTGTAACATGCAACAAAGTATAACCAAGGCCAGAGCCAAGGCCATGAGAACACTGTACTAATGAAATGTTCTATTCATAAAAGAACCTTGGACCTGACCACAAGACCTGACATCACTGACTGTGTAAAATGACGCTCAAGCCCCCCTTTCCACCGAGTAAACCTCATGCTGGGAAAAATGGCGCCTGAGCCTTCTGTCCACACCCTTGTCCAGAACAATACCACCTCCCGGTGGGAGGACACCTAGCTAGTCACTCAAACCCCTGAGCCAATTAATAATATTGATGGGTGGACACTGATATAGTCACATAACATTTAATCCAATTAATGATGTTTATTTGTTATTATCTGATATTCAATGATGATGTCATTTTGCCTTTAAAAAGGTCTGCATAACTGTTTTCCAACCAGATGGCATTACATTTTCTGAAGTGCTTTTAACCTGAACTCCATGTGTCAGTGTGAGCTTACTTCTGCGTATACGCAATTTAATCATCTCAGATTTGGACAGGAACAGATAGACATTTAAACATATTTGTTTATTTCTAAATTAATCTACATCAATTTGGCGCTTTCCAACGTGGGGCATCGGGCTATGTCTGGCCGGTGAGCCGTCCTAAGGAAGATGCTGTTGGACGGGGGAATCCTGGGGGTAGGAAAGGAGACTGATCACCTCCAAGTACACGGTAGAGACTTCTGCAGAGCCACCGGTATGTTCCGGCCCCTTTGATTGACCCGTCCACGTGTCTGTGACTGCTTCCCGGGAGGACATCAAAGACAGGTAATATCTTGCCCGGTGTCTCGTTACTCACTTGTTTACCTGCATTTAGTCTATCTGTTGCCTGGGTGTGTTTGAATTGGCCTGTTTTAGTTAAGTGCCCGGGTTGAGTGTTTATTTGTTTCCCCTTTTTGGGATAAAAGGGGGGTGGACCTGTGGTAGTTTGCCTGGGGGTCCTGTGTTTGTCTGTTGCCCCTTTTGGGATAAAGGGGGGTGGACCCGGGGGATTTGCCTGGAGTCCTGTTGCCTGTTTTACTCCTTTTAGGAGCCACGTGTCTGTGGCTGTAGGGAAAAAGGGGGGTTGACCTGTGGAAGTTTCCTGGGGGTCTTCTTTGCCTGTTTACCTCTTTTAGGAGCCTCGTGGCTGTGGCTGTAAGGAAAAAGAGGAGTGTTGGAACTGTGGAATTTGTGTAGACTCATAATTTCCTGTGATCCTTCTTTGTGTCACTTTGATAGCCTAGCTAGCTTCACTGTGCGCTTTCGGACCCTCCGGCTCTAGTTGAGTTGGGGGCTTCCTGACCCGGACCCTCCGGCTCTAGTTGAGTTGGGGGCTTCCTGACCCGGACCCTCCGGCTCTAGTTGAGTTGGGGGCTTCCTGACCCGGACCCTCCGGCTCTAGTTGAGTTGGGGGGCTCCCTGATTATTTAATTGTGGTAGGGGACTTAGTCTTGTGGCAGGGGACTCAGTTTCCTGGGGGGATTCAAGTAGGCATTGCTTGTTTTCCGCATCACGTGGTAGTGAGACTTATAAAGTGGGTTTTATAGGGGCACTACGGGAGTGAGGGTGGCGCGGCCACTTTAAGTGGACTGCTGTAACGAGGGAGGCTAGACAGGATTCGGGTCGGAGATGATTGCTGTTTCCTGTGGCCGCTGGTAGTGAGACTTTATGAAGTCATTCTCCGAGCGGGGACACTACGAGGTTGAGGGAGGTGACTTTGGAGTAAGCACATGAGTAAAAGAAAGGGATTACTGTTGATTTCATTTGAACTGTGATGCATGCACTGTATTTCAATTGTATTGTTGTCTTGTCTGTTTAATTAGGAGTCATTCAAACTCCTGTGTCTGTCTCTAAGGATTTTTCCTTACCCTTTACCTTTTCTACACTTCCTGTACTATTATACTATCCACTCCCATTCCTCTTAAAAGAGAAGTGATTGGTCACACACTTCTCACCTCGCTCCGATCCGTGTCTACCACCCCGGGTAGGCAGATTCAGTGACTAGTCTACGTTTGGGAAGACGCACTTGAGTAGGACCCACCATTCTCAAGTGGCAGTCGAGCATTGTAGACACTCCTGTTCAATTTTCCTTATCTTTCCCTATATCTAGGACGCTGGTGTAGGGGGGGGGGGGGGGAATATGGGGCAGGATTTGAGTAAGCCCAGTAAGGGCTGGTTAGCATGTGATTTAGTTGAAGACAGAGAGGGTGAGGAGATGGTTAAAGGTGTTTAAAAGATTGCAAAAGTATGTAAAATTGCTGTGCCGACATGCGGTAGATTGCAACCAGAAAGTTGGCGTAGATTATTGATGGAAAAGAAAGGCAAGCTTGCAAATAATGATTTATTAAAGACAGCTGAAGCATGGTACAGAGTAGCGAAGGCTATTCAGCAAGAAGGTTGGGTTGAGGAAGAACTAAATCACAAAGGGTTAGGAATATATGTATATTATAATAATTGTTTTTGTATTTTGTGTTAGCCATTACCCTGGTAGAGGGTGGGGGTTTTGTATTGAGTTTCACTGAGTCTCTTTGCTTTTGCAATAATTGTAACGTAACTGTCTTTCCAGCACTGACATGGTTAAAATGTCATGCTTGCAGTCCCTCTTGTTTCTCCCCCTCCCTTTTTGCCTTCTGTGAGACAAGGGAGGGAGGAGGAGGGGGGGGGGGGGGGGCGTGGTTGCGACTCAGTGCGATTCAGATTTGTGTTCCGTAGAGTTATCCAGAACTTAGCAATGGAATTTTTGCTAGAAAATATTCTAATTGTGTATTTTGTTATTTCAATTGAAGTTGATAGGATCGTGTGGGAGACTAGCTCACGAGATTACATTCCACCTTTCTGAGGCTGGATTTCCTTTCGCGGTGCAAAGTATTTTCTCCAAGACTGGTGTATAAGATAGGGAGTCGGGGATGTAGCTCAGTGTTGATTACGAAGGTTAGGAAAGTGAATCTGATGCAGGAATAGAGAATTATTTGGACGAGTTAAAAATGTAAAGGCAAGTGTGATTTGTTGCATTACTATGCAATGTGGATAGAGGGAATATGCAAAGTTGTTAAGCTAGATTGTGAAGAGGAAAAGTGATTAATGGCTGTAGGTATATTGTTTGCATCCCGTGAGTTTATTTTCTTTTTTGCACCATGTTATTTCAAAACTTCACGGGCTGTTAAATGTATAATGCTTTCATTTGTCAGCTGAAATGCCCTAAAAGAAAATGGCCCCTAGAACAAAAGAAGGTTGTCCTTAAAGAGACGCGTCAGCCCAGGCTCCTGCCCTCACTCTGCCCTTAGTGAGGTCATATATACGCCCATATATAGTGTCACTTCGAGATCTACTTCTACCACGCTCATCCTATCCTAAGACATGCTGTCTTCCTTAATTCCCACATATTAAAAAAAAAAAAAATAGTTACAATTACTAAAATTATCCTACTATTAGTTTCCCTATATCAGGAAAGTGTCTGTGAACAAGTGTGTTTTAACTTTGTATAAAAAAAAATAAAAAAAAAATTGATAACATGCTGGAAGAGGGGTTATCTTAAAGAACATTTACTATAAAAAGTTTCTAATAAACAAAGATTTCTTGACCTGTTAACATTATAAGCATAACTATTAACAAATGAATAAGCCAAGTTTAAAGACTGACTAACATAATTTTTGTTGTAAGCCCAGATATTTTATTATTGCATATGCATAGGAATTGAGACTTTGGGCATTATAGTATATTAATTCTAGATCTGTTACTAGCAGCAAGTGCTTAGCCTTATGCCTATCCCACGCATGCTTAAACACTTCTACTGAGTTAACCTCTACCACTACAGTTGGAAGGCTATTCCATGCATCCACTACCCTCTCAATAATGTAATACTGCCTGATATTGTTTTTAAACCTTTGTCCCTCTATTTTTGAGACTATGTCCTCTTGTTATGGTAATTTTCCTTCTTTTAAATATAGTCTCCACTTTTACTGTGTTGTTTCCCTGTATGTATTTAAAATGCTTTTATCATATTTCCCCTGTCTCGTCTTTTTTTTACCAAGCTATACCTGTCAAGATCCTTTAACCTTTCCTGGTGAATTTTACCCTGCAATCCATGAACCAGTTTAGTAGCCCTTCTTTGAACTCTCTCTAAGGTATCCATATCCTTCTGAAGATATGGTCTCCAGTACTGTATCCAGTACTCTAAGTGAGGTCCCACCAGTGTTCTGTACAATGGCATGAGCATTTCCCTCTTCCTACTGCTAATACCTCTCCCTATGCAACCAAGCATTCTGATAGCATTCCCTGCTGCTCTATTACATTGTACATTGACATTAACAGCCAGAAACTGGAGAACAAGAAATGTGGATTAATGTATAGCCATTTATAAGCTTAACAAAATCTCCGTTATCTTTTCCATTTATTTTGCAGAAAACAATGTTATTTGTCTATTTTGTATGTTTTAAAAATACATTATCAGTGAAGAGTAGAATAAATTTTATCCCATTTACTAGACATAAAATTGTGATAATGTATATTTGTGATATAAGTAGGAATTACATTTTGAGATGTTAGATATAAATTATTAAATTAAGAACGAGAGTCAAGGATAGCGTCTGTCTCCACGGGCACAAGTCTGGTGTGGGAGATGTGGTGGGCTAGCCGCTGCGGGACACCCACGGAGTGAAACGTTCGAGGCTTGTGGAGACAAGATGAGCATGTTAGCCTTTTATTATTTTTCTCTAGGGAAAGCATAGGGCCAGTTAATAGTTGTTGTACATGGGCTATTTGCAGCCTCCATTGCATTTCTACCTAGTCTTGATTCCTGATGTATCCTCCATTGCTACATCACCTGTCTGCTCCCTTACCTGCCCACCCCCGCTTATTCCTCCCACCGATCCCTCCCCTTCATCTACAGTCCCCCACTTTCTCCTACTACCCCTCCCTCTACTCCACCTTCTCCTCCTCCTACTCCTCCCTCTACTCCACCTTCTCCTCCTCCTACTCCTTCTTCCTGCTCTTACTCCTCCTTCCTCTTCCTACTCCTCCCTCTACTCCACTTTCTCCTCCTACTCCTCCCTCTACTCCACCTTCTCCTCTCTCCTCCTACTTCTCCTCTACTCCTCCTCCTACTCCTCCCTCTACTCCACCTTCTCCTCTTTCCTCCTACTTCTCCTCTACTCCTCCTACTCCTTCCTCCTGCTCTTACTCCTCCCTCCTCTTCCTACTCCTCCCTCTATTTCTCCTTCTCCTCCTCCTACTCCTCCCTCTACTCCACTTTCTCCTTCTACTTCACCTTCTCCTCTCTCCTCCTACTTCTCCTCTATTCCTCCTTCTCCTCCTCCTACTCCTCCCTCTACTCCACCTTCTCCTCCTCCTACTCCACCTTCTTCCCTCTCACTCTATCCACTACTCATTCTTCCATCTCCCCACCACCATATCTATATCCTTTATATGCTTCCTCCCTTCTTATTCCTTACCAATTTCCTCCGCTCATAGACAACTCTGCCTCTACCTGACAACATTATATTTTGAAGAAAAGTTGCTCTGGCCACTCTTCCGCCACTTCCCAGGGGGGAATACCACACTAACGAAATATTATTCAGACATGAAAGAACTGTTTTGGGCACTCTCAAGGAAATAGTGCGGTCCTGACCCAGATTCCCATGGAAGTAAGACACCTGTAAGGGAGGTGGCTGTCCCTCATGTTTTTTCTACACTAAGTCCCCAGAAATCTCATGAAAGGACCTGACTCATTAGAACAAAACATGAACAATCAATTCACAACTCTCTACAGAGGGGGGTCAGCAAGAGAACTGTAAATAGAAAGACAAATACCCCCCAATCTCACACAGAAATAGGTGAGGAAACCTCTTCTACTGCTCCTCATGGTTGCTTTGAACAGATGAAAGAAGAAACAAGACACCTTTCAACAGAGCATGCAGTAGCTTTACCAGATCCTGACTCCACTCTGTTTGCGGATAAAGAGGAAAGGTACCATACTGGATTTGCTGTTGCTACAGAAGATCAGGTACGTCAAGCATCTTCACTTTCCTCACTCACATCTGCTCAAGACGCTGATTGACAGCCTTCTCAGTGGCATACAAAATGCCTGAAGGAAGACATGCCAATACCTACACTGACTCAAGATATGCCCTGGGTGCAGCACATTATTTTGGATCAATCTGGAAGATAAGAAGCACCACTCAGCTGACTAAAAGCTGCCAACCAAGCCACAAGTGCACCAAGGGAAGTGGACAGAATGGTGTCCGCTAAAGAAACTTCTATACTCACCATGTAGATCCTACCTACAGATCTCAAGCTTCTGAAAGAATGACAAGCAGCTGCTGACCCTGAAGAAATACAAAGCTGGAAAAACAGAAAGGGGCAACCCTTAAAGACGGGCTGTACTCCAACACTCTCAAGCTCTGTTTACCCAAAAACATGTACTGGGCAGTGAGCCCATGGAACTTTATACTTATCCAAGACCCTCATGAACTCTTTGATCTCTAAATACTCCTAAGCACCTAGCTAACTCTCAATATCCCTTTCAAGAATCCAGGTGACAAAGAGCTACTGGGTCAAATATGCACTAGTTATAATAGACATTTTGTCAGGATGGCCAGAAGCCTAGCCGGTCATCAATGTGACAACCAAGACCATATACCCAATAGTGCATTGTGAAAGTTGCAGAGATCACTCAGTGGATTCATTGTTCCAGATTCAAGACTCTCTCTCTCTCTGCAACATGAGAAGTGACATTTGTTGATTTTGACACACTTTTGACTATAAAGAAAAAATGACTTGTTAAATAAAAAGATACCAACAAGTAGGTGTTTGATGGCCATAATAATGCCTGACCACCTGCCATCGATGGAAAGCCGAGGACCCCAAAAGGAGACCTCGTGAAGCTAAAGAGATCCAAACGCCAAGCTCCCTCAGGATTATTTGCCCATCCTGAGTTTGTGGTGATATTAATATTGACTAAATGATCCGAGTCCACCTACGCTGATGTAGCGTGGGACAGGTTTAATACTACAATGCATAAGCAAATGCGCCCTAGCCAAGGTTATTATGTCCATACACATAATACATGACAAGGTACTCTTGACACACCACATTCATGCTTCAGAACATAAAGAGGAGCACCCCTCTAAAGGGAAAGTTTGACACATATATATATATATATTGATGCCATAGGTGTGCCAAGGGGGGTACCAGATGATTTTGCAGTAAAAGGAAAGTTTGAGTCCATTTTCCCAACCGTCACTGCTAATAATAATAATAATATTTTGATTTGCATTTATTCTATCTATTGCAACCAACAACGTTTACCTGTCACCATGACTTGTTGTGCCTATATTCCAGATAACACAGGTCCATATGGTAATGTAAGCTTGTCTATTTATGATGTCCCTCTGAAGAACTAAGAAGACTTTAAGAACTGTTACTTCATAGGGTTTTGTGCCTTTGGGCTAACCTGTCTTCTGAAACTAACCAATAAAGTTTATCTTTTAGAATATTAACATTTCATAGGGGGGACTGATGTAGAATTATTAAAAATCTTTATTGAACTTGTACTGAATTATTGTACTAACTCCATTTTAACCTCACACTGTAACAAACCCTCCATTTTGTCCTCATTACCTGACAGATTCTCCATCCTAAACTACATTACATGACAGAATTTCCCAGCAACATTTAACACAATGAACAGAGACTGTATTTTCTATAAAGACATAGCTGACTCCGGAATTATTGAATCTCCTGTAACATGCAACAAAGTATAACCAAGGCCAGAGCCAAGGCCATGAGAACACTGTACTAATGAAATGTTCTATTCATAAAAGAACCTTGGACCTGACCACAAGACCTGACATCACTGACTGTGTAAAATGACGCTCAAGCCCCCCTTTCCACCGAGTAAAGGCGCCTGAGCCTTCTGTCCACACCCTTGTCCAGAACAATACCACCTCCCGGTGGGAGGACACCTAGCTAGTCACTCAAACCCCTGAGCCAATTAATAATATTGATGGGTGGACACTGATATAGTCACATAACATTTAATCCAATTAATGATGTTTATTTGTTATTATCTGATATTCAATGATGATGTCATTTTGCCTTTAAAAAGGTCTGCATAACTGTTTTCCAACCAGATGGCATTACATTTTCTGAAGTGCTTTTAACCTGAACTCCATGTGTCAGTGTGAGCTTACTTCTGCGTATACGCAATTTAATCATCTCAGATTTGGACAGGAACAGATAGACATTTAAACATATTTGTTTATTTCTAAATTAATCTACATCAATTGGAGTAATAAACATTTAACTTCCACCAAATTGGCTGTATGTGTGCCAGCCTGATGGTTGCCTCTCCATTTATATGTAAATTGTGTTTTGCCACATAAGTGGTGTTCCATATTCTCTGTCCAAGTTACAAAGCATTAAAGGGGAACTATAGGACAACAAACTTATTTTACTGGTACTATAGCTTTCCCCTCTTTCAAGCCACCCTTCCCGTCCCATGGTGCAGAAGTGGTTAATAATCCCTTCTGTCACTTCCTCTGTCGTCGTCAGTCTGAAGGGGAGACCTAATACGCATGCCGCGCTCACATTAGGATTTCCCTATAGGAAAGCATAATTCAGTGCTTTCCTATGGGGTTTTGGGGAATGCTGGATGTCCCCATGCATAGCGTGAGGACGTCCAGTGTCAGTCGGCAACCAAAAGTCGTTGAACAGCCTGAAAGTCCCTCTAGTGGCTGTTTGGTAGACAGCCACTAGTGGAGGAGATAACCCTAACAGGTAATTATTGCAGTTTATCAAAAACTGCAGTAATTACCTGCTCAGGGTTAAAGGACCTGTGGCAATGCACCCAGACCAATTCAATGAGCTGAAGTGGTCTGGGTGCCTCTAGTGTCCCTTTGACTGTAGAGTGTGAAAAGTAAAACCTTGCACCCAAATATACTGAATTAATTTTCTATATCTGAAACATTATTTTGATTATGTTATTGGGAAGGATCATTGAACACGTTTCATTGAAACGGAGTTAGAAAGTCAGTGAAGCTACATGACCCTTGCTAACATTTCAAACTGAATTATCAATGCAGAGGGCTTAGTGCTTGCCATTGGTGTTCGGTATTTGGAAAAGAGGGAGAGTTGTATAAAACGGAAAACAATTTGTAAATATATGTTACATGTAAATATTCTAAGCTACACCATATGCCACTTTCGTCTCATGTACATCCTAAACATCACTTTGTCCAATATTTATTTGACCATATTTTTATTGCATTTTCCAATAACGGTCAAGTACATTGCTAGTTTTACAGACAATCAAAAAACTATTTGGTGTGCAAATTTGAAATTGCCCATTCTGCTGCTGAACTCTTCACTGTAATATCAAGCCATGTATCTGTCTCAAATACTCACATTAACTGTGTTGGAATTTAACTGAAATTTCAACCCAGTCAAAATATATACTGAGACAAAGTAGGGACTACTTTGTCTCAGTATTTTTCCTATGCTTGACGAAAGGGGAAGTTAACTTTTGTTAAGCTTGTCTTTTCCCTCAGACATCATTAGTGATGACTATAAGGAAACAAAGCTCTTTCTTTGAAGGATCATCCATAGACCTAAATGCTCTATTCTCACGCGTGCATTACAGTACAGCACTTATGTCAGCTCTTGGCAGCTGAAGCCCCAGGATAGAAGAGGATGGCAGCACTCGCGTGGGACAGATTCAGGTTAGTGAAATCCAACTTCTGCCTCCCATTGCCACTAGGTCACCAATGACAATGTCACTGTCAGAGCTCTTTGCAAATTATGCAAAGAACCAAGATGGTGACATAGCCACTTTAGGCACACAGAGAAAAAAGAAATGGGGAGAACAAAGAAATTAAAAAAGGAAGAGAAGAGAAGAAAGGGATGGAGTGATGCATTTCAGCAACTACTTCATTATTCATATAAGCATATCTGCCAATTAGTATCATGACCTTCCTGCTAGGTTAGTTGTGCACTGGAAATAGAAGATTCTAAGGTTCCCATATTCTGTCAGAGGAGCTCAAAGAGTCGGACATGAAAAACGCAGCATGCTCTGTCTAATTGACATTCTGCAAGTGAGAGGTGGCTTGGATTATGATGGGGTATTAACTCTTTTCCACGATCCAGCAATAAGTGTTTTTAGAGGTTGGAATACTATAAAAATAATTTAGATTGATGGGCAGAGAAATATATATACACCCAAAAGAGCCTTTGGTATGAAATCCATTCTACACCTACTAACCTAGAGGCCAATTGAAATATCTCCTTCTAGAGCACTATAATGACTGGACAACTCCAACAAATATCTAGCAACATTTTAGATTGGTCATTTTGTTTCCAGCATGGTGGAGATACATCCTTAAAGATATGGGATAGTCCATATGGTGTCACGTACAAATGAAAAATAATCTTATTGAGAAGTTCATAGTAGGGGATATGAAATGGGAGATTATCTTATTGAATTTGGTGTCAGTGACATGTGTTCTGCATATGTCCTTTAACCTAGCATGCCTTATCATTTGGAGGGTTCTGATAGACTGAGACAAACATAATATTGTAACAAACTGGATGGATTGTAAATTATGTCTAATTTGCAAATACTAAAAAAAGTCTTGGTGAAGAACCCCTATATGTGTGTGTCAAAGAATCAAAAGTAACCAAGGTAGCTTTGTCAAACAGTTTAGCTTTGGTAGAAATACCTTGCACGTCCCAAGATAGATCTCTAAATGTGGGATTACATTATGAATGGTCTGTAGGAAGGCTTCCCTATATACATGACATAGAGAAGGGACCTGTGTTGACATTGTATTCCAAAGTGATGAGTAATTTTATTACATGACAGGAGGCTTCATATTTTGCTTAACTTTCTTTACTAAAACTCCAGAGCAGCACAAGTTTACTAGAAACAGAAACAACCAATCAGAAAACAACAGAGGTAACAAGACTCCCTCCCTCTGATGACATCCTCTTTCTTTGCTTCTCCACATCAGCACAGGTCAGAGTTCCACTGCCTCCTGCTTATTGTGGGTTGCTGTGGCCTTTTTTGTATTTACTTCTGTAATTTATCAGCATATTCTAATATATTGAGTTATATTTTATCTATACTTATAAATATTTAGTTTTATATTTTATTTGGTTTAACTTGTTATTTATTTCCTTTCAGTCATATTACTTTTTCCTTTTATGTATAGATTTTTGCATTACTTCAGCTGTATTTTAGCATTTTGTGTATTATATTGTTTTTTGTGACTTTATTTGGGGTTTTTCCTCCTGCTCTGGACTTTTAGAGGCCTCACCTCTGGCCTCCTCTGATTTCCCGGGCTCTCGAGGACTGCAGAGAACATCTAAAGCGCTCCTTCAGTTAGCCGGCGGCCATCTTGGATCCCGCGCACTCGCACGAGATCCCAGCAACCATTTTTTAGGTTTCTTATGTTACAGTTTATTACAGCACATAATACTGATTTCCTTATTAGAGGGTGAGCCCCTCTGCTAAACACAATCCAATATTTATACTGCTTCCTGTCAGTGTTTTGTTTATCTTACAGTTTATGTCAGTAAATTATACTGATTTCATTATTAGAGGGTGAGCCTCTCTCATAAACTCAGCCCAATGCTGATATTAATACTAATTTTATTATTAGAGGGTGAGCCCCTCTCATAAACACAGTCAAGTACTGATATTTATACTACTTCCTGTCACATTTACTGTTTATGTTACAGTTTATTACAGTACATATTACTGATCTCATTATTAGAGGGTGAGCCCCTCTCCTAAACACAGTCCAATACTGATATTTGTACTGCTTCCTGTCAGTGTAATTGTTTATTTTACAGTTTATGTCAGTAAATGATACTGATCTCTTTATTAGAGGGTGAGCCCATCTCCAAAACACAATCCAATATTAATAGTTATACTCAGGGCCGGTGCAAAGATTTTTGGCTACACAGGCGAAGATGAATTTTGCCGCCCCCCCCCCCCCCCACACAAATAAGATGTATCTTTAGCGGTGTCCCGTATCCAGCCTTTTGAAATCCCCATTTAGTGTATTGTATATATTAGTGTGTCTTACACCCCCTTGTATGTCTCTTACAACCCCCATGTGTATCTCCTCCCCCCCCCCCCCCTCTGTGTGTGTCTTTCTTTCCCACAGCCCTTTTCTGTGGGTCTCTCCCCTCAGTCTGCTTTTTGTGTGTCCCTCTTCCCCTCAGGGCCCTTTGTGTAACTTTTCCCTCCCAAGCCATATAGACATAGATATATAGCTACACACACATACAGGCACATAGTCACAGAAATATGCAGGCACACAATCAAACAAACACAGTCATACAATCAACACATACAGGTACACAGACATACAGTCATACCGACACACACATATAGATAAATAAAAGACACAGTTATACAAACACAGACATACAGAGACATGAAGATGCAGGCATACAGAGACATACAGAACAAAGCATACAGATACATACAGGCATGCAGAGACATACTTACACAGGCATGCAGGGACATATATACACAGAACAAGGCATACAGAGACATATGAATACGGTCATACAGAGACATACAGACACAGGCATACAGTGACATACAGACACATTCAGAAACACACGGACACAGTCATATAGAGACATACAGACACAGACATACATACACTTTCATACACAGACAGACATAGTCATACAGAGACATGCAGACACAGGTATACAGAGCAGGGGCAAATCCAGAACCCAATTGTGGGTGGGGGGGCTGGTAGTGAGTTTTAGTGGGGTAATAGGGGCTCTAATTGAGGAGTTAGGGGCTGTGGTAGGGGGACAGGGGCTGTAGTTGAGAGTTAGGGGCTGTAATTGAGTAGTTAGGGGCTGTAGTAGGGGGACAGGGGCTGTAGTTGAGAGTTAGGGGCTGTAATTGGGGGCTTAGTAAATGTAGTGGGGAATTGGGGATGTAGTAGGGGGTTAGGGACTGAAGTAGGTTGATGGCTGCAAGTGGGAACAGGGGCTGTAGTGTGGGGGATATGGGCAGCAATTGGGGGAGAGGGGCTGTAGTGGGGGTAAGGACTGTAGTAAGGGAATAGGGGCTGTACTGGAGTTATGGGGTGTAAAAGGGAGTGGAAGGGATGTGAAGTAAGGGAGTTAGGGGCTGTAGAAGGGAGTAAAGGGGCAATGTGGTTGGAAACGGGCAGTAGAGGGGGACACAGGGGCAGTATGGTGTGGGCACAGGCTGTAACGAGGGACACTGAGGCAATAAAGTGGTGTCACAGGAACAGTATGGTGGCGGTAAATGGGAAGTAGAGGGGGGATGGGGAGAACAGGGGCTGTATAGGGGGTAGGGGAAGTAGACGGGGGAGACAGGGGCAGTAGAGGCGTGTGCAAGGGGGGCAGAGGCAGGGGGCAGGGTCTGTAGAGGGAAATAGAGGAGGCACAGGGGATAAAGAGGGGGTCACAGAAGCAATAGAGGGGGACATGGGCAGTATAGTGGGGACAGGGGCTGTAGAGGGGGCGCATGGGCAGTATGGTGGGGTAGAGGCTTTAGAGGGAAATAGAGGGGCTGTAGACAGGGCAGGGGCTGTAGATGGAAATAGAGGGACTGTAGAGGGGCAGTATGGTGGGGCAGGGGTTATGGAGGGAAATAGAGGTGCTGTAGAGTGGCACATGGGGCAGTAGAGGAGGACAGGGTCAGTATGGTGGGGGCAGGGGCTATAGAGGGGCACATGGGGCAGTATGGTGGGGGCAGGCGCTATAGAGGGAAGTAGAAGTGCTGGAGAGGGGCACATGGGGCAGTAGAGGGGGGCTGGGGCAGTATGGTGGGGACAGAGGCTATAGAGGGGCTGTTAAGGGTCAGGGGTAGTATGGTGGGGCAGGAGCTGTAGAGGGGGCAGGGGTAGTATGGTGGGGCAGGGGCTATAGAGGGGGCAGGGGCAGTATGGTGGGGCAGGGGCTATAAAGGGGGCAGGGGCATAGAGGGGCTGTAGAGGGGGCAGGGGCAGTATAGTGGGGGCAGACGCATAGAGGGGCTGTAGAGGGGGCAGGGGCAGTATGGTGGGGCAGGGGCAGTATGGTGGGGCAGGGGCTATAGAGGGACATAGAGGGGCTGTAAAGGGGGCAGTATGGTGGGGCAGGGGCTATAGAGGGAAATAGAAGTGCTGTAGAGGGGGCAGGGGCACTATGGTGGGGGCAGGGGGAGTATAGTGGGGGCAGGGGTGTATAGTGGGGGCAGGGGCAGTATGGTGGGGCAGAGGCAGTATGGTGGGGGTGGGGGCAGTATAGTGTATAGTGGGGGCAGGGGTAGTATGGTGGGGCAGGGGTAGTATAGTGGGGCAGGGGCAGTACGGTGGGGGCAGGGGCAGTATAGTGGGGGCAGGGGCAGTATAGTGGGGCAGGGGCAGTATGTGGGGGCAGGGATAGTATGGTGGGGCAGTATAGTGTATAGTGGGGGCAGGGGTAGTATAGTGGGGCAGGGGCAGTATGGTGGGGGCAGGGGTAGTATAGTGGGGGTAGGGGTAGTATAGTGGGGGCAGGGGCAGTATAGTGGGGGCAGGGGCAGTATGGTGGGTCAGGGGCAGTATAGTGTATGGTGGGGGCAGGGGTAGTGTAGTGGGGCAGTATGGTGGGGCAGGGGCAGTATGGTGGGGGCAGGGATAGTATTGTGGGGGCAGGGGTAGTATAGTGGGGGCAGGGGTAGTATAGTGTATAGTAGGGGCAGGGGTAGTATGGTGGGGGCAGGGGTAGTGTAGTGGGGCAGTATGGTGGGGGCAGGGGCAGTATGGTTCATGCTATGCCCCCCCTTGGGCCCTTCCCCCCCCCCCAATGCCAGCAACCTACTGGCTATGTGTTTAAATTATATTTCCTCGGGCTGTAACAGCCTGTTACAGCCCGAGGGAATGCAGGGCAGAGCAGCTGGGAGCGCTGGGTCAGGTGTTGTCTGGGGCCGGAGGGAGCACTGACAGGCTCCCCGGCACAGGCCCCGCCCCCAAATGAAGCCCCACCCCCGACGTTAAGCAGCAGCTCATGTCTGCTAGTGAGGAAGTTTGTGTGTCTGTATGTATGGACTCAGCCTCCCTACCACCCTCCCCACCACCCTCAGCCTCATCACCCTCCCTACCGCCCTCAGCCAGCCTCACCACCCTCCCCACCACCCTCAGCCTCCCTACCAACTTCAGCCTCCCCACCCTCCCCACCACCCTCAGCCTCACCACCCTCCGCACCCCACAACCCTCAGCCTCAGCACCCCACACCACCCTCAGCCTCAGCACCCCCCAACACCCTCAGCCTCCCCACCCTCCCCAATAACCTCAGCCTCCCCACCACCCCAGCTTCACCACCCTCCCCACTACCCTCAGCCCCACCACCTTCCTCACCACCCTCAGCCTCCCTACCAACTTCAGCCTCCCCACCCTCAGCCTCACCACCCTCCCCATCACCCTCAGCACCCCACACCACCCTCAGCCTCACTACCCCACACCACCCTCAGCCTCAGCACCCCCCACCACCCTCAGCCTCCCCACCCTCCCCAATAACCTCAGCCTCCCTACCACCCTCAGCCTCATCACCCTCCCTACCGCCCTCAGCCAGCAGCACCACTCTCCCCACCCTCCCTACCACCCTCAGCCTCCTCACCCTCCCTACCACCCTCAGCCCCACCACCCTCCCCACCACCCTCAGCCCCACCACCCTCAGCCTCCCTACCAACTTCAGCCTCACCACCCTCCCCACCACCTTCAGCCTCAGCACCCCACACCACCCTCAGCCTCAGCACCCTCAGCCTCCCCACCCTCCCCAATAACCTCAGCCTCCCCACCCTCCCCAATACCCTCAGCCTCACCACCCTCCCCACCACCCCACCAGCCTCAGCAACCCCCACCACCCTCAGCCTCAGCACCCCCCACCACCCTAAGCCTCAGCACCCTCAACCCTGCGGCTGCCAGCGCGTTGCCATGGGTTACCATGGCAACGCTCCGCACAGCACGCAGACCTGTCTCGCGAGGGTTAGTCAGAGAGGAGCTGGACAGGAAGACAGTGTGTGCTGCTGGGCCCCCTCTTCAATGTAACGCGGCTGGCTCGCTCCACCATGCCACCGGACCACCAGGGAATGCGATCTCCCCCCTCCCTGGCACAGTAAGAAATTATACACAAATAAATAAAAAAAATACTCCCCTCCCCCCTATTTTACACACACACTGCATCCTTACAAGTACACACTCTGCACTACACAAACTATATTCACTAAACACACTCTGCACTACATACACACACTACATTCACTAAACACACTCTGCACTGCACACACACTATATTCACTAAACACACTCTGCACTACACACACACTACATTCACTAAACACACTCTGCACTACACATACTCACACTACATTCACTAAACACACTCTGCACTCACTACAAACACTACATTCACTAAACACACTCTGCACTACACACACACTACATTCACTAAACACACTTTGCTCTACACACACACACACGCACACTACATTCACTATACACACCTTGCACTACACATATACAAACACACACACACTACATTCACTAAACACACTCTGCACTACACATACTCACACTACATTCACTATACACTATCTGCACTCACTACAAACACTACATTCACTAAACACACTCTGCACTACATTCACTAAACACACTTTGCACTACACACACACACACACACACTACATTCACTATACACACGTTGCACTCACTACACACTACATTTACTAAACACACTCTGCACTACACACACACACACTACATTCACTAAACACACTTTGCACCACACACTGCATTCACTTTACACACGTTGCACTCACTACAAACACACTACATTCACTACAAACACACTACATGCTCTATACACACTACATTTACTATGCACACTACATCCACTACAAAAACACACACTCTGCATTCACTATACAGACCTACATTCACTACACACACACTCTGCATCTAATGCATGCATATAAACATTACATACATTACACAAAACGTACAATCTGCATCCACTATACACACTGTATCCATGACACACATACCGCATCTACTACACACATTCTACATCCACTATACACACACACACCCTTCATCCTTGTGGGCAGCTCGGGGCTGGCTCTGGAGGCCCAGATCTTGAGCTGTGTCAGGGGCCCTAAAATTTCTGATGGCAGCCCTGCTCAGCAGTCTGTGTGTGTGTATGTACTCAGCAGTCTGTGTGTGTGTCTGTGTGTATGGACTTAGCAGTCTATATGTGTGTATGGACTCAGCAGTCTGTGTTTGTGTGTATGGACTCAGCAGTCTGTGTTTGTGTGTATGGACTCAGCAGTCTGTGTTTGTGTGTGTGTGTGTGTGTGTGTGTGTGTATGGACTCAGCACTCTGTGTGTGTGTGTGTGTGTATATATGGACTCAGCAGTCTGTGTGTGTATGGACTCAACCCACTGTGTGTGTGTGTGTATGGACTCAGCAGTATGTGTGTATATGTGTGTGTGTGTATGGACTCAGCAGTCTGTCTGTGTGTGTGTGGGTGTGTGTGTGTATGGACTCAGCAGTCCGTGTGTTTGTGTGTGTATGGACTCAGCAGTCTGTGTGTTTGTGTGTGTGTATGTATATATTGTAGCGGAGAGCCGATCTTCCACAGCTATTCTCGACTAGCGATCCCAGTGAGGCTCAGGAACAAGGTGATGATAAGTCCACAGGCAAGGTTTCTAGCAGGTAAAATCATACAGCAGTATCCCCATCGCAATCCCAATAACTGGACGACACACAGTTTCAGGAGCAGAACTGCTGGCTGTTACATCCAGACTGCCTTTTATTCCAAATGTACACATACAGGCCACACCCCGGGGGAGGCATAAAACAACCAATAGTATCATGGGTACATCCCCCACATCCCCTCGCCTTAGTGTGACACATAATCCCATTATTGTACAGTTTCAAATATAACTTTTACCCAATATTTAAAACTCCTGCAATATTAGTGCTACAAACATAAAACATGCATTTACGTGATCAGCATACTTCAATTGGTAATACTTTCAAAAATGGTCCCAATCCCTCCAGTAGATCAAAAGTTAGCTGGAGGTCCCTTTATGACCGACCGCAAGCACATTTTCCTGCCCAAAACAGTTCCATAGATTTGGGCTGTGCGGTCGGTCAATTTCTGGCATAAAAACAGCTAAGTCCCGTTCGAAGGGTGTTCGGTACTTCGACGTTAGTCAAAGTGTCGAAGTGGAGCGGATGGTACGGGTCGGCGGTGTTCGAAGGTAAAATGGCCGCCGCCACGTGGTCCTTTGTTCGATGCCGTGCACTTCGACGACTTCGACCGCTTCGACGAATACTTCGGCACTTCGACGGTATCCGAAGTGCCCATTTAAAGCTGCAACACTGCCTTGAGGTAATCCATAATACAGGAAGGGGCAGCCAAAACAGGGTTCCGCTACACTGCTCCCCCTTGCCCACAAGCCGGCATACACAGTCTGATCCAACACGGATCGGCTTGGGGATGTCCGGGGGCTCACGGATCATTTTTCCAGGTCAGTTTGTCTTGACAACCCGTCAGCATTTCCATTCTGCTTACCCGGGCGGTACTGAATATTAAAATCAAAGGGCTGTAGCGCCAAGCTCCAGCGCAACAGCCTGGCATTGTCCCCAGCCACCCGGTTCAGCCAGACTAACGGGTTGTGACCCGTGAGCAAGGAAAAGGGCTGCCCATACAAATAGGGCTGCAGTTTCTTTAGGGCCCACACCACAGCCAGGCACTCCTTTTCGATGGTGGCGTAGCTTACTTCTCGAGGTAACAGTTTGCGACTGATGTAAGCCACTGGATGTTCTCCGCCATCGGCCCCGACTTGACTCAGTACTGCCCCCAATCCAAAAATAGAAGCGTCTGTGTGAACAAGAAAACGTTTAGTTGGATTGGGAGCTGCCAAGACAGGGGCATTTATCAGTGCATTTTTCAGTTGTTGAAATGCCTGCTCACACTCCGGGGTCCAGTTTACTTGGCGGGGAAGGTTCTTACGGGTCAGGTCAGTGAGGGGTTTGGCCAGGGCGCTATAATTGGGAACAAACTTCCTGTAATACCCCGCTGTCCCTAGAAACGCTAAAACCTGGGTCTTAGTCCTAGGAGTGGGCCACTGGGCTACAGCCTCTACTTTGGCGGGTTCGGGTTTCTGTTTACCGCACCCTACTCTATGTCCCAGGTACTGTACCTCAGCCATTCCGATACTGCACTTGGCCGGCTTCAAGGTCAAACCTGCTTCCCTTATCCTATCTAGCACAGCTCCTATGTGAGCTAAATGTTCCTGCCACGTATTGCTAAAAATAGCAATATCGTCCAGGTAGGCACAGGTATAGTCCTGAAATCCATCCAGGAGCCGATCCACCATCCTTTGGAAGGTGGCTGGGGCGTTTTTCATCCCAAATGGCATGACCTTAAACTGGTACAAGCCAAATGGGGTGACAAAGGCCGACTTCGGGATGGCGTCTGGGGCCAGGGGGATTTGCCAATAACCTTTACACAAGTCAATAGTGGTGAGGTATTGGCCCCTGGCCATTCTGTCCAGTAACTCGTCTATCCGGGGCATCGGATAGGCGTCGGATACGGTCTTCTCGTTCAATCTCCTATAGTCCACGCAGAAGCGGGTCGTACCGTCTCGCTTTGGTACGAGGACTACAGGAGATGCCCAAGGACTGTCTGAGGGTTCAATCACCCCCAGTTGGAGCATCTCGTCGATCTCCTTACGCATGTTTGCCCGTACCGCTTCTGGGATGCGGTAGGGAGTCTGGCGCATAGGTAGTTGCCCTGGGGTCTCGACCCGGTGAGTTGCCAGAGGCGTGTATCCAGGTACATTAGAGAACGTGTCGCGTTTCTCTTCTAATAGTCGCTGTACCTCGATCCGCTCCTGTGGGCTCAGCCGATCTCCCAGCGCAACCTCCCCTAAATCCCCGGACAACTGCCCATCCCCCAGCAAATCGGGAAGGGGTAAGCTGTCAAACTCTTCCGTGTTAGGGGCACAGATGGCGGTTACCTCCTCAGTACGCTCGTGGTAGGGCTTCAGCATGTTCACATGGAGCATGCGTCGCCCCCCAGTCCCTGTGCAGGGGCCGATAATATAGGTGGTGTCACATCTTTGCTCCACCACCTTATATGGGCCCTGCCAGGCGGCCTGTAACTTATCATGTCGGACAGGTTTTAAAATTAGTACCTTCTGCCCGACCTGAAAGCTACGGTCCCTGGCTCCCCGATCATACCATGTGCGCTGGCGGGTCTGGGCCTCCTGAAGGTTTTCCCTTACTGTTTTGGTCAACGCTTCTAGGCGGTCCCGAAAGGCCAACACATATGGTATGATGGGGGTGCCGTCTGTGCTCTGGTCTCCCTCCCAATGCTCTCTAATAAGATCTAATGGGCCTCGGACCCTCCTCCCAAACAGTAATTCAAACGGGGAGAACCCGGTGGATTCCTGCGGCACCTCCCGGTATGCGAATAGGAGGTGCGGCAGGAATCGTTCCCAGTCCTTGTGGGTCTCTGCGAAGGTTCGGAGCATCTGCTTCAAGGTACCATTGAATCGTTCGCAGAGCCCGTTCGTCTGGGGGTGGTAAGGGGCACTGATAATAGGCTTAATGCCACAGATCCACCAGAGGTGTTGGGTGAATTCTGCGGTAAACTGGGTACCCTGATCCGAGATAATCTCCCTGGGTAATCCCATCCGGGAGAATATCCGCATGAGGGCATCCGCGACCGTTTCAGCGTGGATGTTGGTCAGAGCCACTGCCTCTGGATACCTGGTGGCATAATCTACTACCGTTAAAATATACCTTTTTCCTGACGGGCTAGCTTTACTGAGGGGGCCTATCAGATCCACCGCTATTCGGCTAAAAGGTTCCTCTATTATGGGTAAGGGGTGAAGTTTAGCCTTCCTGCGATCTCCCCTTTTTCCCACTCTCTGGCAGGTATCGCAAGTCGTGCAATATCTGCGTACTTCCTGGCTAATCCCTGGCCAGAAGAAACTCTGGGTTAGTCTGTACCTGGTGCGACTAACCCCTAGATGTCCGGATAGCGGAATATCATGCGCTATCCGGAGTAATTCAGCCCGGTACCGCTGCGGTACCACTAATTGTCTCCTCGCTATCGGGTCTGACCCGGTAATATGCTTGCTGGTTTCCCTGTACAAAAGTTGTTTATCCCAGATAAATCTCTCTCCCTCCGCCCCGGGGGGACCCGTGACAACCTTGTCCCTATACACCTGAAGCGTGGGGTCTGTGGCAACTTCAGCTACAAATTCATTAGGTGGAGCCCAGGGGACACATTCTAGAGGGGGGGTAGGGTTGCTTACCTGGACCTCCGGCAGTGTGTTGTGGTCCTGGGTGCGGGCCTGTTGTCGGGTGACTACAGGGTTGACCTCCCCTGTGGTGGGCGACTGGGGCTCAAAAGCGGAAGTGGGCCTCCCCAGATCGTTCCCCAATAAAACCTCCGCCGGTAAATGCGGCATCAACCCCACCTCCACTTCCCCTGCCCCCGCTCCCCAATGTAAATGTACCCTTGCTGTAGGTAGCCGGTACACCGCTCCCCCAGCTACCCGGACGGCAACAGTTTTGTTCAGTTTTGCCTGATCTGAAATCAGGTGGCTCTGTACCAAAGTGATGGTGGATCCCGAATCTCGTAACCCCCGGACTGCTGTACCATTCAGATATACGGTCTGTCGATGGTGCCGTAGATTGTCCACATTGGCCTGGACAGGATCTGCCTCGTGCAGTACCTCCCATTGTTCCACAGTGGTAATGGGGACTGCGGAACCATACGGGGTGGCAACTAGGTCCTGGTAGTGGTGGGCTGCGGCCGCCCTGGGTGGAGGTGGGCCTGGCCGAATCCAGGTGGAACGGTCCCGCAGCTGTGGGCATTCCCTTTTATAATGTCCCCACTTCTGGCAGTGATGACAGGGGCCAGCGGTGGGTTGTCGGAACCTGGGCTGTGCAGCGGGTGGTGGAGGTGATGGTAGTGGTCTCGGTGGAGCTGGGGTGTAGGTGGTTCCCCCGAATGTTTTAAAAGTTGTTTTTGGAGCTGCAGGTTTTTGTTGCCTGCGGGCATCCAGGTAGTCATCTGCTTTTCTAGCAGCCTCGGTGAGGGAGGTAGGGTTTCTGTCCCTTACCCATTCCTGGACCTCACTGGTTACTCCTTCATAGAACTGCTCCATCAGCAACATCTGTATTACATCCTCCATAGAACGTGCCTTGCTAGCTTGCACCCACCCGAGTGCTGCCCTCTGTAATCGGCATGCCCACTCTGCGTGCGAGTCCTTCTCTACTTTCTTTAAATCCCGGAATCTCCACCGGTATGCTTCTGGTGTTATAGCATACCTGGCAAGTATAATTTCCTTTACTTTGCTGTAATTCCGTATTTCCTCATTAGGTACAGTCCGATATGCCTCTGCTGCCCTCCCGGTTAACCTTCCGGCCAAAATAGGTACCCAGTCCTCTGCGTTAATTTTATGCAGTGCACACAGTCTCTCAAAATCTTGCAGGAAAGCGTCTATATCTTCCTCTGCCTCCCCATATGTTTTAAAAGCCTGGTACGGTATTTTAGGCTTACCTTCCTGTGGCACATTACTTGCAGAGCTTTGTTCTGGAACTGTTGTCGCCTGTGTCCTTAGGATGAATTCTTGTACCTCGGACACTGTCCTGGTAATAATTTCTGCTGGGGGGTTTTCCCCATAAAGGGATAGCCTAAACTGAACCTGCCTCTGGAATTCCGATTCTTGTGGTGTTCCTCCCGGCTCCCTCTGTGCAGGAACTGAATCGCCCTCCATTCTGTACTCTGCCATGAGTTCTGTAACAAGTACCGCTTTCTTCTTGTTGCTGGCTTGTATACCCCTTGCCTCTAGGAGGTCCTTTAGCGTGGAGCGTTTTAGCGCAGAAAAATCAATCTCCATCCGTACTCCATTTACGCTTGTTCCTCTGTGAGTCTGGATCCCAGCGCTGCCAACCAATGTAGCGGAGAGCCGATCTTCCACAGCTATTCTCCACTAGCGATCCCAGTGAGGCTCAGGAACAAGGTGATGATAAGTCCACAGGCAAGGTTTCTAGCAGGTAAAATCATACAGCAGTATCCCCATCGCAATCCCAATAACTGGACGACACACAGTTTCAGGAGCAGAACTGCTGGCTGTTACATCCAGCCTGCCTTTTATTCCAAATGTACACATACAGGCCACACCCCGGGGGAGGCATAAAACAACCAATAGTATCATGGGTACATCCCCCACATCCCCTCCCCTTAGTGTGACACATAATCCCATTCATAGGCGTGCGCACGGGGTGTGCCGGGTGTGCCTGGGCACACCCTAATCCCCGCGGCACGCCTATGCATTGAGACCGGCAGGGGATGATCTCAGGATCTCCCCTGTCGGCTCATGCAGAGCCGGCGCTATCCGAGCGCCGGCTCTGCGCTCAGCCTCCCCTCACCGGCTCACAGGCAGTGAGGGAGGCAGGAGAGGACCCGGGGAGCTATTGCCAGCAGCTCCGCCGGGTTCCTCTCGCGAGATCTGAGCGTTGCCGCGGCAACGCTCAGATCTCGCGTGAGTGAACTCTAGCCCTGCGGGGCTAGAGTTCACTCTCCTCTGGACCACCAGGGATGGCAGCAGCAGCAGGATCCCCCCTCCCAGGCATAAAGTAAGAAGGGAGGGGGGATAACTGATCTGCCCCCACCTCCACTGGACCACCAGGGACAAGGAACAAGAATCCCCCCTCCCCACATAAAGTAAGAAGGGAGGGGGGATATTTAGTAATGTACCCCCACCTCCACCCCCCACAATCACCCACACACATACACACATACACAGCACACACACACACATACACAGCACACACACACACAGCACCCACACACACATACACAGCACCCACACACACATACACAGCACCCACAGACATACACAGCACCCACAGACATACACAGCACCCACACACAGCACCCACAGACATACACAGCACCCACAGACATACACAGCACCCACAGACATACACAGCACCCACACACAGCACCCACATACATACACAGCACCCACACACAGCACCCACAGACATACACAGCACCCACACACATACACAGCACCCACACACATACACATACACAGCACACCCACAGACATACACAGCACACCCACAGACATACACAGCACCCACAGACATACACAGCACCTACACACATACAGCACCCACACACATACAGCACCCACAGACACACATCACCCACACACATACAGCACCCACACACATACAGCACCCACACACACATACAGCACCCACACACACATACAGCACCCACACACACAGCACCCTCACAAACAGGACCCTAACAAACGCACACAAACAAAACACTACCAGTACCCTCACACACAAACAGCACCCTGACACAGTACATTTACAGCACCCTCACAAGTGCACACACACACACACACACACAAACAGCACCCTGACACACAGTACATTCACAGCACCCTCACAAGCACGCACACACAAACACCCTCACCCACATAGTACACTACCAGCACACACACATCACACTAACAGCACCCTCACACAGCACACACACAGCTTTGTGTGTGTGTGTATATATGTGTATATATATATATATATATATATATATATATATATATATATACACACGCCGCGTGTGCTTGTGCTTGAGGGTGCACACCCTAATGCAATAGGCTGCGCACGCCTATGATCCCATTATTGTACAGTTTCAAATATAACTTTTACCCAATATTTATAACTCCTGCAATATTAGTGCTACAAACATAAGACATGCATTTTCGTGATCAGCATACTTCAATTGGTAATACTTTCAAAAATGGTCCCAATCCCTCCAGTAGATCAAAAGTTAGCTGGAGGTCCCTTTATGACCGACCGCAAGCACATTTTCCTGCCCAAAACAGTTCCATAGATTTGGGCTGTGCGGTCGGTCAATTTCTGGCATAAAAACAGCTAAGTCCCGTTCGAAGGGTGTTCGGTACTTCGACGTTAGTCAAAGTGTCGAAGTGGAGCGGATGGTACGGGTCGGCGGTGTTCGAAGGTAAAATGGCCGCCGCCACGTGGTCCTTTGTTCGATGCCGTGCACTTCGACGACTTCGACCGCTTCGACGAATACTTCGGCACTTCGACGGTATCCGAAGTGCCCATTTAAAGCTGCAACACTGCCTTGAGGTAATCCATAATACAGGAAGGGGCAGCCAAAACAGGGTTCCGCTACATATATGGACTCAGCAGTCTCTGTGTGTATGGACTCAGCAGTCTATGTGTGTGTATGACCTCAGCAGTCTGTCTGTGTGTGTGTGTGTGTGTGTGGGTGGACTCAGCAGTCTGTGTGTGTGTGGACTCAGCAGTCTATGTGTGTGTATGACCTCAGCAGTCTGTGTGTGTGTGTGTGTGGACTCAGCAGTCTATGTGTGTGTATGACCTCAGCAGTCTGTGTGTGTGTGTGTATGGGCTCAGCAGTCTGTGTGTGTGTGTGTGTGTGTGTGTGTGTGTGTGTGGACTCAGCAGTAAATGCATGTGTATGGACTCAGCAATCTGTATGTGTGTATGGAATCAGCAGTCTGTGTGTGTGTGTGTGTGTGTGTGTGGACTCAGCAGTCTGTGTGTCTGTCTGTGTGTATATGGACTCAGCAGTCTGTGTGTGTATGGACTCAGCAGTCTGTATGTCTGTCTGTGTGTGTGTGTGTGTGTGTATGGACTCAGCTGTGTGTGTGTTGGATTCAGCAGTCTGTGTGTAAGTGTAAAAATCAGCCTGTGTGCATTCAGCAATGTCTGTGTGCATTCAGCAACGTCTGTGTGTGTGTATTCAGAAGTTTCTCGGTGTTCGTATTTGTGTACTGTGTGTATGTACTCAGCAGTCTATCAATAATTACAATTTTTATTCCTGTGAGTTGTTGTGTAGGAAGGGCCCCAGTGCACTGCTTTGCCCGGGGGCCCTTAACACTGTTAAGATGGTACTGCTTGTGTGTGTCAGTGAGCTTCTATTTATTGAGCATGTGTGTGTCCCTGAACTTCTTTGTAGTGAGCCTTGTGTTTATACAAGTGAGTTTGTCTGTAGTAAGCCTGTGTGCGAGTCAGAGAGTTTTTTGTCTGTCAGTGAGCCTATTTGCGCATGTCAGTGAGCTTGTGTGCTCACTGTACTATATATATATTGACCTGTAGGAATGTATTGACCTGTAGGAATGGCATACATTTTTTTTCCAGGGCTGCTTTCCAGTTTGGCTCTGCCAGCGAGTGCGTTTTACCGCTGAATCATCTGTGTGAGGTGCCGCACACTTTAGCCCTGTTACACGCATCTGGGAGCTGCTGTTGACAGGTACTTGTAGTCTAAAGATTGGGACATGGGGTATGTGCTCAGCTATCTGTATAATACTATAGTGCTGTTCTCTGTATAATACAGGTCTGTGTCTGTATAATATCCTGGGACAATCAGTGTTCCTTGTATAGTGCTGCTCCCTGTCTTGGGATATTATACACAAACAGATCTGTATTTACAGAGAGCAGCACTATACAGGGAGCACTGACTGTCCCAGGATATTATACACACAGCCATGTATTATACAGAGAGCAACACTATACAGGGAGCACTGACTGTCCCAGGATATTATACACACAGCCATGTATTATACAGAGAGCAGCACTGTACAGGGAGCGCTGAATGTCCCAATTTCTCAAATGTTGGCAACTATGGCACTATATCAAGGGAAATGTTTTTTTTTTTAATAATCCCTGGGGGAAAATAATGAATCCTCCACCAGGGATTATTTAAAAAAAAAAAACACATTGTGTCGGGGGCGGGGCTTAACATGCGGCAGGGGTGGGGTCAAACTGCGGCGAGGGCGGGATTAAATGTGCCCCCCTACTTTTGTCCCTGGCCCACCATGTGCCCCCCTAAAAATGAATCCTAGAGACGCCACTGATCTTACAGCTGATCTAATTATGTATTATTATTATTATTATTATTATTATTATGTGCTTCTGGGGTGAGCCCTCTGATTTATAAGTGTATCCTAGCATATGCTATCTGCTACTATTACTGGAATATTTTATATACTAATATTACTGGGGGTGAGCCCCCTTCCCCCCCCACCCCCATCAAATTATTACATATCCTGGTACCTTCCCTTGCTTGGTATTGGCTAGTTGATCTGTCTGTCACTGTTACTGCTCCTATGATTGGCCTGCTTTGTCTGTGCCACTGTACCTCCCTATTGGATATACTCCTGGAGGTTTTATTATTACTAGGTGAGCCCCAGTTATTACAGATATATATATATATATATATATATATATATTATTTTAAAATCTGCATTGCATTGAACAGACAGTCACATAAATCTCCTAACACTCCTCCTGCTTTAGCCTTTTAGCCTCGCTAAGCTCGCGAAAAGACCAGACTCTCTATCACTCCTACGATTCCTAACTATTATCAATTTTGAGATGAATAGCAGGAAGAACACTCAACCTCCGAGGATGAAGATAGATGGCAAGGTTCGGATGTGGAGGATTCTCCCTATGTACACAAATCATTCATGGAAGCCTTTCATGATTTATTTTCCGCTCAACCGCCTAATTCAAGTGCAGACGATGACATTTTCTTGGATTCGAAACCTTTCTTCGATCCGCATTCTGTTTGACACCCCAGCTCATCCGAAAGGTGGCGCCTGATCATTTGGCCCAGTGTTTACATTACTGGATTCGTAGATCCCTAGACTGGAAAGTACATAAAAGATTACAGGCAGAATGCTCCAGACCATCACTACCTGATAAGGTCGCAATGACCCCCAGAGTTCGACATCATGATCTTCACATATTTCGCAAGATCAGGACGTAACCCTCGCAAGGGTATTGATCGCAGTCTGAGACTGGCTCAAGTCAAGCTTTTTAATGTTCTCGAACCCCTGGCAAAGATCCTGCTTCTAGCGGATGAAGCCCTTATGCAAAGCTGTTCTCTGGATCTGTCTTTTGTTAGAGACTGGGCTTTACATTCTATATGCCTACTAGGCAACGCTAATGTGTCACTGTGCACTAAACAAAGAAAGGTGTTGTTCCTTCGTATAGATGCCAAGTTTTCAGACCTTGAGTTAAAAGAACTTGGTCCCTTGGCCAAGGGCCTACTCTTTGGAATAGATTCACAAACACGTGAACCTATATATCACACTTAATAAAGCCCAATCTTCAATGAGATAAGTGTTTCATCAGACCCCATCTCGGGTTTTTGGCAGGGCTGAACGACAGCGGGGTCGTACCTCCGGCCATTTTGGCCTACTCTATTCTCTCCCTGTACAGACAATATTCCCACTGAACCCGGTCTTGATGGTGGACCACCAGGCACTTGTAGACACCAAAACCCAAGCGCTGCTTGACAAAGGAGCTATTGAGTTCTCACTAGAAACCAGGGGTTTCTACAGCTCCATCTTTCTTGTTCAAAAGAAATCGGGCGAGTTCCACACAGGCTTAAACCTCTGGAATCTGTGGAACGGCCGACAATGCCAGTTCAACCTGTCTACCCTTCAGCCTAAGTTCAGCACTTAAGCTGCTAAAACCAGTGACAGCTCATCTTCGTTTACAAAGGTTTCCATTGTCTCATATATCTGGACGACTTATTAGTCTTCCGTGACAAAGCTTCCAGACTGAAATCTCAACCTCAATTTACAATCTCCTTGTATGAATATCTAGGCTTCGCAGTCAACCAAGTAAAGTCGACCCTCACCCCGTCCCACATGGTGAAGTTCTTGGGATTCAAGATAGATGCGTCCTTATGAGTGCTTTATCTACCACAGTCAAAAAAAAATCTGCAATTCGCATAGAGATCCAGAGAAGTCTACGGTGTGACCAGATTCCCATCCGCATAGTGATGTCCCGAACTCTTCGCCAGGAACCGTTCGCCGGCGGAAATAGCTCGTTCGTGGCGAATGCGGCGGGCGAACATATGCGCTGTTCGGTCTGCCCCCTATTTGTCATCATTGAGTAAACTTTGACCCTGTACCTCACAGTCAGCAGACACATTCCAGCCAATCAGCAGCAGACCCTCCCACCTCCATGACGAATAGGGGGCGGACCAACCATCGCATATGTTCGCCCGCCGTGTTCGCCACGAACAAGCTATGTTCGCTGGCGAATGGTTCCTGGCGAACAGTTCGGGACATCACTACCTCTGCACACTAGCCCACGTGGTAGATCTACTCTCAGATGATACCACTCACTTTAAAGGTCAAGGGGGAACGGAGGCGATATTCGTTCCTGTCTCAGACTTTGTCATGGAATCAGATGCGAGTCTTGGGTTGCGGAGCTACTTGCCCAACCAGATCGACTGGTGGTCCTTGGATGATCGGAGAAGCCAATTTCCACATCAATTGTCTAGAACTCATCGTAGGTTCTTTCGCTTGCCAATTATTTATCAGACTGTTGGACAACATATTGGCAATACAGTACATCGACGCTTTGGCGGAGCCAGGTCACATCTTACCAGCGCCAGACTGGCCCACCGGTATACCGGGAATTTTCCCGGTGGGCCGCGGCACCTGGGGCCGGCAGGAAGCCCTAATGTTTTATTTAAATAATTTTTCCCTCGGACTGTGACAGCTTCTGTCAGTCTGAGGGAATTCAGGAGGCAGATGCTGGGAGCTGGTGCCGGCCGCCGGGTGCACTGAGTCTCCCTTCCCAGCACTTTCCTTAGCACTTACGGCCCAGCATGGTAGCTCCGCCCCCGCACAGTAGCTCCGCTCTTGCATTGTAACTCTGCCCTGCGTGGAAGCCCCACCTTCTGCGCGCAAGCAGTGGACCTTGCTGCAGGAACAGGCCTAAGAGTGTGGCCTCCCAGAGACTACTCCAGTGCCAGGTAGGGCTTAAATACTGTGAGTGTGTGTAGTGAATGTGTGTAGTGAGTGTTGGTATTAAGTGTATGTGTATGTCAGTAAGCTGAGGGAGGGAGGTATTAATGGAGTGAAGGGGGGTATTAATGTTGTGTCAGGATCGGGACAGGGATCCAACACGCAGAGTACAAACAGTAGCCAGATACGTATACCGGACCTTAGAATGGCCGGACTAACGTAAGTGGTACCGTATAGAATGGTCAAAGACAAGCCGAGGTCGAGGGTAACAGAAGACAGGTAAGCGAGAGACAAGCCGAATCAAGGGTAACAGAGATAAGCAGAGTAAGGTAAACAAGCCGGGTCAAAACCAAAAGGGATAATAGAATACACAAGCACTGAGTGACTAGAACAAGCTAGAACCACGACAGGGCAATGAGCTAATGAAAGAAGCTCTGTAAAATACCCTGTTCAGAGCAGTAACCACACCTCCGAGACGTCCTGATTGGTCCTGCAGCAATTGACTGACAGGTCGATCCGGGGGAGTGTCCTGATGATGACTTCCTGCCTAGATGGTGTAAAAGGCAGTCACTCCCTCGCGGCCGGCCTTGCATGACCGGATAGACCGCGGGGAAGGGAGTCATCAGACCGTTTAGATGGTGGAACAGCTAAGTCTCTACCTCTTTTGGAGGTAGAGACCACAGGTACCCTGACATGTTGTGAGGGGGTATTGATGGTGTGAGGGGGTATTGATGGTGTGAGGGGGTATTGATGGTGTGAGGGGGTATTGATGGTGTGAGGGGGTATTAATGGAGTGAAGGGGGTATTGATGGAGTCAGGGAGGGGGGTATTAATGGGGTATCCATGGTTAAAGAAACATAACCCTATTATTGATTGGGAGCTAGGGGAGATAACTTCATGGGGTCAGGGTTGCCAGGACAGGTGTTTACAGAAAGTCTCACCACTTTGCGTAGGTAATACACCGGTTAACTCCATCCAGTCTACAGACTTACAAATACCGTCTCGATACATAGATTTAAAGGCAGTCTTTGACAAGAAGAATGCTGATACTTTACCTCCACACAGGTCCTTTGATTGCAAGATTAATCTCCTACCTGGTACTATGCCTCCGAGGGGCAATGTATATCCTTTATCCACTAAGGAGAACTTAGTCTTAGAGGAGTATATCCGTGAGAATCTAGACAAGGGATTCATAAGGAGATCATCCTCGCCTGCCGGGGCCGGTTTTTTTTTTGTGAATAAAAAGGATGGCACGTTAAGGCCTTGCATTGATTACCGAGGTTTGAATAAAATAACTATCAGAAATGCATACCCAATTCCCTTGATTAATGAGCTCTTTGATCGTTTAAAGGGTTCCAAGATTTTCAACAAGTTAGATCTCAGAGGGGCGTATAACTTGGTGAGAATTCAGCAGGGAGACGAGTGGAAAACAGCGTTCAATACTCGATATGGGCACTATGAGTACACGGTAATGCCGTTTGGGCTCTGTAATGCACCGGCAGTATTTCAGGATCTGATCAATGAAGTTCTTAGGGAATTTCAACAGGATTGTGTTATTGTATATTTAGATGATATACTAATACACTCTAGAGAAATTGAGACCCACCACAGACAAGTCAGAAGAGTATTGCGCAAACTCCTACAACATGAGTAGTACTGCAAATTGGAGAAATGTAGTTTTGATCAATCTCAGATAAACTTTCTTGGTTACGTGATTTCTGGGGAAGGCTTTAAAATGGATCCGGATAAACTCCAGTCTATTTTAGATTGGCCATTACCTAGGGGTCTCAAGGCCATTCAGAGGTTTATTGGATTCTCCAATTATTATAGGCGCTTCATTAAAGGATACTCTTCCATTATTGCTCCTATTACTAATATGACCAGACAGGGGGCTGACACTAAGACTTGGTCTACTGAAGCTCTCGTTGCCTTCAAGACACTTAAGGAACTTTTTGCTTCTGCACCAATTTTAGTTCACCCCGATACAACTTTACCTTTCCTACTCGAGGTAGACGCCTCAGAGACAGGTATAGGTGCCATCTTGTCTCAAAGGTTAGGCGTGGATAAACCATTACATCCATGTGTTTTTTTTTCCAAGAAACTATTTGGGACTGAAAGCAGATATGATATTGGTGACATGGAACTACTAGCTGTTATCATGGCCTTAAAGGAGTGGAGACATTTATTGGAGGGGACCTTGCATCCTGTTACTATTCTGACGGATCACAAGAACTTGTCTTATATTGGGGAGGCCAAGCGCTTATCCGCCAGACAAGCTCGTTGGTCCTTGTTCCTCACCCATTTCAATTACGTGCTCACTTATAGACCTGGTTCTAAGAACTCTAAGGCCGATGCTTTGTCTCGCCAACATGAACCTTCTACTATATCTGAGACGGTTTTCTCTTCTATAGTTCCCAAGTGCAATATTATCGCCAACACTAGCCTCAGGATTCATTCTCCGTTGCTTGCCGAGATTATGAAGCTACAACATCTGGCTCCTAGACAGAGTCCTGAGTCACGGCATTTTGTTCCTGTTGAACTCCAACTAGAACTGCTACAGTGCTTTCACAATAGTAAGGTGGCTGGGCATCCTGGCATTCGTAAGACATGTTCCCTAATAGCCAAAGATTTCTGGTGGCCCACCTTACGTAAAGATGTTAGGGATTTCGTCGAAGCATGTGAGGTCTGTATGAAGACTAAACGACCTCAGACGCTTCCATGTGGGCTTTTGCATCCCTTGGAAATTCCCGAGAAACCATGGACCTGTTTGGCTATGGACTTCATTGTCGATTTACCTGTTTCTAAAAGACAGACTGTGATTCTCACGGTGGTTGACAGGTTTACTAAGATGGCTCATTTCGTGCCCTTACCTAAACTTCCATCTTCCCCTGAATTGGCTGAGATATTCGCTAAAGAGATATTTCGTTTACATGGGATACCTTCCGAAATTGTTTCTGATAGAGGTTCCCAATTTGTTTCCCGTTTTTGGAAGTCATTCTGCTCTCAAATGGGTATCAAATTGAATTTCTCTTCTGCCTATCATCCCCAGTCTAACGGAGCTGCTGAACGCACTAATCAAAAGATCGAACAATATTTGCGTTGTTTCGTTTCCGAACACCAGGACGATTGGGTTGGTCTGATTCCTTGGGCAGAGTTCGCACACAACAATCTCGTTTGTGATTCTACTCGTTCTAGCCCCTTTTTCATGAATTATGGCTTTCATCCCTCCATTCTTCCCTCGGTTTCTCCTTCCCAAGGAGTACCGTCGGTTGATGTTCATGTTGCCAATCTGAGGAAGTTGTGGGATCAGACTCGACAAATTCTTCTGCATAATTCCATGTTGTTCAAGAAACACGCTGATAAACATAGAAGGGCGGCTCCAGTCTTTGTTCCAGGGGACAGGGTATGGTTGAGTACCAAAAACATTCGTTTGAAGGTTCCTTCTATGAAATTCGCTCCTCGTTACATTGGACCTTACAGGGTTCTGACTCGAATTAACCCAGTTGCGTATCGCCTGGCTCTTCCATCTGCCTTACGCATTCCTAACTCCTTTCATGTTTCCTTGTTAAAACCCCTAATATGTAACAAGTTTTCCACCACTGCATCCTCTCCTCGCTCTGTTCAGGTTGAGGGACAAGAGGAGTATGAAATCAATTCCATCATCAATTCTCGTATCTCCCGGGGGAGGTTACAATATTTGGTTGATTGGAAGGGATATGGTCCTGAGGAGAGGTCTTGGATACCTCAGGAGGATGTGCATGTGCCTCGCCTCCGCAGGGCTTTTCACTCCCGTTTTCCATCTCGTCCCGGTTCCTTCCGCCCGGTGGGCGTTTCTGAGGGGGGGGGGGGTACTGTCAGGGTACCTGCTGTCTCTACCTCTGTGGAGGTGAGACACTTGGACGTTCTTCCTCGCAAAAGGGTTGAATCACTCGTTCCTCGCGGTTCCCTCGGTCGTTTACACGCCGGCCGCGAGGGATCCACTTCCTTTTATGACGCGGCGTTCAGTAGCCGACGTCATGACGACAACCCAACCCGATCTGTCAATCAAGCCCCAAGCACGAATGAGGATTCGTCGGTGGCGTGATTACCTGTTTAGAATCAGGGTATAAAAGAGGGCTTTCTACGTTTGTTCATTGCCCTGTCGTGGTTCTAGCTTGTCTAGTCACTCAGTTCTCTTGTATTCTGTTAGTTTCTTTGGTTTTGACCCAGCTTGTCTGTTCTACCTCGTTTACCTCTATTACCCTTTGACTCGGCTTGTCTCTCGTTTACCTGCTCTCTCGTTCCCTCGACCTCGGCTTGTCTCTAGACCATTCTTACTACTCTTACGTTAGTCCGGCCATTCTAAGGTCCGGTATACGTACCCTGTACCTGTTTGTACTCTGCGTGTTGGATCCCTGTCCCGATCCTGACAGTAGGGAAGGGGTGCTGGTAAGGAATTAAATACCTTTTTATAGCTCCCTGGTGGTCCGGTGGCCATAATATCCGGTCTGCAGCTCCACAGACCTGCAGACCATGTATCTTGCGAGATCCAGTCAGAGCGTTGCCGTGGTAACCCGCGGCAACGCTCTGATTGGCCAGGTCTCGCTAGACACATGGTCTGCAGCTCTGCACATTGCGGAGCTGCAGACCTGTGTCTGCGATTGGCGCCCTCTGGCCGGGCAGACTGGAGGGGCCTCACACCCAGCGGCATACAGAGCAAGCCACCTGGGCCACTGCTGGTGTCGGGTCCTCGGTCACTGACCGAGGACCTGACACAGTCTGCCCTAAGGTGATTTAGGTGGCTGCAAGGCCCCAGGCAGCGCAAGGCCTTAGGCAGCTGCCCAAATCGCCTAATTAGAGAGCCGCCTCTGACCACAGTCTAGCACCCGGTATTGAAACAGTGATTACCGTATATACTCGAGTATAAGCCGAGTTTTTCAGCACATTTTTTGTGCTGAAAAACCCCAACTCGGCTTATACTCGAGTCAATAGTCTGTATTATGGCAATTTACATTGCCATAATACAGACTGGGGCTGGCAGAGCTGTAACTTACCTGACCTGCAGCTCCTGTCAGCTCCCTCCGCGCCGTCCGGTCAGCTCTTCTATCAGCTCACACTGTAAGTCTCGCGAGAGCCGCGGCTCTCGCGAGATTTACACTGGGAGCTGACCAAGGTGCTGAACGGACGGTGCGGAGGAGGAGGGAGCTGACAGGAGCTGCAGGTCAGGTAAGTTACAGCTCTGCCAGCCTCCACAGCCCCCACTGAACTACCCCCACAGCCCCCACTGGACTAAGTACCATCTGTGGACAAGTTTATAATGGATTTCTATTAGATTTAAACATTGCACTTGCTTTCGTGTCTTGTTAATAGCATTACGCCACTCTTGCAGATCTAATTGGCAGTTTAGATCTCTTTCCCATTTCTGCTTTTGAGGAGAGGTTACAGAGTAATTAATATTTCTAATAATTTCTATTGATTTAGCAAAGATTGTACCTATTGATTCGTTTAGAAAGAGGGATTTTAATAATATTGGACCACCAGAGAAGGAGAGCCGCCCTCCCTGACATATATCAAGCAGGGAGGGGGGATGAAAAAAATAAATATAATAATAATAAAATATCAAAATAATGAAATTAAATAAAAAATAATAAGGAGAAATAATTATAAAAAAATATCAAAATAATTAAAAAAATTATAATAAAATTGCCCACCCCCCACCAAGGCTCTGCAACACACACACACTGCACTCATACACACACACACTGCATTCTCACACACACACACTGCACTCATACACACACACTGCATTCTCATACACACACACACTGCACTCATACACACACACTGCATTCATACACACACACTGCACTCATACACACACGCTGCATTCTCATACACACGCTGCATTCTCATACACACGCTGCATTCTCATACACACGCTGCACTCTCATACACACGCTGCACTCATACACACGCTGCACTCATACACACGCTGCACTCATACACATACGCTGCTCTCATACACACACGCTGCTCTCATACACACACGCTGCTCTCATACACACACGCTGCATTCATTATACACACACTGTAAATAAATATTCAATTAATATATTTTTTTTAGGATCTAATTTTATTTAGAAATTTACCAGTAGCTGCTGCATTTCCCACCCTAGTCTTATACTCGAGTCAATAAGTTTTCCCAGTTGGGGTAAAATTAGGGGCCTCGGCTTATATTCGGGTCGGCTTATACTCGAGTATATACGGTATATTAAAGCAGGAGTGCAAGGCAAGATTGAACTGTATATGTATGTGTGTAATATATATGTATATATACAGTGGCGTACACACAACCCATGGGTGCCCGGTTCGAAACTGATCCATGGGCCCCCCTCTAACTCCCTCCCCTGACAGACACATACACACACATACAGAGACACACACACAGACAGACAGACCGATACATACAGACACATGCATACACACACGACACATGCATACACACACGACACATACATACAAACAGACAGGCACACATACATACAAACAGACAGTCACACATGTATACAGACAAGACACACAAACATACATACAAACAAACAGACAGGCACACACATACACAAGATACATACATAAAAACAGACACACACACACACACACACACGACAAACATACATACAAACAGACACACACACACATACAGACACACACAAGACACACATACATACAGACAGGCATACAGACAGACACATACAGAGAGACACACAAGACATACATACAAAGACACATACATAAATACAGACAGACATACATACATACATACATACATACATACATACATAAATACATACATACATACAAACATACAAACAACACACACATAATATTTAAGTCACCCTCCTGTTTCCTACCTTTTTAAGTGCAGGAGGTCCAGTGGTGGCTCAGGTTGATGGTAGTCAGAGTTCCTACTCTGACTCCCTCTGCTTCCTCCCGCGCGGGCTCTCAGTGATAGCTGGGATGAGTGACGGGGAGTCACTTCCTCCCAGCGTGTGATGATCTAGAAACGATGCAGCGCTGACCGTGCCCCCTGAAAATAGCATGGGCCACCCGATGGGCAACTTAAAATGCAGACGCAGCAGGTTTGCCAGCAACCCCCCTCACCATCCTCAGCATCACCCCCTCACCATCCTCAGCATCACCCCCCCACCCCACTCAGCCTCACTCCTCACCACCCTCAGCCTCAACCCCCACCCCCTCAGCATCACCCCCCTCAGCCTCACCCCCTCACCACCCTCAGCCTCACCCCCTCACCCCCTCACCATCAACCCTCCTCCTTCTCACATCACCCCCCTCCTTCTCACATCACCCCCTCCTTCTCACATCACCCCCTCCTTCTCACATCACCCCCCTCCTTCTCACATCACATCACCCCCTCACTCTCACATCACCCCCCTCACTCTCACATCAACCCCCCCTCACTCTCACATCACCCCCCTCACTCTCACATCAACCCCCCCTCACTCTCACATCACCCCCCTCCACTCTCACATCACCCCCCCTCCTTCTCACATCACACCCCTTCCTTCTCACATCACCCCCCTCCACTCTCACATCACCCCCCCTCCTTCTCACATCACACCCCCTCCTTCTCACATCACCCCCTCCTTCTCACATCACCCCCCTCCTTCTCACATCACATCACCCCCTCACTCTCACATCACCCCCCTCACTCTCACATCTCCCCCCTCACTCTCACATCAACCCCCCCTCACTCTCACATCACCCCCCTCCACTCTCACATCACCCCCCCTCCACTCTCACATCACCCCCCTCCACTCTCACATCACCCCCCCTCCTTCTCACATCACACCCCTTCCTTCTCACATCACACCCCTTCCTTCTCACATCACCCCACTCTCCCTCTCACCATCACCCCACTCTCCCTCTCACCATCACCCCCCTTTCCCTCTCACCATCACCCCCCTCACACCATCACCCGCCATACACACAACACACTTCAGTCTCAGAAACGCAAACATGCTCACAGAGACATACATTCTTACACACAAGGATACTCTCTGTCAGACACACTCTCAGGCACATACACAGGTAAACTGTGCATCAATGTGTATATGTGACACTTTTTTGTTAGTGGGGCCTCATGTTTGAGTTACGCCTCAGGCCTCATAAAGTCTAGAGCCGCCTCTGCTCAGCAGTCTGTGTGTGTATGGACTCAGCAGTCTGTGTCTGTGTGTGTGTATGGACTCAGCAGTCTGTGTGTGTATGGACTCAGCAGTCTGTGTGTGTATGGACTCAGCAGTCTCTGTGTGTATGGACTCAGCAGTCTCTGTGTGTATGGACTCAGCAGTCGGTGTGTGTATGGACTCAGCAGTCGGTGTGTGTATGGACTCAGCAGTCTGTGTGTGTGTGTATGGACTCAGCAGTCTGTGTCTGTGTGTGTGTGTATGGACTCAGCAGTCTGTGTGTCTGTGTGTGTATGGACTCAGCAGTCTGTGTGTCGGTGTGTGTATGGACTCAGCAGTCGGTGTGTGTATGGACTCAGCAGTCTGTGTCTGTGTGTGTGTATGGACTCAGCAGTCTGTGCCTGTGTGTGTGTATGGACTCAGCAGTCTGTGTATGGACTCAGCAGTCTGTGTGTCTGAGTGTGTATGGACTCAGCAGGGTGTGTGTCTGTGTGTGTATGGACTCAGCAGTCTGTGTGTGTATGGACTCAGCAGTCTGTGTCTGTGTGAGTGTGTGTGTATGGACTCAGCAGTCTGTGTCTGTGTGTGTGTGTATGGACTCAGCAGTATGTGTCTGTGTGTGTGTATGGACTCAGCAGTCTGTGTCTGTGTGTGTGTGTATGGACTCAGCAGTCTGTGCCTGTGTGTGTGTGTGTGTGTGTGGACTCAGCAGTCTGTGTCTGTGTGTATGGACTCAGCAGTCTGTGTCTGTGTGTGTGTGTATGGACTCAGCAGTCTGTGTGTCTGTGTGTGTGTGTGTGGACTCAGCAGTCTGTGTGTCTGTGTGTGTGTGTGTGTGTGGACTCAGCAGTCTGTGTCTGTGTGTGTGTGTGTGTGTGGACTCAGCAGTCTGTGTCTGTGTGTGTGTGTATGGACTCAGCAGTCTGTGTGTGTATGGACTCAGCAGTCTGTGTGTGTATGGACTCAGCAGTCTGTGTGTGTATGGACTCAGCAGTCTGTGTGTGTGTGTGTGTGTGTGTGTGTATGGACTCAGCAGTCTGTGTGTGTATGGACTCAGCAGTCTATGTGTGTGGACTCAGCAGCAGGACCGCCATCAGGGCATAACAACCATAACGGTTGTCATGGGCCCGGCGGTCCTGGGGGGCCCGAACTACTCTGGCAGTCCGAGCCCCACATTCCTTATGTGCACTTATATATAATTTTTGCTATATATATGTGCACAGAGGGCCCCCTGCTACCTGTACATTGAAGAGGGGGCCCAGCAGCACACTCCGTCCTCCTTTCCAGCTGCTCTCTGTCTAACTTCCCTACGCCCTGCGGCCGCTAGCGCGTTGCCATGGGTTACCATGGCAAAGCTCCGCACAGCACTCAGACCTGTGTCGCGAGGGTTAGTCAGAGAGGAGCTGGAAAGGAACACAGTGTGTGCTGCTGGGCCCCCTCTTCAATGTAATGCGGCTTGCTCGCTCCACCATGCCACCGGACCACCAGGGAATGCGATCTCCCCCCCTTCCTGGCACAGTAAGAACCAGGGAGGGGGGGGGAATTGAAATGTACACAAATAAACAAAATAAATACTCCCCTCCCCCCTATTTTACACACACACTGCATCCTTACAAGTACACACTCTGCACTAAACACACTACATTCACTAAACACACTCTGCACTACACACACACTACATTCACTAAACACACTCTGCACTACACACACACTATATTCACTAAACACACTCTGCACTACACACACACACACTACATTCACTAAACACACTCTGCACTACACATACTCACACTACATTCACTAAACACACTCTGCACTCACTACAAACACTACATTCACTAAACACACTCTGCACTACACACACACACACTACATTCACTATACACACTCTGCACTACACATACACAAACACACACACTCTGCACTACACATACTCACACTACATTCACTATACACTCTCTGCACTCACTACATTCACTAAACACACTTTGCACTACACACACACTATATTCACTAAACACACTCTGCACTACACACACACACACACACTACATTCACTAAACACACTCTGCACTACACACACACTACATTCACTAAACACACTTTGCACTACACACACACACTACATTCACTATACACACGTTGCACTCACTACACACTACATTTACTAAACACACTCTGTACTACACACACTACATTCACTAAACACACTTTGCACCACACACACACACACACTGCATTCACTTTACACACGTTGCACTCACTACAAACACACTACATTCACTACAAACACACTACATGCTCTATACACACTACATTTACTATGCACACTACATCCACTACAAAAACACACACTCTGCATTCACTATGCACACCTACATTCACTACACACACACTCTGCATCTAATGCATGCATACAAACATTACATACATTACACAAAACGTACAATCTGCATCCACTATACACACTGCATCCATGACACACATACCGCATCTACTACACACATTCTACATCCACTATACACACTGCATCCATGACACACATTCTACATCCACTATAGACACACATGTCAGGGTACCTGAAGTCTCTACCTCGGAGGAGGTTAGACTTTCAGACGGCCGTCCTCTCAGGGGGGCTGACTCACCCAATCCTCACAGCTCTCATAGCCGTTTACATGCCGGCCGCGATAACCCCGCCTCCTTTTATGACGCGGCGCTCAGGAGCCGACGTCATGACTGCAATCACGTCCCGACCTGTCAATCTAGTTCCGAACAACGAATCAGGGCTCGGCAGGGGCGGAGTCATCAATTAAAGAGCCAAGGTATAAAATAGGGATGTGTGTAATGGTTCATTGCCCTGTCGTGGTTCTAGCTTGTCTGGTCACTCAGTGCTCTTATTACTGTTTGTCTTTTTGGTTCTGACTTGGCTTGTATTTTCGTTCCTGCTTACCTCTCGTGTCCTTTGACCTCTCGTGTCCTTTGACCTCGGCTCGCTTACCTGTTCTCTCGTTCCCTCGACCTCGGCTTGTCTCTGACCATTCTTTGCTTTCTCCTTACGTTAGTCCGGCCATTCTAAGGTCCGGTATACGTACCTAGCTCCTGTTTGTATTCTGCGTGTTGGATCCCTGTCCCGATCCTGACAACACACACCTTTCATCCTTGTGGGCAGCTCGGGGCTGGCCCTGGAGGCCCAGATCTTGAGCTGTGTCAGGGGCCCTAAAATTTCTGATGGCAGCCCTGCTCAGCAGTCTGTGTGTGTGTATGGACTCAGCAGTCTGTGTGTGTATGGATTCAGCAGTCTGTGTTTGTGTGTGTGTGTGTGTGTGTGTGTGTATGGACTCAGCCCACTGTGTGTGTGTATGGACTCAGCCCACTGTGTGTGTGTATGGACTCGGCAGTCTGTGTGTATATGTGTGTGTATGGACTCAGCAGTCTGTCTGTGTGTGTGTATGGACTCAGCAGTCTGTGTGTTTGTGTGTGTGTGTGTGTATATGGACTCAGCAGTCTGTGTGTTTGTGTGTGTGTGTGTGTGTGTATATATGGACTCAGCAGTCTGTGTGTGTGTGTGTGGACTCAGCACTCTGTGTGTGTGTGTGTGTGTGTGGACTCAGCAGTCTGTGTGTGTGGACTCAGCAGTCTCTGTGTGTGTGTGTGTGTGTGTGTGTGTATGGACTCAGCAGTCTGTGTGTGTGTGTGTGTGTATGGACTCAGCAGTAAATGTGTGTGTATGGACTCAGCAGTCTGTGTGTGAATGGACTCAGCAGTCTGTGTATGTGTGTGTGTATGGACTCATCAGTCTGTGTGTGTGTCTGTGTGTATGGACTCAGCAGTCTGTATGTGTGTATGGACTCAGCAGTCTGTATGTGTGTATGGACTCAGCAATCTGTATGTGTGTATGGACTCAGCAATCTGTATGTGTGTATGGACTCAGCAGTCTGTGTGTGTGTGTGGACTCAGCAGTAAATGTGTGTGTATGGACTCAGCAGTCTGTCTGTGTGTATGGACTCAGCAGTCTGTGTGTGAATGGACTCAGCAGTCTGTGTATGTGTGTGTGTATGGACTCATCAGTCTGTGTGTGTGTCTGTGTGTATGGACTCAGCAGTCTGTATGTGTGTATGGACTCAGCAATATGTATGTGTGTATGGACTCAGCAGTCTCTGTGTGTGTGTGTGTGTGTGTGTATGGACTCAGCAGTCTGTGTGTGTCTGTATCTAGGACTCAGTACTCTGTGTGTGTGTGTGTGTGTGTGTGTATGGACTCAGCAGTCTGTGTGTGTCTGTATCTAGGACTCAGCACTCTGTGTGTGTGTGTATGGACTCAGCAAACTGTGTGTGTCTGTATCTAAGACTTAGCAGTCTCTGTGTGTATGGACTCAGCAGTGTGTGTGTGTGTGTATGGACACAGCAGTCTGTGTGTCTGTCTGTGTGTGTATGGACACAGCAGTCTGTGTGTCTGTCTGTGTGTGTATGGACTCAGCAGTCTGTGTCTGTCTGTGTGTATATGGACTCAGCAGTCTGTGTTTGTGTGTGTGTGTGTGTGTATGGACTCAGCTGTGTGTAAGTTGGATTCAGCAGTCTGTGTGTAAGTGTAAAAATCAGCCTGTGTGCATTCAGCAACGTCTGTGTGCATTCAGCAACGTCTGTGTGTGTGTATTCAGAAGTTTCTCTGTGTTCGTATTTGTGTACTGTGTGTATGTACTCAGCAGTCTATCAATAATTAAAATTTTTATTCCTGTGAGTTGTTGTGTAGGAAGGGCCCCAGTGCACTGCTTTGCCCGGGGGCCCTTAACACTGTTAAGATGGTACTGCTTGTGTGTGTCAGTGAGCTTCTATTTATTGAGCATGTGTGTGTCCCTGAACTTCTTTGTAGTGAGCCTTGTGTTTATACAAGTGAGTTTGTCTGTAGTAAGCCTGTGTGCGAGTCAGAGAGTTTTTTGTTAGTCAGTGAGCCTATTTGCGCATGTCAGTGAGCTTGTGTGCTCACTGTACTATATATATATTGACCTGTAGGAATGTATTGACCTGTAGGAATGGCATACATTTTTTTTCCAGGGCTGCTTTCCAGTTTGGCTCTGCCAGCGAGTGCGTTTTACCGCTGAATCATCTGTGTGAGCTGCCGCACACTTTAGCCCTGTTACACGCATCTGGGAGCTGCTGTTGACAGGTACTTGTAGTCTAAAGATTGGGACATGGGGTATGTGCTCAGCTATCTGTATAATACTATAGTGCTGTTCTCTGTATAATACAGGTCTGTGTCTGTATAATATCCTGGGACAATCAGTGTTCCGACGTTTCTACTTTCGTCCTATTGAACATGCTTTTTTTGCACTGCTGACTTAGTGTTAAAACAGCAAATAATGAAGCCTCATGTCATGTAATAAAATTGTAGATTATGCTAGCTTTAGTGTACACATAATCTTAATTGTATTAAGGACAGGAGGAGAATATTTTCCCTCTCATTTTCTCCCTACCCAGGTTTTTATAGCGTTGGATTTTGGAAGTGGTAGGTATGTATACTATACGATATCTAATCTTATAGTATCGTCCTATCATATTTTATTGGTCATCTGATGTCTGTGATTTATTGTATAAAATTATATTCATGAAATCTACATGTATGACTTCCATGTCGATTTTCAAATCCATTTCTTCGATTAATCCTCATTGATGTCATGCCTTATCCTGTTGCCTATGGAAATTTGCTGGATTTTCCTGTTGATTACTTCCCAATGGATTCACCCAGTTTTGTTTGGTCAACTGTTCCTGTTCAATTTTTTCGCAGCATGAAAGAGGATGGGTCATCAGAGGGAGGGAGTCTTATTACCTCTGCTGTTTTATGATTGGTTGTTTCTGTTTCTAGTCAAACTTGTGCTTCTATGGAGTTTTAGTAAAGTAAGTTAAAGGAACATTATAGTCACCTAAATTACTTTGGCTAAATAAAGCAGTTTTAGTGTATAGATAAATTCCCTGCAATTTCACTGCTCAATTCACTGTCATTTAGGAGTTAAATCACTTTGTTTCTGTTTATGCAGCCCTAGCCACACCTCCCCTGGCTATGATTGACAGAGCCTGCATGAAAAAAAAAAACGGTTTCACTTTCAAACAGATGTAATTTGAGTGCTGTGCGTGAGTGCTACAGCTCCCTGCAGCCTTTTTCTTGTAAGCACTGTATTTTCTGAGAAAATGCAGTGTTTACATTGGAAGCTTGGAACACCTCTTGTTGCAGTCAATCAGACGGCCACCAGAGGGACTTCGAGTTCAGAGGCCCTAAAAAGGCCACACGTCTGACGTATTCACGCATGGGTGAATACTTCAGACGGGCTATCAGCACACAAAGCACTGTGAACGCGCTTTGTGTGCTGAGGCTGTCAGCACTGCTGTGGGAGTGGCTTCAGCTGACAGCTGAAGCCCGAACCCACAGGGACTCTTTCTGGCCACAATAGTGGTTGAAGGGGGGGGGGAGACCTACTCTCCTTCCCCCCCCGGCCCCCACCCCTGTGCGGCGGGTGGAGGCCCTAAAATTAAAAATAAGGGGGGGACCTACTGCCCCCCCCCCGGCCCCCACCCCTGTGCGGCGGGTGGGGGCCCTAAAATTAAAAATAAGGGGGGACCTACTGCCCCCCCCGGCCCCCACCGCTGTGCGGCGGGTGGGGGCCCTAAAATTAAAAATAAGGGGGGGACCTACTGCCCCCCCCGGCCCCCACCGCAGTGCGGCGGGTGGGGGCCCTAAATTTAAAAATAAGGGGGGGACCTACTGCCCCCCCGGCCCCCACCCCTGTGCGGCGGGTGGGGGCCGTAAAATTGAAAATAAGGGGCCCTAAATACAAGGGGGAGGACCCTAGTTAACCCTCCCCCCCAAAAAAAAAATTATCTCCCTACCTACCCCCCTCACCCTAAAAATAATGAGGGGGGGACCTTTAACTAAAAACCTGTAAAAAAAAAAATGAGATAAAAACAACTTACCATTCGATGTTTTCTTTCTTTTAAAATCTTCTTTCTTCAGCCCCAAAAAAGGGCAAATAAAAAGCCATAATAACCGACGCAATTAAAAAAAAAAAAAAAGAGCACAAAAAAACAATCCATGTTCACCCATGGAGGGCTCCGCGCAGACTGAGCTTTGCAGGGCGGGGGAAGGCTTATAAAGCCTTGCCACGCCCTGCAATTAGGCTAAGAACACTCTGATTGGCTGGTTTAAGCCAATCAGAGTGCTCTCTGTCATTTTACACAGCGTGGGAAAATTCCAAAGAATGTGATTGGATGGATGGACAGTAGGTCCCCCCCTTATTTTTAGTTTTGGGGTCCCCACCCACCGCTCAGGGGTGGGGGCCGGGGGGGGACAGTAGGTCCCCCCCCTTATTGTTAGTTTTAGAAAGCGAGCTGAGCTGTCAGTCAGATAGCTCAGCTTGCGAACGCGCACATGCGCGGTAAAGCGCTGAATTTCTTCATAGGGCGGCTGTCAATGCCGCTCTATGAAGAACGCGATTGGTGCAGCGCGAAGCCGCGCATGCGCACCACATCGCGATAATGCTTCTCTCAGAGAAGCATCCTATTGGGCCCCGCGATTTCGTCATTTTGACGAAAAAGGGGGCGCGGCATGGCTGGGAGCTCGGCGCTGGAACGGAGGTAAGTTTTTATTTATTTATTTATTTTTTTAATTCAAATTTTCCTTTATTTTTTTGTGCATAAAAGATTACAACTTTGCCTGTATAGCCACAACAGCTTCAACAGGTGCGATGGTCGCAGAGTTTTGAACAAAATTATGGCATGAAAACAACTTACGTATGTTTTAGTCATATAAACGTTTCCTAGTATAGTTAACAGGTTTAACTGTAGCCTTATATCATTAAAGAGACAGCAGCCTAAGGTCGAATGAGGTTGTAGCGAGTGTGAGCCGTGGGGAACAGTGCACTGGTTGCGTATTTGTACATACATTAGTGAAGGCAGATATGTGCTTCAGGGATAATGTGTAGGTTTACATTTCCATGGTCAAGCATATTAAATGACTGTAGAACAGAGAATACCCTAAGCTCACAGCACCAAATTTAGTCAGGTGATGTCATGTATGCCAGTTCTAGTTGTGGCGAAAATGTGAGTTCCATCTAAAACGAATGGGGGGCGGCCTGTGGGCAGCAGGGAGATGTGGGTCGAGGTATCCCTCCAGTCGCTATATGCTTGGCGCATGAGGGAGTGGGCTTGGAGGTCCTCGGGTAGTAGGTCATTTTGTGGTGCGTGTCTGGGGGTCCGTCACTGGAGGCCTGTAGTGTGTGTTTGTCAGAAGTCCCCGACGGGGCCCCTGGGAGCCGCTTGGGATGTGGTATGTGCTGGCCTCGTCTAGGTGAGGGAGTGGGTCATGTGTGTCTGGTATTCAGAGAGGCTCTCTTTCTTGGAGTCGTCGCTCCGGTAGGGGGTTACGGGCGGTATGGGGTAGTAGATAGGGGGAGCAGTGATGGTGGGGAGTGGCAGAGGGTTGGAGTGGGCTGGGGTGTGAGAGGTGAGGCGTGGGCCTCAGGGGCCCGCGCCCGGGTCCGCGTCCCAGCCCCCCCGCCCCCGGAGCCGGCAGATGCATGTTCGTCCGAACCTGTCTCTGGTGTTCCGTTGTTCCTGCTTGGTCCTGTCAGAGGGGGGGGGCCTTTCGGCCGTTCCGGGGGGCTGCGTGTCGTCTCTGGTACCGGCTGGGGAGGCGAGCCATCTGAGCCAGTGGTACCATGTGTCAAGGTAGCGCTGCGTGCGTCCCGCCGCCGAGAGGATCAGCTCCTCAATCTGCCTAATATCCTCCACCCTGGCCAGCCATTCTCTCAGTGTCGGGGCCGTGGGTTTTTTCCAATGCTTCGGGATGAGACTACGTGCCGCATTTAGGAGGTGTGGTATCACTGATCTTTTAAATCCGGATATGGGGATTGATGTTAGTTGGAGCAAGTAGGTTTCCGGTACGAGTTGTATGTTCGCATCCGTCATGGTCACTATTACCGCGTGGATCGCCGTCCAAAAGGGTTTAATAAGTGGACAAGTCCACCAGATGTGGAAGAGGGATCCCAGTTCCTTTCCGCACCTCCAGCATTCGGGTTCGCAGGTGGTTGTCATTATGGATAGCTTCTCAGGTGTCCTGTACCAGTGTGATAGCATTTTATACCCAGTTTCCTGGAATTTGGTGGCTATGGATGCTTTGTGTATGAGCGTAAACACTGTGGTCCATTGTTCCGCTGGTAATGTGTATCCTAGGTCCCGTTCCCAGTATTTAGTGAAGTAGGGGAGAGGTGTGTCGGTGGTTGGTGCGATATTGCGTGTGGTGGGCTTGGAGGGTTCGTGCATACCGTCTCAAATGTAGTGAGTGCACGGGCTGCTGAGTCCAGTCCGGGTGTGGTCTTCAGAAACCTCGTTAGTTGGTGGTATTTGAAGTGGAGTGGCCAGGTGTGCGGGTTATTCGGGGCCAGGTCTCCCAGAGGCGTGATTGAGCCCTGTTTGTACACGTCCTTCAATCTGCAGGGGGTCGGTAGTCCCAGCGCCGTAGTGTAGCGGGGGTCCTCCGCCAGGGGGAATCTTGGGTTGTGCGATACGGGACAGAGAGGTGAGAGCTCCGGAGCCATGTCTTTTTGCAGTGCCAGTTTCCTCCAGATGGACATTGTGACATTCAGTGTTGGGTGTTGTTTTGGCAGCTCACCTGACATTGCTCTCGGGAGCCATGGAAGGAGGGAGAGGGGTGTCCGCGAGAAGCTCGCCTCTATCGGGATCCACAGTTTGTCTTTTGGGTTATGTGTCCATTCTATCAGCCGTTGGAGGTGGATTGCCTGCCGGTATTTTGCCAGGTCCGGCAATCCTAGGCCCCCGTATAATTTGGGTTTGGTGAGAGTGGCAAAGTTCAGTCTCGCACGTCTACGGTGCACACGTATTCTGCCATTGTCCTTCGGACTTGTGCGAGAAAGGGTTTGGGGATATGTACTGGTAGGGTCTGTAAGAGGTACAGGAGACGAGGGAGAACATTCATCTTGAGGACGATGATCCTTCCCAGCCATGTGATGTGGGGGAGGTGCCAGGAATCCAGGTCTTTCGTGATCCGGTCGAGGAGGGGTGGGAAGTTGATGCGGAAGGTGTCCGCGAGGTCCGCCGATAGCCATGTCCCCAGGTATTTGATCGCCTCTGTGCACCATCGGAAGGGGAAGTCAGTCTGTAGGCTGGTCACCAGCGTTTGAGGGCATCCCACATTGAGGATCTCAGATTTAGTGAAGTTGATTTTTAGGTTTGACAAAGTGCCGTATGTGTCGAATTGCTGCATCAGTTCTCTTAGGGAGCGCTGTGGTTCGGTGACCGTGAACAGGAGGTCGTCCGCATATGCGGAGACTTTGCTGACTCCCCAGCCGCCTCCGATCCCAGAGATGTCGGGTTGGGCTCTCACGGCATTGAGGAACAGCTCCAGGCTGATGACAAAGAGCAGAGGTGACAATGGGCAGCCCTGTCTCGTGCCATTTTTGATCTCAAACGGATCGGAGAGAAGTCCGTTTACTTGTACCCGGGCAGTCGGGTTGGTGTACAGGGCCGATATCCAGGCCATCATGTGCGGGCCCAATCCGAGGTGTTCCAGTGTGGACCACAGGAAGGACCAGTCGACCCTGTCAAAAGCCTTCTCCGCGTCCGTTGAGATCAGCAGAGCAGGCGAAGGACCCTGCTTTGCCGCGTGGATCAGGTTGAGCGCCTTGGTGGTATTGTCTCTGGCCTCCCGACCTTCCACGAATCCCACCTGGTCTGGATGGATTAGGTCTGGTAGTAGTGGTTGGATGCGGAGGGCCAGGATCTTGGCGAACAATTTGAGGTCAGTGTTTAGCAAGGAAATCGGTCGGTAGCTAGCACAGGAGGACGGGTCCTTCCCTTCCTTTGGTATTATCACGACATGGGCTCGAAGCGAGTCTGGGTCCATTGTGCCTTCGTTTTGTATGGAGTTGTAAAGGGTGAGCAAGTGTGGGGTAAGAACGTCTGCGAACATCTTGTAATATTTTGCCGTGTATCCGTCCGGTCCCGGACTCTTTCCCTGTTTTGCCTTTTTAATGGCTAAGCATACTTCTTCGCTCGTGATATCTTCCTCTAGGGCGGATATGGTTCCGGGCGGGAGCTTAGTTGTCATGTGTTGTGTAATATATGCTTTTTGTCGTGCTGCAAAGATCTCTTCTGATGTGGTGTTGCGTATGGGGTTTGCGGGCAAGTTATACAGTGAGGAGTAATACTGTCTGAATCCCTCCGCAATGGCTTTTGGTGTGAGCAGGGATTGTCCCCTCAGGGAGATTCGTTGGACATGGCTCTTTAGTCTCCGTGCTCTCAGCGCTCTTGCGAGTAGTTTGCCGCTCTTGTTCCCGAATTCATAGAACGTTTTCTTCGCGAGTTGGAATTGGAATTGAATCTTCGTTGTGAGACGTGTGTTGAGATCCGCTTTGGCGTCTAGGAGTTGTTTGTAGGTAGCGTCGTCGAGGGTGCGTTTGTGTCGCGTTTCTAGTTGGGTTACTTGGTCGATGAGGTGTGAGATTTCTTGCACGCGCTGTCTTTCAGGCGGGTACCGTGTTTGATGAGAATTCCTCTGATCACGCATTTATGCGCTTCCCAGATGGTGGGCAGTGTGCAGTCAGGTGGCTTGTTGGTGAGGAAGTAGTGCTCCAGAGCGGTGCGCACCTCCGTTTGTATTATTGGGTCATCCAAGAGGGATTCGTTAAGTTTCCACGTCCATTGCGATTTGTAGGGCCTGGGGTTATCGATGGTCAAGAGTATTGGTGCGTGATCCGACCAGGTCATGGGTGCTATGCGAGCAGATCTCAGTGTGTCCAGGTCTCTGTGTTGGACGAAGAAGTAGTCTATTCTCGAGTAGGAGTTGTGTGGTGTCGAGTAGTATGTGTAGTCCCTTTCTGTATCGTGGAGAATGCGCCAGCAGTCTGCGAGTTGATGGTCGGAGAGGAGGGACCTCATGCCCCGGAGGACATGGTCCGGTATCGTGGAGGTGCCTTTCGACGTGTCGATTCTGGGGTCCAGAGGGGCGTTGAAGTCCCCTCCAACTATGACGGTGCCTTCTCCGAACGTTTCTAGGGTTCTTAGGGCAGAGGTTAGGAACTGCTTCTGTCCCTTGTTCGGGAGGTAGAGGTTCGCCAGGGTGATTTTCGATTCGCCTATTTTCCCTTTGATGAAAAGGTATCTGCCTTCCGCGTCCTTTATCTCCACCTCCAGATGGAACTGAGTGTCCGCCGAGAGTAGGATGGCCACTCCCTTGGATTTGTTCAAGGGGTTGTAGGCGAAGTGTCCAGTGGGATAGTATCTGTCGGAGAACCTAGGGGCCTGGGGTGCGTGGAAGTGGGTTTCCTGGAAGAAGGCAACCGATACCCCTAGCGCCCTGATCTCCCGTAGGGCTCTGGCCCGCTTGTGTGGGGAGTTGAGGCCCTTGCGTTGATCGTGTAGAGGTTGATGGTGTTGCTGTCCTTTCTGCCTGCGCCGGGGGCGCGGGGAGCGCGGGGGGGGGCGAACCCATGCCGCTGGGTCTCCCTCGGACCCGGGTTGGGTGGTGTTAAGGGAGAGGAAGGGAGGGAGCAGTGGAGTGGGGTGTGTGGGTTAGTGAGTGTGATTGGGTCGCTAAGGCGACAGTAGGTAGGGGTAATGTGCCGCTGGGAGGCGGAGGTCCGGGGACGTTGTCCCGTGTGTCCGCCTCACAGGTTTGTTGGCAGTGCTCCCGTGGGGTTGGTGGCGTCGGGTGAGGGATGGTCGCCCACTAGTGACTTCCTGGTGAGAGGTGGGTCACAGTCGGCCCTCATCCGTCTCCTGCTGCCCAGTAGCTCTGTGGTGGAAATTGATGTGGCACCCATGGAGGGTAGGATCATAGGAGGGAGCGGAAACGGTCTGTGTAGTGTGTGAGCAGGCGTCCGCTTCAGCCCCTTGATGGTTTGTCTCGTGCCTCGAGCGGCGTGAGAGTGGGGTGGGGCGAGGTGGGGACTTTCGGCTACATCAGTATAACATATATCCTTAGACAGTAGCATTCCCAGGAAGAACATTTTAAACAATACAAACAATTCAAACATTTCAGGCGGTTTATGCTAGGCGAGCAGATTGAACAGATTAAGCACATCAAGCATGCCCATACAGAGTGATGTCGGGTGGTGAGATGGCCCTCCGTCGTCGGTCGGTTGGGGTGTGCGTCGTGGGGGGCGTGTCCTGTCAGAGAGTATCCAGTCGGGTATGAGGGGGAGGAGGGGAGGGGGAAACGTGTGCCTATTCGCCTCTTACCCTTTGGGTTTTCGCCTTGACACTATGTTAGCTTAGGCTGTCTCGTGTTGGTAGAGTTATGACTTACGTCGGTGCGTCTGCCTTTCGTGTGTGTCTTGTGGGTGTCTAGGTGTCTCTAGTGTGGTCGTCTTGAGCCCGTTGCTTTGTACGTACAGTGTCGTCTGCGTGTCCCCGTATGCTCCTGTGTGGTCTGCCTGCCCACCCTGGTGTCAGCTTAGTCGTTCGTTTGCACTGTGTGGTGTTGTTCCAGGCCTCTCGTCAGGCAGGGTCAGTTGTCTCGTATCGGTGAACAAACCTAGAGCTGTTGTTTGGGCAAATGTTACATTTTCAAGAAAGTACATAGGTTAAGACAGAGATAAAAAACATTGGCATTAGCAGTGTGACATTGAAACCATTGCGACTCAAGGTGTCGGTGTCCTGTCCCCCTAGTGTCAGTGTTCCTTAAAGTGTGTGCAAAAGTGTGGTGAGTGGATGTGTGTCATGCTATTGTAGGTCTATGTAGCAAAGGGTGAGTAGGTTGTTGTTGCTGTGTGTGGTGTCTCATGGGGTGTGTGTGATTAGTGGTGTGTTTGCAGTGTCCATGATCCCCTGTAATATACTTGCACCGTTGGTCACATTCTCCCATCGCATTCTACGAGAGGGTGTTCAGAGCGATGTTAGAGCAGCAGTCCACGGAAGTCCAGGAATGCACCGGGTAGGAGCTCCGGCGTGAAAATGGGGCTCAGTCTCCGGGTGTTTGTGCCCCAGCCCGCCATGGGGGGTGTGGGAAGAGCCAGTATTGGCAATGGTAGGGCAATGGGCCGTCTAGAGGTGCTCGGCGCGGTGAGTCAGACGCCCATGTTGCAGGGCCCAATTGGGCATTGGTGAGTTCATCGGGGCAGTCCAGGTGGGGTGGTGGAGCAGGATGAAGTCCAGTGTCCAGAGGGTCATGCAGAGAATGCGTGAGGGGGGTTGGTCAGAATGAAAAAGTCTTGGAAGTGGGGTGGGGGGGGTACTTTGATGTCTAACGAAGGTCGGATCCTTTGATGCGTAGCTCAATCCTTGATCTTGAGTGGTAGGGAGTAGGTAGTGTCCCCTTTATTCCTCAGGTGCTGCTTGCTGGGGGGGGTGAAGTCGGTGTCAGGGCCTTGTGGTATGAAGCGGCCAACAGGTCTTCCTGCGGAGCGTTCATTGACCGGGCAATTAGTCCAGTCCGGGATGGGAATTTGTGGGAGGCCGAGCGCCTCCTGAAAAGCCTGGGTGTCTTGCGGTGTGCGGATCGTGGCTTCAGTGTTGCCCCGGCGGGCCGTAAGGGCAAAGGGAAATTGCCAACGATATCGGATTTGGGCTTCTTGTAGCATGGCGGTTATGGGTCGTAGTGCCCTCCGGGCCTGCAGGGTGAGGTGGGAGAGGTCGTTGTATAGCTCGACCACCTGTCCCTCGTGCCTCCAGGAGCGTTCTGCGCGGGCTTTCCTCATGATGTCCTCCTTTAATTGGAAGTCAGGTATATGGCAAATTATGTCTCTGGGGGGGTGTGCCCGGGGGTGGTTTGGGCCTTAATGCCCTGTGAGCCCTGTCTATTGGAATGCGGGCTTCCCTGGGCCGGCCTAGGATGCGATTGAAAAGTGGCACTAGGAGGGCCCTGGTATCCTCTGGGGCCTCTGATTCCCTGCAGCCTCTTACCCTGATATTGTGCCGTCTGCCGCGGTTATCCAGGTCCTCCAAGTGGAGCCGCAGGTCCTGTAGTTGCTTGGCTTGTGCTGTAGTGGCAGTTATTGCAGGACAATGCAGGTCTGGGCCTTGGGTTTCTAGATTTTGCACCCTCGCTTCCAGTGCCTTGAGGGAGGTGCAGAGGGCCGAAATTTCGGTGCGCAGGGTGGATCTAACCTCCTCAATGAGGGTCTGGAAATCCTCCTTTTTCGGCAGGGATGTAAAGAGGGTATACCAGTCCGGTGTTTGTGGGGCCGGTGTGCTTCCTCGCATGCTGGGGCCGTCTTCCGACATCGTGGAGCCTGGCGAGGAGGGCGCCATGTTGGAGTCCTCCTCCTATGGGAGCAAGTCGCCCGGCATGTGGAGGTAACTTCTAATCGAGGGGTGGGAGCTGTTCCCCTGGGTTCTCGGGGTGGAGGGGGTCATTTGGGACCGTCTGGTGCGTCCCATGGGTGCCAGTTTGTGCTGATAAGTTGTGCTTTTGGGCAGGCAGGAGCGGAGCGCGAGGTTTAGGCGGCCATTCTCGTTCGGCGCCAAGCCACGCCCCCGAGGTAAGTTTTTAATATAAAAACACTCAGAAAATTATTTTTAATCAATGAAAGTTCATATAAAAACAAGAAGGAAGGCTGGGGGACCTGTCTTTCTTGCTTTTATATGTTGACTATAGAGTCCCTTTAAATAATTGTATCTCAATCTCTAAATTAAACTTTAATCACATATAGGAGACTCTTGCAGGGTCTAGCAAGCTATTAACATAGCAGGGGATAAGAAAACCTTAATTAAACAGAACTTGCAATAAAGAAAGCCTAAATAGGGCTTTCTTTACAGGAAGTGTTTATGGAAGGCTGTGCAAGTCACATGCAGGGTGGTGTGACTAGGGTTCATAAACAAAGTGATTTAGCTCCTAAATGGCAGAGGATTGAGCAGTGAGGCTGCATGGGGCATGTTCTATACACCAAAACTGCTTCATTAAGCTAAAGTTGTTCAGGTGACTATAGTGTCCCTTTAACCCCTTAAGGACACATGACGTGTGACATGTCATGATTCCCTTTTATTCCAGAAGTTTGGTCCTTAAGGGGTTAAGCAAAATATTCACCTCCTGTGCTTAATAAAATTAAGATTATATGCACACTAAAGCTAGCATAATCTACAATTATGTTTGTATCTAAGAAGGTGAGACAAATCTCAAGGTGATTTGCCAGACTACATCCTGTTCCAAATTATTATGCAAATTCTATTTAAGTGTCACAAAGATTAAATATTTTGTTTTTCAGTTTAACTCATGGATGGCATTGTGTCTCAGGGCTCTTTTGATCACTGAAAATAATCTCGGACACCTGTGATAATTAGATTGCCAGGTGAGCCCAATTTAAGGAAAAACTACTAAAGGAGGGTGTTCCACATTATTAAGCAGAGCACCATTTTCATGCAATATGGGGAAGAAAAAGGATCTCTCTTTGCCAAAAAGAGTGAAATAGTTCAATGCCTTGGACGAGGTATGAAAACATTAGATATTTCACGAAAACTTAAGCGAGATCATCGCACAATTAATAGATTTGTGGCTGATTCAGAGCACAGACGTGTTCGTGCAGATAAAGGCACATTGAGAAAGGTTTCTGCCAGATCCATGCATCGGATCAAGAGAGCAGCTGCTAAAATACCATTACATAGCAGCAAACAGATATTTGAAGCTGCTGGTGCCTCTGGAGTTCCACGGACATCAAGGTGTAGAGTCCTCCAGAGTCTTGCAACTGTGCATAAACCTTCTATTCGGCCACTGCTAACCAATGCTCACAAGCAGAAACAGCTGCATTGGTCAGAAAAATACATGAAGACTAATTTTCAAACAGTCCTGTTCACTGATGAGTGCCGTGCAACCCTGGATGGTTTAGATGGATGGAGTAGTGGATGGTTGGTGGACGGCCACCCTGTTCCAACAAGGCTGCAACGTCAGCAAGGCGGTAGTGGAGTCATGTTTTGGGCCGGAATCATGGGAAGAGAGCTGGTCGGCCCCTTTAGGGGCCCCGAAGGTGTAAAGATGACCCCTGCAAAGTATGTGGAGTTTCTGACTGACCACTTTCTTCCCTGGTACAGAAGGAAGAACTATGCTTTCCATAATAAAATCATCTTCATGCATGACAATGCACCATCTCATGCTGCAAAGAATACCTCTGCATCAATGGCTGCTATGGGGATAAAAGGAGAGAAAGTCATGGTGTGGCCTCCATCCTCCCCTGACCTCAATCCTATTGAGAAACTTTGGAGCATCCTCAAGCAAAAGATCGATGAGGATGGAGGCAGTTTACATCTAAACAGCAGCTCTGGGAGTCTATTCCGACATCTTGCAAACAAATTCAAGCAGAAACTGTCCAAAAACTCACAAGTTCAATGGATGCAAGACTTGTGAAGCTGCCATGAAATAAGGGGTCCTATGTTAAAATGTAACGTGACCTGTTAAAATGTTTAAAAAGTTAAAATGTTGGTGAGGGGCGGAGCCAGCCACTGAACGAAGCAGTCGCACATGTCAGGAGCTCCCGAGAGAGATTTGAATTTTTGCAGCCTAATTGCTACTAAAACGCCTTTGACCCCCTTGCAAACTATAATATCACTATGGGGAAGAAATCCAAAATTCACAGGATTGAAACGACTCCCACCTCCCAAGATATCGGGACCCTGCTCCGCGTTACAACTTCGCAGAGGCCTGCTAAGATGACGCCCGTGCGGGCAGACTCGGACCTCGCCTCGGAAGACAGTGATCACGACGACTCCAGCTACTATGCTGATCGAGGGGAGCCCAGTAAAAGTCCACCCCTCCGTGAATACGATCCGAAGCCTGTGAGGGTGAGCAAAGCTGCCCAACCAGACCACGCTCCCGCCAGTAAAGCAGATATTCAAAACATGATGGCAGAGTTGAAGGCCTACTTCTCAGCCGATATAGCTCTGGTGCGAGAAGATATGGGAGGCATAACAGCGCGCTTGCGGGCGCTAGAGGAGGCTGACGCTGCCACGACAAACAAACAAGGGGCTCTGCAAGCTGAGATGGAAAACCTGAAGCAAACCAACCATGCAATGGAAGGACGGCTTGCTGTGCTGGAGGATGCTAGGAGGCAACGTAACATGCGGGTCCGTGGCATCCCCGAGAACATAGGGGAGGACGAAATACCTCATTAACTCCGCAGAATGTGGAGCTCTATGCTTCCACCGGCTAAAGCCAAGACAATACATCTGGACAAGGGATTTACGGCTGTGTTTTCAATCGCTCCACTGCAAGCAACTTATCTCAGCCACGACAAGAACTGCATCCACTTACCATTTTGAAGGCTCGGACCTGGCCTTCTTCGCAGACCTTTCAAGGTCCACAATGACCTGGAGGCACTCGCTACAACCAGTGACTAAGCTGTTAAGGGAGAAGGATGTCAGGTATCGCTGGGGACCGGGTTGCAAACTGACCTTATTGCACGCGGAGAAGAGAATGCAGTTAACACACATATCGGAAGCTGGCCGCATCTTCAGAGAACTGGACCTACCAGCACCAGACCTCACCCAGAGATCAGTGGCAACAGCCTTAAGGGCGTCCTCCGCTCCAGCATGGGACGTTAATAATATCCAGCCCTTCTACCCCAAGCCGAATCGGGTGGCGCGGACGCAGATGTCTTCAGGCACCTGAACATTGCAAGGCGCGACAAAGAATGGTCGCTGTACACCTGGGACTTTTTCCTGTTGCTTAGTCTATAACAGCAGTTTAAAATTTAGCTACTACACTTTATGTCAGGTTTGATTTCTGCTTTATTAATACTAATTTATTTTTTTTATGTTCCTGGCTGAACTAAGATAGTTGACGTGGCCTTACCCCTATTGAAAGCTGTGACACACACCCGCACAGCTACCCATTAAGCCATAGCATTATTGTTAAAGTTTCGTCTTCTAAATGTGTTTCTTAACTTACGTTCCTGCAGCTGAGCATTGACGGGAAATGTTAAATACTAGGCTGTTTATTACTGCAAAAATCGGCACTCTCTCGAGAATCCAAGACCCCCCAGCAAGCAATGATTGTAGATCACCAGTTAACGCTGATATATATTAATAAGTGCAAGTAGCCTTCACCAAGCTTAGCCAGACGAGATCTTCCTTGTATAGTATAAGCACAAACGTTCTAAATGTGTCTGCCATTATTCCTGCATGCACTTCAAAAATGTAGCTCAATATGCTGTATATCTCTGTATAACTATACTTACGCTACAATAAAAATATAAATAAATACAAAAAAGTTAAAATGTTGTTATAAGTTTGATTGAAAAAGCTTTTGATTTCAGTAAATATGCTGCAAACACAACAAATGGCAATTTTCAGTTCTTTACAACCTATAAAGTGTTTTGAAACTTACTGTGCGTAATAATTTGGAACAGCGCATTGTAAGTTTTTTGTTTAAAAAAAAAACTGTTATCATTAGGAGGTTTGTTCAATAAAATTTGGCAATTACATAATCTTAATTGTTGTACAATGTCCCACCCATGAGATTTTGTAACATTTCCATTGTAACAAACTTTGATGGATTGACTTCGAAACCAGGGACAAATTTAGAATTGGTAATAAAGACAGGTCAGGCAGGGTTCAAATCTATTAACAGATAATGAATAGAGAAAGGATTCCAATAAAACTTAAAAGATAATTGTGAAGCACTTCACATGTTTCTAGAGATTTGAGCTGTCTCCAATATTTACCTATCTGGGATACCATCACACTCTACTACTCAGAGGATTCCACTCACGAGACTCACTCAAAATGTTAGTAAGTCTGCTCCCAGGCTCAGTGTTTGTAAAGAAGGTGAGATGGACACCTTGTATTCTCCCAAAACTGCACATCTATATCCTCCAACTCTCAATATATTCCACAGTTCCTTTTTGTTCTTCTTTTTTTGAGGTTCATGCCATCTGCCTATTTAAACTATTCTATCTTCCTATTGCTGATATTCCTTGCTTACTGAACATTTTGACCTATCATACAGGGGCATCTCTTCCGCGATGCAAACAAGGCATCTGCCTTGGGTGGCACTTTGCAGGGGGCGGCAAAAAAAGTCACCCCCCCAAATGCCCAAGCAGATCCCTTGCTTGCCTCGTGTCCTGGGGGGCTCAAGAGCTGGCCAGCTGGCCACTTTTGAGCCCCCAGGCGAATACTTACCTGAGCACTTCCTGCTCAGCTTCCTCTGCGCTGCTTAATGAAGCCGGGAGCTGGAATATGACGTTACTCTGGCTCCCAGCATCACTAAGCGCCTTCTGCTCAGCCTGTACGCCCCCTGCTTGCCCGACCAGCAGCTACACTGGACAGGTAAGGAATCCACTCCAGCTCTCCCAGGGAGGCTGGGTGGATTTAAAATAAAATTAAAATAATAATTTGTGAGTGTTGGGAGAAATGTGTATGTGTCTGTAAGTGTGTGTGTGTGTATGTGTCTGTAAGTGTGTGTGTGTGTCTGTACGTGTGAGTGTGTATATGTCTGTAAGGTGTGTGTCTAAGTGAATGTGTGTGTGTCTGTAAGTGAATGTGTGTGTGTCTGTATGTGTGTGTGTCTATGTGAGTGAATGTGTGCGTGTGTCTGTGAGTGAATGTGTGCGTGTGTCTGTGAGTGAATGTGTGTGGGTCAGTGAGTGTGTATGTATCGGTCAGTGAGTGCGTGCGTCTGTCAGTGTGTGTGCGTCTATCAGTGAGTGAGCGTCTGTCAAAGTGCGGCCTTGACAGGAAGGGGTGGGAAAAATCTAAATTAAGGGGGGTGCCCGAGCACCGTCTTGACTAGGGCAGCCCAAATCCTAAATACACCACTGTTATCATAGAGAGCATCTCTTTTTAAACACCAGTTTTTTACATGATCCTTTTAGTATCTAGCAAATCTGCAAAATGTGCACACAGACAGCACAAGCAACCAGTGGGCAAGTAGATAAAGTGAATAAAAAAAAACAAAACATGAATTCTGTACATCTCCACAACCCAGGAGAGATCTTACATTATGGTACCTCCTCTACCCTCATGCTAGGATTGAATATGTGGAGGTTGGCCAGCCACCACCACTATTAACCACTTTTTGACTGATGATGTGTGAGACATACCATTCTGTCAAATGGCTCTAATAGGGACTAGTGAGGCATCACATAAATAACTGTATGGCAGTCCCACATGGCAGGTGTTTGCAGGGACAGCTAAAGAGACCACCATGCCTATCATTTTCAGACAGCTGCAGGATCTCCATAACCTGTTGTACACAGCAGTGATCTTGGTCTCAGCCCTAAAACTGTCCATAAACAGCCTTAGGGGGCTGTCACAGCATAGGACTTATTTGACAGCCTATTACAGCGGTTTTATGGCACGATTAAAAGCTGATCTAAAGGATTTGGTTTGGTTCGGAAATTCGGGTAAGAAAAAAAATGTGGCACTTCGGTTTGGCACATCCGAAATTTGGGACTTCAGCACTTCGGTTCAGTTCGGCACTTCCGAAATTCGGGACTTCGGCAATTCTGCACTTCGGTTTGGCACTTCTGAAATTTGGGACTTATGAAATACAGGAATTTGACAATTTGGGACTTTGGCAATTCAGGACCTCTGAATTTGGAACATCTGTAGGGCTCATTAACCCTTCCCCTAACCCTACCCCTAAACCTACTCCTAACACTAACCCTACCCTAACCCTAAACCTAAGTCTTAACCCTACCCTACCCTACCCTTAACCCTCCTCACTTTAAAAAAAAAAAAAGGTCCTCCCTCCCGAGCCCCCACCCGTGCCTTCTAACCTGAAGAGGGGACCTATTGCCCCCCCCCTACAGTTCCCACTCCTGAACGGCGGGTGGAGGCCCTACAGTAAAATAATGGGGGGGACCTAATGTCCTCCCCCCTGGCACCCACCCCTGAGCGGTGGGTGGGGGCCCTAAATACTAATAAGGGGGGACCTAATGTCCTCCCCCCTTGGCCCCCACCCCTGAGCGGTGGGTGGGGGCCCTAAATACTAATAAGGGGGGAACCCAATGTCCTCCCCCTGGCCCCCACCCCTGAGCGGTGGGTGGGGGCCCTATATAAAAATGTTACCCCCCAGGTGACTAGGGGTCCCCAAACCCCTGGTCACCCCCCTCCCACCAAAAAACTAGTCCCTATCTACCCCCCTCACCCTAAAAATAATGAGGGGGGGCATTAACTAAGTACCTGTAAAAAAAAATAAAACTTACCATTTGATGTTTTCTTTCTTCTAAAATCTTCTTTTTTCAGCCCCAAAAAAGGGCAAATAAAAAATCCATAATAACCGACGCACTTAAAAAAACAAAAAAAACGAGCGCAAAATAAAATAATCCATCTTCACCCATGTAGGGCTCTGCGCAGACTGAGCTCTGCAGGGCGGGGGAAGGCTTATAAAGCCTTGCCCCGCCCTGCAATTAGGCTCAGAGCACTCTGATTGGTGGGTTTGGGTCCCCCCCTTATTAGTATTTAGGGCCCCCACCCACCGCTCAGGAGTGGGGGCCAGGGGGAAGGACAATAGGTCCCCACCAATAATTTTACTTTAGGGCCCCCACCCGTCGTTTTGCCTAAACCACCAATATCTTTTTCCATGATCCTCGTGAGCGTACGCTGGTGTAATGTTAGGCCCGCTGACGGAGGCTCACACTCTGTCCGTGAGTTTCTTATGTATTTTTTTATTTTTATTTTTCAAAGTAAATTAATAATTTACTAGCCCCATAGTATGTTGTTGATATACTTATACAAAATCTATCATATTGTTATATTTGGCTGTATCTCATTTATCTCAGCCCGCATAGTTTTCTTGGGTGGTCACAAGATATATTATATTGCTGTATTAAGCCATACTTTAATTTAATTTTATTTATTTTTTCAATGTTTTAATGTGATGTACTGTGTCGTGTTTCTACTTATGTTGCCACTTGCAAGTGCCTGAACAATGTCGTGGTACTATGTGCAACTTTATGCTGTGTTTCTATATGCATCTTTATCAATAAATCTAAATGATAAAGTTATTTTCGCCTGGAGTGTCCCTTTACGTGAATACACCCATTAATATCCATAATTTGGGGAATCAGATTGTGAGCCTTTTAAAAGTCATTGAATATTAATATTTAATGCTAGTGGTCCAAATTAACATCCATTCTTTTTGCACAACTGAAACATTCTAAAGCTTTCATATTTAGCAATAAATATTTAATAACATGTGTGGTCTTGACATGTGTGAAATGACACCAGGGTCCCCAAGGAACATAATTTTTCAATAGTTTGACACTTGAGGGGGGTGCCTGGGCACCTGTGATCTGGCCCCTCTTCACAGACAGAACTAAAGTGCATAGTAGTCTCCTTCTGAATTAGAGATAGCAACTTTGTCTTTGTTAGGACTTACCTGAGAGTGTAGAAAGGTGCATCACTTCATCTGTACGATACAAGATGTCAGATGCATAAATATGGCAAGTGTGCCATTAAACGGATATGTATTCATAATGCAGGCATAATTAGACTTTCACCTGAACACCCAGTGCACCTTTTTTCAATATACAATATGTACAAACCCCAACATAAATGACAAATCTTCTGTTCATAACACACAGCAGGCGATACACATAACTCACATTTAAGAAGTCCTTATAAATAAGCATACTGATTTGGAACATAAACAACAAGGTAATATTTAAAGGGGAACTGTTACTCCTCTGAAATTTACACAATTGAATAAAACATTGGAAATCACATATAACTTGTGTTATTTTTCCCCCTGAGATCTCCATTTTCTTTTAAACGGGAAATAACACTTCTATTGAATAAAACGCTGAAAACCACTTGCAGCTTTTGGTAACCAATTGTTTCCCCCCATAGAATGCTACATTGCCCCACACACCCTACACATTCACACACTACACCCCCTCACACACACTGAACCTTTCACACACACTGCACCCCTTACACATTGCACCACTGCTCCTATACCCTACTACAGCCTCATATCCCAGCAGACCCCAGGTAAGTTGTCAAACTGTTCTTAAACGGTTTGACTACTTACTCTGGGAGGGGGGCCCGGCCCTCCTGGCACCATAACGACTACACAGAGTAGTAGTGGTTATTGTGCATGGATTATTTCTTTAAATAATCTACGAGTGCCCCAGTAGCCAGCAAGCCAGTCAACCCACAGGCTGGCCAGTAGACAGACAGCCAGCCTACAGGCCACCAGTTAGGCTTAAAGCCAGCAAACCCACAGCCTGCCAACCGCAGCCAGCAAGCCACAGCCTGCCAGCCTGCCAGCCGCAGCCAGCAAGCCGCAGCCAGCAAGCCCACAGCCTGCCAGCCGCAGCCAGCAAGCCCACAGCCTGCCAGCCGCAGCCAGCAAGCCCACAGCCTGCCGGCAGTAGCCAGCAAGCCCACAGCCTGCCAGCAAGCCCACAGCCTGCCAGCCGCAGCCAGTAAGCCCACAGCCTTCCAGCAAGCCCACAGCCTGCCAGCCGCAGCCAGCAAGCCCACAGCCTGCCGGCAGTAGCCAGCAAGCCCACAGCCTGCCGGCAGTAGCCAGCAAGCCCACAGCCTGCCAGCAAGCCCACAGCCTGCCAGCCGCAGCCAGTAAGCCCACAGCCTTCCAGCAAGACTGCCAGCCAGCAACAGTAATTAAGGTAAGAGGAGCCAACTTGGCCTAGGTATCAGCTATGTTGTGTTGCTATATTGTGAATAGGAACCAGAGTGTTGGAGAGACCCCCCTCCAGGCCCCATTAGACTCCATTGTAGTCTCTAATGGGACCTGGAGGAAATTCTTTCTAACACACTCTCTAAAGGACACTGAGATAGCCTCTGCTAGAATGCTCCCCCCTCCATGGCCCATTAGCCCTCAATTGTAGTCTCTACTGGGGCCTGGAGGCGACTGTTTCCAGCAGGGACACTGAGATGGCCTCTGTTAGAAAGACCCCCTTCCAAGCCTATTAGACTCCATTGTAGTCTCTAATAGGGCCTGGAGGGGATTCTTTCTAACACACACTCTAAAGGACACTGAGATAGCCTCTGCTAGAAAGACCCCCCTCCATGGCCCATTAGCCCTCAATTGTAGTCTCTACTGGGGCCTTGAAGGGATTATTGCACTTTTGTTCCTTGTGTCTAAAGATTGTGTAGGGTGTGGCTGGAGGCGGTGCATGGAGGCGGGACATGGGTGGCGCTTGCTGCGGAGTATGGGTGGGGCCTGTAAGGGGGCCCTTGATTTATTTTGCCCGGGGGCCCTGAGGGTTCTCAGTCCGCCCCTGCCTAGGGACGTATCTTACATGAGGCAAACAAGGCATCTGCCTTGGGCGGCACTTTGCAGGAAATGGCAAAAATGCCGCCCCCAAATGCCCAGGCAGATCCCTTGCTTGCCTCGTGTCCTGGGGGGCTAAAGAGCTGGCTGGCTGGCAACTTTTGAGCATTCCCGAGGCTGGCAGTGGGCAGTGGGGGGAGCATACTCACCTGAGCACTTCCTGCTCGGCTCCCTCCTCGCGGCTTAATGAACCCAGGAGCTGGAATATGACGTCAGAGTGGCTCCCGGCATCACTAAGCGGCGCGCGAGGGAGCTGAGCAGGAAAATCAGAGCTCCCTCGCTGCCTACTCTGCCTGTCCACCCCCTGCCTGCCCACCCAGCAGCCCTACTGGACAGGTAAGTAAGCCACTCCAGCTCTCCCAGGGAGGCTGGGTGGATTAAAAAATAATAATAATAATAATAATTTGTGAATGTTGGTTGTAATGTCTATGTGTGTGTCTGTGAGTAAACGTGTGTGTGTGTGTCTGTGAGTGAATGTGTGTGTGTCTATGAGTGTGTGAATGTATGTGTGTGTGTCTGTAAGTGTGTGTCTAAGTGAATGTGTGTGTGTGTCTGTGAGTGAATGTGTATGTGTGTCTGTGTGTGTGTGTCTAAGTAAATGCGTGTATGTATGTCTGTAAGTGTGTGTGTCTGTGAGTGAATATGTGTGTGTCTGTAAGTGTGTGTGTCTAAGTGAATGTGTGTGTGTTTGTGTGTGTCTGTGAGTGAATGTGTGTGTGTGTCTGTGAGTGAATGTGTGTCTGTCAATGTATGTCTGTGAGTATGTGTGTCTGTCAGTGAATGTCTGTCAGGAAGTATGTGTGTCTGTCAGTGAATGTGTGTATGTATATGTGAGTTTGTCTGTTAATGTGTGTGTGGGTGTGTGTGTATAAGTGTGTGTCTGTTAGTATGTGAATGTGTCCATAATAGAGCTTGGTTGCTTCATCTAAGTGTTGCTTCTAAGTGTGTGTGTGGTTGGAGATATTCTGGAGAGTTTTACAGAAGCTTCAACTGTCTAAGAGTTGTGCTAAGAGTTCTTTTTTACTGTTACAGGTAAGATTCATCTGTAGGAAAAGGTTACTGACTGCACAAGGTTTGATTTCCTGTTGGTAATTATAAGGCATTTGATTGGATTAGGTAGCTACTTGCTATTGATTGCTATTTAAATTAGCTATTGTTTGCTAATAAGCAGAGGCCTACCCAGGTGTTAAACATTCCTAGTGGGAGGTGATTTTAGGAGTATATAAGGGTAGTTGTGATTAGCTTGGCTAATAGAGCTTGGTTGCTTCATCTAAGTGTTGCTTCTAAGTGTGTGTGTGTGGTTGGAGATATTCTGGAGAGTTTTACAGAAGCTTCAACTGTCTAAGAGTTGTGCTAAGAGTTCTTTTTTACTGTTACAGGTAAGATTCATCTGTAGGAAAAGGTTACTGACTGCACAAGGTTTGATTTCCTGTTGGTAATTATAAGGCATTTGATTGGATTAGGTAGCTACTTGCTATTGATTGCTATTTAAATTAGCTATTGTTTGCTAATAAGCAGAGGCCTACCCAGGTGTTAAACATTCCTAGTGGGAGGTGATTTTAGGAGTATATAAGGGTAGTTGTCATTAGCTTGGCTAATAGAGCTTGGTTGCTTCATCTAAGTGTTGCTTCTAAGTGTGTGTGTGTGGTTGGAGATATTCTGGAGAGTTTTACAGAAGCTTCAACTGTCTAAGAGTTGTGCTAAGAGTTCTTTTTTACTGTTACAGGTAAGATTCATCTGTAGGAAAAGGTTACTGACTGCACAAGGATTGATTTCCTGTTGGTAATTATAAGGCATTTGATTGGATTAGGTAGCTACTTGCTATTGATTGCTATTTAAATTAGCTATTGTTTGCTAATAAGCAGAGGCCTACCCAGGTGTTAAACATTCCTAGTGGGAGGTGATTTTAGGAGTATATAAGGGTAGTTGTCATTAGCTTGGCTAATAGAGATTGGTTGCTTCATCTAAGTGTTGCTTCTAAGTGTGTGTGTGGTTGGAGATATTCTGGAGAGGGTTGCTTCTAAGTGTGTGTGTGGTTGGAGATATTCTGGAGAGTGTTGCTTCTAAGTGTGTGTGTGGTTGGAGATATTCTGGAGATAACCTGGAGGTAATCCGAGGTATTCAGGAGGATAAATAAAAAGTTAAGGTTTGTTTGATTTAAATTATTCACCTCATTGGAATGGCAGACTTAGTTCAGTGTAATAGTTGCTTTGCATTTGTTTCACGTTCCACTTTTTGGAGGTTTGGTTGTTGTCTAATCTGTAGACAGTTCTCTATTTTGCGGCAGGAGATTGTATTTTTGAAGTCTGAGATTTGTAAATTATCTGGTAAACAAACTCAGGCTGGAACTGCTGCAAAGCCACTGCCGCAGAGACATACTAGGAATGGCAGATGGATTACTGTAGGATCTGGTAGACTTGGAGTTGTGGATAAAAGGCATATTGCACAGTCTGTTGCTCTACATAATTCATTTTCTGCACTTTCAGAGTGTAGTGGTGTCGTGGAGAGAGGCACTGAGGCTAGTGGTGTTGTGCAGAGAGGCACTGAGGCTAGTGGTGTTGTGCAGAGAGGCACTGAGGCTAGTGGTGTTGTGCAGAGAGGCACTGAGGCTAGTGGTGTTGTGCAGAGAGGCACTGAGGCTAGTGGTGTTGTGCAGAGAGGCACTGAGGCTAGTGGTGTTGTGCAGAGAGGCACTGAGGCTAGTGGTGTTGTGCAGAGAGGCACTGAGGCTAGTGGTGTTGTGCAGAGAGGCACTGAGGCTAGTGGTGTTGTGCAGAGAGGCACTGAGGCTAGTGGTGTTGTGCAGAGAGGCACTGAGGCTAGTGGTGTTGTGCAGAGAGGCACTGAGGCTAGTGGTGTTGTGCAGAGAGGCACTGAGGCTAGTGGTGTTGTGCAGAGAGGCACTGAGGCTAGTGGTGTTGTGAAGAGAGGCACTGAGGCTAGTGGTGTTGTGAAGAGAGGCATTGAGGCTAGTGGTGTTGTGAAGAGAGGCATTGAGGCTAGTGGTGTTGTGCAGAGAGGCACTGAGGCTAGTGGTGTTGTGCAGATAGGCTTGAAGACTATGGTGAGGCCTAATAGAAAGCAGTTGTCGGTGGGGGATTCCATCATAAGAGGTGTGGAGATGGACAATGGTGGTCTTGTGAGGTGTCTTCCCGGAGCTACTGCTCACAGAGACAGGAGACATATCGGTAATATTGTTAAGCAAGCAAAGCAGGAAGGGGAATTGGATGTACTTGTCCATTTAGGGACAAATGACTTGGCTTGCAATGAGGTTTTGTCACGACTAGTAATGTGGTCCAGCACGCAGAAACTATGTAAACATATACATAAGTCAGAAAAGGAAAAATAACAGGACAGAGCATAAACCGGACCTTAGAATGGCCGGACTAATACGCTAGAGACAGAGAATGGTCAAAGGGAAAGCCGAGGTCAAGGAAGCCAGAAAATACTCAATACCGATAAAACAAGCCATGTCAGGGAAACCAGAGATCAGAATAACCAGGGAAACGCCAAGGATCAGGATACCAGGAAATCAGAAACACGAAACTAGCACTTTCAGGAAACCAGGAAACTGAAACCACGACATGGCAAAGTACTAGGGTGAATTAGGGGTTTAAATACCCCTCTCTAAGCTATGATTGGTCAGAGGGCGACCTCTGACCCCAGAACGTGCGTGTGCGTTGACGTCGTGACGTCACGCACACGTTAGTATAATTCTCGGGGGCGGGGCTATCCATAGACGCGACCACGTGGTCGGCGCCATATTGGATTCGGGCGTGATGCCCGGAAGAACTACATGCGCGGTTCCCGGCTCGCCGACGAGCAGGTAAGCTCGTGTAGTCGGAGCGGTCGTGCCGGTCGGGCACGACCGTGAGGCTCGGCGGGCCGGTGACCGCAACAGTACCCCCCACTCGAAGACCGCGCACCGGGCGGGAAGGACCCGGCTTAAGAGGAAAGCGGTTGTGAAATGACCGGATAAGACGGGGCGCATGGACCCGGTCAGCAGGAACCCAACAACGTTCCTCGGGACCATAACCCTTCCAGTCAACGAGATAGGACAAGACACCTCTGGATAATTTGGAGTCCATGATAGAACGGACTTCGTATTCTTCTTGATCACCCACTACCAAGGGCGGAGGAGGAGTGGATACCCTGGTGTAGCGATTGCAAGTAAGGGGCTTGAGCAGAGACACATGGAAAGTATTTGCTATTCTCATATGAGCCGGTAGTGCCAAAGTATAGGTCACTGGATTAATACGTTGGGTAACTTGAAAGGGACCAATGTACCGAGGGGCAAATTTCATGGACGGGACCTTAAGCTTGATATGTCTTGTGGAGAGCCACACCCTGTCACCTGGAAGATAGACAGGATTAGCGCCCCGTTTCTTGTCAGCTTGGACCTTTGCTCGTAATGAGGCTTTTTGCAGAGCTGAATGGACGGAATCCCAGGTATCATGAATCGATTCTAAACGGGTGTTCAAAGCGGGGATTTCTGTGTCTGAGAATGCAGAAGGAAAAACAGTGGGGTGATAACCCTGATTAACAAAGAATGGACTGTGATTAGAAGATTCATGAGTGGCGTTGTTTCTGGCGAACTCAGCCATGGGTAAGAGCTCGTACCAGTTAGATTGATTGGCATTTATAAAGCAACGTAAATAGGCTTCTAAAGACTGATTCGCCCTCTCTGCTGCTCCATTTGTTTGAGGGTGATATGCTGACGAAAAGGAGAGTTCGACGCCCAATTGTTTGCAAAAGGAACGCCAAAACCTAGAAACAAACTGGGTACCTTTGTCAGATACTATGCTTTTGGGTACACCGTGCAACCGAAAGATCTCTCTCAAGAATATTTGAACTAGATCTTGAGCAGATGGTAATTTTTTAAGTGGGCCGAAATGTGCCATCTTCGTGAATCTATCAATAACCATAAGGACTGTATTAAACCCGTTTGAACTGGGTAGATCCACAATGAAATCCATGGCCAAGTGGGTCCATGGAGCACTAGGTATGGGCAGTGGTTGTAACAGTCCAGGAGGTGACCTAGGAGGAACTTTAGAAACGGCACATATTTGACATGCCCCAACATAATCTTTGATATCATTTCTAAGAGCAGGCCACCAAAATCTCCTGGAGATGGCAGAGAGAGTTTTATGGACTCCAGGATGGCCCGCTGTGAGGCTGTCATGGAACAAATCTAGTACCTTCTTTCGAAACTGAGGTGACACATATAGTTTGTCCGGAGGTTTTCCCACAGGTGCCTGAGTTTGATCTGCTATTATGGCACAGAAGAGTGGAGAAGACACTTCGGAAACTGTAGTGGCAATGAGGCATTCAGGAGGTACAATAGGATATATCACCTGTTCCGGAACTTCATCTGTCTCAAACTGCCGAGAAAGTGCATCTGCCTTGGTGTTTTTAGTACCAGGTCTGTATGTAATTACGAAATTGAATCGGGAGAGGAACAATGACCACCTAGCCTGACGAGAGGACAGTCTCTTAGCGTCCCCAATATAAGCCAAATTCTTATGATCAGTAAAGATCAAAAGTGGCTCTTTGGAACCTTCCAAGAGATGCCTCCATTCCTTAAGGGCAAGTACAATGGCCAAAAGTTCCCTATTCCCTATGTCGTAATTCCTCTCTGCAGGTGTGAGTTTGCGAGAGTAAAATCCACAGGGATGTAAAGGCGTATCAGGACTTTCTCTTTGAGACAGAATGGCTCCAACTCCTGTCTCTGATGCATCCACCTCTAGGATAAATGGTTTGGATGGATCAGGATGGGTCAGGACAGGTGCTGAGGAAAATAAAGATTTTAATCGTTCAAATGCCTCTCTTGCTTCTTTGGGCCAAGATATACAATTTGCTCCTTTTTTTGTTAAATTGGTTATAGGGGAAATCACGGAGGAAAATCCCCTTATGAATTTGCGGTAGTAATTTGCAAAACCTATAAAGCGTTGAGTAGCTTTAAGGCCCTTGGGTAATGGCCACTGTAAGACTGCCTCCAGTTTGCGAGGATCCATCTGGAAACCAGACGGAGATATAACGTATCCAAGGAATTGTATCTCCGTTTGGTCAAACTGGCATTTCTCCAGTTTACAGTAAAGGCCGTTCTGTAACAGGGTTTTCAGTACAATTCTCACATGTTCGTGATGTGTCTCTAGGTCTGGGGAATAGATGAGAATGTCGTCCAAATACACTAGAACGAACATGTGAAGGTACTCTCTTAGGACATCGTTAATAAAATCCTGGAATACCGCTGGAGCGTTACATAATCCAAACGGCATAACCAGGTATTCGTAATGTCCCATTCTGGTGTTAAATGCGGTCTTCCATTCGTGACCGTCCTTAATCCTGACTAGATTGTATGCACTTCGGAGATCGAGCTTGGTAAAGACTCGAGCTCCCTTCAATCTGTCAAATAGCTCTGATATAAGGGGAATAGGGTAGGCATTTTTTATGGTAATCCTATTCAAACCCCTATAATCAATACAAGGGCGTAGGTCTCCTTCTTTTTTAGAGACAAAGAAGAATCCAGCCCCGGCTGGTGAGGAGGACCTACGGATATGACCCTTTCTGAGAGCATCCTTAATATATTCCTCCAAACAAAGATTTTCCTGGGGGGACAAGGCATAGACTCCTCCCTTGGGAGGCATAGTCCCTGGTAATAAGTTTATAGTACAGTCATAAGGTCTATGAGGAGGTAACCCTTCTGACTGGACCTTGTTAAATACCTCTTTCAAATCCATATACTGCTGTGGAATTTGTGTGGTCAAGGGAGGTGTAACAGGAACATTAATGGTGCCAATAGGTTGTGGGATTTGCTTAAAGCAAACACCTTTACATCTCTCACCCCAACTCACAATCTCTCCTTCAATCCAATCCAAACGTGGATTGTGTTTCAGGAGCCAAGGGAAACCGAGTATTATCGGAACTGTAGGTGAAGATATGATTTGAAAGGTCATTTCTTCAGAGTGGAGAATACCCACTGAAACAGTGATTGGCAGAGTTTCGTGTGTGATGAAAGGCTGGGTAAGAGGCCTTCCATCAATGGCCTCGACTGCTATAGGTTTCTCTTTATGTCTTAAGGGCAGGAGATGTTTTGCAGAGAATTCTTTGTCTAGGAAATTCTCCGCTGCCCCAGAGTCAATCATAGCCTCACACTGAACAGTAGTTTTCTCGAAAGATAAGGTTACTTTGACAAGGAAACGGTTCTTAGTCAATTTAGGGGACATATACATCACACCTAAGGTCGGTCCCCGTACGTGCCTTAGGTGTGCAAGTTTTCCGGCCGAACCGGGCATGACGATCTTAGATGTCCCTTCTTGCCACAATACATACATAACCCCTCGTTACGTCTGTGTTGTCTCTCTGCCTCAGTGAGTTTAGCACTACCCAATTGCATGGGTTCAGGTTCTGGAAGAGGCGTTTGGCTACTCACCACTGGGTTAGAGAAACGAGGAGCTATGGACAAATTAGAACGTCTGTTACGTTGTTTGTTTTTCTCTCTCTCTCTGAGCCGGTTATCAATGTCTATCATGTAGGCAATAAACTCATTAAGATTAACCGGAAGGTCTCTAGCTGCAGTCTCATCTTGTATATTCTCAGCTAAACCTTCAGAGAAAGCAGCCACCAGACCGCTATTGGTCCAATCAACCTCAGACGCTAATGTCCTGAACTCTATTGCATAATCGGCTACAGAACGACTGCCTTGCTTGATTCTCATAAGGGCTTTGGCAGCGTTCTTCTCCCTGCCTTTAGGTTCAAATGTAGCCTTAAAGGCCGTAAGAAAGGTACTGTAATCACGGGCTATTGCGTCACCACTTTCCCATAAGGGGTTAGCCCAAGTCAAGGCTTTTCCAGTTAATTGGTTCATCAGATAGCCTATTTTAGATCTATCTGTTGGGAATGAACCTGGGGAGGCCTCAAAGTGGTATTCTATTTGGTTTAAAAAACCTCTAAATTCCTTAGAATCACCTCCATAACGAGGGGGCGGTGACAAGGTTATGGACGGTGGTTTATGTGGTACGGGAACCACTACAGGTGGCGGAACCAAAGGTGGTACAGGAGGGACCTCCAAATAGGCAGTCCTCTGGAGCAAGGTCTGAAATGCCTGGGCAAATTGGTCTAACCTGTGGTCCATATCCTCCACCCTATTTTCACAGGCGATCATATGTTTGCATAGTTCTGCAGGATCCATGGCCATGTCGTAATGTCACGACTAGTAATGTGGTCCAGCACGCAGAAACTATGTAAACATATACATAAGTCAGAAAAGGAAAAATAACAGGACAGAGCGTAAACCGGACCTTAGAATGGCCGGACTAATACGCTAGAGACAGAGAATGGTCAAAGGGAAAGCCGAGGTCAAGGAAGCCAGAAAATACTCAATACCGATAAAACAAGCCAAGTCAGGGAAACCAGAGATCAGAATAACCAGGGAAACGCCAAGGATCAGGATACCAGGAAATCAGAAACATGAAACTAGCACTTTCAGGAAACCAGGAAACTGAAACCACGACATGGCAAAGTACTAGGGTGAATTAGGGGTTTAAATACCCCTCTCTAAGCTATGATTGGTCAGAGGGCGACCTCTGACCCCAGAACGTGCGTGTGCGTTGCCGTCGTGACGTCACGCACACATTAGTATAATTCTCGGGGGCGGGGCTATCCATAGACGCGACCACGTGGTCGGCGCCATATTGGATTCGGGCGTGATGCCCGGAAGAACTACATGCGCGGTTCCCGGCTCGCCGACGAGCAGGTAAGCTCGTGTAGTCGGAGCGGTCGTGCCGGTCGGGCACGACCGTGAGGCTCGGCGGGCCAGTGACCGCAACAGGTTTCAGAGGTTAAGGAAGTTTTTAGTGTTTTTGACAATGATATACGGCAGGTTGCTTCCACATTGTCATTCTCTGAAGTTCTGCCTGTGCATAACACTCAGAATGACAGGCGGATGCGTATTAGGGACTTTAACTTGTGGCTTTGTGAATGGTGCAAGGATTTGGCTTTATTGCTCATGGTAGCTCTGTTTGGAATGGAAATAAACTGTACAAAAAAGATGGTTTGCATCTTTATCAAAAGGGAACAAATGTTCTCAGTGAGCAGTTCAGAGGTTTTGCTAGGATGTATTTAAACTAGGAGGGGGGGGGGGGCAAAAGGGTGATAAAACATCAATCCAATTGTCCCCCAAAACAAGGACAGAAGGTGCCTGTAGCAAGTGTGTTAAAAAATGATAAGCTTAGAGTCATGTCTACAAATGCTTGCAGTTTAGGGAATAAGATCCATGAACTTGTGGCAATAATGGCAACTGATAGTGTAGATTTAGTCGCTGTTACTGAGACATGGTATAATGAGAAAAATGACTGGGACAAAGCAATACCAGGGTACGCTTTATATAGAAAAGACAGGGAAGGCAAGAAAAGGGGAGGGGTGGCCCTGTATGTAAAGAATAGCATAAAATCTAGCCTAATAAAGGTTAGTGAGGCGAACATAGAGTCAGTTTGGGTTACGTTAGAATTTGGTAATCACACAGTAACTCGTGTAGGTGTGATTTATAGGCCCCCAGGACAAATTGAAGAGTTAGATAATCTACTAGTTGAAGAAATAGCTAAAATGACAATGAAGGGGGAAGTTATCATCATGGGTGACTTTAATCTTCCTGATATAAATTGGAAAACAAAAACAGCTACTTGTGCCAGGAGCACACATATTCTAAACTCCCTACTGGGATTGTCTCTAAAACAAGTCGTTGAGGAGCCAACTCGTAAAGAGGCAATACTAGATTTAGTGTTAACAAATGGAGATTTGGTATCAGATATTACTTTAGGTGAAAGTTTAGGATCCAGTGATCATCAGTCAGTGTGGTTTAATATAAGAACAGTGACTGAGTCACACCACACAAAACCAAAAGTTTTAGACTTTAGAAAAACAGACTTTTCCAAAATTAGAATATGTGTAAAGGAGTCATTATCAGACTGGAGCAACTTAAATGGAGTCCAAAAGAAATGGGATTATTTAAAAGTTGCACTACTGAAGGCAACAGAAAATTGCATTAGGCTTGTCAGTAAAATAAAAAAATTCAAGAAACCACTGTGGTACTCCACAGATGTAGCCAAAATAGTAAAAAACTAAAAGTTAGCATTTAGTAATTATAAAAAAACCCAGAGTGAGGAAGACAGAATGTCCTATATGATTAGGCAGAAAGAGGCTAAGCAAGTTATAAGAGCTTCCAAATCACACACAGAAGAGAAAATAGCATAGTCAGTAAAAAAGGGGGACAAAACCTTTTTTAGATACATAAATGAGAAAAGAAAAGTAAAACAAGGATTAGTTAGATTAAAAACAAAAGAAGGAAGGTATGTAGATGAGGATAAAGGTCTAGCTGACTGCCTCAATGAATATTTTTGTTCTGTATTTACAGATGAAAATGAAGGAAAGGGACCTCAGTTAAGAAAAAGGATAAATGAGTCATTTATTACACGTGAGTTTACAGAGGAAGAGGTTCTATTTCAACTGTCAAAAGTAAAGACAAATAAGTCAATGGGACCTGATGGAATACACCCAAAGCTATTAAAAGAGCTTAGTGGTGTACTAGCAAAACCATTAACAGATTTATTTAACCAATCATTGATAACAGGAGTAGTCCCAGAAGATTGGAAGTTAGCGAATGTTGTGCCCATTCACAAGAAAGGTAATAGGGAGGAGTCGGGCAACTATAGGCCAGTAAGCCTAACTTCAGTAGTGGGGAAAGTGATGGAAACCATGTTAAAGGATAGGATTGTTGAACATCTAAAAACACATGGATTTCAAGATCAGAGACAACATGGGTTTACTTCAGGGAGATCATGCCAAACTAATCTTATTGATTTTTTTGATTGGGTAACAAAAATTATAGATCAGGGTGGTGCAGTAGACATTGCTTACCTCGATTTCAGTAAGGCTTTTGACACTGTTGCACATAGAAGCTTATCAACAAACTACAATCTTTGAGTTTGGATTCCAATATTGTTGAATGGGTAAGGCAGTGGCTGAGTGACAGGCAACAGAGGGTTGTAGTCAATGGAGTATATTCGAAGCTTGGGCTTGTCACCAGTGGGGTACCTCAGGGATCTGAACTTGGACCCATTCTCTTTAATATTTTTATTAGTGATATTGCAGAAGGTCTTGATGGTAAGGTGTGTCTTTTTGCGGATGATACTAAGATATGTAACAGGGTTGATGTTCCAGGAGGGATAAGCCAAATGGAAAATGATTTAGGTAAACTAGAAAAATGGTCAGAGTTGTGGCAACTGACATTTAATGTGGATAAGTGCAAGATAATGCATCTTGGACGTAAAAACCCAAGGGCAGAGTACAGAATATTTGATAGAGTCCTAACCTCAACATCTGAGGAAAGGGATTTAGGGGTGATTATTTCTGATGACTTAAAGGTAGGCAGACAATGTAATAGAGCAGCAGGAAATGCTAGCAGAATGCTTGGTTGTATAGGGAGAGGTATTAGCAGTAGAAAGAGGGAAGTGCTCATGCCATTGTACAGAACACTGGTGAGACCTCACTTGGAGTACTGTACACAGTACTGGAGACCCTATCTTCAGAAGGATATTGATACCTTAGAGAGAGTTCAAAGAAGGGCTTCATGGATTGCAGGATAAAACTTACCAGGAAAGGTTAAAGGATCTTAACATGTATAGCATGGAGGAAAGACGAGACAGGGGGGATATGATAGAAACATTTAAATACATAAAGGGAATCAACACAGTAAAGGAGGAGACTATATTTAAAAGAAGAAAAACTACCACAACAAGAGGACATAGTCTTAAATTAGAGGGACAAAGGTTTAAAAATAATATCAGGAAGTATTACTTTACTGAGAGGGTAGTGGATGCATGGAATAGCCTTCCAGCTGAAGTGGTAGAGGTTAACACAGTAAAGGAGTTTAAGCATGCGTGGGATAGGCATAAGGCTATCCTAACTATAAGATAAGACCAGGGACTAATGAAAGTATTTAGAAAACTGGGCAGACTAGATGGGCCGAATGGTTCTTATCTGCCGTCACATTCTATGTTTCTATGTTTCTATGTTTCTATAACATTGTATCGATGTTTATTGGAAAAGTATATATGCCTTGTATAGTGTAACGAGTATATACCCCTACACGCAGGATCCAGCCAAACAGAAGACAGCACAGAGGAGAGATACGTCTACCGGACCTTAGAGTGGCCGGACTCGACGTAATAGGAGAAGACAGAGTCAGGAACGATCCGAGGTCAATGGCACAAAGAGACAGCGAAAACGAAAACTAGCCGGGGTCTGGTACACAGGAATCAGCAAGCCGGCAAACAGTACAGACAAGGGTAAAGTGAAAACGAAGTCAGAATACAAAGCCAAGGTCAAATACGGAGAAACACAACTGAACACAACAAGCACTAAAGGGAACTGTAGCAGAAACCACGATAGGGCAACGAACTAAGGGAAAAGGGTGAGTATAAGTAGCCTTCAAACTAATGTGATTGGCTCCTGTCACTTCCACACCCCCAACAGGTAAGTGTATGGGGTGATTGGCATGACAGGAGCTAATGGGAGCCTTTTTGCAATTTAGGATCCCACTGTCTCTTTAAGAGCGCGCCCGAGACTCGCGGCACGCTCTTAGCTGCAGGCGGGACACGTGACCGCATCTCGTGGTCACTGCCCATCTTCCTGTCGGATGAGCCGCGCGCGGCTCGTGCAGCCGCAGGACCGCGCGCGGCTTGAAGAGAGGACCGCGGCCGGCCCCCGGATAAGGTAAGTACCGCTACAGTACCCCCCCGAGGACACGCCCTCCGGGCGGGCAGGACCAGGCCTGGCAGGAAAACGCGAATGGAAAGAACGTACCAGGCGGGGAGCATGAGCAGCATCCGCAGAAATCCAACTGCGCTCCTCAGGCCCATAACCCTTCCAATGTACCAAGTACTGAAGCCGACCCCTAAGGAAATGAGAGTCAATAACAGCAGACACTTCGAACTCCTCATGACCCTCCACAGAGACAGGAGGGGGAGGGGGAGTATGCCGGGTATAGCGGTTGCGTACGTAAGGCTTCAACAACGAGGTGTGAAATACATTAGGTATACGCAGATTCTTAGGCAGACCCAAGGCATAAGAAACGGGATTAACCTTATGTATAATGCGATAAGGACCAATGAAGCGGGGAGCCAATTTCATAGAAGGCACCCGGAGGCGAATATTCCGTGTGGAAAGCAAAACCCTGTCCCCCACAACATAGGAAGGAGCCGCTCTGCGATGCTTGTCAGCCTGAGCCTTCTGGCGGGCAGCAGAGTCCACCAAAGAACGCTGAACCTGCTCCCAAGTATTACGCAAACCAGCCAAATGCTCATCCAGAACTGGCATGCCCTGTGAGGAGAATGCAGCCGGAAGAACCACGGGATGCTGGCCATAGACAACGTAAAAAGGGCTTTTGCCGGAAGAATCATGAGTGGCGTTATTCCGAGCAAATTCAGCCCAAGGAAGCAGGTCAGACCAATTGTCCTGATGGTGAGACACAAAACAACGGAGGTACTGCTCCAGAGACTGGTTGGCACGTTCAGCAGCTCCATTAGACTGGGGATGGTAAGCGGAAGAAAATGAGAGAGAAATACCCATCTCCGAACAAAAGGCTTTCCAGAACCTGGAAATAAATTGGCTACCCCTATCGGATACAATAGATAAGGGAATACCATGTAATCGAAACACTTCTCTAGCGAAGATAAGAGCCAGTTCCTTGGAAGTGGGCAACTTGCGAAGAGACACAAAGTGAGCCATTTTGGAAAACCGATCTACTATCATTAGGATGACTGTGTTACCATTCGAAGGGGGTAATTCAACAATAAAATCCATTGATAGATTAGACCAAGGTCTCTCGGGAACGGGTAACGGATGCAACAGCCCACACGGAACTCTACGAGAGGATTTCATACATGCACAAGTAGTACAAGCACTTATATAGTCAGTAACATCCTTACGTAAGGTATCCCACCAGAAATACCGAGAAACGGCTGACACCGTTTTGGAAATACCAGGATGTCCAGCAGTCTTAGTATCGTGATACAGTGACAGAATATCCCGTCTCTCGGGAACGTCAACGAACAATTTATCATTAGGCCTCTCGCTAGGTGCCATGCTTTGTTTCGCTTGTATGGCCTGCAAGAGGGACGAGGAAATAGACAATATAGTAGTTGCTATTATCCTGTCTGGGGGAATGACAGGAGTGACATCAATCTCCTGTTTGTCAATAGTCTCGAATTGTCTGGACAGAGCGTCCGCTTTAGTGTTCCGATCACCTGGCCTATAGGTGATTATATAATTAAAATGAGACAAGAACAGTGACCACCTAGCCTGCCTTGAAGACAATCTTTTAGCTTCGCTAAGGTAGGATAGGTTCTTATGATCCGTAAATATGAGGATAGGATCCTTAGTGCCCTCTAACAAATGTCTCCATTCTTTGAGTGCTAAAATGATAGCAAGGAGTTCGCGATTACCTACATCATAATTCCTTTCTGCTTTGGACATTTGTTTAGAAAAGAAGCCACAAGGATGCAATGGCTTGTCAGGAGACTCTCTTTGGGATAAGACAGCACCTACCCCTATATCGGAAGCATCAACCTCAAGTATATATGGCAATGAGGGGACAGGATGCTGTAAAATAGGTGCAGAGGCGAACGTGGTCTTAAGAAAGTCAAAAGCCTGAAGTGCCTCGGTAGACCAGGCACGTGTATTGCCATCCTTTTAGTCATACGAGTAATAGGTGCTACGATAGACGAAAAAACTTTGATAAAACGTCTATAATAATTAGAGAAACCCAGAAAACGCTGGATGGCTTTCAGACCATGCGGCAGAGGCCATTCTATGACCGCAGCGAGCTTCTGGGGATCCATCCAAAAACCCTTAGCGGAAATCAAATACCCTAAAAACTGGACCTCGGATTGGTCGAATAGACATTTTTCTAGTTTGCAATAAAGACCATTAGCAAGAAGGGTCTTCAGAACTGTCGTAACATGTCTGTGATGAGTGTGTAAGTCTGTAGAATATATTAAAATGTCATCCAAGTACACAATAACAAATGAGTGAATAAAGTCCCTTAAGACATCATTAATAAATTCTTGGAATACTGCTGGGGCATTGCAAAGCCCAAATGGCATGACGGTATACTCATAATGACCTGACCTAGTGTTAAAGGCTGTCTTCCATTCGTGGTCCTTTTTTATACGTATCAAATTGTATGCTCCTCTAAGATCTAATTTGGTGAATACCGTAGCATGTTTGAGCCTGTCAAATAATTCTGTTATTAATGGTATAGGGTAAGCATTTTTGATGGTGATTTTATTAAGACCTCTATAATCAATGCAAGGTCTTAAATCACCTTCTTTCTTTGATACAAAGAAGAACCCCGCTCCAATCAAAGACAGTCTTTAAAGATAAATACTGAGAGGGTATAGCCGTAGACAAAGGAGGAATGGTAGGAACATTAATAGAATTCACATCAATAGACTTCAATAGTACATGACACATGGCAGGCCTCACTCCATGATTTTATCTGCCCTGTCTCCCAGTCAAAAAATGGGATTGTGGGCACGTAACCATGGATACCCTAACACCAACTGTGAAGAGGGAGAGGTGATGACCTGGAACCGAATGGTTTCATAGTGTAGAACCCCTGTGTACATGTGTAGCGGTGCAGACTCGTGAGTAACAACTGGAGATATCAATGGTCTACCATCTATGGCCTCAACGGCCAAGGGTATCTCCCTCTCCCTGATGGGAATATTGTTTTTCTTTACAAAACCAGAGTCTATAAAATTCTCAGCTGCCCCAGAGTCAACCAGGGCGTATATATTTTCAACTATACAACTCTCTCCCATATGTAAAGAAACAGGGAGAAGCAGTCGGTTAGGAGGCAATGTAGGAGACTTAGAAATCACACCCAAGGCCAGTCCCCTATAAGGTCTTAGGTGCGAGAGTTTTCCGGGAGCAAAGGACACTCCTTTACCATATGGTCTCTCCTACCACAATATAGGCAGAGTCCCTCCCTTCTCCTATGTAATTTTTCATTATCAGAGAGTTTGGCAACCCCTAATTGCATGGGTTCCTCTTCAGATACTTTTACACTCTCCGGTGTATTAACTCTGGGGTGAATAGGTGTAACAAAACGTCTATTCCTGTTCTTGGTATAGAGCCTGTCACGAATCCTATTATCTATATCGATGAGGTAGTCAATAAGGTCCTCTAAGGCAACAGGAAGCTCCTTAGCTGCTACCTCATCCAATATAGAGTCTGATAAGCCTTCCATGAAGGCAGTAGTTAACCCATTGTTGGTCCAATCGACCTGTGAGGCAAGGGTACGAAACTGTATAGCGTAATCAGCCACAGACGTAGAACCCTGTTTAACCCTCATTAATGCTCTCGCGGCATTCTTAGACCTTTTCATAGTATCAAAAGTTCTGCGAAAAGCTGTAAGGAAACTGTGAAAGTCATGCACCATAGGTCCATTAGCCTCCCGAATAGGGTTTGCCCATTCAAGTGCTTTGTCGGTAAGTTGGTGCATAAAGAACCCAACTTTAGACCTCTCTGTGGGAAATGAACATGGATACATCTCAAAATGAAACTCTATTTGGTTAATGAACCCTCTGCATGTCTTAGAATCCCCTCCATACCTAGGAGGAGGCGTTAAATGGGCCGTAGCATTAGGCACAGTCGATACTTCAGGAAGCAGGGGTGTAGGAGGGTTAGGTGCGGTTGCTGGAATGGTTCTAGCCAAGAGCGTCTGGAGAGCCTGAGCTATCTGATCCATACGGTGATCCTGCTCTAGGAACATTAATAGCCTCATGGGACGCCATCTGTTGAGCTAAATCTGCGGGGTCCATGGCCCTATCGTAATGTAACGAGTATATACCCCTACACGCAGGATCCAGCCAAACAGAAGACAGCACAGAGGAGAGATACGTCTACCGGACCTTAGAGTGGCCGGACTCAACGTAATAGGAGAAGACAGAGTCAGGAACGATCTGAGGTCAAGGGCACAAAGAGACAGCAAAAACGAAAACTAGCCGGGGTCTGGTACACAGGAATCAGCAAGCCGGCAAACAGTATAGACAAGGATAAAGCGAAAACGAAGTCAGAATACAAAGCCAAGGTCAAATACGGAGAAACACAACTGAACACAACAAGCACTAAAGGGAACTGTAGCAGAAACCACGATAGGGCAACAAACTAAGGGAAAAGGGTGAGGATAAGTAGCCTTCAAACTAATGTGATTGGCTCTTGTCACTTCCACACCCCCAACAGGTAAGTGTATGGGGTGATTGGCATGACAGGAGCCGATGGGAGCCTTTTTGCAATTTAGGCTCCCACTGTCTCTTTAAGAGCGCGCCCGAGACTCGCGGCGCGCTCTTAGCTGCAGGCGGGACACGTGACCGCATCTCGCGGTCACTGCCCGTCTTCCTGTTAGGAGAGTCGGATGAGCCGCGCGCGGCTCGTGCAGCCGCAGGACCGCGCGCGGCTTGAAGAGAGGACCGCGGCCGGCCCCCGGATAAGGTAAGTACCGCTACATATAGTACTTAAGTATCTTCTGGACGCCTCCCCCTTTTTTTCCTTTTGTATTCCTCTCCCCATTCAAATTGTTCTTTTATCGTGGAAAATAAAAAAAATGTAAACCATGAGATGTTACCTTCATTTTCGGTACTTTAATCTTCATAAAAAGTGTAAGCCTGTGCCAACAGTAGCATATTTTCCAAATTATTCATTTTAGTGGGAAAATCACAATTTTGTGCCTCGTCCCAACATCCTGGGATGTTTCATTCTTCCAGTAACAGCAGATAAACGGCTCCATACAGCACAGGATGAGCTCTGATTTTGTACTCTATCAATAGATTTCTACCGATAGGAGACCAGCTTTGTCATGGGCTGCTCTGGTTGATTGATTGCAGAGATTGTTCAATTTAAAATGTAAGCTCAGTAAGCAAGTACACCTTTGCTCTCTATTGCATCTTTCTTAATAAACTGAAAGTCCCGTATATCATTCCTCTGCATTAAACAGGTCAAAAACTTTCAAGAGAATGTAACCTCAGTGTGGTTCATTTTTGTTTCATATTAGAGCATAAAGTCTGTTAGCAGGGTCACTATTCCCAGTAATGTACCTTTCATACAAGAGTGGAAGCTCTTTGAGCAGGGATTACCTGTCTCTATATTGTACCTTTCATTTTAGAGTGTATGCTCTCTGAGCAGTGATTGTCTTCTTAATATTGTACAGGGCCGGCGCTTCCTATAGGCCAATTACTATAGGCCCGGCACTGGCTTTATGATAGTTTGTCCTGCGGCACCCCTCTATTTTTTTCAAGCGTGCCGCCAGCCATGTTACCGGGCGCTTGGGAGCACTTACATTGCTGCTAGCTAGCGCCTGGTAGAACATCCACATCAGCCGTCAGAGCCAGGCCCCCCTCCCAGACATCCAATGCGGCAGCAATGCGAGGGCGCTGAGAAATTAATTCATGGGCCGCCAGGTGCAGGCAAGATGTACATAGGAACAACAATGAAGGTAAGATGTGTGCTAGTCTACTTCAGTCAGTATGTTTGTGTATATCAGTCTGTTTGGGTAATTTTGTGTCTGTATGGGTCATTATGTATCTATATGGGTTATTGTGTGTCTGCATGGTTCAGTGTGTGTGTCTGTATGGGTAATTTTGTGTCTGTATGGGTTATTGCGTGTCTGCATGGGTCAATCTGTGGGTCACTGTATAGGTCATTGTGTGCCTGCATGGGTCAGTGTGGGTGACTGCATGGGTCAGTGTGTGAGTATGCATGGTTTATTGTATGTATCTGCGGTCAAAGTGTCTATATGCGTGTGTCTATATTGATCAGTGTGTGTATATGGGTCAGTGTGCGTCAGTGTGCTTGGGTCAGTTTGTGTACGTCAGTTTGCATGGGTCAGTGTTTGTGTCTACTTGAGTCAGCGTGTGTGTTAGTCTGCATGAGTGGGTGGAGCGAATGGGGCACCTTTCATATTAGACTGTAAGGTTTCAGTGTGTGGATCTTCCTCCTCAAATATTCATTTGAAGTGTATCTCTGTATTATGGTCTGATTCCTTATTTATATCAATGCACACAGAGCTGAAGGCAGTACCAGGGATCAGATCAACACTTTTATCATGTGTGGAAAGTGTGTAGAGGAAGTGGGGATAAGGTTTGTTATATTGCCACCCTCCATCTCTCCCACTACGCTGCCGTGCATGCTGGAACACATGGTATGTGAGGTATAACGGCCTGGTGGTGAGTAAAGGATATGGTTAGGCAGGGCCGGATTAAGAGCCCATTGGGCCTGGTGCTGACAATTATGATGGGCCTAATTTCAGAATTGTTTTGACAAAAAACACTAAAACATTTATACCTCCCAATCATCATGTATTTGGTGGAGGTGGTGCTGAATGGAAACCCACAGGATATAGCTATCAGAAAACACATAATCTATGCTAATCTCGCAGTTTTCTCTTTCAAGTATTTCCATACCCCCTAACAGCAGTGTTCGGTAAAGCAGGATTTCGGTGGGCAGGATAAAACGGTGGGCCACTGATGTGAATCATGTAACCAGAACCATCCAAAAGGACAAACATGCCCAAAAAGGGGGCGTGTTTGCACAAACAATTAGATGGTCAGTGCCTCGTGAATGCAGGTCAGGCTGTCTGGCAATCATGCAGGATGACCAACCAAGCGCATACTTTGCAGACAGCACCCTGAGCTTGGCATAAATGCATTTAATGATGCGCTAGTTCTACGCTTTCTAAGGATTGTCCCCTAGCACTAGCTTGTCCACTCCTCTCCTTCCCAGGGCCGGTGCAAGGATTTTTGCCGCCCTAGGCAAAAGTAAAGTTTGCCGCCCCCCCCCCCTGTGACATCACAATGCCCCTCCCATATGACCTGCCATGTTAACTAACGCTAGTGCTGCAGTGCCGCCGTGTTTACATTAAAAGGCCTGCAGGGACAGGCTATAGACACCAGAACCACTACATTAAGCTGCAGTGGTTCTGGGGACTATAGTGTTTCTTTAATGTGAGGTAAATTAGATTAGTGACACAAATAATATACTAGATTGCCTACTTACAACCAGATGAGGATGATGATGGGATCTAGCTGCAGTCTGGCGCCACTGGTCTGGTGTAGAACAGGATCTATGGAGGCTGTTTGTAACTGTGGTCACAAAAATCAATGTTCTGGGAGAACGGGAAACAGCTCCACTTTTTGGGCCCCTTTACACAGCTCAAGGTCTGGGGGTGGAGTGTGTAGGGGATGTCCTGATTTGTGTGTAAGGAATGCATTGTGTGAATTTGTGTTTGTATGTGTAAGGGCTGCAAGGTGTGTTTCTGTGTATGTAAGGGATGAAGTGTGTGAGTCTGTAAGGGGTGCATTGAGTGTGTGTAAGGAATGCATTGTGTGTTTCTGTGTGTGTAAGGGTTGCATTGCGTGTGTGTGCGCGCGCGTGTGTGTGTGTGTAATGCATTGTTTGTATAATGCATTGTGTGTTTTTCTGTGTGCAAGGGGTGCATTGTCTTTGTGTGTAAGGGGTGCATTGTGTGTGATTGTGTGTGTGTGTGTGAGAATGAATGTCAATCTCTCCCCCCTCCCTTGTCACTCTCTTCTCCCCCCTCCCTTGTTACTCTCATTCCCCCTCCCACCCCTGTCACTCCCCCCTCCCTCCCCTGTCACTCCCCCCTCACTGTCAATTTCCTCTCCCCCAGTAATTCCCCTCCACTCAGTGTTCACTTCCTGTTAGTCCGGCCAGGTACAGGAGACAGATGCTCCCTGTACCCGCGGACCATACAGAGCTCGGCCATGCTACAGTGAGGGAGTGACAGGAGGGAGCGCTGAGCGCTTCCCTCCTGTCAGCCCCTCTCCTCTGGCTGCGCCCGGGCGGTGCGCCCTCATGGACGCACCAGCCCGGGCAAAGCTGCAGCCGCCTGAGGCTCTTTACAGAGCGCTCGGGCGACTGCAGCATTAGGGGGGCCGGCGCTCCTGGTGGCGCCCCTTCCCAAGGGGCGCCCTAGGCGGCTGCCTAGTCCGCCTAACAGGTAGCGCCGGCCCTGCTCCTTACCTTCTTACTAGCAGGCAGAAGCTCCTGTTATACAGTCTGGGACATAAAAAAGTGTATGTAGTGAGTGTAGAAGGAAGGAAAAATGCCACAGTGTTAGAGAGACTGAAGCATCAAGAGCACTTGCATAGTGCACAAAGCCAGCTTTACCTTAACTAATTTCATTATCAGCCAGTCCACACCAGTTTTGTTCCCCAACATCTTTCTTAAGTTTCCATTTTAAAGCAATAGCATGTATAGGCAAGTAAAAAAACAAATGTGCCTATTCCATAGGCATGGGCCTGGAGCTGCAGTTCCATTGGCCACTATGTTAATCCCACCCTATGAAGAAGACTGGATCAGACATCTCCAAAACGGCAAGTCTTGTGGGGTGTTCAGTGGTTAGTATCTATCAAATGGACAACTGATGAACCTTTGTCAGAGTAGGGAGCAAAAGCTAGTCCATCTGGTCAGATCACAAAGAAGTGCCTGTAGCTCAACTTGCTGAAAAATGTAATGCTGGCCATGATAGAAAGGTGTTAGAACATGCAGTGCATCACAGTTTACTGCAAATGGGGTACCATAGCCACAGATCGGTCAAAGTGCCTATGATGACCCCAGTCCATCGCTGAAAGCTCCTTCAATGGGGATGTGAGCATCAGAACTGGACTATGAACAATGAATGTTAGAAGGTTGCCTTGTGTGATAAATCATGTTTTCTTTTAAGAGATAGCAGCAGGATGCACAATGAGAAAAACAAAGGCCGGCAGAGGCAGTGTTATGCTCTGAGCAATGTTTTGCTAAAAAATCTTTGATCCTGGCATTCCTGTGAATGTTATCTGACACGTACCACCAACCTAGAGATGGTTTCAGATGCCGTACACACCTTCATGGAAATAGTGTTCCCTAATGACAGTGGCCTCTTTCAGCAGGATAATACACCCTGCCACACTGCAAAACATGTTGGAATGGTTTGAGGAACATGACAAAAAGTTCAAGGTGTTGTCTTGGCATTCAAATTCCCCAGATCTCAATCCTACTAAGCATCTAAGGGATGTGCTGGAACAACAAATCCGACTCATGGAGGACCCACTTTTCAACTTGCAGGATTTAAAGGTTTTGCTGCTAATATCTTTGTGCCAGATACCACAGGACACATTCAAAAGTCTTGTGGAATCCATGTCTTAATGCATGTTTTGACAGCATGAGAGGGGACCTACATGGTATTAGGCAGGTGGTTTTAATGTTGTGACTGATCAGTGTAACAACCCTTGATTGAGTGATTTATTAATTTAAAAAAGGACAGGTAGCTCAATATTTTTGTACATTCCTTCTCTAGCTGGATACTTACTAAAAGACTAATTCAGGACACATGCTGACAAGAACTTAAGGTAAAAATAAATCCATTCATTAAAACAATTAACCTTACAAAAGAAGTAAGGTCAGATGACAACTCTTTCACATAAAGAAAATTGGATCAAATCAATAGGCTGCAAAGCTGCAAAGACTTAGCTATTAAATATCTTAGGGCTTATTTACAAAATATGGTGACAATTAGACAATTATGGTAAGTACAGTGGAACCTCGGAACCCAAACAGTCACTTTTCTCGAACAATTTGGAAGTCTAACAAAAAATTTGAGTAAAAAATGTCTCGGTACACGAACGATCCTTGGTACCTGAACAAATGACGCAGCATTCACCTCTATGGTATCCTCATTGGTAGTATGACACATCTCCATTCCATTCTGTTAGGAAACAGCTCTATTCTGTCAGCAAACAGCTCCATTCAGTCAGTAGAGCTCCATTCAGTCAGCAAACCGCTCCATTCTGTCAGCAAACCGCTCCATTCTGTCAGCAAACAGCTCCATTCATTCTTCAAATAGAGCTCCATTCTGTAAGCAAAGAGCTCCATTCAGTCTTCAAATAGAGCTCCATTCTGTAAGCAAACAGCTCAATTCAGTCTACTAATAGAGCTCCATTCTGTAAGCAAACAGCTCCATTCAGTCTTCAAATAAATTTGATTCAGTATTCAAATAGAGCTCCACTCAGTCTTCAAATAGAGTTCAATTTAGTCTTCAAATAGAGTTCCATCCAATCTTCAAATAGAGCTCCACTCAGTCTTCAAATAGACTTCAATTCAGTCTTCAGATAGGGCTCCACTCAGTCTTCAAATAGAGTTCCACTCAGTCTTCAAATAGAGCTTAGTCTTAATGACCCTTGAAAATATAGAAATGACAAAAAATATGCGAATAACTTGTAAACACAGGCATACATTTCTATCAATATAGTAATCATATTATGGTAGTATTCTGAATATATATTCATTCTTACTTCCTACATCATTTAAATGTTAGTAGTTTTTATTGTAAAGGATTACTTAAAGCGGCACTGTCATGCCGAACTTAACTTTCTTTAATCGATTCCTCTTCTCTCCCTCTCTCAGCATCTGTTCTTTATTCCTTCCTGTCTGCTCTAGTTTTCTTTAAAACATAAGACAAAGTAGGGACTATTTGTCTTATGGTGGTTTCCTACACCTGACCATCTCTAACCAGCGGAGGAGCAAAGTGTGCTTCATTTCCGGTGGTCAGAGAAATTTTCCCACAATTCTTAGCTTTCCTCCCTTTTCCCGCGATGCTTCCTGTCAGTATTCTCGAACGTCCTGTCATTTAGACAGGATGCTGGCAAAACTGCCGAATTGCGTCCTAACAGAATGAGAACAGTTTCTCCATTCGTGTTAGAACGCAATTCGGGACTTTGTTCGGATTGGAATTTCATTCTAATGAATGAAACTCCGATCCGATTCGTGCTGCAGCTGCATTTTGCAGCCGCTTAGTAGATAACTCCCTAATTCCCACTGTGACAAACTGCCATTTGCCACTGGGCATTGGAGAGGACTTATTGCTAGCCTCCTGCCCTGCGACTATGGCCCTGGAAGGTATTGCCCTTTGAGACTTACATTTGGGCATAAAGGATTTTTGAGTGCTGTTCCTGGCCCTTTAAATGCTTTGGAGCAGGGTTACAACTTTTAAACTGGCACTTCGAATGCAGTCGAAGTGCCGAAGCCGTTGAAGTGCCGAAGCCGTCGAAGTGGCCGCCATTCGACAAACGAACACGTGGCGGCGGCAATTTTAACTTAGTCGAACGCGGTCAGCGGTGTGTGCAGCCAAATCTATGGAACTGTTTGCGGCTATCCAATTGCACGAACACCGCTGACCCGTACCTACTTCGACACTGCGGCTGGAGACTAAGTCCCGTTCGAAGATTCGAACGCTCCTTCGAATGGGACTTAGTCATTTTTCTCGGTGCAAAATAGACCGACCGCACAGCCCAAATCCATGGAACTGTTTTGGCCATGAAAATGTGCTTGCGGTCGGTCATAAAGGACTTACACCTATCTCCCGAGCGGCTGGATGGATTCGAATGATTTTTGGGTATGTTTGTATTTGGAATGTGCTGATTAATAATATGTTACTGTTATTAATATTGGATGTATGGTTTTAGAGTTATGAAAGTTGGGTAAAATGTATGTTTAAATTGTACGTTATAATTGTGTTACCTCTCAGGCTAAGGGGAGGGAATCTGTGGGATGTAACCATTGTGTGATTGGGTAATGTTTAATTGTATGTGGGCATCTCCCTTGCAGGGGAGAATTGCATAAAAGCAGAGTGTGTGTAATTAAACCAGAGTTCTTCTTGACCCTCAACACGTAGTCTTGTCTCTTGATTGGAGGGTACAGCTATATTCACACTGGGGATTGCTATGCGCTGCATATTCCTTTGAGCTTTAATCACTTAGCTCTTTTGAGAGTTTGTTCCGGTTACGCTCTCCTTGGAGGAGAGGTCTTCCCCACACGGTCCTGGATGCTGGAGGTTCAAACAGGGTGGAAGGAAGACAGTGCGGCTCCAGTTAAGCTACGGTGGTTGTGGAGTCTGCGGTGGTTGTGGTGTCTGCTGCAGTGCTTGGAGTCCTCAGGAAGCGCTAGGAGCATCCGTCAACGGAAGGTGTCCGTTACACCCACGGTATTAAATTGGTCTTTCAGCCACATTTACTAATACTAAAGATTACTTAGTATTAATAAATGCTGCCCGTACTCGCTATTAGTAGGGGCATGTCTAGTAAACAGTGAGCAGCCTGCTCACTGTAAAAAAAAAACCCTAGTACCCGGCCCCCCGAGCAGCGGGTGGGGGCCCTAAAGGATAATGAGGGGGGGACCTATTGTCCTCCCCCCGGCCCCCACTCCTTAGCGGTGGGTGGTGGCCATAACTAACAATAAGGGGGTCACCTATTGTCCTCTCCCCCCGGCCCCCACCCCTGAGCGGTGGGTGAGGGCCATAAATAGCAATGAGGGGGGGGACCTATTGTCCTCCCCCCGTGCGCTGGGTGGGGGCCATAAAGGAAAATGAGGGGGGGGGGACACCTATTGAGGGCACGGTGCAGACTGAGCTCCGCAGGTGGGGAAAGGCTTGTAAAGCCTTGCCCCGCCCTGCAATTAGGCTCAGAAAACTGATTGGTTGACTTGAGTCATTTTACACAGCGTGGGAAAGTTCTTTGGAATTTTCCCACGCTGTGTAAAATGACACAGAGCACTCTGATTGGATGGATTTCAAGCCATCCAATCAGAGTGTTCTGAACCTAATTGCGGGGGGGGGGGGGGGGGACAAGGCTTTATAAGCTCAGTCTGCGCCGTGCCCTCGCCGGGTGAAGATGGATTAATTTTTTAGCACCCGTTTTTTTCTTTTTCGTCAGATTTTTTTTGCGCTCTGTTTTTTTTTATTTTATTTTTTACAAGTTTGATGGGTATTATGTTTTTTATTTGGCCTTTTTTGGGGCTGAGAAATGAAGATTTTAGAAAAAAGAAGACATCAAGTGGTAAGTTTTATTTTTTTACAGGTAGTTGGTTATTTTATTCCCCCCTCACAACTTTTAGGGTGAGAGGTGTAGGTAGGGGATTATTTTTTATTTGGGTGGGGGGGTGACTAGGGGCTTGGGGACCCATAGTCACCTTGGAAGGGGGCATTTTCAAATAGGGCCCCCACCCGGGGCTCAGGGGTTGGGGGCCGGGGGGAAGACAATAGTTCCCCCCACCTCGTTGTCTTTTATGGCCCCCACCCGCTGCTCATTGGTAGGGGCCCGGGATGAGGACAATAGGTCCCCCCCATTTTCCTTTATGGCCCCCACCCAAAGCTCAGGTGTGGGGGCTGGGGAGGAGGACAATAGGTCCCCCCTCATTATCCTTTAGGGCACCAACCGCTTTAAATGTAAAGCAGGCATAAAAGGCTTTGTGGCTGGATGATTGCTTTATCTAATTTTTAGCTATCTTTATGGTATGAATATGTATAAGTATGCTCACGCATCCAAGGTTTAAAACCTATTATGTTTTCAAGTGGCAAAAGTAGTCTATCCAGACCAAATATCCATATATTGTGTAGTTTTACCAATTGAGCTAAAGAACCTATCTTCCATCCTACCTTGGTAGTCAATTTAAAGGGCAATTTCTGACCAATCAGTTTTGTTGCTACAGTTTACCAGTTGTTGCAAAATGTAAAACCTGCCTCTGCCAGGTAGAATGACACAAGTATCAAGTTAACAACTGCTACAGACCCAAACATATAGTTGTAACCAACTCTCTCTCTTTTATTAGAAAATAAAATGAACAAAATTAATTGACAAAAAAGGTCCCTAAAAATAATGGGTATTGATCTGTTTAGTGGACCCAAACCTTCTCCATCCAATTAATGTTTCAATCCATATTACAACAGAGTTAAGGGCAATGCATTGGGACCCAAGAGATGTCCAGTCTACTAAGCCTCTGCAATAATGCCCCTATATCACAGAGAAGATGCCTAGTCACCTGGGCACCTTATTGTGCATGTGCCCAGAGAAGGTCCATGAGACCTTTCCATTTCCTAGGTTTTTTAATATATGTGGGTCATATGTTGAGGTCTATGGAGGATCCCGTGAGATCCTCTATATAAATAACTTTATTTCCCTATAGCGGTCACTGGTGACAGCTGGAGGAAATGACAAGCTTGACAAAAGGTAACTCACTTTTTTGTCAATTCTGAACTTTGTCTCAGTTTATCTTTTGACTGTTTTGTAATTTCAGTGAAACACAGTTAATCTGAGTATTCCATAAAGATTCTATCTTTAAGAAATATTCATTTTGGAGGGGACTGACCTAGCCGCATTAAAAAACTTTGTTTATTCAGTCCTTGCCACAATTTCTATGGCTGTGACCCACACAGCTAACCTACATAGTTACTGAAAGAGAGGTCTAATTTAAACAGGGGTATTCACTAAAATGATAATTAAAAGTGAAATTTGAAATTTAAGTCAAACTTTCAAATTTAAGACAAACTTCCCTTATTGCACAGTGTGTCTCATTTAGTCATTATCTCCTACTCTGTTTATTGTTTGCTATAGCCTGCAGCAGGCTCCTATGTACAATTAAAGTTAATTTACCGGGCATGAAAATTATGCATGAGAAATGATGCATTACCCTAACCTAAATGGTACTAGTCATAGACAGCAGACTTGGTAACAGTCTACATTGGGTGGTAGCAGTCACCAGGGGAGGGCTGGCAGCCTTAGGCCTGGGGGGCAAATCCAGTCAAGTGGCCCATTGCACCAAGAGGAGAGTAAAAACACCTTTCCCATGTGATTGAAAGTGTGTGTGTGTGTGTGTGTGTGTGTGTGTGAAGGGGGGGAGGGAGGGGGGAAGCAGTCACCTAAACAGACAATCAATGACAGGCACACACACTTGCTGATTTGGCACACACTAAAAAACACACACTCACTGACAGGCACATGCACACACTCACTGACAGGCACACAGACACACACAGAAAGACACATTGTTACAGGCATACTGACTCAGACAGACAGACATACTGACATAGGCGTGCGCAGCCTATTGCATTAGGGTGTGCACCCTCAAGCACAAGCACACGCGGCGTGTGTATATATGTATATGTATGTATATATATATACACATATATACACACACACACACACAAAGCTGTGTGTGTGCTGTGTGAGGGTGCTGTTAGTGTGATGTGTGTGTGTGCTGGTAGTGTACTATGTGGGTGAGGGTGTTTGTGTGTGCATGCTTGTGAGGGTGCTGTGAATGTACTGTGTGTCAGGGTGCTGTTTGTTTGTGTGTGTGTGTGTGTGCACTTGTGAGGGTGCTGTAAATGTACTGTGTGTCAGGGTGCTGTTTGTGTGTGAGGGTACTGGTAGTGTTTTGTGTGTGTGTTTGTTAGGGTCCTGTTTGTGTTTGTGAGGGTGCTGTGTGTGTGGGTGCTGTATGTGTGTGTGGGTGCTGTGTGTGTGTGGGTGCTGTATGTGTGTAGGTGCTGTATGTGTGTGGGTGCTGTGTGTCTGTGGGTGCTGTGTATGTCTGTGGGTGCTGTGTGTGGGTGCTGTGTATGTCTGTGGGTGCTGTGTATGTCTGTGGGTGCTGTGTGTGGGTGCTGTGTATGTCTGTGGGTGCTGTGTATGTCTGTGGGTGCTGTGTATGTCTGTGGGTGCTGTGTATGTGTGTGTGTGCTGTGTATGTGTGTGTGTGTGTATGTGTATGTGTGTGTGCTGTGTATGTGTATGTGTGTGTGCTGTGTATGTGTGTGTGCTGTGTATGTGTGTATGTGTGTGGGTGATTGTGGGGGGGTGGAGGTGGGGGTACATTACTTAATATCCCCCCTCCCTTCTTACTTTATGTGGGGAGGGGGGATTATTGTTCCTTGTCCCTGGTGGTCCAGTGGAGGTGGAGGCAGATCAGTTATCCCCCCTCCCTTCTTACCTTATGCCTGGGAGGGGGGATCCTGCTGCTGCTGCCATCCATCCCTGGTGGTCCAGAGGAGAGTGAACTCTAGCCGGGGCTAGAGTTCACTCACGCGAGATCTGAGCGTTGCCGCGGCAACGCTCAGATCTCGCGAGAGAAACCCGGCGGAGCTGCTGGCAATAGCTCCCCGGGTCCTCTCCTGCCTCCCTCACTGCCTGTGAGCCGGTGAGGGGAGGCTGAGAGCAGAGCCGGCGCTCGGATAGCGCCGGCTCTGCATGAGCCGGCAGGGGAGATCCTGAGATCTCCCCTGCCGGTCTCAATACATAGGCGTGCCGCGGGGATTAGGGTGTGCCCAGGCACACCCGGCACACCCCGTGCGCACGCCTATGCATACTGACACACACAGGCATACTGGCTGACACAGACAAATTGGCACACACACAGAGACATACTTGCACACAGACATACTGACACACACACAGAGATACATACTGGTACTCACACAGACACACACAGAAAGACACACTGTTACAGGCATACTGACTCAGACAGACAGACATACTGACACACACACACACAGGCATACTGGCACACACACAGAGACATACTTGCACACACATAGACAGACATACTTGCACACACATAGACAGACATACTTGCACACACATAGACAGACATACTGACACACACACAGACAGACATACTGGCACACACATAGACAGGCATACTGATGCACACACACAGACATACTGATGCGCGCACACACAGACATACTGACATACTAACGCACACACAGACATACTGACGCACACACACACACACACACACACACAGACATACTGACTGACACAGACATACTGACACACACAGACATACTCATACACACAGACATACTCATACACACAGACATTCTCATACACACACACAAACTTTACACTTTTAAAACCAGTGGACAGGGGCTGAGTAAGGGGACAGGGCTGTAGTGGGGGACAGGGGGTGGTAGTGGAGGGTATAAGCTGTAATTGGGGGTTTAGGAATTGTACGGGGGGGGATAGGGGCTGAAGCAAGTTGATGGCTACAATTTGGGAAAGGGGCTGTGGTGTGGGTAATATGGGTTGCAATTGGGGGAGAGGAGCTGTAGTGGGGATGTTATGGGGCTGTGGTGGGGGGCATGGGGGTGAGGAAGGGGGCAGGAGCTGAGAGGGGGGAAAGGAGCAGGGAAAGGGGCTGACCAAGGGGACAGGGGCTGAGGAGGGGGGGCAGGGGCTGAGGTAGGGGACAGGGGCTGAGGAGGGGGGACAGGGGCTGAGGTAGGGGACAGGGGCTGAGGAGGGGGGGAAATGGCTGAGGTAGGGGACAGGAGCTGAGGTAGGAGCTGACTAAGGGGACAGGGGCTGACGAAGGGGAGGTGGGGACAGGGGCTGACTAAGGCTGAGGTGGGGACAGGGGCTGAGGAGGGGACAGGGGCTGACTAAGGGGACAGGGCTGAGGAAGGGTGACAGGGGCTGAGGAGAGGACAGGGGCTGAGGAGAGGACAGGGACTGAGGAGGGGAATAAAAAAAAAACATTTAAGTGTATTTCCCCCCTCCCTGAGTCTTACCTTAGGCCAGGGAGGGATGGACAGCAGCCAACAGGAGCAGCAACCAGCATACAGTAGCAGCCAGTGAAGTCGTCCTCTCCTGATGATGTCAGGAGGAGGGGCGTGACTTTCTCTGCTCTTCTCCCAGACTCCCCAGCGGTCCTGTGAGAAGAGCAGTGGAAGTCACCCCCCTCCTCCTGACATCATCAGGAGAGGCCGCCGACTCCACTGACTGCAGACTGCAGGAAGAGTGAGGTAAGTTGAAAAATCTGAATCTGGCCTTAGTGACTGCCAGGGGATTCAGATTTTTCCTTTTTTTGCTGGGTGTGGGCGGCCCTGGGTTTATTGCGGCCTGGGGGGCAATTGTCTCCCTGCCCCACTTCCCAGCCCACCCCTGGCAGTCACTAAGGCCAGTGAAATATTTTATTGCATAAACAGGGTATTTATTCACACCATAAACGTATAATTTTGCCTCTTTATAAAGCAATGGTAAGACCCAACCTTGAATACATCTGAATTCAGTGTTTTAAAGAAGAATATTATGGATATAGAAGGAGTGCAGACGTGGATTAAAATTTTAATCAGGAAAATTGAAGATTTTAGTTGTGAGATAATTCTAGAAAACGTGAACTTATTTAATTTAGAAAAAAGGAGTCTGAAAGGTGATATGATAGTGTGATAGAAGCTACAGGATGTTAAAGAAATGCTTTAGCACTCACATGGTTAAAACATCTCAGACCAGGGCACATGTGTGGAATGTCAGGAATGCCCACCAATAGTTAGCATAGTAAGGTATAAGTATTAGCTTAATAATTGGATATAATCATTGTAAAATGGGTGTAATTTTGTATTCTTTGTATACTGTGCGTGTGGAATACGTCATTTACAGAATATATTCTTTGTTCACTGGTGGTTCGAGGACCAGTACATCGTCTTTCTGATAAAGGCGACTTGAACTTTTGCAGCTGCAAAATAAACAATCTTTTGCTTTTTCCAACGACCTGTGTCTGTAGTGTTCTTGTATCGTCTGATACCCGAGAAATCCCTCTATCATAGCATTATACAAATCAGGGCCAGTACAAACATCTATCTGGCAACCTGTTCATTAGTTGGTCTCTAAGAAGCACAAGACACCCATGTTAAACTGAATTAGGGAGATGTTGTCTATGGCAGAGCAAAGCGTAATTTACAGTAAGAGTAATCATAGGCGTGCGCAGCCTATTGCTTAAGGGTGTGCACCCTAAAGCACAAGCACACGCCGCGTGTATATGTTTGTATATATATATATATATATATATATATACACACACATACATACATGCTGTGTGTGCTGTGTGAGGGTGGTGGTAGTGTTATTTGTGTGTGATGGGGGTTGGTAGTGTGCTATGTGGGTGAGGGTGTTTGTGTGTGTGTGTGAGGGTGATGTTAGTGTACTGTGTGTGAGGGTACTGGTAGTGTGCTGTGTGTGTGTTTGTTAGGGTCCTGCTAGTGTGCTGTGTGTGGGTGTCATGTGCTGTGTGAGGATGCTGTTTGTGTGCTGTGTGTTTGTGAGGGTACTGTTAGTGTGCTGTGTGTGAGTGTGCTGTTTGTGTGTGTGAGGGTGCTGTTAGTGCACTGTGTGTGTGTGCTGTTAGTGTACTGTGTGTGTGTGCTGTTTGTGTGCGGTATGTGTGTGAGGGTACTGGTAGTGTGCTGTGTGTGTGTTTGTTAGGGTCCTGTTAGTGTGCTGTGTGTGGGTGTTGTGTGCTGTGTGAGGGTGCTGTTTGTGTGCTGTGTGTTTGTGAGGGTACTGTTTGTGTGCTGTGTGTGGGTGTCATGTGCTGTGTGTTTGTGAGGGTGCTGTTTGTGTGTGTGTGTTGTTAGTGTACTGTGTGTGTGCTGTTTGTGTGTGCGATTTGTGGGGGTGGAGGTGGGGGCAGATTAGTTAATAAATATCTCCCCTCCCTTATGTAGGGAGGAGGGGCCGTGCTGCTGCCTTCCCTGGTGGTCCAGTGGAGGTGGGGGCAGATTACTTAATATCCCCCCTCCCTTATTACCTTATGTAGGGAGGGGGGATCCTTTCTGCCTTCCCTGGTGGTCCAGTGGAGAGTGAACTCTAGCCTGCGGGGCTAGAGTTCACTCTCGCGAGATCTGAGCGTTGCCGCGGCTGCTGGCTAAAGCTCCCCGGGTCCTCTCCCGCCTCCTTCACTGCCTGTGGGTCAGTGAGGGGAGGCTTAGAGCAGAGCCGGCGCTCGGATAGCGCCGGCTCTGCATGAGCCGACAGGGGGGATCCTGAGATATCTCCCCTTCCGGTCTCAATACATAGGCGTGCCGCGGGGATTAGGGTCACCGGGCACACCCCGTGCGCACGCCTATGAGAGTAATAAAGATATGAAATCCTCTGCCTAAAGAGGCTGTTTTTGAATTAATTGTACAGACTTTAAATGACTAAATGCTTTTTTGCAAAAACTGAATATTCTAGAATGCATTAGTTAATATGTGAGATGGCACCTTATTGATTTATAGGACAATTTGACTGCAATTCTTGAGTTGCAAGTAATGCTCCCCCGGTCCCCCCCTTTTACTCAAAACTGCAAATCGCTTCCAATTGGGTTTTGTTAATCTTCTTTTGGATAACAACATTAATGCAGATGTGTGAACTTGATGAACTTGGGTAATTTTTAGCATATATTGCTATGCACCTATTAATATAAATATATACAAAACGTAATCCCTCCAAAAAATAAACAGCTTACACTTTTTTAAAAAACATTCTTTATTTAGAAACTGGAAAAATTACCAAGCATGATCATAACAAATATCATTAAAATATATAAACTTTTCATCCAATGAATACAGTGAAAAATCATTGATAGAGTCAGTGAGGATGTGGAAAAGGTACTTAAAACATATCACTGGTTTAATTAATTGAAATGAAGCCTCCAGGCGTCAATACGTTTTAAGGGTTATACAACAGGGGAGACAATAGCTCTGAAGAAGGGCCATGATTGCCAAACTCTTAATGAAACCCATTTTGGTTTTTATTTTGCAAAGAGGGGAGATCAAAAAGAAAAAAAAAACACTTTAACTGTAGAAGAGACAAAAAAGTTAGGGTCCAAAATTAGGAGGAACTGAGAGAGAGAACAAATAAATAAGAGATGGATAATATAACAAAAGTGCAGATAAAGGAGACTGAAAAGATAAGAGAGGAGAAATGGTTGATAGAATGCTTTCCCTTGAACCCGTGATTGGGCAGAAGGTTGTGGATGTGAAAAATGGTATCATATAGACAATAAAGGTTAAAAATGCCAAGGGACCCAAATCCTGTGAAATGATTTTACCTAGTCTCATAGATACTGAAAAACTCATCCTTGTAGTCCTAACACCCTATAGGATAAACTATTAAAGAATTACTAGTGTACCATACAACTTGTACTATACTTTCCTTTAATAAAAACTGGTTCCTTAAATACGAACTGGTTACTTAGGTTTTTAGGATTTCAGCTTTTAACTTTACCATGGACATAGATAATATTTGTAAATACCATGTTACCTGTTCTTTACTCTAGTAGCACACTATAATTTTATATTTATATATCCATGTTTTGCTTTATTTTACTTATATTTGAAATGTCGTTACCGTAGTTGATGAAATTTACAAAGCCTATTTTTTGTATACCTTGCTTTTCAATCTCAGACATTTTCTTTTTCCAGAGGTTTGGTCCCCCTTGGTGTAGTTTTGGATTGGTGGCAATGATGACTAAAGGACTCAGGGCAGAATAGGACGCAGCAAGGAATATTCGGGTATCATTCATTTCAGTACTCACACTGGAAAGTGACAGGGTATAGATCCACATAGAGTTGTCCATTCCATATAAAACAACATAAAGAGCTACAAGCAAAATAACTGCTCTTGAAGCCTTGTATTCCATGCTCTTACTGTTACCTCTGTCTCTGTCTGAGCTGCGAATATTTTGCATGGTGTTTCCATGTCGGTATAAAATAGTCACCATGTAAGTGCTTGACAGGGTCATTAACCCCACAAATATAATCTCTCGAATTACGGATACCAGTCCATTTATCATGAAAGAGACATAAGTCAGAAAATTTGCATCACAATAAACCAAGTGCAATGTATAAGGCGAGGTTGTATAATTTGTCCGGGCATGTCCATACAAAATGCTTGAAGTGTAAAGAAGCATATTCATATTTAAGAGTAATATTATAATTATATATAGTTTTTGAGTTAACTTTTCCTTTAAGTAAATCCAGTATTTATTGACTGGGGCTACAAGAACACACTGGTAACAGCTAAGAAAACTGGTGATGCATATGGACATGGCTCTACTTACTCTGTAAGTCAGAAGGACAAGTTTACATTCTGTATCATTGAGTAAATTCTCAACTCCGATAGCATTAAGAGCCTGGGGGATGACACGAGAGAAGACCACAAGGAGATTTGATAATGCCAGAATCATTATGATTACATTAGTTGGTAAGAGTTTCTTTTCTACTATTTTTATGTAAATAAATTTTAACATGATAAAGATGTTTCCAGGTATACCTATAATGATCAAAAGGGTGAATCCAATGGCTTTGAGAAGACGAGCATCCATTTCTGATTGTTTGACTTGATTGAAGATATGAATGATTTCTAAATCATAAAATTATAGTAGAGAATATTCAGGTATGCGTTCAATATTAGATTCTTACACTTTAGAATGAGATTCCTAACTGAGATTGTAAATAACATGTTCACTACTGATCATACAGGTAAAATATATATACTGTAATCACTTTTTATTCTTAATTTTGCAACAAAAATAAAAACGATTCAGTCACTAAAGCCCCACACTCAAATTCTCCTCTGCGCCCGCACCGGTCTTTATTGCCTTTGTTTGGCTCAAGAGCAGAAACATAGGTATGTAAAAGACCTGATAAGCTTGACTCATTTTTAGCCTCTAGTCCTGTGATTATATAGCAAAGAAGCAAACTAATTTTCCACATCTTTAGATGGCCCTTATACTGCTCTACCAATTTACTGCAAATAAAAAAAAGTCTAGGTCAATGTACTAGGTCGGTCAAAGTACAGGGCTGTGTTCTAGCTACTAGAAATGGAACTGAACGAAGGAGGCTCTGAACTCACCAGGCTGATTTGCAGTCAACAGTATCTGCTTGTATGCCCTTTACAGTACAAATGCCTGGTGATATCCAATTAACTGTACTTAATATATTTAACCACTATTTCCACATAAAGATATATATATATATATATATTTATTTGTGTTAAGGGCTCATGATAGTACAGAAGAACGGTATGGAGCCAGGTAAGGGGTGTCCCTTAAGTAGGGAAGAGGTGTGTCATATGCCCCTCCCACAATTACATGCCAAAATTCCTTAATACATATATTAATCTAATATTTTAGACCATATTTGAAATATTTCCAGGTAAAATACAAAGTGATGTCTAAAACTTTTTTGGGGAAGAATGACAGAATATATGTAATATAAAAATTGTGTATATCTTCAAAATTGCTATTTGGCCCTAACTGTTCCACCTATTCATCCCATCTTTTGAACAAACATTACACTCATTCTTTTTTTCAAATAAAACATAGAATAACTGAAGGCATTAAAGTGAAATAAGAAAATGCTGATTTTTCATGCCTAATTTTTCCTTTAACATATACCTCGGAGGTCCAGAATGCAAGGTCGTTTGCAAACAGTAAATCTAACATTTTAAAATGTTCGATTTAAAAAAAAAAAAAAAAAAAAAAAACTTTTGAATTCCTTATTTGTTTGCAAAAATAATCATAAAATTTTTATTTAATTTCTCAGTTGTGTTAATTTCTCAGTTGTGGTGAGGCTGTAATTCGCCACCTCTGGTTTCTGTACTACATGGAACTGAGACGCAGCATCCACTGATTATCATGATTTTTTTGTTTAAAAGAAAGCTTTGTAAAATGATGTGCCTTAGTAAATAGGAAGTAAATCCATTTCCAAACTGTGAATGATCAATGACAGAATAAATCTTTAGATCCTTTAAAAAGCCTATATCAGCATGGAATTTCCTTATGTAGGGCACTTTAGCCTCAGATCTCTACAGATAGTGGAGAGGGCTGGAGGATATTATCTTTTTTTTCATTTTTAAAATTACATCAGGGTACTACTTCTCAAAGTAGCCACCTATTATAAAAAAAAAAAAACATCTCTAGTATTGTGCTCTTTCCAGCTACTTAGGGGTAGGAAGTGGTGCCTACCAGAAGACTATCGAGAGGGGTATTGGGAGGAAGTAAACAAAACTTTGCTGTAAACCCTTGTTTTAGTTAGGTAGCATGCTGGAATCATATGGAATACCTGGCTGAGCAGTATGTGCTTGGTTCTGTCTCTGCTTTCACTGAGATCAAGGAGAGAATCGGCGGCAATCTGTTCAATGCTATAAATGAGTGAACATAACATAGAGAGTAGTGATATATCATGATATATACCCACCTATCTGGTTCAAGCCCCAGGTGTCCTCCATTTTACCTTTGCAAATATGTCTGATTAAATCGAAGCATTAAAAGCTTGCTTTGAACAAAGTCATTAACATGGTCAAAATATGTTAACATTGCAAATTAAATGAAAAGAAAATAATTTAAACATGCAATACATGTATATAAGTGAATAATTAGAAAGTTGTACTGCTACATGAAACCATTGTACAATATTTTAGGGTCATACAAATAGCCATGATATTATCATACATAAATTCATAAAAACACACACACTTACACATACTCACAGAAACAGGCTGACACTCTCTCTCATCCCAATAAATTCTAAAGTTAGATCTGGTAAAGTAAAATCATTTCTAAGCAAATAAGAAATTTTGGATTTGCCAGTTTATGTATACATATTTCTTGCCAGGTATGTTTTATGTTAGTATAGTTATAATATATAGTATCACCTATCTATTACATGCCTACACCCTCTAGCAAAAACTGCCTTGATAACAGAAAAGCATTTGTGTTTGCAATGTAATCTCACCTCTTTGGCCCTGTTTTCATGTAAGTTTAAACCACTACAATAATTGTGAAATCTTCCTCTATTTATAATAATTTTTTCCTTTGAAGTCAAACCACATAGGATTAATTAGGCAGTACAATTATTGATATGCATGTAGCAGAAAGGCATAAAATCTCGCAACTATTCTGTTTCTTTCTCTAAAATGAATTACATGCATAATGTCCTATGGACTTTAACCCTTTCAGGACCGCGGACGGTTCAGGACCGTCAGCGGTAAAACGTGCGTTTGGACCGCTGACGGTCCTGAACCGTCATAGCGGAAAACGGGCTGCAGGAAGCGATCAAAGATCGCTCTTGCCAGTACAATGATGTTACTATCTGCCAGACATCCCAGGCAGATAGTAACAGCCAATTACGGTGTGTGAGCGATCCGCGATCGCTCACAATTGGCTGCTGTCAAAGTGGGTGTTACAAACACTCACTTTGACAGTGATCTCTGCCCCTCTCTCCTCTGTATCGTTTTGTGAGGCGAGAGAGACAGAGATCGTGATAGTTTGTTGCAGCAGAGTGTTCCAGAGAGTTGTAAAAAGTATCAGCAGTGAATTAAAAATCCATTTTAACCCCTTCCCTGCCAGATCTGTTTCAGCAGTGCATTTGTACTGTCTGTCTTTTTTTTTGCCCTTAAAGGGTTAAATTTGTTTTAAAAATATCTGTCGTAGTCTGTCGTAGTCTGTCGTAGTCTGTCGTAGTCTGTCGTAGTCTGTCGTAGTCTGTCGTAGTCTGTCGTAGTCTGTCGTAGTCTGTCGTAGTCTGTCGTAGTCTGTCGTAGTCTGTCGTAGTCTGTCGTAGTCTGTCGTAGTCTGTCGTAGTCTGTCGTAGTCTGTCGTAGTCTGTCGTAGTCTGTCGTAGTCAGTCAGTTTCCTTCCCCCAAATCTCCATTAGATTTTTGTGACAGGAGTTAGTTTAGGGATTGCTGTTTAGTCTGTTTTAGTAAAAAAAAAAAAAAAAAAGTATAAATTTTTTTTTGTGTGTTTGTAATTTGTTTTAGTCGTGTGTAAAACATGCAGCGTATGTATAACTTGCAGGAGGCATATGCCTTCTTGGCGTCAGACTCTGACGCCACTGACACTGCGTCAGATTTTGACCCAGGTCAGTTTTCTGACATGTCTAGTCAAGACGACATGTCATCTGTGTGTGAGCCGGCTGAAGAAAGAAGCTGTGCTTCCTCTGCTATGCCAAATGTGGAGGAGGACTGGGTACCTCCACAGTTAGCCGAGCCCAACGTCCCCCCTTTTAGTGCCAACGCAGGCATTAATGTTAATGTGGATGGCTTCTCCCCAATGCAGTATGTAGAACTATTTTTAGGGGATACCATCTGGGAGGAGATTGCTTCCCAGACTAACTTGTATGCTACCCAATTTATTGACAACAATCCAGGTAGCTATACAGCCAGGGAGCATGACTGGCATCCCACAGATGTCCCAGAGCTTAAAAAATTCTGGGCTCTTACAATGCTCATGAGGATTATAAAAAAGCCATCGATTCGCTCATACTGGAGCACCAACCCAATAATGTCGAGTCCAGTATTCTCCCAAACCATGCCTAGAGCCAGATACGAGTTACTGCTGAGATTTTTACATTTCAGTGACAATACCCTCTGTCACCCTAGAGATCACCCTAAAATACGCCCACTGCTAGACCATTTTCAGGACAAATTTTCGGATGTTTATACCCCCCAACAAAATTTATCCATAGATGAATCTCTAATGAAATACAAAGGGAGATTAGGGTTCAGACAATACATCCCCTCAAAGCGCTCTAGGTATGGCATTAAACTGTACAAACTGTGTGAGAGCGAAAGCGGATACACATTTGCCTTTCGTGTATATGAGGGGAAAGATGGTCAACTGGACCCTCCTGACTGTCCTGACTCCCTGGGGACAAGTGGGAAACTTGTATGGGACCTACTAAACCCCTTGTTTAATAAAGGTTACCACCTTTATGTGGATAATTTTTATAGTAGTGTCCGTCTATTTAAAACACTTTATGCTTTACAGACACTGGCCTGCGGCACTGCCAGAAAAAATTCCAAAGACTTTCCACGATCTCTCATAGATGCAAAATTAAAAAAAGGCGAATGTAAAGCACTTTGGAAAGCTGAGGTGCTTGCACTAAAATTTAGGGACAGGAAGGATGTCCACATGCTCACCACCATCCATGACGAACGCATGTCCGACGTCTCTGTCCGGGGCAGAGTAGAGTCCAAACCGGTTTGCATCAGGGCGTATAATAAGTACATGGGTGGTGTTGATTTGGCTGATCAGCTGATGCAGCCGTATCTTATTTTACGAAAAACCAAAGCATGGTATAAAAAGGTGGCTATATATCTGATGCAAATAGCAACCCACAACTCATTTTTACTTTTTAAAAAAAATAATCCAGGGAAAATCACCTTTCTCCAATTTCAATTGAAAATAATTTCTTTAACAATTTATGGAGATGGACAAGTTCCAACAACGGTGCAAGCTGAGTCCAGACATTTTATTTTTAAGTTACCGCCAACTGCTAGAAAAAAAACCCCCCAGAAACGTTGCCGGGTCTGTTTTAAAAACGGGAAAAGGACAGACACCCCTTTTCACTGTCCTGATTGTCCTTCGAAACCAGGACTCTGTGTAGGAACATGTTTCAAGCTGTACCACACAGAACAGTTGTAAGAAGTGTTCCTGAATTTTTATTTTATTTTCTGTTTCTTTGGAAAGCAGCCATTTTTTTGTTAGTCAGTTTCCTTCCCCCAAATCTCCATTTAGATTCTATTTGCAGGAGTCAGTTTAAAGATTGCTGCTAAATGTACATTTGCTACCTGCACATTTGGCCTAACAAGTTTTCTGGCAGTAACACATAACCAGCTGTCCAAAACCAGATGACGTGTGCATAAAAACCCAGAATAAAGAAAATACCACTACACTTTCTTTGGGGGGCAAAATGGTTGGGGGAAAGAAGTCAAAACACCCCATCCTCTATAACATTTGATGTCTACTTTATAAAAATATATACTATACATATTGGCATGATGGTAACATTAACTGGGGGGTACAAAAATATGTCAAACTGAAGATAGACCAAGCATACCTATATATCAAGTTGAAAAACTGACATGTACAAGTTCTGATTGTTGCCTTTTGGCCCCCAAACAACCCGGCACCCATATACATGGGGGGTATCACTGTACTCAAGAGATGTTGCTGAACATATTGGGCAGTGTTTGGCAGTGACACATAACAGGATCTGTTAATTCATGCCTAAAGTACAATGTGTGTGACAAAGAAACAAAAAAAGATTACTATCCAAAAGTTTGACAAAGGCTGGTGGTAGAATTCAGTGCATGAAAAGTGTTAAAATACCACAATTTAAAATGCCCTGGGTTGTCTACTTTTCAAAAATATATGGTTTGATGGGGGTAAAATACATTGGCTCAAATGGGACATGGGCGCAGGTTGATTACATGTCAAAATTCCAAGTTGGGAAACTGATAAGCGCACCTGCCAAACGTGGCCTTTTAGCCCCCAAAGAACCCGACAAGCCTATGCATGGGTGGTATCACTGTATTCAGGAGATCTTGCTGAACACATATTGGGGTGTTGTTTGGCAGTGACACATAACAGGATCTGATAATTCATGCCTAAAGTACAAGGTGTGTGAAAAAAACTGAAAAAAATTTACTAACTCAATGTTTGACAAAGCCTGGTGGTAGAATTAGTGCATGGAAAGTGTAAAAATTCCACCATGTGAAATACCCTAGGGTGTCTACTTTTCAAAAATATATGGCCAAAATACATTGGCCGGCTTCAAAAATGTCCCAAATAGGGGACAGGTTGACTACAGGTTGACTACATGTCAAAATTCCGAGCTGGGAAACTGATATGCGCACCTGCAAAATGTGGCCTTTTAGCCCCCAAACAACCCAAAACACCTATACATGGGGGGTATCCCTGTACTCAGGAGATGTTACTGAACACATATTGGGGTGTTGTTTGGCAGTGACACATAACAGGATCTGTTAATTCATGCCTAAAGTAAAATGTGTGTGAAAAAAACAGAAAGAAAATTACTAACTCAATGTTTGACAAAGCCTGGTGGTAGAATTAGTGCATGGAAAGTGTAAAAATTCCACCATGTGAAATACCCTAGGGTGTCTACTTTTCAAAAATATATGGTTTGATGGGGGTAAAATACATTGTCCGGCTTCAAAAATGTCCCAAATAGGACATGCATGCAGGTTGACTACATGTCAAAATTCCGAGCTGGGAAACTGATATGCGCACCTGCAAAATGTTGCCTTTTAGCCCCCAAACAACCCAAAACACCTATACATGGGGGGTATCCCTGTACTCGGGAGATGTTGCTGAACACATATTGGGGTGTTGTTTGGCAGTGACACATAACAGGATCTGTTAATTCATGCCTAAAGTACAATGTGTGTGAAAAAAACAGAAAAAAAATTACTAACTCAATGTTTGACAAAGCCTGGTGGTAGAATTAGTGCATGGAAAGTGTAAAAATTCCACCATGTGAAATACCCTAGGGTGTCTACTTTTCAAAAATATATGGTTTGATGGGGGTAAAATACATTGGCCGGCTTCAAAAATGTCCCAAATAGGACATGCATGCAGGTTGACTACATGTCAAAATTCCGAGCTGGGAAACTGATAAGCGCACCTGCAAAATGTGGCCTTTTAGCCCCCAAGCAACCCAATACACCTATACATGGGGGGTATCCCTGTACACGGGAGATGTTGCTGAACACATATTGGGGTGTTGTTTGGTAGTGACACCTAACAAAATCTGTGAATTTATACCTGAATTGCAATTTATGTGAAAAAAATAAAAAAAATAAACTACCTATGCAAAGTTTGACAAAGGTTTATGGTAAAATGGCTGCATAGAAAGTATCAAAATATTCTTAGATGAATAACCTGGGTTATCTAGTTTAAGAAAAATATATACACATGTGGGGTGTTTTTTGGAGATTTATGACATAACAGTGTTACAATGTCACTATTGATACATTTGAAAAATGTAAATTTTGAAACCGCAATTTCCTACTTGTACTTATAGCCCTATAACTTGCAAATAAAAGCAAAAAAACACGTAAACATTGGGTGTTTTTAAACTAAGGACAAAATGTTTAATCTATTTAGCAGTTTGTTTCATTCGATTTTGTAGATCAGTAAAATATTTTTTAAGTAGAAGTCAAAAAACACGGTTTTTGGTTTTTTTTCACCATATTTTACTATTTTTTTTAAAGTAAATGATATGAAATGATACAAATAATGGTATGTAAAGAAAGCCCTTCTTGTCCTGAAAAAAACAATATATAACTTGTATGGGAACAGTAAATGAGAGAGCGGAAAATTACAGCTAAACACAAACACCACAAAAGTGTTAAAATAGCTCTGGTCCTTAACGTACAAACATCGCAAAAACAGTCCGGTCCTGAAGGGGTTAAACACTCTCTTCAGAGACTTGATATCATTACCTGTAGCGCATGGTACACAGGGGCAGGGGGGCAGCACCTTCACAGTTTTGTTAAAAATAAATAAATAAAATGAATTGTTATGTAAGGATTTATGAGACGTGTGTGTTAGAAAATAAAATGTCAAGATAATTGGTATTTATTTTTAAACTACCTTGTTTTTTGGATATAGACACCCTCAGACATGCTTTTTCTGCTGTAAGATGATTTGTGACTTCACCCAATGACTTTGGACATGCATTAGACCAGATCTGTACAACATACGGTCCACTGGCTGTTTGCGGACACCAAAGGATTCTGTACAGCCTGCACTCTAAGGGGGCCCATTGGACGGCCCCTGCACTTAAGGCCACCGGATGGGCCTTTGTCAGCATGGGCCTGGTTGGGATTTGTGGCCCTTTAACAGTGCGACCCTTGCTTATCGGCAGCCTGTGAGGAAGTTACAGCCTGAGAGTTGTGGCGCCGTATGGTAGGGGCAGACAGTAAGGAGGGGGTCTGGGCTGGGGAAGACAGGAGAACAAATAAGAAGGCTGGAGAAGAGGGTGAACAGGCTGCAAATGGCATGCTCTAACTCCCAAAAGCCTTCCTGGACACCAAGGAAGTTGCCCACCTTCCAACAAAAGGTAGGAAACCGGAGGGTGGCTATAACAGTGTATATTTTTACCTGTTTGCCTGACAGTGTGTGCATCTGTATGTCTGTCAGTATGTGTTTCTGCGTGTGTATTTGTATGCCTTTCAGTGTGTTTCTGTGTGTCTGTATTATTTATTTATAAAATATTTTACCAGGAAAGATACATTGAGATTTCTCTCGTTTTCAAGTTCTCGTTTTGAGTGTCTGTATGCCTGTCAGTGTGTGTGTGTATATATCTGTATGTCTGTCAGTGTGTGCATCTGTATGTCTATAAATGTGAGTCTGTATGTTTGTCAGTGTGTGTGCGTCTTTACATTTGTCTGTGTGTGTATTTGTATGTATGTATGTGTATCTGTATGTATGTCATTGTGTGTCTCTGTGTATCTGTATTTTTATGTCATTTTATACCAAGGAAAGTAAGGCACTACATTAAATTGTCAGACCCTGGACGTGTTAAAAGACAGGACTCGTGATTTCTAAGCTTGCCATTGGATAACAGCATCAGTGAATCCAGTTGGGCCTCTTTAAATTGTTTCTTAAATAGGTGTATCTATAATTTTATGAAAACAGGGCAGGAGTTTTCATTGGGTCAAGAAGTGGCGGAACTACTGCCAGTGCGGCTGCACCGGGGCCCTGGTGGTGCGCTGGGGCCCTTACATGGCCCCTGTAATCACGGCAGCTCTGGGAGGAAGTTCCTCTCTGCTAACACAGAGCCAGAGAGGAGCAGAGTGGGAGAAAGTCCTATTCTAATTGGTCACAGACCCCACTGGATATCCTGCTTCAAAGACATCTTAATGTGTCCAGTGCTGCTGCAGGCATGGGGACAAGCCCTGGAGCTTGGATGATGGGACACACACTGAGCTGCCCCCTGGCATGGCGGATAGTAATTCTGCATGGAGCATGGGGGTCTCCAGGACTAATGCTGACATTCCAGAATCAGTGAGTGCAGATAGGAGCATGGTGTGGGGGGACCACGACTGCTTCGAGGCTCTATACAGCAGGGGCCACAACTTCACCTCCTCACAAGGTAATCCATCCCTCAATTGGGTGAATTAAGCACGGGGGAAGATATGCAGTGTTTAAATCTGATGGGAAAAAAGCCTGACCCCACCTTCCTCATACTTTAAACACTTTATAATGCTTCACCATTATGAAGCTCTCAGGAGATCATCTGAATCATGACAGCTATTTCTGAGCTATATTCTGACAGTCATGGTACACACATTGAATATAATCCATTAGGAGAAACAGAATCTAGAAGCTGAGCTGCTGTGAGGTGTAACTCCTAGCATTCTCAGACAGAACTGATCGTGCTGGGAGTTGCAGTTGAGAGATTTTTTTTGTATTCCTTTCAGACAATAGGAAGTGCTTTATGTGTCTACGGTTTGTAATTTTTTTTGATATCTTATAAAAGTACTGATATCAGTAGAAATCGCACTTTTATAAAACTTTGCTGATATGTATCCCCATATTTCAATCAGACAGCAGAGGAAAGCGGTAAGCTCAGGGGGCCCATCTTGTGGCCCATACACTTAGGCCCACCCGATGGCAAAAGTGTTTTCAGGGGCCTATAAAAAGCTCAGCACCTTTAGCCAAGGAGATGGGGGACGGTCACCTTCTCCCAGCTAACACAGAGCAGCATGGGAGCAGAGTGGGAGCACCTCTGATTCCCAACAGTCTCAGCCAGCCACTGAACCCCAGGGAAGCCACCCTCCTGCATCCAAAAGGTAGGAAACTGGAGGGATGCCTAAAATGTGTACATTTTGACTGTATGTGTATTTATCTGCCTGTGTGTCTGTGTATCTATCTGTATTTATGTATGTGTGTCTGTGGGTGTGTGTCAGTGTATCTATTTTTGAGTTTGTGTGTCTGTATGTGTGCCTGTGTATCTGTGTGACTCTGGGTATCTGTACATGTGTCAGTATTTGTATGAGTGTCGTGTGTGACTATATTTGTGTATTTGTATGTGTTAGTGTGTCTTTCTGTGTATCTGTAGTGTCAGGGTGTGTCTATGTATCTGCTTGTCTGTACCTGTTTATCTGTATGTGTGTCTGCATGTGTGTGTGTCTCTGTATTTGAATGTGTGTGTATATATATATATATATATATATATATATATATATATATATATATATATATATACATACTGTCACGACTAGTAATGTGGTCCAGCATGCAGAAACTATGTAAACATATACATAAGTAAGAAAAGGAAAATAATAGGAAAGAGCGTAAACCGGTCCTTAGAATGGCCGGACTAATACGCTAGAGACAGAGAATGGTCAAAGGGAAAGCCGAGGTCAAGGAAGCCAGAAAATACTCAATACCGATAAACAAGCCAAGTCAGGGAAACCAGAGATCAGAATAACCAGGGAAACGCCAAGGATCAGGATACCAGGAAATCAGAAACACGAGAATAGCACTTTCAGGAAACCAGGAAACTGAAACCACGACATGGCAAAGTAATGGGGAAAGCTAGGGGTTTAAATACCCCTCTCTAGGCTATGATTGGTCAGAGGGCGACCTCTGACCCCAAAACGAGCGTGTGCGTTGACGTCGTGACGTCACGCACACGTTGGTATAATTCTCGGGGGCGGGGCTGGTAATAGACGCGACCACGCGGTCGGCGCCATCTTGGATCCGGGCGCGATGCCCGGAAGAACTATGTGCGCGGTTCCCGGCTCGCCGACGAGCAGGTAAGCTCGTGTAGTCGGAGCGGTCGTGCCGGTCGGGCACGACCGTGAGGCTCGGCGGGCCGGCGACCGCAACAGTACCCCCCACTCGAAGACCGCGCACCGGGCGGGAAGGACCCGGCTTAAGAGGAAAGCGGTTGTGAAACGACCGGATAAGACGGGGCGCATGGACCCGGTCAGCAGGAACCCAACAACGTTCCTCGGGACCATAACCCTTCCAGTCAACGAGATAGGACAAGACACCTCTGGATAATTTGGAGTCCATGATAGAATGGACTTCGTATTCTTCTTGATCACCCACTACCAAGGGCGGAGGAGGAGTGGATACCCTGGTGTAGCGATTGCAAGTAAGGGGCTTGAGCAGAGACACATGGAAAGTATTCGCTATTCTCATATGAGCCGGTAGTGCTAAAGAATAGGTCACTGGATTAATACGTTGGGTAACTCGAAAGGGACCAATGTACCGAGGGGCAAATTTCATGGATGGGACCTTAAGCTTGATATGTCTCGTGGAGAGCCACACCCTGTCACCTGGAAGATAGACAGGATTAGCGCCCCGTTTCTTGTCAGCTTGGACCTTTGCTCGGAATGAGGCTTTTTGCAGAGCTGAATGGACGGAATCCCAGGTATCATGAATCGATTCTAAACGGGTGTCCAAAGCGGGGATTTCTGTGTCTGAGAATGCAGAAGGTAAAACAGCGGGGTGATAACCCTGATTAACAAAGAATGGACTGTGATTAGAAGATTCATGAGTGGCGTTGTTTATGGCGAACTCAGCCATGGGTAAGAGCTCATACCAGTTAGATTGATTGGCATTTATAAAGCAACGTAAATAGGCTTCTAAAGACTGATTCGCCCTCTCTGCTGCTCCATTTGTTTGAGGGTGATATGCTGATGAAAAGGAGAGTTCGATGCCCAATTGTTTGCAAAAGGAACGCCAAAACCTAGAAACAAACTGGGTACCTCTGTCAGATACTATGTTTTTGGGTACACCGTGCAACCGAAAGATCTCTCTCAAGAATATTTGAACAAGATCTTGAGCAGATGGTAATTTCTTAAGTGGGACGAAATGTGCCATCTTCGTGAATCTATCAATAACCATAAGGACTGTATTAAACCTGTTTGAACTGGGTAGATCCACAATGAAATCCATGGCCAAGTGGGTCCAGGGAGCACTAGGTATGGGCAGTGGTTGTAACAGTCCAGGAGGTGACCTAGGAGGAACTTTAGAAACTGCACATATTTGACATGCCCCAACATAATCTTTGATGTCGTTTCTAAGAGCAGGCCACCAAAATCTCCTGGAGACGGCTGAGAGAGTTTTATGGACTCCAGGATGGCCCGCTGTGAGGTTGTCATGGAACAAATCTAGTATCTTCTTTTGAAACTGAGGTGACACATACAGTTTGTCCGGAGGTTTTCCCACAGGTGCCTGAGTTTGATCTGCTATTATGGCACAGAAGAGTGGAGAAGACACTTCGGAAACAGTAGTGGCAATGAGGCATTCAGGAGGTACAATAGGATATATCTCCTGTTCTGGTACTTCATCTGTCTCAAACTGCCGAGAAAGTGCATCTGCCTTGATGTTTTTAGTACCAGGCCGGTACGTAATTACGAAATTGAATCGGGAGAGGAACAATGACCACCTAGCCTGACGAGAGGACAGTCTCTTAGCGTCCCCAATATAAGCCAAATTCTTATGATCAGTAAAGATCAAAAGTGGCTCTTTGGAACCTTCTAAGAGATGCCTCCATTCCTTAAGGGCAAGTACAATGGCCAAAAGTTCCCTATTCCCTATGTCGTAATTCCTCTCTGCAGGTGTGAGTTTGCGAGAGTAAAATCCACAGGGATGTAAAGGCGTATCAGGACTTTCTCTTTGAGACAGAATGGCTCCAACTCCTGTTTCTGATGCATCCACCTCTAGGATAAATGGTTTGGATGGATCAGGATGGGTCAGGACAGGTGCTGAGGAAAATAAAAATTTTAATTGTTCAAATGCCTCTCTTGCTTCTTTGGGCCAAGATATACAATTTGTTCCTTTTTTTGTTAAATTGGTTATAGGGGAAATCACGGAGGAAAATCCCCTTATGAATTTGCGGTAGTAATTCGCAAAACCTATAAAGCGTTGAGTAGCTTTAAGGCCCTTGGGTAATGGCCACTGTAAGACTGCCTCCAGTTTACGAGGATCCATCTGGAAACCAGACGGAGATATAACGTATCCAAGGAATTGTATCTCCGTTTGGTCAAACTGGCATTTCTCCAGTTTACAGTAAAGGCCGTTTTGTAACAGGGTTTTCAGTACAATTCTCACATGTTCGTGATGTGTCTCTAGGTCTGGGGAATAGATGAGAATGTCGTCCAAATACACTAGAACGAACATGTGAAGGTACTCTCTTAGGACATCGTTAATAAAATCCTGGAATACCGCTGGAGCGTTACATAATCCAAACGGCATAACCAGGTATTCGTAATGTCCCATTCTGGTGTTAAATGCGGTCTTCCATTCGTGACCGTCCTTAATCCTGACTAGATTGTATGCACTTCGGAGATCGAGCTTGGTAAAGACTCGAGCTCCCTTCAATCTGTCAAATAGTTCTGATATAAGGGGAATAGGGTAGGCGTTTTTAATGGTAATCCTATTCAAACCCCTATAATCAATACAAGGGCGTAGGTCTCCTTCTTTTTTAGAGACAAAGAAGAATCCAGCCCCGGCTGGTGAGGAGGACCTACGGATATGACCCTTTCTGAGAGCCTCCTTAATGTATTCCTCTAAACAAAGATTTTCCTGGGGGGACAAGGCATAGATTCCTCCCTTGGGAGGCATAGTCCCTGGTAATAAGTTTATGGTACAGTCATAAGGTCTATGAGGAGGTAACCCTTCTGACTGGACCTTGTTAAATACCTCTTTCAAATCCATATACTGTTGTGGAATTTGTGTGGTCAAGGGAGGTGTAACAGGAACATTAATGGTGCCAATAGGTTGTGGGATTTGTTTAAAGCAGACATCTTTGCATCTCTCACCCCAACTCACAATCTCTCCTTCAATCCAATCCAAACGTGGATTGTGTTTAAGGAGCCAAGGGAAACCGAGTATTATCGGAACTGTAGGTGAAGAGATAATTTGAAAGGTCATTTCTTCAGAATGGAGAACACCCACTGAAACAGTGATTGGCAGAGTTTCGTGTGTGATGAAAGGCTGGGTAAGAGGCCTCCCATCAATGGCCTCGACTGCTATAGGTTTCTCTTTATGTCTTAAGGGCAGGAGATGTTTTGCAGAGAATTCCTTGTCTAGGAAATTCTCCGCTGCCCCAGAGTCAATCATAGCCTCACATTGAATAGTAGTGTTCTCGAAAGATAAGGTTACTTTGATAAGGAAACGGTTCTTAGTCAATTTAGGGGACATATACATCACACCTAAGGTCGGTCCCCGTACGTGCCTTAGGTGTGCAAGTTTTCCGGCCGAACCGGGCATGATGACCTTAGATGCCCTTTCTTGCCACAATACATACATAACCCCTCGTTACGTCTGTGTTGTCTCTCTGCCTCAGTGAGTTTAGCACTACCCAATTGCATGGGTTCTGGTTCTGGAAGAGGCGTCTGGCTACTCACCACTGGGTTAGAGAAACGAGGAGCTATGGACAAATTAGAGCGTCTGTTACGTTGTTTGTTTTTCTCTCTCTCTCTGAGCCGGTTGTCAATGTCTATCATGTAGGCAATAAACTCATTTAGACTAACCGGAAGGTCTCTAGCTGCAGTCTCATCTTGTATATTCTCAGCTAAACCTTCAGAGAAAGCAGCCACCAGACCGTTATTGGTCCAATCAACCTCAGACGCTAATGTCCTGAACTCTATAGCATAATCGGCTACAGAACGACTGCCTTGCTTGATTCGCATAAGGGCTTTGGCAGCGTTCTTCTCCCTGCCTTTAGGTTCAAATGTAGCTTTAAAAGCCGTAAGAAAAGTATTGTAATCACGAGCTACTGCGTCACCACTTTCCCATAAGGGGTTAGCCCAGGTCAAAGCTTTTCCAGTTAATTGGTTCATCAGATAGCCTATTTTAGATCTATCTGTTGGGAATGAACCTGGAGAGGCCTCAAAGTGGTATTCAATTTGGTTTAAAAAACCTCTGAATTCCTTAGAATCACCTCCATAGCGTGGGGGCGGTGACAAGGTTATGGACGGTGGTTTATGTGGTACGGGAACCACTACAGGTGGCGGAACCACAGGTGGTACCGGAGGGACCTCTAAATAGGCAGTCCTCTGGAGCAAGGTCTGAAATGCCTGGGCAAATTGGTCTAACCTGTGGTCCATATCCTCCACCCTACTCTCACATGCGATCATATGCTTGCATAGTTCTGCAGGATCCATGGCCATGTCGTAATGTCACGACTAGTAATGTGGTCCAGCACGCAGAAACTATGTAAACATATACATAAGTAAGAAAAGGAAAATAATAGGAAAGAGCGTAAACCGGTCCTTAGAATGGCCGGACTAATACGCTAGAGACAGAGAATGGTCAAAGGGAAAGCCGAGGTCAAGGAAGCCAGAAAATACTCAATACCGATAAACAAGCCAAGTCAGGGAAACCAGAGATCAGAATAACCAGGGAAACGCCAAGGATCAGGATACCAGGAAATCAGAAACACGAGAATAGCACTTTCAGGAAACCAGGAAACTGAAACCACGACATGGCAAAGTAATGGGGAAAGCTAGGGGTTTAAATACCCCTCTCTAGGCTATGATTGGTCAGAGGGCGACCTCTGACCCCAAAACGAGCGTGTGCGTTGACGTCGTGACGTCACGCACACGTTGGTATAATTCTCGGGGGCGGGGCTGGTAATAGACGCGACCACGCGGTCGGCGCCATCTTGGATCCGGGCGCGATGCCCGGAAGAACTATGTGCGCGGTTCCCGGCTCGCCGACGAGCAGGTAAGCTCGTGTAGTCGGAGCGGTCAGGCACGACCGTGAGGCTCGGCGGGCCGGCGACCGCAACACACACACACACACACACACACACACACACACACACACACACACACACACACACACACACACACACACACACACACACACACACACACACACACACACACACACACACACACACACACACACACACACACACACACACACACACACACACACACACACACACACACACACACACACACACACACACACACACACACACACACACACACACACACACACACACACACACACACACACACACACACACACACACACACACACACACACACACACACACACACACACACACACACACACACACACACACACACACACACACACACACACACACACACACACACACACACACACACACACACACACACACACACACACACACACACACACACACACACACACACACACACACACACACACACACACACACACACACACACACACACACACACACACACACACACACACACACACACACACACACACACACACACACACACATATATATATATGTGTGTGTGTGTGTGTGTCAGTGTATATGTATATATGCATACATCCATCTCAGCATTCAAACTCCAACACTACACACAAATATACCCCTACATTCAAAGTCAAACACTACATGTAAACCACTGCTTTCATTTAGCAACAGTACATAATACGCACAATGCAACCTTACATTCTCACACATATTCAATACAAAAACATGCTTACATTCATACAAACACTGCTCAGTACTAAATACAACCCTGCAACACTGGGCACATTGTAGATCCCCAGCTGGCAAAGCATTGTGAGATTTGTATTGCAGATGGAAATCTACATTTTCTTTCATACTTGCGATAGAGAGGGGGTCCAAAAAAAATCTTGCACCAGATCCCTCCCTACTTTAGTTCCGCCACAGGGGTCAAGTGTAGAGTACGTGGAGTATGTAGGAAGAATTCAACAGGTTTGGGGTCAGAGTTTAATTTCAGTGGTTAAAACAAGTTTTTTTTTTGCCATCTTCAAACTACAACAGCTAGCAGTGGTTAATATTTTTAAGGGAACACCTTAAAGGGGATTGTGAATTGCTACATATTTATTATAGCTAATTATCTCATTTATACTATACGCTTTTGAGCAGGAAACTCAGTATTGTATTGGTTTGTTTATGTATGTTAAATTAAAGGAACACTCTAATGTAATGTAAAATATATATATATATATATATATATATATATATATATATATATATATATATATATATATATATATATATATATATATATATATATATATATATATATATATATATATATATATATATATTGGTTTTTATTCCTTGTAGAAGGCATATTTTTCACCTCAACAGATTACAGAAGGATAACTTTTGGAGGACATAATGGATGGTGCTTCTGTCTACTATTTTGCCGAGGGATCTCCTTATCTTCCCTGCTCCCAGGTTTCACTAGTGCCGCTTCCTTTGGGTGGGAATATTAGTTTATTTCACCTTTTTGCCTGATGTTTTGTGCTATGGTTCTGTTTTTTTATTTTCAAATATTGTAATCTACCTCTTACTGTCAGTTAGACTGTCACTTCCTCTTATTACTATTCAGCTTAAAGGGACACTCCAGGCACCTAGACCACTTCTGCCCATTGGAGTGGTCTGGGTGCCAACTCCCACTACCCTTAACCCTGCAAGTGTAATTCAATAATTACTTTGCAGGGTTAACTCCACCTCTAGAGGCTGTCTACTAGACAGCCACTAGAGGGCACTTCCAGGATCATAGCACAGGAAACCTGTGCTAGAGCGTCGCTGGACGTCCTCACGCTGTGTGAGGACCTCCAGCGTCGCTCATTTCCCCATTGAAAATGCTCTGCCATGCATGCGCATTAGGTCACCCCGGCCGGTGGGCGGGATCAGTTTGGGCACTTCCTGGTTTCTAGCACAGGTTTGTGCTAGAGCATCACTGGACGTCGCTGGACGTCCTCACGCTATGTGAGGACCTCCAGCGTTGCTAAAATCCCCATAGGAAAGCATTGGAAGCTTTTTTTAATGCTTTCCTATGGGGAGGTCTAATGCGCGTGCTTGGCATTGCTGCGCATGCGCAGTAGGTCTCACCCCGCCGGCGGCCGCGCATGCACAATCGGTCTCCCCCACCGGCTGACGTCGGCGGGGGAGGAGCGTGGGCAGACCCTAAACCACCGCCAAGGGACATCGGCGGTGGTCTCAGGTAAGTCACTGAAGGGGTTTTCACCACTTCAGCAACATGGGATGGGGGTGGGAGGGAGGGAGAGGGGACCTGCAGTGCCAGTAAAACGATTTGTTTTCCTGGCACTGGAGTGTCCCTTTAATGTTGTTAAGATTTATTTGATAGTCACATAGCTAATGTCTGCTGCATTGACTTCACTAGAATAGCCCGAATTGCACCACGTAGCATAGACCAATTGCTCACTTGCAAATCCAGCATTCTGGGTTTGGATTTACTTTGATGATGGGAAGATCTCTGTGTCCGTGCTCACTAGTATAAGAACATATCTTACAGGGGTCAGAATTGTAAGTACAATACTTCAAACTTACCGCGTGTTTAAATAAGTAAAATTACATGGTGAGGATGATGAGATGGGATGTAATGTGTAGTGTGTGTGTTTGTTTGTAAAGTGGATGCAGAGTGTGTGTGCTCAAAGTGAAATCCTAGTGTGTATAGTGGATGCAGTGTGTGTACAAAGCTGATCTTTTTTTCAGTTACTTTTTCCAGCGAAAAGGTCTTTTTTCTTTCTCCGCCTGTTTCAACATCAGTTCGAGGGGGCACCCTAAGTCACATGTGCGGAAAGCGCTGTGCGAGCATTAGGCCTACCCGAGAGGATAGCACTAAATAACTGCTTTCCTATCAGGATTTTGAACACTATGGACATCTTCAAAATCCAAAGCAAAGCGTGAGGATGTCTAATGTCATTTCACGTAGTTAAATTCAATGACAGTCCAGGAAGCATCTCTAGAGGCTGTCTTGTAAATACAACTAGAGGTGGACTTAACCCTACAGTGTAAACACTGCAGTTTCTCTAACAGCTACTTCCTCCCTGCTTTACAGAGTGCCGCGCTGGATGACTGGAGGGAGGAGGCAGCAGAGGAGGACAGAGTAGCATGGAGGCAGAGGAAAGAGCTGGAGTGAGCTGCTGTTGCTGCTGCATGCGTGTATCTGTATTGGGGAGGCGGAGGGAGCACACGTGGTTGGGATGTCTGTAATGAAGACATTAACTTACCCAATATCATTCCCATAAACATTAACTACACAATATATTTTACAAAGATATATGATGTATTCCAGAGCTTGACAAATTTGATTGGAATCTAAGAGCCAGCTATAAAAGTTAGGAGCCAGTCATTTTCAATGAGAAAATGCAATTCTTATAGGGACACTATAGTCACCAGAACCACTACAGCTTGATGTAGTTCTGGTGTCTGTAGCCTGTCCCTGCAGGCTTTTCAGTATAAACATTGCTTTTTCAGCGAAAAGGCAGGGTTTACATTGCTGCTTAGTAACACCTCTAGTGACAGTCACTCAGACGGCCAGTAGAGAGTCCTGGGTTACTGCTGCACAGTGTGCAGCACCCACGTTCAATTTCTCCAAACTCTGCATGGAGGCGCTGAATGTTCCTCATGGAGATTTATTAATTTAATGCATCTCTATGAGGAGATGCTGATTGGCACATTTGCTGCGCATGCACAAAATCCTCCCATTGCTTTCCTAATGGAAAGTATTGGTTTAGCTCGGATCATAAAGATAATCTCAGCCATGGAGGTGGAACCAGCCGCCGCAAAACTGGCACGGCGTGGGTAAAAAGGTGAGTAAAAACACCTTTCTCATGCGATCGGAGGGGGAAGGTACCTAAACACACACACACACACACACACACACACAAACTCTGACAGGCACATACACACTCTGACAGGCACACACACACTCTGACAGGCACACACACACTCTGACAGGCACACACACACACTTACATTTTTGTTTTGATTCATCCCCATTCAGCTCCCATACACACTCATGCTACACACTCACAGGCTTGCACGCACACACTCTGACGGGCTCGCACACACACTTGCAGGCACACACACTCACTGTGACAGGCTAACACACACACACACTGACAGGCTCACACAGACACAAACACACACACTGTGAGAGGCACACACACACTTACATTTTGTTTTCATTGAAACCCTCTCAGCCTCCCTACCATTGGGAGAGCTGAGTGGGTCTTTCCCTGCGTGCCTGTGGTTATACTTTTGTTTTTTTTAATCCTTCTAATCCTTCTGCTAAAACATTTTAAGCTCCCTCGTGCTCTCTGTAATTATGCCAGTGCTGGCGTGAAATCATATTCCAGCTCCGGACATCATTTTCCAGTGGGGAACAAGCTTGGAAGAGTGCATCTCTTACAATTTCTCCAGAGCCTGCGGGGATGTCTCTCATCTACAACTTCCTTGCCTGTTGGCAATCTCACTCTTAGAGCTTGATCCAGGGTGCTATTCCTGTTCCAACCTCTCTGTTGGGGCTCAAGCCTGGCAGAGTGCGGCTCTCACTATTGCAGCTGTGCCATGGCAGTGCTCCTTCTCTAACTCCTCCTTGCTGGTAAACCTTAGAGAGGGCAGCTCTCAATATTGGAGTTGGTCTGGGGCGCTATACCTCTTCCAACTTCTCCAGTTGGGCTCTGGCTCTGACTATTGCAGCTGTGCCCAGGGGCTAATCCTCCTCTAACCCCTCCTTGGTGTTGGAAAGCCTGGGAGACAGTGGCATTATTCCTATTCCAACTTATCTAGTGGGACTCAAGGTTGGGAAATTGTGACTCTAACTATTGCAGAATGGCCCAGACATTCTGCTCCTCACTCCTCCTTGGTGTTGGCAAGCCTGGGACACGGTGGCTCTTACTATTGGGGCTTGGCCCATTATTTTTTTTCTCCTCTAACTCCTCCTTGGGTGTTGGTAAACCTGTGAGGGATGCTCTCACTATTGCAGCTGTACCCAGGGGCTACTCCTCCTCTAAGCCCTTCTTGATGTTGGCAAGCCTGAGAGAGAGTGGATCTCACTATTTGGACTTTGCATGGGACGCTATTCCTTTTCCAACATCTGGCTTGACCCAGGGTGCTAGTCCTCTATCAATATTTCATGTACGGCCCAAACCTGGGATAGTGCGGCTCTCACTATTACAGCTGGGCGTGGGGCTTTGCTTATATGCTTCTCCTTTAACTCCTCCTTGGTGTCGGAAAACCTGGGAGGGGCTGTTCTTGCTATTGGGGCTTGGCCCAGGGCATTGTGTCTCTTCAAAGTTCTACAGCGGAGCCCAAGTTTAGGAAAGTATGGCTCTCAGTATTGCTGCTGAGCCCATGTGGCTTCTCCTTGTCTAACAACTCCTTGGTATTGGAAAACCTGGAAGGGGGCTCCTCTCACTGTTGGGGATTGGACTGGGTTGCTAATCCTCTTCGAATTTCTCTGACAGGGGCCCAAGCTTGGGAGAGTACATTCCTCACTATTTCTTCTAAGCCCGTCGGGCTGCTCCTCTTCTAACTCCTCCTTGGTGCTGTCAAGAATGGGAGAGGGCTGCTCTCACTCATTGGGCTTGGCCCAGGGTGCTATTCCTCTACTAGGCTGGGAAAGGTTTGCTTTCACTATTGGGGCTTAACCTTGGACCACTATTCCTCTTCCAACTTCCCCAGTGGGGGTCAAACTTGAGAGAGTGTGGCTCTCTCTATTGCAGCTGTTCCCAGAGGCTGCTCTTACTCTAACCCCTCCTTGGTACTGGCAAGTCCGTTAGAGAGTGGCTGTCACTATTCAGACTGTACAATTAAACTGTCAGCAGGCTTCTCATCCCCACCCCATGACTCCTTTCCTCCAACTGTCAAAAATGACCTACCAAGCACTCAATAAACCCTTCTCTAACAAATTTAATTCCCCTACTTTAACCCTTTGTGTCACTATACCCCACTCCCTCTAGCATGTAAGCGCATTGAGCAGGGTCCTCAACCCCCTCTGTTCCTGTACGTCCTGTGGTCTGATCTCAATGATGTGTCTGTTAGTCCACCCAATGTACAGCGCTACGGAATTTGTTGCCGCTATATAAATAATAATAATAATAACTTAGCTCGGGGGGCTATTCCTATTTTAACTACTCTGGTGGAGACCAAGCCTGGGAGATTACTATTGCTTTTGGACCCAGGGGTTACTTCTTCTCTAACTCCTCCTTGGTATTGACAGTCCTCGGAGAGGTTGATTCTCACTATTGGGATTCGGCCCAGGGCACTATTCCTCTTCAAATTCTCTGGTGGGGCTGACTTTAAAAGAGTGTGGATCTCAGTACAGTTGGGCTGGGGGACTGCTCCTCCTCTTCCAATTCCTTGGTGTTGGCAAGCCTGGTAGAGGGTAGCTCTCTTTTTGGAGCCTTTCCCATGGCGATTTTTTTCTCTTTCAACTTCTCTGGTGGGGTTCAAACCTGGGTGAGTGCAGCTCTCACACTTTGGCTGAAGCACTTCTCTCTGAATTTCTCTGGAGGGGCTAAAGCTTGGGAGGGTCCATCTCTCACTATTTCTCCTGTGCCCATGGGGCTGCTCCTCTTCCAACTCCTCCTTGGAGTGGTCAGCTCTCATTAATGGTGCTCAGCCAATGGCACCATTCCTCTTCTACTTTCTCCAGTAGGGACCAAGTCTTGGAAAGTGCGACTCTCATTATTGGAGCTTGGGCAGTGGGGATCTTCCTCCTTTAACTCATCCATAATGCCGACAAGCCTGGGAGAGGTCTATTCTATTTATTTGACCTTTGAGCGCCATTCCTCCTCTAACATTTTTGGTTGGGGCCAAACTTGGAAAAGGACTGTTCTTAGTATTGGGAGATGGCCCGGCGTTCTATTAAAATTCCATACCCTGTGAAAACGCTGATGCACCGGAAGTGAAGATAATCAGCTTTGAGACAGGGGTGTTTTTCTGTGCCGCACTTGTGCGTGAGCACCTGCAAGGGTGGGGATATGCTCGGCACAGGACTTCCTTTGGGTAGGCACAGTTGACTGACACTGCTCTTGTGCAGTATTGGGTAGGGGAATCTAATGGGTAAACTGCACCTGTGCAGGATCGGTAGGGAAATCTGATAAAAATGTGTTGAGTCCCTGAGCATGCTGTCAGTGCTAGAGTCCCTAAGGATGCTACGGTTGGTAGAGACCCTATGAGTTCTGATGGTAATGATATGAGTGTTGATGTTGCCCTTATGGATGCTAATGATGCCCCTATGAGAGCTATGGGTTCTGATGTCCTTATAGGTGTTGATATGACTATGAGTGCCGATTATTTCCCTCCAAATAGGGACAGCTGACTGATACCGCGCATGCGCAGTATCGGGTAGGGAAATCTGACAGAAGATGCGCTACGTCACAATCATCTGTATATTATATTATTATATCACAGTGCTCTATATTATATAATATTGTTCTCATGTTTGTATATTCTATTATATTGTTATCACAGGGCAGTATATTATATTATAATGTTATTACACTCATGTATCTTATGTTATCACAGGGCAGTATATTCTATTCTATTATTATTATTATTATTAGTATTATTATTATTATTATTATTATTATTATTACACCAAAAGATTCCTTAGCGCTTTACAATATTATGAGAGGGAGGATTTCACTATAAATAAATAATTACAAGAAAGATTACAGGAATGATAGATTGAAGAGGACCCTGCTCAAATGAGCTTATAGTCTATAGGTGGTGGGGTATAAAACACATTAGGAGAGGAAATAGTAATCAAATAAGGTGGGAGTGAAGCAGATCTGGAGAGAGCAAGAGACAGGAGAGAGCAAAAGACAGGTATGTGAGGTAGAGGCTACTTTGGGATGCGATAAGCTTGCCCAAAGAGATGGGTTTTAAGGCACTTCTTAAATGATTGGAGACTAGGGGAGAGTGTGATGGAAGGGAGCTGCCTGCGAGAAGTCCTGCAAGCGTGGGTTGGCCGTATGGGTGCGAGCAGCGGACAGGTGAAGGTCACGGGCAGAGCGGAGAGACCAAGAAGGGGCATACCATCTGTGAAGAGATATAAGAGGGGCTTAAATTGTTCAGTGCTTTATAGGTATGGGTTAGCACTTTGAATTGACTCCTGTAGGATACAGGAAGCCAATGTAAGGACTGACAGAGGGGTGAGGTGTGAGCGAACCGGCTAGAGAGGAAAATCAGCCTGGCGGCAGCATTCATCACTGACTATAGCGGGACAATACGGCTTTTGGGAAGACCAGTTAGGAGAGGGTTACAATAATCCATGCAGGGAATTACTAGAGCATTGACAAGCTCCTTTGTAGCATCTTGCGTAAGAAAGGGGCGGATGCAGGTTATGTTTTTAAGATGGAATCTACAGGATTTGGCAACATACTGGATGTGAGGCTCAAAGTTGAGGCCAAGACAGCTTGCTTGCAAGGATAGACTTATGTGGATACCACTAACTTGAAGGGAGAGCGAAACAAGGAGACAAGGATCTCAGTTTTAGAGAGATTGAGTTTCAGAAAGTGGGAGGATATCCTTTCAGAGATGGAAGAAAGGCAAGCAGTGACATGTTTCAGGACGTCAGGGGAGAGATCCGGGGAGTAGAGATTTATCTGGGTGTCATCAGCGTACAGGTGGTAGTGGAATCCAAATGGGGTAATGCTTTTGCCAAGAGATAAAAAATAGCTAAACAAGATGTAATAGATAAGGCGCTAAGTGGCTGCTGCTAGTATACACTAGTGGGGTCAATCACACAAATCCCACTAAAATACAATACAAAAGACACCAGAAAGTGTGCAGCGCATAGAGATAATAATAAACACTTATAGGTGTATATCACATTACTTAATACATGCAGTGCAGTAAACATTTCACATTAATACATTGTATACTGCACTGCATGTATTAAGTAATGTGATATACACCTATAAGTTATTATTATTATTATTATTATTAATAGGGGACTCCAACCGAGACAGGACAAGGAGGTGAGGTATCATTAGAAAAGGAGACACTGAATGAGCATTGGGAGAAATAAATAAGAGAGGACAGATTCACAGAGACCGAGTGATTGAAGAGTTTGAAGAAGGAGAGCATGATCAAAAGTGTCAAAGGCAGCAGAGAGGTCAAGAAGAATTAGTATGGAGTAGTGGCCTTTGGATTTAGCTGCGATTAGGTTGTTCGTAATTTTGATAAGAGCATTCTCAGTAGAGTGGAGAGGGCGGAAGCCAGATTGAAGAGGGTCAATGAGAGAGTTGTGTCACGAACACACCCAACTCCAAGAGTGTGCGTGACGTAGTTGTGATGGTGAAAGGGTTAAAGTTCACTATTTGTCTGCACAACACCGGAAATAATGACAAAATCCCACTTAACACCACTCACACTTTCTAAATTTATAAATGGTGTGCCTTGGTCCCCCAGGTAAATCAATAATAAAAACGCACAAAATATAACATAGCACAATAACTATGTAATTGCTAAATACTAATTAGTCTCTTCAGGTAACGTGATTCTTTTACCAGACAAAGGCAGATATTTTTTTATGAGCAAAAAATAGTCACAGTGCATACAAAAATATAGATGATTAACAAATTATTTACACCAACAACAGATAAAAACAAAAGGGATAAAATAACAGAAGTCCTAAACACTTACTCACTAAGGTTTTCAAACTAAAACTTCTGCTCAGTGGGTCTCCGTCAAGGAAGATGGTGACTTACTCAAAATTAGATTTTGGCCCCAAGGAAGCACAATGCACACTTCAGTCTCATTAGAGATATACCCTCTGGATTACCACGCCTCACCCAGAGGTGGAGTTAAGGCATATCTATAGAGACCCCAAGTGACCACCCCCTTGTATCCAGATCCACATCAATCCAAATGGAAACATGTGGCTGTATCTTCTCTTATTTACCGCCACAGATATAATACTTGCATCTATGAATTTGTTATTATTTTCCCATTCTATACAAATGTTGCATGCCGGATTTGAGATCCAATAGGACGGACATCACAATTCCTTCCCCTATGGTCAAGTTAGGCCACTCATGTTTGGGCTTGTTTAGAAGATGTTGCTTGTCACATTCCAAATATAACAAAAATGAGGCTTAATTATTATTCTGTGGGGTAAATATTAATGTTTTTTCCTTACTATGCATATGATACTGGAACAATGCTAATGGCCATTAACATATCACAGAGATTGGCTCATCAATTACAATGTACACCCAAATAGCTAAAGCCAGCTAGACATTCAGGGTTTTAAAAGTGTAGGATCTCACACCCTGCTGAGCCTCGATTAATTCACATCCATATGGTAAAATCCTTTTCACATTCCTATGCCATTTACACTTCCCCTTCTGTCATCTGACCTCTGTGGAGTCCCAGCTTCAAAAGATGTAACCCCTTTTGACCTCCATACAATCAAAGTAATTCTTAATGTACCACACAAATTACATTAAAGGACAATATTCCATAGTGTAATATTTAATTATGCACCCTTGCCGTGACAAGTTGGAATTGAGGAAGTGAGACAAACGGGTAAAGACGCTTTCCAGAAGCTTTGAGGAAAAAGGGAGCAGGGATATGGGACGAAAGCTAGAGGGGGAGGATGGGTCAAAAGATGTTTTTTTCAGGATAGGTACTACAGTGGCATGTTTAAGGTCAGCAGGGACAATGCCAGAAGAGAGAGAGCAGTTGAAGATGTGTTAAGGAAGGCACAAGACAAGGGGAGAGAGATTTGATAAGGTGAGATGGGACAGGAACGAGCGGGCAAGTAGTGAGTCAAGAGGAAAGGAGAAGTACAGCCACCTGTTGTTCAGTAGCCGGGGTAGAAAGTCTGAAGGGTAAGAAAGGCTTGAGAAAGAGAACGGCAAGGTGAGGAGAATTCTCTCCTTAGCTGTTAAATAGTGTTGTCGCGAACCCGGAATTTTCGGTTCGCGAACGGCGAACGCGAACTTCCGCAAATGTTCGCGAACCGGCGAACCGCCATTGACTTCAATGGGCAGGCGAATTTTAAAAACAACAGGGACTCTTTCTGGCCACAATAGTGATGGAAAAGTTGTTTCAAGGGGACTAACACCTGGACTGTGGCATGCCAGAGGGGGATCCATGGCAAAACTCCCATGGAAAATTGCACAGTTGATGCAGAGTCTGCTTTTAATCCATAAAGGGCAGACATCACCTAACATTGACACCTGTCCTCAAAGCCCAGCCCTGATACACACTGACACAGAGCAGAACAGAGACTGTTCCCCCTACATAGGGTCACTTGGCAGATATGGATTGACACCTGTCCTCAAAACCCCTGATACACACTGACACAGAGCAGAATAGGGACTGTTCCCCCTACATAGGGTCACTGTCAGGCTTACCTTGCTGGGAGTCCAACATGCAGAGATAAAAGCTCACCCTTGCAATTAGACACAGGCCAAGGTGGTCAAGGTAGAACTCACCTGGCCTGTGAATCTGTGCACGGGGCTGTGCAGGTGAATGCTTGTAGTCGCAGTACAGATAAGGAAATCCAGGAGAATAGTCGTAGGTAAGCCAATGGTCAGAGGGTGCCAGAAATCAGGAGATACGAGTAACAAGCCGAGGTCAAGGGATGCCAGAGGTCAGGGTACAAAACGAGTAGCAATCCAAGGTCAGGACAATACTAGAACGTGGAGTAGCAACTCTCTAACCAGAGTCATTGAACTGACACTGCCCTTAGCGAGGAGCAGTGTCTTATACCTTGATGATTAGTGTATCAGGTTCAGCTGGAGAGTGATCGACAGGTCTGAGCCAGGTGAAGTCCAGCCCCCTAGTGCTGCAGGCAATTCAGATATAACCGGGAGTTCTCCAAAGTCCTGAAATGGCTTAGAGGTAAGAGAGCAGGTTCAGGACCACAGAGTATAAAGGTTCAAATCCCTCTTCGGGCAATAAATGGGCGACCCCGTCTGGCAGTCTGGAGGTCACGGTGTGAATCCTGACAGTCACTTGGCAGATATGGATTGACACCTGTCCTCAAAACCCCTGATACACACTGACACAGAGCAGAATAGAGACTGTTCCCTGTCCACAGAGACCATGATACACACTGACACAGAGCAGAATAGAGACTGTTCACCGTCCACAGAGACCATGATACACACTGACACAGAGCAGAATAGAGACTGTTCCCTGTCCACAGAGACCATGATACACACTGACCCAGAGCAGAATAGGGACTGTTCCCCCTACATAGGGTCACTTGGCAGGTATGGATTGACACCTGTCCTCAGAGACCATGATACACACTGGGGGGAGCTACTGTCCTCCCCAACCCCTGCGTGGTGGGGGCCATAAATCACAATGGGGGGGCCTACTTTCCTCCCCCCCGGCCCCCATCCCTGCGCGGTGGGTGGGGGGCATAAATCACAATGGGACGGACCTACTGATAGGAGTGGAGTATTGTTCATATCAGTTTAATACCTTCCGCGTCTCCTATCAGTGGACGTGTAAATGGCAGAGATTTTTAATTGTTGAATCACCTCCCCTTTTTAGGCCAAGGTGGGAAGATGCTTAGACCACTGGTATATTGGTGCCATCTTGGAGGATTTTATTTTGGTTTGGTTTTTGAAGCCACAGTGCTGCACCAGTGGGCCTAAAAATTAGGCATGTACACATGCCTGAAAAATGTGGTATTGTTGCAGCCGCTGCTGTAGCAGCGGCCAGAAAAATTGATGTTTGTTTCACAGGCAGAAAGTGCCCTAAAACATGGCGGCTTGAACCCTAGTTGGTGGCGGATAAGTCACGCAAGTCAAACGTCATTCAGAGGTAAAATACAGCAGCGTGTGGACCATTTTTAGCCCAAGGCAGCTCATCTCATCAGGCCTTTTTTAATCGAATGTATCGCCCAGTGTCAGTCCCTTCGGGATCCATCCCTCATTCATCTTAATAAAGGTGAGGTAATCTAGACTTTTTTGACCTAGGCGACTTCTCTTCTCAGTGACAATACCTCCTGCTGCACTGAAGGTCCTTTCTGACAGGACACTTGAAGCGGGGCAGGCCAGAAGTTCTATCGCAAATTGGGATAGCTCAGGCCACAGGTCAAGCCTGCACACCCAGTAGTCAAGGGGTTCATCGCTCCTCAGAGTGTCGATATCTGCAGTTAAGACGAGGTAGTCTGCTACCTGTCGGTCGAGTCGCTCTCTGAGGGTGGATCCCGAAGGGCTGTGGCGATGCATAGGACTTAAAAAGGTCCGCATGTCCTCCATCAACAACACGTCTTTAAAGCGTCCTGTCCTTGCCGGCGTGGTCGTGGGAGGAGGAGGAGGATGACTTCCACCTCTCCCCCTGTTAGATTCCCGTTGTGCTGTGACATCACCCTTATACGCTGTGTAAAGCATACTTTTAAATTTATTTTGCAAATGCTGCATCCTTTCCGACTTGTTGTAATTCGGTAACATTTCCGCCACTTTCTGCTTATACCGGGGGTCTAGTAGCGTGGACACCCAGTACAGGTCGTTCTCCTTCAGCCTTTTTATACGAGGGTCCCTCAACAGGCAGGACAGCATAAAAGACCCCATTTGCACAAGGTTGGATGCCGAGCTACTCATTTCCCGTTCCTCCTCCTCACTGATGTCATTGAAGGTATGTTCTTCCCCCCAGCCACGTACAACACCACGGGTACCAGATAGGTGACAACGAGCACCCTGGGATGCCTGTTGTGTTTGGTCTTGCTCCTCCTCCTCCTCCTCAAAGCTACAATCCTCCTCTGACTCCTCTTCCTCACAATCCTCTTCCAGCGTTGCCGCAGGTCCAGCAAGCGATGCTGATAAGGCTGTTTCTGGTGGTGATGGTGACCACAACTCTTCCTCTTCCTCTTCACGCTCATCTACAGCCTGATCCAGCACTCTTCGCAGGGCACGCTCCATGAAGAAAACAAATGGTATGATGTCGCTGATGGTGCCTTCGTTGCGACTGACTAGGTTTGTCACCTCCTCAAAAGGACGCATGAGCCTACAGGCATTGCGCATGAGCGTCCAGTAACGTGGCAAAAAAATTCCCAGCTCCCCAGAGGCTGTCCTAGCACCCCGGTCATACAAATATTCATTAACAGCTTTTTCTTGTTGGAGCAGGCGGTCGAACATTAGGAGTGTTGAATTCCAACGTGTAGGGCTGTCGCAAATCAAGCGCCTCACTGGCATGTTGTTTCACCGCTGGATATCGGCAAAGTGAGCCATGGCCGTGTAGGAACGCCTGAAATGGCCACACACCTTCCTGGCCTGCTTCAGGACGTCCTGTAAGCCTGTGTACTTATGCACAAAGCGTTGTACGATCAGATTACACACATGTGCCATGCACGGCACGTGTCAACTTGCCCAACTTCAATGCCGCTATCAAATTTTTTCCGTTGTCACACACCACTTTGCCGATATCCAGTTGCTGCGGAGTCAGCCACTTTTCCACCTGTGCGTTCAGGGCGGACAGGAGTGCTTGTCCGGTGTGACTCTCTGCTTTCAAGCAAGTCAAACCCAAGACGGCGTGACACTGCCGTATCCGGGATGTGGAATAGTACCTGGGGAGCTGGGGGGGTGCCGTTGATGTGGAGCAAGAAGCAGCGGCACAAGAGGACTCAGCCGAGGAGGTTATGGAAGAGGATGGAGTAGGAGGAGTAGAGGAGGTGGCAGCAGGACTGCCTGCAATTCGTGGCGGTGTCACCAACTCCTCTGCAATGCCACGCATTCCTTGCTTGTCAGCCGTCAGCAGGTTTACCCAATGCGCAGTGTAGGTGATATACCTGCCCTGACCATGCTTTGCAGACCAGGTATCAGTGGTCAGATGGACCCTTGCCCCAACACTGTGTGCCAGACATGCCATGACTTCCTTTTGCACAATCGAGTACAAGTTGGGGATTGCCTTTTGTGAAAAGAAATTCCGGCCGGGTACCTTCCACTGCGGTGTCCCAATAGCTACAAATTTTTTGAACGCCTCAGACTCAACCAGATTGTATGGTAAAAGCTGGCGGGCTAATAGTTCGGACAAGCCAGCTGTCAGACGCTGGGCAAGGGGGTGACTTGGTGACATTGGCTTCTTACGCTCAAACATGTCCTTGACAGACACATGACTGTGGGCAGATGAGCGGGAACTGCTCAAGGCGGGAGACGGAGTGGCGGATGGTTGAGAGGGGGCAAGAAGGACAGCAGTGGTTGACGTGGCTGAAGATGCTGGACCAGGAGGAGGATGGCGGCTTAGAGTAGGCGTGCTGCTTGTACTCATGTGTTGATCCCATAGGCGTTTGTGATGTGAGATCATGTGCCTACGCAAAGCAGTTGTACCTAGGTGGGTGTTGGACCTCCCACGACTCCGTTTCCTTTGGCACAGGTTGCAAATGGCATCGCTGTTGTCAGAGGCAGACACACAAAAAAAAATGCCACACTGCTGAGCTCTGCAATGACGGCATTCTGGTGGTGGACACAGCATGCGTTGATTGGCGTGCTGTCGGGCTGACCCCGGGTGCCGATGCATGCTGTCTGACTGTGCCACTAGCTCCTTGCGACGACCCCCCCCCTGCTTCCAACTCGTCTCCTCCTCCTCTCTGTCTCCCCATCTGAACTTTCGCCCTGTTCTTCTTCTCTTCTAGCGGGCACCCACGTGACATCCATGGACGCATCGTCATCATCAACCGCTTCGCTAGTATCTGACAACTCAGAAAAGGAAGCAGCAGCGGGTACAACATCATCATCATCACACCGTACCTCCATGTGTTTAATGCTGCCTGCCTGAGACATATCCCTGTTATCTACATCCTCTAGCAATAATGGTTGCGCATCACTCATTTCTTCAAACGAGTGTGTGAATAACTCCTCTGACATACCAAGTAAAGCGGCTGTGGTGCTAGTTTTGGTGGTGGCGGCAGGCGGGTGAGTGGTATCTTGAGAGGTGCCTGAAGCTAAGCTGGAGGAGGATGGTGCGTCAAGGTTCCGAGCGGAGGCTGTACAAGATTGGGTGTCCTGTGTTAGCCAGTCAACTAAGTCCTCAGAACTTTTCAAGTTCAGGGTACGTGGCTTCTGAAAACTGGGCATTATTCTAGGGCAAAAGGGAATCACAGCACCACGTCCACGACGGCCCCTGCGGGGTGGCCTGCCTCTGCCTGTCATTTTTTTTGGGATTAGTGGTACTATGCGTGCAAGGTACTGTGAGACCAGATATGATTGGCAATGTGCACTGGAACAGTTCTGCAGAGCACACGCTGAAGGAAGGACTGACAGAGCCGCTTGAAGACAAGTAACTGCTATTCAATCTATAACAGTGAAAAACAAATTTTGGTTTTAAAAGCACGCTATAGAGACACCAAATATGATTGGCAACTGTCAAAGCACGCTGGAACAGGTCTACAGAGCACACGCTGAAGTAGGCCTGACACCCAGACACTTGCAGACAACTAACTGATCTTCTATTACAGTGAAAAAAAATGATTTCTTTAAAATCTAAAGCTTAAGCTATTGTTAAAACAGATATGAGTGGTGGCACTGACTGTGCAAATGGGCAAGGCATCCAACCTGACACAGAAGCTGGCAGGCAGGCAACTGCTCTTCTATTACAGTGAAAACAAATTATTTATTTTAAATGTAAAGCTTAACCAATTGTTAAAACAGATATGAGTGGTGGCACTGGGCAAGTAGGCACAGTATCCAATGTGAACCTCACACAGAAGCTGGCAGGCAGGCAACTGCTCTTCTATTACAGTGAAAAAAAAATATTTATTTTAAATGTAAAGCTTAACCAATTGTTAAAACAGATATGAGTGGTGGCACTGGGCAAGTAGGCACAGTATCCAATGTGAACCTCACACAGAAGCTGGCAGGCAGGCAACTGCTCTTCTATTACAGTGGAAACAAAATATTTATTTTAAATGTAAAGCTTAACCAATTGTTAAAACAGATATGAGTGGTGGCACTGGGCAAGTAGGCACAGTATCCAATGTGAACCTCACACAGAAGCTGGCAGGCAGGCAACTGCTCTTCTATTACAGTGAAAAAAAAAATATTTATTTTAAATGTAAAGCTTAACCAATTGTTAAAACAGATATGAGTGGTGGCACTGGGCAAGTAGGCACAGTATCCAATGTGAACCTCACACAGAAGCTGGCAGGCAGGCAACTGCACTTCTATTACAGTGGAAACAAAATTTTGGTTGTAAAAGCACGCTATAGAGACACCAGATATGAGTGGCAACTGTCAAAGTACGCTGGCAGGGTTGTGCAGGGCACACGCTGAAGGAAGGCCTGACAGAGCCGCTTGAAGGACACTGACTGTCTGCTATTAGCTTACACTGGAAACCTTTTTTCTTTGTAAAAGCACGCTAAAGAGACACCAGATATGAGTGGCAACTGTCAAAGCACGCTGGCACAGGTCTGCAGAGCACACGCTGAAGTAGGCCTGACACCCAGACGCTTGCAGACAACTAACTGATCTTCTATTACAGTGAAAAAAAATGATTTCTTTAAAATCTAAAGCTTAAGCTATTGTTAAAACAGATATGAGTGGTGGCACTGGGCAAGTGGGCACAGTATCCAATGTGAACCTCACACAGAAGCTGGCAGGCAGGCAACTGCTCTTCTATTACAGTGAAAAAAAAAAAATTATTTTAAATGTAAAGCTTAACCAATTGTTAAAACAGATATGAGTGGTGGCACTGGGCAAGTAGGCACAGTATCCAATGTGAACCTCACACAGAAGCTGGCAGGCAGGCAGGCACCTGCAATTACATTACACAGGAAAAAAAAAAAAAAAAAAAGCAGCCTGATGTTATAGCCCTAAAAAGGGCTTTTTGGGGTGCTGTCCTTACAGCAGAGATCAGATGAGTCCTTCAGGATTGTAGTGGACACTGAATACCCTAGCCTAGCTATCAATTTCCCTATCTAATCAACAGCAGCTAAACTTTCCCTCCTCTCACTAAGCATGCATCTTCCAAATGAATCGAAAATGGATGCTGGGAGGGAGGTTGGAGGGTGTGGAAGGGAGGGAGTGCTGCTGATTGGCTGGAATGTGTCTGCTGACCGAGAGGCACAGGGTCAAAGTTTGCCCAATGATGACGAATAGGGGGCGGATCGAACTGCGCATGTGTCCGCCCGCCGCGGCGAACGCGAACACGCTAATTTCGCCGGGAACTGTTCGCCGGCGGACAGTTCGGTACATCACTACTGTTAAATCTTGTCAGTAAAGTAGCATGCAAAGCTATCGGCTGTAAGGTTAGTTTGGGGGGTGGCCACAGCAGGGTGAAGAAGAGAGTTAAAGGTGTCAAAGAGACGCCTGGGATTGCGGGAGCATGAACTAATGAGAGAGGAAAAGTATGATAATATTGTTATCACATGGCTGTATATTCTATTATAATGTTATCACATGGCTATATATCATATTATAATAGTAAATTTTGTATATTATAATAGTATTTACACATCTGTGATTTCAGCATGATCCTGACGGCCAAGATCTTCAACCTCTAACAGGATTCTCTGCAAGACAGTGTAAATGACCCATCCAGGCAGACTTGATCAAATGTAGATATGGTGTCCCAGTTTGATCAGGTTGAAATCATTATATGTGAGACTGTTTTCTCCCTTCCAGATCTGGTTTCAAAGTTTGATGGGGAGGCAGTTTAAATTAGTATACACTAAGTGAGTTTTCTGTATTCCAGATGTGGTATCCCAGTTTGGGATGGAGACCATCGTTCTGCACACTCATTTTACAAGAGGATCGTTGTGTATCATCCCCGCCTAGAGGCTCTACAGGAATTCACCAGGTTTGTAAAATGGAACTCTCTATTGCATTATTACTAAACCTGAGATTATATTTTTGTATCATGATATGGTATCTTAAAGGACACTTTAGATCACTAAAGCACTTCACCATTTGATGATTTTTATTTATTTATGTATTTTTGGGGGGCAGTAGACTCTCCCTTTAATTACAATACTACAGTTTATACAATCCAATTTTAAATACAGTGAACAATTCTGAAGTCAAACTTGAATTTTGAGTAAAAAATGTCTCGGTATGCGAACGATCCTCGGTACCTGAACAAATCATGCCACAAAGATGTTTAATTAGACACACTTTAGACACATTTAATTGCCAGAAGAACAGTTACCTATCCCCATACAAACAATAATTTCTACATTTTTATTTAATTTACTTTTTTTACATTGTTTTTGTTATTTTTTTTTTATTAAACTGTAAACTTTGTGTTACTATGATGTGATTTTGGGGGGTCTGGAATGGATTAATTAAATCTACATTAAAGGATCACTATAGTGTCAGGAAAAAAACTTGTTTTTTCTGACACTATAGCATTCCTCAGGGTCCCCCTCCCTTGGCGCCGAAGGGGTTAAAACCCATTCAGCTACTTACTTTAATCCAGCGCCGGGCTCCCTCGGCGCTGGGGAACTCTCCTCCCCCGCCGACGTCAGCTCCTGAGTGGAGCGGAATGCGCATGCGCGGCATACGCGTGCATTCAAACAGTCCATAGGAAAGCATTTTGTCCCAGTTTGATCAGGTTGAAATCATTATATGTGATTCCCTATGGATGTTCTGCACACTGAATGCAATTTTCCCATCCAGCGTCGCAGAAGCGTCTCTATCGGCTATCAGGAAGACAGCCACTAGAGGTTGGATTAACCCTGCAATGTCAACATAGCAGTTTCTCTGAAGGGTTAAAACCTGGGGGACCTGGCACCCAGACCACTTCTTTGAGCTGAAGTGGTCTGGGTGACTATAGTGTCTCTTTAATGCTTATGGGAAATGTGGATTCGGTTCTGAAGCAAATCTGAACTCGAACAGCCTTCAGGAACGCGTTAACTTTGAGTTCCGAGGTTCCACTGTATTGTCAATTTATAAGCACACTTACCAGTTTGTTCCCTTAATTTCAAATTGTAGCAAATTGAAATCCAAAAAGTAAGAGTGATTTTAGATAAGTAGATGAATTTCCCCAGATGAGCTATTTTGGCCTAGATTTTGCTATTTGGATTGCAGTTCACTTCCATTTGGACTATTTGCTTATGTACATAAACCGAACACTCCAAGAACCATAACCAGTGGTTATTATTAACTACATTCCGGCGTAGTGCTTGTGGTTCCAGGAGTGCTCCCACACCCCCGCTGCAATAAAGACCAGTTTCGTCTCTGAAAATATGTTAAAGCTCGCTCGAGCTGAACATTTTGTAATTGTCTCATTTATTGTTAAATTTCACCCTTTATAACATTGTAAAGCGATGTGGGATAAGTTGGCACTATATAAATGCCAATAATAATAAAAATGGCTCTGCCACTTTCTGGGGTCTTTGCAAATTTTGATTTTCAGATGGTCACTGTTCCACTTGTGTTCTAGTGGCCATAGAGGGCAGGAGAAGGTATTTTTTACTTGCCTTGAAGGGACACTACAAAAAACAACTTTTGCTTAATGAAGCAGTTTTAGTGTATAGATCAGGGCTTCCCAAACTTTTATGGGCCGAGACCCACTTTTCAAAACGGTAATTTTTCGAGACCCACTTGCTTTTATGGCGTATTTTAAAAAGTGAACACCATGGCAATCCGCTTCAGAGGCATACAATTGGCACACCATGGCAAACCGCTTTAGAGGCATACAATTGGCAAACTATAGCAATCCGCTTTAGATGCATACAATTGGCACACCGTGGAAATCCGCTTTAGATGCATACAATTGGCACACCATGGCAATCCGCTTTAGATGCATACAATTGGCATACCATTGCAATCAGCTTTAGATGCATAAAATTGGTACACCATGGCAATCAGCTTCAGAGGCATACAATTGGCACACCATGGCAAACCGCTTTAGAAGCATATAATTGGCAAACTATATAAATCTGCTTTAGATGCATACAATTGGCACACCATGGCAATCCGCTTTAGATGCATACAATTGGCATACCATTGCAATCAGTTTTAGATGCATAAAATTGGTACATCATGGCAATCAGTTTTAGAGGCATACAATTGGAACATCATGACAGCTTTAAATACATAAACTTGGCACACCATGGCAATCAGCTTTAGATGCATAAACTTGGCATATCATGGCAATCACTTTTAGATGCATAAACTTGGCACATCATGGCAATCAGCTTCAGAAGCATTCAATTGGCACACCATGGCAAACAGTCAGATGCATAAAATTGCCACACCATGGCAACCAGCTTTAGATGCATAAAATTGGCATATCATGGCAATCACTTTTAGATGCATAAACGTGGCACATCATGGCAATCAGCTTCAGAAGCATTAAATTGGCACACCATGGCAAACAGTCAGATGCATAAAATTGGCACACCATGGCAATCAGCTTTAGATGCACAAACTTGGCATTTCATGGCAATCACGTTTAGATGCATAAACTTGGCACATCATGGCAATCAGCTTCAGAAACATTCAATTGGCACACCATGGCAAACAGTCAGATGCATAAAATTGGCACACCATGGCAATCAGCTATAGATGCATAGAATTGGCATATCATGGCAATCACTTTTAGATGCATAAACTTGGCACATCATGGCAATCAGCTTCAGAAGCATTTAATTGGCACACCATAGCAAACAGTCAGATGCATAAAATTGGCACACCATTGCAATCAGCTTTAGAGGCATACAATTGGAACATCATGACAGCTTTAAATACATAAACTTGGCACACCATGGCAATCAGCTTTAGATGCATAAACTTGGCATATCATGGCAATCACTTTTAGATGCATAAACTTGGCACATCATGGCAATCAGCTTCAGAAGCATTCAATTGGCACACCATGGCAAACAGTCAGATGCATAAAATTGGCACACCATGGCAATCAGCTTTAGATGCATAAACTTGGCATATCATGGCAATCACTTTTAGATGCATAAACTTGGCACATCATGGCTATCAGCTTCAGAAGCATACAATTGGCATACCATTGCAATCAGTTTTAGATGCATAAAATTGGTACATCATGGCAATCACTTTTAGATGCATAAACTTGGCACATCATGGCTATCAGCTTCAGAAGCATACAATTGGCATACCATTGCAATCAGTTTTAGATGCATAAACTTGGCACACCATGGAAATCAGCTTTAGATGCATAAACTTGGCATATCATGGCAATCACTTTTAGATGCATAAACTTGGCACATCATGGCAATCAGCTTCAGAAGCATTCAATTGGCACACCATGGCAAACAGTCAGATGCATAAAATTGCCACACCATGGCAATCAGCTTTAGATGCATAAACTTGGCATATCATGGCAATCACTTTTAGATGCATAAACTTGGCACATCATGCCAATCAGCTTCAGAAGCATTCAATTGGCACACCATGACAAACAGTTATATGCATAAAATTGGCACACCATGGCAATCAGCTTTAGATGCATAAAATTGGCATAACATGGCAGTTTTAGAGGCATAATTTTGATATATCATGGCAATCAGTTTTAGAGACATACAACTGCTTATTCACAGACTCAGAATCAGAAATTTTGTTGTCCTGCTCTTTCATCCAGGCACCTCACGTTGAATATCCTAGTGGTGGAACTAATGTAGAGAGGACCGTGGTGCAAGTATGTTTTCTGGGCCCCCATCTAGTGAAAGTGTGGCCAAAAGGTAGATCTCCATCTGTCGGAGAACTTCAACAATAATATGCCAGATGGAGATCTACCATTTGCACATCATTGCAGGGTTATATTTGTGAGCAGTGTTTGAATGTAAGCATGTTTTTGTATTAAGTATATGTGTGCATGTATGAGTGTATTTGTATGTACTGTTGCTATTGGAATGTAGTGGTGTACTTGTTTGTAATGTTTGCATCTGAATGCAGGGGTGTTTGTATATGTAATGTAGGACTTTAAATGCAGGTGTGCTTTTTGTGTGTAGTGTTGGTGTTTGAATGAAGGGGTGTTTGTAGATCATTTTAGTGGTTTAATGCAGGGGTGAGTTTGTATGTATGTTTGATTGCAGTGTGTGTGTGTGTGTGTAGTGGATGCAGTGTGTGTATATTGTGTTTATAAAATATACATATACACAATGTGTGTTTCAATGTAAGCATGTTTTTTGTATGGAGTATGTGTGCAGTGTATACACACACACACACAGACACACAAATACACACATTGACACAGCGATACACACAATGACACTTAGTTTCCCACACACAGATACACAGACACTCATGCACACAGATACACACAGACACACAAATACACACACACACTGACACAAAAGGACACGCAGAGACAGGAGGTGAGGGTGACAGTGTGGGAGGGAGTGTGTGTACTGGTAACAGTGTGGGGGCAGTGTGAGAAAGGGTTACGGTGGGTGGGCAGGGGGAGAAAGGGTTACAGGGGGCAGGCAGGGGGAGAAAGGGTTACAGTAGGCAGGCAGGGGAGAAAGGGTTACAGTGGGGGGGGGGCAGGGGGAGAAAAGGTTACAGTGTGGGGAGAGGGGCAGGGAGAGAAAGGGTTACAGTGGGGGGTAGGCAGAGAAGGGGTTACAGTGGGGGTAGGCAGAGAAGGGGTTACAGTGGGGATGGTAGGCAGAGAATGGGTTACAGTGGGGGAAGGGGCAGGGAGAGAAGGGGTTACAGTGGGGAGGGTAGGCAGAGAAGAGGTAACAGTGGGGAGGGTAGGCAGAGAAGGGGTTACAGTGGGGGGGTAGGCAGAGAAGGGGTTACAGTGGGGAGGGTAGGCAGAGAAGGGGTTAGAGTGGGGGGGTAGGCAGAGAAGGGGTTACAGGGGGGAGGGCAGGCAGAGAAGGGGTTACAGTGGGAGGGAGGAGGGCAGGCAGAGAAGGGGTTACATTGGGGGGAGGAGGGCAGGCAGAGAAGGGGTTACAGTGGGGGGAAGAGGGCAGGCAGATAAGGGGTTACAGTGGGGGGAGGAGGGCAGGCAGATAAGGGGTTACAGTGGGGGGGAGGGCAGACTGAGAAGGGGTTACAGTGGAGGGGAGGAGGGCAGGCAGAGAAGGGGTTACAGTGGGGGGGCAGGCAGAGAAGGGGTTACAGTGGGGGGAGGAGGGCAGGCAGAGAAGGGGTTACAGTGGGGGGAGGAGGGCAGGCTGATAAGGGGTTACAGTGGGGGGAGGAGGGCAGGCAGAGAAGGGGTTACAGTGGAGGGGAGGAGGGCAGGCAGAGAAGGGGTTACAGTGGGGGGAGGAGGGCAGGCAGAGAAGGGGTTACAGTGGGGGGAGGGCAGGCAGAGAAGGGGTTACAGTGGGGGGAGGAGGGCAGGCAGAGGAGGGGTTACAGTGGGGGGGGAGGGCAGGCAGATAAGGGGTTACAGAGGGGGGGAGGGCAGACAGAGAAGGGGTTACAGTGGAGGGGAGGAGGGCAGGCAGAGAAGGGGTTACAGTGGGGGGGGGGCAGGCAGAGAAGGGGTTACAGTGGGGGGAGGAGGGCAGGCAGAGAAGGGGTTACAGTGGGGGGAGGAGGGCAGGCTGATAAGGGGTTACAGTGGGGGGAGGAGGGCAGGCAGAGAAGGGGTTACAGTGGAGGGGAGGAGGGCAGGCAGAGAAGGGGTTACAGTGGGGGTAGGAGGGCAGGCAGAGAAGGGGTTACAGTGGGGGGGGCAGGCAGAGAACGGGTTACAGGGGGGGAGGGAAGGCAGAGAAGGGGTTACAGTGGGGGGGGAGGAGGGCAGGCAGAGAAGGGGTTACAGTGGGGGGGAGGAGGGCAGGCAGAGGAGGGGTTACAGTGGGGGGGAGGGCAGGCAGAGGAGGGGTTACATTGGGGTGGGGGCATTGTTTGGGTTCTGTGCCCTACCTTCTTTAAACATCCCTGGTGGTCCAGTGTCTCCCTGGTGGTCCGGTGGGTTAACACTCCGGTCTGCAGCTCCGTCGGGTGCTGAGCTGCAGACCGTGTAGTACAAGTCTTGCGAGCTCCCAGAGTGTTGCCATGGTAACGCTCTGGGAGCTCGCGAGACTTTTATCACACGGTATGCAGCTCTGCACCCGGCGGAGCTGCAGACCGGAGCTGCTGGGCAGACTGACTGGAGGGAGCCCGGCGGCATACAGGGCAAGCCGCCGGGCTCCCTCCTGGTGTCAGTCTGCTTGCCTGGCTCCCCAGCGGCCCTGGATGTGTGGGTCAGCGCGACCCACTGGGAATCGCCCTGCGACCCACCAGTGGGTCTCGACCCACACTTTGGGAACCGCTGGTATAGATCATGCCCTTGCAGTCTCACTGCTGAATTTTCTGCAATTTAGAAGTTAAATCACTTTGTATATACAGCCGTAGTCACACCTCCCTGAATATAACTTGCACAGCCTTCCTAAACACTTCCTGCAAAGAGTCATCTAATGTTTACACTTCCTTTATCGGAAATTCTGTTTAATTTAGAATTTCTTATCGTGTGCTCTGTTAATAGCTCTCTAGACCCTGAAGGAACCTCCTGTGTGTGCTTAAAGTTCAATTTACAGAGTAAGTGCTAAAAACTTTTAAATTAAGTTTCATCTGAATGAAAATTAAATAATTTTGTTCTCATGCAGCCTGTGTGAAAAACAAAGCTGGGGAGGTGTGGCTTGCATAAACAGAAACAGAAGTTATTGAACTCTTAAATGGCAGAGCACTGAGTCGTGCAACTTCAGAGGCATGATCTATTCACAAAAAGCTTAATTAGCCAAAGTTGTTTTTGTGACTATAGTGTCCCTTTAAACTGTCCTTTGTAGGCACTGCCATCTTCTTCCCCAGGAGCCGACTGAAGCACTCTATTCACGTGCATGCACAAGCGTATAGCACTGATGACTATGGAGAATCTCTGTAGAAAGAGCTTTTTTTTTACCCTAAGCTATCACTAGGTAGCTCTGCTTTTGGCAAATGTAGGAAAAATGTTTGAGATAAAGTTGTCCATTTTTTGTTTTATTTATGGGGTGTGACAGAGATGTTTTAAGTCAAAACTGAAAGAGCTCTATCATTTTTGTTATTCTACACTTTCCATCTTCAACATGAAAATTGTAGATTGGCTGTCTACCAGACAGGGACTAGAGACGATTCCAGGTCCCTAATGGATTTCTACTCCGTGAAATTACACTGGACATCCTCAGGACATCCAGCGTCTTGAAAAACCCCATAGAAAAGCATTGAGTCAATGCTTTCCGATGGGATATCCTGAATGCGTGGGTGGCAGGTGCCCGATGTTGGCAGAGGAGGAGCCTGACCCAACACAGATTCTTTACTAATATTTGTAGCTACGGAACACAAATTGCATGTCCATGTGTCTGCAATATACTTTATTTCTTCAAAATGAATGTGGAGTTTAGACTTTATATGTATAATAAAAAAAAAAAAAAGAACGTTGAAACTACTGCTAAGAAAAGCCAGAGTGTGGCATCCACGTAACATAGTGAAAGTTCAAGCACCTGTGAAGAAAGGTTAGACGGCATGAGGAAGGCAGGCAGTATCTTTATTGTATAATGGTCTCTCCATTGGGGTGACCCACAAATTTTAATCTTCATGTCTGAAGCATCTGTTACGAAGCAGCCAAGTGGAAGAGGAAGTTTTCTGTATCAGGGCGGTTTTCTCTTCTGCTTCAGCTGGTCAAGGTTAATGGTGGATTTGTTTCGGTCACTGGAACCGTCAGTAGAGGAGTGAGAGGATCTCCCTGCTCTTCCCACACATCTAAGAAAACACAGAACAGAAGATTGAGGATGGTGGCTAACAAATTGATAAAACTGAAAACACAAAACTAACTTAAAACTAATAAATGTCCCTTTTAAGATTTTAAATGTGCTTGTAATAAGTTATAGTTATTTATATAGCCCCAACATAACCTGCAGTGCTGTCTACACTTGTTTTGCATGATAGTGACTTTCTGTGTCTTTCTCGAAGGATAGAGGTTGTGAATGCCACTTTACATGTTCAATTAAAAATAATAAGGTTAACATGAAAGCCGAACATGAGCTAAATCTGACTAGTTATAAGCAAATGGACAGCTTAGTCTAAAATAGCTGATACTTGCCTGCATGGTGATACTGCAATTCCAGGAGCTCATGGGAGAGCACCATGCACAGTAATTGGGAGAGCACCATGCACAGTTAAAGGGACACTATAGTCACCAGAACAACTACAGCTTTTGTAGTTGTTTTGGTTAGTATAGTCATTGCCTGCAGAGTTTTTTCAGAGAAAAGGCAGTGTTCACATTACAGCCTAGGGACAGCTCTTGTGTGCACATTGTGTAGCACTGATGTTCAACGTCTCCACTTTCCTCCTTAAGTAGAGTAATAACTCTCCTTAATTCTGATAATGCCAGCCAAGGGTGTGGAGCGTAAGTGGAGCCGTGCCAGCAGACCCGCTAAATAGTTGTTTTAACAATATATGGTCAAGAATAAACGTTTGTGTTCCTGACATATAGTGTTCTTTTTAATATTTGTTCTTAGTTTGTTTTGTTTTGTTACAGGCTGTTTAGAAGGTACAAGAAATGCGCCCCACACCCCCACATCCCTTTTTAATAGAAAACCATTAAGGTAACCTACGCTATCTGGATTGAGCAAAACCACTTTTGCTCTCCACTTGTGAGTAAGGTACAAGAAATGCGCCCCCCCCCACCCCCACATCCCTTTTTAATAGAAAACCATTAAGGTAACCTACGCTATCTGGATTGAGCAAAACCACTTTTTGCTCTCCACTTGTGAGTAACTCTCTCTATTATTTTTTTTATACTGTTCTTAGCAGTGAGCACTATTGGTTCTTTTTACATTTATTTTATGCTACATCTACATCGGTGAGCTGCGACTGCCTACGTTGGGATTCCCATACAGTTCATCTGGATCCTGACACATTTCCTGCTTAGACTGTGCTACACCAGTATATCCACAGACGGGGATCATACCGCCCAAGCGCTACTATTTGGAGCTGACCAGAATCTTCAAAAAACTGTAAGTGCATTTCAATATCTACCTCAACAAGTATAAGAACTTATTACACTATATTGTGTTTCCTGTCCTCTTATCCTTTATATGCACTGAGCACTGTCTGGACCAGAGGACACCTACAACGCCTGCTACCAGCCTTAATAATTGAGACACAGACTTTTACCTACATTAACAGCCTGCTACTGATCTGACTGGTGATGCAGCCTGCTACTACATTAAAGATACAAAATAGGCACTATAAGAATGTAATCTCATTGAAGTACTTACAGTACCTGGACCTGTCCCTCTATTCAGTGTTAAGCCATGTTGATCTGTTTAACACTGAAAGAAGATTCCTGGCCACCCACAGCCCCGCCGCTAAGGCATAGATTACACACATCCTACTAGCTATACTGATACCAGCAATGGGCACCGTGAGAGTCTCTGCTTAATTGATATTCTCGTCCAATCAGGGAGCTTTTAATAATCACACTACCTACCTTTATATACCTTTGTATTTTTATAATATATACAAAAAAAACACAGCCTCACCTAGAAGTATGATGTGGCAACAAACTTATCTTTAGTTATACAGCTTCCGCTAGGGATATTCCAGATATTATCCCCAGCTCCAGGGCAGTCCTACTTATTTCGTCCCACCTGCGGGACTTCTTCAGGGTCTCAAAAGTAAAAAATACATTACGCAAATAAAACAAATAATAAAATACAAGTAATTTTCCCAACAGAAAATAAACTAACAAAAACAGAATAAATCCCTTCCCCCCGGTCCATGCTTATATAGGTCTAGTCCTTGGATCCCATTGGTGGTACAGTAGGTGGTTTCCTCTGAATCCAGTTGTGGAATGTCTCTTCAATTAGTTTTCCCAGGCTTTGTGTGTTCTCAGCATTATTGTAACGTTATTTCTGGCAAAAACTCTTTACTCTTGTATTTAATTTGATTTTATCAAAATATATTCTTACTTGTTTTGGAATATCTCCAGAGTCCTGCTTTCCTTGGTATGTGGTGACTGCTACCAGAGGTGGAGAAGATTTGGAATAGCCGCCAAGAATTCCAAGGGGAGACACCCTAAGGCATGTAACATGTTCATCAATCATCTAGTGAGCGAATTTTATGTGCATTGTACTGTATCACACTATGTCAGTGTTTTTTTTTCTTTGTAGATTCACAACTGGTGGTGTACCTACCATAACAACCAGACTGTCCCATATATCAGGATCTTATACCACGTATACAATCAATTGGCCGATGTCCTTGTTAAGTTTATCCAAGCTAAGTGCCTCTGAGAAATTAAAAACATAACTGTTAATATGGTGTTGCTGTAGAATGTTGTTACATGTACTGACCAAAGCTTTAAGTTCCTGAATTGCTACAAATATCTTAAAATATCTTACATTGCAATGAATTTCCAGGGCTTCATTGCTCTAATAGGGTTATTAACTACAATGAGAATTTAAGGTAAAAATAGCCAAACTGGAAAAATGCTTTTAGTTCGGCTACTCTGGACTTAAATTTGAAGTTCACTTTAGTAAATAATCCTGTAAGTAATACATGTTGAATGTATATATATATATATATATATATATATATATATATATATAGACAAAAAATAGAGAATGTAGGATGCACACTCAGGTCTTTGTAAAAAAATGTGTAGTTTTATTCAATCCAGGTACAAACCAAACCAACGTTTCGACCTCTGCAGGTCTTTTTCAAGGTTACTGTAGCTAACACAATAATCTCTATATGTACATAAAAGTAAGTGAACTTACCAATCAATCTCGTTGTGAATCCCTTCACCGAACCCGGAAGTGTGTTAGGACCGCCCATGTGACATCATTACGTTATGACGTCCGGCGGAATACTCAGTGATTACCATGGAAACATATCCACTATGCATAAAGTCTGTGTCTAAGAGGAAATGTGAGTCCGAGGTTGTGTTAAAAGGCCTTTTAGGGAATCTACTAAATTACTATAATGACTACATAGAGTAATGAGATGCCTAATTAATACCCAAATCACAACCTCGGACTCACATTTCCTCTTAGACACAGACTTTATGCATAGTGGATATGTTTCCATGGTAATCACTGAGTATTCCGACGGACGTCATAACGTAATGACGTCACATGGGCGGTCCTAACACACTTCCGGGTTCGGTGAAGGGATTCACAACGAGATTGATTGCTAAGTTCACTTACTTTTATGTATATATAGAGATTATTGTGTTAGCTACAGTAACCTTGAAAAAGACCTGCAGAGGTCGAAACTTTGGTTTGGTTTGTACCTGGATTGAATAAAACTACACATTTTTTTACAAAGACCTGAGTGTGCATCCTACATTCTCTATTTTTTGTCTATATTTGGAACGCATCGTGGTTTGCACCCAGGCAGGTATCCTATTATACAATAAGGAGAGTGCCAAGCTATTTGTATTTTGTAATTTGTATTTTGTAATTTGTATTTTGTGTATATATATATATATATATATATATATACATATATATATATATATATATATATATATAGAAACAATGGTTTAAAGCACTTACCCAGTGATCATATTGATGGCTCACTCTGTCTTGTCCTGTATTCTTTAAGTCCACATTGGGAAATGTACGCAGAAAAATTCCAGATTTCCTTTTGTCCCTTAATATACACTTAATATACACTTGATCAGCACCCATAGCTCCCATAGGGGCCTCGTTAGCATGCATAAGGACAAAACAACATCGACACCCACCATCAGAAATCATAGGGACTCTAGCACAGATAACACCCTCAGGGATTCTAGCACCCATAGAACCCTCAAGGACTCTAGCACCTATAGCACCCTCAGGAACTCTAACGCCCATAGCACCCTTAAAGACCCATAGCACCCCCAGGGCACCCTTGGGTAATAATGTATCATGTGAGCATTTTTAGCCTCAGCACCCACAGACACACTAGCAGCCTTATCCCACAGAACAAATGTCTGGCAGATTTCCCTTCCGATCCTGTGCATGCACAGTTTACCAATTAGAATTCCCTACCTGATACTGTGCATACGCGGTATCCCTACCCATGCAGGTGCTATCCCTACCCTCCGACTCACAGCTCTAAATCGTCACTTATGGGGAAACAACGTAATCAAAAGTGAGGTAGATAGGGGATTTTGATAGAACACAATATTCCTCTTCAAATTTCTCTGCTGTGGTCCAAGCTTGGGAGAGTGTGGCAATCACTGTTAAAGCTGGGCTGGGGGTCTGTTCTTCATCAAATTTCTCAGGTGAGGCCAAAGCTTGTGAAAGTGCGGCTCTCAGTATTGCTGCTGAGCCAGTGGGACTACTTCTCTTATAATAACTCACTCTTGGGGCTTGTCCCGGAACACTATTTCTCTTCCAACTTCTCTGATGGGACCCAAGCCTGCAGCTTTATTCATTGGACTTTTCCTTCTCTAACACCTCCCTCATCTAGGAAAGCATTGTAGATTGCGTCTCTCACTATGGCAGCTTTATTTGTGGGACGTTTCCTTCTCTAACTCCTCCTTCATGTAGAAAGGAGGAGTCATGTTGGGCGCCATTTCTTTTCCAACTTCCCCGGTGGGACCAAAGCCTGGTAGAGTACGGCTCTCACTATTGCAGCTTTGTCCGTGGGACTTTTTCTTCTCTAACTCAACCCTCATCTAGGTAAGCATGGTAGAGTGCGGCTCTCTCTATTGCAGCTTTATTCGTTGGACTTTTCCTTCACTAACTTCTGCTTCATGTAGGAAATCCTGGAAGAGGGTGGCTCTCGCTATTGTCGCTTAACCTTCGGGTGCCATTTCTCCTCCAACTTCCTCGATGGGACCAAAGCCTGGTAGAGTACAGCTCTCACTATTGCAGGTTTGTTCGTGGGACTTTTCCTTTTCTAACTCCTCCCTCATGTAGGAAAGCATGGTAGAGTGCTCCCCTCACTATTGCATCTTTGTGTGTGGGATTTTTCCTTTTCTAACTCCTCCTTCATGTAGGAAAGCCTAGAAGAGGATTACTATTTCTCTTTCAACTTTTCTGGTGGGGCATAAGCCTGGGAGAGTGCGGCTCTCACTATTGCAGCTTTGTCCGTTGAACTTTTTCTTCTCTAACTCCTCCTACATATAGGAAAGCATGGTAGAGTACGGCTCTCACTATTGCAGCTTTATTTGTAGGACTTTTCCTTCTCTAACTCCTCCTTCATGTAGAAAAGCCCGGAAGAGACTGTCTCTCATTATTTGGGCACCATTTCTCCTCCAACTTCCCCGGTGGGACCAAAGCCTGGTAGAGTACGGCTCTCACTATTGCAGCTTTGTCCGTGGGAATTTTTCATCTCTAACAACTCCCTCATCTCGGAAAGCATGGTAGAGTGCGTCTCTCACTATTGCAGCTTTATTTGTAGGACGTTTCCTTCTCTAACTCCTCCTTCATGTAGAAAAGCCCGGAAGAGACTGTCTCTCATTATTTGGGCACCATTTCTCCTCCAACTTCCCCGGTGGGACCAAAGCCTGGTAGAGTACGGCTCTCACTATTGCAGCTTTATTTGTAGGACGTTTCCTTCTCTAACTCCTCCTACATATAGGAAAGCATGGTAGAGTACGGCTCTCACTATTGCAGCTTTATTTGTAGGACTTTCCTTCTCTAACTCCTCCTTCATGTAGTAAAGCACGGAAGAGACTATCTCTTACTATTTGGGCGCCATTTCTTTTCCAACTTCCCCGGTGGGACCAAAGCCTGGTAGAGTACGGCTCTCACTATTGCAGCTTTGTCCGTGGGAATTTTTCATCTCTAACAACTCCCTCATATAGGAAAGCATGGTAAAGTGCGTCTCTCACTATTGCAGCTTTATTTGTAGGACGTTTCCTTCTCTAACTCCTCCTTCATGTAGAAAAGCCCGGAAGAGACTGTCTCTCATTATTTGGGCACCATTTCTCCTCCAACTTCCCCGGTGGGACCAAAGCCTGGTAGAGTACGGCTCTCACTATTGCAGCTTTGTCCGTTGAACTTTTTCTTCTCTAACTCCTCCTACATATAGGAAAGCATGGTAGAGTACGGCTCTCACTATTGCAGCTTTGTTTGTAGGACTTTTCCTTCTCTAACTCCTTTTTTTTGAAGAAAAGCCCGGAAGAGACTATCTCTCACTATTTGGGCGGTATTTCTTTTCCAACTTCCCCCGTGGGACCAAAGCCTGGTAGAGTACGGCTCTCACTATTACAGCTTTGTCTGTGGGACTTTTTCATCTCTAACTCCTCCCTCATCTAGGAAAGCATGGTAGAGTGCGTCTCTCACTATTGCAGCTTTATTTGTAGGACATTTCCTTCTCTAACTCCTCCTTCATGTAGAAAAGCCCGGAAGAGACTGTCTCTCATTATTTGGGCACCATTTCTCCTCCAACTTCCCCGGTGGGACCAAAGCCTGGTAGAGTACGGCTCTCACTATTGCAGCTTTGTCCGTTGAACTTTTTCTTCTCTAACTCCTCCTACATATAGGAAAGCATGGTAGAGTACGGCTCTCACTATTGCAGCTTTATTTGTAGGACGTTTCCTTCTCTAACTCCTCCTACATATAGGAAAGCATGGTAGAGTACGGCTCTCACTATTGCAGCTTTATTTGTAGGACTTTTCCTTCTCTAACTCCTCCTTCATGTAGAAAAGCACGGAAGAGACTATCTCTTACTATTTGGGCGCCATTTCTTTTCCAACTTCCCCGGTGGGACCAAAGCCTGGTAGAGTACGGCTCTCACTATTGCAGCTTTGTCCGTGGGAATTTTTCATCTCTAACAACTCCCTCATATAGGAAAGCATGGTAAAGTGCGTCTCTCACTATTGCAGCTTTATTTGTAGGACGTTTCCTTCTCTAACTCCTCCTTCATGTAGAAAAGCCCGGAAGAGACTGTCTCTCATTATTTGGGCACCATTTCTCCTCCAACTTCCCCGGTGGGACCAAAGCCTGGTAGAGCACGGCTCTCACTATTGCAGCTTTGTCCGTTGAACTTTTTCTTCTCTAACTCCTCCTACATATAGGAAAGCATGGTAGAGTACGGCTCTCACTATTGCAGCTTTATTTGTAGGACTTTTCCTTCTCTAACTCCTTTTTTTTGAAGAAAAGCCCGGAAGAGACTATCTCTCACTATTTGGGCGGTATTTCTTTTCCAACTTCCCCGGTGGGACCAAAGCCTGGTAGAGTACGGCTCTCACTATTACAGCTTTGTCTGTGGGACTTTTTCATCTCTAACTCCTCCCTCATCTAGGAAAGCATGGTAGAGTGCGTCTCTCACTATTGCAGCTTTATTTGTAGGACATTTCCTTCTCTAACTCCTCCTTCATGTAGAAAAGCCCGGAAGAGACTGTCTCTCATTATTTGGGCACCATTTCTCCTCCATCTTCCCCGGTGGGACCAAAGCCTGGTAGAGTACGGCTCTCACTATTGCAGCTTTGTCCGTTGAACTTTTTCTTCTCTAACTCCTCCTACATATAGGAAAGCATGGTAGAGTACGGCTCTCACTATTGCAGCTTTATTTGTAGGACATTTCCTTCTCTAACTCCTCCTACATATAGGAAAGCATGGTAGAGTACGGCTCTCACTATTGCAGCTTTATTTGTAGGACTTTTCCTTCTCTAACTCCTCCTTCATGTAGAAAAGCACGGAAGAGACTATCTCTTACTATTTGGGCGCCATTTCTTTTCCAACTTCCCCGGTGGGACCAAAGCCTGGTAGAGTACGGCTCTCACTATTGCAGCTTTGTCCGTGGGAATTTTTCATCTCTAACAACTCCCTCATATAGGAAAGCATGGTAAAGTGCGTCTCTCACTATTGCAGCTTTATTTGTAGGACGTTTCCTTCTCTAACTCCTCCTTCATGTAGAAAAGCCCGGAAGAGACTGTCTCTCATTATTTGGGCACAATTTCTCCTCCAACTTCCCCGGTGGGACCAAAGCCTGGTAGAGTACGGCTCTCACTATTGCAGCTTTGTCCGTTGAACTTTTTCTTCTCTAACTCCTCCTTCATGTAGAAAAGCCCGGAAGAGACTATCTCTCACTATTTGGGCGCCATTTCTTTTCCAACTTCCCCGGTGGGACCAAAGCCTGGTAGAGTACGGCTCTCACTATTGCAGCTTTATTTGTAGGACGTTTCCTTCTCTAACTCCTCCTACATATAGGAAAGCATGGTAGAGTACGGCTCTCACTATTGCAGCTTTATTTGTAGGACTTTTCCTTCTCTAACTCCTCCTTCATGTAGAAAAGCCCGGAAGAGACTATCTCTCACTATTTGGGCGCCATTTCTTTTCCAACTTCCCCGGTGGGACCAAAGCCTGGTAGAGTACGGCTCTCACTATTGCAGCTTTATTTGTAGGACGTTTCCTTCTCTAACTCCTCCTACATATAGGAAAGCATGGTAGAGTACGGCTCTCACTATTGCAGCTTTATTTGTAGGACTTTTCCTTCTCTAACTCCTCCTTCATGTAGAAAAGCACGGAAGAGACTATCTCTCACTATTTGGGCGCCATTTCTTTTCCAACTTCCCCGGTGGGACCAAAGCCTGGTAGAGTACGGCTCTCACTATTGCAGCTTTGTCCGTGGGAATTTTTCATCTCTAACATCTCCCACATCTAGGAAAGCATGGTAGAGTGCGTCTCTCACTAGTGCAGCTTTATTTGTAGGAAGTTTCCTTCTCTAACTCCTCCTTCATGTAGAAAAGCCCGGAAGTGACTGTCTCTCATTATTTGGGCACCATTTCTCCTCCAACTTCCCCGGTGGGACCAAAGCCTGGTAGAGTACGGCTCTCACTATTGCAGCTTTGTCCGTTGAACTTTTTCTTCTCTAACTCCTCCTACATATAGGAAAGCATGGTAGAGTACGGCTCTCACTATTGCAGCTTTATTTGTAGGACTTTTCCTTCTCTAACTCCTCCTTCATGTAGAAAAGCCCGGAAGAGACTATCTCTCACTATTTGGGCGCCATTTCTTTTCCAACTTCCCCGGTGGGACCAAAGCCTGGTAGAGTACGGCTCTCACTATTGCAGCTTTGTCCGTGGGAATTTTTCATCTCTAACAACTCCCTCATCTAGGAAAGCATGGTAGAGTGCGTCTCTGACTATTGCAGCTTTATTTGTAGGATGTTTCCTTCTCTAACTCCTCCTTCATGTAGAAAAGCCCGGAAGAGACTGTCTCTCACTATTTGGGCGCCATTTCTTTTCCAACTTCCCCGGTGGGACCAAAGCCTGGTAGAGTACGGCTCTCACTATTACAGCTTTGTCCGTGGGACTTTTTCATCTCTAACTCCTCCCTCATCTAGGAAAGCATGGTAGAGTGCGTCTCTCACTATTGCAGCTTTATTTGTAGGACGTTTCCTTCTCTAACTCCTCATTCATGTAGAAAAGCCCGGAAGAGACTGTCTCTCATTATTTTTGCACCATTTCTCCTCCAACTTCCCCGGTGGGACCAAAGCCTGGTAGAGTACGGCTCTCACTATTGCAGCTTTGTCCGTTGAACTTTTTCTTCTCTAACTCCTCCTACATATAGGAAAGCATGGTAGACTACGGCTCTCACTATTGCAGCTTTATTTGTAGGACTTTTCCTTCTCTAACTCCTCCTTCATGTAGAAAAGCCCGGAAGAGACTATCTCTCACTATTTGGGCGCCATTTCTTTTCCAACTTCTCCGGTGGGACCAAAGCCTGGTAGAGTACGGCTCTCACTATTGCAGCTTTGTCCGTGGGAATTTTTCATCTCTAACAACTCCCTCATATAGGAAAGCATGGTAAAGTGCGTCTCTCACTATTGCAGCTTTATTTGTAGGACGTTTCCTTCTCTAACTCCTCCTTCATGTAGAAAAGCCCGGAAGAGACTGTCTCTCATTATTTGGGCACCATTTCTCCTCCAACTTCCCCGGTGGGACCAAAGCCTGGTAGAGTACGGCTCTCACTATTGCAGCTTTGTCCGTTGAACTTTTTCTTCTCTAACTCCTCCTACATATAGGAAAGCATGGTAGAGTACGGCTCTCACTATTGCAGCTTTATTTGTAGGACTTTTCCTTCTCTAACTCCTTTTTTTTGAAGAAAAGCCCGGAAGAGACTATCTCTCACTATTTGGGCGGTATTTCTTTTCCAACTTCCCCGGTGGGACCAAAGCCTGGTAGAGTACGGCTCTCACTATTACAGCTTTGTCTGTGGGACTTTTTCATCTCTAACTCCTCCCTCATCTAGGAAAGCATGGTAGAGTGCATCTCTCACTATTGCAGCTTTATTTGTAGGACGTTTCCTTCTCTAACTCCTCCTTCATGTAGAAAAGCCCGGAAGAGACTGTCTCTCATTATTTGGGCACCGTTTCTCCTCCAACTTCCCCGGTGGGACCAAAGCCTGGTAGAGTACGGCTCTCACTATTGCAGCTTTGTCCGTTGAACTTTTTCTTCTCTAACTCCTCCTACATATAGGAAAGCATGGTAGAGTACGGCTCTCACTATTGCAGCTTTATTTGTAGGACTTTTCCTTCTCTAACTCCTCCTTCATGTAGAAAAGCACGGAAGAGACTATCTCTCACTATTTGGGCGCCATTTCTTTTCCAACTTCCCCGGTGGGACCAAAGCCTGGTAGAGTACGGCTCTCACTATTGCAGCTTTGTCCGTTGAACTTTTTCTTCTCTAACTCCTCCTACATATAGGAAAGCATGGTAGAGTACGGCTCTCACTATTGCAGCTTTATTTGTAGGACGTTTCCTTCTCTAACTCCTCCTTCATGTAGAAAAGCCCGGAAGAGACTATCTCTCACTATTTGGGCGCCATTTCTTTTCCAACATCCCCGGTGGGACCAAAGCCTAGTAGAGTACGGCTCTCACTATTGCAGCTTTGTCCGTGGGAATTTTTCATCTCTAACAACTCCCTCATCTAGGAAAGCATGGTAGAGTGCGTCTCTCACTATTGCAGCTTTATTTGTAGGACGTTTCCTTCTCTAACTCCTCCTTCATGTAGAAAAGCCCGGAAGAGACTGTCTCTCACTATTTGGGCGCCATTTCTTTTCCAACTTCCCCGGTGGGACCAAAGCCTGGTAGAGTACGGCTCTCACTATTACAGCTTTGTCCGTGGGACTTTTTCATCTCTAACTCCTCCCTCATCTAGGAAAGCATGGTAGAGTGCGTCTCTCACTATTGCAGCTTTATTTGTAGGACGTTTCCTTCTCTAACTCCTCATTCATGTAGAAAAGCCCGGAAGAGACTGTCTCTCATTATTTTTGCACCATTTCTCCTCCAACTTCCCCGGTGGGACCAAAGCCTGGTAGAGTACGGCTCTCACTATTGCAGCTTTGTCCGTTGAACTTTTTCTTCTCTAACTCCTCCTACATATAGGAAAGCATGGTAGACTACGGCTCTCACTATTGCAGCTTTATTTGTAGGACTTTTCCTTCTCTAACTCCTCCTTCATGTAGAAAAGCCCGGAAGAGACTATCTCTCACTATTTGGGCGCCATTTCTTTTCCAACTTCTCCGGTGGGACCAAAGCCTGGTAGAGTACGGCTCTCACTATTGCAGCTTTGTCCGTGGGAATTTTTCATCTCTAACAACTCCCTCATATAGGAAAGCATGGTAAAGTGCGTCTCTCACTATTGCAGCTTTATTTGTAGGACGTTTCCTTCTCTAACTCCTCCTTCATGTAGAAAAGCCCGGAAGAGACTGTCTCTCATTATTTGGGCACCATTTCTCCTCCAACTTCCCCGGTGGGACCAAAGCCTGGTAGAGTACGGCTCTCACTATTGCAGCTTTGTCCGTTGAACTTTTTCTTCTCTAACTCCTCCTACATATAGGAAAGCATGGTAGAGTACGGCTCTCACTATTGCAGCTTTATTTGTAGGACTTTTCCTTCTCTAACTCCTTTTTTTTGAAGAAAAGCCCGGAAGAGACTATCTCTCACTATTTGGGCGGTATTTCTTTTCCAACTTCCCCGGTGGGACCAAAGCCTGGTAGAGTACGGCTCTCACTATTACAGCTTTGTCTGTGGGACTTTTTCATCTCTAACTCCTCCCTCATCTAGGAAAGCATGGTAGAGTGCATCTCTCACTATTGCAGCTTTATTTGTAGGACGTTTCCTTCTCTAACTCCTCCTTCATGTAGAAAAGCCCGGAAGAGACTGTCTCTCATTATTTGGGCACCGTTTCTCCTCCAACTTCCCCGGTGGGACCAAAGCCTGGTAGAGTACGGCTCTCACTATTGCAGCTTTGTCCGTTGAACTTTTTCTTCTCTAACTCCTCCTACATATAGGAAAGCATGGTAGAGTACGGCTCTCACTATTGCAGCTTTATTTGTAGGACTTTTCCTTCTCTAACTCCTCCTTCATGTAGAAAAGCACGGAAGAGACTATCTCTCACTATTTGGGCGCCATTTCTTTTCCAACTTCCCCGGTGGGACCAAAGCCTGGTAGAGTACGGCTCTCACTATTGCAGCTTTGTCCGTTGAACTTTTTCTTCTCTAACTCCTCCTACATATAGGAAAGCATGGTAGAGTACGGCTCTCACTATTGCAGCTTTATTTGTAGGACGTTTCCTTCTCTAACTCCTCCTTCATGTAGAAAAGCCCGGAAGAGACTATCTCTCACTATTTGGGCGCCATTTCTTTTCCAACATCCCCGGTGGGACCAAAGCCTAGTAGAGTACGGCTCTCACTATTGCAGCTTTGTCCGTGGGAATTTTTCATCTCTAACAACTCCCTCATCTAGGAAAGCATGGTAGAGTGCGTCTCTCACTATTGCAGCTTTATTTGTAGGACGTTTCCTTCTCTAACTCCTCCTTCATGTAGAAAAGCCCGGAAGAGACTGTCTCTCATTATTTGGGCACCATTTCTCCTCCAACTTCCCCGGTGGGACCAAAGCCTGGGAGAGTACGGCTCTCACTATTGCAGCTTTGTCCGTTGAACTTTTTCTTCTCTAACTCCTCCTACATATAGGAAAGCATGGTAGAGTACGGCTCTCACTATTGCAGCTTTATTTGTAGGACTTTTCCTTCTCTAACTCCTCCTTCATGTAGAAAAGCACGGAAGAGACTATCTCTCACTATTTGGGCGCCATTTCTTTTCCAACTTCCCCGGTGGGACCAAAGCCTGGTAGAGTACGGCTCTCACTATTGCAGCTTTATTTGTAGGACTTTTCCTTCTCTAACTCCTTTTTTTTGAAGAAAAGCCCGGAAGAGACTATCTCTCACTATTTGGGCGGTATTTCTTTTCCAACTTCCCCGGTGGGACCAAAGCCTGGTAGAGTACGGCTCTCACTATTACAGCTTTATTTGTAGGACTTTTCCTTCTCTAACTCCTCCTTCATGTAGAAAAGCACGGAAGAGACTGTCTCTCATTATTTGGGCACCATTTCTCCTCCAACTTCCCCGGTGGGACCAAAGCCTGGGAGAGTACGGCTCTCACTATTGCAGCTTTGTCCGTTGAACTTTTTCTTCTCTAACTCCTCCTACATATAGGAAAGCATGGTAGAGTACGGCTCTCACTATTGCAGCTTTATTTGTAGGACTTTTCCTTCTCTAACTCCTCCTTCATGTAGAAAAGCACGGAAGAGACTATCTCTCACTATTTGGGCGCCATTTCTTTTCCAACTTCCCCGGTGGGACCAAAGCCTGGTAGAGTACGGCTCTCACTATTGCAGCTTTGTCCGTGGGAATTTTTCATCTCTAACAACTCCCTCATCTAGGAAAGCATGGTAGAGTGCGTCTCTCACTATTGCAGCTTTATTTGTAGGACGTTTCCTTCTCTAACTCCTCCTTCATGTAGAAAAGCCCGGAAGAGACTGTCTCTCATTATTTGGGCACCATTTCTCCTCCAACTTCCCCGGTGGGACCAAAGCCTGGTAGAGTACGGCTCTAACTATTGCAGCTTTGTCCGTTGAACTTTTTCTTCTTTAACTCCTCCTACATATAGGAAAGCATGGTAGAGTACGGCTCTCACTATTGCAGCTTTATTTGTAGGACTTTTCCTTCTCTAACTCCTCCTTCATGTAGAAAAGCACGGAAGAGACTATCTCTCACTATTTGGGCGCCATTTCTTTTCCAACTTCCCCGGTGGGACCAAAGCCTGGTAGAGTACGGCTCTCACTATTGCAGCTTTGTCCGTTGAACTTTTTCTTCTCTAACTCCTCCTACATATAGGAAAGCATGGTAGAGTACGGCTCTCACTATTGCAGCTTTATTTGTAGGACGTTTCCTTCTCTAACTCATCCTTCATGTAGAAAAGCCCGGAAGAGACTATCTCTCACTATTTGGGCGCCATTTCTTTTCCAACTTCCCCGGTGGGACCAAAGCCTGGTAGAGTACGGCTCTCACTATTACAGCTTTGTCCGTGGGAATTTTTCATCTCTGACAACTCCCTCATCTAGGAAAGCATGGTAGAGTGCGTCTCTCACTATTGCAGCTTTATTTGTAGGATGTTTGCTTCTCTAACTCCTCCTTCATGTAGAAATGCCCGGAAGAGACTATCTCTCACTATTTGGGCGCCATTTCTTTTCCAACTTCCCCGGTGGGACCAAAGCCTGGTAGAGTACGGCTCTCACTATTGCAGCTTTGTCCGTGGGAATTTTTCATCTCTAACAACTCCCTCATCTAGGAAAGCATGGTAGAGTGCGTCTCTCACTATTGCAGCTTTATTTGTAGGACGTTTCCTTCTCTAACTCCTCCTTCATGTAGAAAAGCCCGGAAGAGACTGTCTCTCATTATTTGGGCACCATTTCTCCTCCAACTTCCCCGGTGGGACCAAAGCCTGGTAGAGTACGGCTCTCACTATTGCAGCTTTGTCCGTTTAACTTTTTCTTCTCTAACTCCTCCTACATATAGGAATGCATGGTAGAGTACGGCTCTCACTATTGCAGCTTTATTTGTAGGACTTTTCCTTCTCTAACTCCTCCTTCATGTAGAAAAGCCCGGAAGAGACTATCTCTCACTATTTGGGCGCCATTTCTTTTCCAACTTCCACGGTGGGACCAAAGCCTGGTAGAGTACGGCTCTCACTATTGCAGCTTTGTCCGTTGAACTTTTTCTTCTCTAACTCCTCCTACATATAGGAAAGCATGGTAGAGTACGGCTCTCACTATTGCAGCTTTATTTGTAGGACTTTTCCTTCTCTAACTCCTTTTTTTTGTAGAAACGCTTGGAAGAGACTATCTCTCACTATTTGGGCACCATTTCTCCTCCAACTTCCCCGGTGGGACCAAAGCCTGGTAGAGTACGGCTCTCACTATTGCAGCTTTGTCCGTTGAACTTTTTCTTCTCTAACTCCTCCTACATATAGGAAAGCATGGTAGAGTACGGCTCTCACGATTGCAGCTTTATTTGTAGGACTTTTCCTTCTCTAACTCCTCCTTCATGTAGAAAAGCACGGAAGAGACTATCTCTCACTATTTGGGCGCCATTTCTTTTCCAACTTCCCCGGTGGGACCAAAGCCTGGTAGAGTACGGCTCTCACTATTGCAGCTTTGTCCGTGGGAATTTTTCATCTCTAACAACTCCCTCATTTAGGAAAGCATGGTAGAGTGCGTCTCTCACTATTGCAGCTTTATTTGTAGGACGTTTCCTTCTCTAACTCCTCCTTCATGTAGAAAAGCCCGGAAGAGACTGTCTCTCATTATTTGGGCACCATTTCTCCTCCAACTTCCCCGGTGGGACCAAAGCCTGGTAGAGTACGGCTCTAACTATTGCAGCTTTGTCCGTTGAACTTTTTCTTCTCTAACTCCTCCTACATATAGGAAAGCATGGTAGAGTACGGCTCTCACTATTGCAGCTTTATTTGTAGGACTTTTCCTTCTCTAACTCCTCCTTCATGTAGAAAAGCACGGAAGAGACTATCTCTCACTATTTGGGCGCCATTTCTTTTCCAACTTCCCCGGTGGGACCAAAGCCTGGTAGAGTACGGCTCTCACTATTGCAGCTTTGTCCGTGGGAATTTTTCATCTCTAACAACTCCCTCATCTAGGAAAGCATGGTAGAGTGCGTCTCTCACTATTGCAGCTTTATTTGTAGGACGTTTCCTTCTCTAACTCCTCCTTCATGTAGAAAAGCCCGGAAGAGACTGTCTCTCATTATTTGGGCACCATTTCTCCTCCAACTTCCCCGGTGGGACCAAAGCCTGGTAGAGTACGGCTCTCACTATTGCAGCTTTGTCCGTTTAACTTTTTCTTCTCTAACTCCTCCTACATATAGGAAAGCATGGTAGAGTACGGCTCTCACTATTGCAGCTTTATTTGTAGGACTTTTCCTTCTCTAACTCCTCCTTCATGTAGAAAAGCCCGGAAGAGACTATCTCTCACTATTTGGGCGCCATTTCTTTTCCAACTTCCACGGTGGGACCAAAGCCTGGTAGAGTACGGCTCTCACTATTGCAGCTTTGTCCGTTGAACTTTTTCTTCTCTAACTCCTCCTACATATAGGAAAGCATGGTAGAGTACGGCTCTCACTATTGCAGCTTTATTTGTAGGACTTTTCCTTCTCTAACTCCTTTTTTTTGTAGAAACGCCCGGAAAAGACTATCTCTCACTATTTGGGCACCATTTCTTTTCCAACTTCCCCGGTGGGACCAAAGCCTGGTAGAGTACGGCTCTCACTATTGCAGCTTTGTCCGTTGAACTTTTTCTTCTCTAACTCCTCCTACATATAGGAAAGCATGGTAGAGTACGGCTCTCACTATTGCAGCTTTATTTGTAGGACTTTTCCTTCTCTAACTCCTTTTTTTTGTAGAAAAGCCCGGAAGAGACTATCTCTCACTATTTGGGCACCATTTCTTTTCCAACTTCCCCGGTGGGACCAAAGCCTGGTAGAGTACGGCTCTCACTATTGCAGCTTTGTCCGTGGGAATTTTTCATCTCTAACAACTCCCTCATCTAGGAAAGCATGGTAGAGTGCATCTCTCACTATTGCAGCTTTATTTGTAGGACGTTTCCTTCTCTAACTCCTCCTTCATGTAGAAAAGCCCGGAAGAGACTGTCTCTCATTATTTGGGCACCGTTTCTCCTCCAACTTCCCCGGTGGGACCAAAGCCTGGTAGAGTACGGCTCTCACTATTGCAGCTTTGTCCGTTGAACTTTTTCTTCTCTAACTCCTCCTACATATAGGAAAGCATGGTAGAGTACGGCTCTCACTATTGCAGCTTTATTTGTAGGACTTTTCCTTCTCTAACTCCTTTTTTTGTAGAAAAGCCCGGAAGAGACTATCTCTCACTATTTGGGCACCATTTCTTTTCCAACTTCCCCGGTGGGACCAAAGCCTGGTAGAGTACGGCTCTCACTATTGCAGCTTTGTCCGTGGGAATTTTTCATCTCTAACAACTCCCTCATCTAGGAAAGCATGGTAGAGTGCATCTCTCACTATTGCAGCTTTATTTGTAGGACGTTTCCTTCTCTAACTCCTCCTTCATGTAGAAAAGCCCGGAAGAGACTGTCTCTCATTATTTGGGCACCATTTCTCCTCCAACTTCCCCGGTGGGACCAAAGCCTGGGAGAGTACGGCTCTCACTATTGCAGCTTTGTCCGTTGAACTTTTTCTTCTCTAACTCCTCCTACATATAGGAAAGCATGGTAGAGTACGGCTCTCACTATTGCAGCTTTATTTGTAGGACGTTTCCTTCTCTAACTCCTCCTTCATATAGAAAAGCACGGAAGAGACTATCTCTCACTATTTGGGCGCCATTTCTTTTCCAACTTCCCCGGTGGGACCAAAGCCTGGTAGAGTACGGCTCTCACTATTGCAGCTTTGTCCGTGGGAATTTTTCATCTCTAACAACTCCCTCATCTAGGAAAGCATGGTAGAGTGCGTCTCTCACTATTGCAGCTTTATTTGTAGGACGTTTCCTTCTCTAACTCCTCCTTCATGTAGAAAAGCCCGGAAGAGACTGTCTCTCATTATTTGGGCACCATTTCTCCTCCAACTTCCCCGGTGGGACCAAAGCCTGGTAGAGTACGGCTCTAACTATTGCAGCTTTGTCCGTTGAACTTTTTCTTCTTTAACTCCTCCTACATATAGGAAAGCATGGTAGAGTACGGCTCTCACTATTGCAGCTTTATTTGTAGGACTTTTCCTTCTCTAACTCCTCCTTCATGTAGAAAAGCACGGAAGAGACTATCTCTCACTATTTGGGCGCCATTTCTTTTCCAACTTCCCCGGTGGGACCAAAGCCTGGTAGAGTACGGCTCTCACTATTGCAGCTTTGTCCGTTGAACTTTTTCTTCTCTAACTCCTCCTACATATAGGAAAGCATGGTAGAGTACGGCTCTCACTATTGCAGCTTTATTTGTAGGACTTTTCCTTCTCTAACTCCTTTTTTTTGTAGAAACGCCCGGAAGAGACTATCTCTCACTATTTGGGCACCATTTCTTTTCCAACTTCCCCGGTGGGACCAAAGCCTGGTAGAGTACGGCTCTCACTATTGCAGCTTTGTCCGTTGAACTTTTTCTTCTCTAACTCCTCCTACATATAGGAAAGCATGGTAGAGTACGGCTCTCACTATTGCAGCTTTATTTGTAGGACTTTTCCTTCTCTAACTCCTTTTTTTTGTAGAAAAGCCCGGAAGAGACTATCTCTCACTATTTGGGCACCATTTCTTTTTCAACTTCCCCGGTGGGACCAAAGCCTGGTAGAGTACGGCTCTCACTATTACAGCTTTGTCCGTGGGAATTTTTCATCTCTGACAACTCCCTCATCTAGGAAAGCATGGTAGAGTGCGTCTCTCACTATTGCAGCTTTATTTGTAGGACGTTTCCTTCTCTAACTCCTCCTTCATGTAGAAAAGCCCGGAAGAGACTATCTCTCACTATTTGGGTGCCATTTCTTTTCCAACTTCCCCGGTGGGACCAAAGCCTGGTAGAGTACGGCTCTCACTATTACAGCTTTGTCCGTGGGAATTTTTCATCTCTGACAACTCCCTCATCTAGGAAAGCATGGTAGAGTGCGTCTCTCACTATTGCAGCTTTATTTGTAGGACGTTTCCTTCTCTAACTCCTCCTTCATGTAGAAAAGCCCGGAAGAGACTATCTCTCACTATTTGGGCGCCATTTCTTTTCCAACTTCCCCGGTGGGACCAAAGCCTGGTAGAGTACGGCTCTCACTATTGCAGCTTTGTCCGTGGGAATTTTTCATCTCTAACAACTCCCTCATCTAGGAAAGCATGGTAGAGTGCGTCTCTCACTATTGCAGCTTTATTTGTAGGACGTTTCCTTCTCTAACTCCTCCTTCATGTAGAAAAGCCCGGAAGAGACTGTCTCTCATTATTTGGGCACCATTTCTCCTCCAACTTCCCCGGTGGGACCAAAGCCTGGTAGAGTACGGCTCTCACTATTGCAGCTTTGTCCGTTTAACTTTTTCTTCTCTAACTCCTCCTACATATAGGAAAGCTTGGTAGAGTACGGCTCTCACTATTGCAGCTTTATTTGTAGGACTTTTCCTTCTCTAACTCCTCCTTCATGTAGAAAAGCCCGGAAGAGACTATCTCTCACTATTTGGGCGCCATTTCTTTTCCAACTTCCACGGTGGGACCAAAGCCTGGTAGAGTACGGCTCTCACTATTGCAGCTTTGTCCGTTGAACTTTTTCTTCTCTAACTCCTCCTACATATAGGAAAGCATGGTAGAGTACGGCTCTCACTATTGCAGCTTTATTTGTAGGACTTTTCCTTCTCTAACTCCTTTTTTTTGTAGAAACGCTTGGAAGAGACTATCTCTCACTATTTGGGCAACATTTCTCCTCCAACTTCCCCGGTGGGACCAAAGCCTGGTAGAGTACGGCTCTCACTATTGCAGCTTTGTCCGTTGAACTTTTTCTTCTCTAACTCCTCCTACATATAGGAAAGCATGGTAGAGTACGGCTCTCACTATTGCAGCTTTATTTGTAGGACTTTTCCTTCTCTAACTCCTCCTTCATGTAGAAAAGCACGGAAGAGACTATCTCTCACTATTTGGGCGCCATTTCTTTTCCAACTTCCCCGGTGGGACCAAAGCCTGGTAGAGTACGGCTCTCACTATTGCAGCTTTGTCCGTGGGAATTTTTCATCTTTAACAACTCCCTCATCTAGGAAAGCATGGTAGAGTGCGTCTCTCACTATTGCAGCTTTATTTGTAGGACGTTTCCTTCTCTAACTCCTCCTTCATGTAGAAAAGCCCGGAAGAGACTGTCTCTCATTATTTGGGCACCATTTCTCCTCCAACTTCCCCGGTGGGACCAAAGCCTGGTAGAGTACGGCTCTCACTATTGCAGCTTTGTCCGTTTAACTTTTTCTTCTCTAACTCCTCCTACATATAGGAAAGCATGGTAGAGTACGGCTCTCACTATTGCAGCTTTATTTGTAGGACTTTTCCTTCTCTAACTCCTCCTTCATGTAGAAAAGCCCGGAAGAGACTATCTCTCACTATTTGGGCGCCATTTCTTTTCCAACTTCCACGGTGGGACCAAAGCCTGGTAGAGTACGGCTCTCACTATTGCAGCTTTGTCCATTGAACTTTTTCTTCTCTAACTCCTCCTACATATAGGAAAGCATGGTAGAGTACGGCTCTCACTATTGCAGCTTTATTTGTAGGACTTTTCCTTCTCTAACTCCTTTTTTTTGTAGAAACGCCCGGAAGAGACTATCTCTCACTATTTGGGCACCATTTCTTTTCCAACTTCCCCGGTGGGACCAAAGCCTGGTAGAGTACGGCTCTCACTATTGCAGCTTTGTCCGTTGAACTTTTTCTTCTCTAACTCCTCCTACATATAGGAAAGCATGGTAGAGTACGGCTCTCACTATTGCAGCTTTATTTGTAGGACTTTTCCTTCTCTAACTCCTTTTTTTTGAAGAAAAGCCCGGAAGAGACTATCTCTCACTATTTGGGCACCATTTCTTTTCCAACTTCCCCGGTGGGACCAAAGCCTGGTAGAGTACGGCTCTAACTATTGCAGCTTTGTCCGTGGGAATTTTTCATCTCTAACAACTCCCTCATCTAGGAAAGCATGGTAGAGTGCATCTCTCACTATTGCAGCTTTATTTGTAGGACGTTTCCTTCTCTAACTCCTCCTTCATGTAGAAAAGCCCGGAAGAGACTGTCTCTCATTATTTGGGCACCATTTCTCCTCCAACTTCCCCGGTGGGACCAAAGCCTGGGAGAGTACGGCTCTCACTATTGCAGCTTTGTCCGTTGAACTTTTTCTTCTCTAACTCCTCCTACATATAGGAAAGCATGGTAGAGTACGGCTCTCACTATTGCAGCTTTATTTGTAGGACTTTTCCTTCTCTAACTCCTCCTTCATGTAGAAAAGCACGGAAGAGACTATCTCTCACTATTTGGGCGCCATTTCTTTTCCAACTTCCCCGGTGGGACCAAAGCCTGGTAGAGTACGGCTCTCACTATTGCAGCTTTGTCCGTGGGAATTTTTCATCTCTAACAACTCCCTCATCTAGGAAAGCATGGTAGAGTGCGTCTCTCACTATTGCAGCTTTATTTGTAGGACGTTTCCTTCTCTAACTCCTCCTTCATGTAGAAAAGCCCGGAAGAGACTGTCTCTCATTATTTGGGCACCATTTCTCCTCCAACTTCCCCGGTGGGACCAAAGCCTGGTAGAGTACGGCTCTAACTATTGCAGCTTTGTCCGTTGAACTTTTTCTTCTTTAACTCCTCCTACATATAGGAAAGCATGGTAGAGTACGGCTCTCACTATTGCAGCTTTATTTGTAGGACTTTTCCTTCTCTAACTCCTCCTTCATGTAGAAAAGCACGGAAGAGACTATCTCTCACTATTTGGGCGCCATTTCTTTTCCAACTTCCCCGGTGGGACCAAAGCCTGGTAGAGTACGGCTCTCACTATTGCAGCTTTGTCCGTTGAACTTTTTCTTCTCTAACTCCTCCTACATATAGGAAAGCATGGTAGAGTACGGCTCTCACTATTGCAGCTTTATTTGGAGGACGTTTTCTTCTATTACTCCTCCTTCATGTGGAAAAGCCCGGAAGAGACTATCTCTCACTATTTGGGCGCCATTTCTTTTCCAACTTCCCCGGTGGGACCAAAGCCTGGTAGAGTACGGCTCTCACTATTACAGCTTTGTCCGTGGGAATTTTTCATCTCTGACAACTCCCTCATCTAGGAAAGCATGGTAGAGTGCGTCTCTCACTATTGCAGCTTTATTTGTAGGACGTTTCCTTCTCTAACTCCTCCTTCATGTAGAAAAGCCCGGAAGAGACTATCTCTCACTATTTGGGCGCCATTTCTTTTCCAACTTCCCCGGTGGGACCAAAGCCTGGTAGAGTACGGCTCTCACTATTGCAGCTTTGTCCGTTGAACTTTTTCTTCTCTTACTCCTCCTACATATAGGAAAGCATGGTAGAGTACGGCTCTCACTATTGCAGCTTTATTTGTAGGACTTTTCCTTCTCTAACTCCTTTTTTTTGTAGAAACGCCCGGAAGAGACTATCTCTCACTATTTGGGCACCATTTCTTTTCCAACTTCCCCGGTGGGACCAAAGCCTGGTAGAGTACGGCTCTCACTATTGCAGCTTTGTCCGTTGAACTTTTTCTTCTCTAACTCCTCCTACATATAGGAAAGCATGGTAGAGTACGGCTCTCACTATTGCAGCTTTATTTGTAGGACTTTTCCTTCTCTAACTCCTTTTTTTTGTAGAAAAGCCCGGAAGAGACTATCTCTCACTATTTGGGCACCATTTCTTTTCCAACTTCCCCGGTGGGACCAAAGCCTGGTAGAGTACGGCTCTAACTATTGCAGCTTTGTCCGTGGGAATTTTTCATCTCTAACAACTCCCTCATCTAGGAAAGCATGGTAGAGTGCATCTCTCACTATTGCAGCTTTATTTGTAGGACGTTTCCTTCTCTAACTCCTCCTTCATGTAGAAAAGCCCGGAAGAGACTGTCTCTCATTATTTGGGCACCATTTCTCCTCCAACTTCCCCGGTGGGACCAAAGCCTGGGAGAGTACGGCTCTCACTATTGCAGCTTTGTCCGTTGAACTTTTTCTTCTCTAACTCCTCCTACATATAGGAAAGCATGGTAGAGTACGGCTCTCACTATTGCAGCTTTATTTGTAGGACTTTTCCTTCTCTAACTCCTCCTTCATGTAGAAAAGCACGGAAGAGACTATCTCTCACTATTTGGGCGCCATTTCTTTTCCAACTTCCCCGGTGGGACCAAAGCCTGGTAGAGTACGGCTCTCACTATTGCAGCTTTGTCCGTGGGAATTTTTCATCTCTAACAACTCCCTCATCTAGGAAAGCATGGTAGAGTGCGTCTCTCACTATTGCAGCTTTATTTGTAGGACGTTTCCTTCTCTAACTCCTTTTTTTTGTAGAAACGCTTGGAAGAGACTATCTCTCACTATTTGGGCACCATTTCTCCTACAACTTCCCCGGTGGGACCAAAGCCTGGTAGAGTACGGCTCTAACTATTGCAGCTTTGTCCGTTGAACTTTTTCTTCTTTAACTCCTCCTACATATAGGAAAGCATGGTAGAGTACGGCTCTCACTATTGCAGCTTTATTTGTAGGACGTTTTCTTCTATTACTCCTCCTTCATGTGGAAAAGCCCGGAAGAGACTATCTCTCACTATTTGGGCGCCATTTCTTTTCCAACTTCCCCGGTGGGACCAAAGCCTGGTAGAGTACGGCTCTCACTATTGCAGCTTTATTTGTAGGACTTTTCCTTCTCTAACTCCTTTTTTTTGTAGAAAAGCCCGGAAGAGACTATCTCTCACTATTTGGGCACCATTTCTTTTCCAACTTCCCCGGTGGGACCAAAGCCTGGTAGAGTACGGCTCTCACTATTGCAGCTTTGTCCGTGGGAATTTTTCATCTCTAACAACTCCCTCATCTAGGAAAGCATGGTAGAGTGCGTCTCTCACTATTGCAGCTTTATTTGTAGGACGTTTCCTTCTCTAACTCCTCCTTCATGTAGAAAAGCCCGGAAGAGACTGTCTCTCATTATTTGGGCACCATTTCTCCTCCAACTTCCCCGGTGGGACCAAAGCCTGGTAGAGTACGGCTCTCACTATTGCAGCTTTGTCCGTTTAACTTTTTCTTCTCTAACTCCTCCTACATATAGGAAAGCATGGTAGAGTACGGCTCTCACTATTGCAGCTTTATTTGTAGGACTTTTCCTTCTCTAACTCCTCCTTCATGTAGAAAAGCCCGGAAGAGACTATCTCTCACTATTTGGGCGCCATTTCTTTTCCAACTTCCACGGTGGGACCAAAGCCTGGTAGAGTACGGCTCTCACTATTGCAGCTTTGTCCGTTGAACTTTTTCTTCTCTAACTCCTCCTACATATAGGAAAGCATGGTAGAGTACGGCTCTCACTATTGCAGCTTTATTTGTAGGACTATTCCTTCTCTAACTCCTTTTTTTTGTAGAAACGCTTGGAAGAGACTATCTCTCACTATTTGGGCACCATTTCTCCTACAACTTCCCCGGTGGGACCAAAGCCTGGTAGAGTACGGCTCTCACTATTGCAGCTTTGTCCGTTGAACTTTTTCTTCTCTAACTCCTCCTACATATAGGAAAGCATGGTAGAGTACGGCTCTCACTATTGCAGCTTTATTTGTAGGACTTTTCCTTCTCTAACTCCTCCTTCATGTAGAAAAGCCCGGAAGAGACTGTCTCTCATTATTTGGGCACCATTTCTCCTCCAACTTCCCCGGTGGGACCAAAGCCTGGTAGAGTACGGCTCTAACTATTGCAGCTTTGTCCGTTGAACTTTTTCTTCTCTAACTCCTCCTACATATAGGAAAGCATGGTAGAGTACGGCTCTCACTATTGCAGCTTTATTTGTAGGACTTTTCCTTCTCTAACTCCTCCTTCATGTAGAAAAGCACGGAAGAGACTATCTCTCACTATTTGGGCGCCATTTCTTTTCCAACTTCCCCGGTGGGACCAAAGCCTGGTAGAGTACGGCTCTCACTATTGCAGCTTTGTCCGTGGGAATTTTTCATCTCTAACAACTCCCTCATCTAGGAAAGCATGGTAGAGTGCGTCTCTCACTATTGCAGCTTTATTTGTAGGACGTTTCCTTCTCTAACTCCTCCTTCATGTAGAAAAGCCCGGAAGAGACTGTCTCTCATTATTTGGGCACCATTTCTCCTCCAACTTCCCCGGTGGGACCAAAGCCTGGTAGAGTACGGCTCTCACTATTGCAGCTTTGTCCGTTTAACTTTTTCTTCTCTAACTCCTCCTACATATAGGAAAGCATGGTAGAGTACGGCTCTCACTATTGCAGCTTTATTTGTAGGACTTTTCCTTCTCTAACTCCTCCTTCATGTAGAAAAGCCTGGAAGAGACTATCTCTCACTATTTGGGCGCCATTTCTTTTCCAACTTCCACGGTGGGACCAAAGCCTGGTAGAGTACGGCTCTAACTATTGCAGCTTTGTCCGTTGAACTTTTTCTTCTCTAACTCCTCCTACATATAGGAAAGCATGGTAGAGTACGGCTCTCACTATTGCAGCTTTATTTGTAGGACTTTTCCTTCTCTAACTCCTCCTTCATGTAGAAAAGCACGGAAGAGACTATCTCTCACTATTTGGGCGCCATTTCTTTTCCAACTTCCCCGGTGGGACCAAAGCCTGGTAGAGTACGGCTCTCACTATTGCAGCTTTGTCCGTTGAACTTTTTCTTCTCTAACTCCTCCTACATATAGGAAAGCATGGTAGAGTACGGCTCTCACTATTGCAGCTTTATTTGTAGGACTTTTCCTTCTCTAACTCCTTTTTTTTGTAGAAAAGCCCGGAAGAGACTATCTCTCACTATTTGGGCACCATTTCTTTTCCAACTTCCCCGGTGGGACAAAAGCCTGGTAGAGTACGGCTCTCACTATTGCAGCTTTGTCCGTGGGAATTTTTCATCTCTAACAACTCCATCATCTAGGAAAGCATGGTAGAGTGCATCTCTCACTATTGCAGCTTTATTTGTAGCACGTTTCCTTCTCTAACTCCTCCTTCATGTAGAAAAGCCCGGAAGAGACTGTCTCTCATTATTTGGGCACCGTTTCTCCTCCAACTTCCCCGGTGGGACCAAAGCCTGGTAGAGTACGGCTCTCACTATTGCAGCTTTGTCCGTTGAACTTTTTCTTCTCTAACTCCTCCTACATATAGGAAAGCATGGTAGAGTACGGCTCTCACTATTGCAGCTTTATTTGTAGGACTTTTCCTTCTCTAACTCCTTTTTTTGTAGAAAAGCCCGGAAGAGACTATCTCTCACTATTTGGGCACCATTTCTTTTCCAACTTCCCCGGTGGGACCAAAGCCTGGTAGAGTACGGCTCTCACTATTGCAGCTTTGTCCGTGGGAATTTTTCATCTCTAACAACTCCCTCATCTAGGAAAGCATGGTAGAGTGCATCTCTCACTATTGCAGCTTTATTTGTAGGACGTTTCCTTCTCTAACTCCTCCTTCATGTAGAAAAGCCCGGAAGAGACTGTCTCTCATTATTTGGGCACCATTTCTCCTCCAACTTCCCCGGTGGGACCAAAGCCTGGGAGAGTACGGCTCTCACTATTGCAGCTTTGTCCGTTGAACTTTTTCTTCTCTAACTCCTCCTACATATAGGAAAGCATGGTAGAGTACGGCTCTCACTATTGCAGCTTTATTTGTAGGACTTTTCCTTCTCTAACTCCTCCTTCATGTAGAAAAGCACGGAAGAGACTATCTCTCACTATTTGGGCGCAATTTCTTTTCCAACTTCCCCGGTGGGACCAAAGCCTGGTAGAGTACGGCTCTCACTATTGCAGCTTTGTCCGTGGGAATTTTTCATCTCTAACAACTCCCTCATCTAGGAAAGCATGGTAGAGTGCGTCTCTCACTATTGCAGCTTTATTTGTAGGACGTTTCCTTCTCTAACTCCTCCTTCATGTAGAAAAGCCCGGAAGAGACTGTCTCTCATTATTTGGGCACCATTTCTCCTCCAACTTCCCCGGTGGGACCAAAGCCTGGTAGAGTACGGCTCTAACTATTGCAGCTTTGTCCGTTGAACTTTTTCTTCTTTAACTCCTCCTACATATAGGAAAGCATGGTAGAGTACGGCTCTCACTATTGCAGCTTTATTTGTAGGACTTTTCCTTCTCTAACTCCTCCTTCATGTAGAAAAGCACGGAAGAGACTATCTCTCACTATTTGGGCGCCATTTCTTTTCCAACTTCCCCGGTGGGACCAAAGCCTGGTAGAGTACGGCTCTCACTATTGCAGCTTTGTCCGTTGAACTTTTTCTTCTCTAACTCCTCCTACATATAGGAAAGCATGGTAGAGTACGGCTCTCACTATTGCAGCTTTATTTGTAGGACGTTTCCTTCTCTAACTCCTCCTTCATGTAGAAAAGCCCGGTAGAGACTATCTCTCACTATTTGGGCGCCATTTCTTTTCCAACTTCCCCGGTGGGACCAAAGCCTGGTAGAGTACGGCTCTCACTATTACAGCTTTGTCCGTGGGAATTTTTCATCTCTGACAACTCCCTCATCTAGGAAAGCATGGTAGAGTGCGTCTCTCACTATTGCAGCTTTATTTGTAGGACGTTTCCTTCTCTAACTCCTCCTTCATGTAGAAAAGCCCGGAAGAGACTATCTCTCACTATTTGGGCGCCATTTCTTTTCCAACTTCCCCGGTGGGACCAAAGCCTGGTAGAGTACGGCTCTCACTATTGCAGCTTTGTCCGTGGGAATTTTTCATCTCTAACAACTCCCTCATCTAGGAAAGCATGGTAGAGTGCGTCTCTCACTATTGCAGCTTTATTTGTAGGACGTTTCCTTCTCTAACTCCTCCTTCATGTAGAAAAGCCCGGAAGAGACTGTCTCTCATTATTTGGGCACCATTTCTCCTCCAACTTCCCCGGTGGGACCAAAGCCTGGGAGAGTACGGCTCTCACTATTGCAGCTTTGTCCGTTGAACTTTTTCTTCTCTAACTCCTCCTACATATAGGAAAGCATGGTAGAGTACGGCTCTCACTATTGCAGCTTTATTTGTAGGACGTTTCCTTCTCTAACTCCTCCTTCATATAGAAAAGCACGGAAGAGACTATCTCTCACTATTTGGGCGCCATTTCTTTTCCAACTTCCCCGGTGGGACCAAAGCCTGGTAGAGTACGGCTCTCACTATTGCAGCTTTGTCCGTGGGAATTTTTCATCTTTAACAACTCCCTCATCTAGGAAAGCATGGTAGAGTGCGTCTCTCACTATTGCAGCTTTATTTGTAGGACGTTTCCTTCTCTAACTCCTCCTTCATGTAGAAAAGCCCGGAAGAGACTGTCTCTCATTATTTGGGCACCATTTCTCCTCCAACTTCCCCGGTGGGACCAAAGCCTGGTAGAGTACGGCTCTCACTATTGCAGCTTTGTCCGTTTAACTTTTTCTTCTCTAACTCCTCCTACATATAGGAAAGCATGGTAGAGTACGGCTCTCACTATTGCAGCTTTATTTGTAGGACTTTTCCTTCTCTAACTCCTCCTTCATGTAGAAAAGCCCGGAAGAGACTATCTCTCACTATTTGGGCGCCATTTCTTTTCCAACTTCCACGGTGGGACCAAAGCCTGGTAGAGTACGGCTCTCACTATTGCAGCTTTGTCCGTTGAACTTTTTCTTCTCTAACTCCTCCTACATATAGGAAAGCATGGTAGAGTACGGCTCTCACTATTGCAGCTTTATTTGTAGGACTTTTCCTTCTCTAACTCCTTTTTTTTGTAGAAACGCCCGGAAGAGACTATCTCTCACTATTTGGGCACCATTTCTTTTCCAACTTCCCCGGTGGGACCAAAGCCTGGTAGAGTACGGCTCTCACTATTGCAGCTTTGTCCGTTGAACTTTTTCTTCTCTAACTCCTCCTACATATAGGAAAGCATGGTAGAGTACGGCTCTCACTATTGCAGCTTTATTTGTAGGACTTTTCCTTCTCTAACTCCTCCTTCATGTAGAAAAGCACGGAAGAGACTATCTCTCACTATTTGGGCGCCATTTCTTTTCCAACTTCCCTGGTGGGACCAAAGCCTGGTAGAGTACGGCTCTCACTATTGCAGCTTTGTCCGTGGGAATTTTTCATCTCTAACAACTCCCTCATCTAGGAAAGCATGGTAGAGTGCGTCTCTCACTATTGCAGCTTTATTTGTAGGACGTTTCCTTCTCTAACTCCTCCTTCATGTAGAAAAGCCCGGAAGAGACTGTCTCTCATTATTTGGGCACCATTTCTCCTCCAACTTCCCCGGTGGGACCAAAGCCTGGTAGAGTACGGCTCTCACTATTGCAGCTTTGTCCGTTTAACTTTTTCTTCTCTAACTCCTCCTACATATAGGAAAGCATGGTAGAGTACGGCTCTCACTATTGCAGCTTTATTTGTAGGACTTTTCCTTCTCTAACTCCTCCTTCATGTAGAAAAGCCCGGAAGAGACTATCTCTCACTATTTGGGCGCCATTTCTTTTCCAACTTCCACGGTGGGACCAAAGCCTGGTAGAGTACGGCTCTCACTATTGCAGCTTTGTCCGTTGAACTTTTTCTTCTCTAACTCCTCCTACATATAGGAAAGCATGGTAGAGTACGGCTCTCACTATTGCAGCTTTATTTGTAGGACTTTTCCTTCTCTAACTCCTTTTTTTTGTAGAAACGCCCGGAAGAGACTATCTCTCACTATTTGGGCACCATTTCTTTTCCAACTTCCCCGGTGGGACCAAAGCCTGGTAGAGTACGGCTCTCACTATTGCAGCTTTGTCCGTTGAACTTTTTCTTCTCTAACTCCTCCTACATATAGGAAAGCATGGTAGAGTACGGCTCTCACTATTGCAGCTTTATTTGTAGGACTTTTCCTTCTCTAACTCCTCCTTCATGTAGAAAAGCACGGAAGAGACTATCTCTCACTATTTGGGCGCCATTTCTTTTCCAACTTCCCTGGTGGGACCAAAGCCTGGTAGAGTACGGCTCTCACTATTGCAGCTTTGTCCGTGGGAATTTTTCATCTCTAACAACTCCCTCATCTAGGAAAGCATGGTAGAGTGCGTCTCTCACTATTGCAGCTTTATTTGTAGGACGTTTCCTTCTCTAACTCCTCCTTCATGTAGAAAAGCACGGAAGAGACTATCTCTCACTATTTGGGCGCCATTTCTTTTCCAACTTCCCTGGTGGGACCAAAGCCTGGTAGAGTACGGCTCTCACTATTGCAGCTTTGTCCGTGGGAATTTTTCATCTCTAACAACTCCCTCATCTAGGAAAGCATGGTAGAGTGCGTCTCTCACTATTGCAGCTTTATTTGTAGGACGTTTCCTTCTCTAACTCCTCCTTCATGTAGAAAAGCCCGGAAGAGACTGTCTCTCATTATTTGGGCACCATTTCTCCTCCAACTTCCCCGGTGGGACCAAAGCCTGGTAGAGTACGGCTCTCACTATTGCAGCTTTGTCCGTTTAACTTTTTCTTCTCTAACTCCTCCTACATATAGGAAAGCATGGTAGAGTACGGCTCTCACTATTGCAGCTTTATTTGTAGGACTTTTCCTTCTCTAACTCCTCCTTCATGTAGAAAAGCCCGGAAGAGACTATCTCTCACTATTTGGGCGCCATTTCTTTTCCAACTTCCACGGTGGGACCAAAGCCTGGTAG